>NC_062552.1:78560511-79760511 GCF_016906955.1 Phacochoerus africanus
ACGCTCTCTGCCTTTCCATCCTACCCTCCCCAGCAAACCAGATTTATCAGAGGACTATCTATGCAAGAAGCTTAATTTGGTCTACAGAGAAGTAGCACAGATAACCTCTTTCCTCCTTGTTCCACCAGCTGCCTCTCGTCCTTGTAGAAGCTGGAGGCTAGACACCAGTAGTGCAGCACGTCTGCTTCCTACTCCAGAGCCAGGTAAATCCACCAGAGATGGACTCATCCAGTCCTTCCTATTCCCAGTGACAAGTGTGTAGGAAGTGGAATGGGGGAGAAGATGCTCCTAATGAAAACCTTTTCTTAAGAGAATATTGGTTTTGACAGAAATCACATTTCTCAGTAAATGCAAAAACCATAGGAGGAGATGTGACAGTACCATGAGATGATAACCATCAGAGTCTTAGAAAATGCGTGTAAACCCAGTATAAAGACTTAAAAATAGGGAGTTCCCATTGTGGCTCAGTGGTTAATGAATCTGACTAGGAACCATGAGGTTGCAGGTTCGAACCCTGGCCTTGCTCAGCGGGTTAAGGATCTGGTGTTGCTGTGAGCTGTGGTGTAGGTCGCAGATACGGCTTGGATCTGGTGTTGCTGTGTCTCTGGTGTAGGCCAGCGGCTACAGCTGCAATTCAACCCCTAGTCTGGGGACCTCCATATGCTACAGGTGCGGCCCTAGAAAAAAAAAAAAAAGACTTAAAAATAGACCCGAAGTACAATCTTTATGAGAATCAACTCCTCTTAGAAGAGTTGTAACAGAACTTAACATATATGGATTAAGAGATCTAATACTGTAGTGGAGCCAAAACCATCTTGGTGTTGGCAAAAGGACAGAATGCATACAGAGGCAAAGTTTTCCTGCCTCCAAAAATCTCCTGTGCCTAATGACATCTAAGGAAAACATGAAACTCCTTCAGATGACCAAAGGACAGTTTTAGGGCATTAAATGTGAAACAAAACTACAGTCCCCTCCTCTGTTTGATTCTGGGAGTCCTCATTTTCCATAGCAGTAAATCATTTTGTTATGTCTTGGGAACCTCAAAGTACCACACAGCAAGCTCCCCTTCAAAACTAATTCATCTTAAGATACTGTAAGTGCTACTGATTTGATGTCCATTGGAAATATATGTCGTATTATTAAAAACAACAACAATGGAGATATTTACACATGTGGAAACACACACTTTTTTTTTGCTCATTTCGTTTCCATCAAAATAGCTTTATACCTATTTTATGCCTTTACTTCTTAAATCATAGAGGAAAAAAGAGATACAAAGTATTCAGGAACAAATACAAAAACGCTAGCTTTATATTTATCGATATAACTTCACCAGTACTCATTATTTTTTGTAGGACTCCAAGTTATGGCTGATGCCATTTCATTTCCTCCTGAATGACTGACTCCCTTTAGAATTTCTTATACGGCAGATCTACAAGAGATGAAAACTCTCTGCTTTAAAAAAAAAATCTGGGAGTGCCATAAATTTTCCTTTGTTTTTGAAAGATAGTTTTGCCAGATATAGAATTGTGGGGTGACAGTTTTTTCCTTTCAGCACATTAAATATATCATCCCACTGCCTTCTGTCTTCCATGCTTTTGATAAGAAATTGACTTTGATCTTTCCCTCGTAGATAATTCATCCTTTCTCTGTTAAATCTTTCAATATCCTCAATTTGTCTTTTTCTTTTGACAGTTTAATTATTATTACCTCAGTAGGAATTTCTTTGCCTTTATCCTACTGGGTGGTTGTTGAACTTCTTGGATGTGTACTTTCATGTTTCATCAAATTTGGGAAGCTTGGGTCATTATTTCTTGAAGTATTCTTCCTGCTCCTCTCTCTCTCCTCCTCTTCTGGGAATTCTATTATATGTTCACGGGTAAATTTGCCAATGTCCCTCCCACAGGTCTCTTACGCTCTGTTCATTTTTCTTCATCCTTTTTTCCTTCTGCCCTCTAGATAATTTCAATTCACCTGTCTTCAAGTTCTTTTTCCTGCTGTTCAAATCTAGTTTTGAATCCCTTTAGTGATTTTTTTTTCCCTTAGAAAATGTTCTCAGTGTAGCCACTTCTCTGCCCTGAGAGCGTTCTGAGTGTTGTGAAATATAGACAAGCCCTTTACATAATAAGGCTTTCAGGAAGCCACCCGACAGGTCAAAGCAGTGAAGCTCTATTCTTTGATGACAAATCTGCTCTGCTTCCTCCACCACCAGGAAGCCACCTTGGTCAGCCATCTAAAAACAGCCATGGAGGCAGTGATGAGAAGGTGGAGCAAGGATAAATTAAAATACCACAAAGCTTTCCTGCCGTGTTTCAGTTACATTTTTCTTAAGTGTGTACTTGGTTGCTCTACACCTTTCTATAGTATTTGACCAGAGTGAACTGATTAATGTTTCAAAGTTTTGTCTTTCTAGTCTGTTTTTTTCCTGGCCCTTAGCTAGAGAGAGAAGGCTTCTTGTAGACTTTTTTGTTTGCACTTGTTGACATTTACATTTTACCAGCTTCTCCAGGACTCACTGGGGTTATTGCTCTATTATTCTTTATTCCCTAACTTCCTTAGCTCATCTGAATTCTTCTTTCCAAATTCTTATATTTTGCTTTTTCCTGTGATCCAGAATTTTTTAGTAGAACTTAACAGGATGGGTAGAAAAAAATACACCTACTCCAACTTGCCATAAGTGGAAAGTATGATGATTTCCTTCCCTGAAGTGCAACCTCAGACCAGCTTGATTGGTATACCTTCCAACAATAAGCTTGGAAGGTAGCAGCGCTCTCAAAATGGTATTAAAATTTAGTTCTTATTCAGGCATCAACATTCTCTTGTTGGATAAATGTGGTCCAAATTATGAAAATAACTAACATTTATTTGAAAACACTGCTCTAAGAATTCCCTTACACTAGCCCAGTTGGCCCAAAATGGTGAAGATAATTTGTCTCTTAAATGGCCTGAAAATTCTCTTCATTCTTCTATACAAAAGTTTTGAATGTGACTGGGA
Organism: Phacochoerus africanus; assembly: GCF_016906955.1. Lineage (NCBI taxonomy): Eukaryota > Metazoa > Chordata > Mammalia > Artiodactyla > Suidae > Phacochoerus > Phacochoerus africanus. The sequence continues at coordinate 78,563,507 of NC_062552.1, forward strand.
AATTATTAGAAAAAATGGCAAAGTTACAGCCACTAGAATGGTCATTCCAATTTTATGGTGGTGGAGAAAGAGCAATAACCCTGTTACCAGGAAAGGGAAAAACTTAAATTCTGGAGTGTGTGTGTGTGTGTGTGTGTGTGTGTGTGGTGTGGGCAGGAGGGTTGGGACTTAATGCTCTCCCTGTATGCTAGAACCAGCACTGCAGCCTAGTAGAACAATCGTATGTTCTGTGAAAACAGAAAAACTCATACAATATGGCCTATCCTGGACTATCCTGCTGTGCCTGACACCATCAATGGAAGCTTCTCCACATGGATTCCCATCCTTATCTGTTTACAAACCCATAAATCAGCACAACCTTGTTTCACTATGACTTGTACAAATGTAGATACTTTTGATGTCTGACCAACTTAAATTATGCCTCAGGAATGACTGTAGAGATTTCAAATGCTTGCTAACACTGCTCAAACAGCTTCACCAAAGTGATATAGTGATGATTCTTATCAAGTTTAACACTAAATTCAAAATCAGATTTAACCTGTCTTCTTTTGAGTTGTATGTTTATGTCTGGGAAGAAAATGCATCTTTCCCTTGGGAAGGATGGGTGCTTTTTGGTCCCTTTTTGGCAATTAGACCACAGATCAGTGTGTTGAATTCCTATGCATGGATCATAATGAATATTACACTATGTCTTACCTGTCTATATCCTGGTACTTATTCACAGTTGACTGAATCTGGGATCCTAGGAGACATAATCGAGTTTTATGATGCAGATTGGTTTCATCTCCCCATGAAGAGTTCTGCAAATAGTAGCTTTAATTAAATGTTGTTTAAGACAAGTCAGATGGATTTAGTCTCAGTTTCTGTCAGTCAGATTAATCAGAAGAGCTGATGGAGTGGCATACTCATGAGAAAATTTTCTAGAAACCAGCAGAATATGAGACCTTGGAGCAGATATCATTGAAACACAGTCTACCGTCAGTCTTTTATACCTCTACATGACTTGCTGGGTGTGCCAATATTATAGGGCCATGACCACTCAACCTGAACCATTTCCCAGGGTTGTGCTTGCAGCAGGTACCCTTGAGGAATGAAGTAATGTCTTCTCAAAGACAAAGCAAACTTCCTCACTGTTTGCTAAAAATAGTAGTGAATCCCCTAAGCTCCATGTTCCTCAGCTATGACCCAATCCCATCACATGCACAAAGTCCATCTGAACCCATTACATCACCCTGTGAGACTTAAGGACAAAGGCAACTGAACCAATGTTCATGCTTTAAGAAATAAAGTTCTTTGTCTCTGACCCAGGAGTCTTGTGTCTTTACTGACAGCATCAAAGAAACAACAAACAGCTTATAAGAAGAGTAAGATGAAGACCTGGCAAAGCCTCTCTCTGCCACCTTTATAGATACTGTAGAAAATACTTGAGTTACTTTTGAGGAAAATAAGTTTTCCCAAATTGGCCTTTTTTTAAAAAAATGGTGTACTATACAGTCCCATATGAGACAACTATCATTTCTGATAAAATGCTTGAATAATTTTCTTGTATATACTAAAGATGAACTAAAGATTCCTTCTAGGAAATTAACATTACACACTCAAATGACTATTAATCATGTGAGGAAACTAATAGCCAGTACACCATTGGTGTAGAGCAGAACCTGGGATTCTGCTCAAGTTCCAATATCGCTGGTCCACATTTTGAGTATCAAAACTGTGGGTAATACAGTGCCATAAGAGAAAAGAGACCAATTGGAAGCTAACTTGGATCAGAACAGTGTTTTTCAAATTTTGTTGAAAGTATCTTATTTTTTGAGAGGATATTAGTTCTTATGTTGTGTGATGTACTCTGATGTTTTCTAATCTTATTTTATTTTTCTTTTAATGACAAAATGTGTAATGATGAAATCTTATAAGTTAAAATAAGAGAAAATTCAAACACTGTGAAAATTTTCACTTAATAAATTGAAAACTACTTTAAAATAATAATATCCATTCTTGGTATAGTACTGGAAAATCAGCAGCTTCGTATGCTGCTGTTGAAGCTAAAGCTTGGTGAAAATTTTCTTCATGGAAACCGGGCATTCAGTGTTATGCATTTTCCCTTATGCAAACAATTTCATTTCCATTGAAACCACAGTGATGTTCGTAAAAATATTGTCTATAATACTGGATAACTGGAAAAATACAAAAAAGTAATTAATTTTTAAAGTACATCTAAATAATGGAAAACTAGGTGATTATTTAAAATTGTGCCCTCAGAGAAAGCTGGGGAAATGTCTGCAAGAGGAGTTTCCTAGTAGTAGGAGCAAGAAGGAGACAGGGTCAAGGGCTGAGGTGGGATCTGCCTGGGCCCACCCAAAATACTGGTGCAGGGACCAGTGCCAGAGCCCATGAGCAAAGGAGAGAGCAGTATGGGTGGTTTAGGGTGGTGAGATGACTCACTAGAGGCTTCAGAGGCTGTTACAAAGACTTTGGTTTGGGTTTTGAATGAAGCGGGAAGGCTTTGGAGGGTTCTGAGTTCTGAATTAAAAAAAGTATTTTCATTGGTTTAAATAAATAAATAAATAAATAATGTCCTCAAAATATGTTTCCCAGAGTAAAATACCTACAATACAATGTTGAGAAAAGCCAAATATGTTAATAAATATCAAGTAAATAATAAATCCTTTCATAGAAAAATATAGCTTCAACATGCGCCCCCCTCAATTTGAAAACTGGTAATAGTCATCATTTTTAAGTCATGAAATTATAGTGTGTTCTATTTTTTGTTTATATTTTCTAATTTATTTAAAATTGATATGTATCACTGAGTAATAAAATTTTAATTTAATTTAAATTTAAAATACATAACTCCTACTAAGTGAAGTAAGTCAAAAAGAGAAAGGCAAATACCATATGATATCACATGTCTGGAATCTAATGTAGAGCACAAATAAAACTTTCCATGGACTTGGAGAACAGACTCATGGTTGCAAAGGGGGAGGGGGAGGGAGTGGGATGGCCTTGGACTCTGAGGTTAATACATGCAAACTATTGCCTTTGGAATAAGCAATGAGATCCTGCTCTATAGCACTGGGAACTATATCTAGTCACTTATGATGGAGCATGATGGAGGATAATGTGAGAAAAAGAATGTATATAAGTATGTGTGACTGGGTCAATTTGCTGTACAGTAGAAAATTGACAGAACACTGTAAGCCAACTGTAATGGAAAAAATTAAAATCATTTTAAAAAATCAAATCAAATCAAATAAAAAATACACAACTCCTTCCTTCGAAGCCTGGATCCTATTTCATACGTTCAGTGGAAGAAGCAACTGACAAGAGGTCAGGGTGTCTGGGTTCTACTCCCAGCTTACAATTTGCTAAAAGTCATGCTTTCAGTAGGCCATTCAAATCCTGTAGATGCTAATTCTTTTCTCTATTAAATGAACGGCATGGGCTTAATCAGTGTTTCCTAAAATGTGATTGATGTAGGAGGTGATGTTAGGCAGTACACAGATGAAAATTCTATTGCTACAAAAAGGTGTTATTTTAATGTGTAATAGAAAAAATACATCTGCACATAAAATATATGGTTTCACATAAATTAGCCATTAAAACAGGGATAATTTTTGGCATCATCATTTTTAAAGTCTATATAATATAAAAGCCAATTTAATATTAAAATAGTGAATAATGGTATGTGGTACACAAATATTGAAAATATCCTGAAGATTGTGAACCAGTGAGTTCAACACTACTGATGAGGGTACAACTTGTTTTGACTGGGAACTGACCCTTCAGATCAGAGGGCAGAGAGTGGAAGGGAATCCGGGCAAACAGGCCCAAAAGGAGGACGATCTGCATTGAGGAATGAGCAAAAGGAAATTTCATTCAGTATAAAATCAGATTCATCACATATGGGAGCAGTATATCAACTTCTGCTTAGAGACAGAGATTTTAAGAAAATTCCCTCTATAGACCAAGAAACACCTTCACACCCACCCACAAGGCTAGACCCCCATCAGGAGGCCCAGTTGCTGGTTTTGGGACAGGCTGCAGGTGCTGGGAGAGCACTGTGCCGCAAAGCACAAAAGTAGGTGGCTGAGTCCCCGAGGCGGGAGGCTGAGTTATGCCAAACACTATAAAACTTCTCTTCTCCAAGCAGCTCTTTAAAATCTTTGTCTGCCTACTCCTCCTTCCAGCTCGACTGAATTAAAGTCAAAGATGTAAGTCCTTTCCCAGGATCCTGCCTGAACCAATGGAAGCTGTAAAATGTTTTCTTTTGATAAGTACAATTAAGAACGGCATGTGCTCCCTCCTGGATACTCGGGAATGAAGGACTCTGGCCCAGTGTATCTGAGCTGCTCACGCCTGTTTAAACAGAGAACACAGACAGAGGAGATTTATTAATGGCTCACTATTTTTTGAAAGAATAAATTTCCTTTCAACAATCCCCCAGGGGATCCTAGTAAGTCTAACGACCCTTCTATAACTTTCAGATTTATGGTTACTAGAATCTACCCCTCTCATTCATTTCTCTAAAGCCCACCAACTCAGAGTACAGCTGCCAAAACAGAACCACGCAGAAAACTCCCAAGGACTTTTCCATTTCTTCATTCATCAGATTCATGGGGACTCAGGTTGGAGTTTGAGAGCCCTAAGGCTCCAAAGGACTTGTTTATCTGAGCGCATATTCCTGTTTCTGCTGTCACAGGAAGCTCAGAGGCTCCTCAGCCAATCAGAAATTAGATCCATGCCCAAGTGCGCAGACTCACACAGCTATTCCTGATCTCTGAAGAAGTAACAACGGAAAGAGAGCCAGGTGCAGGATTTTGGAGAGCTGCATCAACTGTTTATCCCCTACTGTTCTCTTTCCTTTTTACAACTACAAATTTCTTGAGTACCTACCATGCACAATTTTTAAAAATTGAATAATTAAAAAGTGTCCCTCCCCACAAAAAAATCTAGACATGTTTTTTTACTCTCCTCTCAATGCAAAAGTCTGCTAAATGAGTTCCTGTGTATGAATCTAGTTCTTGACACTAGCTCAGTATATTCGCCTTATATCTGAGCCCTGCCTCATAAAGCTTGTGTGGTTTCTTCTTACAATTTACATCCAATTATACAAGAAGCAAGACATTGTCTTTTTTCTGTGCATAACACCTATAAGATAAAGAAAACAAACAAGAAAGACATTAGAGTTCTTTCAAATAATTAGATGGGATAGGCAAATGTGGAATAAAGGAAAACTGCCAGCCATTACAACAAAGTAACATAATCAATAGTCGGACAGTGGAAAGTTAAGGCTTAATTCATACTTGAAATTTTCTTGCTTTTTTTTTTTTGGTGTTGATTATCTCCACTGCTTCATCTCAGCTATATCCAAGAATAACCACTAATTCGTTGAAACATTATTTTCTACTAATGTTTCAATCTTTAATTAATTAATCCTTACAACCATATGATGAGGTATATGTTTTTTCTAGATGATAAAACATAGGTGCTCTAAGTTTAAGTAATTGTGTCCAAAGTCACACCATTTAGAAAGTTAGTTGTTTTAAACACCAGGTCTGATAATTCCAACGTCCTATCATGTTTGGTTGATGTTTGCTCTTTCTCTTCATATTCTTGGTTTTTTTTTCCTTTTGGTGTGCTTGTGATTCTTTCTTGGTGGGCCAGACCTGATGTACTGGGTGGAAGGAACTGCTGAAATAGGTTTTTAGTCATCTGGTGGTGAGGTGTGGGGGGAGGAGAACTGTTCTATGGCCCTATGATCACATCTCAGTCTTTCATTGAGCCTTTGCTGCTGGACTGTGTTTCACAAGTGTTTCTCTGTGGTTTTCCTCCTTCATCCCCTCCCCAATAAAAGATACAGGATGGCTAGCACTGACTGGAGTTGGGTATTCCCCCCCTTCACTCCAGGTCAGTTAGGCTCCAATAATAGCCCAGCAGGTTAGGTTATGGTTAACTAGTTTCCCCTATAGGGAAGGCCTTGTTAAGAAGAACAGTGTTCTGGTGCATTTCAAAATAGTCCTGCACCCCGACCCTGCCCTCAGAAACATTAGGAGCTTTTTCTCTAGTATTTACCATGGGTACCTGGTTGGTAAATCTGACAATATTGTAGGGTCCTTTAAGACTGTTTTTTAACTCTTAGACTTGTCCACACTGAGCCTCCAGCAATTTATCAATTACAGTTCAGGATTTTCTACTTCTTCACTGGTTCCCGCTGCAGTTTCTGCTCTGAGTCCCTGCTCTGGTAAGCTGCTTCTCTTAGAGTTTGCTGTCTGTGTCTCCAGTCTTGGGGGTAGCAGTTCATCCTTTGTCTTCCCCTCTATAGATCCTAGGACAGTTTAGATTTTTCAATCTGTTCCACTTAGAAAATTAGAAATACAAACAAGGAAAGATATAAAAATAAAAATACCACGTTTTGGAGTTCCCATCGTGGCACAGTGGTTAACGAATCTGACTAGGAACCATGAGGTTGCAGGTTTGGTCCCTGGGGCCTTGCTCAGTGGGTTAAACGATCGGGCATTACCGTGAGCTGTGGTGTAGGTTGCAGATGTGGCTCGGATCCTGCATTGCTGTTGCTCTGGCATAGGCCAGTGGCTACAGCTCTAATTAGACCCCTAGCCTGGGAACCTCCATATGCCACAGGAGCGGCCCAAGAAACAGCAAAAAGACAAAAAAAAAAACCACATTTCTACTGACTGACTATTTTAGTAGTACCTTAGTATATATCCTTTCTGTTTTTCTCAGTCGATATACGCCTTTCCTATAAATATTTATCTCATCTAATTCTCAAACCATTCTTAAATGTCTCAAAGTTCTCACTGTGGCCCGATAGATCTGTGGCATCTTGGGAGTGCTGGGTCTCTTGGGTTTGATCTCTACCCCAGGACAGTGGGTTAAGGGTCCAGCATTGCCACAGCTGTGGCTTAGGTCATGACTACAGTTCAGATCTTATCCCTGGCCTGGGAACTCCATATGTTGCGGGGTGGTCAAAAATGAAAAAAAAAAAAATTTTTTTTAAATGTCTCTAATTGTCCCCAATAAGAGCAACAAGATAATTTGTCAACCTAGGACCACACATAGCAAGTAGGCATTCTGTCCCTTATGTCTCTTTTCTAGAATACCAACATTTGAAGAACCTGGAACAGCTGTCCAGCTTCCTCAGAATGACTGCAACTTCCAGTATCATACTAACATAACAGTCTGAGCAAGGATGTTCTCCAAAAAGGAGTAGTTGTAGGAAACAATAAAAGACTTGATACAGTATCTGAAAAGTTGACTTATGTGGAGCACAGGTAAATCAGTAAGGCAGGTATTTTCTGAGAACTAGAGTAGCCATTAAATGAGGGCTAAAAAGCTGTCAGGTGAAAGGAACCTTGTCAAATATTGTTGTCAGCCTCAATGACTTTTTCCTTTTACACTTATCCCACATTCTACCAGTAGCAAGACCCCATACTGAGCTGATCTCTCCCTTTCAACCAAAATTATCATCGACTTCAGCGGCAGTGATGCAACATGATGGTCTTACCCATGGGAATAGCCAAATATTAAAATAACAGTTATTTTTCTGTGTCGAGTGAGGATATGTATATGCTAATAGACATCTAGGTTCAAGTTCAAACTCAGTTGTGTCACAAGTGCTAGCTCACTTGTGAAATTACATACTTTTCTTTAATGCTCCTGCTCCATCTCACAAGCTTTCTTGACAACCTCCAGGTGCAGGTTTGCACACTAGCTGCAAATGCCTGCGGAGCACAGTGCACCCACCACACAGATGTAGGTGGCTGGAACGCTGAGCCGGGCTGCTGTGATGTGCAGGGTGCTGTGCATGGTGGTTGCATCCAGAGTCGCTGTGTACCTTCCATTTGACTTTTTGCTCTCACTGAAAGTCATGATTATCAGGGAAATAAGACCCCTCTCAGTGTCCTGTTTGTACCACCTTAAGTTATTAAAGGGGCTCACTGTATAATTGCAGTGAATCGTGCAATTCTCTCCCTCCAGGATGGTCAGGGACGGAGGACGCTGTTCCACTTGGTTTTTGCCATTCACCCCTATTCAAAAAAAAAAGAGAGAGATCTGAGAGATAAACCACCATTCTTAATGTTTTCAAATTTGTATCCCTTCCCCCTCATCAAAATGAATCCCAGATGAAACATAAAATGGCCCCATATTCTTCCCTCCTCCTACCCCAATGCAATTCACCTTTGCTGAAAATCCCAAGAAAATGTTCCCTGAATGTCCTGTGTCAATCTGGCTAATCCTCTTCATTTACTTACAATAAAAAAGAAGCCACAAAACTACTAAGGAGGTCCTTAGATGCATCTCCATTCTTCTTCTGCACAGAATTGTCCTGCAAAACTGACTTATCCAGTCAACATAATTTATTTATTTTTTTTTACACTTAACAAAAGGATTTTCAGGGTGTATGCTCAGCCAATTAGAGACTACATGTCTAGTCAAAAACCAGATTGTGTTCCAAGAAGCACAAGTATACCTACAGGCAGGGCCAATGCAAACACTGCCATCTTGAGGTCAGAGCTACAGTTGCTCAAAATCTCGGATTAGTCTTACTGCTAGATTTCCTCATCACTATTTTCAACATGATACTATAAGTACAGTAGTTTAGTGTATAAAGCATATGTTTGAAAACCTTACTATGAATTCTGGCTGTATTGACTAGGAGAGTTAAGCCTCAGCTTTTTCATCTGAAAATAGATGTAGTAACACCTGACAGTTTTTGAAAGATTTAAAAGGCATGATGTTGCAGGCCATCAGCAAGATGGCAGGGTAGGAAGCCCTAGCTCTCTTTCCTACACAGGCATGGATTTAACAATGATATTAGAACCAAAATACCCTGAAAAGAAATTCAGAAATCCAGCTAAAAGTAAAAGCACTCAAGGAAGCACAAACAGAATGGTCACATTTACAGGAGCAATTCACTTTACTAAATCAGTCCCTTGGCCAAATCAAGTCATCTCAGTACCAAGAAGATAGCTTATGTCCATAATTTCCCCCATGGGGAGGGGAGTGAGATTGGAGCATGTGCCTGACCTCGTATCCTCTCAGGGCACCCTCTGTGGGGCACTTTTCTATCTTACCTAATACAAAGTGCTGAATGACAGGCAGAGAGCAATCCTTTGGGATGGTGAGAAACTATGGAAAATGGAGGATGTCTGCTCTGTGGGATTGGAAGAGCAGAACTGAAGTTTTTCCTCCACAGGGAGAAAAGAAAGCCACTACAGCGGAGGGGAAGGAGATGGCCTTATTCCTAGCATTTCAGAATGTTCCTGTAGAGCTGGTTTCTATTTTTCCACATTCAGCATCTGCTCTCCAAGTTTGCAGAATTGTTTTATCTCAAGGAAGGGAAGGAAGTGAAGGGAGCCTTAGGCCTCATAATTCAAAGCATTCTCCACGGAGCCAGATTCTACGTCACATCATACTTAGCACTAAATGAATGGCAGAGCTTGGTCCCTGGGACAGCTAGCAGAAAAGGAAAAGGAATGGCATGGCATTAGAGCTAGTACTGCACTACAAGGTAGGGAAAAGCACAGAACTGAAATATATCCTCCAAAAGGAAGAACAGAACACCAAGGGGTCCTTATCCAAACTTACAGGGCCCTACCAAGGGGGCTGGTCTCTATCTTGCCTCATATTTAGTACTGCTGACCAATGAAAGTATCTTCTAATCAAAACCAGACCATAAATACTGGCAGAGATATTTGCTTCTTCAAATGCTCAAACAACAAAGCAAGACTACAAGGTGCATAAAAAAATCAAGAAAACATGATACTATCAGAGGCAGGAAATAAATCTCCAGTAACCAGTTGAAAGAAATGGAAATCTGTGAATTTACTTACAAATAATTCAAAGTAATCATCTTAAAGAAGCTCAATAACTTACAAAAGAACACAGACAGACAAAAAAAATCAGGAAAACAATGCATGAACAAAGTGAGAAATTCAACAGACATAGAAAACATATAAAGGAATCAAATAGAAATACTGAAGCTGAAGAATGCAATGCTGAACTGAAAAGCTCATTAGAGGGGTTAAAATCAGACTTGATCGAGTAGAAGAAAGAATCAAAAGAATCAGTGAATTTGAAGAAAAGTCACTAGTCAGAGGAATAAAAGAACAAAAAAGAGTAAAGAAAGTCTTAAAGGACTTATGAGACTTCTTAATATCATAAAAGACTACTATGAACAATTATATGCCAACACATTGGATAACTTAGGAGAAACAGACAAATTCCTAGAAACAAACAACCTACCAAGGTTGAATCATGAAGAAATCAATAATTTGAACAAAACAATAACAAGTAGGGAGATTGATTTAATAATGAAAAACCTCAAAAAAAAAAGAAAGAAAAAGAAAAAACAAGACAAGATGGCTTCACTGGTAAATTCCACTGAATATTTAAAGAAGAATTATGGAATTGTCTTGTGCCTCGGCAGGTTAAGGATCTGCCATTGTCACTGCAGCAGCTTGGATTGCTGCTGTGGCATGAGTTCCATCACTGGCCCAGGTACTTCCACATGCTGCAGATACAGAAGAAAAAAAAAAAAAAGGAAAAAGGATTAAAGAAGAATTACCACCCATTCTCAAACTCTTCCCAAAAATTGAAGAGGAGGGAAAAGCATTTCCAAACTCATTTTAAGAGTTCAGCATCATCCTGACTCCAAAACAAAATAAAGACACCACAAGAAAGAAAATTACTGGCCATCTCTAGGGTATATGGATGCAAAAATCCTCAGCAAAATAATGTTCAAACTGAATACCGAAACACATTAAAGGGATCACACACTATGCTCAAGTGGGATTTAACCCTGGGATGAAATGATGGTTGAAAATTCACAAATTAATAGATATATATGATACACTACATTAACAAAATGAAGGACAAAAAATATATGATCATGCAGGAAATCATTTGATGAAAATAATCTTTCATGATAGAGACTTTCAACAAATTAGGTATAGAGGGAATGCACCTCAACATGATAAAGGCCATATACAACAAGCCCACATATAACATTCCACTAAATGATGAAAAGCTGGATGTTCTTCATCTAAGATTAGGAACAAGATAAGGATGCCCATGCTCAACATTACTATTCAACATAGTACTGGAAGTCCTAACCAGAGAAATCAGTTAAGAAAAAAAATAAAATAAAGAGCAACCAAAGAGGAAAAAAAGAGTAAACTTGTCTCTATTTGCAGATGACATGATCTTATATATATAAAATCCTATAGACAACCAAAAATCTGTCTGAAATAATGAATGAACTCCATAAATCTGCAAGAGGCATATTAACATACAAAAATCAGTTGTGTTTCTATACATTGATAATGGAAGGCAGCTATGCTCACCACCATACCACCAACACCATACACCGATAGTAAACTATCAGAGAAAGAAATCAATAAAACATTCTCATTTAAACTAGCATCAAAACACTGAAATATATAGTATAAATTTAACCAAAGATGTGAAACATCTGTGTACTAAAAACATTAATGAAACATTAATGAAAATTAAATTCCCTACTTTAAAAGTAAAGTAAAACATTAATGAGAGAAATTCAAGAAGACACAAACAAATGGAATGATATCCTGTGTTCTTAGATTGGAAAAAATAATATTGTTAAAAATGTCCCTACTACTTAATCCAATCTACAGATTCAATGCAATCCCTATTAAAGTTCCAATGACATTTTTCACAAAAATAGAAAAAAATCCTAAAATTCATATGAAATCACAAAAGACCTCAAAAAGCCAAAGTAACCTTGAGCAAGAACAAAGCTGGAGGCATGTTACTTCTTGATTTCAAAATATACTACAAATCAATTGTAATTGAAAGAGTATAGTAATGACATAAAAACAGACATATGGACCAATGGAGCAGAATAGAGTGCAGAAATAAATCCACGCATTTATGTATCAACTGATCTTTGATACAATGAGAAAAGATAATTCCTATTTCCAATGGAGAAAAGATAGTCTCTTCAATAAGTGGTGATGAGAAAACTAAATATTCCCATATATAAGAATGAAATTCAAACCTTATCTAAAACCTTATACTAAAATCAACTCAAAATGGATTAAAGACTTCAACCTAAGACCAGAAAAAGTGAAGCTAATAGAAGAAAACACAAAGAAAGAGCTTCTTGACATTGGTTTGAGCAATAATTTTTTTGATATGACACAAAAGTAAATTAGTTGTATTGCATCAAACTAAAATATATATATTAAGTCCTGGAGGCAGAAAAAACTCTGCTTCTAGACTGCCTTTAGATGTGAACTACAAAATGAACTCTTCCCTTGTCTCCAGCTTGCCTGCCTGCCCTGCAGAATTTAGACCTGCCAGCCCCCACAAACACATGAGCCAATCTCTGTCTCCATCTGTGTCTACGCACGTGCGCGCGCGCGCGCGCGCACACACACACAACACAGAGAGAGAGAGATTCTGTTGATCCTATTGATTTTGTTTCTCTGGAGAATCCTAATACTGAGAGGTTTTTTTTTTTAATTCATAAAGAAATTTCATATACCAAAAAAATCACAGTCTGACATTTCCATGTACATAAATATACAGAATGATTGTAGGTTTTATATATTTTTGTAAACATTTGTTATATTTCACAGCCCAATAATTTTTAAGTGTTGATGTTGTAAAGAAATGGTTGATCTCTCAGGGACACTTACTTCATCAGGAAAGGACAAAAGCAGGAGCAGTCCAGTAAAATCAAGAGCAAAAAAGCTGAGAGAAGACATGAAAGGAGAGAGGGATTGAGAAAGAAAGGGATAAAAAGAGAACCTCAGACATCAGAACTGTCCAAACCCCTTCTGCTTAAATTAGGGGCAAGATGTTTGAAATATAATCAACTTTCAACAACACCCTCAAGAGAAGCAATGACAGTTACTACAATGGGTTTTTACAGATGAGAAGTGTAAATGTGAACATGAACACAACCTGAGCTTTGAATAAATTGTCTATACAACAATTTTGCATTAAATTTAAAAAAGTGGGTTTTTACAAACGTCATCAGCAAGCTATGTAATAACAGAAAAACAAATTCAAAAATTTCCTTGAAATCAATGACACTGTCTAAAATACTGAGGCAGTGGCAGATTTCAAGTCATTTCAAACAGATAGGATTCTTCTAAGCTCTAAATCCAAGTCTCAATTATTTAAATTCTTGTCTTCAAGGACACTGGTGATAGAAAATTGTCCTTGTTCTCCAATGTTGGGTATGTTGGGTTGTCTACTTTCCATCTTTGTGAAGACTAATTGTGAGCTTGCTATCAGCTACTTAGTCTCGGTCTTCTCAGTCCAAACCAACTGACGGAGCTGGGAACACAGGCAGATAGGTAATTTCCATTGCCTGATGTGACACCTCATACACATCTTGTGAGGCACTGGGGTAGATTTATCTCTCTCTCCTCCTCCAGTAGCATCTCTCCCATTCACATCAATTTCTCTGTATTTATTAGTACCACTGGAATGAAGCTGCCTGGTATATTCTTTACATATCCAGTAAGCTATTGGCATAAAGCACTGCTAATATTGAGGTATAAATACTGGATAAAAAAAAATGCCTTTAAACTCCTGGAAGAGAACACAGGCAAAACATTCTCTGATATCAACCTTATGAATATTTTCTCAGGTCAGTCTCCCAAAGCAACAGAAATAAAAATAAAAATAAACCAATGGGATCTAATCAAACTGACAAGCTTTTGTACAGCAAAGGAAACCAAAAAGACAACTTACAGAATGGGAGAAAATACCAAACAATGCAACTGACAAGGGCTTAATCTCTAGAATATACAAGCAACTTATACAACTCAACAGCAAAAAATCCAAGAACCCAATGGAAAAACGGGCAAAAGACCTGGATAGACATTTGTCCAAGAAAAATGTACAGATGGCCAACAAGCACATGAAAAAATGCTCAACATCCTTGATTAGTAGAGAAATGCAAATCAAAACTATCACGAGATACCACCTCACACCAGTCAGAATGGCCATCATTTATAAGTCCACAAACAAATGCTGGAGGGGGTGTGGAGAAAAGGGAACCCTCCTGCACTGTTGGTGGGAATGTAAGCTGGTACAACCACTATGGAGAATAGTATGGAGCTACCTTAGAAATCTATACATAGAACTACCATATGACCCAGCAATCCCACTCTTGGGCATATATCCAAACAAAACTTTCCTTAAAAAAGATACATGCACCTGTATGTTCATTGCAGCACTATTCACAATAGCCAAAACATGGATACAACCCAAATGTCCATCAACAGATGATTGGATTAGGAAGGTGGTGTATATATACACAATGGAGTACTACTCAGCCATAAAAAGAATGAAATAATGCTATTTGCAGCAACATGGATGGAGCTAGAGACTCTCTTACTGAGTGAAGTAAGTCAGAAAGAGAAAGACAAATACCAAATGATATCACATATCTAGAATTTAATATATGGCACAAATGAACCTTTCCACAGAAAAGAAAATCATGGACTTGGAGAATAGACTTGTGCTTGCCAAGGGGGAGGGGGAGGGAGTGGTGTGGATGGAGAGCTTGGGGTTAATAGATGCAAACTATTGCCTTTGGAATGGATTAGCCATGAGATTCTGCTGTGTAGCACTGGGAACTATGTCTAGTCACTTATGATGGAGCATGATAATGTGAGAAAATAGAATGTGTACATGTATGTGTAACTGGGTCACCATGCTGTACAGTAGAAAAAAAATAGTATTGGGGAAATAACAATTAAAAATAAAGAAAAAAAGAAAAAAGAATGCCTTGGAGTTCTCTTGTGGCTCAGCTCATTAAGGATCCAGTGTTGTTACTGCTGCAGCTCAGGTCACTGCTGTGGCGCGGGTTCAATCCATGGTCCAAAAACTTCCACATGCTGCAGGTGCAGCCTAAAAGATAAAAAATGCCTTGGTTGAAAATCATAATAAGGAAAAATAAAAAAGATAGGGAAAAAGACAAATACAAAGTTTAAAATCAATGAAGAAAAATGAGTTATTGAAGATGCTGAGCCTGGGTAGCTGTCTCAAAATAAACAAAATCTAAGGAAAATGAAATGTTTAAAAAATGAGATAAAATTGTATCATTTTAGAGTGCTACAGGTTTTTAAGCATAAAATATAGCTTAGAATCCATAAAGGAAATTTTTGATAAATTTATTATACACTATTTTAAAAATTCTACATGGCAAACAAACAAGATCATAAAGTCAGATAGACTATATTAAACTTTTTTAAATGACACATATATATGACAGCTTTATGACGACTTTCTTAACACAGAGAATGTTCTTTAAAATCTACACTCAAATGACTATAACAGTGGGGAATGGGCAGATATATGAATGGACAAATTATACAAAAGCATACAAATAACTTAAATGGAATGAAGTTCCATCTTAATAATTTAAAGTTACTAAAAATAAAAAAAAGCCTAATTGATAAGCAAAAGTTCAAAACCTTAGTAATAACATTTGGGGAAAATAGGTATTCTGCCTAATCACCAATTGATAGTACAACTTAGCTATAAGAAAATTTGTTGAATCGTACAGACTACAATAAGTATGTTACTTTCTTGAATAATATTTTATTTCCCTGAAGTGAACAGTTAATTATCATCTTTTAAATTTTTAATTATTTTGGCTTTCTTACCTTATATGTTCTGTTGCTCAATTCATAATGGCTAACTTCCAACTTTCTACTGGGTGAGGGAAGAAACCATTGCTTCTTATGCAGGAACTGGTAGGGAACATCGGTTGTCTGCTGCTTGTATGTTTTCAGTCCTCCTATTTTGAACCTCCACTCCCTGAATGCCCTCAAAACACACACACAGAGCACCATCCACCCTAATTATCCAAGTGTAATTGGTGCTTCTATTTTCTAAGCCCCTCCACAAGGGTACGGCATACACGCAAGGGCTTCTTGTTGCTTCTTACCTGAGGTCCAGGTTTCATTGTTTATGTGGTTTTACCTTGAAATTACCTTGGCCCTGGATGAGGAAATATTTATGTCAGTTTTCAGATTCACTAAGGGAAAGTTGGGTATGTGGAATATTCATTTTTTGTTCTTATGCTCTAGCCGTTGGTATGATTTTTGTATCAACCAGAGTCTGAGAGACAAACCAGCACAGACTGTGCTGGAACCAGAATGGATCAAAAAGTCAGAGACATTCAGCATCCAGGCCCCTGGTGCTGCTCAGAGTGTGTGCTCAACTCCCCCTGCAGTTCCTGCCACTGTGTCATTCAGAGCACGGTAATACACAGCCGAATCTGAGTCTTGGACTGAGGCTTTCTCCAAGTTGAAGGATTTTGATTATTTGTGGTGTGTGGCTTCGAAACCTTTGTTGCTTTGCTTATTGTTGGCCTTCGTGGCTCTCAGAAGGAGCTGTAGATGTTCTCCAGGATACTGAACATACCAGAAAAGAAGGAGGTAACCTATGGCTGAATAAGTACAGTTCACAGTCAGGGTAGCTGTTTCTGAAAGGGTCACTTGACCATCCTGGATTACTGAGAATCCACAGGTTTGTCCTGGGAAAAAATAAAAAGAGTTCTGTATCACCTTGAACAGAAACCTCTGTGATAAAATTATGGTTAAATGTTTTGTTGACATAACAGAACAAAGAATTCAAATTTTTCGAGGTATTTCACTTACCGAGAATTAAGATTATCACAGTCACTAAGCCTGGAGATAAACTCATCTCTAAAGTGTCGCCTGAGTAATGTTCTTGATTCTTAACATGAAGAAATGTTGAAGTTAAAGTGATAGAGCGAAGCCTAGTTTCAGACAGGAAATGTGTTTGTTTTAGGAAGCTGCACCCCCTGGTGGTCAGGGACAGAAATGGGATGCATGTTTCCTGGTCTCCCCAAATCAGAAAAATGTTATTTTTTACTTTATCTAGGAGGCACATGTCTGTCTTCAGGTGGCCCTTGGAAATCTTTTCAACAGCTGTCATAAACTCTCAGGTCTGTTTTGTTCTTAAAATACTACCTGACATGGAAGTTCTTCAGCAGAGTAGCTCAGGTGTCTCTTTCTTTCTTTCTCTCTTTCTTTTTCTTTATTCCAGCCACTCCCACAGCATGTAGACATTCCAGGGGCAGGGACTGAACCCCTGGCACAGCAGCGACCCAAGTCGCTGCAGAGACAAGGCCAGATCCCTAAACCACTGAGCCATAAGAGAACTACCCAAGTATCTCTACAGCTGAGAAGATATCAATTTTCTTAAGCACTTTAATACAGTATTTTATCTTCTCACGTAGCGATCGTGGATCAGCGTATATAACCCACTGAATGTCAGGAAAGGGTTTAAGGCTGATTGCAGAGGAAGTAATGAGAAGTCAAGTCAGTATCAAATGAATCTGTGTTTTTCAGCATTGTACCTCAGTTTATAGAACAACAGTGACTGACATTTATTACATGCTCTCTGAATATCTGCTATACGAGACAAAAATAATAAATAAAGGGTCTTTGGTTGAGGATCACTGCTACTTGAAACAAAATATTTTCTTGGTCCTAAAATAATATCATTTGTAAAAAATGCTATCTTCTTAATAAAATTTTTTTCAGGGGAAAAAAATCACACTATCTCATCAATAATCAATATCAGAACTACTAAAATGTGAAAACAATAAAATAAATATCATAATTAAAGTTATCAAATCTTTATAGAATGATCTGAGATCAATGCCTTATCCTCGAATATGAAAGATGGATGTATGTGTACAACTGATTCACTTTGCTGTACACCTGAAACTAACACAACATTGTAAGTCAACTATACTCCAATATATTTCTTTAAAAATACTTTATTCTCCCACTATTTCCTTGTTTCCAAGATAAAATGGCTAATCTATGTGAATCAGACAAGAACTTATCCTATACTCCTAGTGAACATCTAACCTTAAGGATGCTTTCTATTGCCATCCATCTGCGGCGTTTTGTGGCCAAACTTTAATCAGACAATTTTCCTCCTCTAGTTTGGGAACCCTAATGATGTGGATTTGCATCGAAACAAACATGTTGCATTTGCATCAACAAACACGTTGCCTGGAACATGAATTAGAACTCTTTTCTCCCCAGCTGTTCAAATTATTAAAGACAGAGCTGATATTAATACAACATCTAATGACAGAGTCAATATGTGAGTGATTTAAAATTACAGATTCTGGGATCCCGCCACTAACTTCATGAATCATATTTTCCAGGATTGAGATATCCATGAATGTATAATTTTTAAAAGCTCTCAGATGGTTTTGTTGAGCCGGTCCAATACCAGTTTATAAGATTTCACTTGTGATCAGTCTTCTAGACCAAGATGGTCCTCAAAGAGTAGGGAGAAAGCTCTGCGATCAGTGTGGAAAAATGTCCCCACGACTACACATTTTTTTTAAACTGGTCTTTTGCTATGAAGTACCAGCAGCAAAAACAAGCACTGCTTCAGCTCCCTTTTCATGGCCATTCATAAAATAAACCAGAAAATCCTGAGGGCTATCAGGATGAAATTCTGGAGGGGGATGACTCTTCTGTAAAGCCCTGCAACCATAGACCCCCTAGGCACATAGATGGAAGCTTAGTTCAGTCTGTTCCCAGAAGTTCACTCTCCATAGGTTCAGATCAAGGAGTTTCATGAATCCAAAGACAACATGTGAATACTTTCCCAGATCCAGATTTAAGTAACAAAGTAAGGTTAGATAATGTTTGGTTTCACATATCCCTTTCCTTCTCCTTCACTTTTCTAATCATATTGTCAGAATTTACCTTAAAACTATGCTCAGAAGGGATTCTGGGGAAAAAACAGCTACAAAATTCTGTTTTGACATACTAGAGAGAAAGCAAAAATAGCTTGGGGTGATGTTGAATTGAAAAGAAACATATAACACATAAGTGCAAAAAACTGCTATCCACACTTAAAAAAAAAAAAAAAACTACAACATCGTTTAAGTCCAATGAGAACATAGAGAAGAAATATTTGCATTTGGGGTCACACTAGAAGACAGGTACAACACTGAGAAAGATATTTATTACTGTCAACCTAATGTTGACTTAGGTTTTTGTTGTTGTTGTTTGTTTCTTGTTTTTGTCTCTTTAGGGATGCACCCATGGCATATGGATGTTCCCAGGCTAGGGGTCTAATTGTAGCTGTAGCCACCAGCTTATGCCACAGCCATAGCAGCTCAGATCCGAGCCGCATCTGCAACCTACACCACAGCTCGTGGCAACGCTGGATCCTTAACCCACTGAGGCCAGGAATCATACCTGCATTCTCATGGATACTAGTCAGGTTCGTTAATGGCTGAGCCACAGTGTGAACTCCCTGACTTAGGTTTTTAATGGTTTTATTAACATATAACTTTCATTTAAAAAAATACTGTAGTTATTTTAAGCAAAAATTTAATAAATTTGACATATGTACACATTCATGAAGCCATAACCACAATCAAGATAATGAACAATGCATCAACCTAAAGGTTTCCTCACCTCTCTTTGCAGTCCTTCTCTCAACTCTCTCCCCATCTCCTACTCCCATTTTCGTGCACCACTTCTGTCCTAAATTAGTTTGCGTATTTTATGATATAAATGGAATTACATGTACTCTTTTGTCTAGCTTCTTTCACTCAGTGTAATTATTTTAAAATTCTTTCATGGTTATAAGTATCAGTGGTTCCTTCCTTCATGATGCCCAGTAGTATTCCATTATACAAATATAAAACAATTGGTTTATCTATTCACCTGTTGACAAACATTTCTGTTAGTTCCAGTTTAGGACTGTTACAAATAAAGCTGCTTTGTGGAGCTCCCGTCATGGCTCAGAGGAAATGAATCTGACTAGCATCCATGAGAATGAAGGTTCGATCCCTGGCCTTGCTCAGTGGGCTAAGGATCTGGCATTGCTGTGGCTGTGGTGTAGGCCAGTGGCTACAGCTCCAATTAGACCCCTAGCCTGGGAACCTCCATATGCCATGGGTGCAGCCCTAAAATAAATAAATAAAGTTGCTTTGAACTTTTGAGTAGCAGATTTTTTTTTTAAATAGACATATGCATTTCTCTTGGGTCAATATCTGGAAGTAAAATGGTTGAAGCATGTGGTAGATGTATATTTGACTTTATTAAACATACTTATTTGTTCTAGTAGATTTCCTTGGATTTTTCTATTCAGACAGGTTTGCTTTTGCCTTTCCAAACTGTATGTCTTTTGTTTGTTTTGCTTGCCTTATTGCACTGGATATAATCCCTAGTAAAATATAAAATCAAAGTGACAAGAGACAAAATCTTCCCCTAGTCCTGAAATTAGGGAGAAATCATTCATTCTTTCACCAAGTATGATATTTGATGTGGTTTCTGCTGAGGTTCTTTATTAGGTTGAGGAAATTCCCTTTAATTCCTAATTCACTGAGTTTCTAATCAGGAATAGAAGCTAGATTTTGTCAAGTGATTTTTTTCTGGATCTATTGAGGTTACCCTTATTAATTAATCATTGGCTATTTGTCAGTCTCTATAGCTACATCATTGATAAATTTTCAATATAAAATATCAAATATATCACTCTCTCATTTTATATAATAATGAAGTAAAGCTCACACAAGAGTTCATGGTAACAAAGTTCATGAAACAAAGTTCATGGTAAGGCTAATAGTTCTGAACACAAATCTCTTCGATTGCAAAATCTATTTCTTGTTTTTTTCTGCAATAGGTTATTTTCAGAGAAAATTGGAGAGACTAGAGGCTGGCAGAATTACTTCTCCTTAAGCATTTGAAAAACTTTAAGATAGTCTGTTACCTTTATTTATTTATTCTGTTCTTTATTTATTCATATTGAACTAATAAAAATGATTAAATAATTGCAGATTTGGCTCTTTCACCAAAAGAAGAAACATATTATAAAGGATACCCAATATGCAATTCAGGAGCTGACCACTCGGTGGAGCCTTGACTGTACCAATTATTAGGCACCTAAGGAACAAGGCACTGTAGCGGGCTGACAAACTCTTCTAGGTTTAAGTGAACCACCAGGGTACTGAAACTTCATTCATGGCTAGTGATCACTCACTTTCTGTATTGCTTGAAAGTGGCTTGTGATAAAGCAGTCTAGAGCGCAGATGTTCAAATTAACCAGTATAAACATTTCTTAAATTTAAAAATAGAATTGCCACAAGATCCAGCAGACCCACTTCTAGATACTTTAAAAAATTGAAAGAATGTGCATATGTGCCCCAAAATATTGAGTTATTTATATATTCATGTTTCCACCAAAAGGTGAAAGCAACCCAAAATATCTATCAACGGATGAATAGATAGACAAAATATGGTGTATACATACAGTGGAATACTATTCAACCTTAAAAAGGAAAGAAATTCTAACACATGCTACAACATGGATGACAGTTGAATACATTATGTTAAATGAAATGTCTCAGAATGACCAACATTGCATGATTCTACTTACACGGGCTGTCTAAAGTAGTCAAACTCATCAAAAGAGAAAGTAGAATGGTTGTGGCCAGGGGCTGGAGGGACAGAGGAAGGGGGAGTTACTGTTTTTATGAGTGTAAATTTTCAGATTTTCTAGAGATGGCTGGTAGTGCTGATTGAACAACAATGTAAATGCACTTAATATTACTGGATTGTACACTTTAAAATTGTTAACATGAAAAAATATCTGTTAAATCTGTAAAATTTTTGTTAAAAGTTTAAAACACTTCTTTTAAGATTTCTACACTATAAGAGTTCCTGCAGTGGCACAGTGGGTTAAGGATCCAACATGTCTCTGTGGAGGTGCCAGTTTAATCCCCAGCCCCACACAGTGGGTTAAGGATCTGATGTTGCTGCAGCTATGGTGTAGGTCCCGGCTCCAGCTCGGATTCTGTCCCTTGCCAGGGAACTTCTCTATGCCGCAGGGACAGCCAAAAAAGAAAGAAAAAGATTTCTATCCCACACAACTGCTTTCCAAATGCAAATATAATAGACAGTTACAATACAAAAATATTTATCAGTCATCCACTACCATTCAAATTTTAAGGTACTGAAAAAAGTGGGGTTAGAGGTAGAACGAAAAAATTAGAGAGAAGGGGTATTTGGGATTGTGGAACCACTGATTGAAAAAAGGCCTGGAGATAGGCAAAATGTGCCACATGATAGCAAAAATGCTTTTCAAGGAGTGGTGCAGTGAAAGGCAAGAACAGAGAAAGAAGATAATCCACTGTATGCTCCTTCACTAAGTATTAAGAGCCATCAATTTATTGATCATTTTGTGGATAAGACTGGTGGAGGCAGGAAACTTACATTATGGAACCTGTGCTCTTCCCATGCTAGAGGTGTTAATAAGATGGAGTTAGTATTAGCACGAAGTTTGTGACATATTAGGCACATTAGAGAGAAAATAAGAGTACATTAACTCAACTAACAAAACTAAATGAATTTAGGAGTTTCCATTGTGGCTCAGCGGTAATGAACCTGACTGGTATACATGAGAATGCAGGTTCAATCCCCGGCCTTGCTCAGTGGGTTAAGGATCCAGTGTTGCTGTGAGCTGTGGTATAAGTCGTAGACATGGCTTAGATCTGGCGTTGCTGTGGCTGTGGTGCAGGCGGGCAGCTGTAGCTCTGATTTGACCCCTAGCCTGGCAACTTCCCTATTCCATGGGTTTGGCCTTAAAAAGACCAAAAAATAGGAGTTCCCGTCTCAATGGAAGCGAATCCGACTAGGAACCATGAAGTTGCAAGTTTGATCCCTGGCCTCGCTCAGTGGGTTAAGGATCTGGTGGTGCCATGAGCTGTGGTGTCGGTCTCAGACACGGCTCGGATCTGGCGTTGCTGTGGCTCTGGCGTAGGCTGGCAGCTATAGTTCCGATTAGACCCCTAGCCTGGGAACCTCCATATGCTGCAGATGTGGCCCTAAAAAGACAAAAGACCAAAAAATAATAGTGAAAGTTTTAAAAATAAAATAATGTATTAAATAGTGTAAAGCAGCATGATATTCAAAAGAGGAAAACTAGAGAGATTACACAACCTTCCTCATTCAAAACAATGCCTTTAATATAATATATATTCAATAATATAATATATATTCAATTCAAAATCAATGAACAAATTGAAATGAAGGTTCAAATCATACATATTTTTACTGATTTTCGAGTCAGATGTTTCTGAATTTCCTTGGTCAATCCTTGTAGCTCATGTTAATTTTAAATGGCAAAGATTTTATGTGCCTATTTTTCTGTCTTCAATAAACAATTTAAACCTGGAGTTTCTGCTGTGGCACAGCAGATTAAGGATCTGGCATTGCCACAGCTAGGACAATAGGGTCACAGCTGCAGCTTGGATTCAATCCCTGGCCCAGGGACTTTCATATGCTGCAGGTGTGGGGGAAAAAATTAAACCCAAATTTTCAGGGATAAGGATTTTTTGATGAAGCATAGCTCCAGATGTAGTCCATGAACCTAGAGAAGTATTTTCTTAGAATGAGTATTTTCCCTCAAACACTACACCTGTGCTGCCACAGCCCTAACCACTTCCTGTCTGTGATGGCAACTCTCAGCCCTGGACCCAACAGCAGGTGGATGTATCAAGGAGAACTGTGGGTTTTGGTACACCTCCCTCCAACACACCTCTCGCTGTGGGCTCACTCAGTGCACAGAAGTAGTCTGCAGAGTCCTCCACCTGTGCATCTGAGATGACAAGTTGGATGGATTTGTTTGCCTTCTGGAAATTCAGTGAGTAGCGACCTTCTGTGGCATTTTCTTGGCTATAAGTGTCCTGACGAATAAGGAGAATCATTGCCCCACTGCTGGGCTGCTTGTACCAGAAGAGACTATAACTGAAACTACTGGTATCATATGTACAGTTCAAGGTCACAGTGTCCTTTTCTGGCATTTTGACTGGTAGTTGATCTTGAGTTACACTTTGGGCCATACTGGGACCTGAAGGAAAAAACAGAATAAGTGTTTTAGGAATAAGAGTTGTGGACAAAGAAATTCTGTTTTACACCCAGCTACCCTTCTCTCCCAGGGTACCCATAAGACTGCCTGCTCCCCCAGTCTTTAGGTCATGGAGAAAGCACAACCCCGCCTGGGCCATCCCTACCGAGCCACAGTGAAGCCACGACCACCTTCAGAAGGCTGGAGAGAAGCATGTTTGAATTCTTCCACTAGAAGGAAAATACCTTCTTCCTCAACTTCAAGGCTCTGCAAGGTGAGGCGAGCCTGACCGTGGGAGGCTGGAACTGTTGGTTTATGTGCTGCTGCTGCTGCCCCAGAATAGGAAACAGGGCTTCCTGGTATAGCAAGTTCATGTGGGTTATGTCAAAACTTCTCTGTGGACTAGGTGACAAGCTCACTCAACCCCAACTTCCTTTTGTATTAACCAGTGCCTCAATCGATAGCAACTACATCTGAAAATAAATGAGTTAAATTTGATATTGAAAAGGAGACTGAAGATTTGATTAACTGCTATGTTCAGTCATTGCATCTATGATGGAAGTTAAAAAAACGACATGGAAACAATATAAGATGTAATTATCATGTATCCTCACAGCTCTGTAAGTTGTTCTTTCACTTAAAGTAAAAACAAATCACAATAATAAGAAGGCAAAGCTGTTTGGACTAATTACTGCAGCTTTTTCAACCTCTATATTAATATAGCAATCACTGTAATTCTTCATCACCAACATCTGTTAAGTTATCTTGGGACCAAAGAGCAGGAGAAAAGATAATTTTCTCTTTGCAGAAGACAAGATTGAAGCTCCAAGAGATGGAGTCCTGTCACAGAGGCCCTCTTCTCTACTAGTTTTGACAGCCTAGTTCTGTTCAGAAAGGCCAGAACAGAGGCCAGAGTTTTGTCATTAGGTTATTAAACTTTTGAATGTATATTTTTCTCATTAACTCAATTGGAACCCTAAAAGAGCCACAAGAAACCTCCTTATTCTGTGTGTCCAACTCTAAAGGGACTATATCGCAGGTGGCCTCATTCACCTCTGTAAGATAGCTAATTGTAAGATCACCACCGATTGTAATAAACTGTTCTTTGTGTATGAATATAAGAGAAAAGCCATACCTAAAGATGTTGCTCTACCCCATGGCAAACAACAAAGGCTCATTGCCTATCACAGCCTATCTCTTAATACAGTTAAACAAAATTTACCCTCCATGTCTCAAAGTAATTACAGCCTCAGCTAAATTCATTGAAACATTTTTAGATCTTGCTGTGGAATCTCCATTCAACCTGATGGTACCAAATATAGCCAAAATTTTTCTCCAATCTAAAACACCCAAACTTTGTCTACCAATTAGTTGACTAATTATAAGATATGAATTCTCCTCATATTATTCAATAAAGAACTCATGACTGTACTTCTGTTGTGCAAAATGCCTTCAGGTCCAGAACAGATCTTTGGGACATCCTTATACCAAATTCTGAATTAACATGTTTTAAAATAAGCTTATCTTAAATATTGAAAAGAAACAATACCAGGCTAGTTATACAATGACTACTCTAAACTCCCTTTTAAACCAATCATTAGCAGAAGTAAAATTAACTCAAGTACCTTAACATGTGGCTCTCTCTTGAACATATTAAATTACAAAGACACTGCTGTGGCTTGGGTTCAGCCCCTGGCCCAAGAACTTCCACATGACATGGATGCAGCCAAAAAATAATAATAATAATAAATGAAATAAGATAGAGAATATAAAAAAAAGAATTGTTGGATATCTCATTCGGTGCCAATTCCTAGAAAAGCTAAATGGGAATTATACTGCTAGAATAAAATCTTCATCAATAAAATTAGCCTTAAAACATTGTAAAAATATCATATAACATTATAAAAAATTGATAAAAACTTAGGATGGAGTTTTTGCAAGTAAACCTGTATACAAAACATGACTCAGCCTGAATGTATGATGTGGTCTGACCTTCAGCACTATCTCATCATTATCAATTGCCATAGAGTTTTTTGTAGAACTATAAATCAATAATGCACTGGAGTTCAAACACTTGGAATGATGAACTCTTCCTATAAAAATAACTTTTTGTTGTTCTTGTTGTCTCTTTAGGGCTGCACCCGCAGCATATGGAGGTTCCCAGGCTTGGGGTCTAATCAGAATTGCTGCCACCGGCCTTTGCCAGAGCCACAGCAACACCAGATCTGAGCCGTGTCTGCAACCTACACCACAGCTCACGGCAATGCTTGATCCTTAACCCACAGAGTGAGGCCAGGGATCGAACCCGAAACCTCATGGTTCCTAATCAGATTCGTTTCCGCTGCGCCACCATGGGAACTCCTAAAAATAACTTTAAAGTTCAAAACATCAGGGGTAGAAAACACAGAGTGGTGACAGGTATGGAGACCATGCATGTACCCAGTGGCATGTGCTTCATCTAACCAAGATTCAGACATCTCGGAGGTTATGTATTGTATGGTTCTATTCAGCTCCGATTCAGCCTCTAGCCTGGGAACCTCCATATGCTGAGGGTGTGGCACTAAAAGAAAAAAAAAGGAAGAACTAGCCCACCCTTGACAGACGTGGGTGAATTAGAGAGTTAATTATACGTGTATATTTTCCAATCCATTGGTTTATATACAACACTAATGTAATTTTTAAAGGAGAAATTTGTGGTTAGTAATGTTTAATCCACAAATTAAACATGAGGGAGGGAGATTTTTAGCAAATTATCACTAACTTAACTATTAGTCCAAATGCCTTTTGTCAATCTACTAATAATACAAGGAGAGTGAGAAAACATTTTAAAAGTTTCCCATATTCCTCAGAAAGAAATATTTCAATTATAATGGTAACAGAACATTACAAACCTAGGAATAAATTTATTTTAAATGACAGTGCTTTACTGAGATTAAAATATATTCATAAATGAAAACAAATATTATGTTCTTTTTTTTTTTTTTGTCTTTTTGCTATTTCTTTGGGCCACTTCCGCAGCATATGGAGGTTCCCAGGCTAGGGGTCTAATCGGAGCTGTAGCCACAGGCCTACGCCAGAGCCACAACAACGCGGAATCTGAGCCGCATCTGCAACCTACACCACAGCTCACGGCAACGCCGGATCGTTAACCCACTGAGCAAGGGCAGGGACCAAACCCGCAACCTCATGGTTCCTAGTCGGATTCATTAACCACTGCGCCATGACGGGAACTCCTACGTTCTTAATCAAAGTATCCAATATGCACATTAACAAGTTTTGTCCTTCACACACTAATTTATAAGTTAATTCAAAGTTAAAATTGTAATTATGAATAAATACCAAATTTTCCTTTTTTTTTTTTCTTTAACAAACATCTACTGATTTGGCATTACTCTTATACTTGAAGGTTTATGCCAAAGGAAGGGAGCTGCCCTGGTCACAGGTTTGAGTACAGGGAGCAGGTGTCTCAGAAGCAGTGTGCACTTGCTGCACAGAAGTAGACAGCTGAGTCTTCAGGCTGGGTGACTGCGATGTGCAGGGAGAAATGCTTGGCGGTCTTATTCAATGAGACAGTGAGTCTTTCTTCTTCCTTCTTGACCCCATTCGATCGAATGTATGTAAGTAACCGGAGACCTTTTCCAGGTTCTTGCTTATACCAAGGGAAGTAGCTTGAAGTACTGTCTGTATAAGTGCAGGTAATAACAGAGCTGTTTCCCTCCTGGACACTCATGGTAGGACTCTGCTCCACCTTCTCTCCAAGGCTGACCCCTAGGCAGAAAGAAGAAGTCAGAGAAAGGAGAAGGATTGTTAGGTCATTACACTCCTGAATTTACCTTTCCTTTTCCACAGTAACTAGAGGAAACCAGGATAAAGCCAGTCTCCTTCTTGGACTTTCAAACAGTATCCACTCATATACTCTGTTTCCCATAAGCCCTCAACTCACAGTCCAGCTGCAGCCCCAAGAGCAGGATTGAAGCTCCAATGGAGGTCTTCATTGCTCTCCCCGTCTAGAATCAATTAAGGACCTGCCAAGAGAGCTACATCTACTATCAAGTGATCCCTTCTTTTCCCCGGCAGCCACAGTGGGTTCTCACATTGTCTACCCAGCCAATAAGAAAAGGGCCCTGCTTCTGCCCTGAGCCTATTCATGCAGAATCCACTGAAATGAACCCTCCACACATCCTGCATCAGCAGAGGTGCACCACCATCTGGTGGTCCCATCTCAAAACAACTGAAAACTCTGGTAAATAGTCTTCTCTCACCCTGTGCCTATGAGGGACTCAGATGCATAAAAGCAGCAAGAAGTCAAACAAACTAGGTCATAGACCAGAGATTATATGCAGAGTAATAGTGTACAAATCCAGATTTACATCTCTGCACAGGACTAAGTTGTTAATAAGGTGGAAAAAAGTAGATGCTATTGCTGTTTATTCAATGGTAAGCCTGGTATACAGGTTTGAAATAAGGAATGCACCATGATTCACTCCCTTAAACAAAGGAAATGTAGAATCTTTCCTTTTCAACCAATATACTGTTTGTCTGTTATGGAGGAAAATGCTTTCTACAAGGAACATATAAGTCAAAGATCAAAGTAAGAGAGAGAAGATCTTTGATATTTCAAATACTTTCTATCTCAGCCTTTGCTCCTGTAAGCTGGTCTCGCCTGTGACCTTGCTTCTCCCAGAGAATCAATAGCACCAGTAGTCAAAATGCAGAAACTTCCTAAAGTAAAGAATATTGTCTTATAAGAGGTTAAAGATCAAATCTTTGCAGGGGGAAAAGTTGCATAAGTTAGGAAATAATTTGACCCAAGATTTGGTTACTTTACAATGAAAATTCTAACATGCTTTAAGAAATCATGCTATAAGAAAGTTATATCAGGCTGTAGATTCTGAAAATGTAATCATATGTAAGTTTATTCTACAGGTTCTTTCACTTTCTGATATCAGAAAGAATGGCATGTCCTAAATGCAATGACTGACTCCTATCCTTCATGGAATTTCCTCTATAGTATAAGACATATATTTCTGCTGCCATGGCTATCGCTGGCTCAGTTTCCATACTCATTTTTTCTCTCCTCTCTATTACATTGTTCTTCCCCCCAACAAGACATTGATAAAGTTCCTCGGTCCTGTAAATGGCCAAGATTATCTCCCTCTGCCAAAACCCCTTTCTCCTCTACTTTAATAACTGGGTTATTTTCCCATTACCTTTGTAAGTAAAAAATCTAGGGAAACCTAAGTATCTGCTGTGTTTGCTGAGGGGGTGGTCCAAATGCGTAAATGGTCCTGAATAACTGATCCTGAGAAATGACTCCTAGGAAACAAGACCACCTCATTTCTAGAAGTGGAAGTTCCTCTCCTGTGACGTGTACTCATTGGTCATCTGGAGGCATGGAGAATAAACACAATCTCTCATCCACATTTCAGACACTTAAAGATTTAAGGAGAGCTTTGATGAAGAATCAGAAATCAACTTTGTAAGTAAATATAAAATATGTGTTTTTACACATATAAAACTTCTTTTAATTCTAAGGATCTTCATCTATTCATCCTCCAAAGGACAGAATTCCCAAATCCTTCAAAGGGCAATTTCCTTTTCCTTGGAGACAAAAAACTTAGGTGATTCTTTTCCCTTTCAAGTTATGGTATCCAGAACTGAATGTTAGAGTTTGAAGTTGCAGTCTTTTGGCTAAGATGGAGTGAAGTTCAACACAGTGTCCCATATAGTAACATTAGTACCAGTATAGCCACCCCCTGTGCAAAATTCATATCCCATGATTATTTGATTGAATATTGCCTAATTCATCCTCATCCTCAAAAAGTGTTGACTTGGTAAGACTTTTCTTGTACTTCACGAGCGGTCAGCTGCATGAGAACAATGGGAAAATGAAAATCTAGGACCCCTTGTTCAAAAAGCAAGAAAAAGTAACATTATATAATAAAATATAAAAGTCTTTTTCAAAATATTTTCTTACTCATAAAACACAATAAGGGAAGTTCCCCTGTGAAGTAGCGGTTAAGGATCCAGCATTGCCACAGCTGTGGTGCAGATTACAACTGCAACTCAGGTTTGACCCTTTGACATTGGAAACTTCCAGGTGCCACGGTATGGCCAAAAAAAAAAAAGATAAAATAATGACAAAAAAATTAATTTACAAATTAAATTTACTGGAAATTATGTTTTAAAATTAGGTTGTGATGATTGCACAACTATACATTTAGTAAAATTCATTGAATTAAAAAATATTTGGGCTCATAATTGTATATAAATCAATAACTAATAATACTTTATTAGCATTATAGCTTGACAATGATAGGATTTTTCTGGCTTAATTTTTTGTAAATTAATTATTATAATATCCAAATTTATACTTTCAATAAAAGTTATAATTTCAATAACTATAATTAAAACAATAGCAGTTACTGTTGGTAAATGCAAGATTGCAAACAATATTTTATAGTTTTTCATATTTTTGTTGATGCAAATGATACTAGAGCTCTTGAGTATTTTATATGCTGTGACAACATTAGCATAAATACTGATTAATTCTTTTGAAATATAAATTCTAGCATATCTAGAGCTGAAGTTCTACTGAAACAGTTTTCTGATTAACAATTTAACTCTTCATAACAATCATGTCATGTAAGTCTAAAATAATATTAAATGTACACTTATAGAATAGCATTTTTTTCTGTTATGTTCTGTAACTTGTAGAGGACATATAGATTAAAAATGGCTTCATGATTTGTTTACAATTCAGAGAGCTTGTTTATGCATACTATCACTGTGTCTTCAATTACAGGAAAAATTGTCAATTATCTTCTGTGTTAAAAGTCAGTTCATTGAATTAGTTAAGACTTCACTTGAACATAGTATGCTTGTTCATTGAAGTGCTTATCTTTACATTAATTTCTATTTCTAAGCCTATGGATATTTACTCTGCATATTGCAGCAATTTTCAAAACCAGGTTTTCTCAACTTTCTGAGATTTCTAATATCTCTCCTTATGTTTTATTGCAGCATTCACATATAAACTTTCATTTTGTAATTATCAACAAGGTTTCCTGCTACTCCCTTTGGGACCCTGTCGAGCCACAGATGGCCCCAAGCTTGCTGTCCAAAGGCTGCTATGGGGGGTACAGGCCCCCCCTCGGCCCTCCACGGAGGGGTGAGGTTTCAGGCCCAGCTGCACTTTGGGTACAGGCTGCAGCCCACCTGGGAGCACTGTGCCTCCACCCCACAGAGGTAGGTGGCTGAGTCTTCCAGGAGGGAGGCCGTGATCTGGAGGGTGCTGTACTGTTCCTTAGAATTCATTGTGGAGCTTAACTTCCCGTTCTGCTTCCTCCCGGAAGCTATGAAAAACAGATTGATGAGGCCGCCACCAGGATTCAGTCGGAACCACTGCACATAGCTCACTATGACAGAAAAATTGCACCTCAGCGTAGAGTTGGTTCCCTCCTGGGGGCTCAGGGATGAATGACTCTGCTCCACCGTGACCCCTCTCACCCCTGCTTAGAAAGAGAAGAACGTATACAATATCACTGGGGAATCCCTGATGCAGTTTCCAGACCTATAAGAATTGGAGGAAACACCTATGAGGATGTAGAACCACCTAGAAGCTCTGGGTCAGCTCTCCTTCCCTCCCTCCCACTGTCACCTCTGGGACACTCTCCAGTCCCCTCTGGGGCAACTCACAGCAAACCTGGACCCACAGAAGCCCCAGAAGGGCTCCCCAGGGTCTCTTCATTTCTCCTTGCCCACTGGCTGAGATGCCTTCACCCTAACTCCCTTGGGTCCAGAGTAATTTTTTTCTTAGAATCACCCTGTTCCACGGAACCACTGAGTACCAATCATATCTGAGCTCTGTCACTCACTTAACAGGAAACTCCACCCACAGTGCCCAGTGAGACTGCACAGTAATCTCTCTAAAATTGTGGGCGGGACCACAGCAAGAGGGTAGGGACAATGTGTCTAATATGTGACCGCATAAGATGCTTTGAAAAATACTTTGTGTAAGAGAAGTTTGTGTAAGAGTGTGTGCGAAAGGGTAGAAGATACTCCTCAGAAGAATTAGAATCTCAACTGGAGCCTTGGACTTCCTGGGAGCCTTGAGGAATTCTAGGAAGAGACCCCATTTCCCAAATTCTGTAGAATGACAGAGCTTAAAGAATTCAGGTGTATGACTATTCATCCTTCAAGAAGAATAAAATATTGTCATTTGCAACAACTTGGATGAACTTAAGGGCATTTTGCTAAGAGAAGTAGGTCAGAAGTGAGAAAGACAAATACCATGTAATCTCACTTGCATGTACAATGTTTAAACATCAAGCTCACAGATACCAAGAACAAATTAGTAGTTGCCAGAGGCAGGGATGGGGATGAGGATGGAAGATATGAAGTTGGTCAAAAAATACAAACTTTCAGACATAAAATAAATGTCATTGGAATGCACTGTACATCATGAAATCTGTAGTTAATAATACCATATTGCAGAGTTCCCATCATGGCTCAGTGGAAAGGAATCTGGCAAGTTACCATGAGGATGCAGGTTTGATCCCTGGCCTCACTCAGCGGGCTAAGGATCCAGTGTTGCTGTGAGCTATGGTGTAGGTCGGAGGCATGGCTTGAATCTGGCTTTGCTGTGGCTGTGGCTGTGGCCGGCAGCTGCAAGTCCAATTTGACCCATAGCCTGGGGACTTCCATATGACGTGGGTGCAGCCTTCAAAAGACAAAAACAAACAAACAAAAAAAAACGTGTTGCATGTTTAAAAGTTCCTAAGAAAGTAAATCTTAAAATTCCTCAAAAGAAGAAAAAAATTTAAACTCTTTATGATGACAGATGTTAACTAGAATTACTGTGGTGATTTTTCCACAATCTATACAAATACCAAACTATTATGTTTATACCTCACTAGTATGATGCTATATGTCAAATATTCCTCATTAAAAAAATAATTCAGTTAAATGAAAACTCTGATAAAGGAAAACTCTCTGATACATGCACTGTATATTGCAGAAGTAAATACATTGTCTTGAAAGTGAGTTCTAGATCCCAGGAACACTGCTTTCTATACAGAAAATGATCCCTACAGAGTTCAGTAGGTTAAGAGAAAAAACGGAGGTATGTCTAAGGTACATTCTGACTCCATGCCCACTTCTCCCTTATGTCCAACTGGTCCACAGACACCCTGCTGACGCACATGGCTGATACTGATCAGGCCACACATTCCCAGTCAAATGAAATACTGTCCTTTCTCCTCCTTCTGTATTTCATACTTTTTCATCTTTTCTTATTTGCTCCTGAGTATTGTTATTCCTTCTAGTTTCAGGGGAGATGTAAGAAAATTTTCTCTGGAGTTCTGTGGTGGCTCAGTGTGTTAAGGACTGAACTTTGTCTCCGTGAGGAAGCATGTTTGATCCCTGGCCTCGCTAAGTGGATTAAGGACAGGGCATTGCCACAAGCTGCAGCACAGTTTGCAGATGCAGCTTGGATTCAGTGTTGCCATGCCAGGGGCCACAGCTGCAGTTTCGATTTGACCCCGGCCCCGGGAACTTTCATATGCCACGAGTGGGGCCGTGAAAAAAAGAAAGAAAAGAAAATTTTCTGGACCCATGGATTTGGGGGGTTTTAGTCATAAAAAGGTTTTAGTTGAAAGCAGGGAGTGGAGCTTCCATGCTCACAATGGCCAGCAAAGTTTATACAGCAAAGTTTATACAGAATGGCAGAGCTGAAACCTGAGATGGACTTTACACAAACACTGTTCTTCTCTCCCCAGTGTTGCTATCTACAATTTGACTGTTCCTATGCTTTTTTGTTGTTGTTGTTGTTATTGTTGTTGCTATTTCTTGGGCCGCTCCTGCGGCATATGGAGGTTCCCAGGGTAGGGGTCCAATCGGAGCTGTAGCCACCGGCCTACATCAGGGCCACAGCAACTCGGGATCCCAGCAGCGTCTGCAACCTACACTAGGGCTCACGGCAACGCCAGATCGTTAACCCACTGAGCAAGGGCAGGGGGCTGAACCCGCAACCTCATGGTTCCTAGTCGGATTCGTTAACCACTGCGCCACGACGGGAACTCCTGTTCCTATGCTTTTTGGGCTCTTTCAGACCTGTAGAAAAAGTCTTTGCTTCTCATGAAGTTTACAGTGCCCCCTAGTGGTTACAACCATCAACAAAGACCACTTCAACTAATTCAGCATCACCCGATCCCAGCCCCTTTCACTCCCTGTTTCCTGGTGAAGGAACTGCTGATGGTAGGAAAACAAACTAACTGCCTGGATTAAACGGGAATTAAAAATAAACCAATCCTACTTTTAAAATGGATTTCGTGAAAATTAATGTCATAAAATAAACTGGCAATTCCCATCTCGTGCTAGTAGTTTCCTTTTATTTAGATCAAAATAAATTGATAAATGTTTACTGAAGTTTTAATGGAATTGAGATAAGTACTAGCTCTTAAAAATATGTTAAAGTAATTATACATGAGTTTAGAGTCCAGTGAGGAAGACAAAAATATGCATAATTTGGACAGATTCATAGAACAGACTCCAAGATGACTATAAACTAAACCCATTGTGATCCCAGAGAAGGGAGGAAATTTTCCTTAGTTTTGGTTGAAAAAAATCTTATGAAAAAGGTGGGCATTTTCTCTTTTCCCCCTTTTTTTGAGGAGGGGCTATGCATAAAACTTTATGATAGCTCCTAGGATTTTATTCACTTTAACATGAAGAGGAATACATAAATCTATGAATGATCAAAAGTATGAAAACATTACACATAACCTAAAATTCCCTTTGACTCTCACTCCCAATTTTCACCTTGTCATCATTCATCAATCTGGAATTGTTGCTTCCATTTAATTTACTAATGATTTACATATATATACCAATACATCAAACAAGAGAAAATATGTAGTATTTTATTTATAGGCTTTTAATACAAAATGATATGTATTGTGTATACATTTCTGTAACTTTATGAACTCAATATAGTAAATTTCATAGGTCGTATTAACACACTTAGTTCCTTCTGCTGCATTATATCCTATTTTATGCATCTATACAGAGCTTTCCCTATTGATGAACACTTCAGAGGATGATTATTTTTAACTATGAAATTTAAAAATTGCAATAAACCCATTTGAACATTCACACATGCACATGTTTCTCTAGGAGTAGAAACTAGAAAGAAGTGAAAGAATGAACCCTGAGGGTAGTAGGTGAAAATGACTCCAAGCAGAGGGAAGGTTGGGCACAAAGCTCAGAGGAAGAATTGAGTGAACTCAAATTGTAATTATTCCATTGAATAGTATTTTTTATTAACTGTTTTCCTTGATGTGCATTGGAACTTAGTTTATCAGCTCATTTGATAAACTTCCTCAAAAATTACTGTCCCATTACATAACTGGTGTGTAGTTTGCTTCAACCAGCCTTGAGAATCTAAAGAGAGTAAAACAGTAAGAGAAAGAGTACATCCAAGGAGGAGTGGTATATATAAGAGAAAAAAATGTTATAGGATCAAACTGGCAAAGAAAAATACATCTGGTTAGGTATATGTAAAATTTAAGGGTACTTGTCATATAAACAGAAAAATAATTTACTTTTTACAGATCAGCAGAGAGAAAAAAGAAAACTTTATCAGTGCAGCTGAGTACAGACTGGAAAAGAAAAGAATAAAATAGGTGCAGGGAGTTTCCCATTGTGACTCAGCGGATTAAGAATCTGACTAGTATCCATGAAGATATGGCTTCAATCCCCGCCCTCCCTCGGTGGGCTCGGGATCCGGCATTGCTTTCAACTGTGGTGTAGGTCAAAGATATTGCTCGGATCTGGCATTGCTGTGGCTGTGGCATAGGCTGGCAGCTGCAGCTCCGGTTCAACCCCTAGCCTGGGAACTTCCACTTGCTGCAGGTGCAGCCTTAAAAAGAAAAATTAAAATTAAAAAATAGAATAAAATAGGTGCATGCCTATTTGCATTTATTATGCTGAAGTAATTTCCTTTAATTCTTAATTCACTGAGAGTTTCTCAACAGGAATGAATGCTGGATTTTGTCAAATGATTTTCTGGACCTATTGGGTTACCCACAGTAGTTAGTCACGTCTTACTTATCACTCTCTGTAGCTACATTATTGATAAATTGTCACAACAAAATGGTAAGATATCACCGTCCTGTTTTACAAATAATGAAATAAAGCTCACAAGTGTTTAGCAAGTAGGTGGCACAGCTAATAGTTTTGAACACACATCTATCTAATAGCAAAACCCCTGTTCTCTGCTTTTAACACTATAGGTTCTTTTCAGAGAAATTTAGAGAGAAAAATCAGAGAGGAGCACAGTTAGTTCTTCTCAAGCCCTTTAAGCATTTTCAGACAATGTGTTAAGTTGCTCCATATTCATCCAAATCGAAATATGGAGGAAATTATTAAATAATTGCAGACTTGACTTTTTCACCAAAACAGAAAATATTATAAGGGGATTTGAACTGTGATTCAAACTGAGCTTATCACCAGGTAGGGCTATGGCCATTCCTTTCACATCAATTATTAGTACCTGACTTGAGCAATGCATTGTAACAAGGGTAACACATGTCTCTAGAGTTTTGTGGACCACCAGGGCACTGGAAATTTATTCATGCCAGTTATCATTCCCTCTCTCTCTATTCCTTATGATTTATTTATGATAAAAATTCTAAAATACAGTTGTTCAGTATTAATCTTTCAAACATGTGGACTTATAGCTAGGTCCTTCCTGTATGACTACATTATTTAAGCCATGACTTGGTCTGTACATGATCAGTCACAGTTATGAAGTTTTATTCAATAAGATTAATGAGATGTTCATGGACAGAAAGGAGAGTTGATTTTAGATGCATTTCAGGAATCCGAAGAGTCTATTCATCCCATCAATTTGAATCATAATTACACCTCCCCCCCCCCAGCCTGACAATTTCTAGAGTAAAACTTGGAGCATCTCAAAATAAAACACAAATGCACAAGCAGTAAATGGAAGCCAAGACATCAATATAAATATGGTTCACAGAACAGAAATAATCTAAATGCAACAAGGAGATGAAAGAAAAGGAACAAATATTATAGCTATAATTTTTGTCACATTAAGTGAGAAGATCCAAATATCTGTAAGAGTTGCCAGAATCAGACAAACTTACCCAAATACACATGTATTGAGCAGGTACAGTGAATCGCCCTAGGTCCAAAGGAAATCATTCCAGATCTAACCCATCTAGCCAGGCTTGAGCACACCTTTAAGACTTTAAGGATTGTTAATATAAAGAACTATTAATAGACTTCCAGTATTAAGATAATCCTTATAATGTCTGAAATTCGTATTTTGTTTTTTGTGCAGGTATTTGTTTTCCATCAATTTTTGGTCAAATTATGTAACATTCTTTTTTTAAAAATATCATATTGTGGTTTTATCATTGATTTTATTATTTTCTTTGATCAGCCAATCTCTGCTTTTAGCTTTAATTTCTGCACTCTATTGCTTTCACTTTGCTTTATTGCTTATTGTCTAACTTCCTGAGTTGCAGACTAAAGTTATTTCATCAAAATATACTTTTTACTTGGAGTAAAATTTAAGATAAATGTAAAAAAGAAGCTTCAATTAAATGTGTATACACAGATGAACACATAGGAATATAGACAGAGGAACTTATTTGACTATAAAGGTAGAAATTTTTTAATATAATAAAAAACATTCAAGACCTTTAAAGTTGAAAAAATTAGAAGTTTCCTGAATTTAAAAAAAATAGGAAAACATTATTTAAATGTTAATATAATCATTAAAGGCAATTCCTACCTTATTTTCAAATATCTTTTGTTTTATTGTTTCTCTTTCAGGAGGTATGCTGAACAAGAATAGCATGGTACAGAATTTTTAACATTTATGTTGAAAAACAAATGTGTAAAAAATCACCCTCAAATTCTTGGAAAACAGTAATAGTTTAGAATGATTGACTCACAGGTAATAAAATTTTCTGTAAACATCTTCTCAGGTTGGCACGGACTGAGACAGATAGATCAATGGAAATAAGTAAAGGCTGTGGAAACATAATGCAACGAGGAATTTAATAAATTACAATGAAGGTGATTCATATTGGAGAAAAGGTGCCTTATTTATACACAAATAAAAAGGTTTATTATTGATGACTTTACAGATAGAAATGATGGGTGACCCTCCATATGGAGACTGAGCTCTTTCCTGCTGGCTGTGTTAATGAGATAGAGTGAGATCTTAGCACAAAGTCACACAGTAGTCACCTTAGAAAGTAAATGTGGAGTTCCCGTCGTGGCGCAGTGGTTAACGAATCCGACTAGGAACCATGAGGTTGCGGGTTTGGTCCCTGCCCTTGCTCAGTGGGTTAACGATCTGTGGTGTAGGTTGCAGACGTGGCTCGGATCCCGCGTTGCTGTGGCTCTGGCGTAGGCTTGGCAGCTACAGCTCCGATTCGACCCCTAGCCTGGGAACCTCCATATGCCACGGGAGCGGCCCAAAGAAATAGCAAAAAGACAAAAAAAAAAAAGTAAGTAAATATGACTGACTCACAACAAACAAACCTAAATGAAACTAACCAAGAAGTAGTAAAACAGGGAGTTCCTATTGTGGCTCAGCAGGTTAAGAATCCAACTAGTATCCATGAGAATGTGGGTTTGATTCCTGGCCTTGCTCAGTGGATTGCTTAAGGATTGCTTGCTTAAGGATCTGGCATTGCCATGAGCTATAGTGTTGTGAGACAGGTTTTTATAATATTTTCTTAGCCTCTTTGCTGAAGATCCATCTTGTCCTTCCTTACTTTGTCCCGTCTTTCTGCTTGAGAAACAGTCATGGTGATGGTAAATGACTTAGGCTTAAGAACAAAGACTTAAAGGCATAAATGACTTAAGCTTAAGAACTGTTATGTGCCTAGAGGTCAGAGTAAGAGCTTAACCTTTTACCAGCTAAGTGGCTTTTAAAATAGTAAAGGAACTTATATAATAGTAAACAAACCCTATATCATCCACCCATAGCCACTCCTCACTTGATCTCTTCTAAAGAGCACAATAAAAGCCGTGTGGTTTCTTGAGGCAGGGCTCCTGGTCCCTGGGACCTTGAGTCCCCCAGTTCCCACCTTTACTTAAGATAAATGTCTCTGTGTCTTGTTTTATGTTAACTTTTTTTCCTTAAGTTCCACAGCACCTGGTTCTTCAGCCCCATCCTGCTGAACTGGTCTGGCACTATAGTGTAGGTGGCAGATGTGGCACGGATCTGGTTTTGCTGTGGCTATAGTGTAGGCCGGCAGGAACAGCTTCCATTTGACCCCTAACCTGCACTTCCATGTACCATGGAACAGCCCTAAAAAAAGGAAAATAAATAAATAAACAAAACTTTAAAATTTTGGAAAAAATGAGAGAGAGTATAAACAGCCTAGTATATAAAAAGAGGAAACATGCAGAGTAGTTCCTTCATTTCGCAAAGAATACCTGTAACAAATTGAAGGAAACAAGAATATGTCACCCCAAAATATGCCTCTTTGACATAAAAATGATTTTTAGTAAACAGAGAAAAGGACCCTCATTTTCTGCGTAAAGGCAGTGAAGAAATTCTCCCTTTTTTTAGAGAGACACTCTTTATCAGCTCAGTGATGGCGCCAAGGACTCTTTCTATTTAAGAATGATGAGGATTGGAGTTCCTGCTGTGGTGCAGTGGGTTAACGATCAAGCTCCTCTCTGTGGCATTCACAGCCATGGCTTATGTCGAGGATGCAGCTCAAACGTGAACCCTGGCCCAGGATCTTCCATGTGCCATGGGTGTGGCTGAAAAAGGGGGTTAGAAAAAAGGATGATGACGATTACCAGGCCCTATTATACTAATACTAGCCTATGGTCTGGTCAATTCTCCACAAATGAACTGTTTCTATGTCCAAAAATATAAAGGATATTCTGACTCTGTGCATTTCTTCAGATTCATTCTTTTGTGAAGTTACATGTAAAGATGTAATAAAACTTGTATGCTTTTCTCCTATTAATCTCTCTTAGGTCAGTTTAATTCCGAACTAATCTAGGGATCCAAAGATGATAGGGGAGAATTTTCCCTACCCCACATAATATATCCTCAGGAAATATTTATTGAAGAAATTGCTCTAAAAATCAAACATATCACACACATTTTTACTGATTTTTGGTCATATGATTCTGAATTTCCTTAGGCAATCTTTCTAGCTCATGATTATTCACTAAATAGCAGAGATTTTATGTGGCTACTTTTGGCTTCAATAAACAATTTAAAGCCATATTTTCAGGGATTTTTTGATGAATTATACCTCTGAATATGGTCTGTGAATCTAGAGAGGTATTTTCTTAGAATGAGTATTTTCCCTCGAACCCTACACCTGTGCTGCCACAGCCCTAACCACTTCCTGTCTGTGATGGCAACTCTCAGCCCTGGACCCAACAGCAGGTGGATGTATCAAGGAGAACTGTGGGTTTTGGTACACCTCCCTCCAACACACCTCTCACTGTGGGCTCACTCAGTGCACAGAAGTAGACTGCAGAGTCCTCCACCTGTGCATCTGAGATGACAAGTTGGATGGATTTGTTTGCCTTCTGGAAATTCAGTGAGTAGCGACCTTCTGTGGCATTTTCCTGGCTATAAGAGTCCTGATGAATAAGGAAAGTCATCCCCCCACTGCTGGGGTGCTTGTACCAGAAGAGACCATAATTTGGATAACTGGTATCATATGTACAATCCAAGGTCACAGCCTCCTTCTCTGGTACCTCTTTTGTTGGCTTATCTTGAGTTACACTTTGGGCCATACTAGATCCTGAAGGAAAAAACAGAATAAGAGTTTCAGGAATAAGAGTTGTGGACAAAGAAATTCTGTTTTACACCCAGCTACCCTTCTCTCCCAGGGTACCCATAAGACTGCCTGCTCCCCCAGTCTTTAGAGAAAGCACAACCCCGCCTGGGCCATCCCTACCGAGCCACAGTGAAGCCAGGACCACCTTCAGAAGGCTGGAGAGAAGCATGTTTGTGTTCTTCCATTAGAAGGGAAATTCCTTCTTCCTCAATTTCAAGGCTCTGCAAGGTAAGGCGAGCCTGACAAGGTGAGAGAAGAATTGCTGGGCTATGTGCTGCTGCCCCACAACAGGAAGCAGGGCTTTCCTGGTGTAGCAAGTTTGTGTGTGTCACGTGAAACTTCTCTATGGACTAAATGACAGGCTCACTCAAACCAAACTTCCTTCTCTTCAATTGATAGCAACTACATCTAAAAATAAACATGAACAAAATTTAATATTGAAAGGGAGATTGATGATTCAACCCACAGCTATGTTCAGTCATTGTGTCTGTGAAGGGACTGAGTTGATGCTACTATTTAAAAATATTACGTGTAGTGGATTATGGAAAAAACATAGAATGTAATAATACGCTTCTTCACATCTATGTATGTTATTTTTTCACCTAAGGTAGAAACATATCCCTTAATGATGAGAAGGCAAAGTTGTTTGGACTAATCACCTTAGCTCTTTTGTTCTGCCTCTTGTTATGGCAATATTTCTCTTCACTGTCAATGTATCAGTGTTGGTTCAGTTGCCTATCTTGGGGCCAAAAGCAGAAAAATCTAGTCATACTTTGCTGAAGAATTTAGACTGAAGCCCTAGGCATGGAGTCTTGTCACAGAGGCCCCCTTCTTTCCTCAGTTTTGACAGCCAGCTCTGTTCAGAAAAGCCAGGTTAAACACCAGAGTTTGGTCATCAGACTATCAAACCTTTAAATTTATATTTTCCCGGAGTTCCCGTGGTTAACAAATCCGACTAGGAACCATGAGGTTGCGGGTTCGGTCCCCGGCCTTGCTCAGTGGGTTAAGGATCTGGCATTGCCATGAGCTGTGGTGTGGGTGGCAGACATGGCTCGGATCCTGCATTGCTGTGGCTCTGGCGTAGGCCGGCAGCTACAGCTCCGATTCGACCCCTAGCCCGGAAACTTCCATGTGCCGTGGAAGTGGCCCTAGAAAAAGCAAAGAGATAAAAATAAAAAAATAAATAATAAATAAATAAATTTACATTTTCGCCATTACCTCAGTGGAGACCCTAAATGTAACTCTCTAAAGACACACAACATTATCCTACCATTTGACAGAGTAAATATATAATAAGCATAAATTATCAAGTTCTCCTCATATTATTCGACTGCAATATATTTCTCAATCAAGGGATTCTTAGGATTGGGCTTCTGTCATTAAAGAAGTGTCCATTTCCAGAACAAATCTCTTGAACACTCTCATACTGAATTCTATATTGATAAGTTTTTCTTATTTTTAAAATTGAGAAGGATGAGGGAGTTCCTGTGGTGGTGCTATGGAAACAAATCTGACTAGTATTCATGAGGATGTGGCCTTGCTCAGTGGGTTAGGGATCTAGCATTGCCATGAGCTATGGTGCAGTTTACAAATACAGCTTGGATCCAGCGTTGCTGTGGCTGTGGTATAGGCCAGCAGCTGTAGCTCCGATTCAACCCCTAGCCAGGAAACTTCCATGTGCCACAGGTGTGACCCTAAAAAGCAAAAACAAACAAACAAAAAAAAAAAAAAACAAAAGAAAAAGAAAAAGAAAATAAAGAAAAAGATGATACCTGGCTGTTTATGCAATAACTACTCAGATTCCTGGAGTTCCCGCTATGACAGTTGGTTAATGATCCACCTTGTCTCTATGGAGGTGAACGTTTAGTCCTTAGCCCTGCCCAGTGGGTTAAGGATCTAGCGTCGCTACAGCTGTAGTATAGATACCAACTCTGGCTTCGATTTGATCCTCGGCCCAAGAAATTCTATACACCACAGGTGCAGCCCCAAAATTAAATAAATAAATAACCACTCGACTCCTTTATAAAATACAATCAATTAGCAGATGCGTAATTAATTCAAGTAGCTGAACTTTATCTCTCTTCAGCAAGTCAATTTACAAAAAAATTATATTCAAGCTTAGTATGCTTTTAACATAGTTCACAGTTTCCAAATACTACTGAGACAATGAGGTTCCTTAACTGTCTGACTTTTATTAACACTCTCGTTCGTCTCATGTATCCCTATTAAAAAGAGACAAATATATATTTGTTG
The DNA here is from genome assembly GCF_016906955.1 of Phacochoerus africanus. Lineage (NCBI taxonomy): Eukaryota > Metazoa > Chordata > Mammalia > Artiodactyla > Suidae > Phacochoerus > Phacochoerus africanus. The sequence goes on from NC_062552.1 coordinate 78,606,565, forward strand.
ATATTATCTACTGAAAAAAATTTATCAGAAAGTCTCGCATTATAAAAGACTCTGCAGAAGCTAGGACAAATGATGCAGCAGATCATCCTGTAAAGCATGCCTTCCTCCTACAAGTACCTTGTCTAGAACATCAAGACATATCCATGGAAAAGCTCAAAAATTCTATCTTAGGTCCAGAATACCGGGCCCTGATTTTGTAAAGAATACTAGGAATAATCGATTTATTTGATCCATGAGGACAAGTTCCACCTGTCCTCATGGATCAAATAACAGCTGCCTGTGGAGCCAAATTCTCTCTAACGAACGTTAGATAAACACGCCAGCCATGCTAATTGTGATGGGCAAAGTAATGGCTAAAAAAAACCTCAGGTCCTAATCCCTTGAATCTGTGAATGATGTCGTATATGAAGAAAAAATAACAACTGAAGGAGTAATTAAAGTTCTTGAAGTGGGGAGATTATCCTGGATTATACGGGTATGAATGCAAGCACCTGTATGCTTTTAAGAGGACACAAGAAAGGGAGATTTGATGACAGAAAAAGAGAAGCCAATAAGACTGCAGAGGCAGAGCCAGGAAAGATGTAGTCACAAGCCAAGAAAGGTTGGCAGCCACCAGAACTGGAAGAGGCAAGATCCGGTTTCTCCCCTAGAGCTTCCAGAGGGAGTACAGCCATGCTCATGCCCTAATACCAACCCAGTGACAATAATTTCATCTTCTGGGGGTTCCCGTTGTGGCTCAGTGGCAACAAACCCGACTAGTATTCATAAGGATGCGGGTTTGATCCCTGGCCTCTCTCGTGGGTTAAGGATCCTGTATTACCATGAGCCATGGTGTATGTCGCAGATGTGGCTTAGATTCCGCATTGCTGTGGCTATGGAGTAGGCCAGCAGCTGCAGCTCTGATTCGACCCCTAGCCTGGGAACTGCCACATGCTGCAGGAGTGGCCCTTAAAAGAAAAAAAAATTCATCTTCTGATCTCCAGACCACGACAGAAAACACTTCTTTTGTTTTAAGCCACTATACTTGTGATAAATTTCCAGAGAGAGTGGGAAACAAACCATGGTGAAGATTTATTGAGAAAGATGTTGATAAAGAGAGAGAAATATTATGTTCTTCAATAAACAAATATAGACTATCAGGAGTCTATTCTTTACAAATCAACTTACAAGTTTAATGTTATCACAAACATAAATAATTGTTTACATATAGAGAGGAATTCATATTTTCCTTCTTTCTTTAATGAACATCTAATGATTAACAATTATATTAAAGTTTTGTTCTATGTAGCAATGATAAGAGATACAACTCTTCCTTCTAACACAAATGAGTATAAATGTGCAGACCAGCAATATTTTGAAAAGATTTGTGAGTCTAATCCCTAGCTCACATTCTTAAATAAATCACTTCCTATTTTAATTTCCTTCAAACAAACAAAAATAGACATACACCATCACTGAGCTCTAAAGAAAACCCAAATCATATTTGCAACAAAGAAGGGGTCAGAACACATACAAAGGACTATCAAATTTTGCCAGAGGAAGAAAACTAAAAAAATAGCTGTTGACTTATGAAAATATCTCATGAAGCCATTAAAAATCAGGTTTTAGAGAAGATGATGAACTTGGAAATGCTCTTTTCAGGATAAAATACAAAGTCAAAAAATTCAAAATTCTAATTATGTTAGAATTTATGAAGAGATTAAACCAAATATGAGCATTAAATTACCTGAACACAGAGTTAACAATTCTACATTTTTCTGTATTTAGCGTGTAATTTTTATAATAGGACAAAATAACATACACAACATCTGAAAGACATTAGTTAAGAGCCCACCCATAAGAAGAATGTGATATTGTTACTAAGCATTTAATGATAGGTGAAGAGTCAAGAGCAATGAAAAGTTATCTTTAAAGCCTGAATTTCGGGAGTTCCCGTCGTGGCGCAGTGGTTAAAGAATCCGATTAGGAACCATGAGGTTGCGGGTTCGGTCCCTGCCCTTGCTCAGTGGGTTAACGATCCGGCGTTGCTGTGAGCTGTGGTGTAGGTTGCAGACGCGGCTCGGATCCCGCGTTGCTGTGGCTCTGGCGTAGGCCGGTGGCTACAGCTCCGATTCAACCCCTAGCCTGGGAACCTCCATGTGCCGCGGGAGCGGCCCAAGAAATAGCAACAACAACAACAACAACAAAAGACAAAAAGACAAAAAAAAATAAAAATTTAAAAAATTAAAGCCTGAATTTCAAAATTAAACCTCACCAAGCTCCTTCAAGAATCCATTAAGCAACAGTCATCCAACAAAATGTTCTAACCCTGTCTGGGTTTTCATGAACCTAATTCTCTTATTCTATGCTTTTTGTGTCTAATACATTAGTTTCTACTTGCACACAAACAATAGAACAAAAGGTTTGTGCCAAAGGAAGGGAGCTGCCTCAGTCACAGGTTTGAGTACAGAGGGCAAGTGCCTCAGAAGCAATGTGCACTTGCTGCACAGAAGTAGACAGCTGAGTCTTCAGGCTGGCTGACTGCGATGTGCAGGGAGAAATGCTTGGCTGTCTTATTCAATGAGACAGTGAATCTTTCTTCTTCCCTATTGACCACATTTGCTCGAATGTGTGTAAGGAACTGGAGACCTTTTCCAGGTTCTTGCTTATACCAAGGGAAGTAGTCTGAGGTACTGTCTGTATAAGAGCAGGTAATAACAGAGCTGCTTCCCTCCTGGACACTCACGGTAGGACTCTGCTCCACCTTCTCTCCAAGGCTGACCCCTAGGCAGAAAGAAGTCAGGGAAAGGAGAAGGGTTGTTAGGTCATTACACTCCTGAATTTACCTTTCCTTTTCCACAGTAACTAGAGGAAACCAGGATAAAGCCAGTCTCCTTCTTGGACTTTCAAACAGTATCCACTCATATACTCTGTTTCCCATAAGCCCTCAACTCACAGTCCAGCTGCAGCCCCAAGAGCAGGATTGAAGCTCCAATGGAGGTCTTCATTGCTCTCCCCATCTAGAATCAATTAAGGACCTGCCAAGAGAGCTACATCTACTATCAAGTGATCCCTTCTTTTCCCCGGCAGCCACAGTGGGTTCTCACATTGTCTACCCAGCCAATAAGAAAAGGGCCCTGCTTCTGCCCTGAGCCTATTCATGCAGAATCCACTGAAATGAACCCTCCACACATCCTGCATCAGCAGAGGTGCACCACCATCTGGTGGTCCCATCTCAAAACAACTGAAAACTCTGGTAAATAGTCTTCTCTCACCCTGTGCCTATGAGGGACTCAGATGCATAAAAGCAGCAAGAGGTCGAACAAATTTAGTTGTAGGTCAGAGATTAAGTGTATGGTAATACTATAGAGATCCAGACTTATATCTCTGCACAGGATTGAGTTGATTGTTCATAAATTAGCAAGAGGTAGATGCTTTTGCTGCTTGTGCAGTGATGTGCCTGGTATACAGGTTTGAAATCAGGAATACACCATGATTCACTCCCTAAAACAACGAAAATGTAAAATCTTCCTTTTCAGGCAATATCCTATTTGTCTTTTATGGAGAAAAATTCTTTGTAAAAGGAATGTGTAAGCCAAAGATAAAATTAGGAGAGAGAAGATTGTTTCTATTTCAAGTTCCTATTATTTCAGCCTCTGCTCCTATAAGCTGGTCTTGCCCGTGACCTTGCTTTTCCCTGAGAATCAACACCACCAGCAGTCAAAATGCAGAAACTTCCTTCAGTAAAGCCTATTGTAAGAGGGAAAATAAGAGGTAAAAGATCAAATCTCAATGATAAGGGAGCCTGGAGAAAAGCTCTATAAGTTAGGAAATAGTTTGACCCCAGGTTTGGTTACTTTGCCATGAAAAACCTGACATGCTTTAAGAAATCTCTTCCTGGAGCTCCCGTCGTGAATCAGTGGAAACAAATCTGACTAGCATCCATGAGGATGCAGGTTAGATCCCTGGCCTTGCTCAGTGGGTTAAGGATCTGGCGTTTCCATGTGCTGCAGTGCAGATCGCAGAGGTGGATCGGATCTCATGTTGCTGTGGCTGTGGCATAGGTTGGCAGCTGCAGCTCTGATTCGACCCCCGACTGGGAACCTCCATATGCCCTAAAATGACCAAAAAAAAAAAAAGAAAGAAAGAAAGAAAGAAAGATATTTCTTCCTATTGCTAGGTGGATTATATACTGTGAAATATTTAGACTAAGAATACAAGTTCTCAGAAAATATCAAGCTGCAGGTTCAGAAAATGTAATCATATATAAATTTATTCTACAGTTACTTTTACTTTCTGCTGTCAGAAAGTATGGCATGTCCTAAATGCAGTGACTTACTCCTATCCTTAGTGGAATTTCCTCTATAGTATAAAGCATACATTTCTGCTGCCATGGCTATTGCTGGCTCAGTTTCCATACTCTGATTTTTCTCCCCAACTCTATTGCAACATTCTTTCCCCCAAGACATTGATAAAATTCCTCAGTCCTGTAAATGGCCAAGATTATCTCCCTCTGCCAAAACCCTTTCTCCTCTACTTATATAACTTGGTATTTACCAATTACCTCTGTAAGTAAAAAATCTAGGGAAACCTAAATATCACCTGTGTTTACTACTGGGATAGTCCAAATAGGTAACTGATTCTAAATAACTGATCCTGAGAAGTGACTCCTGGGAAACCAGCACCACCTCAGTTCTAGCAGTGGAAGCCCCTCTCCTGTGACATATACCCATTGGTCTTCTGGAGGCATGGAGAATAAACGCAAACCCTCATCCACATTTCAAACACTTCAAGATTTAAGGAGAGTTTTGATAAAGAATCAGAAATCAACATAAATTTGTATGTAAATATGAAATGTGTGCTTCTACTCATATAAAACTCCTATATTCTAAGGATGTTCATCTATCCTCTCATTCATCCTTCATAGTATAGAATTCCCAAATGCTTCACTGGGCAAATTTCATTTTCATAAAGACAGAAAACTTATATCAAAATTTCCCTTTCAAATTATGGTATCCAGAACTGAATGTTATAGTTTGAAGATATAATTGTTTCCCATTCTTTTGGCTAAGATTAAGTGAAGTTGCTCTCCTCAGCACAGTGTCCCATATCCTAACTTTAGCACAAGTACAGCCACCCCCTGTATAAAATTCATACACCATGAAAATTTGATTGAATATTGCCTAATTCATCCTCAAAAAATGTTGACTGGGCCAGACTTTTTCTAGTACTTTAAGAACCACTAGCTGTAAGAGAACCATAACACCCAGTGCAAAAATGGGGTCTCTGGTTCAAAAAGCAAGAAAAAGTCATATTATGTAATAAAGTAGAAAGGCCTCTTTAGACATATTTTCTTAGTCATAAAATTGATGGGATTCCTAATGATATATAAGTAACAATATAAATTTACAAAATAAAAAATTGGGGGTTACAATTTTATATAATCCAATTACTAATAATACTTTATTAGCTTTTATCTTGACAATAAAATTTTTCTAGCTTGCTTTCCTATAGATTATTCATTAGAATATCAAATATTACATTTTTAGGAACTTCATTTCAATCTCTTTAAAAGCAATGTCAGCTCTTGTGGGTAAATACAAGATTGCGAACAGAATATTTGAGGGGTTTTTTTTGGGAGGGGTTGTCTTTTTTTTTTTTTTTTTTGTCTTTTTGCTGTCTTTTGGGCCGCTCCCGCAGCATATGGAGGTTCCCAGGGTAGGGGTCGAATCAGATCTGTAGCCTCCAGTCTACGCCAGAGCCACAGCAAAGCAGGATCTGAGCCGCGTCTGCCACCCACACCACAGCTCAGGGCAACGCCGGATCCCCAACCCACTGAGCAAGGCCAGGGGTCGAACCCACAACCTCATGGTTCCTAGTTGGACCTGTTAACCACCGAGCCACGAAGGGAACTCTGTGAATTTTTAATTTTGAGAAGAGTATTTCTGTTGATTCAAATCATATTAGAGCTCTTAAGAGTATTTTATATGTTGTGACAGTATTAACATAAATACCTGATAAATTGGTTTGAAATATAAATTCTAGTGTATCTAGAGCTGATACTCTAGTGGAACAATTTCCCTGTAACAATTTAACTCTCCATATGAATCAAGTTCAAATAAGTCTAAAATTAATATTAAATGTAAATTTCTATAGTGGCATTTTATATTTTCTGCCAATTTCTGTACCATGTAGAAAGCCTATAGGATTAAAAGTGGCTTCAAGATTTGTTCAAAATAGATTGCTTGTTTATGCATCCTACCACCGTGTCTTCAATGACAGGAAAAGTTAATTGTCAATTATCTTCTGTGTTAAAAGTCAGCTCATTGAATTAGTTAAGACTTCAAATGAAAATAGTATGCTTTTTCACTGGAGCTCTTATCTTTACATTAATTTCTATTTCTAAGCCTATGGATATTTACTCTACATATTGCAGCAATTTTCAAAATCAGAGTTTCTCAACTTTCTGAGAATTCTATCTCTCCTTACACTTTATTGCAGTATTCACATATAAGCTTTCGTTTTGTCATAATTTATCAACAAGGTTTTCTGCTACCCACTTTGGGACCCTGCTAAGCCACAGATGGCCCCAAGCTTGCTGTACAAAAAAAAAAAAAGACAAAAAAATTATTGATGTTTTACTGTAGGTGAGATAATTACTAGGTTAAAAATACATAAAACCTATAAAGCAGCAGTTTAGAGTCCAGCAAGGAAGACAAAAATATACATAATTTTGACAAAGAACAGGACTCTTTTAAGATGAATATAAACTATAAGCTATGTGATCCCAGAGGAGGGAGGAAATTTTCCTCTGTATGGTTGAACAAAATATTATGAAGAAAGTTGTTAGGAGTTCCTGCCGTGGCTCAGTGGTTAATGAATCCGACTAAGAACCATGAGGTTTTGTGTTCGATCCCTGGCCTTGCTCAGTGGGTTAAGGATCCGGCGTTGCCGTGAGCTGTGGTGTAGGTCACAGACAAGGCTTGGATCTGGCGTGGCTGTGGCTGTGGCATGGGCCAGCAGCTACAGCTCCGATTAGACCCCTAGCCTGGGAACCTCCATGTGCCGTGGGTGCGGCCCTAAAAAGACAAAAGACAAAAAAAAAAAAAGCCTTAAAATAAAGTTGTCATTTTCTCTTTCTCTTGCTTTTTTGATGGAATATGAATAAAATTCTATGAGAGATTTTATGATTCTTATTAATTTTAACATTAAGAGGAATTCGTGAATATGAGAATGATACAAAAGTCAGAAAACATTATGGATAACCTAAAATCCCCTTTGAATTAAACTCCCAATTTTCATCATTCATCAATTTGGAATTGATGCTTCCAGTTAATTTACTATAGATTTACATAAACATATCTGAATACCAATACGTGAATCAACAGAAAATATATAGTATTTTATTTATAGGTTTTTAATACAAAATGATACATATTGTGCATACATTTCTTTAACTTGCTTTATAAACTTAGTAATAAATCTCGTAGGTCTTATTAATAACACACATGGGTCCTTCTGCTACATTATATCCTGCTTACGCATATACTACCATTTATAAAGCACTTCCCTTCTTGATGAACAATTAAGATGATGAATATCTTTAACAATGAGATTAAAAATTGCAATAAACTGTTTTCAATATTCTTCTTTATTCACATATGATCATGCTTCTCTAGCAGCATAAACTAAGAAAAAGTGAAAGAATGAACCATGAGGCTGGTGGGTAAAAATCACTCCTAGCAGAGGGAAGACCAGGGACAAAGGCTCAGAGGAAGAATCCCATGGATTCACATTCTGATTATTATGTTGAATAGTTGTTTGGGTTTCTGTTACTATTTTCCTTGATGTGCATTGGAACATAGTTTATCAGTTCATTTGATAATTTTTCTCTAAAATTACTGTCCTGATATATAACTGGTGGGGAATTTGCTTCAATCAGCCTTCAGATGTTTCTAAAGATAGTAAAACAATAAGAGAAGAGGTGCATCCAAGGAGAAGTGGTATATATAAGAGAAAAAATATTATAGGGTCAAACTGGCATAGAAAGTATATCCAGTTAGGTGTATGTAAAATTTAAGGATACTCGTCAGAATGGAAATATAATTTACTTTTTATAAATCGGCAGAGAGGAAAAAAACAAAACTTTATCAATGCAACAGAGTACAGACTAGAAACGAAAAGAATAAAACAAGGGCATGCCTAGCTAACCAAAATGTTGGAATGAGTCCAAACACTGATAATGAAAACCTAGAAATAATCAGAGAGAAATAATTTTGTATTTTTTATTATTGTTGATTTACAATGTTGTCAATTTCTGCTGTATAGCAAAGTGACCCAGTCATACATCTATATACACACTCTTTCTCATATAGAAATAATTGATATAAAATAAAAATAAATACATATAATGTATGCTAAACTTGTGTTTCTATAAGAATAAAGCAGTTTGAAATAGAATCAAACATCATAGAAATATTGTTATCTATACTTTTATAAAAGCACAGTTTTAGGCCAATGAAAACCTACAAGATTAATATTTTATATTTTGAGTGACAACATAAGACTTGTACAACACTGACGTAGGATATTTGTTATTTGAATGTTTAATGGTTTATTGATGTATAGTTGACCTATGAATTAATTGCACCTATTGTTTTTAATTTTTCATTATAGTTGATTTATAATGTTCGGTCAATTTCTGCTATACAGCAAAATGACCCAGTTATACATATATATATATACACATTCTTTTTCTCATATTATCTTCCATCTGATATTGATTGGATATAGTTCCCTGTGCTATATAGCAGACCTCATTGCTTATCCACTCCAAATGCAATAATTTGTGTCTACTAACCCCAAACTCCCAGTTGATTTCACTCCCTCCCCCTCCCCCTTGGCAACCACAAGTCTGTTCTCCATGTCCACTAGTTTCATTCTTTTCTGCAGATTAACTGCACCTATTTACAGTGGACAATTTTACAAGGTTGACCTATATATATTCTTGGGAAGCCCTCACCACAATCAAGTTAATGAAAATATGCATCATTCCAAAAGTCTCCTCCTCTCTCAGTGGAATCCTCCTCTAAACTTTCTTTCTCTCTGCAAATAATACATTCTCAGTAAATATTTATTGAATAAATTAATCTGAAAATCCAACTATTCACAATATTTATACTAATTATGGCCATATGTTTCTGAATTTCCTTAGCCAGTTCTTCTAGCTCAACCTAATCACCAAATACCAAAGATTTTACCTGGGTGTTCTTTCTCTCCAATCTTTAGCTAAAAATTCTATATGTCTTACCTTCAAGCCAATGATTCAGGGATAAGAATGATTTTGATGAATGTTAGTTCCAGACATAGTCTATGAACCTAGAAAGGTATTTCTTAGACTGAGTGTTTTCCCTCTGACCCTACACCTGTGCTGCCACAGCCCTAACCACTTCCTGTCTGTGATGGCAACTCTCAGCCCTGGACCCAACAGCAGGTGGATGTATCAAGGAGAACTGTGGGTTTTGGTACACCTCCCTCCAACACACCTCTCACTGTGGGCTCACTCAGTGCACAGAAGTAGACTGCAGAGTCCTCCACCTGTGCATCTGAGATGACAAGTTGGATGGATTTGTTTGCCTTCTGGAAATTCAGTGAGTAGCGACCTTCTGTGGCATTTTTTTGGCTATAAGTGTCCTGACGAATAAGAAGAATCATCGCCCCACTGCTGGGCTGCTTGTACCAGAATAGGCTATATGTTGGATCACTGGTGTCGTATGTACAGTCCAGGTTCACAGTCTCCTTCTCCTGCGTGAACTTTGGTGGTTGGGCTTGAGTTACCTTCTGGGCAATACTGGATCCTAAAGGAAAAAAAAAAAAACCTCATAGATTCAGAGGTTTAGTAATAAGTGGTGTGGAAGAAAGAAATTCTATTTTAAACCCAGCTACCCTCCCTTCCAGGGTACCCATAAGACTGCCTGCTCCCCCAGTCCTTAGATCATAGAGAACTTACAATCCCACCTGGGCCATCCCTACCTAGCCACAATGAAGCCACGATCACCTTCAGAAGGCTGGTGAGACGCATATTTGATGTCTTCCACTAGAAGGGAAATACCTTCTTCATCAATTTCAAGGCTCTGCAAAGTGAGGCAACCCTGAAAAAGTGAAGGAACATTTGCTGGACTATGTTCTGCTGCTGCCCCACAACCACAACAGGAAACAGGGATTTCCTGGTGTAGCAAGTTGATGTGGGTCACGTCAAACTTCTCTAACAGACTAGGTGAGAGTCTTCCTCAACCCAAACTTCCTTTTGCATTAACCAGTTCTTCAACTAAAATATTTAAATCTTAAATAAATAAAGAGGAGTTAAATTTTATACTATATACTAAAGGAAGAATGATGACTCCATCAACTACTGTGTTGAGTCATCACAGTAAGCTTCTATATGCTATATGCCCATTTCTGAAGATAATATATAATAGGTGACTCCATATACCTACATAGAACTGCTGATCTTAGGGTCATTGAATGTAATAAAATTTTTTCTGTGTATGTATATTAAAAGTAAAGCCATGCCCTCAGAATATGACTCATCATCAGGACAAGCAACAAAGACCCATTGCATATCATTCCTATCTCCTGATACATCAGCCAAAGTTCATCATCCTTGCCTAAAAATATTTGTAACATGTGTTCGCTAAATTGATTGAAGCAACTTCAGATCTCACACTGGAATCTCCAATAAATCTGATGGTACCACATACAGTACAAGCAGTTCTGCTCTCTGAGTTACATACTATAACTCTCTAAAGACGCTCAACATTTTCCTACCAGTTGGCTGAGTAAATATCAATTATTAACTTTTCACATTACTCAACTATAATACATTTCTCAATCAAGGGAATCTCATGATTGTGCCTCTGTCATTCAAGAAGTGTCCATGTCCAGAACAAATATTTTGGACACTCTTATACCAAATTCTACATTGATAAGTTTTTCTTATCTTTAAAATTGAAAGGGATGCTAACTGGCTATTTATGCAATAACTACTCAGACCCCTTTATAAAAATTCAGTCCACTAGCAGAAGCAAAATTCACTCAAGTAGCTGAACTAATGGCTCATACTTGGGCAAGTCAATTTACCAAAAAAATTATATTCATTGTGAGTACATTTTTAACACAGTTCATAGCTTCCAAATACTATGGAGACAATGAAGTGTGCTGTCTAACATTTCTTAATGCTCTCATGTATCTCTGTTAAAAATGGACTCCAAATACATGAAATATTTGATGTCATTATGTAGTGGGAAGGGGGAAGGGCCCTCCCAGAACAAAGAGAAGACAACATGCAACAGCGTACCTGTGTGCGCATGCCCAGTTCCGTAACAATGTAACATAACCTGATTCCATGGGTGCAAGCCTACCTATAACTGTCCACTCAGAAATTACAGAAGATTTGTTACCTTATAAGGGGGACAAAGGGACCAAAGTGTAAAAGGAAAAATAACAGAGGGTATGTAAGACAGCACCCTGCTGCGTTCGGGGCTCAGCCTTTAGATATGAATCCGCTGAACCAGTGCCGGCGCAAATAAACGCTGCTTCCTGGCAAAAAGAGCCTTGGTGTCCTGTCTCCCTGTACGTAAGTCCAGCAACAATTAAGTTACTCAAAGAAATTTGGTTATAAAGACAAAGTTTCACATTACAAAAGACTACAGAAGCTAGGGCGGGAAAATGATTGTGGCGATCATGGTGTTAAACATAATTTCTAACTGGAGGCCTCATGCAAACACCTCTTCTATTCTATTTCGTTATAAAAACAAATACACGGACAAGCTCAATAAGTGCATCTTAGCTCTAGAATACCAGATCCTGATTCCATAAGGAATCACTAGGAACAAGTGATTTGTTTGATCCATGAGGACAAGATATGTCAGAGCCGGGAAAGCTGCCTGCTACTCAAATCCTCCATAGTGAAGACATCACAGCAGGGACATAGTGGCTGCAAAATTAACCCCACGCTTGTGGGGAAACTTTTCTAGGATGAAAAAAAGGGCCAGTCATGCCTATCTTGGAATCAGAAAAATCCCATAAAATCTGTAAAGAGGGGATGAAATGGAATACTTTCCCTAGAAAATACCTGGATATTTTCCAAAAGGATTTTAAAAATGGAATTTTCCCCATGGGATAGGAGTACGAACTAGTAATAGCATTTGCATTTTCTATGTATGTTGAAGCAATCTTTTGTCAGAAGACCTCAGCACTCATGATCGTTAAAAATCAGCTTGATATTGTATTTACTACCTGTTCCGTTTCAATGCACATCTATATAGAGAAGCAAGTTTCTCTGGAACAGTTACATAAAGTTTTGCCCTCACTTAGAGATTTTACTATTCTTATCACCCCTCTATCTTCTGAAAAAGTGGAAAGAACAAATGGAATGTTAAAACTGAAGTGAATTACCATGTCGGACAACCTTGATCTAACATGGCCTAATGAATTATTAATTAGCCTGAGCCCCTGTGGCTCTGTTTTCTTTCCCTTACAAAGTCATAGGCTGCCTCACTATGAACTGGTCACTGATAGGCCCAGGTAACCATACATATTTCAATCTTTCACAAACTGAACTAGATAAATAAACCCAGGATAGTCAGTCCTTTCATCACAGGCACAGGTTGATTTCCTTGCCTTTCATTTAATCAGCCTTTACATAACCTTAATCTGGGTGACTGGGGGCTTTGCAAAAATCCCAGAGAAACACTGCCATTGAGCTTGTGGAAATCACCTTATTATTAAGCATGATTTCTTTTTTACTAGCAGAGAAAATACTAGAAGTTAATCCTTCATTACATGTTTACCAACTAGTATGAAACCATGTATCCTTATTTAACAAGCATTGAAAAGTTACTCACATTATATATTAAACTAAGATTCTCCAGCAAATGGTCAGAAGCAGACGGTCCAGAGAAGATAAGGCTGACCCAAGATTCCTGAGACAAACATATAATTATGTAAAGTAGACACCTCAAATCAGTATCATTGGAAGAGAATCTTCCTGGATGTTTGGAACCACTGTTTGTCATACTTTCCTTTGAATTTTTTGGTTTTCATCCTTTTACTCGTCTTTTCCCACTTTAATACTAGAATGTTCTGTGTTTCTGATTTATCTGAATTTATGCTCTTACCAAAAATATCACTTGCTAAGGTATTAGCTTTACTTGAAGTGATAACCATCCTAATGCTATTGTTCAGCTCTACAAGGACATTTCTAGTGCAACAAATTTCAAGAATTATTGAGTATATTATTTAATGTCAACTCCTGAAAGCCAAATAATAACCACACTCCAAGTAGTACCACTAAAATGAATTTTTATCAATAAAGTTTGTTATAAAATACTAGAAAAATGTTATAATAGAGTTGGTACAAATAGACTGACATAAAGAATATGTATGTCTCTGTCTGATATATGAGTTGGTCCAACATTATACTGAACCACTTCATTATTAATTACCATTGTGTTCCTTCTGTAGATCAGAAAGTAAAATCTCTAAAGCAGTGGGTTAGGTATCCAGCACTGGTGAAGCTGTGGTGTAGGTCACAGCTTTGGCTCAGATTTAATCCTGGCCCAGGAACTTCCTTATGCTGCAGGTGTAGCCAAAAAAGTAAAAAACAAAACAAAACAAAAATCTCTGAAGGAATTCAAACACTTGAAAGGATGAGTTATTCCTAGAAAATGACCTAAAAGTTCAAAACACCAGGGGTAGAAAACCCTTAGAGTGATGTCAGGGATTGAGGCCATGCATGTGCCCAGTAGCATGTGCTTCCTCTTATCCAGAGATCTTAAAAGGGTTTTTATTGTATGGTCCCATTCATATAACATCTTAAAGAGATAAAAGAACAAATCAAGGTTTCCAAGGAGTTAGGGAGATGATATGATTACAAAGTTATAGCACAGGATGTTTTGAGGAACAGTGAAACTGTTCTGAATCACGATTGTGGGATATTTTCATGAATCGATACTATGTGTGCAATTCAAAATTCACAGATATAACTGTACATTAACAGTCTATTTTTACTATATATTTTTTTAAAATAAAAATGTAAAACATTGGTAAAATGAAATAATTGATGTGGCCTCTATTTTTATTACTGGACTTGTCTAATATGTATATAAAATTTTCTTTACTTAAAATTTTCTTTACTTAAAACTCAAGCATCAGAATGCCAATTGTAATAGGCAATGTAACAATTACCCCCCCAACCAAAAAAAAGAAAGAAAAAAATCAGGTCCTAATCCCTTGAATTTATGAATGTTATCTTATATGAAGAAAAAAAAATCTGTCAAGTTATGATTAAGTTATAGATCTTGAAACTGGGAGATAATCCTGGATTATATGGGTATGAATGCAAGTACCTGTATGATTCTAAGAGAAAAGTAGAGGAAGATTTGATGACAGAGGAAGAAAAACCAATGAGATCATGGAGGCAGAGACAGGAGAGATGTGGTCACAAGCCAAGAAATGCTGGCCGCCACCAGAACTAGAAGAAGCAAGACACAGTTTCTCCCCTAGAACTTTGGGGACACAGTCCTTCTTATGCCTGAATACCAGCCCTGTGACAGTAATTTCAACTTCTGGCCTCAGGACCATGGCAGAAACCATTTCTGTTGTTTTAAGCCACTGGGACTGTGATATATTGTTCAGAGACAATAGGAAACAAATACAAACCATGGTGAAAGTTTCCACTTGAATTTCTGGATCTAAGGTAACTATGTTCTAATGCTGCACACTCTGGCTGGAGCACTGTTTTCACTTCCACTGGATATATTCTCATGTGAGTACGATAAAGAGTGTACATAGTAATTGCACCCTCTCTCTCTTTTAACCTGGATTTAAGAATTGAATGATAAAATATATGCCACGCCTCCCTCTCACTCCATTATTGTCTTAGAGGACATGGACCAGTCGAGAGACAATCTACTGAGCAAGAGTTAGTGGTTCCACTGAGGGCAGTAACCAAAGCCAGGTGTTAGGCTGCATAGTGACTTTTCTTGTTCTGATATTTTATGCCACATTTAATCTCATGACTTTTGCTGTAAGAATGAGCCATTCAGCTGATAAATAAGAACCATAAATCAGCCAAGTGGTCACCATACCAATCGCCAATTATTCCCACCCTTAAGAAAATATGAAGGATCTTGAAAATAGCTTATCCTTGATTCCCAGGGGTGGGAGAATTAGGAAATTATTTATGCAACTTCTTTCCTTTTATTTATCTATAATACGAAAATAAATACCTTTTATTTTTTAAAAATAAACAGTGTGAGTGCTGTTAGTTTTATCTCTTAACTAAATAAAATATTTGAGAAGAGTCATGTGTGCATTTCCCTTATGAACACTGCACAATGCCATGTGTACTGTCATTGCTCCATAAATAGTGAATAAGCCTGTGACCCTCTCATTGTTTGGCAAGCAAGAGGAGAGACAGAAAATTCCTTTTGTTTATATAGGAAATTCTTTTCAGTTCACTGAGGAATGTGTGTGACTTATTGGAAATCCTATCATTTACATTGGTGCTTTGATTCTACTATTCAAACTATCAATGACTAGTCTTCCTATTATATATTTCTTTTTCTTTTTAGGGCCATACCTGGGGCATATGGAAGTTCCTGGGCTAGGAGTTGAATTGGAGCTACAGCCGCCAGCCTACACCACAGCCACAGTAACACCACATCCACCACAAGCTGCATCTGCAACCTACACCTCAGCTCACAGCAATGCTGGATCCTCAATCCACTGAGCAAGGCCAGGGATCTAACCCACAACCTCATGGACACTATGTTGGGTTCTTAATCAGGTGAACACAATGGGAATTCCTAAATATTTTTTTTAAAGAAACTGTGGAAGTAATGTTAAGTAAAACATGAAGATGAAGCATGGAAATTTGTAGCAAGATATCTCTAATATTAAACATGAATCCAAATATCTTCTCTAATCTATCAACAACACTTGAGCAAGGTACATAAGAAACATATATAAAATTTTCTGCACACACCTCAGAAAGAAAGAGATCAATCATAAGTGTAACAACAAAAATTAAATATCTTGGAATAGATTGAATTATCAAAACAATGGAACTTTTTTGATAAAGACATAGATAAACAGAAATGCTTTGTCCATCACTAATCAAATATAGACTTTCCAGAGTTTATTCATCATGTCAACTTATAAATTTATTTAATCACAAAATTTAAATATACTAGCAGAATTCATAATTCCTTCTATATTAGCAAACTCCTACTGATTATATACTATGTAAAAAAATTGCATTACATAGCAATAATTAAGGCACATGGAGATCCCTGTGTGGCTCAGTGGTTAACGAGTCCAACTAGGAACCATGAGGTTGTGGGTTCGATTCCTGGCCTTGCTCAGTGGGTTAAGGATCTGGCATTGCCATAAGCTGTGGTTTAGGTTGCAGTCAGGGCTCGGATCCTGTGTTGCTGTGGCTGTAGTGTAGGCCAGCAGCAACAGCTCCTATTAGACCCCTAGCCTGGAAACTTCCATATGCCGTGCAAGCGGGGCACTAAAAAAAAAAAAAAAAAAAAAGCACAGCTCTCCTTTCTAAATTATATGAGAGTAAAGGTGAGAAGTAACAACATTTTTGACAAGAAGACTTGACTTATAAACCTAAAACACATTCATATTCTTGAATGAAATGCTTCTTATTTCAAATTCCCTTAAACACACAGAATATATATACCAACACTGGACTCTAAAGGAAACCCCAAGTCACATTTTTTCAACAAGACAGTCTTCAGGACACAAAGAGCTATAAAATTTTGCCAGAAATACACAGAGAAAGAAAATTTTAAATATAATCGTGGTTTATAAAAATCTCTCATGAAGCCTTAAAAAGCAAGTATCAGAGGAGAAATTGGAAATGCTCAATTCAAAGTAAAACATTCAGTGAAAAAAATCAAATTCAAATTATATCAGAATTTATGAAAATAGCAAACCACATATTTGCAATAGAGGGCAGAATTATCAATTCATATTATTTATTTTATGCATTTTCTAATTTTATCACAGAATGTATTATAATAAGCAAAAAATACGATGAGTTAAAGCTCATGTATAATAAGAGCTCACCTATAAAAAGACTGTGATATTGTTGTTTATATGAAAGGAGATGATTAGGAAATGTAAAATCATTTTAAAGCCTGAATATCAAACTAAAACCTCACTAACTCCCTCTAAGAATCCATTAAGTAATAGTCATCCAACAAAATGTTCTAACACTTTCTTAATCATCTTAAACAGAATCTTCTTATTATTGACATTTCACATCTAATACATTAGTTTCTACTTGCACACAAACAATAGAACAAAAGGTTTGTGCCAAAGGAAGGGAGCTGCCCTGGTCACAGGTTTGAGTACAGAGGGCAGGTGCCTGGGAAGCACTGTGCACTTGCTGCACAAAAGTAGACAGCTGAGTCTTCAGGCTGGGTGACTGCGATGTGCAGGGAGAAATGCTTGGCGGTCTTATTCAATGAGACAGTGAATCTTTCTTCCTTCTTGACCCCATTCGATCGAATGTATGTAAGTAACCGGAGACCTTTTCCAGGTTCTTGCTTATACCAAGGGAAGTAGTCTGAGTTACTGTCCGTATAAGTGCAGGTGATAACAGAGCTGTTTCCCTCCTGGACACTCAGGGTAGGACTCTGCTCCACCTTCTCTCCAAGGCTGACCCCTAGGCAGAAAGAAGAAGTCAGAGAAAGGAGAAGGGTTGTTAGTTCATTACACTCCTGAATTTACCTTTCCTTTTCCACAGTAACTAGAGGAGACCAGAATAAAGTTAGTCTCCTTTGTGGACTTTTAAATAACACCCACTGATATACTCTGTTTCCCATAAGCCCTCAGCTCACAGTCCAGCTGCAGCCACAAGAACAGGATTGAAACTCTAATGGATGTCTTCATTGATCTCCCCATCTAGGATCAATTATGGACCTGCTGTATTCAGCCAAGAGAGCTACACTGATTATCAAGTGATCCCTACTTTTCTCCAACAGCCACAGTGGGTTCTCACATTGTCTACCTAGCCAATAAGAAAAGGGCCTATTCATGCAGAATCCACTGAAATGAACTCTCCACACATCCTGCATCAGCAGAGGTGCACCACCATCTGGTGGTCACATCTCAAAACTACTGAAAATTCTGATAAATGTTCTCTCACCCTGTGCCTAAGAGGGACTCAGATGCATAAAAGCAGCAAGAGGTCAAACAAATTTAGTTGTAGGTCAGAGATTAAATGCACGGTAATAGTATACATTACATTTACATCTCTTCACAGGCCTGAGTTATTGTTAATAAACTGGAAAGAGGTAGATGCTGTTGTTGTTTATGCAGTAATGTGCCTGGTATTCAGGTTTGAAATCAGGAAAACACCATGATTCACTCCCTAAAATAAAGAAAATGTAAAATCTTCTTTTCCAGCCAAATCTAACATCCTCATTTGTCTGTTATAGAGAAAAAAAAATCTTTCTAAAAGGAACATGGTCGAGGGAAGAACTTATCCTTTCCTCAAGATGAGATCTCCAGTTGCAATAGTGCCTCCCTAATTATATTAATAACTCCTCAAATTCAGTCAAAGTTCTCTCTGAAAATCCTGTTACCTATAGACTAAACTGTAAAGTTAATTTCCAACTAAATTGCATGGAAAATAAAAATGGGGAATGGATAAGCAATGATGTCCTACTGTATAGCACAAGGAACTATATCCAATCTTTTGGGATAGACCATGATGGAAGATAATATAGGAAAAGGAGTGTGTGTGTGTGTGTGTGTGTGTGTGTGTGTGTGTGTGAGACAAGGTGACTTTACTGTACAGCAGAAGTTGTTACAACATTATAAATCAATTATACTTTAATAAAAAATAAATTTAAAAAATAAAATACAAATGGAAAGGAGAGAAGAAAATGTTCAGCATACACAAATAAGCACATACATATAAAACAGGCAAATAGAAATGATGCTAAAGTACTACTTTTTTTAGTATAATTGGTCACAGGTCTGTAATTTTATGTATGATTTCCCTCATCTATCCCTATTCCATATTTCTCCTGCCATCAGCCAAAATCTTACCTGGCCTGTGTTGTTTGCCTGGTCAAGTGACCTAAACCTTTATTTCAGAAAGAGCTGAATTTTCAATTGTTCTGTTTTAGCTTTGGTTGCTGAAGTTTTCCATTAAGCCTTACCACTGGGCATGAAAGTACTAAGAGGCTCCAATGCAATATTCCTTGCTTCCATTGTATAAAAGCAACCCAATATGCACTTGTTAATCAGGATCAATCACTCCAGCCAATAGATTTTTTTCTTCCATGTTGGTTTGATGGCTACAGAGCCCAAAATGTCCAGGAGATAGTCTAATTGTCCACTGACTGGAGCCTTTCCCCACCCCCCTCCAGTGGAAGAATTCTTCCCTTAGGAATTAAGATCTCCAGATCAACACAGCCCAAAGTTGCCAGGATGGGAGTCTAAAAGTCTGTTGATGAGTTATTAGGTGTAGTAGGGAGAGGGGCCACTCCCATATCTACCTTTTAATTCCAGGACCTACATATTCTGGCTATGTGGGAGGCAGTGCCATATAATGGCCTCTGATTCAAAGCACATGCTGAATCCTATTACACCCAGTCCCGTCCTGTCAGGATGTTGTCTTCCATCTGGCACTGTAAGCTATTCCACCCTTCAATTAGGCCAGCTCCTTCTGAGTTGTGGGAGTATGTGGTAAGAGCAGTTAATTACACTAAAAGTTAAAATTATTAATTTCATAGATAAAATACCTCAGGATTTCCACTTTATTCCTAATATAATTCTTTATTATAGTTTCTCAAAAAATCATATAATAAAATCATAATAAATTATTACTAAAAAGAAAGAAGGAAGGGAGGGGCAGGGGAAGAGAGAGAGGGACAGAGAGCAAGGAAGGTCACTGTGATTTCTCTGGCAGAGTGAGTGTTGGGAGGTTGAGATATGATCTCCCAGCTCCTTGGGGTCCTTCATGTAGAAACCGTTTTTCTTCAAACTCAGCCTGACTGAGTTCAGACTCAAAAGAAACTTCTCCTTCTCATACATAAAGTGCCCACCATAGTACCTTTGGGCAATGTCGTTGAATCACTGACAGTTAGTCGCCTGGAAATAGAGGGAGGAGAGAGTGTGGTCCAACAATAGGAAGGAAGGGAGGGAGGAAGAGAGATGTTAAATGGGCATACAGTCCTTGTTCACAGTTTCATGTCTCTTAACTTCCCATTTACTTTCCTTAGGCCCATCCAGCAACCACTTAAACACATTTATTACGTATAACCTATCAGTACGTCCTAAAATTACTGTTATCTTTTGACTGACTGTTTCGCTAAGATGTACCACTGGTCACAATCTACTCATTCTCCTTTTATATTTAAGAGTTCCTAGGTACCTATCTTTTTATACATTATAGTGTAAGCCAAACAGCAGCTAGAAAACTTCTTTTTCCTTTTCCTCTTTCTCCAGAGTATTTTTTATGTTCCTTGAAGAACACAAGGACTATAAAATCTTCTTTCTTATACAGTTCTTTCCATCCTAAGCAAAAAGTTTATATGAGATCACAAATTTATACTGGTTCCAATAACCTTCTAGTATTCACTACAATTTTTATCAATATTTCTAGCAGAGTTTGGCATTGCTAATCTTATTATGTGATTCATTATGACAATGTTAACATATAAGAACCAATTTCCAGAATTCCTGTCATGGCTCAGTGGTAACAAACCTGACTAGTATCCATGAGGACATGGGCTTGATCCCTGGCCTCGCTCAGTGGGTTAAAGATCTGGGGTTGCTGTGAGCTGCGGTGCAGGTCGAAGAAGTGGCTAGGATCCCACATTGCTGTGGCTGTGGCATAGGCCAGCAGCTGCAGCTCTGATTCGACCCCTAGCCTGGAAACTTCCATGTACCGCAGGTGCAGCCCTAAAAAGAAAAAAAAAATAATCCATTTCTAATTTTTCAGAATCTCTCCTAAATGAGATGCTTAAACTCAGAGGAAATATTCTAACACACTGTAACCAGCACAGTGAGATCTAAGGGGAAAAAAATTCAAGAAAATTGTCTGTGAATGACCAAGTAGACATAAATGCAAATTTTCAGGGAGAAAACATGAGGAGATCATCTTTCATTGTCTGTGTTGGGTGAGACATGAAATGGTAAATGAAAACCCATATAGTCATCTCCTTCATCAGTCAATCTAAAGGCAGGTCCTTAAGCATATGATTATTATATAAGAACGTAATTCTAGAATTTTGTGGTTTCTACAAAAAGCAAAAAGTTTCTGAAATAAAATTTACCAGACATGGAATTATAGGCTTATATATAAGTACCTAGGTCTGCTCAGCTCTCCTTGCCTCATTTGCCACCATATAGCAAGAGACCTTTTAAAATACAAGAAGAGATCTTGAGTCTCCAAAAACTCCACTACCATGAGTAGTTTGTGTTCAGCTCCTCCTACAATACCTGGCACTGTGTCACTCACAGCACAGAAGTACCCAGCTGAGTCACTCCAATGGGCTGAGGGTTTCTTCAGGTTGAAGGAAGATTCACTCTTCTTAAATTCAGCCTGAAAGCCTTTAATGCCTCGAACAAAGGTATCCCCTGAAAAGTACTTGAGGAGAAGCTGGAGTCCTTGGCTGGGGTACTGGACATACCAGAAGAGATATGGGGTTGCACCATAGGAATAGTTGCACCTCAGCTCCAGGGATTCTCCCTCAGAAACCAAAACGTGGTCATCAGCCTGGGTCACTGTCTGGGCTCTGGCATCTCCTGCAAAAATAAATGTGATATCAATGAAAGCAATGCAGACGTCACTATGAAAAGTAAGCATTTGTAGTAAGAGTCTATCGAACTCTAGACCACTATGCAATTTTACTCACTCAGGGCAAATATCATCGCAAGTATTGAGAAGAACAACAGGAGCATGGCTGCACAGTGGAAACGCTGTCTGGTCTTTTCTGGAAAATCTCCCCCAAGCAGACAGGAAAGTGGCAGGAAATAAGAAGTGTGGGGAAGGTTGGGATGACAAGTTCCTTGCTTAGATAAAAATGCAAAAGCTGCAAAGATGAGCCTGGAGCTTTCTGATGTCTAGGTCTTCTCTCTCACCTCTGCAAAGAACTCAGCCAGCTGCAGGGAAAAGGACCTGAGCAGAGGAAGTTCAACAAGAATCTCCAGTTTGTGCAGCATCGCCCTCTGGAGGTCAGGTGCAGAACCAAAGGTCTCAAAGCCCAAGAGAGAACTAATTATTAGTTCCTTGTATTTCCTGAGCTATATCAAAAATTCCATCTTCCCAATATGTTTTTACCTTCCCAAATCTATGACGGTATATTAGTCCTACCATCCATAGAAATTAGATGTCATATAAAAAGTAGAGTAACAAGTAACTACACTGAGAAATTAGGTTTTTTTTAGGTATCTCAGACTTAGAATTTGAGTCCATGACAGTCTTTGGAATCAGCCTAATTGCCTCAGACTAAGTTTTGGATGGCCCAGTGCTACAGTGATGGAGGATGTCAGATATAGTTTCCCTGGCTGATGCTCATGAAGCTACATGATCCTTGCGAAATCTTTTAGACATAAAGACAAGGCATATAACTCTAAGATATTGATGAAGGAAATTGAAGAAGACACAGATAAATGGAAAGATACACTGTTCTCAAAGATTGGAAGAATTAATATTGTTAAAATATCCATACTACCCAAAGCAAGCTATAGAGTCAATGCAATTCCTATCAAAATGCCAATGGCATTTTTCACAGAAATAGAAAAATAATCCTAAAATTAAAACTAAAAATGGGAGTTCCCGTCGTGGTGCAGTGGTTAACGAATCCAACTAGGAACCATGAGGTTGCGGGTTCGGTCCCTGCCCTTGCTCAGTGGGTTGACGATCCGGCGGGCGTTGCCGTGAGCTGTGGTGTAGGTTGCAGACGCAGCTCGGATCCCGCGTTGCTGGGGCTCTGGCGTAGGCTGGTGGCTACAGCTCCGATTCAACCCCTAGCCTGGGAACCTCCATATGCCATGGGAGCGGCCCAAGAAATAGCAACAACAACAACAATAACAACAACAACAAAAGACAAAAAAAAATTTCTGTAAAAAAAAACTAAAAATGATCCTGAATATACAAAGCAATCTCGAGAAAGAAGAGCAGAGCTGAATATATCACACTTCCTGATTTCAAACTATACTACAAACACTAGCACTGAAAACAGTATGTCTGGAGTTCCTGGCTCAGCAATAACAACCTAACTAATATCCATGAGGTCACAGTTTGATCCCTGGGCTCACTCAGTGGGTTAAGCATCCGGTGTTGCCAAGGGCTGCTAGTATAGTTCTCAGACTCATCTCAGATCCTGCGTTGCTGTGGCTGTGGTGGAGGCCAGCAGCAACAGATCTGATTTGACCCCTAGCCTGGAAAATTTCATATGCAGTGGGTGCAGCCCTACAAAGCAAAAAAAAAAAAAAAAAAAGGCAGAGGACCTGAAAAGAAATTTTTCCAAAGAAGACATACAGATGGCCAATAGGCTATGTGAAAAGGAGCTCAACATCACTAATCATCAGGGAAATGCAAATCAAAACCACAGTGAGATATCACCTCAACCTAGTTAGAATGGTGATTATCCAAAAGACAAGAAATAACAAGTTTTGGAGAAGTTAGAGAAAAGGGAACCCTTGTGCTCTGTCGATGGAAATGTAAATTGGAGTAGCTTTTCTCTGGGAAACAGAATGGAGGTTTTTCAAAACATTAAAAATAGCAGTACTAGGATATAAGATTAACATTCAGAAGTCAGTTGCATTTCTGTATACCAGCAATGAAATATTAGAAAAGGAATACAAAAATATAATACCTTTTAAAATTGCACCTCACAAAATCAAATACCTCGGAATACACCTGACCAAGGAGGTAAAGGACCTATATGCCGAGAACTATAAAACTTTAATCAAAGAAACCAAAGAAGATGGAAAGAAAAGGAAAGATATTCCATGTTCCTGGATTGGGAAAATCAATATTGTAAACATGGCCATACTACCCAAAGCAATCTACAGATTCAATGCAATCCCTATCAAATTACCCAGGACATTTTTCACAGAACTAGAACAAACAATCCAAACATTTATATGGAACCACAAAAGACCCAGAATCGCCAAAGCAATCCTGAGAAACAAAAACCAAGCAGGAGGCATAACTCCCCCAGACTTCAAGAAATACTACAAAGCCACAGTCAGCAAGACAGTGTGGTACTGGTACCAAAACAGACAGACAGACCAATGGAACAGAAGAGAGAATCCGGAAATAAACCCTGACATCTATGGTCAATTAATCTTTGACAAGGGAGGCAAGAACATCAAATGGGAAAAAGAAAGTCTATTCAGCAAGCATTGCTGGGAAACCTGGACAGCTGCATGCAAAGCAATGAAACGAGAACACACCCTCACACCATGCACAAAAATAAACTCCAAATGGCTGAAACACTTAAATATACGACAGGACACCATCAAACTCCTAGAAGAAAACATAGGCAAAACACTCTCTGACATCAACATCATGAATACTTTCTCAGGTCAGTCTCCCAAAGCAATAGAAATCAGAGCAAAAATACACCCATGGGACCTAATCAAACTGAAAAGCTTTTGCACAGCAAAGGAAACCCAAAAGAAAACAAAAAGACAACTTACAGAATGGGAGAAAACAGTTTCAAATGATGCAACCGATAAGGGCTTAATCTCTAGAATATATAAACAACTTAGACAACCCAACAGCAAAAAAAAACAATCAATCAATGGAAAAATGGGCAAAAGACCTGAATAGACATTTCTCCAAAGAAGATCTACAGATGGCCAACAAACACATGAAAAAATGCTCAACATCGCTGGTTATAAGAGAAATGCAAATCAAAACGACCATGAGATATCACCTCACACCAGTCAGAATGGCCGTCATTAATAAATCCACAAATAACAAGTGCTGGAAGGGCTGTGGAGAAAAGGGAACCCTCCTGCACTGTTGGTGTGAATGTAAACTGGTACAGCCACTCTGGAGAACAGTTTGGAGATACCTTAGAAATCTATACATAGAACTTCCATATGACCCCGCAATCCCACTCTTGGGCATCTATCCGGACAAAACTCTACTGAAAAGAGACACGTGCACCCGCATGTTCATTGCAGCACTATTCACAATAGCCAAGACATGGAAACAACCCAAATGTCCATCAACAGATGATTGGATTCGGAAGAGGTGGTATATAGACACAATGGAATACTACTCAGCCATAAAAAAGAATGACATAATGCCATTTGCAGCAACATGGATGGAGCTAGAGAATCTCATACTGAGTGAAATGAGCCAGAAAGACAAAGACAAGTACTATATGATATCACTTATAACTGGAATCTAATATCCAGCACAAATGAACATCTCCTCAGAAAAGAAAATCATGGACTTGGAGAAGAGACTTGTGGCTGCCTGATGGGAGGGGGAGGGGGAGGGAGTGGGAGGGATCGGGAGCTTGGGCTTATCAGACACAACTTAGAATAGATTTACTAGGAGATCCTGCTGAATAGCATTGAGAACTTTGTCTAGATACTCACGTTGCAACAGAAGAAAGGGTGGGGGAAAAAATGTAATTGTAATGTATACATGTAAGGATAACCTGACCCCCTTGCTGTACAGTGGGAAAATAAAAATATATATAAAAAAAATAGCAGTACCACATGATCCTCTTCTGACTATCTGTCCAAAGAAAACAAAGTCATCATACTGAAAAGACATCTGCACTCTCATGTTCTTTGTAGCATTATTTATAATAGCCAGGATATGGAAAAAACCGAAGTATCCATCAACAGACAAATGGCAAATGGAAAACAAAATGCTACACACACACACACACACACACACACACACACATATCTGTCTTTGTGTGTGTGTGTTATATATATATACACACACACACACTATAAAAAAGAAGAAACTCCTGTTATTTGCAGTAATGTATATAGATCATAAGGGCTTTAAACTAAGTGAAATATGTCAGAGAGATATATAGAAATACTGTATGATAAGGAGTTCCCCTTTGTGGCTCAGCCAGTTAGGAACCCGACTAATATTCATAAAGACGCATGTTCAATTCCTGGCCTCGCTCAGTGGATTAAAGAATCCGGCAGTGCTGCAGGCTGCAGCATAGGTCGAAGATATGGCTCCATTCTGGTGTTGCTGTGGCTGTGGCACAGCTATCGTTCCAACTGGACCCTAGCCTGGGAACTTCCATATGCCAGGTACAGCCAAGAAAGTAGGAAAGAAAGGAAGGAAGGAAGAAAGAAAGAAAGAAAGAAAGACTGTATGATGTCACTTATACTTGAAACCTTAAAAAAAAAAAAAAAACTTATAGAGAACAGATTGGTGGTTCCCAGAAATAGGGGATTGGAAGGGGTGGGAAAATAAATGAAGGAGGAAGGAAAAAAAAAAGGCACAGCCTTTATGATGAGAGTAATGCTGCTATGTGGAAAGAAGTAGCTCTGGATGAGAAGGCTTTGTCCTAAGGGCTAAAGGAAAGACCATTACCGAAGCCTCTGTGGCTAAAGGAAATACAACCAGACCAAGAGAGCAATCTCTTAAAAACTTGGGATTGGAGAAAATCTGTACTTTCTCTGTGGTCAATGGAACCCTCTTACAAAAGTCAGAATACTTCTCTTCTTTGATTCCAGGAGCATAAGCCCAGCCCTCACCTTGGGTTCTTCATTCACTTATTTTCTCCTGTTATGATTGCCTTTTACATAGAATATTTAGTAGTGCTGTCAGTTTGTGGATCTATAGTCTATGAGTGTGGCCTTCTAATTTCTAAAGCTACACACTTCTCTCCCATCTCTTCCAATTTTCCTCATAACTAAAAGAATAGAAATGTGACAGAGAATAAACCAAAACTCATAAGAGTAAAAAAAAAAAAATAGGGATCATCTGGAGATGAGAGATTTACACATTTCCAGAATACACAAAATGGATGGGATGATATTAAGGATTAAAGTTAGGACAGAAAAAAACAGTCTGTCCTTATTTCAAAAATAAGCTACAAGGAGGAATTCCTGCTGGCTTTCAGGTAGACAGTCATTCTAACTCCTCTCAGCATTTGTGGGTAGTGGCAAAGCCCAGCATGGACAATGTCAAAGTCCACAGGATTGGGAGTTCACTTGTGGCTCAGAGGGTTAAGGATCTTGCATTGTCTCTGCAGCAGCTCAGGTTGCTACTGTGGCTCAGGTTCAATCCCCAGCCTGGGAATGTCCACAAGCCATGGGCATGGCCACAAAAAAGCAAAACAAAACAAAAAACAAAGTCCACAGGTTTGTTGACCCCTCAGAACAGTGCTCTTCTCTCTGCACTGGAAGAATGCAAAAAAATTTTCCTGTTGTCTATAGTAAAGCAACATTTGAGAATTGAAAAATAATAAGACAAGAAATGCAATATTCTCCTATAAAGATGTTGACAGGACTCTAAGAAATGTATTACTTGCTAGAAAGATTAAAGAGTCTTCACAGACAGCCCAAACACCAAAAACAATGGTCCATTAAAGGCAAGAAAAAATTAAGACATTAAAAAAAAATAAAGGAAGAGGAAATTGTAAACAAAATAGCTCTGTTTTAGGTACTGAAAAGATAGTCTTTCAACAGCTGCACCATGCCTTAGAATAATCTTGGGAATTGATGCAAAATTCAGAAGTTCTAGATTTTAGGAAAAAAATTGTAGTACTTAACTACATGAGAAAAAACAAGCAATATCCTCACTTTCCAGCACCAGAGAGAAAATTTCATTAATTTGGAGAATGAGAGGTAAAAGACCCAGAAAATCAGACCTTATAATCAGATGATCAAATAAACATGATAGAAAAACAAATTTGAAAATATAAAAACTAGAGGAGATCAACTCAAGGAAAATAATAAAAAATAATAGTAGGGGGAAATATCAAATAGCCATTCTTGCTGAGAGTTATGGAAAACCAGAAGTTAATGCAGGAACTTAGTAGTATAGGAGATAGTTTTAAGATACCTAGGCTTCATCTCTTCCACAGATTACAAGTAAAAACTGAACAAAATATGAAAGATAATGACCTATGGACTCTAAAAATTATACAAAAGCAGATTTTGTGTAGAGGATTCAAGAATTGGAAACACCCTCCCACGAGGATGAATTTCACATTTTCTCTTTTCCTCTTTTGGCTTTACTCTGATCCTAGGTCTCCAATGGCAGAGTGGCAATGACCCAAGAAGCTAAAACTGAAAGAAACACCATCTTTCTGGCCCTGTGGGCCCAGGAAGGAGAGAGAGCTTAAGTCTCAGGCTAATCCCAAAGCACTGTATGCACTGGGCTTCTCCAAACCAGAATAGCAAACCTTGGGTACCTGAACTAAGAGTTGAACCAAACCTAGTGACATACATGCAGGGCAGACTCAAACCAATACAGCAGCGATTTCAGGAACTGACCTGAGATTTGAGCCACTCCAACAGGTTTCAAACTAATTCCTGAGCTACACAGGGCTAGGAAGGACCCATATCAACATATCAAAGAGTAAAGAACTGAACCAAGATGTGAGCCACCACTTACAAAAGGAGAGAGAAAACTTACTAAATTAACCAACATAGGTCAATTTCCTGCTGAAACATTCTTCGAAGATCATTTTTTTAAGTTTACACAACATAATATTTAGAATGTGTAAGAGCATTCCCAAAATACCCAACATACAAAGGACTGAGGAAAATGACTAAATAAAAGATAATCAACAGGAGTTCCCTTGTGGCACAATAGATTAAAGATCTGGCTCAGGTTGCTACTGTGGCACAGGTTCAGTCCCTAGCCCAGGAACTCCTGTATGCCACCTCTGCAGCTATTAAAAGAAAAAAGGGAAAAAAAAGAAACTGAGTTTGAGTCTTGGCTCTGCTCAAACTACCTATGTGAGCACGGATAAGTGACTTAAATGTTTTGTGCCTCAGTATCCTCATATACAATGGCCATAGTAATATAGAGCAGATTTTGAGAGAATCAAATGATCTGAGCACAGCAAAGACTTAGAATGGCAGCAACACTGAGTAAGCTCTATATTAGAAAATTAGTTCTATTAAGGGCAGCAGATTTTGTCTGTTTTGTGTACTGTCTCTTAGATTATGATCAGACACTGAGTATGCACAAATAATTCTTTATTGAATACATTTATGTAATGAAAAAATTACTAGCTTTTTTGTGGAAACAATAACGGGTTTTCCTATTCATTTATTAATTTAACAAATACCTGAAGAGACTTTACT
Source organism: Phacochoerus africanus (assembly GCF_016906955.1). Taxonomy (NCBI): domain Eukaryota; kingdom Metazoa; phylum Chordata; class Mammalia; order Artiodactyla; family Suidae; genus Phacochoerus; species Phacochoerus africanus. The sequence continues at coordinate 78,635,905 of NC_062552.1, forward strand.
ATGATGCAGGCACTATTCTAATTAAAGTGAGTATAACAATTTTACTTTAAAAGCACATGGAGAACACCAATCCATGTCTGACATGTAACTTCCCCCAAAATAAGCTGTAAGAAATGTTCCATCTTGGAATTCCTGTCGTAGCGCTGAGGAAATAAATCCAACTAGAAACCATGAGGTTGCGGGTTCAATCCCTGGCCTCGCTCAGAGGGTTAAGGATCCAGCAGTGCCGTGAGCTATGGTGTAGGTCGAAGACGTGGCTCGGATCTGGAGTTGCTGTGGCTGTGGCACAGGCCGGCAGCTGAGCTCCAATTTGACCCCTAGCCTGGGAACCTCCATGTGCCACGAGTGCAGCCCTAAAAAGCAAAAAAAAAAAAAAAAAGAAAGGAAAAGAAAGAAAGAAGGAAGGGAGGAAAGAGAGAGAGAGAAAGAGAGAAAGAAAGAAAGGAAGAAAGAGAGAGAGAGAAGAAAGGAAAGAAAGGAAGAAAGGAAGGAAGGAAGAAAGAGTTCTATCTTTACTTTGTGTATGAGTGATCATGCACAGGACTCTCTCCTCCTCCTTTCTTACATTTCTTTCTTCCTTTAAGAATCTATTGTTTGTTGGGCTGAAGCTTCTCTAGAAATCATCCTTTCTTGCCCAGCTTGTCATTGAGACATTGAGTATTTACATCCTCATCTATTACAGGTGTATGTTTAAATATACTATTTCCCTGGATGACCTAGGACATGGTCGGGGGCTAGAATTATATGCAAGGATGAACACATAGACCATTTCATCCACTGGAGATTTTATACTTTTTTTTTAATGGCAATGCCCGTGGCATATGAAAGTTCCTGGGCCAGGGATTGAATCAGGGCCACAGCTGCAATCTACATGGCAGCTGTGGCAAGACTGGATCCTTTAAACCACTGTGCCAGGTCAGGGATTGAACCTGCATCTCTGTGGCAACCCAAGCCACTGCAGTCAGATTCTTAACCTGCTGCACCACTGCCGGAACTCTGAGATTTTATATTTTTAAAATCACAAATTTAGGGAGTTCACATCATGGCTCAGTGGAAAGGAATCCTATTAGAACCCATGAGGATGAGAGTTCGATACCTAGCCTCGCACAGTGGGTTAAGGATCTGGCGTTGCCGTGAGCTGAGGTGTAGGTCGCAGAGGTGGATTGGATCCCATGTTTTTGTGGCTATGGTGTAGGCTGGTAGCCATAGCTCTGATTCAACCCCTAGCCTGGAAACTACCATATGCCATGGTACTGCCCTAAAAAGAAAAAAAAAATTCACAAATTTCATCCCTGATAAAGAAACTATGGTAATAGATTGCTTTTTTCACTCTCATCATTAAACTGTCTTATATGAGACATGTTTGTTTGTTTTTCTGCTGTGTCTTTAGAGTGGAATTCTTTCACACCAGCAAGAGTGCCTGGGGGGTGTGTGGTGTGTGATAAAACAGTAGCCTAGTTCCTGGTTCCTAAACCAGAATGGATCATGAGGTCAGACACTCAGCATCCAGGCCCTCTCATCCTGCCCAGAGTCGGCTCCCCCTGCACTTGCTGTCACTGCGTCCTCCAGGGCACAGTAGTACAGAGCTGAGTCTGAGTCTTGGACTAGGGCTTTCTTCAAGTGGAAGGAAGTGTTTTCTTGATTGTATGTGGCTTCAAAACCTTTGTTACTTCTCTTATCATTGGCCTTCAAGGCTCTCAGGAGAAGCTGTGGACCTTCTTCAGGATACTGGACATACCAGAAAAGGGCAGGATACTGTGTGGTTTCATAAGAACAGTTCACAGTCAGGGAATCTCCTTCTATGAGGGTCATTTGACCTTCTATCTGGGTCACAGAGTGTCCATTGCTTCCTCCTGAAAATAATAATAATAATAATAATGGTTATTTACCTTGGCATGATGTGGGCTCCTTCATGAAAATTGCAGTTAAAGATTATACCACCATGGCATTCCCTTGTGGCGAAGAGGGTTAAGGATCTGGTGTTATCACCACAGCAGCTCAGGTTGCTGCTGTGGTGGGAATTCGATCCCTGGCCCAGGAACTTCCACATGCTGCAGGTATAGCCAAAAGAAAAAAATGACACTGCCATAATGAAACAAAAGCCTCTAAGCTCTATGTGCCATTTCACTTACCAAACATTAAGAACAGCACAATCACTGATCCGGGAGAAGAGTTCATTCTAAAAGTCTCTGTTGTTCTTGAGTCGTGCTTGCTCAGTGTGAAAAAATGTTAAGGTCACAGTAAATGGATAAAAGAGAACTCAGAATTTAAACAGGAAATGCGTATATCTTAGGAAGAGGCACCCCCTTGTGGGTGAGATGCTACACTCAGATGCTGCTAACATGTTCTCCTCTCAACAGTCAGTCCTATATCTTAGTCTCTAGCTTTACTTTTATGACAAATGTTAGCTTTCAAGATGATCTTTGTAAATCTAAAAAATAGTTGGATGCAATGGAATGTTACTCGGCCATAAAAAAAGAATGAAACAATGCCATTTTTGGCAACATGGATGGACATAGAAATTATCATACTAAGTGAAGTAAGCCAGAAAGAAAGACTAATATCATATGATATCACTTATATGTGGAATCTATTTTAAAATGATACAAATGAACTTCTTTATAAAACAGAAAAAACTCACAGATTACAAAATCAAATATATGGTTACCACAGGGGGAACCATGGGGGGTAGGGATAAATTAGGAGGGTGGGAATAACATATAGATACCACTGTTTTGTTTTTTGGGTTTGTTTGAATTGTTTTGTTTTGTTTTGTTTTTTTAAGGGCTGCACCTGAGGAATATGGAGGTTCCCAAGCTAGTGTTCAAATCAGAGCTACAGCTGCCGGCCTACACCACAGCCACAGCAACGCAGGATCCAAGCTGTGTCTGTGACCTACACCACAGCTCACCGCAACGCCAGATCCTTAACCCACTGAACAAGGCCAGGGATCGAACTCACAACCTCATGGTTCCTACTCAGATTTGTTTCCACTGTGCCACAATGGGAACTCCAAGATTCACTGTTTAAAGTAGATAATTAATAAGAACCTACTTATAGCACAAGGAAATCTATTCAATAGTTTGTAATAGCCTATGTAGTTAAAGAATGGATATTTGTATATGTATAAATGATTCATTTTACTATACACCTGAGACTAATACAATACTCTAAGTCAACTATTCTCCAATAATTTTTTTTTTAAATAGCTGGTATTTTCCATAAGCCTATGTTTCCCCCAGCACACAATCTGACATGGGAGCCCCACCCATATCATGCCATTTCTGAGAAGCATTCAATTTTACTTTTTCTTATTTAGCCATTGTTTGCCTATTTCATGAGCCCCTAAAACATTATATAAGCATTTTTTATGGTAAAATCAGAGAAACACCACATTTAGTCATTAGTTGATTTTGAACAGCAAAGATTAAACTTTTTTCACTACTTTATTCCTACACATAAACCACCTAGCAAGTAGTCTGCAAATATTTTTAAGTGCATAAATGAGTGACTACGTGAATTAACAGTGATTGAAAATTTGCTGCTACTTGAAATACCCTACCGCTTCACATCAAAAAGTAAAAAATATATGACTTTTAGCACTGAAGAAATACAGTCACTAAAATAATTGAATCGCTATAAAAATATCTGACAAAACCTTCTTCTCCCTTAGGATTTTAGTGATTCTCAGATAATCTGATCGACCTATGACCATCAGGCAAAATGTTGTGAGACTAAACTTTTAATGGAAATTTTTCCTCAAGTATGCTCTCTACATAAATTTTTCTGTCAAAATTATTGACTAATATAGTTCAGAAAAATTATTGTGACATGATAAGATACTCAGATGATATGGATTTGCCTCAGAAGACAAAAAAATGAGCTCCGTCTCAGCTTCTAGAATTGGTAAAGACATGTCTGCTGAGGTACAGAAATGTTTTATAGCAAGGGCGGAACTTCTTTTTGTATATAAGTGTTAACTGGTCATCAACTTAAAAATACAGATTTAAAGATCTCTATACTTAAAAAATCATAATCTCTAGACTTGAAGTTTGAGAAGTTAAAAATCTCTGGTGGTTTGTGATGCAGCCAATGTTACACAAATTTACAAAACAACTTTCAGGAACCCTGAACTAAAAGGCCAAAAAACAAAAAACAAACAAGCAAAAAACTAGAGTTCTTAGTTGTAGTGCAGTGGGTTCAAATCTGACAGCAGGAAACAAACCCAACTAGTATCCATGAGGATGTGTGTTCAGTCCCTGGCCCCACTCAGTGAATTAAGGATCCAGCGTTGCCACAAGCTGCAGTATAGGTCACAGTTGCGGCTTGGATCTGGCATTGCTGTGGCTGTGGCGGAGGTCAGCAACTGCAGTTCCCATTCGACTCCTAGCCCAGGAATTTCCATATGCCATGGGTGCAGCCATAAAAAATAATAATAATAATAATAAATTTTTAAAAAAGAATCTGACTGCAGTGGCCAGCCCAGCTGCTTATGTTGAAGCTGTGGCTCAGATTCAATCCCTGGCTGGGGAATTTCCATGTGCCATGGATGCTACCATTAAAAAAGAAAAAGAAAAAGGAAAAAAAAAAAAGGAGGACAATCAAAGTTTCAGTGATCACTTCTGGGGACAGCATGGGAAAAATGCCTCCAATCCTCGGAGAGATTTTTAAAGCCATTCTCTTTTTGTGGTAGTGCTGAAGTCACAGTAGCAAATCAAATGCTACTTAGTCTCTCTATTCTTTCCCATTGAACTTAAAACACTCTGACTGTTCTCAGGACAAACCTAGGGGAGAGGATGCCTTTTACCTATCAAGCCTTACTAACATGTATCAGAGTATGGAAGGCTTTTCCCATGTGTCTCCTGGAAAACTCACTCTCCATGAATTTGGAAAAGCCAGCTACATGGTCCTGCATCAAGGATTTAAATAGTAAAAAGTTTCAGCCTTGGGTAGAAAATTTAACTCTAGATATCATTTGTGTTCATAAGCAATTCTCTCTCTCCCTTTTCCCTTCCATCCAGCGTCAAATCTCTGAGCAAGCAGAGTCTTCTTCCTTTTCACCTGGTTCTTTTGGCACATGCCTCTAATCTAACTCTACCTGAAGTCAAAGTAGAAATAAACAGAGTGAACAGTCTTTCTTCCATATTTCCATTACTTTTTCAAGTCAGCCTTGTCCCTTTGTGATGTAACAACCCTCCATTCCTAACATGCACATCATGAGTTCATAAGTACAATAGGCGGGTATTGTTGAAGAATTGTACCAAAAGATTTGGTGAAATGTATGGGGACAGTGATTGATAACAAAAATGGCTTAAGCTAATGACCAGCTAATAGCAGATTTTATTCAGATGCCCCGACTTCAAGAACTCAGAGCTCTGCTGAAGGGATTTAGATATACCCAGAGGGATTGGGCAAAAGTCAGTCAGGTAAACAGAGACAGGTCCAAATATTTTAAGTAGAAAGAAATTCAGTACAGGGAATTAGACATTCAGACGTAGGAAGAGTTGATAAAGCAAAGAAGATTAATTACAAGGAATTCTGGGGTGTAATGTATTCAGCAGCCTGCATCTCCAAAGTGAGTAATTCTTTTTTTCTTTTTAGGGCCGCATCTGCGGCATATGGAAGTTCCCAGGCTAGGAGGTGAATCAGAGCTTCAGCTGCCTGCCTACACCACAGCCACAGCAATGCCAGATCCAAGCTTTATCTGTGACCTACACCACAGCTCACAGCAACACCAGATCCTTAACCCACTGAGCGAGGCCAGGGTTTGAACCTGCAACCTCACGGTTCCTAGTTGGATTCGTTTCTGCTGCACCACGACAGGAACTCGCAGCTTGCAGCAACGTCAGATCCTTAACCCACCAAGCAAGGCTAAGGATCGAACCCGCATCCTCATGGATGCTAGTCAGATTCTCCCACTGAGTAATTCCCACTGAATCTAGGGAAAGAAAATTTGAGGAATATCTGTATTGGGAGAGTATGATCCTCAAGAGGTTAAGATTTTCTTTCTGTTCATAGTGGTTTTATGCATTTCATACTGGGTTATTCTATAGCCAATTTGGTTGTGTAATAAATACATTTCCCAAAATTCTTTTTATGGTTCTGAGTGCAAAAGTGAATTTTCACAAGGTTTGGGAGACTGACAGTAAGCAGCAGCCATTATCTTCTGAAGATCACTGTTGATTAAAGATGGTGAAAGACAAACAGTGGTGTTGGCTGACTTTAACCCTTCCCTGCTGAAACCTAACAACTAACCAACTCCACAGTACACAAATTTACCATTATCACAATACCTCTCAAATACTAAAGGCATCACATAAGCTACTGCAAAAACTTATACCTGAATCCCTTGCCAGTTCCCCACAAGTAATTAGTACTTGTGATGCTGCAGCCTGTCAGGACTTATCACCACCCCCACTTACCTTGAATAATGGGATCCTTATTGCCCCCTGACCATGAATAATTTAATTCCAGAATCTCGTTTTGTATATTTTCTTTGTTGTTTGTTTGTTTGTTTCTTTGTTTTGGTTTTGGTGGGCTTTTGTTGTAGTTGTTGTTGTTGTTGTGGCCCTATCCACAGCTTGAAGAAGTTCCCAGGCCAAGGATCAAACTCATGCCACAGCAGCAACCTGAGCCACTGAACTGACAATGCAAGATCCTTAACCCACTTAACTCGCTTAACCAGGGAACTCCTGTTCTGTATATTTTCTCGCTAGGACCATTCATGTACCCAAACTCCTCCAGAAGCCAACCCTGAAGTCAACCTTGAAAAAATTTTTGTGTGCAAGAAGTTTATTTGGGAAATATAAGAAATACAGGGAGGAGAGGGGGAATGTGATTTAGGGACTATTAAGACTTTGATATGAGGAAATAGGAGGTTTTATGTTGCCGTTGTGAGTAAAAGTTGATAAGAATGTTTTGGAGAGCAATTTGGCAATAGCAAGTAAATTTTAGGAATGCAAATTATATGACCCAGCAATGCCACTTCTAGGTATATAACATAGAAATTCTAACCTATATGCAATGAAATATTTTAATTTATATATAAGAAAACATAGGAGTTCCCATTGTGGCTCAGTGGTTAATGAATCCGACTAAGAACCATGAGGTTGTGGGTTCGATCCCTGGCCTTGCTCAGTGGGTTAAGGAACCGGAGTTGCCGTGAGCTGTGGTGTAGGTCGAAGATGCGGCTCAGATCCTGAGTTTCTGTGGCTGTGGCTGTGGCCGACAGCTACAGCTCCAATTCAACCCCTACCTAGCCTGGGAACCTCCATATGCTGTGGAAGCGGCCCAAGAAATGGCAAAAAGACCAAAAAAAAAAGAAAGAAAGAAAGAAAGAAAAAGAAAACATATATTCTTTGTAGAATTGCTATAATAATAAAAAATTAGAAACACCTCTTGAGTAAAGGATTAGCAAAACTCTTCTTCTTTCTGCATGAAAAATTAGGTTAACTTTATACCTCTGTTCCTTTGGAAACCTGATAAAGGTGAGATGTCAGTTGTATTATTAGATAACATTGCTTGTGAAAAAATGATCCCTGACTGGAGCTCCCTGGTGGCTCAGTGGGTTAAGGATCCAGCATTGTCACTGCTGCAGCTCAGGTTGCTGCTGAGGTGCAGGAACTTCTGCATGTAAATGAACTGTGACTACTTGGTAGGAAGCAATGGCTTTGAGGCAATGATTTTTGAAATTTTTACTAGAGATTTTGGTTCCTATTTGGGACACAGGGCTTCTAAGTCTGGGTAGGCTGTTTCGTCATGTTCCTTCATATTGGAGCCCTTGATGTGGGAGGAGGAGAAGGGGGGAGTTGCAAAAAAATAGTCCCTGAGCTCCTATGTAGACAGCTGAGGGGACTCACCTTAAAAACATTCCTGGGGAGTTCCCGTTGTGGCGCAGTGGTTAACGAATCTGACTAGGAACCATGAGGTTGCGGGTTCGATCCCTGCCCTTGCTCAGTGGGTTAAGGATCCGGCGTTGCTGTGAGCTGTGGTGAAGGTTGCTGACGCAGCTTGGATCCTGCGTTGCTGTGGCTCTGGCATAGGCCGGTGGCTCCAGCTCCGATACAACCCCTAGCCTGGGAACTTCCATATGTTGCTGGAGCGGCCCAAGAAATAGCAAAAAGACAAAAAAAAAAAAAAAATCCTGGCATGAAAGAAGTCAATACCTCTGTGGTCCACTGAGCTTTGTAAAGCAGAATGTCTACTTTAGCCTAAGACAATCATTGGTGGTTTTGCCCAATACAAATGTCCATCAAAAAGAGATATGGTATAGTCATAAAGTGGGAAACTACATACCAGTTAAAAGTAATGAAATATAACTCTATGTATAAATTTTTCTGTATCTCAGAAATATTTTAATGAAAAACCGAGTTTCACAATTATACATACAATGCAATAGCATTCATGTAAATCTAAAAACACAAAATACATCACCACATATTATTTAGAGATAAACATATGTATATTAGAAATACCAAAAACATGGATGTGAGAAACAAAATTCATTATAAGTTTGTCTTGGGAAAAGGAAGAAGATTGAGGAGAAAAATAAAAGAGATGGCAATTTTATTTGTAATGTTCTATTTTTAAAAATCAAAACATTACATTTGATAACTGTTTCAAAGAGGTTCACAACTAAAAAAATCCAACCCTCCTTCGCATCCTCCCCTTTACTTTCTTTTAAAGTTGCTATCGATTTACAAGGCTTCAGGTACTTAAGAACACAGTTAGTTGTCTTGTAGAGATTTTCGTCCTAACCAGGGGACAGTCATATCTTTCTCATGCCCTTTGACTTTTTTAATTTTTGTGGCAACTCTTTATTTGGGGGGGCGGGGGTTCTCTTTAGGCCCGCACTCACGGCATACGGAGGTTCCCAGGCTAGGGGTCGAACCAGAGCTACAGCTGCCAGCCTACGCGACAGCCACAACAACACCAGATCTGAGTCGAGTCTGTGACCTACACCACAGCTTACAGCAAGGCCAGATCCTTTAACCCACTGATGGGGGACAGGGATCAAACCCACATCCTCATGGATCCTAATCGGGTTCATTACCGCTGAGCCATGATGGGAACTCCTTGTGGCAACTCTTAATCAGTATATCTTCAGGGGCCAGAAATTGCTAAACCCTGTGCACCATTATAGCAGTGTCAAACACGATGAGAACCAGTTTCTAACATTCCCACAGTGAGACCATATTAAAACAGAATAAAAGTAAAAAAGAATACATTGACAGTGTTTGTGAGAAATTGCCAAAAGTTACTATCCCACCAGTTCTAAAATTTTCCTGTAATAAGTGGCTTTGCAGAATGTCCAAGGAATAGGAGTCTATTGTTATAACTGGAAAAAATTAAGTGAGCTTCACTTTAAAAAAAAAAAAAAAGCATCTATATTTATCATCTCCTCTCACCTAAATAGATATTAAAATTTTTGAGTTATTCAGTCTACTTTCTTTAATATTCCTAATAAATTACTAAAATCTACACAAAAATACCATATTCTAAGCTATTCACAATCCCAATCATCTTGTCCCTCCTAGATTGGGCACCTAAAAAAATGAGCAAAAATAACCAGCACAGAGTGGAGCCAGGACGAAAGATTCCAAGAAAACCAGCTTGAAATTACCAAATTGGGAAGTAGTAAGTTTGAAAGGAGTTCAGTTATCAAAAGGAGTTCACATTTGCTTTGGATTATTGGAAGATAAAATGATGAATGGAAAGTAAAACCCGGAGTTCCTGTCATGGCTCAGTGGTTAACGAATCCGACTAGGAACCACGAGGTTTCGGGTTTGAGCCCTGGCATCGCTCAGTGGGTTAAGGATCCGGTGTTGCCATGGCATCGCTCAGTGGGTTAAGGATCCGGTGTTGCCATGAGCTGTGGTGTAGGTCGCAGACCCAGCTTGGATCTGGCATTGCTGTGGCTGTGGTGTAGGCCGGCGGCTACAGCTTTGATTAGACCCCTAGCCTGGGAACCTCTATATACCACGGTTGTGGCCCTAGAAAAGACAAAAAGACAAAAAAAAAAAAGAAAAGAAAAACCCTCTTGTGCCATGTCCCACTCACATATCCAAGCACTTTACATTCCTCTGCCCCACACCAGCTCAGCAAGGCCTTGAGCTTCCATACACTGGGTCATAAAAACACCAAGATTTCTACTCTGTCAGAATCTAAAACCTTTCAGGTGCACTTATCCTCCCTAGCATCTCAGAGTTTGTGTTCAGCTCCCCCTGCAGACTCGGGCACTGTGTCACCCAAAACACAGAAGTACTTGGCCGAGTCACTCCAAAGGGCTGACGTTTTCCTCAGGTAGAAGGAGGTTTCATCCTTCTTAAATTCAGCCTTGAAACCTTTGATGCCTTCAACCAGGGGGGGACCTGATAAATACTTCAGGAGCAGCTGGAGGCCTTGGCTGGGGTACTGGACATACCAGAAGAGATAAGGAGCTCCAGCAAAGGAATAGTTGCACTTTAGCTCCAGCAAGCCTTCTTCAGAGACGGTAACATGTTTATCAGGCTGAGTCACTGACTGGGCTCTGGCATCCCCTGCGAAATAAATGTTATATCAGTAAAAGCAGTGCAGATTTCACTATGAAAAGCATTTCTACTAAAATTTGAGTAAGAGAACACTTACTCCTGTGGACTTAGTGACTATAATAGACTATTACTCACTCAGAGAAAAAGGCAGCCCCAGTACTGGGATGAGCAACAGGAACATGGCTGAGCGGTGGAAATGCTGCAGACTTCTTTCTGGAAGATCTCAAGTAGGCCGGAAGCAGGTGCAGAACCTAGCTCTTGGAAATAGGAGGTGTGAGTAAGGTTGGGCTGGACATGCCCCTCGTTGAGGTGAAAATACAAAAACTGATGAGATGATCTTGAGTGCTTCCTGATTTGTGATTCTCCTCATCTGTCCCTATCTTCAAAGAACTGGAAAGGATGCCTCTGCCCTCATAGCTGCAGGAAGGAGGGGCTTAGGGGAAAATGCCCATCTCCAAGGGAAACAGGGATCTCTAGTTTGTGCAACATCGCCCTCTGGAGGCCACACATAGGACCAAGGATCCAGACTCCCCCACAGGAAGCTAATGTGTGCTTTCCTTCTACTCAGAGATGCATGAAAAAATTCCACTGAAGGAGTTCCCGTCGTGACACAGTGGTTGGCAAATCGGACTAGGAACCACAAAGTTGCGGGTTCAATCCCTGGCCTTGCTCAGTAGGTTAAGGATCCAGGGTTGCTGTGGCTCTGGTGTAGGCCGGTGCCTACAGCTATGATTATACTGCTAGCCTGCGACCCTCCATATGCCGTGAGTGTGGCCCTAGAAAAAACCGAAAGACAAAAAAAAAAAAAAAAAAAAATTCCACTGAACATGCTTCTTTCTTCCCAAATATGTGATATATCACTCTCCGTATATTTTATCAATCCTTGCCTCGATGAAAAATGGAGCTGTAAAATAGAGAAGGGATATACTATATAGAGATGCTGATTAACAAGCAGTCTACCAAAAGTTGCAGTAATATATTAGAGTCTTTATGTAAAAGCGGTGGAACCATGGAGTTCCCGTCGTGGCGCAGTGGTTCACGAATCCGACTAGGAACCATGAGGTTGCGGGTTCAGTCCCTGCCCTTGCTCAGTGGGTTAACGATCCGGCGTTGCCGTGAGCTGTGGTGTAGGTTGCAGACGCGGCTCGGATCCCGCGTTGCTGTGGCTCTGGCGTAGGCCGGTGGCTACAGCTCCGATTCAACCCCTAGCCTGGGAACCTCCATATGCCGCGGGAGCGGCCCAAGAAATAGCAACAACAACAACAACAACAATAAAAAGACAAAAGACAAAAAAAAAAAAAAAAAGCAGTGGAACCATTGTTCAAGATAATCAGATCAACTTCCCTAGGCTGAGCTTTGGATGGCCTTGCTTGCAGTCAGCATCAGATTGAAGGGAGAACACAGTGGGATGTGGAGATAATTGCCCTGTCTGGTGAAATTAAAAATCAGATCAGACAGGGAGTTCCCTTGTGGCTCAGCAGGTTAAGGTTCCAGTGTTGTCACTGCAGTGGCTCAGGTTACAGCTGTGATATGGGTTCATTCCCTGCCCAAGGAACTTCCATATGCCCCAGGCATGGCCAAAACAAAAACAAACAAACAAACAAACAGCTTAGCACACAGGTCCACACCATGAAAATGAAGTAGATTCTCTTTGTCTACTTCAAACAGAATTATGAAGATTCAGTGGTTTTAGAGCAACAACAATAATGATATAATATTCAGATAAAAAAGTAAAATCCCACTGCTATCCATGTACAACATGACTGAAATATAACACCCATTTATGGGTGCTACATCATCGAAAGAATATTGATGGGTTTGAATATCTACAGATGAAATTGAGCACAGGCACACCTTGGAGATATTGCAGCTTCTGTTCCAGACCACACCAATAAAGCCAATATTGCAATAAAGCAAGTCAGGCAAATTTTTTATAAAAGTTATATTTACACTATACACTAGTCTATTTAGTGTGCAATGGCATTATGTCTTAATATATATGTAATGTATATATATATTTAGACATAATACTTAAATTTTAAAATACCGCCGTGTTGGAGTTCCTGCTGTGGCACAACAGGATTGCGGCTCGTATCCAGTGTTGTGGCTGTGGCATAGGCTGGCAGCTGCAGCTTAAATTCAAACCCTACCCTAGATAGTTTCAGATGCTGTAGGTGCAGCCCTAAAAAGAAAAAAAAAAAAAAACCTATCTCAGAATAAGCAATATTCCAAAGAGGCATATGTTGGGGTGGTGTATTTTGTACCCTTTCAAGAGAAATTTTAGTGCAATGCAATGTAAAGAAAAAAAAGAGAAGTCTTCAACTCAGAACCTATGCCTAGCAAAGGAAGGTGCAAGGTCCCTCTTTTTAAAAGAGTTGTATATAGAAACACTCACTGATCCTGATAAGAATAGAGTAGGATAATTACACAAGTAGTTGTACACGTCCAGTAGGGGACCATAGTTGAGAGGGAAACCTAGGGAACTTTGGGAGACCACTGTAAATTAGAGAAAGTGATTTACTTTATAGAGATGCTGCCATCAGAATGAGGCAGGCTTGCTTAACTTATAAAACCATAAATAAAAGCATGAGATATGCCTCAGGTCATTAATTGAAAGGTAAAATGAGGCCTGCATTCAAGTTCAGCAAGATGATAATCCTTAGGACCAAAGACAGGCATTTAAGGGAAAGACGATATTCCAAAGTAGGAGACCCTCTCATGGAAACCTGAGATGATTCAAAGTATTTTCTCATATGTTACCTTCCTTCGGCTGATTTGAAATAGCACCACGACAGTCCTAGTTTGACTGTGGTAAGGGCCCTCCCAGAACAAAGGGAAGGCAATGTGGCATAACCAGCATCTGTGTGTGCATGCGTAACTCTGAGGCAGCAGAGCATAATCAGTATCCATGTTCAACTCTGTAACATAGACCATCCAACCAGAATTTACAGAATGTATGTTGTCTTACAAGGGGGACAAAGGGAACAAAATGTAAAAGGGAAAATAAAGGAGGGTATATCAGACAATGCCCCCCTGCTTTCGGGGCTCAGCCTTGGATATGAATCCGCTGAGCCAGTGCAGGCATGAATAAAGGCTGCTTCCTGGCAAAAAGCCTCAGTGTCCTGTCTCTCTATGAGAATCCTGCAACATGACCTCAAAGGGAAGAAGTTAGTGATATAAGCCTAATATCTACTCAAAGAATGAGGAAGAAGGGGTCTTTCCCCCTCCTCCACTTTCCTTGAATTATAAAAATGTATCCCAAATAATCCTCAGGGCAGAGCCTCCTTGCCTGCTCACTTTTATCCCTCAAAAAGGTCCTATCTTAATAAATCTATTTCTTGCCTATCACTTTGCCTCTCACTGAATTGCTTCTTCACTGAGACACAAAGAACATAAATCTCAGTAAGTCCAGACACCATGTGAGTGATTCTAATTAAAAAACAATGGATTTGGGAGTTCCCGTCGTGGCGCAGTGGTTAACGAATCTGACTAGGAACCATGAGGTTGAGGGTTCGGTCCCTGCCCTTGCTCAGTGGGTTAATGATCCGGCGTTGCCGTGAGCTGTGGTGTAGGTTGCAGACACGGCTCGGATCCTGTGTTGCTGTGGCTCTGGCGTAGGCTAGTGGCTACAGCTCCGATTCGACCCCTAGCCTGGGAACCTCCATATGCTGCTGGAGCGGCCCAAGAAATAGCAAAAAGACAAAAAAAAAACAAAAAAAAAAACGTGGTTTTGGAGTTCCCATCACGGCACAGCCGAAATAAATCCCACTAGGAACCATGAGGTTGCAGGTTTGATTCCTGGCTTCAATCAGTGAGTTAAGGATCTGGTGTAGGTCACAGATGTGGCTCAGATCTGGCCTTGCTGTGGCTGTGGCATAGGCTGGCAGCTGCAGCTCTGATTGGACCCCTAGCTTGGGAATCTTCATATGCCGTTGGTGCGGCCCTAAAAAGACAAAAACAACAACAACAACAACAGTGGATTCAAGTTCCAATCTGGGTTTCAGCTGTGTTCAAGTCAGAAGTGTTTTGGTTTCAATACCACACACATAGTAAACATTAAGACTCTAAATTGAGCTTTGTGATGTTTATGACTGTGGTATGTTGCCCAATATATCATGGTCATCTGTTCACAAAATGAGTAAAAACCCAAGATACAGGTCAATTTGTTAATATCATCATTGTTGTCAAAACTCAGCCACTGTCCACCAGTGCCAAATAGAAACAAAGAGATTTGGGTGAAGGAGAAAAAAAAATAGCTTTATTGCTTTATCAGGCAAAAGAGGCCACCACAGGCTAATCCCCTAAAGGCTGTGCCCCCCTTTGGGAGAAAATAAGAGGTGGTCTTCTAGTTTGGGGAGTGGAAAATATGGCCACAGTAAGGATCAGGTTAGACACAAGCTTGCATTCTTCTTCAAAGCTGGTGTTCAGTGACCCCAGGATGGATTCTGGAGGTCCTCCTTTCTGGAATGAAGAATGCTTCATCAAGTAGTTAACATTTTTCATATACTGGGGTTTTATTTCTTCAGAAGAACTCAAAGGTGTTGTTATGTATATTCCTTGAGGAGGTACAGGACTTTGCTCTGAGGCTACACTATTGTTTCTTGGCTGTTCCTCCCTGGTCCCTGCACCCCTCCCTTCCCTGATGAGCAACTGTTTGAACCTGCCCTTTGGAACTCAGAGAAGGTCATGGAGGCTGAATGAGGCCTATTTCCTAAAAACAAGAAATTGTGTCCAGGAGCCCCACAAGGTCCTACTCAGTTTCATCAGCGGTGGCATCATTGAGAAATAAAATATTCCCTGCCATATCAGAAAAGAATGTATGTCATAGTCTTCAGGGATTGCAGTACCTCCAAGGGTGAGCCGGTGAGCCCTGAGGGAACTCAGGATATGAAAACACTGAATACTGCCCCCTAACAGCTACAAAGCACATCAAAGGAATGATTTTGAGGCAGGAGATAGATGTGCTCAGGATAGACATTTGCAACTAGCCCCTTATTTACATTTCCTGAGGTGGGAGATAGGTGTGCTCTGGGATTAACATTTTACAGCCAGCCACCAATCTATACTACAAGACAGAAATAACAACAGGCACAAGGCAAATAGCTGGTACTTGTTTTATGAACTGTTAAACAATAGTAATGACAGGATCAAAAGAGGGGCTGAGCCCTGCTTGGACAAAAGACCAAGAGGTCATATACTCCCCATCCACAGAGTCAGGGAGATCTCAACTATGCATGTGCAGAGAGACCTCTCTGAGCCAGAAAGGGAGGGGGTGTCAGGCCATAATAAGTCCAGATAACCTTTCTGCCATGTTTTGCTTTAGAATCCATCTTGGCCAAAATGTGCACAAGCAGATCAGTGAAGGGCCCTGGATCTGGTCAGGTGTGAAAAGTAAAACAAGATAATGGGCTAAAGGATTACAAAGACCTGGAAAAATGGACCCATATAAGTGGCTTAAATCAACTCTCTGGCATGCTCCTCATTCAGGAGAGTGCACCCCCCTCTCCTTTGGGTGTGTATTACTGCTTTACTTCTGCCTTAGATAAATAGACCTTTCTCTGTGTGCTCTCCCACATCTTGTACTGTGGGGGGTTTTTTTGTTTGGTTTTTTTGTCTTGTTTTGTTTTTGGTTTTTAGGGCTGCAACTGTGGCACACAGAGGTTCCCAGGCTAGGGGTCCAATCGGAGCTGTTGCTGCTGGCCACAGCCACTGCCATGCCAGATCTGAGCCACATCTGCAACCTACACCACAGCTCACAGCAATGCCAGATCCTTAACCCACTGAGTGAGGCCAGGGATCAAACCACAACCTCATGGCTCCTAGTCGGATTCATTTCCACTGTGTCACAATGGGATCTCCTATTGTACTGTGTTTCTAACAATAAACTTTATACTCATTTTCATAGTCTTTGCCTCTTTGAAACACTCTTGCTTGCACGAATCAGGGAAATTCTGCTATCTAGTGACTAGGATTTCAGGTTTTCATTCAGGCTGCCCAGGTTCAATAACTGAGCAGAGAATTAAGGTCTCGCTCCAAGCCTTCACTCACTGCTGTCTCTCTGAAATCAATTTCAGCGAGTCCAGAACCTGTTCTTTGTTGCAGAATTCCTATATATCCTCATTCTCCCTTCACCTTCTTGGAGCTGTTTTCTCAGGGTTACTTGAGATGCTGCTTCTAGGGCTTAAATCTTCAGGTTGTCCACTGAATAAAACATAATTCTCAACTTTAAGGTTGTGCATATATATTTTTAGTCAACATCATTTTTGCCATCATCTTTTATTGTGATCCTTTGTCTTTTTAGGGCCGTACCCACAGCATATGGAAGTTCCCAGGCCAGGGGTCTAATCAGAGCTACAGCTTCTGGCCTACAGTACAGCTGATACTGGAAAGATGATACCAGAATCTGGGTTCTTGTTCACAGCAGTCAAAGAATGAATTCCGCGAACACACAGGCAGCAAGCAAGCAAAATCTTTATTAAAGAAAAGCAAATAGCTCCCAGGACAGCTGGGAGGGGGGAGAAGAGCCCCCCTTTTTCTATTGTCCTATAGGGGTTTTTATTCCTTAAAGATGGAGGGCACTAATGGGGGGGGGTCCAGAAAGATGTGGTTTTTCTCCCATTGGCCTTGCTCAATTACTTATATCAGTCCTTGTCCAATAGGGGTATTAGAGTTGGAAATGTCCTGTAAGTTTTATGGTTCCTTTGTCCTTTTCTGTCCTTAGATTAAGTCACCATTCCTCTCATTTCTTTTTATCAGTTGAGGAGTGGGCTAGAGATTCATATTTCCTATAGTAAACAACACCTCTGGGGAATGCGCATTTCCTATAATAAAACAAGACTTGTGGAGGTATTACTCCCTGGAGCCCTTAAGCTAGGGCCCTTAAGCCCTTTTATCCATATCAAAAGACTGCATCAGAGCCCATGTTCCTACACTGACTACCTGAGTTAGTATTCTGTCTCACAGCCACAGCAACGCAGGATCTGAGCCAAGTCTGCGATTTACACCTCAGCTCACAGCTACGCTGAATCCTTAACCCACAGAACAAGGCCAGGAATCAAACCCTCACCCTCATGGATACTAGTCAAATTCATTAGCCACTGAGCCATGACAGGAACACCCATCATCTTTTATCTCGTGTTCAGTTTAGAAGTGTTCAAATTTTTCACTATTTTTATACCTAATATAATTTTTAAGTTCAAGAGGAATGAATTCAATTCAGTGTATTTCTCATGTTATTCTGGCCTAGTCGCAATAACCAGACAGAATTAACTGCCTTAAAAACAAAGAAACAAACAAAATGAAAAACTTTTCTTCAAGTTCTCAAGCATTCTTTAAGGCATATTTGTTTCATTTTCTGAAAAATTAGACTGTTTGAAATTTGGAACTAAGACAAGCTTGAGAAATCATGTATTTCAGTCTATAGGGAAACAAAATTTGCCACCACAAAATGTGTCTTTTTGGCTTGAGGATTATTTTGAACTAATTGTTTTTAAAAAACAAAAGTCTCATCTCAGGAAATCTTTTTTTTTAAACCTCCACCTTAACTGCCTAAACAAATTTAGATTGTCAGAAATTAAGAAAATTCCCTCTACACTTCTAGCTTCTTCTGGCTGGTCTAAGAATTAAATTGACATAAGACAGATTAACAGGAAAAAAAATCAAACAAAACTTTAATAACATACACACGTCAGGGGACCATTGACTGAAACTGCCCACTGACTGGGCACAAAAATAACCACTTACATGAGCTGTCACAAGACAGGCGTTCTTGATAAGGAACACGGTGCTGCCCTGAAGACAAACCGGTAGGATTTGGGAGTGGCCAATAGTGATGCTGGAAAGATGTTACCAGAATCCGGGTTCTTGTTCATGCAGTGGAAGAATGAACTCTGTGAACACACAGGCAGCAAGCAAGCAAAGTCATTATTACAGGAAAGCAAATAGCTCTCAGGGCTGCTGGGAGAGGGGAGAAGGCCCCTGCTCTCAATTGTCCTATAGGGGTTTTTATCCCTTAAAGATAGGGGGGCACCAACGTGGGGTCCAGAAATATGTGGTTTTCTCCCATTGGCCTTGTCCAGTTACCTATGTCAGTCCTTGTCCAGCAGGGGTCTTAGGGGTAGAAATGTCCTGTTAGTCTTCTGATTTCTTTGCCCTTTTCTTCCTGTAAACTGAGTCACAGGGGTTAGGGATTAA
Source organism: Phacochoerus africanus (assembly GCF_016906955.1). Classification (NCBI taxonomy): domain Eukaryota; kingdom Metazoa; phylum Chordata; class Mammalia; order Artiodactyla; family Suidae; genus Phacochoerus; species Phacochoerus africanus. Next base: position 78,654,627 of record NC_062552.1, read on the forward strand.
TGCCCATCTGGGTGTAGGTACACTCCCTATAGTAAACAAGGCCTGTGGGGATGTTAGTTCCTATAATAAACAAGGCCTGAGGGGAATTACTCCCTGGAGCCCTCAAACCACAAATGTTAATCAATAGCCATATCAAAGAATGCATTGAAGCCCATGCTCCTACACTGACTACCTTAGTTAGTATTCTGTTCCAATAAGAGGAAGGAGACCACCAACCTCCCTGGATCCTTGGTGCTGGAATCCATCTTGGCTGAGAGGTGCATGTGCCACCAAGAAGGACCCAGGGCCAGATCAAATATGGGCTGAGCAAGACGATCAGCCAGAGACAACCTGTAAACTAACTCCATTCCCATAAAACCAGAGACCATGGGCCACATGGCTGAACAGTTCTCCTAGGTCTCCTTACCCTGCTGCTCTCTGCCTAGGCACTCCTTCCCAATAAAAAAACTTTTTTTTTTTTTTGGTCTTTTTGCCTTTTCTAGGGCCACACCCGTGGCATATAGAGGTTCCTAGGCTAGGGGTCGAATTGGAGCTGTAGCCACCGGCCTACGCCACAGCCACGGCAATGCCAGATCCAAGCCGCATCTGCCACCTACACCACAGCTTGCAGCAATGCCAGATCCTTAACCCACTGAGCAAGGCCAGGGATTGAACCCACAACCTCATGGTTCCTAGTCGGATTCATTAGCCACTGAGCCACGACAGGAACTCCGACTTTTGTTTTTTAAAGTCCCAATAAAGTCTCTTGCTTTGCCAGCACGTGTGTTCCTCAGATAATTCACTCTCACCTTAAATATGGTCTTCAGTTAAAGACAAAAGAGGATGTTGGAGGTGGTGTTTTGGGACTTCAAAAGAGAGGAAAGAAATTCACAGGGAGATGGAAAAACATGGGCCTTGCAGAGACAATGGGACACAGAGAGGAATTTTAACAGACTTTGCTAAGTTCCTTCCTGTCTACATCCCTAGTTCCTACTAGAGATAACTACAGTGATGGCTCCCTTCCTGGAATAGGTCCTCTATTTACACTCTTTTAGGAAGTTGGGGGGAAGGTCAGTGGTTCTTCCTGAGTCTTTTGGACCTTAAAAATAATCAGCCTAAATTAATCCTCATGCCAAAGAGACACATTTTAGGATAGCAAATTTTGCTCCCCTACTGGATCTAAAGTCCAGAAAGAGCACTATTGAATCAGAAGAGAAGGTGGCAGGGCACAATCTTTAAAAGAATGACATAGCCATTGTTGTAATGAGATCGGTGGCATCTCTGTACCGCCTAGGCACAGCTTCCATCCCTGACCCAGCACAGAGGGTTAAAAGGATATGGTGTTGCCACAGCTGTGGTGTAGGTCACAAATGGGGCTCAGATCTGATCCCTGGCCCAGAAATTCCATATGCCACAAGATGGCCAAAAAAGGGGGAAAAAAAAAACACAACAGAATGACGTAGCCATTGAGGATATGCTAAAAACTGGTTAGAACCAGCTAGGGTCAAGATGGTGGAAGGTTCCACTTCCAGTAGACCTGAAGTTTCATTAGGTTCATTATAATACATCAGCTAAATGGCACACTCACAGGCATCATAAGACCAACCATAAAAGGCCAAAAAAGTGGGTGGTGGCACAATTTCCAGAAATCCCCACCCCTTCCCTGAAATAGTCGGAATAATCCTCCCACTAATTAGCCTATGAAATTATTCAACCCATAAAAACTAACCACTACATATTTCAGGGCCTGATCTCTCTCTTCTTGAGATGGACTGCATTCTGTTGATGGAACTTTCTGAGATGGCCCACATTCTACGTCTCTCAATAAATCCACTTTTTTTCTTTTCTTTTTTTTTTTTTTTTTAGGGCCACACCCACAGTATATGGAAGTTCCCAGGCTAAGGGTCAAATGGGAGCTTCAGCTGCTGGCCTACACCACAGCCACAGTCACAGCATCGTGGGATCCAACCTGTGACTGCGACCTACACCACAGCTCACAGCAACACCGGATCCTTAACCTACTGAACAGGGCCAGGGATTGAACCTGCATCCTCATGGATACCAGTCAGGTTTGTTATGGCTGAGCCACAATGCAAACTTCCTTTTTTTTCCCCATCACTTTTAGTTGAGGAAACTAAGACCTACAAAGCTCATGAGTTGCTCAGAGTCATATAGTCAGTATCAGTAGAACTAAGACTAGCTCTCAATCCAGGCTCTGACTCACACCATTTACCCCTTCAAATAATCCCCATTTTATTTTGCCAGGAGCTTGGTCAGCCTTTGTGGGATGGCGTAGCCAGCAGCTCTGTTGACTGTGAGTGATTTGCAGGGTTTGGGTGCAGGCAGTGGGTGGCAGGGCCCTACTGTGTGTCTGCAGCACAGAAGTAGGTGGCTGAGTCTGCAGGCTGGGAGGCTGTGATATGAAAGGCAGTCTGTTTGACTCTGGTGTCAAAGGTGGTGCTCAGTCTTCCTGTCTGTTTCTCATGCTCATTTTCACGTATTAGGAGCAAGAAGACCAGGCCTCTTCCTGGGTCTTGTCGGTACCACTGTATAAATGCTGGAGAATAATTTGTATAGTTACAAATCAGCATGGCTTTTCCACCTTCTTGAATGCTGAGAGATGGGGGATTCTGTTCCATCTTTTGGCTGCTCACCCCTAGACAAAAACGCAAGGCCAGAAACAGGAGGTTTAGTCACTACACTGACATTTTTAAGAGTCATGTTTTCTTCCCACAAGCCCCAGTATAACCAAAGATGAAGCAGAGTGGATCTTAGCCCTCTCCTCTCCATCCTGTGTGCTGTGTCCCCGAGTCACTTTATCACCAGGATGCCTCCAACTCACAATCTACTGGGATTCACAAAATCATCAAAACAACTCTCAGGAACAGTTCCATTCTTCTCCCCAACTGTGGCCTGAAATGTGGACTCAGCCTCCTCAGTCAAAAAGATGCTCTTTTTTATTTGGTGGGTACCACTGAGGCTCTTTTTTGGAGGAAGTCTCCACCTCCTACCCAGCCAATGAGAGACAAGTCTCTTCAGTCCTTTAATACACACAGGGGCCTATCTAATGCTAAAGCGAATTTTATTTCAAACCTGAGAAACACGAAGAAATAGGAGACACTGCCATCTTGTGTTCAGACGGTTGTTTACACCGATGAAATGTGCTTCTCACACTTACTTAACCATCCAGGGATTTTGCTAAGAAGCAGATTCTGCTTCACTGGGTCTGGCGTGGCTGGATAATGCACATTCCTAACAAGCTTATTAGGTGATGTTGGTGCTGCTGGTTCTCAGAGGATACTTTAAGTAGCAAGTCTAGAAGAGAGCTTGTTGAGTCTTGGGAAATAAAATATTGCCTGCCAATCAGAAAACAAAGATGTCACAATCAGCAACTGCAGCTTCAAGGTGAGTCCTGAGGGAACTCAGGAAGTTAACAAAGAATACCTGCCATCTAGTAGCCATCAGACTGCAGCCATGGCAGGTGATGAGCCCCGAGGAAACTCAGGATGTGAAAACACAGGATACTGGCCCCAGATAGCTAAGGTGCCTATCAAAGGAATGATTTCATTGTCCCTGCTCTGTAGGGATGTTTCAGAAAACATCTGGTCCAAACAACTGATAAACATCATTGGTGAAAAAAATTCCTCCCATTAATTTAGAACTCCCCTTTTGTTTTTGTTTTATTTATTTTTATTAAATTATAGTTGATTTACGGGTTGTGCCAATTTCTACTATACAGCAAAGTGACCTAGCCACACATATACATTTGTTTCATTTCTTATATTATCTTCCATCATATTCTATCTCAACAGATTGGATATAGTTCCCTGTGCTATACAGTAGGACCTCACTGATTATCCACTCTAAATGCAATAATTTGCATCTACTAACCCCAAATTCCCAATCCATCCCTCTCCTCCCCTTCCCCCTTAGCAACCACAAGTTTGTTCTCCATGTCCAGGAGTTTGTTTCTTTTCTGTAGGTAGGTTCTTTGTGCCATATATTGGATTCCAGATATAAGTGATATCATATGGTATTTGTCTTTCTCTTTCTGACTTACTTCATTTAGTATGAGAGTCTCTAGTTCCATCCATGTTACTGCAAATGGCATTATTTCATTCTTTTTTATGACTATTGTGTATAGGTACCACATCTTCTTAATCCATTCATATGTTGATGGACATTTAGGTTGTTTCCATGTCTTGGCTATTGTGAACAGTGTTGCTATGAACATACAGGTGCATGTATACTTTCAAATTATAGTTTTGTCCAGATATATGCCCAGGAGTGGGATTGCTAGATCACATGGTAGTCCTATATTTAGTTTTCTGAGGAATTTCCATACTGTTTTTCATAGTGGTTGTACCAATTTACACTCCCACCAACAGAGTAGGAGAGTCCCCTTTTCTCATCCCCCCCAGCATTTGTAATTTGTAGGCTTGTTAATGATGGCTATTCTGATGATTGTGAGGTGGTACCTCATTGTAGTTTTGATTTGCATTTCTCTAATAATCAGTGATGTTGAGCATTTTTTCATGTGCTTGTTGTCCATCTGTAGGTCTTCTTTGGAGAAATGTCTGTTTAGGTCTTCTGCCCATTTTTTGGTTAGGGTGTTTATTTTTTTGCCATTGAGTTGTACATGTTGTTTGTGTATTTTGGAGATTAAGCCTTCATTGGTTGCATCATTTTCTCCCATTCCATACGTTATCTTTTCTTTTTTTTTTTTATGGTTTCCTTTGCTGTGCAAAAGATTGTAAGTTTGATTAGGACCCATCTGTTTATTTTCGTTAGAATGTCTCTTTTGTTTTCTTGAGATTCTTTTTTTTTTTTTTTGTCTTTTGTCTTTTTGTTGTTGTTGTTGTTGTTGCTATTTCTTGGGCCGCTCCCGCGGCATATGGAGGTTCCCAGGCTAGGGGTTGAATCGAAGCTGTAGCCACCGGCCTATGCCAGAGCCACAGCAACGTGGAATCCGAGCCGCGTCTGCAACCTACACCACAGCTCACGGCAATGCCGGATCGTTAACCAAGGGCAGAGACCGAACCCGCAACCTCATGGTTCCTAGTCGGATTCGTTAACCACTGCGCCACAACGGGAACTCCTCTTGAGATTCTTTTATTTTCAAGTCCATTCCTTGCTTTTTTTTACTGTCTTTCTATTGGATATTTTTATCTTATTTATAGTTTTTACTATTATCATTATTGTTATTATTGGCTACCACATTTACAAAACTATACATTTAAAAGATAACATCTGAGTTCAGAAAAATATTACCTTTTACCACGAATGGAAATGGATGATTTAAGAAGGAAAAAAATGGTGAAATAAAATCACTCATGGAATCATTACAAATTAGGTCTTATAAGATTTGACAAATGTGAAATGTTCAGGTTAGGATATACTATTAAGTGGAAGTAAGTCAAAATATCAGTCTGTGTGCTTCTCATTTTTAAAAAGATTTTTAATTAAGAAGGTATACCAAGTGTTAGCCATGATTTATCTGGATGATAGGATTACAGTTAAATTTTCTATTTTGTATTCTTGGGGTGTTTTTTCTATATCATGTAGTTAATATTTTTTAAATCAGGAAAAGTTAATAAATATTTTATCAAAAGATGAGACTCTTTCCATCAAAAAGCATATTCTCTGACATTGACATCAAGATGTTCTTGGTAGGAAGGAACTCTGAATGGTACCCATAAAGTCAATCCTAAAGCCCAGATATCTAAGAAATCATTAACTCCTCTTAAGCATTCATTCAAAATATTCTAACATTTATTGAGTCATTTCAAAGCTGACTTTTTTGAGGGATGTGTAAAATTTCTATACACTTAAAATGCAATGGTAAAGAAAAATTCCTGACTTGACCATCTGTGACAAAGAAGGAAGACTGGGACTTCAGCCCAGTCTCAGGTTTGGGTACAGGATCCAGGTGCCTATGGACCACTGTGTTCCTGTTGCACAGAAGTAGGTTGCTGAGTCCCCAGGTTGGGCTGCTGTGATGTTCAGGAAGAGATGTTTTTCCTTCTTATCCAATAAGACAGTGAGTCTTTGTTCTTGTTTCTTGGCCTCACTTGAAAAACTACGTATCAGCAACTGCAGACCTTTTCCAGGTTCTTGTTTGTACCAATAGAAGTCAGTGGAGGCACTGTCTGTGTAAGTACAGTTGATGACCCAGGTGTCTCCCTCCCAGGTTCTCAGAAAAGAAGGATGCTGCTCCACACTTTCTCCTCTCCTCATACCTGTACCCCCACAAAAAAAGAAAGAAAGAAAAGCTAGACAAGATTGTCATCACCATTTTTCCAGAGTTCCCTTTTTTTTTCTACAGTAATTTCAGGCAGTCTGGAAAAGGTAAGTCTCCTCCTCAGACTTCTGATAAATATTTACTAAAACACCCTGTTCCAAAAGCTCTCCACTCACAGTTCAGCTGCAGCCACAAGAACAGGAATAAAGGTCCAATGGATGTCTTCATTCTTCTCCCAATTAGGACCTGCAATCTCCAGCCAGGAGAGCTACTTCTGTTACCAGGTTATCTCTTCCTTTCCTCCAAAGCACAGTGGTTTCTTAAACTTTCTACACAGGCTTTAGGCTAAGCTTACAGTCGACCAAAAGGAACCTTTCACATATTCCACATCAGCAAAGATGCTCTGCCACCTTGTGGTCAGATCTCCAACTGCTAAACTAGCTTGTCAAATCCTCTTGTGTCCTGTATCTGTGGGAGACTCTGACACATAAAAGAGCAATGGGTCAAATAAATTAAGTTCCAAGTGTGTCTCCAATCAGAAATCATGTGGATTATCAGAAAGCAGAGAGGGAAATGGAGAGTTCAAATTCCATCTAGAAGTTCCTGTTGTGGCTCAGCGGAAATGAGCCCGACTATAATACATGAAGACATAGGTTCAATCCCTGGCCTTGCTCAATGGGTTAAGGATCCGGTGTTGCCATGACCTGGGTGTAGGTTGCAGATGCAGCTAGGATCTGGCATTGCTATGGCTGTGGTTTAGGCCAGCAGCTGTGGCTCTAATTCAACCCTTAGCCTGGGAACTTCCATAAGCCACAGGTACAGCCCTAAAAAGAAAAAAAATTTTTGATCTTATCTTCTCAGCACACCATTGAGTCATTTTGAATAAACTGGAAGAAGTCAGATGTTTCCAACATTTTTCCATGACAGGTTTAGTCTACTTGAAATCAGGAAAATGCCATGAGTGACTTTGCTAAGCAACTGAGGAGTAAAATATTTCCTCCTTATCTTCTCCAGCATTTTTAATTGGCTAATTAATGAACCAAATTACCCACCGTGGTTCAGCTCCCACAAAGGAAAACCCTTTCTAAAAGCAACATTTAAGCACAAAGATTAGAGTAAACAATAACAAACAAGTACATAGATAAATACATAAAATATGTCAAATGCATGCTATTGCAGTCTCTGCTACCCCAAATCTGGCCTTACCCCTGATCTCCTCCTCCCTAAGGAATGGACAGTTCCATAAGTCAAAACATGAATGTTCCTTTAGTAAAATTGGATAAACTGTAGATTAAGGGATAAGAAGAGGGAGAAACACTTCCATGAGTTAATATTAGTCCAAACACAGGGAAGAATTTGGCTTGTAAGCTGTGGTGAGAAATCTGACATTCACTGTGAAATCTTTTCCTCTGGAAGAACAGATCATTTGAGATTAGGGATAACCCTAGTATAACTATTCCCTGGACAAATTCTCAGCTGTATGATTTTTTTAACTAAATTTTGTGTTACTATCAAAACCATGGAAGAGATTCTGGATCAACATGGCAACATAGAAGCCTCCAGAACTTAACTTCTCCCACAGACACATCAAATCTACAACTACATACAGAGCAGTTTTGCCTCAAAGAAATCCAAAAACTGTCTGTGTGACTCCAACACATTAGGTGAATGAGGGGAAAACATATCGAAAATGGGTTAGGGAGGCAGAAAACAATCTCACCATAACACATGATTGGGAGGGAACTCACAACTCCCAGATTCTTCCTTAGGTGTGAAGGGTTTAGACCCAACATCTAGCACCCCAATTCATAAGACTTCCGCATAAGAGACAGCTCCACAAAACACCCACCTCTGAAAATCAGTGGCACTTGAATCCGTGAAACCTACAAGACTATAATAAACAAAGGAACAGTTTTTGATGGGCTCACAAGGACTCAGTGTGTCTGTTCCCCCAGAGCTCAGTGCAGAGGGAGCAAATGGTCACAACCATTTCCCAGTCTTTCCCTGAAAGGGGTTTATTTGCATAGTTTTAAAGTATTGCCTAGAGTTCCCTGGTGACACAGTGGGTTAAGGATCTGGCATTGTCGTCATAATGCCTTGGGTCAATGCTATGGCATGGATTCGATCTCTGGGCTGGGGAACTCCCACATGCCATGGGCTTGTCCAAAAAAAAAAAAAGAAAAGGAAACCAACATAACAGGAGAAAACATTTGTGAATTATACATCTGATAAACATTTGTAAATTATACATCTATCCAAAATAGATAAAGAACTCATAAAACTCAGTAGCATGACAAACAAATAATTTTTTAATGGGCAATGATTTTCTTAATAGACAAAGAATCTGAATAGACGTTTATCAAAAGAAGCTATACAAATGGCCAAAAGGTATATGAAAAAGTGCTCAAATCAGTAATCATCAGGGAAATGCAAATCAAAACCATAATGATATATCACCTCTAACCTGTTAGAATGACTATTATCAAAAAAACAGAGAGGGGATGGATAGTGTCTCTGAAGCAGCAGGGATGAAGGTTCTATCCCTGGCCCACTGCAGTGGGTTAAGGATCAGGCGCTGCTACAGTTGCAACTCCAGCTTGGATTCGAACTCTGGCCCAGGAACTCTATATGCTGTGGGGTGGCCAAAAAAAAAAGAAAGAAAAAAAGACCAGAGATAGTAAGCGTTGGTGAAGTTATGGAGAAAAAGAGAACATGTGCACACTGTTGGTAGGAATGTAAATTGGTGCAGAGACTACAGAAAACCTTATGGCGTTTCCACGACAAATTAAAACTGAACTACCATATGATCCAGCAATTCCACTTCTGGGTATATATCCAGAGGAAATGAAGGCATTTCCATTGTGGTGCAGCAGAAACAACTAGTATCCATGAGGATGTAGGTCGGATCCCTGGCCTCTCTCAGTGGGTCAGGATCTGACCCATGAGCTGTGGTGTAGGTCACAGACAAGCACAGCCACAGCAACTGCAATCCGAACCTTGTCTGCGACCTACACTGCAGCTCAGGGCAATGCAGGGTCCTTAACCCACTGATCGAGGCCAGGGATGGATTCTAGTTAGATTCATTGCCACTGAGCCACAATGGGAAATCTAAGCTATCTTCATTTTATAGTCTGAGTTGTTATTGTAGATGCAAAGGCTGTTGATAACTGAAAGTAAATTTCATGTCCCGGTACTTTAATAAATTCTCTTCATATCTTGGGGAAAAAAAATTCCACTTGTGAAGAAACTTGTCTATACTGTAGAATAAAGTATCTTCAACCACTACACCAGCACCTGTCAGAGTATACAACCAAATAAATATTTGTTGAATGAATGTATGCTTGAACAAACTCCAAACAAAATAATTTTGGTTACTTCTCTCATAGAGAGAAAAAAGCAGATCCCCAGGGGCCTGGTAGGGCCTGAGTCTGGGTTGAATCATGAGATGCCTCTGGCCTCATGTGTCTCCTGGCCACTGCTGCTTGGGTCAATGAGACCTGCTAGAGGTGGCAGTGGGTGGTTCTACAGAACTGAAGACAATAGGTTCATCAAACCAGCTTTGACTTAGAAGTCACTCATTAGAAATGGTCAAAATGTGTTTCTTTGTTGACTCTCATGAAAATTTTCTGCATATGTATCATGATTAAAGTTTGACTTATAGATGTCTAAGAAGGTGGTAAGGATTAATACTGTGGCATCTGAAGTCAGATTGTTTCTCTTCTAATACTGGTCTGCCATTTAGTAACTTGGCCTTAAGTCTTTCAGCTTTTTACTTTTTAAGGTTTTCTCTCCTGTCATTAAAAAAATGAGGACAACACAATATCTGTATCATAGGGTAATAAGGAAATTGAATACTAAAGAGATTCATACAGCACTTGTTGCATGTAAAGGCTACAGAAAGATTAGGTATTTCGCTATTATATTTGTTATTCAGGACCTCCAGGCACTAAAATTATGAATACAAGATGGTCAAGGATGTTAAAGCTCTTTTTTCTTTCCTTAAAAGCAGAGCCGTGTGTTAACATTAACAGATAAGGCACTATATTACCACCAGTGCATGAACATTTCTAGGTTTCTCCCCATACGAGCCTATTTAGTGTCTGTTCCTTGAGGTCCCAAATTTGACTTTGATTTGGACCTTTCCACTGTTTACTTAAACATGGATTTGGATCTTGCCTTTTTTTTTTTTTTTTTTTAGAATCTCCAGGTTAGCATTTGATGTTGTATAATTAGAGAGAAAATTTAAATACTGACAAAATGGATGAGGAAAGCAAAGGCTGTGGAAAGTGCTGCTGTGCAAGTCTTCCCAGAGCAGAAACTGTGGGTACAGGCTCAGCTGCACTTTGGGCACAGGCTGCAGCCCACCTGGGAGCACTGTGCCTCCACCCCACAGAGGTAGGTGGCTGAGTCTTCCAGGTGGGAGGCCGTGACCTGGAGGGTGCTGTATCGTTCCTTAGAATTCACTGTGGAGCTTAACCTTCCGTTCTGCTTCATCCCCAAAGCTATGAAAAACAGATTGATGAGGCCGCCCCCAGGATTCTGTCAGAACCACTGCACCCAGTCCACTGGGGCAGAAAAATTGCATTTCAGAGTAGAGTTTGTTCCCTCCTGGAGGCTCAGGGATGAAGGAGTCTGCTCCACCTTGACCCCTCTCACCCCTGTATAGAAAGAGAAAGACAAACACATATAATGTCACTGGGGAGTCACTGATGCAGTTTCCAGACCCATAAAATATCCCAGGAAACACCCATGAGGATGTAGCACCATCTAGAAGCTCTGGGTCAGCTCTCTTTCCCTCCCTCCCACTGTCACCTGTGAGGCACTCCCCTGTCCCCTCTGGGGCAATCCCAACTCACAGAAAATCTGGACCCACAGAAGCCCCAGCAGGGCTCCCCAAGGTCTCTGCATGCCTTCTTGCCCAGTGGCTGGGGTGCCTTCACTCCTTCTCTGGAGGGTTTAGAGTCTTGGTTCCAGAAAATTTTTGTTTTTACTGTCAATATGTTCCACCAGAACCACTGAGCACCCATCACACACATGTTTCATCATTTCTCTTCTTAACAGGAAACTCCACCAATGATGGCCCAGCCCAGGCTGAGCATGTAATGTCTTTCAAGTGTGTGGTTGTATTGGGAGTAGGGGAACCCAAGCTAGTGGGGGTGAGAGAAGCAATAAAGGGAAATATCCAATAGTCCCCATCTTCTTTTTCTTCTTCAAAACTGTTTTAAGTAGGAAAGAAAGAAAGTGTGGATGGAGGGTAAGAAAAGTAAAAAGACAAATCAGAGGTAAATAGGGGTCTGGTTCAACACACCCTGGAAGATGACAGTTTCAGTGAGCATGATTTCTAAGCAAGAATTAAGACATGGAGTTTGACTGAGAATTTGATAATTTATTCATATGGAATGTCTAGCGGAGGAATACTGCTTTATGGTACATAACATCTTGTTAAACCCTTTTGTTAGAAAAGTAAATTCCAATAAAAGAAATTAGGATAGTTTTATAAATATAAAAATTTAGACTTAACACTTATATAGGAACACAGTAGACGTATACGGTAAGACTTTGGTAGAAAAAGAAAGCGAACGTGTATAGGATATTCACCTTGATCTCATTCCCACCTCCTCGCTTCTCCCATCCAACCCTTTCTCCTGACATCCTGCACATGACGTGGCTGATTCTGCTCTGTGAACACAAGATGAAGCCCATGGTCTTTAGTTCAGACAAAATATTTTTCTTTTCTCCTCTAGTCTTTCCTTACACCACCCCTCCTTTCTCCTCTCTTTACTTTCAGTCCTCATTTCCCTCATTTCTTTGTCTTTTTTCTCAGAGGAGATACAGGATAAGAAATTTCATGAGGGGTATTAGTAATTTCTAATTCAGTGGAGTACAAGGCCATTTTAAGAATTTTTATTTATAAAAATCAGAGGGAAAGGAAACAGATAATATTTTCCACTGGAGCCTCCAGCTCCACGTAGATCTAACAAATTCCTATTCTCAGCCCTGCTCCGGTAGTCATCTTTGTCAAATTATCATAGCCCAGGCCCTCCTCAGACAGATTTAGTGATGGATTTAATATGATCTGAGCTCCATCTTTTTGAGATTATGTTAAAATGGGATAGTTAAGTTCAGTAAATGTTCTCCCAGTATCCTTAGTGATTTTTTTTTTTTTTGGCTGTACCCACAGGATGTGGAAGTTCTCAGGCCAGGGATCAAACACATGCCACAACAGGGACCCAAGCCACTGCAGTGACAATGTCGGACTCTTAATCCAATAGGCTACAAGAGAACTCCAGTGATTTTTATTTTACCACATTTTCCTCAGTCCCATCTCTAACTCTGGTTAAACATCTCCCCACTCAGTTTTTCAAATATTCACACACAGGTGGGTTATCTCGGACATTAGGAAGTGATCTTAGGTTAGAGTGAAGGTAATGGATTAAAGCCATCTATGTAGACTGTCACAGTACTCTCCTATGTCTAATCCCAGGTCATATGGCAATCCCCACACAAAAGCAGATACTGCCACTACCCTGTTTAAAGTGGTCCTCTAGGGAGTTCCCGTCATGGCGCAGTGGTTAACAAATCCGACTAGGAACCATGAGGTTTCAGGTTCCATCCCTGGCCTCACTCAGTGGGTTAGGGATCTGATGCTACCAGTAGCTGTGGTGTAGATCACAGGCATGGCTCAGACCCCATGTGGCTGTGGCTGCAGCCTAAGCTGGCAGCTGCTGCTCCAATTCGACCCCTACCCTGGGAACTTCCATATGCCAGGTAAGACCCTAAAAAGCAAATAAATAAATAATAAAGTGGTCCTCTAAACAAGTTCCAGTCTCTAGTCTGTTGGAGACATTGTGTTTTTCACATGAATTGTCTTTCCTCATGAATCCTGACTCTGAAGATTAAGTAAAGACCATGTCTGCACAAGAGCAAACAAATTGAGTCCCCTCTGCCCTACTTGTCTTTATAGAACACAAGTTTTTACTAAAAATGCCCCACGTTGATCTCTTGAATCACTGAAAGCCTCACATTCACTGGAAGCTATTGTTCAGCTCCTCTACAGTCCCAGATACTGTGTCACTCAGAACACAGACGTACTTGGCTGAGTCACTCCAATGGGATGATGTTTTCCTCAGGTGGAAGGAGGTTTCATTCTTCTTAAATTCAGCCTCAAAACCTTTGATTCCTGAAACAAGGCTCTTTCCAAACATGTACTTTAAGAGAAGCTGAAGTCCTTGGTTGGGGTACTGCACATACCAGAAGAGATAGGTTGAAAAAGAAGATGAGTAGTTGCACCTCAGCTCCGGAGGGTCTCCTTCAGGGACAGTGATGTGGCTGTCAAGCCGGGTCACTGACTGGGCTTGGGCTCCTCTTGAAATATCAATTCCATGTCAGTGAGATCAGACAGACTTACCTATTAAGTTTTTCTTGTCTTTATGATTTCAGAGGCATGATGTGATTTGTGGTTGTTTTGACATTTCCTGCTTCCCTAATCTATGAGTTCATGACCCTCTTGTGACCTATATTGTTCATCTCAGGTATGGAGACACATAAGATGAGAGAAATTAAGAGACTTTACACAGAAAAATTGATCGGACGAATACAATAGTCTTCTGAGTCTTTGTCCATGATTGATTACATAGAAAGCATCAGAATAATCCTTGGGGCAAGGAAACCAAATAGACTGACCCAGGCTCAGTTTTGGTTATGAAGTAGCCAGCAGGTCAAATAAGGGTATCATGACATTATAACACACACACACAAACACATGCAATTTAGCTGTTACTAGAAAAAAAGAAAGAAAAATGCCAATCACTCCCCTAGAACATTTCACAAAATCGTCAATTCAAAAAAGTCAAGGCCAGAAGTTTCCCGACAGCTTAGCAGTTAAAGATCTGTGTTGTCACTACTGTGGTTTGATCCCTGGCCTGGAAACTTCTGCATGCTGTGAGCATGGCCAAAAAAAACCCCAAAAAACAAAAAAAGGATTTCCCGTCGTGGAGCAGTGGAAACGAATCCGACTAGGAACCATGAGGTTGCCGGTTTGATCCTTGGCCTCACTTGGTGGGTTAAGGATCCAGCATTGCCGTGAGCCGTGGCGTAGTTCACAGATGCAGCTCGGTTCTGGTGTTGCTGTGGCTCTGGCGTAGGCCAACAGCTTCAGCTCAGATTAGACCCCTAGCCTGGGAACCTCCATATACCATGGGTGTGGCTCTAAAAAGGACAAAAGAAAAAAGAAAAAGAATCCAACTGTAGCCTGCTGGGTTACTGTGAAAGTATGGGTTCAACCCCTGGCCCAGCACAGTGGAATAAAAATCCAGCATTGCCCCATCTATGGCATAGATCACAGCTGCAGCTTGGATTCATTCCCTGGCCTGGGATCTTCCATATGCTCCAGATGTGATCATAAAAAAAAAGAGAGAGAGAAAATGATGAAAGTATATTTCTTCCAAAGAAGTAAAAGTGAAGATTAGAAACTGCCAGAGGGGAAAACACGTATAAGAAAGGGGTAAAATAAATGTAAAACTATTTTTAAAAAGTTAGGGAATTTAGGAAAAGAAAGACCAACTGATGATGCTAATAACAATTTTCTTTGGCTATGACAATGGCTTTTTAGAGTAGGAAATAGTCACTCCACATTGCCTTGTATGGGGTGAATAAAATAACAGTAATATAATGTCATTTGTTGTATCTTAATTTTATAAACCAACATCCAGACCAAAGAATTAATAAAAATATTAATATATCTACAAAAAATTAATACCAGAGTGTGTGTGGAGAAAAGGGAACTCTCTTACACTGTTGGTGGGAATGTACATTGGTACAGCCACTATGGAAAACAGTACTGAGATTCCTTAAAAACTAAAACTAAAGTTTCCATGTGATCCAACAAACACATTCCTGGGCATATATCTGAACAAAACTATAATTCAAAAAAGATACATTTTTTTAATTACACCAATGTTCATAGCAGCACTATTTAGAATAGCCAGGACATGATGAACCTAAATGTTCATCAACAGATGAACGAATAAAGAAGATGTAGTATAGATATATAATGGAATACTACTCAGCCATAAGAAAGAATTAAATAATGCCATTTATAGCAGCATGGATGGACCAACCTAGAGATCATGCTAAATGAAGTTAATCAGACAAAGACAAATATCACATGATACCACTTACATGTGGAATCTAAAAACTGATACCAATGAACTCATTTACAAAACAGAATTAGACTCACAGACATAGAAAAGAAACATCGTTACCAAACGGGAAAGGAGATGGGGTGGAATAAATTAGGAGTTTGGGATTAGCACATACAAACTATTGTATGTAAAATAGATTAAACAAAAAAAAAATGAGGAACAACAAGGGCCTTACAGTATAGCAGAGAGAACTATATTCAATATCTTGTAATAATCTATAATGGAAAAGAAACTTAAAAAGGATCTATATATACTGAATGTGTATACATATATATATATATAAAAATCACTTTGCCATACACCTGAAACTAACATGACATTGTAAATAAACTATACTTCAATAATAAATTTTTTAAAAGACTATTGACAACTGAAAGCACATAAAGATACCAATGTAGTGGACAGTATATGGGACAGAGGAGAGAGAGAAGGAAGGTCTGAGTGGGGTCCTTCGCAGCTTCATCTCACAGAGGAGAATGAACACACTGACTAATATGATGGACCAGCAGACAGAGGTATATGCTTCTTATTTTTTAAAAAGGAAGAAAATAGTAATATAATGGTCTAATATACATATAAATGAGCTGCAAAATCTGCTTTTATTGTGGGGAATGAATGAATGAATATTGACTAAATTTACTTAAACGATGAGGAGTTTGCCTGTTTTTAATCATTTCTACTAAGACTGAGGACAATATGGATGAGTTTTTGTAAAATTTAGGTTGAGACATTAGACACATCCAACAGGACTTGGCAAGAGTGATAAATTTGTTCTGAACACCTAAGCATGTCACCTGTCTCCAGTCTGTGAGAGAAGTTGAGACATGTAGAAAAAGAATATTCTTTGAAAATTATTCAGAGACACGTCTCTGTGGAATTTCCTCTGTCTTCCTCCTAGGAAAGGGAATATTGACCCCTCCTTCAAACTAAATTAAGGCAGCATCTAAACCCCTCAGATACCTGGGAAGTAATTTTCAAAAGGTGAGACTGAGACATATTTCCCCTCAGATGAATGTTTGTTGCAGAGCAGAAACTTTGCAGGAGTGGTCTGTTCTGCCTGCAAACAGAAGAGAGCCCAAGAGAGTGCCTGGGAGGATACGTCCTCTGGAGTTTAAGAGGACAGAGACTGGTTTCTGACTCTTGCCTGGAAATATCTTAGGAAGAAACCTGCTGAGCCCACCCCCGTTGGCATAGTGAGGAGAGAGAGTGGCAGTGAGACTGATCCATACTTGACATGCTGAGGAAAGAACACTGGAGAGGGAAGCTAGTCTAGAGAAGCTGGAGGCTTTTTCCAACAGAGTTCCAGTCTGTGGTCTTAGGAGTGCAAGGTGAAAAACTAACATGGCCTGTCTACTATCTTTGATCAGAAAATGCAAACTTCTATTCCTTTATTTATTAATAAGTTGGTTTATAAAATGAATTAGACTCAATGGCAAAAAAGCAGGACACAGGTTAATTTTCTTAATTACTGCCTATCTAATTTTCTTCTCACTTCCTGTTTAATGTCTGGGTGTTTCTTATACTTTTACTGTCAGTTTCAAACAGCCTAATATTAGGACAGTCTAATATTTATGTATTTAAAGCCTCATCCTATTTTTTGCTTGCTATTCCCCTTTAATTTTTTTCTAGCTTTAATCTATTTTGAGTTGATTTTTGTGTATGGTTCAAGTTAATGGTCCATTTTCATTCCTTTGCATGTGGCCGCCTTGTTTTCCAAATACCACTTATTGAAGAGACAATCCTTTCTCCATTGAATATTATTTTTGGGTTCTAGATTCTTTTCCACTGGTTATGTGTCTTTTTTTTTTTTTTTTTGTCTTTTTGCTATTTCTTGGGCCGCTCCCACGGCATATGGAGGTTCCCAGGCTACGGGTTGAATCGGAGCTGTAGCTGCTGGCCTACACCACAGCCACACCAGCGTGGGATCTGAGCCTCATCTGCAACCTACACCACAGCTCACGGCAATGCTGGATCATTTAACCCACTGAGCAAGGGCAGGGACCAAACCCGCAACCTCATGGTTCCTAGTCGGATTCATTAACCACTGCGCCACAACGGGAATTCCTGGTTATGTGTCTATTTTTATTCTAGTTCCATACTGTTTTGATTACTGTAGGTTTGTGATGCCTCCAGCTTTGTTCTTTCTCAGTATTGTTTCAGCTACTTGGAGTCTTTTATTGTTCCATACAAATTGTGAGATTGTTTTTATATTTCTTTGAAAAATGCCATTGAAATTTTGATGGAGATTGCATTGAATTTGTAGATGGCATTGGAACTTTTTTTTTTGGCTTTTTTTGTCTTTTCAGGGCTGCACCCATGGCATATGGAGGTTCCCAGGCTAGGGGTCCAATTGGAGCTGTAGCTGCTGGCCTACACTACAGCCACAGCAACATAGGATCCGAGCCACGTCTGTGACCTACACCACAGCTCATGGCAATGCCAGATCCCCAACCCACTGAGCAAGGCCAGGGATCAAACCTGCAACCTTATGGTTCCTAGTTGGATTTGTTTCTGCTGCGCCATGACGGGAACTCCCTGGAGCATTTTAACAATGTTAATTCTTCCATTCCATGAACATGGGATATCTTTACATTTATTTGTGTTTTCTGCAATTACTTTCATCATTGTCTTATAATTTTCACTGTTCTGATCTTTAACCTCCTTGGTTAAATTTATTCTAACTATTTTAATTTTTTTTCCTTTTACAGCCACACCTTTTTTAAAGTTTTATTGAAGTATAGTTGATTTACAAGGTTGTAATAATTTCTGCTGCACAACAAAGTGATTTAGTTATACATATACACAGATTCTTTTTCAGATTCTTTTCCACATAGATCATCACAGAATAATAGGTAGAGTTCTCTGTGCTATACAGCAGGTCCCCATTGGCCAATCATTCCATAAATATTAGTGTGCAAAAAATTTAAAAATAGTAAACTAATACATGGATTTGCTAATAGCTTCTGAAGATAATAATGAAAATAAACACTTTAGAAAGTACTACTTTGGGAGTTCCCATCGTGGCTCAGTGGTTAACGAATCCGACTAGGAACCATGAGGTTGCGGGTTTGGTCCCTGCCCTTGCTCAGTGGGTAAAGGATCCAGCGTTGCTGTGAGCTGTGGTGTAGGTTGCAGACTCAGCTTGGATCCCACATTGCTGTGGCTCTGGCATAGGCCGGTGGCTACAGCTCCAATTCAACCCCGAGCCTGGGAACCTCCACATGCCATGGGAGCGGCCCAAGAAATGGCAAAAAGACAAAAAAAAAAATAAAGTACTACTTTGGGGCTTTCCCTGTGATGTGACTCCCACCCCACAAGGAGATACTGCACAGGTGTGCAGCCCCATCTGTCTCACTGTGCACACCCAGGATGCAGTAGTACACAGCAGTGTCTTTCAGGGTGGCCCAAGGCAGGATCAGGGTGCTGGACTTCCTGTCAGCAGGAATGATCAGAGATGCCACTTCATTTGCCACATTTGTCTTATATCCTTGAATGACAAATTGTGGTCCCTGGTTGGGGAACTGTCGATACCAGAAGATATACTCACTGGTAGTAATGTTGGTGTGGCTACAGGATATGTTCACTTCTTGTCCTTCATATGAATCAACGAAGATGGGCTGGATGGTCTTAGCAAGGCTCAAAGTATCTGTGGAGATAAAAACAGGACACTAGCTGCTCCTATCCTAAAACCAAACTGAAGGTCCAACTCAGCATCCTCCAGGTTCTTTCTCAAGAAAATCACCCCCACCTACTTCCCCACCATATACAGACACATACGATGTACTTCTCACTTGTGTTTCAGGATGATTTTTTTTTTTATGTACCCGAGGAATCCTGGAGACACATGAATGGAAGTGGCAAGTCTCATTTCTCCCTCCCATGGGTGGACCAGAGCTTAGTAACCCAGAATATCTTTAATTGCTCTTGCTCTCTCCCCCACATAAATGTTAAGAAACTACCTGGAGAAGAATAGGACCCCAAAGCCACTTCTCAACATCCCTGATCAAGAGCCATGGCAGCAGGCAAGTTTGCAGATCCCAATCCAGACCCAGATCCCAATTCCTCTTAATCCCAAAATAACTCACCCAAGATCAGGAGCACTAGTACTCTTGTCATCAGCCTCATGTTCTAGTGTAAACCAGGCCCCAGGGTCTAGGCTCTGTTGCTGAGTCAGCCTGGACCAAGGAAAAGAGGCACAGGAAAGAGGCACAGCAGCAGCTGCCAGAGCTCACACTAGCAGCTCTCACCCAGGGCTGAACCCAGAAGCAAGCCAATAGTGGGGCGACAGCTCCTCAGAATGGGCTTCCCCTCAAGGTTCATCTAAGCACTCAGGAAGAAGGATGGGGGTAAAAACTTCCAGCCCAACAGCACTGAAGCCTGGATTTCCTTTGAGATTTCTTCTAAGGTCTAATCCCTTACAGATTCAGTCTGACTGAACCAAATATATTAGAGGGTAGATTCCACTGGGCTCCTTATTCTCCATGAATTTTCCACAGTCCTGGAAGAAGGTCATCTACTATAGTTAGTCCTATGCTCATGGAGCTCTGAGAATAACCCATCTGACCTGGTAGTCCATGCCCAGAAATCTCCCATTGATTCCTATGTAAGATGAAATGGAATCTTTTTTTTTTTTTCTTTTTTGACCACAACCCCAGCACATGGAAGTTCCTGGACCAGGGATCAGTCTGATCCACTGCGATCTACACCACAGCTGCTCCAAAGCCAGATGCTTAATCCACTTAGCTCACAGCAAGAACTCCCTGGAATCTTATTTCCACAAAAGAGAAAATGAGACTGTCTGAACTAGACCTTTCATCTCCTGACACCCTGATGTCCTTTTATAATTGCACTAAGTCCACATCTTACATCTGCTACTTAATCTCACTTAACAGATGTTAAACGGAGGAGCGGACTCCTCACAAATCCCTACTGACTTGCTAGGATACGACATTTGATATGGAATCAGTCACCTAACCAGAGAGGAAGTGAAGAGCAAAAGGCACAAGTTCAGAGTCAGACAAACCTAAATCCAAATGCACTTCTGCCACTTTGTGACTTTAGATAACTCATTCCTCTGAACCTCAGTTTCTTCATCTCTAAAATAGGGACAATAATACCTACTTCAGAGTCAGCCTATGGCATATAGTCAACAGTAAATTGTAATTCTTTCCATTTCCTTTCCTTCTCATCCAAACCATATGTCAAGGACCATGACAAGTAAAAGAAGCGTAGGATTATATATGTGATTTTTTTAAAAATACAAATATGGAGTTCCCGTCGTGGCGCAGTTGTTAACGAATCCGACTAGGAACCATGAGGTTGCGGGTTCGGTCCCTGCCCTTGCTCAGTGGGTTAACAATCCGGCGTTGCCCTGAGCTGTGGTGTAGGTTGCAGACGCGGCTCGGATCCCGCGTTGCTGTGGCTCTGGCGTAGGCCGGTGGCTACAGCTCCGATTCAACCCCTAGCCTGGGAACCTCCATATGCCGCGGGAGCGGCCCAAGAAATAGCAACAACAAAAGACAAAAAAATAAATAAATAAATAAATAAATAAATAAATAAATAAATAAAAATAAAAATATATATGTGTGTGTATATACATATAAAGTTCACCCTTCCTTCAAGAAATACTCAATATGAACTCAATAACAGTAACACAAAAATTAAAAACAAAAACAAAACATTCACTCAGGAAAAGATTGGATTTAATCCAATAGACACTGTAATGCTAATCAGCCAATTTCAATAATCAAAGTATGTTAGATACATTAATGTGGGAAGTATAGTGGTGTGTTGAGTTCTTTGTTCATAAGATATGAGAAAGGAAAATCACTAGAAAATATTTGAGGAGTGCCTCTTCTAGGTTTAGAACTGCCTAATGTATTCTGAGTGAGCAAATTTTCCTTTTTCTCATAGAAAAGATTGGTGAGTGTTGATGCTTCTACTAACATTTTGACCAAGTAGATATCACAAGGCATGGAATAAACAACCAACCAGCTTGCCCTCAGTATCCAGTGAAGGTGAAAGAAGTAGAAAGAAGTATTTATGAGGGAGCTAGGTATGCCAGGACACCTTGGGCAGAAAAGAAACATAAAATGTTACACTTTAGAATCATCTCAGTTACAACAGCGCCCCCGTGTGGTAAATAAACTAGGACAGAAGAAATGTTTCACAGAAGTCAATACGTCTCAGACGCAAGCAATTTATGGAATCTCCATCATATTTCTTTGATAAATGCAGTAGCCAGTAGTTTGGTTGGATCACACAGATCATGGAGTCTATTAGATGCAATGGAAAAAACTCTGAATGAGGATCTAGACAAAGTAGTTGTAAGCAATTCTCTGGACTTGATATCTGTGCAATTTTGTGCAAATAACTGACTCTCTAAGAGGCAGTTTCTTTATCACTATAAAAGATATTATAGAAATTAAATGTACAATAATAAAGTTCTGTCTACACTGCAGAATTATATATGAATACAAACTAATTTTAATGTTTAATATTAATATGTTAATATTATTTTATTAATATTATAATGTTATAATATTAACATGCTAATATATAATAATAATAATGTGTTTGATATTAAATTATGTTTAATATTAACATCCTATTAATATTAATAGGAAATATCATAAGACCAAAATGATCTTACTTCTTCAGCCAACAAATGGAACTTGATGTTTCTGTGTTGCCATCTGTTAACTCAGGAGATTACCACTAGATATCAAGCAACTAGACCAAGAAACACTAGAACTTTTACTTTGTTACAGCCCTTGGAATGAAAGTAATCATTAATGGTTGCATTGTGTTGTGGGCTGGATTTTGTCCCTCCCCACTTCCCTTGCCAAAAAAAAAAAAAAAGATATGCTGGACTCCTAGTCCCTGGTAACTCCAAACATGACCTTATTTAGAAATGGGTCTTTACAGAAGTAATCAAGTTAAAATGAGGTTATTTGGGTGGACTTTAATTCAGTGTGATTGGTGTCCTTGTAAAAGAGGGAGATCTTTTATAGGGGAAAAAATGTGAAGAGACACAGGGAGAAGATGGCCATCTACAAGCCAAGTAGAGTCCTGAAACAGATTGTTCCCTCATAGATCTCAGAAAGAACCAGCCCTGGAAGCTCCCGTTGCGGTACAGCGGAAACCAATCCGAATAGGAACCATGAGGTTGCAAGTTCGATCCCTGGCCTCTCTCAGTGGGTTAAGGATCCAACCGTGAGCTGTGGTGTAGGTCGCAGACTCGGCTTGGATCCTGCATTGCTGTGGCTGTGGTGTAGGCTGGCAGCTGAAGCTCTGATTTGACCCCTAGCCTGGGAACCTCCATATGCCTCAGTTGCAGCCCTAAAAAAAATAAAAAGCAAAAAAAATAATAATAAAGGAATAAAGAAGGAACCAGCCCTCTGACATCTTGATCTTGAACCTCGAACCTCCAGAACTGTGAGACAATGAATGTCTCTGGTTTAAGCCACCCAGTTAAGTAAACAAATATATGGTGCTAATAATCGTGTTCTACATCATACATACTCCTTTGAAAAACATTTTTTGTGTTCAAAAGATCTGGGTCAACACAGAAGAATGTATATGCATTAACATTCTTTGTTTTATATATATATTATAATAAATAACTAAAACTCTCATTAAAGCAAATTTTAGAAAGTTCCTAAAATTAAGAAAACAGTGCCCTATACCAAGAGCCACCAACCAGAGATATATTTTAAATTTTTAAAAAGTATTTTCCCCTGGTTATTAAAATAATGAATTCTAAAATATAGGAGTTCCCATCGTGGTGCAGTGGTTAACGAATCCGACTAGGAACCATGAGGTTTCGGGTTCGGTCCCTGCCCTCGCTCAGTGGGTTAACGATCTGGCGTTGCCATGAGCTGTGGTGTAGGTTGCAGACGCGGCTCGGATCCTGCATTGCTGTGGCTCTGGCGTAGGCCAGTGGCTACAGCTCCGATTCGACCCCTAGCCTGGGAACTTCCATATGCCGCGGGAGCGGCCCAAGAAATAGCAACAACAACAACAAAAAATACAAAAAAATTAAAAATAAAAAAATAAAATAAAATATAGAATTTGGAAAATATGGAAAAGAATAAAAAATGAAAATCATGTGTAGAGCCATATTCCAGAAATAATATTGACAATATTTGGGTATATTTCTTTTCAGTCCTTTGTCTATGCATAAATATTTTTAACAAAATTGGATTGCATGTGCAAATACACACAAGCACACACAAACACACACATTTTGGTACCTTGGGGTTTTTATTTTTTTAATGTAATTTCCCAAATATGTTTGCCTGTCAATAAATATACATAGAATCTCAATTCTAATTGAGAATATTTTTCAAAATATCTCATGGTAGAGACGTACTATAATTTACCAATTTTCCCAGTATTAAATATTTGAATTTTATTTTGGTCTTTTTGTCTTTTTTAGGGCCGCACCCACGGCATATGGAGGTTCCCAGGCTAGGGGTCAAATTGGAGCTACAGCTGCCAGCCTACACCACAGCCACAGCAACACCAGATCCTTAACCCACTGAGCAAGGCCAGGGATCGAACCCACCTCCTCATGGATGCTAGTCGGGTTCCCTAACCAGAAAGAATACTATGATAAACACCTCTGTGCTTAAATATCTTTTGTCTTAATTCCTTTTTTTTTTTTTTTCTTTCAAGGGCCGCACCTGCAGCATATGGAAGTTCCCAGGCAAGGGGTTGAATCAGAGCTGCTGCAACTGCCAGCCTCCTTCACAGCCACAGCAATTCCGGATCTGAGCTGCATCTGCATGCTACACCACAGCTCACGGGCAATGCCAGATTCCCAACTAAGTGAGGCCAGGGATCGAACCCACCTCCTCCGTAGATGCTAGTAGTATTTGTTTCTACTCTGCCACAACAGGAACTCCCCCAATCATTTCTTTAGACTAGCTAGTACAAAGGGGATTGTCTGGATTAAAGAGTAAAAATATTTCAAAATTCCTGGTATTATTTTACTCAAAAAATATTTGCAGAGTCCCTACTGAGTCAGGCACTGAGCTAGACACTTGGACATTCAGTGGTGAGAAAGACCCAGTGGTCCCATGAGAAGGAAGAGAATTTTTAAAGCAATGACAGTCTTCATAATAACCATTGTGATAGGGGAAGTACAGTATTACACAGGTAGTGAAACTACTTTGATTGTGGGGTTCCAGGCACACTTCCCAGCCAGAGTGACCCCTGAACTAACATGTAAGAGAAGAAGAGGGACATAAGTAAAGACTAGGTCAAGCGGGAAGAGGAAGAAGGAACAGCATCTGGGCAGACCTGGAAGCGCATGTGGAAGCACAAGTAGATGGCACTTGGGTCGATGGTGTATGATATAGGAAAGAAACAACAAGGAGTTTCTCTTTTTTGTTTCTGTTGTTTGGGGAAGCAGAGAGGAGGAAGAGCTAAGCATCACACCACTTAATTTTAATGCTCCTGGATTCTTGCAGAGAACACCCAGTAAAACTTGTTACACAATCAGAAAAAATAAATAAATAAAAGGATAAAGGACTGAATGGAGCACAAGCAGGCTTCATGGAGAGTGGGTCCTCCTGGGGAGAGATGCCTCCGCCCAGCATCCAGACAAAGGCAAGTTCTCACATGGATGAAGGTGGCTGTTTACATCTAGAGTTCTCAGGAAAACCAGGACAATTTTTCTGCCCCCCAAAATGTATCTCTACCCCTATCTTCTCTAACATGGTTAAAATTCTACTCCAGGGAAAATGCTGTGATTCCACAAGTAATAAAAGAATGTTGTTGGAATTCAATTTAACCACAATGTAATTAGATAATATTAGCTCCTTCCCTAATAGCAGGTTTTCAGACGTCAAAGGTCCAAGCGATGGGACCAAGGCCAAAGTAAAGTAACTTAAGGTAGAAGTGTATTTCCTTCTTTTGTTACAGTCCACATGTAAACAGTTCAGGGCAGATATAGGAGTTTCTTAGTGTTGGTGGTGGTGGTCTTAGTCCATGTGGGCTGCTCTAACAAAAATACCATAAACCGATGGCTTAAACAGCAAACAGTTACTTATCACAGTTCTGAAGGTTAGGAAGTCCAGGATCGAGGTGCCAGTGGATTGAATGGCTGATGAGTACTCACTTGTTGCTTCATAAATCAGCATCTCCCTGCTATGTTACCATAAGGATGCAGGGGCAAGGGAGTTCTGTGAAGAAGTTGCAAAGATAGAGGTTTTCCCACATAGAGAAGTTACTTAAACAGACTTCAGGAGTTACCACTGTGGCTCAGCGGGTTAAGGACATAACACAGTCTCTGTGAGGACATGGATTCAATCCCTGGCCTTGCTCAGTGGATTAACAATCTGGTGTTGCTGCAATATGTGGCATAGGTCACAGAGGAGGCACGAATCTGGTACTGCCATGGCTATGGCATATGCCGCAGCTGTGGCCCCAATTTGACCCCTAGCTTGGGAACTTCCATATGCCACAGGTGAGGCCATAAAAAGGAAAACAAACAAACAAACAAACAAACAAAAACCAGACTACAGATGAAGGGAATATTGAGTAAAAATTCATGGTTAACTAAGCTTGAAGTATCATGATGGTGACAAAGGGCTCATTTTAAGGGGAGGACAGACTCAAGCTTTTTACCCAAAAAAATGCCATAATAACTGCAAAATGAGTATTCAAAAGATTTGAATTGAAATAAGCAAGTATCAATAGAAAGACTTTTTTTTCTCTGATTTGCCTTATTTTTCTTCTAAATAATATCTAAATAAACCACACATTTTGGAAAGAGGATAAAAAAAATCATCTCTTCACTTTGAATCAGGAAAAAAAAGTGGAACATAGCCATTTCTGAAAGCTTTGCTGAGGAACTCACCCCCCCCCTTTTTTTTTTTTGGCCACACCTGCAGTTTATAAAAGTTCCCAGGCCAGGGATTGAATCTGAGCCCCAGCTGTGACTTATGTCACAGCTGCAGCAACGCTGGATCAGAAAATTGTCCTGGTTTTCCTGAGAACTCTAGGTGTAGACAGCCACCTGCTGCATCCCTGGGAGAATTTGTCTTTGCCTGGATGCTGGGGGGTCAGGGGAGGACCTCTCCCCAGTAGGACTCACTCTCCATGGAGTCAGCTTGTGCTCCATTCAGTCCTCCCCTTTGGTAACCATAGGTTTGTTTTCAAAATCTGTGAGTCTGGAGTTCCCGTCATGGCTCAGCAGAAACCAATCTGACTAGCATCCATGAGGACACAGGTTCAACACCTGGCCTCGCTCAGCAGGTTAAGGATCCGGTTTTGCTGTGAGCTGTGGTGTAGGTCGCAGACACGGCTCAGGCCTGGCATTGCTGCGGCTGTGGCTGTGGCCAGCAGCTACACCTCCAATTCAAATATGCCACAGGTTTGACCCTAAACAAAAAAGCAAACAAATTCTGTGAGTCTGATTCTTCCTGCAAATAATTTCATTTGTATACCTTTTTTAGATTCCACATACAAGTGATATCATGGGATATTTGCCTTTAACCTCACTTAGTGTAATAATCTCTAGGTCCACCCATGTTGCTGCAAATGGCATTATTTCATTCTTTTCTATGGCTGAGTAATATTCCATTGTACAGATACACCACGTTTTCTTTATCCATTCCTCTGTTGATGGACATCTAGGCCCTACAACCAATACTTTTTTATGACAGGGACCATTTGGGGGTTTAGGGCTACTCCACTGCTTAAACCACAGTCTTACACCTCATGGAGCCTATATAGGCTAATGGGGAAGTAGAGCAATTAGACCACACACCTGAAAGGTGACTGCCTGGGTTTCACTTTACTGTTTAACAGTTTGTAACTTAAATGAGATACTTAAGTTCTTTGAGTCTTAGGTCCTTCATATGTAAAATGAAGTTCATGATAATACTTGTGAGAATTCATGGGTTCATAAATGTTTGGGACCACACTTGGCACCCAGAAATGAGGCATAGCTTCTTTCACTTCTTTATAGTCAGTGCTCAGCACAGTACCTGGCACACAGGGATTCAATAAATACTGTGTGAATGAATGTATTCTGTGGTTTGAAATTGTCATTCGAAGACAGATCAAGATGGCGGAGGAGGAGTAAGACTTCGAGCTCAGCTTCTCCCACAAACACATCAAAAAAATGCATCTACGTGTAAAATGACTTGCACGGAACATCTACTGAATGGTGGCAGAAGAACTTAAACCTCCAAAAAAGGGCAAGAAACCCTTGACATAACGGGGTAGAAAGAGAGAGAGAGAGAGAGAAAAGGAATCAGGACAGGACTGGCATTCCTGAGAGGAAGCTGTGAAGGAGAAAGGAACCCATACCCTGGGAAGCCACCTAACCTACTGGGAGACCAGCCGAGACAGAGGGACCTCAAAGTCGTGGAGAAAAGCACAGCAGCTGCACTGAGGACAAAGTAGAGTGAGAGCTGCACAGTTCATCTGCACCACCGCCCAGACACCACAGCCTGAGACACTCCAGAGGTCAGTCCCGGGGAAAGGACTAGGGTTGGCTGTGTGGGGACAGCCTGAGGGGCTAAGGAACCGTGCGCCAAGGGCAGGGGAACAGTGTGCTACGGGCTGGGGAGTGGACCGCCACGGCAGAGGGAACCCAGGAGAAAGTCTGGTCCTGCAGAGGAAACAAGGCGCCATTGTTGGGGAGGGTGAGAGGAGGAGGAGGAGGAGGAGGGGGCGGACCGCCATAGGAATCTCCCTGCGCATGCGCTGGTGGGCTCTCAGAGGGTGGGGCGCCTCTGGCACAGGCTGTGGGTGGCCAGAAGCTACTTGCTCTGGCTACAGGAGACAGGGCACTTCTTGTGCAGGCCACAGGTGGCCGGGAACCTCTTGTGTGGGCTAAGGGCAGCACAAGGGTTAGCAGGATGTGGTGCCTCTTGCGTGATCTGCAGGCAGCAGGAACGGACCATGGTGGTCGTCTTGGAGGCCAGAGGGAGATATGGCCTGCCACCACTGGGGGCCTGTGAGTGGGCTCCACCTGCAGTCCCAATCACCTCAGGGGTCGGCAAAAAAAAAAGAAAGAAAGAAAAGAAAAAAAGAGGGCACCACAACCAAACACCACACATTGTTGCTCTCACCCTTCTGGGAACACACCCGCCCTGTGGCTGCCACTGCCAAAGGCTCTGGGCAGCACCCCAATGCTTGATCACTGTCCTCTCCTAAGACCCTAAAACTAGGAGCAGATGGTGCAGCACCTCCTGCGTGGGCTAAGCAGGACGGGGTGCTTCTTGCGTGGTTTGCAGGTGGTAAATGCAAACCACCACAGTTATTTCCAACTCCAGAGGTGGGCATGGCCTGCAACCACTAGGGGTCCATGAACAGGCACCACTTGCAGCCCCAGTCACATCAAGGGTGCCACAGAGGAGGATATTGTGACCAAACACCACCTGTTGTTGCCCTCGCACCCCTGGGAGCACCCCCGTCCTGCTGCTGCCACTGCCAAATGCTCTGGGCAGTGCCCAGACACTTGATCACTGTTCCTTCCCAGGATCCTGCAACTAGGAGCAGCTTGTGTAGCACCTCCTGTGTGGGCTAAGTGAGATGGGGTGCTTCTTGAGTGGTCTGCAGGTGGTGGGGGCAAACCACCACAGTTATCTCTGACTCCAGAGGTGGGCGTGGCCCGCCACCACTAGGGGTCTATAAATAGGCACCACTTGCAGGCCCAGTCACATCAAAGGTACCACAGAGGAGGGCATTGTGACTGAATACCACCTGCTGTTGCTCTCGAATCCCTGGGAGCTCACCAGCCCTGTTGTTGCCACTGCCTAACACTCCAGGTAGTGTCCACACACTTGATCTCTGTCACTTCCCAGGATCCTGCAACTAGGAGCAGCTGGTGCAGCACCTCCTGCGTGGGCTAAGTGGGACAGGGTGCTTCTTGCATGGTCTGCAGGTGGGGGGGCAAACCACAGTTATCACTGACTCCAGAGGTAGGCATGGCCCGTCACCACTAGGGGTCCATGAACAGGCACAACTTGTGGCCCCAACCACATCAAAGTTACAACAGAGGAGGGGCATTGTGACCAAACACCACCTGTTGTTGCTCTCACACCCCTGGGAGCACACTGACCCTGTTGCTGTCACTGCTGAATGCTCTGGGCAGTACCCACATGCTTGATCTCTGTCACTTCCCAGGATCCTGCAACTAGGAGCAGCCTGTACAGCACCTTCTGTGGGGGCTGAGTGAGACAGGCTGCTTCTTGAATGGTCTGCAGGTGGCAGGGGCAAACCACTGCAGTTATCACCGACTCCAGAGGTGGGCATGTCCTGCTACCACTAAGAGTCCCTGAACAGGCACCACTTGGGGCTCCAATCACCTCAGAGGAGGGCACTGCAATCGAATACTACCTGTTGTGGCTCTCGCTCCCCTGGGAACCCACACATCCTGCTGCTGCCACTGCCACATGCTCTGGGCACCTTGTAAATCTTCCTAGGCTCATTACCACTTCCCAGGGCCCTGCAACTAGGAGTATACTGCACCACCTTCCTGAAGGTCCTTGCTGCTGTTAAGAGCCCAGCAACCAGGCACTCACTACTAGCCCTACCCATTGCCTCCTTCTCCCTGGAAACACACTCAGCACCCTGGGGATAACAGCATGCTCACACCAAAGAAAGAAACAGCAAATATTCAAACTCCTATGCCAAGAATAAATAGTAACCTCCCCCACAAAATACAAAGGGGTGCTCTTGCATAGAAGTAGCCCTCCAAGACTACAGTTTGGCTTCCCTAAACTCACAGAAAAAGAAAACCATAAGCAAGATGAAGCTCGGGAACCATTCCCAGATAAAAGAACAGAACTCACATGAAGCAGCAAACAATGAAACAGACCTCTACAGTCTGACAGACACTGAGTTCAAAAGGGAGGTAGTGAGAATACTGAAGGAATTAAGGCTGAATATCAAGGAATTAGGAACAGATATGACCAGTAATGCAGATCCCTTTAGAAAGGAACTAATGAATATAAGGAGGAATATAGAAAAATTAGAAAATTCATTTGCGGAGATGCAAATTGAGCTAAAGGCACTAAATAGCAGAATGAATAAGGCAGAGGAATGAATTAGTGGCTTGGAAGATAGAATAATGGAAATCACCCAATCAGGACAGCAGACAGAAAACCAAATGAACAAACACGAAAGCAATATAAGAGATCTATGGGATAATATAAAGTGGGCCAATCTACACAGAAGGAGAAGAAAAAGAAAAGGGGATTGAAAATATATTTGAAGAAATTATGGCTGAAAACTTTCCAAATCTAAAGGAAACTGATATCAAAATACAGGAAGCACAGAGGGCCCCAAACAAGTTGAACCCAAATAGGACCACACCAAGACATATTATAATAAAAATGGCAAAAGTTAAAGATAAATAGAGGATTCTAAAGGCAGCAAGAGAAAAGCAAAGCATTAACTATAAGCCCATTAGGCTATCAGCTGATTTCTCTACAGAAACACTACAGGCCAGAAGGGAGTGGCAAGATATATTTAAAGTGCTGAAAGGAAAAAAATTGCAACCTAGAATACTCTATCCAGCAAGAATATCATTTAAAATAGAAAGGGAAATAAAGAATTTCTCCAACAAACAAAAGTTAAAAGAATACAGCAGTATTAAACCCATTCTAAAAGAAATACTGAAAGGGCTTCTCTAAGTAAAAAAAAAAAAAAGAAGGAGAAGAAGTAAGAAAAAGTAGGATGGAGGAAACCGCAATTGGAAAGCAATCACTTAAATAAGCCAGCATATAGATCTAAACATGAAGATGTTAAAAAAAAAAAAACTTCAAAATCATAGAATATGTGGAAAGAAAGTAAGAGAATATGGATTCTTTTGTTTATTTTAATAATGTGTTTAAGCCTATATGACTATCACGCTAAAGCAAGCAGATACAGGAAGGGGTTAACATACCTAAAAAAACAGGGAAACTGCAAATCAAAACCAAACATTACATTCACAAAAACTAAAAGGAAAAGTACTCAAGCATAAAATAGATGGAAATCACCCAACCAAAAAAAGAAAGGAAGAAAAGAGAAACATAGAATCAACTGGAAAACAAGATTTAAAATGGAAATAAATACATAGCTATCAATAGTTACCTTAAATGTCAATGAACTGAATTCTCTAATCAAAAGACACAGAGTGGCAGATTGGATAAAAAAAGCAAAAACCTACAATCTGCTGTCTACAAGAGACTCATCTTAAGGCAAAGGACACATATAGATTGAAAGTGAAGGGATGAGAAAAGATATTTCATGCCAATGGACAAGACAGGAAAGCAGGAGTTGCAATACTCATAACAAACAAAACAGACTTTAAAACGAAGGCCATAAAGAAAGACAAAGAAGGACACTACATAATGGTTAAAGGATCCATTCAAGAAGAGGATATTACAATCATCAATATATATGTCCCTAATATAGGAGCACCCAGATACCTACAACAAATACTCACAGACATAAAAGGAGAAATAAATGGGAATACAATCAAAGTAGGAGACTTTCACACCCTACTCACACCAATGGACAGATCCTCTAGATAGAAAATCAATAAGGCAGCAGAGATCCTAAATGACACAATATAAAAGTTAGGCTTCAGAGTTCCCATCGTGGCACAGTAGAAATGAATCCAACTAGGAACAATGAGGTTGCAGGTTTGATCCCTGGCCTTGCTCAGTGGGTTAAGGATCCAGCGTTGCTGTGAGCTGTGGTGTAGGTCACAGACACAGCTTGGGATCTGGCATTGCTGTGGCTCTGGCATAGGCTGGCAGCTGTAGCTCCTATTAGACCTCTAACCTGGGAACCTCCATATGCCGTGGGTGCGGCCCTAAAAAGATAAAAAAATAAAAGAAAAGCTGGACTTAATTGACACTTTCAGGACATTACATCCCAAAAAATCAGAGTGTACATTCTTCTCAAGTGTACATGGAACATTCTCAAGGATCAATCACATACTGGGGCACAAAGCTAACCTCAACAAATTCAAGAGTATAGAAATTATTTCAATTATATTCTCCTGACCATGACCACAATGGCATGAAACTAGAAATCAACCACAGGAAATGAGAAAAAACTAACTGCATGGAGACTGCCGGGGCCAACTCAGCAGAGTGGGGCTGAAGAACGGGTGCTGTGGAACTTAAGGAAAAATAGTTAACACAAAACAAGACACAGAGACATTTATCTTAAGTAGAGGTGGGAGCCAGGGAACTCAAGGTCTCAGGGACCAAGAGCATGGGGGACTCAA
This sequence comes from Phacochoerus africanus, assembly GCF_016906955.1. NCBI lineage: Eukaryota > Metazoa > Chordata > Mammalia > Artiodactyla > Suidae > Phacochoerus > Phacochoerus africanus. The sequence goes on from NC_062552.1 coordinate 78,687,298, forward strand.
GGTCTCAGGGACCAAGAGCGCCCTGCCTCAAGAAACCACACTGCTTTTATTGTGCTCTTTAGATGAGATCAAGTGAGGAGTGGCTATGGGTGGATGATACAGGGTTTGTTTATTATATATAAGTTCTTTTACTATTTAGAAAGCCACTTAGGTGGTAAAGGGTTAAGCTCTTACTCTGACCTCTAGGCACATCACTTATGCCTTTAGGTCTTTGCTCTTAAGCTTAAGTCATTTACCAGCACTGTGACTGTTTCTCCAAAAAGGAAGATGGGATAAAGTAAGACAAGAAGATGGGATAAAGTAAAGAAGGACAAGATGGAGTTTTCAAGGAAACATGTCTTGCAACAGGAGACTAAACAACATGTTACTAAAAAACCAATGGGACAATGAGGAAATCAAGAAGGAAATTAAAAAATACCTCGAGGCAAAAGATAATGAAGACACAACCACTCAAAATCTATGGGATGCCACAAAAGCAGTGCTCAGAGGGAAATTATAGCAATACAGGCCTTACTCAAAAAAAGAAGAAAAATCTCAAATAGACAACCTAACCCAACACCTAAATGAATTAGAAAAAGAAGAACAAACAAAACCTAAAGTCAGCAGAAGGAAGGAAATCATAAAGATCAGAGAGGAAATCAATAAAATAGAGATTCAAAAAACAGTAGAAAAAATCAATAAAACCAAGAGCTGGTTTTTTGAAAAGGTAAACAAAATCGACAAACCTCTGGCCAGACTCACCAAGAAGAGGAGAGAAAAAACCCAATAAACAAAGTAAGAAATGAAAAAGGAGAAATCACAATGACTACTGCAGAAATACAAACAAACATACAAACAAACAAACAAAAAGGGAATACTATGAACAACTGTATGCCAACAAATTTAACAACCTAGAAGTTGTCTTCTCGGACAACTTTCTAGAGACTTACAGCCTGCCAAAACTGAATCAAGAAGAAATAGATCAACTGAACAGACCAATCACTAGAAATGAAATTGAATATGTCATAAAAACACTCTCTACAAATAAAAGTCCAAGACCAGATGACTTCACAGGCAAATTCTACCAAACATACAAAGAGGAACTTATACCCATCCTCCTTAAACTTTTCCAAAAGGTTGAAGAAGGAACACTCCCAAAGACATCCTAGGATGCCACTATCACCCTAACACCAAAACCAGACAAAGATACTACCAAAAAAAGAAAACTACAGGCCAAAATTTCTGATGGATATAGACACAAAAATTCTCAAAAAAATTTTAGCCAACTGAATCCAACAACATATAAAAAAGATCATATACCACAACCAAGTGGGATTCATCCCAGGTGTACAAGGATGGTTCAACATACACAAATCAATCAACATTATATACCACACTAACAAAAGGAAAGTCAGAAACCACATGATCACCTCAACAGATGCAGAAAAATCATTTGACAAAGTCCAGCATCCATTCATGATCAAAACTCTTACCAAAGTGGGTATAGAGGGAACATACCTTAACATAATAAAAGCCACTTATGACAAACCCACAGCAAATATAAAACTCAATGGAGAAAAGCTGAAAGCCTTCCCACTAAAATCTGAAACAAGACAAGGATGCTCACTCTCACCACTGTTATTCAACATAGTACAGGAAGCCCTAGCCACAGCAATCAGACAAACAAAAGAAATAAATTGGAAGAGAAGAGGTAAAAGTGTCACTGTATGCAGATGACATGGTACTATATATAGAAATCGCTAAGGACTCAATCCCAAAACTGCTTGAACTGATCAACAAATTCAGCAAAGAAGCAGGATATAAGATTAACATTCAGAAACCAGTCACATTTCTGTATACCAACAATGAAATATTGAAAAAGGAATACAAAAGTACAATACCTTGTAAAATTGCACCTCCCCAAAAATGAAACACCTGAGAATAAACCTGACCAAGGAGGTGAAAGACTTATATGCTGAGAACTAGAAAACATTAATCAAGGAAATTAAAGAAGAGTCAAAGAGATGGAAAGATATTCCATGCTCCTGGTTTGGAAAAATTAATATTGTAAAAATGGCCATACTACCCAAAGCAATCTACTGGTTCAATGCAATCCCTATCAAATTACCCATGACATTTTTCACAGAACTAGAACAAACAAGCCAAAATTTATATGGAACCACAAAAGACCCAGAATTGCCAAAGCAATCCTGAGGAACAAAAATCAAGCAGGAGGTATAACTCTCCAAGACTTCCCACAATATTACAAAGCCACAGTTATCAAGACAGTGTGGTGCTGGTAACAAAACAGACAGACAGAGCAATGGAACAGAATAGAGAACCCAGGAATAAACCCAGACACCTACAGTCAAGTAATCCTTGATAAAGGAGGCAAGAATATAAAATGGGGAGTTCCCGTCGTGGCGCAGTGGTTAACGAATCCGACTAGGAAACATGAGGTTGCGGGTTTGGTCCCTGCCCTTGCTCAGTGGGTTAACGATCCGGCGTTGCCCTGAGCTGTGGTGTAGGTTGCAGACGCGGCTCGGATCCCGCGTTGCTGTGGCTCTGGCGTAGGCCGGTGGCTACAGCTCCGATTCAACCCTAGCCTGGGAACCTCCATATGCCGCGGGAGCGGCCCAAGAAATAGCAACAACAACAAAAACAACAACAACAAAAGACAAAAAAAAAAAGAATATAAAATGGGAAAAAGACAGTCTTTCCAGCAAGTGGTACTGGGAAAACTGGACAGCTGTATGTAAATCAAGGAAACTAGAACACACCCTCACACCATACACAAAAATAAACTCAAAATGGCTGAAAGACCTAAACATAAGACAAGACACCATTAAACTCCTAGAAGAGAACAAAGGCAAAACATTCTCTGATATCAACCTTACAAATGTTTTCTCAGGTCAGTCTCCCAAAGCAACACAGATAAAAGCAAAAATAAACCAATGGGACCTAATCAAACTGACAAGCTTTTGCACAGCAAAGGAAACCATAAGAAAAAAAAAAGACAACTTACAGAATGGGAGAAATGGTGCAAGAGACAAGGGCTTAATCTCTAAAATACACAAACAACTTTCACAATTTAACAGCAAAAAAGCCAACAACCCAATGGAAAAATGGGCAAAAGACCTGAATAGACATTTCTCCAAAGATATACAGATGGCCAACAAGCACATGAAAAAATGCTCAACATCACTGACTATTAGAGAAATGCTAATCAAAACTACCATGAGGTACCATCTCACACCAGTCAGAATGGCCATCATTCATAAATCCACAAATAACAAATGCAGGAGAGGGTGTAGAGAAAAGGGAACACTTCTGCACTGTTGGTGGGAATGTAAATTGGTACAGCTACTATGGAAAACAGTATGGAGCTACCTTAGAAAACTATACATAAAACTACCATATGACCCAGCAATCCCACTCCTGGGCATGTATCCAGACAAAACTAACCTTGAAAAAGACACATGCACCCGTTTGTAGCACTACTCACTATTCTAAGACATGGAAACAACCTAAATGTCCATCAACAGATGATTGGATCAAGAAGAGGTGGTATATATACACAATGGCATACTTGCTACTACTCAGCCATACAAAAAGACAAAATAATGCCATTTGCAGCAACACGGATGGAACTAGAGACTCTCACACTAAGTGAAGTAAGTCAGAAAGAGAAAGACAAATACCACATGATACTACTTATATCTGGAATCTAATGTATGCCACAAATGAACTTTTCCACAGAAAAGAAAATCATTGACTAGAAGAACAGACTTGTGGTTGCCAAGGGGGAAGGGGAGGTAGTGGGATGGATTGGGAATTTGGGGTTAATAGATGCAAACTATTGCCTTTGGAATGGATAAGCAATGAGATCCTGCTGTATAGCACTGGGAACTATGTCTAGTTGCTTATGATGGAGTATGATAAATGAGAAAAAAAATGTATATGTGTATGTGTAACTGGGGCAACTTGATGTACAGTAGAAAATTGACAGAACACTGTAAACCAGCTATAATGGAAAAAATAAAAATCGTTATAAATATAGAAAAAAAAATTTTTAATTGTCATTTGGTTTGAAATGCCATGTGATATGTCATGATGAATGACAAATCTTGGAACCACATCACCCCCTTGTGGAAGGATGTTAAGTCTTCATGAAAAGATTTTTCTGTCCGCCGGGGTTTGTATTCAGCTCTCTCTGTGGCCCCCACCACTGTGTCTCTCACAGCACAGAAGTACACCGCAGAGTCGCTCCCTAGGACAGCTGGTTTCTTCAGGTGGAAAGAGGTTTGACTCTTATTAAATTCAGCCTCAAAACCGTAGCTACCTTTAACCAGGTTGTCCCCTCCAATGTATTTCAGAAGGAACTGGAGACCTTGGTTGGGATGTTGGACATACCAAAAGAGATAAGGGGTCCCAGAAACTGAATAGGTACATTTCACAGTCACTGGATCCCCTTCGGTGACAGGAACCCGATCTTCTGACTGAGTCACGGACTGAGCTCTCAGTCCACCTGTAAATTAATACACACTGCATCAGTGAAGCTGCTGAAAAAAACGTAAGTGGATAATACAAGTGGAAAACGGGAAGGGAATAGTACTCACTCAGTGTAAAAAGAATTAGAAGCGAAGAGAGTCTTGCAGAAGCCATGGCTCAACCTGGGCGGGCTGGGGGGCACCTTTCCAGCCCAGGTTTGCTGGAGATAGAGCCCCACCGCAGAAACTGGCCTTTCAAAGAGGTACCAGCACCCCTGTGTCAGCACTGTGTTTGGCAAATTATCCTGGGGCTTCCTGGCACCTGTATCTTCTCTCTGTCAAGCAAGCTTTTGGTGGGACTCCTCAAAGCTCGCTGGGATCCAAGACTGCTGCACCTCTCACACCAGGGACACACCTCACACTGCAGCGCCGCCTAGAGCCCACCCAAAGAACCAGGTGACTTTGTCAAGTAGCCAGTGCTTCCAGGACTAATCAGGGAACAAGACCTCGGGATGTTTACATTTTCCATTGGTGTTCGAGGAGAAGAACCAGGGGTTTGTGAATCAAAGTGGGAGGAAATGCTTGCTGGGAGGATCAAGTTTTAAATGGTTTATGCTCTCGAAAGATAATATAGAGACAGAAAGAAGAGAAATAGAATATTTTAATAGGATGGGGAAATAGAAAAAAGAAGAGAAAGTATAGCTTTGGATAAAGAGAGAGGAAAAGAAAAATGAGAGATAAGCAAAGGCAAAATAGGGGGAAAGAGTACGACAAGAGAGGAGAAATGATAAGAATGAGAAGCTTATTCTTCTCTTTAGAAATAATTTAACACTGACTTCTGAGTAAACGTCTTTGACCACAAGATAACTCAGGTTTTTCTGCATGTTTGGCTTGTTGGGACCCCTCCCCATGATGTTTAGTTAATGAGTCATACAAAAAGAACTTGAACCGTCTCCTTAAACATTTTTAGAGAGAGAAAAAGAAGGTTTGGTGTTATAAACACCTCCTAGTATATTTGTCATATTAAACAGTAGATTATATACAATAGAGTTAAAAAAAAAAAAAACCCTCTGTGAAGGAGTTGCAAAGACAGAGATTTTTCCACATAGAGAAGCTACTGAAAAACAGACTTCAGATGAAGTGAATATTGAGAAAAATTATTGGTTAACTAAGCTTGAGGTACTACAATGATGACAAATGGCCCATTTTAAGAGGAGGACAGGCTATGGAGTTTCCATCGTGTCTCAGTGGTTAGCGAATCTGACTAGGACCCATGAGGTTGCGGGTTCAATCCTTGGCCTTGCTCAGTGGGTTAAGGATCCGGCGTTGCTGTGAGCTGTAGTGTAGGTTGCAGATGCAGCTTGGATCCTGCATTACTGTGGCTGTGGCATAGGCTGGTAGCTACAGCTCCAATTTGACCACAGCCTGGGAACCTACATATGCCGTGGGAGTGGCCCAAGAAATGGCAAAAAGACAAAAAAAAAAGGAGGACAGGCTAAAATTTTATACCCAAAAATGTCATAATAGCAGCAAAATGATTATTCAGTAGATTTGAATTTAAAGGAAACAAGTAAGTAGGCATGCCCATTGTGGCTTAGAAGAAATGAATCTGACTAGTATCCATGAGGAGGCAGATTCGATCCCTGACATTACTCAGTGGGTTAAGGATCTGACATTACCATGACCTATGACACAAGTTACAAACATGGCTTGGATCCCATGTTGTTGTAGCTGTGACATAGGCCAGAGGCTACTGCTCCAATTCTACCCCTAACCTGGGAACCCCATATGCCACTGGTGCGGTCCTAAAAAGACAAAAATTTAAAAATTTTTTTAAAAAAAGGAAACAAACAAGTATAAATACAAAGAAGTTGTTTCTCTGATTTGCCTTGTTTTCCTTTAAAGAATATCCAGATAAACCACACATTTTGGAAAGAGGGTAAAAAAAATCTCTTTACCCTGAATCAGAAAAAAATGTAGAACATAAGTTTCCAAAAGCTTTGCTAAGGATCTCACATGTTAATAGTTAAAACCTTGACCCTACGATAAGTAATGCCTTTCTTTGGAATACGTAAGTTATCCTTAAATACTAATCTTCAAGTCCCAAAGAGGCCTGTGATGAATGAGAACATAAAATAGATGTCTTCTCTCTTTGTCTAAAGCTTAAGTGTTAGTAGTGTGCTTTTGAGGGTCCTGGCAATCATCTCCAGAGGATGACTGGGAAAAGCTTAATGAAAGCAACATTTGAAAATACACAGGCAAACCTACAAGAGAAGATAAAGCACCCCAGGACAGCAACAGCCAGAAGACTTCACCACTCCTAGGCCTGAAGGGACAGAGGAGGAAGAAATTACCCTAGCCTGGGAAGCCTATAACTGAGGCTAGGGCAATTTCAGCACAGGAAAGAACCTGTGACCTGTGAACACGACCTGTGAGTTTCAGCACAGGAAAAAAAGATCTCAGAATATAAATACCCTGACCACTTTCTCCTGCCAATGCCTCCCACTGGACCAACCCCAACCAGAAGCAAAAAGGACAAATGCAAAGAAGTCAGCCTCTGGGCTGGAGAGAAGAACAGAGAACATTCAGCACACACCCCCCCACCTCTCCGACACTGGTGTTTACAGCTGCCCTGTCAATTAGGCAAAATGTGGGTATATCCTAGATGTACATACAGGCCTATCCATACAGCAGTCTGATCAATGTAGAAAGACAAATAAACCAAATGAAAACAATAGTCCAGGACAGGCTTTAGCACTGTCATTAAATTTTCCAGGTAATTCCTCAATCTCTACTTCTATCCTTCACAGATATAGTACACACAGCATGCAGGTATATGCCTAGATAGTGCAAGGGACAGATTTTGTTTACCTTCAACCATAATAATTAATTCCAAGTGCTGCAAATGAACTAAGCCTTTAAAAAGCTGCATAACCCAAAGGATTCCTAGAAAGTTCCCTCTGTGGCAGTGGCACCGCTGGTTAAGGATCTGTCGTCACTGCCGCAGCTTGGGTTGCTGCTACGGCGCAAGTTTAGTCCCTGGCCCAGGAACTTCCTCATGCCATAGGCGCAGCAGAAAAAAAAAAGCCTCAAGATCTGGAATCCAGAGTCTGGTATTCCCAGATCAAACTTGGCTGAAGAACAGAATCATAAGAGAAACAATTATGGAAAATACAGACTCCAAGCCCCACTTCGGCAAACCCTGATTCATAATCTATGATGCAGAAAAAAAAAACTATTTTTTCAACAAAAGTTCAAAGACTTCTGATTAAAAAGGTTGGGAACAACTGATCTACCTTAGACAGTAGTCTCTAAAGTGAGGGGGGTGGGGAGAGGGGGACACATCTGTGTAAAAAGGCAAAGATAATTTAACAAGGATATGCGAAGAATATATTACAACTTCCAATTGTATTTTTTTCCCATTTAAAAATTGGGAAGGAGATTGAGTTTTACTAATATTTTATATACCGGAGTTCCCACTGTGGCTTAGCGGGTTATGAACCCGACTAGTATCCAGGAGGATTCAAGTTCCATCCCTGGCCTCCATCAGTGGGTTAAGGATCCAGTGGTACCTTGAGCTGTGTTATAAGTGGCAGACGTGGCTCGGATCCTGCATTGCTGTGGCATAGGCTGGCAGCTGTAGTTCCATTCGACCTCTAGCCTGGAAACTGTCATATGCCATGGGTGCAGCCCTAAAAAGCAAAAAATATATGTATATATACTGACTGACACTAGCATCCTCAGTGGGTCTGTATATTAGATTATCATAATTAAGATATCCTGAGAGAAGGATTGAAGCTCAGGGGTGTTGGTGCATTCATTTCCTTTCACCTTACTCTGTTACCCAATGTCAACTAAAGTATCCTTTACAAAACAGATACATGGCTTGAAAAGAGACTAAAGCGGGCACATAAGATTTAAAATGCAAACCCAGAAAGCAAGAAGAAAATGGCAGAGTGGACATGACTCTTCCTCCTATCACAAGTTCATCATCAGCCGCTTTAAAAGGGAAAGCAAGAAATCAACTCCAATTTCAAAAAAAGAAATGGGTCAAAATTGTTCCAGTTATCGAGACTATTTAAAACATGGATTTACAGGGCCATTACTTAATCACTCCCTAAAAGCAAATTTCCCTATGTACATTTACTCATATAGAGTGTGTCTGGACTCAAAGGTTTTTTTCTGATGGCAGTGCCAAATGGAAAAGCTTGGGGAATGCTGAATTGGGGGTGGGAGGTGCGGTTATTGCTCATCTCTTTTCCGCCTCCTGCAAAGGCTGTGTTCTCTCCCTGTTTCTGTTCAGCTTGTTACGGGCTCTCTGCCTCTGTGTCCTCCAGAGCACAGTAGTAAACAGCAGCATCTGCCACCTGCACCTGAAGGATGAGCAGTGATGAAGAGAACCGCTCATGTGTCATGTTGTAGCGTCCCTGCTGAGAAGGACTTAAGCCCTTGATGAGGAGCCTTGGTGCACATCCCGGGAAGTAAAGGTACCAGAAGAAGTTGTAAGCATTGGATATAGAGTGATTGCAGGAGATTTCGGCCACGGCTCCCTCCGAAGACATCACAGTGGCAGGCTGAGATATTTGGTCCTTGCTCTCCACAACTGCAGGAAACAGTAACCCAAGGTTGTGACTTTTATGCTATTTGGCTTACCCATTGCCCCTTAGAAACAGTGATTATTAATGAATTTGGCTGTCTTATTATTTTTAAGATTCCAAATGTTAAAACAATGGCAGGCACTTTTCCAAGACCAGATGGTGAAGGAGCTGACTCACCCTTCCAGAAAGAGCTGAGGAGGACCCCCAGCCGCACTGCGTCCAGAGTGGTCTGCAAAGCCATGGCCCAGATGCACCCTGTCTCAGGCCTCAGCTGTGTGATGCTCAGCAGGAAGCTGATTTAAGCCTGCCTGTTTTGCATTTTCTTCTGTCATGACATCATCAACCAGAATCTGTGAACTGTAGAAGAGTGGCTACAGTACTGAGGCTACTTAATAATGACTTCAACTGTGTCTGTCTGAGAAGAACAACTGTGTTTTAATAAGTTCTTTAAAAGGACCTTTCAGAGGTCACCATAGCTCGCTTCCTTCTCTGTGTCATTATTCTCATAATTGATGCAGGACTGCTTCATCATTCAAAATAAAGTGATGGACTCATACAAAAAGAATTTATGTGATATAAGACATGCTGTGTTAAAAGTAATGATCATGAAATCTTAGCAACTGTGGTAGATGAGATGGGATAGATTTTTTAAGACATAAAATTAGGATGTAAACATATTCATCAAAACTTGACTCCTTGCATCCAAAGTAATCTCTAGAATAAGCACAGAAATCAAAATCTCACTTATACTTTTCTGTAAGCAAGGAGAAAAAAAACTAGGTCAAGGAAGACAAAATTGCATTAGGAATGATCTGTTTTGAAAAGAAAATCATGAACTTGGAGAAGAGACTTGTTGTTGCCCGGGGAGAGTGGGAGGGAGTGGGAGCTTGGGGTTAACGGATGCAAACTATTGCTCTTGGAATGGATTTGCAATGAGATGCTGCTATGTAGCACTGAGAACTATATCTAGATATTTACATCACAGCATGACAATGGGAGAAAAAATTATGTATACGTGTATGTGTAACTGGGTCCCCATGCTCTACAGTGGAAAAAGAAAAAAAAGAAATAATCTGTTTTGGATAGTACCTTCCCTCATTATATACCCTGAGGTTGGCTCCTTGATTATTAATGGGGGCTTACTGATCCTACCTCAAGCTTTTATAGAGATTTTCTTGGGGTTTTATCTGAAAAAGAAGGGTAAACGAGGTTTGTGGCAATTTGAAGTTTCTACAGTAGAGTTTTATGTGCACCACCACCACCACCTAGAGGGCTACATGGGAACTGACAGAAAATCATATTCCCAAGCATCCTCTGAGACAGTCTTCACAGCTTCTAACGTCCTGAAGAGATTTCTTGCCCTTTGCTTTTGTTCAAATCCCTCATCTTTATTCACTTTCCATAAGGATAGGAATGCTGTACAGAGGAGATAACCACCTTCTCAGAAAGCCTTCTGGTTAACCAACCTTTCACTCAGATGAGTAGTTATTTAAAACATACTTCCAGGAGTTCCTATCGTGGCTCAGTGGTTAACGAATCTGACTAGGAACCATGAGGTTGTGGGTTCGATCCCTGGCCTCGATCAGTGGGTTAAGGATCCGGTGTTGCCATGAGCTGAGGCTTAGGTTGCAGACATGGCTTGGATCTGGCATTGCTGTGGCTCGTGGCTACAGCTCCAATTCGAGCCCTAGCCTGGAAACCTCCATGTGCCGTGGGTGCGGCCCTAGAAAAGACCAAAAAAAAAAAAATTCTTCCATAAAGCTAGGTGAGCCATTTGTTTTTAAATGTCTATCCTGACAAGGCTCTGCATATGGTCATACAATGTGCACTTCCCAAACCCAGGAGAAATACTCTCATCACCAACACATCAATTTTTGTCTCTAGTACAATTTTCTACAAATGGTAGTAAAGCAACTTTACTTTACAAAAATCAGTAAATTTTAACCATATTACAACCGATTTTTATTCACAGAAAAGTGCCTTAGTGACCCTATCTCTGATATTTGTAGCGAGTTAGGACCTCAAAGGAAACTAGTTACTTCTTAACAGAAAAGTTCTATTCTCTTTGCTCAAAACACATTATTATTACACAAGCCAAAATCTGAATTATCCTTTTCACACAAACTTCTTCTCTTCCTGACTTTCAATTTCTATAATAGTCTCCTTCATTTCCCTAGACTTGAAATCTTAGGCTAGCTCACTCACCCCTCCAATCTATTCTACACAGCAGAATAAAATTAGTCTGCCTCTGAGATACAAGTGGCACAATAAAGGAGTTGGTGATGTTTGCTGACTGTAAATAGGATGCAGATAGGATGTGTACCAGATGAAGTGGTAGCTTGAATACAGCCACTTGAGATGACCAGTATCGCTAATGGCAAGGTACTTTAACCTTTGTTCTAGTAATCTGTTCTACAACATGTACAAATTCAACAAAAATCTTCTAATCATCTGTCATTTCACCCTTAGTGTTTTGGAAATCAAAGTAATAATTCTCAGAATTCCTTTTTCATTTTTCTCCCAGAATTCACCTTTAAATGATGCTAGGCTTTGTGATCCTCTGCCTCCTGGGTATGTTTTGGGTGCATAGCATGGTTCCTTGGCTGCATTGATTCATGTACATAAGTTAATCACCTCATAACCACAACATTTTTAGTAAGGGCCACTGGGGAACACAACTCCTTTATTAACTACCATCCTTACCACAGAGAAACATCAGAGGGTAATCAATGAGAGCAGGAGTTATAATGAATCACTAGAGGCATTCTCTGGTCTTAGCTATGATGTTGGCATGTGCCAAAGGGACACAGGAGATTAATTAAAAAGATGAATTTTCCTCTGGGTCATCTTAATGAGCAGTCCTTATTGACCTGTAATTTGTCAAAAGTAGCAAAGCTCTAGGCTTCATTTTTCTCTGAACTTTGTGTGTTTGGATTAGGGACACCTAAACCCTCGAGTGCTACTTGACCCAGCAGAGTGGAAGTAAATTACTACCCTACAAGCTTATTCCTTTGTGCACAGCTCCCTTCACCATTAAGAGAAAGCACAGTGTGTAGAGAGGATTTGTAACCTAGATTACAGTTAACTACTTCACCAGGGCCCCGTGTGGGTAGGTAGTCTATACAATTCACTTATTCTTTTTATTTCCAGTTGAATCAGTCTCTTGTCATAGGCCCAATTCTAGTGCAAATTCAAGATAATAAATCCTTCTCATCTAAGAAATTTGGAGAAGTTTCAGGGTCTACCTGCTGTAGCCCATTCATTTTATAGGACAGAAAGCAGACACTCTGGAAGGTAACATGACTTGCCTAAGGTCAAACACAAAGTATGTGATTAAGCAGATCTAAAGGTACAACTCTAATCTCTTAGTTCAGTGTTCTTCTAACAAAAATTGTTAAGGGTGTCTGCCATGTGAAGACAAGTCTGGAAACAAATGAAGAGATTAATATAATTGTGGTTAGGAAAATGTGATGTCATATTCTTTTTTCCTTTGAAATTTTGAAATCTCTCTAACAGTTTCCCTTTTCTCTCTATTCTCAGCACCATTGTTCTTATTTATTCTAATAATTCCAATTGCTACCACAGTCTCCTTTCTCTGGCTTCCATATTCTAGTCAATCTTATCTCTAATCTAGCCTGCATATCACATAATCTTCCTCAAACAAGATCATTTCTCAATCTATTTAATAACATAAGCTCTATAACCTTAATTCACTGCTCTTCTTAATTACCCATACTGATCCATTAGAATTTTTTGCTCCGTATCTCTATTCAATGACTCTAAAATAATTTGTTTGAATTTGCCTAATTCATTGACTTGCTCCTCTTTTTAATCACATAGATGTTTCTTAGCTATAGCAGCATTTATTTCTGAGCTTTTTGGTGTTGATGTTCCATGCATGCTTCAGTTAATTATATATGTTTCACCTTTTTGACAATCCTGTAAATATAAGTTGGGCTAACAAACTGTGGTATATACAAGCATTACAACGAAGTGAACCAGATACAAGAAAAGACAAAAATAGATCTCAAAATAATTACACAGAGTGAGAAAAGCTAGACAAAGAAGGTATATATATTGTCCATTTACATAAAATTCTAGCAATTCTGAAAAGGACAACTAATTGATAGTGACAGCACAACAGTGGTTGCCTGGGAAAGGGAGATGTTAGTGGGAAGGGACAGAAAGGGGAATCACAAAGGTGTACAAGAAAACTGCAGAACTGATGGTTATGATCATTAATTTGTGGTGATAGCGTCATGGATTATACATATGTCACATCAAACTGCATACTTTAAATATGTCCAGTTTATTGTATGAAATTCATACTCCAATAAGGATGTTATGAAAAAGAAAAAAGGCTTTCTGAACTAACCTTTATGAAGTCACTAGTGGCCTTCAAGGGTATGGGTTCTAGAGATAGTAGGTGTTATGGACTGAAGGTTTGTGTCTCCTCAAAATTCATATGATGAAATCTTAAACGCCAGTAAGATGATTTTTGGAGGTGGGGCCTTTGGGATGTAATCAGGATTAGATTAGGTCAGGAGGGTGATGCCCTCATGATGAGATCAATGTCCTTACAAAAGGCAGAGAAAGCACAGGATCTCTTTGCTCTCTGCCATACAAAGATACAATGAAAAGACAGACATCTACAAACCAGGAAGTGGGCTCTCGCCAGACACCAAGTCTGCCAGAACCTCAGTCTTGGGTTTCTCAGCCTCTAGAACTGAGATGGGAGATAGATGGGTCCCAGAAGGACTGACTGGAATCTGTCTTCTGTGGACAAATACCTCAGGATAAAGATTATGGCAGGAGCAAGAAGGAGTTGAGTCCTACTTAGATAAATAAAGAGAGTACATATTTCTCATTCTCGAGCTCCAGGAGACTTCTGGAACTACACTGTGCAGAATTGTTCCTCAAGGGTCAGAGAAGGGAGGGGGTGCTAAACCATAGCACATCCTGTCAACTTCCCAGAAACCCTGGCACTAGAATCCATCTTGGCTCAAAGATGTGTGTGCACACAGAGGAGGACCCCGAGTCAGGCCAAATGTGGACTCAAGGCCAGACAAAGCAAGATGATTGGCCAGAGGAACCCTGGAAGGACTGCCCCCATACAAGTTATTTAAACCACATCCAAAGCATGTACCACTCTTTTTCTCCTCTCTTCTCTCTTTCTCAATCTCTCTGTCTGTCTGTCCCTCTCCCCATGCCCCAGCCTGCCCATGCTTTCTCTGCACACATCTTCTTTCTTATAAACATTTTGCTTCACTACGCTCTTTATGGAAATTTTTCTCCAAAGGGACAAGGATTGGGGAGCGACAACAAGAGGTAGGCCCGCACAGCCCCCTGAAGATAGCACTATGAGAAATAAGTATTTCTTGTTTGGGGGTGTTTTGGTTTGTGTTTATGTGTGTGTGTGTGTATCTTTTTAGGGCCACACCCCCAGCATATGGAAGTTCCCAGGCTAGGGGTTGAATCGGTGCTCTAACTGCTGGCCTACACCGCAACAGCAATGTGGGATCCAAGCCATGTCTGTGACCTACACCACAGCTCATGGCAATGCCGAATCTTTAACCCACTGAAGGAGACCAGGGATTGAACACACGTCCTCGTGGATATTAGTCAGGTTCATTAACCGCTGAGCCATGACAGGAACTCCAAGTATTTTTTGCTTAAATCACCCAATCTATGATTTTTTTTTAGAGCAGCCCAGACAGATTGATATATATAGAAACCAAATTGCAAGAAATAAAGCATAAGTGCATAGTCAGGCACTGGAAACAAATAACCTGTTGACAAAATAAAGAAGAATAAGATAGTAGGCCAATCAGACAACAGAGCCACAATTAGAATTTTTTTCATTATAGGAAATTTCTGAGCATGTTTATAGGCTGAAAGGATTGATTCAGTGGGACTAAAATTGAAGATGTGAATGAACGAAGCAGTGCCAAGGGAGAATAGACTATTACAAAAATTCAGAACCTACTCCACATGAAGAATTTGGAAAACAACCCTAAGTATACAATATACAAGTATATCTCTGAAAGTCTTCTTAGCAACTTTGAAATCTACATGCATTTGCTCAGGTGTCTTTAACACCAATTCTACCTCTGTGATGTTTTCCAAAACTATCTCCAGTTTTCAAAAACTTCACTTTAAAGCACCATCTTACTAAAGTCTTTGAACATAGCCTTCACTTGGATCATAAATTCAATTTAAAACCATCAGATTTCTCTCAGTTCAGCCCTGCTTTTCTAACTTCTCTCCACCCTGATGTGTACTCTAAAGAATACATTGGTCTCTGAAATCTTCTCGTAGTACTATAACTGGCAGGACCAAATGGGGCCTTCCCAGAAAAGACACCCCTCCCACTCATGACGTCTGCTTGAAATTTGTAGAAAAAATTGACTCAAAGAATAAATTTAAAGGAGTTCCCATCATGGCATAGCGGAAACAAATCTGACTAGAAACCATGAGGTTGTGGGTTCCATCCCTGGCCTCACTCAGTGAGTTAAGGATCTGGCATTGCAGTGAGCTGTGGTGTAGGTTGCAGATGCAGCTCAGATCCTGAGTTGTTGTGGCTGGGTGTAGGCCAGCAGCTGT
The DNA here is from genome assembly GCF_016906955.1 of Phacochoerus africanus. Classification (NCBI taxonomy): domain Eukaryota; kingdom Metazoa; phylum Chordata; class Mammalia; order Artiodactyla; family Suidae; genus Phacochoerus; species Phacochoerus africanus. The sequence continues at coordinate 78,702,968 of NC_062552.1, forward strand.
AGCTCTGATTCAACCCCTAGCCTGGGAACTTCCATATGATGAGGGTGTGGTCCTATAAAGAAAAAGAATAAATTTAATCAGGGAAGTGAGAAAATGCAGGAAAAAAGGAAAACAAGCAAGACAAAATAATACTAGTTTAGCCATTCAACAAAATAAAGGACCTTTTGTTCTTCCTCAAGGACTGTAGATAATAGTCCGATCCATGTCTTTTGAGCTATTTTGCAGATATTGAAACCCCACCAGGTAGAAGAGGTTAAATGTATGCTGCCCGTAAGCACATAGACCCCAAAACTGTTGGAACCAGAAGGTTGATGATGCTGACTCCAATTACCTCATCACCAACCAATCAGAAGGAAGTCCATAAGCTGATCATGCCCTGCTCCTTAAACACTATAAGCTCTTCACTCCCCTTTTTGGGGGGACAGAGTTTTGAGGGCGCCAGCCTGCCACGGTCCCCTTTGCCTGGCAAAGCAATAAAACTATTATTTTCTACTTCACCCAAAACTCTGCCTCTGCATTTCTATTCAACACCAGTGAACGAAGGCCAAATTTCAGCAACAGTATCTGTTACAACACAGAATTAATTTCACTGTGAGTCTATTCTGCCCCACCTAAGAGAGATTAGTTATCTTAGGCAACCGTCTTGTTTTGATGAGAAAAATTCCATAAATTGAATTCCCAGAAAATGGAGCCCTGTTCCCAAGTTCCCTTGGATTTCTATACCAAAACTGTTACATTTAGAATGGATAAGCAATGAGGTCATACTGTACAGCTCAGGGAACTATATCCAATCTCTTGGATCAAACATGATAGAAGATAGTATGAGAAAAAGAATGTGTGTGTGTGTGTGTGTGTGTGTAATGCTGTACAGCAGAAATTGACACAACACTGTAAATCAACTATACTCTAATAAAAATACAATAAAAAGTAAAAAATTTTAGGAGTTCCCTTCGTGGCTCAGCAGAAACAAACCTGACTAGTATCCATGAGGTTGTGGGTTCAATCCCTAGCCTTACTCAGTGGGTTAAGGATCCGACGTTGCCGTGAGCTGTGGTGTCGGTCACAGACTCGGCTCAGATTGGTCATTGCTGTGGCTGTGGTGCAGGTCAGCAGCTACAGCTCGGATTCAACCCCTAACCTGGGAACCTCCATATGCCACAGGTATGGCCCTAAAAAGACAAAAAATAAAATAAAAATGAAAAATGAAAAAAAAATTAAAAGCTTGAATTCATGGATAATGGAACCGAGGCTACAGGAAGTCTAGACTTTTTCCCTTTCCTGAAGTATTATCAGGAAGGACTGTAGCATCTGAAAGATATCAGGTCTGCATACCACTAAAGGAAGAGAAAAGTAAGTTTCCAGAATAATGGAAAGATTAGTACATGACTTTCCTACAGAGAATGCTAATGAGTTGAAAGGTAGCTAAACTAAATGTGAACACTTCAGCATATTTAACTCTGCACTCAGCATCTCATCTTCATAAAAACACATAATGTTAGAGCTGGAAAATACCCTGGAGGACATCCAATACAACTTCCTGGTTGTTGTTTTTGTTTGTTTGTTTGTTTTCGAAGCCACTCCTGTGGCATATGGAAGTTCCCAAGCTAGGGGTTGAATCAGAGCTGCAGCTGCCAGCCTACACCACAGCCACTGCAGCACTAGATCCAAGCCACACCTGCAACTTATGCCACTGAACTGGGCCAGGGATCAAACCCACACCCTCACAGGTACTAGGTCATGTCCTTAACCCAATGACCCACATCAGAGAGTTGAGTCCAACTTCCTGGTTTTACAAAAAATACTGAGAGCAAAAAAATTATGACAGTATATCAATGTCACATGTCTAGAGGGTGGCAGACTAGGACTCAGATTTCTTGACCATAACCAGACTCCATAGCCCAGCCACAGTCAGGAGATCTGTCCACATCCAGCATTGTTTGTTATTTCTAGCCTCATTTTCAAGAACCCTTGCTAAAATCAGTAAGATATTGAGATGAAGAAATCAGTGTAACTTCCCTACCACAATCTTCCATGTATTCCTCAACAATTTCGCATGGTAAACTCTCACAAACATTTCATTTATTGAACATCTACTAAGTAAAGAGCAAGATTTATACTTATTTAATTCTTTAAATAACTAAATTGGCTTAACTTTAATATATTTATTTTAATTATATATACAAACTGCAATATAGTTTTATTATTGCATTTATTTTCCTATCAGTCCCATGAAATAGATATTCCTATTTTCAATTTTCTGTAAAAAAGATGAAGATGGGGTGTTCCCATTGTGGTGCAGCAGAAAAAAACCCAGTTAGTATCCATGTGGATGTGGATTCAATCTCTGGCCTCACTCAGTGGGTCAGGGATCCAGCCTTGCTGTGGCTGTAGTGTAGGCCAGTGGCTACAGATACGACTCCATGAACCTCCTTATGCAGAGGCTGCAGCCCTAAAAAAAAGAAGAAAAAAAAATATGAAGATAGGAAAAGTTAAGCAAATTTCCCAAGGTCACTCAACTAGTAAAAGGCAGTCAGGATTTGAATTCAGCTCTTTGCAGTATCAATTTCTATACTCTTACTTTTTCTATACTTCCATTGTCTCCCATATGAGCATCATTATAATTCTCACCTATAAATACATTATTTACATTGGAACAAATATTTGTATTCACAAAGCCTTGTATATGTTTGTCAGTGTCCAGGTGGTGAGACTAATGAAAATAATCTTTTCAATTGTTAATGATTTGGGGGTTTGTTTTGGTTTTTTCTTTTTTTTTTTTTTTGGTCTTTTTGCTGTTTCTTGGGCCACTCCTGTGGCATATGGAGGTTCCCAGTCTAGGGGTCAAATCGGAGCTGTAACCGCTGGCCTACACCAGAGCCACAGCAATGCAGGATCCGAGCCACGTCTGCGACCTACACCACAGCTCACGGCAACGCCGGATCTTAACCCACTGAGCAAGGGCAGGGATCGAACCCGCAACCTCATGGTTCCTAGTCAGATTCGCTAACCACTGCGCCACGATGGGAACTCCATGATTTTGTTTTCAAACCAGTTTAAAAACTTATCTTAGGATGGAGCACAGGAGTTGGTTGGGGGTGGGAGAATGGACTGGAATCATACCTTAATTTGCTTCTGTTTCCATGGTTGCCAAAGATAAGCCCTTCATAAATGTTTTCAAGAATGTGAGTGGTGAGGATTTCCCATGTGACTCAGCGGGTTAAGGATCTAGCACTCTCAGTGTTGCAGCTCAAGTTGCTGCTGTGGTGCAGGTTTGATCCCTGGCCTGGGAACTTCCACAAGCCACAGGCGCAGCCAAAAAAAAGAATTTAGACATTGGCTATAATATATAATATCTATTATATATATGTATGTATAATATCTATGTATGCAACAGTGAATGTAATTTTCGAGGTGATATCATTTGTGGTCTCTCTTAACAGGGAATTAGTTTAGTTACCTCCTGGACTAGAATCAGAAACATTTAGCATGATTGTCATTGCTTATTTGTTAACATTCCCCACTTTATTTGCATTTCTATATTCAATTATACCTCTCTAAATAGAGTAATTGCCACTTTAACAGGAAAGTGAATGTCTAACAACTGAAATTATTTACCCGAGTGCCCCCACAGAGAAAAGCCTCAACACATTGTTTTCTCCCAATTCTGGCTCCATCTGTCTCATTCTGGAGTGAGGCAAACTCCTTCTTCATGGGAAGCCAGCTGGAAATGGTGATTCCATTGAGACACAGGGCTTTTTTATCTACACTAGAAAAGGAGAGAAAGTGATCCTTCCCCCTGGGCTCATTGTCTCACTCTGTCAGTGAGTGAGAAAAATTCCAAAATGAACTAGTTCCTTCAGAGCTAGGGTAAATGTCTCTCGAAGTAGTGAACTTGTGGTTTTGAAATTGGCCATGGTTTTGTGTCACAGAAACTGCTCCATGTTCCCACTGCTGGGGGCAGGGGGGGAACAGAGATACATCTAAGCATGTTTGCCTTGTTTCTGAAGTCCCATGTTTTTGAAAGCTAGGATCAGAATATAATCTCTAGGGAGTTCCCGTCATGGCTCAGTGGTTAACGAATCCGACTAGGAACCATGAGGTTGTGGGTTAAGGATCCGGGGTTGCCGTGAGCTGTGGTGTAGGTCGCAGATGCAGCTCGGATCCTGCGTTGCTGTGGCTCTGGCTTAGGCCAGTGGCTACAGCTCCGATTCAACCCCTAGCCTGGGAACCTCCATGTGCTGTGGGAACAGCCCAAGAAATGGCAAAAAGACAATAATAATAATAATAATAATCTCCAGAAGCAGTTACAACCTACAATTATAGGATGTTGTTAAAAGTTGGAAGACTCTGGTCCATCCCTTTTTCTTCCTCATCTGTCTCCTATAGCATTTTACAGAAAACAGGATTTTTACAGGAATATTGGCTATGTGGTCACAAATGAACCTATCTATAAAACAGAAACAGATTCAAGACATAGAGAACAGCCTTGTGGTTGCCAAGAGGGAAGGAGGAGGGAGTGGGATGGATTGGGAGTTAGGAGTTAGTAGATGTAAACTATTACATCTAGAATGGTCAAGCAATGAGGTCCTACTGTATAGCACAGGGAACTATATCCAGTCTCTTGGGATAGACCATGATGGAAGATATTATGAGAAAGGGAAATGTATATATATATATATATATGACTGGGTCACTTTACTGTATAGCATAAATTAGCAAAACATTGTAAATGAACTACACTTTAATTTAAAAATGCAAAATAAAAAATATTGGCTATGTGGTAGTGTGTGTGTGAAAGAGAAAGAAGGAGAATGAGAATAAATGATGGGGAGCTAGAAAAACTATACCTATGGGTGACAGGGACAGCCTGTATATATTTAGTTTGAAACTTGTGAAGCTTCTAAAAAATAAAATCTCATTTTATATATATATATATAATATATATTTAAGGTCACACCTATAGCATACGGAAGTTCCCAGACTAAGGGCTGAATCGGAGCTGCAGCTGCAGGCCTACATCATAGTTACAAAAACACTGGATCCGAGCCACAGCTTGTGGCAATGCCAGCTCCTTAACCCACTGAGCAAGGCCAGGGATTGAACTCCCATCCTCACAGAGACAATGCTGTGTCCTTAACCTACTAAGCCATGATAGGAACTCCTAAATTCTCATGTCTTCACAAGTTTCAAACTAATTATAAGGCAATACCATCCTATGTCTGATTAAATTATATGAAGTTCCACTTTTTCATAACATCTGACATGTTTATATCTTCTCATTATTCTACACAATCAAGCAAATCCCAATCATATATTAAGTTTTCAATAATATTCATTAAGATTTGAACGTGTATAAACTAAACTGGAAGAAAAGCAATACAAAAATATCACTTCTTCTATACACCTCACATTGGGGTTAGCATCCATGTGCTGGGGCTGAAACTCAGCCAAAACCCAGAATGGGATATGAACCCACTGTTTTTTAATTAAAATCATACACCTGGTCCCACAACTTACTGAAATGAAGTTCAGGCTCTTTATTTCTCAGCACAGAAAGAATTCAGTGAAAGGCAAAGCAATAGGTAAGATTTATTGAGAGAGAGACAAAGTGTGGGCCATCTTAGAAGGCCAGAAAGAGAGGCCCCAAAATGTGGGGTGGTGAGTTTTTTATGGGCTGGTCAATTTCATAGGCTAATGACTGGGAGGATTATTCCAACAATTTCTGGGAAAGGGCAGGGTTTCCAGGAATTGGGCCACTGCCCACTTTTTGGCCTTTTCTGGTTGGCCTCAGAACTGTCATAATGCCTGTGGGCATGCCATTCGGTGTGCTATTCCAAACTAATGGTTATTAAATTGTGGTCCCCAGACCAGCAAAAGCATTACTTGGGAACTTGTAGACAGACAGATTCTCAGGCCTCATCTTAGATGGTGTTGATCCTTCCTAGCTATAAAAGGACACATCAGTTTCTCACCACCATGGAAATCCATTCAATTGGAAGACATCAAATTGAGGAGTCCGATAAATTCTCCAGAAACTGATGATTGCAGAAGTGACTAGTTTTTGCCAAAACTAGGAACCAACTACTAACTGCTCAACTGAACAGTTTCCACCAAAGACAACAAAATAAGGTTAATTTTCTAACTCTTCACCCATTTTCTTTTCTTTTGATCTACCATTAATTTTGCTTATTATTGTATTTTAACTCATTCTATTACTTGACTAAAAGTTTTATCAATATGATCTCTCCTATCTTCATAATGGTGATGGTCTTCTACCACTTAGAAAATAAAAAATTCTCAGACCACAATCGTAGATTCAACTGATGGCCAGATTTTCTTTTTTTTTTATTTTTTTATTTTCCCACTGTACAGCAAGGGGGTCAGGTTATCCTTACATGTATACATTACAATTACATTTTTCCCCCACCCTTTCTTCTGTTGCAACATGAGTATCTAGACAAAGTTCTCAATGCTATTCAGCAGGATCTCCTTGTAAATCTATTCTAAATTGTGTCTGATAAGCCCAAGCTCCCGATCCCTCCCACTCCCCCCACCTCCCATCAGGCAGCCACAAGTCTCTTCTCCAAGTCCATGATTTTCTTTTCTGAGGAGATATTCATTTGTGCTGGGTATTAGATTCCAGTTATAAGTGATATCATATGGTACTTGTCTTTGTCTTTCTGGCTCATTTCACTCAGTATGAGAGTCTCTAGTTCCATCCATGTTGCTGCAAATGGCATTATGTCATTCTTTTTTATGGCTGAGTAGTATTCCATTGTGTATATATAACACTTCTTCCGAATCCAATCATCTGTCGATGGACATTTGGGTTGTTTCCATGTCTTGGCTATTGTGAATAGTGCTGCAATGAACATGCAGGTGCACGTGTCTCTTTTAAGTAGAGTTTTGTCTGGATAGATGCCCAACAGTGGGATTGTGGGGTCATATGGAAGTTCTATGTATAGACTTCTAAGGTATCTCCAAACTGTTCTCCAGAGTGGCTGTACCAGTTTACATTCCCACCAACAGTGCAGGAGGGTTCCCTTTTCTCCACAGCCCTTCCAGCACTTGTTATTTGTGGATTTATGAATGATGGCCATTCTGACTGGTGTGAGGTGATATCTCATGGTCGTTTTGATTTGCATTTCTCTTATAACCAGCGATGTTGAGCATTTTTTCATGTGTTTGTTGGCCATCTGTATATCTTCTTTGGAGAAATGTCTCTTCAGGTCTTTTGCCCACTTTTCCATTGGGTTGTTGGCTTTTTTGCTGTTGGGTTGTATAAGTTGTTTATATATTCCAGAGATTAAGCCCTTGTCGGTTGCATCATTTGAAACTATTTTCTCCCATTCTGTAAGTTGTCTTTTTGTTTTCTTTTGGGTTTCCTTTGCTGTGCAAAAGCTTTTCAGTTTGATGAGGTCCCATGGGTTTATTTTTGCTCTAATTTCTATTGCTTTGGGAGATTGACCTGAGAAAATATTCATGATGTTGATGTCAGAGAGTGTTTTGCCTATGTTTTCTTCTAGGAGTTTGATGGTGTCCTGATGGCCAGATTTGTAATCCCTTACCTAAACTTACTAACAAAAATATAATAGCTATTCCTTTAAATACTTCCAAAAGTAAATTTCCTTCTAAATATCCGCTCTGGTACATAAGTTTTTCCTCACATACTTAGTCTCAAATTTCAGTCTTATAAAATTTCGACTTTACACTATCTCAATAAAGTCTTCTTCTGGGGTCATTGTAATCCAAACAATAAAACTCAATCCATCAGAAATGGAAACTAATATTGGTGCTAAGTTTTTTCTGAATATTATAAAAGTGAGACTCTCCAGTTTATTTTGCAGGAATTGTTTAACACCATTTTTAAAAATCTACTAACCAGAGTTCCCACTATGGTTCAATGAGTTGAGGACCCATCATTGTCTCTGTGAGGATGTGGGTTCAATCCCTGGTCTCACTCAGTGGGTTAAATATCTAGCATTACCTCAAGCTGCTGGTGTAGGTTGCAGATACAGCTCAGATCTGGTGTTGCTGTGGCTGTGGTGTAGTCTTCAGCAGCACCCCCACTCGACTGCTAGCCCAGAACTTCCGTACACCATAGGTGCGGCTATAAAAAAAAAAAAAATCTACCTACATTAAGACCAATGATCATCTCCTCTTGTTGTGTTGAATAATGTTGTATTCCCGACAGAGTCTGTACTGAAGTCAGTACCATTTATGAAAACACAACTTATGCTCTGGAATCCCAAAAGGCAGTTTTAATTTGTATTCATTAGCCAGAGTTTTCATGGATAAGCACATAACTCAATTTCCTCTTAGCCAGACAAGGGAATTATGACACAGCAAATATTTTCAGATGCATCTATATAAACAGCACAAGTCAAGTCAAACGGTTTATGACTAGGCTAAAATAAAAGCCACTGGTTCTCCGGAAAAGACCAACTGTACTTTGGGTTATATTTTTATTGCCTGAGCTTGATCATCTAAGTCCCAGTCCTTAGGATCTTTTACAAGGATGATAACCATTTTGTTCCTGGTAATTGTCTGTGTTGCTCTTAACCAGTATATCCTGTTCATATTCTTACATGCTACTGTAAATCCACTGTCATGTGAAAGGATTCCATAACTCAGGATGCAACAAGGAACAGGAGAGCCTAATCTTAGTCTAACTACAAAAAACATTCTCGAGACAACCTCCTAATGAACAAAAGTTGAAAATGATGGCAATGTGCATATGTAATGTCTTGTGTCCTAACTTTGTCTTCTGTCAGCCAAAAGGGAGGATTGCAAAAGAGAAAAACAATCCTCAAGAGCTGGAAAATGCCCTGGTATGATCAGACAGGCCTTTGTGTGACTAGGAGCTAGACCAGCACTCATAATTAGGCCCTAAAATTGCTTCTACTAAACATAAGCAATTTCCTGGAATACCAATATCGGATGAGGCTACTCTGTACCATAATGGAGCAAGATAAAAACAAAATTTTTACGTATCAGCATAAAGATGGCATTAAAACCATGAACTTAGATGAGTTCATGTAAAAAGCATAATCAGAGAAAAGCAAAAGTCCAAGGTCTGAGCCCTGGGGCACCTTATTTGGAGGTCAGGAAAGGGAAGAGAATCCAGCAAAGGAGATTCAGAAGAAGCAACCAGTCAGATGTGAGGAAAAACAGGAGACTGTGGTGTTCTCCTTCAAAAAGGAGAAAGTAATCAATTATGTTAAATGATGCAGAAAGGTTAAGTGAGACAAGGACCAAGAACTGCCCATTGGGAGTTCTCCTCTGGCATACTGTAGCATCTCCAGTCACTGCTATGGCTTAGGTTCAATCTCTGGTGACAAGGAACTTCCTCATGCCTTGGACATAGCCAAAGAAAACCCTGCCCATTGAATTGAGCAGTATGAGTGTCACTGGTGACCTAGGTAAGAATAATTTTAGTGGAATGTGAACTGAAATTTGGCACTTGCCATCAGCCTCTACATGGAGTAGAACATGAGCCACTGAAGCTTCTGACCCTCAGCAGCCCCTGAGTGGAGCTCAGGGTGGAGCCCAGGAGGGAGGCACTCTGTGCTCTGGGAAAACTGGAAGAACGGGCCTTCAGATAGTTAGATATTTTCAGGAGAAGATTTTATGAGCCCAATTCTTGCATCTCTTCATATCTAGAAAAGCACTAAAATCCATCTATGATGATTGATATCTGTGACTATTAGTAACCTTCACAAGACCAGCAGAAAACTTTGGTAAAATATGTGCATGGCTGAATGCACCTCCCCCTTCACCTTTATGACTTATATCTTGGTATTCCCCCTTTCCTCTGGGCCGTAGTTAGTGGGCAAAACAAAAGATGGCATGGTCACCTGTGAGAACTGCCACTCCCAAGGGTGGGCCAGTGAGCCCTGAGGGAACTCAGAAAAGCAAATGGAAGGAGTGATTCCAGTAAGCCCACATCTTCCCATAGAAATGGTTTTCTGTAAATCTGATTACCTATAAATTTTTTGTTCCTTCTACCTCCCCATTGTTGCAAAAGATGCAAAAACTCATAGATCCTAGCCTCCCCCCCTCTCCTCCTTGGAGCAGTTTCTTGGGGCTGAGATGCTGTCTCCCAGGCTTAAATCCTAATTTCACCCCAAATAAAACTTAACTCTCAACTTTCAAGTAGTATTTTTTTAGTCAACAGGAGTGATTGAGATATAAACCAGATTGAAGTTGGTTCAACAAAGAAATGGTAGGAGACAAAGTGGAGATGATGAGTATAGGTAATTCTTTTGAGGAATTTTTCTTAAAAAAAATAGAGAAATTATGTGGTAGCTGGAGAGAAACATGGAATTGAGGGCAGAATAATAACTCAGGCAGTCAGTGCAGGTGCATGGGCTTTGATGCCTTCCTTGATATGGCTATTGATTAACATTTGTAGCTTAAGGGCTCCAGGAAGTAACATCCCTGCAGGCCTTGTTTCCTATAGACAGTGTACCTACACCCAGATGGACATTAATCTCTAACCTCCTGTGACTCAGTCTATGGGCAGAGAAGGGCAAAGAAACCTTGAGACTTATGGGACATTTCTACCCCTAAGACCCCTATTGGACAAGGACTGAAATACATAATTGGGCAATGCCAATGGGAGAAAACCACATATTTCTGGACCCCACACTTGTACACCCCCATCTTTAAGGGATAAAAACCCCATAGGACAATAGAGGTGGCTTCTTCCCCTCCCCCCCCCCCAGCTGTCCTGGGAGCAGTTTGCTGTCCTGTAGAAAGACTTTGCTTGCTTGCTGCCTGTGTGTTCGTGAAGTTCATTCTTCGGCTCTGTGAACAAGAACCTGGATTTCAGTAACATCTTTCAGGCATCAGAATCACGGAAGGATTATTCAGTACTGGGATTATTACTGCACAATTTGTGGGCTGATGGAAATGATTCAACAGTGACAAAGTTTGATGTGGTAGAGACAGAGAATTACAGGATTAAAGCCTTCAGAGGCAAGAAAGGATGAGACATAAGGTATAAATGGAAGGGTTGGTCTTGGAAAGAGCAAGATATCCATTGTAGTAGTAGGCAGTTTACGGTTTAGACACAAACAGTGGTTAGATTTAAGAGTGGGGTGGGATAAGAGTTCTCTTCTGATTACTTCTATTTCTCATTGAAACAACAAGCAAAATTTGAGTTAGGTCAATGTAAATCACCGTGGAGAGTAAGAAAGTAAGTTGACTACAGAAAATGTAGTAGAATTGCCTATTTGGGAGTTCCCATTGTGGCTCAGTGGAAACAAATCTGACTAGTATCCATAAGAACGCAAATTCAATCCCTGGCCTCCCTCAGTGGGTTTAAGATTCAAAGTTGCTTTTGAGCTGTGGTGTAGGTCGCAGACGCAGCTCAGATCTGGCATTGCTGTGGCTCCGGCACAGGCCAACAGCAACAGCTCCTATTGGACCCCTAGCCTGGGAACCTCCGTGTGCCACAGGTGCAGCCCCCCAAAAATAAAAAGACAAAAGACAAAAAAAAAAAGGAACCAAGACAAGATTATTGTATGGATCATTTACATGGTTGATCTAAATGCCAAAGTCTTAGAGGAAGGAGATGGAGTAGCTGAGAGGAAAACTGAAAATATAAGAAAGGAATGCAAGTAGAATAGCCTGATAGAGTTTTGGTTTTTTTTTTTTTTAGAAGGTGGACTTTTTACAAAGGAGGAAAGAAAAGTTGTCTGAACAGAACTGTCAAATAAATAAATAAATTTTTTTGAAAGAACACCTGTCAAAACTTGAATCCCAACACAGGAGAAAGAGCCTGTACTATTTAAGAGGGCAACAGGAGACAGACACATAAAGCAGGAGTGTGAAGGTAATGCAAAGAAAAGAGGTTGAGGATTCTATGTGCAAAGTTCTAGCCAGAGGTCATAGTGAAACTTCAGAGAAGGATAAGCGCTTAACTAGGGAAAGTTTCAAGCCTTGAGGAGATAAGAGATGAATAGAAGTTTCAAAAATTCGAAGATTGAAGTGAACAGGCAAGCAAGACTTGGTGAAATCAGACTAGCTGGTCTCTTGCGAGAGGGAGGTGGGTAGGTAACAAGATCTAATTGTAGCTTCATCTTGGGGTCTGATTCCTGCACAGTTTGTTATGAGGGGCAGAATGAAGGTCTCTCCAGGACCACACAAGCTCTGCTGCTTCCCTTCCCTTCTGCTGTCGGGGGTGTGAAGGTCACATCACACTGCTTTTTTTTTTTTTTTTGTCTTTTTGCTATTTCTTTGGGCCGCTCCTGAGGCATATGGAGGTTCCCAGGCTAGGGGTCCAATTGGAGCTGTAGCCACTGGCCTACGCCAGAGCCACAGCACCACAGCAACGCGGGATCAGAGCCGCGTCTGCAACCTACACCACAGCTCACGGCAACGCCGGATCGTTAACCCACTGAGCAAGGGCAGGGACCGAACCCGAAACCTCATGGTTCCTAGTCGGATTCGTTAACCACTGCGCCACGACAGGAACTCCACATCACACTGCTAATTCCTATTGCATTTACTGGGCAACATGCTGCCAAAGCTTTTTTTCAAGAGGTTTCCTTAAATTCCTAAAATAAAAGCCATCTTACTTCCCTATGTTGTACATTCCTCATAGGAAAGAATCATTACTCATTTGGACATTTTTATCTCATACTACACTAAGGATGATACTGTACATACCCTAGGTTGTTGCCTGCTGACTGATTGCTTTTAGTAGAGAGTCAGTAACTTTTCAGAAGTGACCATATCACTTTGATCTTTTGGAATGGAGAGATTAGAATGAAAAAAAGGAACGAAAAAAAACACCAAAGAATCAATAAGATCTAAGAATACTAAAAAAAATTATCTCTTCCCTATACCTATGAAAAAGCTCTATATGATTTAAAAAGCAACTTTTTATTGAGATAGAATTAACATATAACGTTATATTAATTTCAGGTGTACAGTGTAATTGTTCAATATTTGGTGAGGTTTGGGGGGGTTGTCTCGATAAGTTGTATGTAATGCAAAATGATCACAACCAGTCTAGTTAACATTCATCAATCACCATTACAGTTTTTTCTTGTGAGGAGAATTTTAAGATCTACTCTTTCTGGCAACTTTCAAATATACAAACAGTACTATTAACCATAGTCACCATGCCGTACATTTTATCCCCATGACATCTGCTTTATAGCTGTAAATTTGTACTTTTTGACGCTTTTCATCCTTTTTGTCCACTCCCTGCCCCCAGCTTATGGCAATCACCAATCTCTTCCCTGTATCTTTTAGCTCATTTTTGGGGGGGGGGGTTGGTTTTGTTTTCTTTATTTTCAGATTCAACATGTAAGTGAACAAGCAACACTTTTAAGTGTGCATCTTCTATAGATGGTAAGATCAAAAGCTACTGCTCCTGTATAAAGGGCAGCATCCAAATGAAGTAAGAGAATCCATACTGGATCAGCAGCAGATGACCTGTGTTCAAGCTCAGGTTCAGGTGCCTACCATACATGTCAACTTTGTGGAAATCACTTAATACCAAGTCCAATATTTCTGTCATGCTCCCTACCTCACAGAGGTTTTGTGAAGACCAGATAAAATAGTGTGAAAATGTTTTCCAAACGCTAAAGTGCTGGGAAAGTTTAAACAATTATTTTCATTTATTCTGTGGAAGAACTAGGAACACACAATTTGGGAGCATGATGGACTTCCAGGAAGGGAAAGCCTGAGGGGGGCACCTATGTGGCAGTCTGTGTACAGTCGGAGGGAAGTAGTGGGCCAGGGGAAAGGGGTGCCAGAGGAAGAAGGATAATATGGAAATTATAATAGAAGGAGTTCCAAGGCTAATTTCTCAACCTTGCATTTTACCAATGATTGTGGTTATAGTAATTTGTCTATAACCACTTGAACATCATTTTCTCCATTGCCCTGGGGGTATCATGCCTGTGATGAAGTATCTCAATTCCAAATGTTCAGAGAATTAGTATAACCAGCATATCCTTCTTCCTATCACATACCCTGATTGCCAAAGCGACAATGCAGTGTAAATCCCAAGTTAACTGAGTAGCAATCTTTAAGTTTTGGAAGCACCAAGTTTTTTAAGAGTTAAGTCTGGCCTCTAATCAATGAATGAACCCAACAAGAAAACTGAGGGAAAGAAGCCCAAGCCACAAGTCCTTGGAAACAAGAATTTTGGGTCACTTTTGACACTTTACTTTAGTTACCATCTTCTCTCCTACACACTGTCACATGAAGGGTCAGCTATAAGCTTACTGCTAGGAGTTGCCATTGTGGCTCAGCGATAATGAACCCAACTAGTATCCGGGAGGATGAGGGTTCAATCCCTGGCCTTGCTCAGCGGGTTTAGGATCCGGCATTGCCATGAGCTGTGGTGAAGGAAGGCCGGCAGCTACAGCTCTGATTTCAACCCATAGCCTGAGAATTTCCATATGCCGTGGGTACAGCCCTAGAAAGACAAAAAAGGTAAAAAAAAAAAAAGGCACCAAAAGAAATTACTTCTAGCTCCATACCCTTTATTTTGGATATCCTAAACATCCCACAAAATTATCCATTTTTTTTTTTTTTTTTGCTTTTTAGGGCTGCACCTGCGGCCTATGGAGTTTCCCAAGCTAGGGGTCTAATTCAAGCTACAGTTGCCTGCCTAGGCCACAGCCACAGCAATGCCAGATCCGAGCCATGTCTGTGAGCTACACCACAGCTCACGACAATGCCAGATCCCTAACCCACTGAGCAAGGACAGGGATGGAAACTGCAACCTCAAGGTTCCTAGTCGGATTCGTTTCCACTGCACTATGATTGGAACTCCAAAATTATACAATCTTGAAATTCAAAGTACAGCCTTCATCTCTCTCCTTTTGAGTCTTCTTTTACCAACTTACACCACCAAACTCCTAGACCAAGAGGTTGTCAGTTTTCACTGTTATGTAAAGTAATGAATTAATGATGCAAAAAAAGTTGGCTGATGGTGGTGGTTTTGTTTGTTTGAATTGCATATTACATAATTATATTAATATAGATAACGCGTTTACTAAGTGACCATGCTTTGCAAAGATTTCAAGAGCTTCTCTCTTTAAAAATGTTACCATTTTTTTGGAGTTTCTGTCATGGCACAGAGGAAACGAATCTGACTAGAAACCATGAGGTTGCAAGTTTGATCCCTGACCTCGCTCAGTGGGTTAAGGATCCAGCTGTTGCTGTGAGCTGTGGTGTAGGCTGGCAGCTATAACCCCAATTTGACCCCTAGCCTGGCCTCCATGTGCTGAGGGTGCGGCCCTAAAAAGACAAAAAAAAAATTACCATTTTTATTCATATATTATAGATGAGAAAACTGAGACCCAGCGATTAAATAACTTGCCCAAGTGTACACACCTAGGACGTTGCAATCTGTACTCAGGCAGTCTGACTCAAGCCCTTGACCTCAGCAGCAGAGCTGATTACAATCTTAACTGCATTGCCCATTCCTTAGCTACATGTTTTTGTATGGATTACATAAGAAAACAGAGAAGCCTCTCACCTAATACTTAGCACATAGTAAGCAATCACTAAATAGTAGTTCACTTAATCGTATAGAAACACATCCTAAGGAATTAGGTATTAAAGTCCTGCCTTCTCATTAAATGCCCTTAGTGATGATTGCGAAGCCTGTAATTTCGATCCCCACAGAATTAACTTTCTCTAACTAGTGACTAGGGCAAGCTGATGTCATTGTTTAAAAGTTCCCACAAAGCCTCTATAAGTCAGGTAGAACAACACCAACACTGCAGCTGCCACTCCCAGCTACTCTACAGATTCCCTTCAGTTCTTGAACGTGGACCAATCCATCTGAAACAGCAAGATAAACCTTAGACCTAGAGAGTGTGTCGTGAAGGAAACAGGATGCTTCAGTTACCGCTGGTTCTGAATAATTAGGTCAAGTTTGGTGTTAGACATGACCTGATAAACCAGCATGCCTGCAAACGTGGTTGGTAGTGGCTTTGAATCCCTTCTACTCATCATTACAGCCTGACAAAGTGCAAAAAATGTATCATTCCTATACCCCATCTTCAGTTAACTGAAAACCCGTTCTCAAAAATCTTAGTCCAGTTATATGCTCTATATGTTGAAAAATATGATAATAGTATAGGTACAAAGGTGTGATTTTTCAACAATCCTGAATTACCTCTGGCAAAATATCACCAAATATACCTGCCATGACATTCTCAAGAACTGTGACTAAGACCCAAGGGAACTTCAAGACCTCTGGTCCTCCTTTTGAAAAAAATCAAGAAAAATAAGTCTATTTGATTGTTTAACTTCAAATAAATTGTTATTTCTACTGGATAATAACACTCTTGATATTACAACTACAAGATTAACAATTCAATTCTCTCTGGAAGTTCTGACAAGCATCAGAAACAACCCCGGGTGAGTGTTACAGATATTTCAGCTTTATTTTGTTGCTGCTCTTAACTGTTTTCTCTCTTTCTTCTGAAATGTGTACAATGGGCAGTAGATTTTTTGTGTGTGAGAACAATATTCTAGACATTAACTAACATCAAATTTCTATTGCAGTCAAACATGTGTCAATTTTTCAGAACATTTTCTTCTGTGGCTTCAAAAAATAGAAAAAGATGATGGTGACTGAAAAAGTTTAGTTAAAAATGTATATCCATATCCTCTGGTGAGGGGACAGAAGTCTTCATTTCAGACCTAGCTATCCATCTACACACCTTTTTTCTTTTATCTTTGCAGGTGAAATTTTCCATATTGAGTTTAATATAAACCCTGGGTCCATGATTGGTCAGTTCCTCACTTTCAATTTTTTTTTTGTTTTTTGTTTTTTACGACCACACCCACAGCATATGGAAGTTCCCAGGATAAGGGTCGAATTGGAGCTACTGCTGCTGCTGGCCACATCTGCAACCTACACCACAGCTCACGGCAATGCCAGATCCTTAATCCACTGAGAGAGGCCAGGGATGGAACCTGCGTCCTCGTGGATACTACTCAGGCTTGTTACCACTGAGCCATGATGGGAACTCCAACTTTCAATTTTGCAATCAGCCTTTTAGAACTTAATAAACTACAAAAATAACAGATGTAAATCTCAAACATTAAAAATAGTTTTCTGAAGCAAAAACTTTTTAAATGATCACTCTAAGAAAATTTCCTAAATAGTAAAATCAATCCATAGCTACTAAGATGTTAATATAAACATTAATCATGACATCATGGGTTTAAACGATAGCTAAAAGACTTCGCCTGCCCCCCCCAAAATACCTTTTTTGGCCACAGATCTGCTTTGCTAGTTCTCTGATTTGACACTACCATTAGTTTTTCCTCTGATATAAACAACAACAACAACAAAAAAAAACTGTCAGGAGTTCCCATCTTGGCTCAGTGGTTAATGAATCCGACTGGGAACCATGAGGTTTGGGGTTCAATCCCTGGCCTTGCTCAGTGGGTTAAGGATCCGGCATTGCCATGAGCTGTGCTGTAGGCCACAGACGAGGCTTGGATCCAGCATTGCTGTGGCTGTGGTGTAGGCCAGCAGCTACAGCTCCAATTAGACCTCTAGCCTGGGAACCTCCATATGCCACAGGTGCGGCCCTAGAAAAGACCAAAACAAAAAAAAAATACAAACAAAAACAAAAACCTTTACCTGCAGAAGAGCAGCAAAATGAGGCATAGGAAATATTTGAGAAGAAAGGACAATGGCACAGAAAAGAAGTTTTCTCTATTCTTCTTCAATAAGCAATGGGGAGTTGGTTCATTTGTCCGGCAGAACCCATGATCTTGAGGAACAAAGTAAAGAATCCATAGTCATTCGTGATGGGAAGTAGGTGGCATAGGATGATCGGGTCCAAGGAACCAGGAGGGGCAGCTTGATTGGGTGGGCCACCCTTAGAAGCCTGCATATCAAGGCAGAGCATGTAAGAGGCAAGCTAGAGAAGAGAGGCCTCCCGTAGATGCTCACCCAAGCTGGCTGAGGACATCTAAGAGAGGAAGAACGAAGTCACTGAGACACACTTTACCTAATGCCCCAATTATGCCAATAACCACAAAAATTCAGGTCAGAGTGGTGGTAGAGCAAAGAAAGCCTGGACCAAAAGACACGAGGCCCAAGCTCTAGACCCAGCTATTACTCCAATTCTCTGTAGACTTGGGTCAGTTGTTTTATCTCTCTGTGCCTTGTTTTCTGTACTTATTTTTAAAAAAATAGATAAGGTAAACTCTGCACCCCCTTAAGAGCCGAGATCTTGTGACTCCATATAATATATACATTTCTTGTAAAAATCAGTGATGCTTGGGTCAAAGGTAATCTAATTTAAAAGAAAATAAATAAATAAATAAATAAAATCTACTTTTAAAAAAAAGAAAAGAAAATAGCTACTCTTGTTTTACTGTGGTATGGTAAGTCAGACAACAGAATTGGACTTTAAAAAGAGCTGAGGAGGAGTTCCTGTTGTGGGTCAGTGGTTGACGAACCCAACTAGCAACCTCGGGGACGCAGGTTCGATCCCTGGCCTTGCTCAGTGGGTTAAGGATCTGGCATTGCCATGAGCTGTGGTGTAGGTCACAGACTCTGCTCGGATGCTGCATTGCTGTGGCTGTGGTGTGGGCTGGTGGCTACAACTCCAATTCGACCCCTATCCTGGGAACCTCCATATGCCATGGGTACGGCAAACAAACAAACAAAGAAGGAAGGAAGGAAGGCAGGAAGGAAGCAAGCTAGCTGAGGATAATCCAATCAAGTCAATGATGCTATTAAGCCTGAACCCTGACCTCCTGTTTATGGATGAACAAGTTGGCCCTCAACACAAAGGTAGATGAGAAGCAAGAGTACCTTTATCCTCTCTAGGTTTTTTAAGGTTTCCAGGATTTTATCCAGCATCTTCTAAAGAACTGTTAAAAAAAAAAACACTGCAGCCACATTGCTAGCTTCTGCCTTCTGAAAACCAGATCACTGAAGTTACAGTATCAGGGTATCATGGCAGAGCCAAAAGGAGAGCAAGGGTTTGGGTTAATAAAAAATTCAGTCAACAGGACAATAAAGAAAACTGTGTTCAGAGCCAGAATTTGTGGAACCTTGGACAAATTACTTATTGAAGGTAAGAAGAATCTTAATTTCTTCCCCTATAAAAATCTATAGCCTAAGGCTAAGCATTGATATTTTACTACAATAAGGGAGAAAGAACTTATTTGATTTCTCCCTTTCCAAGATTGTTTTATATCTCTTAGTGAATCAAATTTCCCTATTCTATTTTTCCAAAAGTGTGTGTTTAGTGACTACTATGTGTCCAGCATGATTTAAGAGGCTGAATGGGGACATTTTTCTTTTCTTTTCTTTCTTTTTTTTTTTTTTTGTCTTTTTGCCATTTCTTGGGCTGCTCCCGTGGCATATGGAGGTTCCCAGGCTAGGGGTCGAATCGGAGCTACAGCAGCCGGCCTACACCACAGCCACAGCAATGCCAGATCCGAGCTGCATCTGTGACCTACACGACAGCTCAGGGCAACGCCGGACCCTTAACCCACTGAGCAAGGGCAGGGATCGAACCCTCAACCTCGTGGTTCCTAGTCAGATTCGTTAACCACTGCGCCACGACAGGAACTCCTCTTTTCTTCTTTTTTTTAGGGCCACACCTGTGGCATATGGAAGTTCCGAGGCCAGGGGTTGAAATCAGAGCTGCAGCAGCTGGCCATGGCCACAACCACAGCCACAGCAGTGCAGGCTCTGAGCCAAATATGCCACCTATGACACAGCTTGAAGCAGTGCCAGAACCTTAACCCACTGAGTGAGCCCAGGGATCAAACCCACATCCTCATGGATACTAATCAGATTCTTAACCCATGAAGCCACAATGAGAACTCCTGAATGGGATTTTAAAATGAGCTATTTCGCTAGAAATTCTAGATGTCATAAACAGAAGAAATTGATTGACCAAGAAATTCTAGATGTCATAAACAGAGGAAATTGATTGACACAGATATTATGTGGGGTTTTTTTTCTGATTCTTGACAGGAGTGTTTAAAAATGAGAATGGAAGAGGATGTCCTCTTCAATCAAACAACTTTAGTGATGTATTTTCGGCTTAGAGGTTTATCTGCAAATCAGAATGTGCAGATGGCTTCATTTGCCATGTTCCTCATTTTCTATGTCCTGACACTGATTGGCAACATCCTCATTGTCATAACTATTGTCTATGACCGTCGACTCCATACTCCCATGTATTTCTTTCTCAGCAACCTATCCTTTATTGATGTCTGCCATTCCACCGTCACTGTCCCCAAGATGCTGATAGATACCTGGTCAGAGAAGAAGCTCATCTTCTTTGATGCCTGTGTAACTCAGATGTTCTTCCTGCACCTCTTTGCCTGCACAGAGATCTTTCTCCTCACTGTCATGGCCTATGATCGATATGTGGCCATTTGCAACCCTCTGCAGTACATGACGGTGATGAACTGGAAAGTATGTGTGCTGCTGGCTGTGGCCCTCTGGACAGGAGGGACCATCCACTCCATAGCCCTGACCTCCCTCACCATCAAGCTGCCCTACTGTGGTCCTGATGAGATTGACAACTTCTTCTGTGATGTACCTCAGGTGATCAAACTGGCCTGCACCGATACCTACATCATCGAGATCCTCATCATCTCCAACAGTGGGCTGATCTCTGTGGTCTGTTTTGTGGTCCTCGTGGTGTCCTATGCAGTCATCCTGGTGAGTCTGAGGCAGCAGATCTCAGAAGGCAGGCACAAGGCCCTGTCCACCTGTGCAGCCCACCTCACCGTAGTCACACTGTTTCTGGGACATTGCATCTTCATCTATTCCCGTCCGTCCACCAGCCTCCCAGAGGACAAGGTGGTGTCGGTGTTTTTCACCGCTGTCACACCCCTGCTGAACCCCATCATCTATACCCTTAGGAATGAAGACATGAAGAATGCCTTGAATAAGTTAATGGGGAAGATAGAGGGGAGAGAAAAAAATGACAATAACTAAGCCCTTAAGATGCTTGGTGCACCAAATCAAAGAAAAGCTTTGCAAAGATAAGTTACAAACCACAGTTAGCAAACTATATGACTTATAAAATTATCTTCTGGTCTAATATCGGACAAATAGGAGTTTCCTGGTGGCCTAGCACTTAAGGATTCAGCGTTGTCCCTGAAAAGGCTCAAGTTGCTGCTGTGGCACAGGTTCAATTCCTGGCCTGGGTACTTCCTCATGCCACAGGGCACAGCAAAAAAAAAAAAAAAAAAAAAGCAGGAACAAGGAGTTCCCTTCATGGCTCAGCTGTTAACGAACCTGTCTAGGATCCATGAGGATGTGGATTCGATCCCTGGTCTCACTCAGTGGGTTAAGGATCTGGTGGTGTTGTGGCTGTGGTGTAGGCCAGCAGCTGTAGCTCCAATTCAACCCCTAGCCTGGGAACGTCCATATGCTGCAAATGAGGCCCTAAATAGCAAAAAAAAAAAAAAAAAAGAAAGAAAAAGAAACAAAAAAAAGTAATATCTGACAATCATGGCAATAAATACAATTTTTAATATCTTCCACAGTCTGGAAATTGTCCTAGACACTTTGCAATTACTTAATTCTGACAACAACCCTGTGAGGTAGGTATTATGCTTGTTTATACATGAAGAAAGCAAAGCTCAAAGAGAGCAAATAGCATGCCAAGGTCCTCAGCTAGGAAATGATGAAGGCAGGATGTTAGGCCAAATGCATCAACACAAACTCATTCTGTTTTCATTACATCATGCTTCCTCTCCCTATTTTTGTTTTACAGCAACAACCAAGGTCTAAACAAATGTTCAGATTTCTGGGCAGTGCTGGCCAACATCATTCACTGAGACACTTGCCTAAATAGCTTAGCAAATACTGGTAAAGCAGGCAAAATAAGTTTGCGTATGACTTCAGTGATGTAGAAAGAAGACTTTGAACCCCTGAAGTTATTGATATCCTCAAGTGTCCAGGAAAAAAAATCTTCCATCAGAGCAATGAAATAGGGATATCTTA
Organism: Phacochoerus africanus; assembly: GCF_016906955.1. Taxonomy (NCBI): domain Eukaryota; kingdom Metazoa; phylum Chordata; class Mammalia; order Artiodactyla; family Suidae; genus Phacochoerus; species Phacochoerus africanus. The sequence goes on from NC_062552.1 coordinate 78,724,953, forward strand.
TTATCCATTAATTTTAAAAAATATTTTCTGAGTACCTATTATGTGCTAAGTATTAGGTTTATAGTCATAAATAAAAAGCATAATCCCTCCTTTATGTTGTTTAGAGTCTAGTGGAAAAAGAGAACAAGAATATAAACAAATTTTAATTAGAGACCAGGACAGATGCTTTCAAAGAAGATGCTGTTGGAGAGTTATAGAAGGGATCATCTGTAGATTGGTTAGCAAGGGAGGGCTGCTCTGAGAAAATGACATTTAAGCTAAGATCCGAAAGATGAAAAAGAACCAACCATGAGAAAAGAGAGGTGAGGAAGCTTCTAGGCAGAGGAAATGGCAGGTGTAAAGATCTATGTTGAGAGATACCTTGGCTTGTTCCAAGAAGTGAAAGATCAGTGTGGTTACAGCTTTGGCTGTGAGGCAGAGAAAGGTGAGAGATGATATTGGAGAAGTAGCAAGAATACTTTCATGTTCTCTCAAAGAGTTTGGAATCTTTTTTTAATATTTTTATGTTTCTAATTAACATACAGTTGATTTATAATGTGTCAATTTCTGCATTACAACAACATGACCCAGTCATACACACATATATGTATATTTTTTAATATCATTGTCCATCATGGTCTATCCCAAAAGACCGGATATGGTTCCCTGTGCTATACAATAGAATCTCATTGCTTATCCATTCCTTTTTTTTTTGTCTTTTTTTACTATTTCTTGGGCTGTCTTTTTTTGCTATTTCTTGGGCCGCTCCCGCAGCACATGGAGGTTCCCAGGCTAGGGGTCTAATCGGAGCTGTAGCCACCAGCCTACGCCAGAGCCACAGCAACGCAGGATCCAAGCCGCATCTGCAACCTACACCACAGCTCACGGCAACGCCGGATCATTAACCCACTGAGCAAGGGCAGGGACCGAACCCGCAACCTCAGGGTTCCTAGTCGGATTCGTTAACCACTGCGCCACGACGGGAACTTTTTTTTTTTTTTTTGCTTTTTTTAGGGCCACACTCGCATCATATGGAAGTTCTCAGGCTAGCGGTGGATTTGGAGCTATAACTGTCAGCCTACACCACAGCCACAGCAATGCAGGATCTGAGCCACATCTGCGACCTACACACCAGCTCCCAGCAACACTGGATTCCCGACCCACTATGTGAGGCCAGGGATCAAACCCACATCCTCATGGATACTAGTTGGAGTCATTTCCCCTGTGCCACAAAGGGAACTCCAGCTCATCCATTCTAAATAGTTTGCATCTACTGACTCCAAACTTCCAGTCCACCCCACTCCCTCCCCCTCCCTCTCCCCCTTGGCAACCACAAGTCTGTTCTCTATATCTGTGAGTCTGTTTCTATTTTGTAGATAGGTTCCTTTGTATCATATTTTGGATTCCATATGTAAGTGATATCATGTGGTATTTGCCTTTCTCTTTCTGACTTACTTCACTTAGTATGAGAATCTCTAGTTGCATCCATGTTGCTGCCACTGGTGTTCTTTCATTCTCTTTTATGGCTGACTGCTATTCCATTGTACATATGTACCACATCTTCTTAATCTCTTCATCGGTTGAAGGACATTTAGGTTGTTTCCATGTCTTGGCTATTGTGGATAGTGCTACTATGAACATATGGATGCATATATCTTTTTGAATTATAATTTTGTCCAGATATATGTCCAGGAGTGGGATTGCTGGATCATATGGTAGTCCTATATTTAGTTTTATGAGGTAGAATATTTTTAAGTACAGTGGGAAGCCACCAGAATGGTGTAAGCACAGAACAGACATGATATGACTTGTGTTTTAATGAAATTATTCTAGTTATTATGTAGAGAATTCATTCAACTAAGCATTTATTATGAAACAATAGTCACTGAATATTGCACTAGTGGCTGGGGAAAAAAAGCCAAGTTGAATAATAAAACATGATCTATAATCCAGCATCTTGAGTCTTGTTGTGGTGACATGCATTGTGACATTGTGATACATTGCACTCTGAGTAGTACATGCTGAATGGATTGGACAACAGGTTTTTTGGGTTTTTTTTTTTTTTAAGGGCTGCACTCGCGGCATATGGAGGTTCCCAGGCTAGGGGTCCAATTGGAGCTGTAGCTACTGGCCTACACAAAAGCCACAGCAACACCAGATCAGAGCCTCAGCTGTGACCTACACCACAGCTCACGGCAATGCCAGATCCTTAAATCACTGAGCGAGGCCAGGGATCGAACCTGCATCTTCATGGATGCTAGTCAGATTCGTTAACTTCTGAGCCACAATGGGAAATCCCAGACAATTTTAATAATAATATCTTCCCCCCAAATAACTCTCTGCATAGTATAAAACTACATTCATCAGGACTAGGTGAAATAATTAAACTGAATTTGAGGATTAATACAATTTGTAAAATAAATGCTTTTATTATAGGAAATGACAGACAATCAGGAGATATAGCTATCAAAAAGCCCAAAAAGAATCACCTTGTGTAGGAATCAGACACTCAGAGGAATACTCACGACGTGATAGTAAGACAGCACTTCGTGGCAATCCTTAAGGTGGGTAGGTGATAAAACTAAAGTGGAACAATGTCATATTAGCTTTTTTCTTTAATAGTTCAAACAAAATTTCTAATACTACCCATCTTTAACCCATCTTTAATCACATTAATCCTCATAACTCTCTGGGGAGGTAAAATAAAACATTTATTTTCCATTTTACAGAAAAAGCTTTTTAGACTCAGGGATAAGATAAAATGTGTTTAGTTACTCACTGAATAAATAGAAGAGTAAAGAGTAAAATGAAGCTATCTTGATTCTCAATTCTGTGGTTGACTTAACTTTAAAGGAAAGACAGGGCTCATTATTTATCATACAGAATTTTTTTTTTTTTTAGGGCTGCACCCACGGCATATGTAAGTTCCCAGGCTAAGGGTCAAATCAGAGCTACAGCTGCCAGCCCAGGCCACAGCCATAGCAACCATGGGATCCCCAACCCACTGAGCAAGCCCAGGGATCAAACCCGCATCCTCATAGATACTAGTCAGATTCGTTTCCGCTGTCCCACCACGGGAACTCCTCATACAGAAATTTGTTCAGCAACTTTGTATTGACAATTGAATCCCTCAGGCTGCAATAATCTTCTGTGCAACAGAGCAACTAATACTGCCATAATAGAAATAGACAAATAAGGCTTAAGGAATTTATTCCTGCATAAATTATACTAATGAAAATCTGTGCTAATAAAAGTTCAGAACATACAATCAGAATTAGATCATTTTCTAAGTTTTTAAAGTGTGTATTATAGTAATATCTGGGCCTCATTTCATCATAAATATATAAAATTCTGACTTTGACTTGGGCTTTTTATAAAAATTGCAAAGGATTGACAATATGCTACATTTGTCAGTTTGAAAGTACTGACGTTTAGACATTTTCATGAGAATTCCCAAGTATATTAAATAAACTGCTTCTGATTCTTTGTCCTTTTGAGTATTTTCTCTTATTTCAATTATATCTTACATTTTAGTCAAAGTAAGTGAATCACTTATCCTGTGTTGTGTATGTAAATGTCTGTGTTGTCTGGCACCGAATTCCCAAGAGTCCCCAGAAGCGTTATTTCTACAAGTTAACAAAGCTTGGTATGATATTGACCCAAAGGCCGCAATCAAGTCTAAATTCCTTTCAGAATAAAAAATCAGTTCTAAATTCCTTTCAAATAAGCAAAGAAAGATTAGATATATTTTTATTAAGTGCACTTTATTTCATTCCATTAGCTTCTTTAAAATTGATTTTTTTTTTTTTCTTTTTAGGGCCACACCTACAGCATATGGAATTTCCTGGGCTAGGGGTCGAATCTGAGCTGCAGCTGCTGACCCACACGACAGCCACAGCCTCAGCAATGTGGGATCCAAGCTGCATCTGCAGCCTTTGCCACAGCTTGCAGCAATGCCAGATCCTTAACACCCTGAGTGAGGCCAGGGATGGAACCTACATCCTCATGGATATTGGTGGGGTTCATTACTGCTGAGCCACAATGGGAACTCCTGATATAACTATTTTATATAGCAGCTCTTTGAACATCTGTAGGGTTCTCTAGTCCTACTCTCTTTGGTCACAGTAGTTCATAATTTTCTCTCTCTCTCTTTTTTTTTTTTTTGGTCTTTTTCTAGGGCTGCACCGCAGCATATGGAGGTTCCAAGGCTAGGGATTTAATCAGAGCTGTAGCTGCTGGCCTACACCACAGTCACAGCAATGCCAGATCCAAGCCACATCTGCAACCTACACCACAGCTCATGGCAACACCGGATCCTTAACCCACTGAGCGAGGCCAGGGATCGAACCCGAAACTTCTTGGTTCCTAGTCGGAACCAAGTTAACCACTGAGCCACAATGGGAACTCCTCATCATTCTCTTTACTTAAGGAATTTGCCATGGAATCTTCTTGATATGGGCTTGCCAAATCCACAATAAGTTGTTGTATTTCAGCCAAAAGAGTGATCCTGGAGTTCCTGAATCTGACTAGGAACCATGAGGTTGCAGGTTCGATCCCTGGCCTTACTCAGTGGGTTAAGGATCCGGCGTTGCCGTGAGCTGTGGTGTGGGTTGCAGACGAGGCTCGGATCCTGTGTTGCTGTAGCTCTGGCGTAGACTGGTGGCTACAGCTCTGATTTGACCCCTAGCCTCAGAACCTCCATATGCCACAGGAGCAGCCCAAGAAATGGCAAAAAGACCAAAAAAAAAAGAGTGATCCTAGTTAATTCAGGACATCAGTTGCTCTGGAGTTATGTAAATCCAAGACCCGCTTAACTATTTTCACCTGTTTATTTCTTTAAATAAATTTTAGAATATTACTGGAAATTTTATCCCCAAAAATCCTGTGGAATTTTTATGTTAAGTACATTAAATTTATAAATCAATTTAAGAAGTTCCATTATATTAACAATTTTTTAATTTGTATACATCTCTATGTCTTCATGTTTTCTCAGCAGAGCTGAGTAATTTTTTTCATAGAGGCACATGTAGTTCCCTTATTGGGCAAAAAAATTCCATATAAATAAATCTGTATTAATTTTCTATTGCTGATGTTAACAACTTTACCACAAACTAAGAAGCTGAAAACAAAATAAAGCAGAGTTCCCATCGTGGCTCAGTGGTTAACGAATCCGACAAGGAACCATGAGGTTGTGGGTTCCATCCCTGGCCTCGCTCAGTGGCTTAAGGATCCGGCATTGCTGTAGGCTGTGGTGTAGCTCACAGACGCGGCTCGGATCTGGCATTGCTGTGGCTGTGGCACAGGCCGGTGGCTATGGCTCTGATTCAACCCCTAGCCTGAGAACCTCCATATGCCATGGGAGCAGCCCTAGAAAAAACAAACAAACAAACAAACAAAAAAACAGGAGTTCCCATCGTGGCTCAGTGGTTAACGAATTCGACTAGGAACCATGAGGTTGCGGGTTCAATCCCTGGCCTTGCTCAGTGGGTTGGGGATCTGGCTTTGCCGTGAGCTATGGTGTAGGCTGCAGATGTGGCTCGGATCCCGCATTGCTGTGGCTCTGGCGTAGGCCAGCGGCTATGGCTCTGATTTGACCCCTAGCCTGGGAATCACTATATGCTGTGGGAGCAGCCCAAGAAATGGCAAAAAAAAAAAAATTAAAATTAAAATAAAAAATAAACCTGTAAATTCTCTTACAGCTCTGTCAGAAGTTCAACATGAATCTCACTGGGCTAAATTCGAAGTGTCAACAGGGCTGCATTCATTTTAGTTCTTTTTCTTCCCAGGTTTACTGAGGTCTAATGGACAAAAACTGTATATATTTAAAGTGTACAACATGATAATGTGATATATGTATACACTGGTGGATTATTCCCACAATTAAGATACTTAGCAATCCATCACCTCACACAGTTACTCTGTGTGTGTGTGTGTGTGTGTGTGTGTGTGTGTGTGTGGTTAAGATACTTAAGATCTGCTCTATTAGCAACTTTCAAGTATCCTGTACAGTGGCATTAACTACTGTCACCATGCTATACATTAGATCCCCAGAATGCAATCATCTTCTAACAAAGCTTAGCTGAATTCTTGTCTGAAGGCTGTAGGAGAGAATCCATTTCCTTCCATTTTCTAGCTTCTGGGGGCCACCCAGATTCCTAGGCTATAGCCCCTTCTTCCATCTTTAAAGCCAGTAATGTCGAATCTCTCTGACTTTTATAGCTGTATCTTCCTCTGATTTGTTTTCTTTTGCTTCCTTCTTCCATCTTTAAGAACACTTGAGATTACATTGCTTGCGTCTACTAGATAATCCAGGCTACTATTTCTAAAAGTCAACTGATAAGCAAACTTAATTCCATCTGAAACCTTAGTCCCCTTTTGCTGTGCAACCTAAAATACAGCAGTTTCCAGGGATTGGGATGTGGACATCTTTGGATAACCATTACTCTCCCCACCACACCATCTGTAACATTTTCTGCTTTTGTCTCAAATTCCAAGAAACTCAAACTAAATTTAGTTTTTAATTGCAATCACTAGCTCATCACTATCTCCTGGTATATGTATTGCTCCAATTCTTATAAATTCTGATTTCTCTATTATTTAACACTACTATTTCCTATGTTTTGATACTGTAAGCTACCACAAGTCGCATTTTTATAAGTTAGAGGAGGAACAACTTCAGATGAATAACCACCACAACATAGATCAAACATCCTTCACAACATCGTCATATGTGAAAAGAACAATCAGTGATGTATGAAAAGAACAATCCATTATGACCATATAAAGTTTGTCCCAACAAGGCAGAGTTGAATTAATATTTGAATATCAATCAATGGAATTCATCACATTAACAGGATAAAGAAAAAAGCATATAATCACATCAATCATATGGAAAGGGCATTTGATAAAATCTGATACCCACTCATATTAAAAACTCTCAAGTAACTGTGTAGAGAAGGAAGTTTCCTCATATTCACAAAGGGCATCTAGGACAAACTTACAGTTCATGTCATACATGATAGTGGAAAGACTGAAAACTTACCGCTTAAATGAGGAGCAAAGCTAATCACTGCCACTAAAATATTGTACCAGAAGACCTAGTCTGTACAAGAAGGCAAGAAAAATAAATAAATGCCATGTAGATTGGAAAAGAAGTAAAACTCTTATTTGCAGATGACATCATAATGAATGCAAAGCCCTAAAGAGCCACAGGAACTTTTAAGTGACTTTAGCAATAACACAATATACAAAGTTGATATATATTTGACCCTTGAACAACATGGGGCTAATCTGAGTGTAACTTATAGCTGGCCTTTCATATCTATGTTTCCTCCACATCTGTGGATTCAACCAACCTTGGACCGTGCTATACTGTAATATTTGCTGCTGAAAAATATCCACATACTAGTGGACCCAGGCAGTTCAAACCAACGTTGTTCAAGGATCAACTGTATGTAAATTAATCAGATTTCTACACACTACTGAAAAATAATTGAAAACTGAGTTAACTGGAGTTCCCATCGTGGCTCAGCAGAAACGAATCTGACTAGCGTCCATGAGGACGTAGGTTTCATCCCTGGCCTTGCTCAGTGGGTTAAGGATCTGGCATTGCTGTGAACTGTAGTGGAGGTCACAGAAGCAGCTTGGCTGTGGCATTGCTGTGGCTGTGGTGTAGGCTGGCAGCTACAGCTCCAATTCAGCCCCTAGCCTGGGAACCTCCATAGGCCAAGGGTGCAACCCTATAAACACACACACACACACACACACACAAAATTGAGTTAACAATAACATCAACAAACAGAATATTTATGGACAAACTGAATTTAATATGTGTGATTACAAATGAAGATGACTAACATTGCTGAGAAAATTAAAGAATACCATATACCATAATCTATGTTCATGGATTAAGAAGTTGCACATCATTTGATCTATACATTCAATGCAATCCTAATCTAAGTGCCAGCATTGTTCTTTATGGAAATACATGACTTTTTATAAAAATTCACCTGAACAAAGGATCTGAAATAGCAAAACATTTTTGAAAAAGAAGAAAATTTGAGGGTTCACACTACGTAATTTCAAGATATATTGTAAAATAACCAAGACAATGTTCTATGGATTTAAACATAGACATATTAGTCGATGGAACAGAATATAGAATCCAAAATTTAATTGACACTTAAAAGATCAACTTGGAGTTCCCATCGTGGCTCAGTGGTTAACAAATCCGACTAGGAACCATGAGGTTGCAGGTTCAATCCCTGGCCTCGCTCAGTGAGTTAAGGATCCAGTGTTGCCATGAGCTGTGGTGTATGTCGCAGACGTGGCTCAGATCTGGTGTTGCTGTGGCTGTGGCGAAGGCTGGCAGCTGCAGCTCCGATTAGACCCCTAGCCTGGGAACCTCCATATGCCGAGGGTGTGGCCCTAGAAAAGACAACAACAACAAAAAAAATCAACTGACTTTCAACAAAGATGTCAAGTAAGTTAACTCAACGGGAAAAAAATAGTCTTTTCAAATGGCGCTGGATAAACTAAATAGATTGAAAAAAATAAATCTTGATCCTTGTCTTATACCATATAGCAAAGTAAACTCAAAATGGATCACAGACCTAAAATTTAAAACTGAAACTATAAAATTTCTAGAAGAAAACAGGAGAAAACCTTGAAGGCTTTAGTGTAGGCAAAAATTCCTTAAGACATAAAAAGACTCAACCCTAAACATAAAAAATTAATAAATTGTACTTAAAGTTTAAGCCTCTGCTCTCCAAAATATATCATTCAGAAAATAAAAGTACAAGCCAGACAGTAAGAAAAATATTGTCAAGATATACATATCCAGAAGTTCCCGTCATGGCTCAGCAGTTAGCAAACCCGACTAGCATCCATGAGGATGCAGGTTTGATCCCTGTCCTTGCTCAGTGGGTTAAGGAACCGGCATTGACATGAGCTATGGTGTAGGTCAAAGATGCGGCTCAGATCCAGTGTTGCTGTGGCTGTGGTGTAGGTGGGCAACTTCAGCTCTGTTTGGCCCACTAGCCTGGGGCCTTCCATATGCTGTGGGTTCGGCCCTGAAAAGAAAAAAGACAAAAGACAAAAAATATATATATATATATATATTCTCCAACAAAGGCCTTGTATCTAGAATATACAAACTCTTACAACACAGTGACAAGAAGACAAAAAGTAATAAATGAGCAAAATATTTGAATAGGCATATCACAAACCGAGGTATATGGGAAGATGATAAGCAATTGGAATGGTTCTCAACATCAGAAGTTAGGGAAATGAAGACTAAAACCACACATACGTTTGAATGCTTAAAATTAAAGATTAACAATTCCCATTGTTAAACTCATACTTCTGATGAGAGTATAAAATCACACAACCTCTTTGAAATCTGTCTTATAGTTTCTTACAAGTTAAACATACACGTCATATGATCCAATAACTCTTATTGTATTTACCTAAGAGAAGCAAAAACGTATGTGCAAAAAACCTGTAAACTATCACATAGCTACTTTATTCATAATTATAAAAAAAACTAGAAATACCCAAACAACCATTAATGCATAAAGTAATAAAGTGTGGTATGCCCATATAATTAAATACTAATCAATAATTTTAAAAAAGAATAAACTACTGGAGTTCCCGTCGTGGCGCAGTGGTTGACGAGTCCGACTAGGAACCATGAGGTTGCGGGTTCGGTCCCTGCCCTTGCTCAGTGGGTGAACGATCCGGCGTTGCCGTGAGCTGTGGTGTAGGTTGCAGACGCGGCTCGGATCCCGCGTTGCTGTGGCTCTGGCGTAGGCCAGTGGCTACAGCTCCAATTCCACCCCTAGCCTGGGAACCTCCATATGCCGCGGGAGTGGCCCAAGAAATAGCAACAACAACAACAAAAAAAAAAAAGACAAAAGACAAAAATAAAATAATAAAATAAATAAACTACTGATACTCACAGGCATGGATTAATCTCAGGAACGGCAAGCAGAGCAAAAGAAGTCAGGCACAATAGTGTAACTACTGCATGATTCAATTTATACGAAACTTTAGGAAAGACAAATTTAATTTATAGTGACAAAAAATCAGATCCTTGGTTAGGGATAAAGTGATTGGGAAGTAGCTGAAGAAACTTTTTGGGGTGATAGAAGTGTTCTAGTTCTTGATTAGGTAGGTAGTTACATGGGTGTAACTTTATCAAATTTTATCAAACTATATGATTAAAATGTGTGCGTTTTATGTAATTCATTTCTACCTCAATAAGGATACTTTCAAATAAATTCCAATACATCTCCATCGTGATTTTGTCAAAATCTCAAGTACTACAAAAAGTATAAAACAAATGTAGAAATAAGTGAATCACTGTCAAAGTGACAAAACTTAATTAATATATACAGGCAAAGGCTTAAATAAAACCTTGAAAATATATTCAAAAGCAGGATTAAACCCATTCTAACATATTAAACAGTTCTCTCACAACTTAACCTGTTTCTGAAACTGACACCATGCCCCAAAGCCTGTGTGGTCTTTCAGTGGTAAAACTAGAAGTGTTCTTTAAACTTTTCCACATCCTTTTTCCTTACGTGTTCCAACATGATAATTTCCTTTATTAAAGTAATAGTAACTAAGTCACTCTCTTTAATGCAGATGTCTGCCCTGCTCCATACCATTTCACCTACTGGTTTTGATTCCTTGCTTTCACTCTCACTAAAGATATGACCGTAATAATATCTGTAATTCCAAGCCCATCATGTACATGATTTCATGAAAAACACTTGTCCCTGTCTGAGATGCTTCATGGCAATTTTTACTTCCTCATTCCGCAAGGTGTAAATGAGGGGATTCAGCACAGGAGTGACCACAGTGTAGAAGACAGATACCACCTTGTCAATGGAGAAGCTGGTGTCTGGCCGAGTATAGATGAAGATACATGGTCCAAAGAAGAGGGCAACCACCATGAGGTGGGCGGAACAGGTAGACAGGGCTTTCCTGCGCCCTTCAGCTGACTGTCTTCTAAGAGAAACCAAGATGACCATGTAGGAGGTGACCAAAGCCAGGAAGCACGCAAGGGAGATGGTTCCACTATTGGACACAATCAGCATCCCTGTGAGGTGTGTGTCTGTGCAGGCCAGCGTGATGACCGGAGGAACATCACAGAAGTAGCTGTCAATAACATTGGGGCCACAGTAAGGTAGGCGAATGGTCAAGAAGGTCTGCGCCAGCGAGTGAACAGTACCCCCCAACCAGAGAGCAAAGACAAGCTGCACACAGACCTTCATGTTTATCACATTGGGATAGTGCAATGGAGCACAGATGGCTACATAACGATCATAGGCCATAATGGTCAGCAGAAAGATCTCAGCACAGGCAAATAGATGTAGGAAGAAGAGCTGTGCAATGCAGTTGTCAAAGGAAATCGTCTTTCTCTCTGAAAGCAAGCCCTCTAGCATCTTGGGCATGGTGACAGATGAGTGGCAGATGTCAATAAAGGACAGATTGCTCAGGAAGAAATACATGGGGGTATGAAGACGTGGAGTAAAGACTATGGTAGCCATGATGAGAACATTCCCCAAAAGGGTTAGCACATACATGACTGAGAATGCCATGAAAAGTAATATCTCCAGCACCCAGTTATCGGTGAGTCCCAAGAAGACAAATTCAGTCACTCTCGTTTGGTTTAGAGCATCCATCCAACGAGTTTTCAAAGGACCTTGGGGGAAAAAAAACTTGAACGATAATGTATACTTAATGTGATAGGATTGGAACTAATTGAAGTGACTCTGCATTCCTATCTGAGTTGTTTATTTATTATAAGGGCATATAAAATATAAGATCAATTTAATAACAATTATTATAATATACCCAGTATGTATCAGGAGCCATTCCATGCACTTTATATACACCATTCTATTTAACTACAACTGCCCGTGACATTAAGCATTATTGTTCTCACCTGGCAGATGAGATGAGCGATCCCTACAAGAATAAATAAGTAGGAGTTCCCGTTGTGGCTCAGTGGTTAACGAATCCGACTAGGAACCATGAGGTTGCGGGTTCGGTCCCTGGCCTTGCTCAGTGGGTTAACGATCCGGCGTTGCCGTGAGCTGTGGTGTAGGTTGCAGACGCGGCTTGGATCCCGCGTTGCTGTGGCTCTGGCGTAGGCCGGCGGCTACAGCTCCGATTCAACCCCTAGCCTGGGAACCTCCATATGCCGCAGGAGCGGCCCAAGAAATAGCAACAACAACAACAACAACAACAACAACAAAGACAAAAAGACAAAAAAAAAAGAATAAATAAGTAGTTCAAAACCCTTAGCCGGTAGTTAGCTAGCTTTTTTCGTTTCAGTCTAATCCACAGGTAATGCCAAATTAATATTCCAAAATACAACTCCTAGCTAAAATCACTCACTGTTTCACTCTTCCTATCAAAGTGCCTTCAAAGCCTACAACAGTCTGATGTATACTTTTCTAGTATGACATCTGCTCCCATGCCCCACCCCATCCTATCTCTAATCAAGCAAGTTGCAAGTTACTCAGCTCCAGCCATGCTAACTCTCCCTAAAATTTTTGTCCTTTTTTTTTTTCTTTTTTGGCTGCACCCATGGCATACAGAAATTCCCAGACCAACGATCAAATTTGTACCACCAGCAGTGATCCAAAACACAGCAATGGCAACACCGGATTTTTAACCCTCTGTGCCACCAGGGAACTCCAAAATCTTTGTCTTTATGTATGCTGTTCTCTCTGCTCCAAAAACATACCCTCCACTCAACTGCACTGTCCTCATCAATAACTTTTTAAAAACTTTTATTGGAGTATAGTTGTCTTACAATGTTGTGTTAGTTTCAGGTGTACAGCAAAGTGAATCAGTTATACATATATCCATTCTTTTTCAGATTGTTTTTCCCATATAGGTTATTACAGAGTATTGAGTAGATTTCCCTGTGCTATATAGTAGGTCCACTGTGAACTGTTAAACTACTATTCATCCTCTAAGATTATCTCAAAGAGCAGTACCTTTAGGAAAACTTTACTGATGCAATCAAATCCTATCTCTTCCCTTTCATACTTCTTCTATGGTACTTAATTGTAAAAGAAAGTAAGATCAGCTATCTAGTTTTGCTCCCTATTAAACTAAAATTTTCTTAAAAAGCAACAGCTACATATGACTTATCCTTTGCAGCACTTAGCATGACTTCTTGCACACAATAGGTATGGAAAAGATATTTTTCTTTGAACTAAATTGAACTTCTTAGTTAACCTGCCAAAGAATCCAATCTTTCTTCACAAAAGAGTTAATAAGTGATTTTTAAATTCTATGATATGATGCGTCCCCTAGGAGACACTATTGTATAAATACTAAAGTTGTATTACCTGTAATTTTCTAGACTGATTGGCTGGCCAGAAACTATAACAGAGTTTAGGAAATATTTACCACAAACCACCAAACCTATTTATATTCTTGATCTAATTATTTCAATTATAGGAATTTCCTAATCATCCAAACTGTGGAAAAAGTTAAATGCAAGAAAATATTAATTACAGCATTTTTTAAATCAATAGGCATGGAATTTTTTGGGTTTGATAATGATACATAATAAATAACTTGAATATAATGCACTTGAATAGAATTGTATGCAGCCATTAGAAATGGTAATAATGAAGGATTACCTATATGACAAATATATATATATATTTGTCTTTTGAGGGCTGCACCCACAGCAAATGGAAGTTCCCCTGGCTAGGGGTCAAATAGGAGCTGCAGCCACTGGCCTAGACCACAACCACAGCAACTCAGGATCCAAGCCATGTCTGCGACCTACACCACAGCTCACAGCATTGCTGGATCCTTAACCCAGAGAGCAAGGCCAGGGATCGAACCCACATGCTTACGGATACTAGTCAGGATGGTTAACCTCTGAGCTACGTCGGGAACTTCCTGAAAAACTACTGAAATATTATAAAGACTAAAAAGTAAGGTAAAATTTAACTTCCTCAAAGTTTTTAAATATATATACCATATGAATTATCAAAACACAAATAGTAGACTAAAGAAAAATACTGCAATACATATGATCAAAAAAGATAATATTCCTATCATTCAAACATCTCCTAAAACATGATAAGAAAAGACAAATGACAATTAAAAAGTATGACCAGACAAGTCAGGAAAAAAAATGCAGATAACAAATAAGTATGAATAAAAAGATGCTCAGCTTCAATTGTAGGTTAAAAAAAAAAAAAAAACAGCCAAAACCTTTCATCTCTTTTCATGTTGGCAAAGGTGTAAGGAATTGAGCACTCAATAGACTGCTATTAGTAGTAGGTTTTATTGGAGTTCCCACTGTGACTCAGCGGGTTACAAACCCAACTAGTACCCATGAGGATTCGGGTTCAATCCCTGGCCTCCCTCGATCAGTGGGTTAAGGATCCAGCATTGCCACGAGCTGTGGTTTGGGTCACAGATGCGGCTCAGATCCTGCAGTGCTGTGGCTGATGGTGTAGACCTTACAGCTATGCCATAGGTGGGGCCCTAAAAAGCAAAGAAAGAAAGAGAGAAAGAGAGAGAGAGAGAAAAGAAAAGAAAAAGAAAGGATACCTGTTTATTGAAGAATTTTTAGCAAAAAAAAAAGTACTGGAAATAAATGATATTTATCAAAAGAGACCTAGGTAATAAATTTTAGCACAGCCTCATTATGGAATATTACATAGCCACTAATAAGAATGAGTTGCAGGGGAGTTCCTGTTGTGGCTCAGTGGTTAACAAATCTGACTAGGAACCATGAGGCTGCAGGTTCAATCCCTAGCCTCGCACAGTGGGTTAAGGATCCAGCATTGCCATGAGCTGTGGTGTAGGTCGCAGATACGGCTCGGATCCCGTGTTGCAGTGGCTCTGGCGGAGGCCGGTGGCTACAGTTCCGATTAGACGCCCTAGCCTGAGAACTTCCATATGCTGCAGGTGCGGCCCTAGAAAAAGACAAAAAAGAGTGAGAGAAACCAAAAAACTGATTAAAAAAAAATTGACTTGTAGTCTTTCATATCTTCTCCAGAACAGCCCACATAACTTGTATGCTGACCTTCAGAACACAGAAAGAACAGGCTTTCCCTGTTAGTATTAAGGACTCCATTGTTTACACAAGCAAAGACAAAAAGAAGAGACTCATTCCTTCTTTGGAAGGTTGTATCATATTCAACTTTCACTCTATAGATATTTGTAGTGTCTAGCCAGGCACTGTGCAAGGGATTCAGTTACAAAGAGGCAGAGGGAGGGAGTTCCCATCGTGGCTCAGTGGTTAACAAATCCGACTAGGAACCATGAGGTTGTGGGTTCAATCCCTGGTCTCGCTCAGTGGGTTAAGGATCTGGCATTGCCATGAGCTGTGGTGTAGGTCGCAGATGGATCCCATGTTGCTGTGGCTCTGGCATAACCAGTGGCTCTGGCATAACCAGTGGCTACAACTCCAATTAGACCCCTAGCCTGGGAACCTCCATATGCCTCGGGTGTGGTCCTAGGAAAAAGACAAAAAAAAATATAAAGAAAAAAAAACAAAGAGGCAGAGGGAAATGAAGTTCTTGTTCCCTCCCAATGCTCAAACTCCACAATCCTATGACTTTTTTGACAAATGAAGAAAGGAACAGATGCTATGGCTAATGCTAAACTATGACAAGTCATAATCCCAGGCATTTTGAAGAATGTTGGTGGGTATGTGTATTTATTGATGTGGAGGAGGTAGGTGTCTTCATAGAAAGCAACATTTTGAAAATGTATACTGAGTTCCGAGACAGAAGAGAGGTTAAAATAATTCTAAGTTAAAAGACCGTCTATTAAACTTATTAACATCACATATTATGCAGCATATCAAACAAGCGGTTGAGATTGTCTTGCTCGGTACCACATGCATATGCACATACCCACAAAAAGCAAGCAATGCAAGAAAATAGGCGGTAAAAATTTACCAATTTTTGGAGTTCCCTTGTGGCACAGCAGGTTAAGGATCCTGCGTTGTCACTGCAGTGGCTTGGGTTGTGACTGTAGCAAGTGCTGGCCCAGAAGTTTCCACGTGCCATGGGTGTAGCCATAAAAAAAAGAAAAAACTTATCAATTTTCTCCAACTATACAGAGGGAACTTAGCTAACTGTTAGTGTTGTTCATTTCTTCTGAAATGAAATAGAGAGAAAGCAAAATATCAAAAAACTCAAAAACATTCTTCATGGACATTAGTAACTGGTTTGCTATTTAAATAGCTTCACCTGTTTAATGTTGCTCTCTAGATTTTTAGTCCCTTTCATTCTCTGTAAATTTTGCATTTCTCCTATTCAATGTTTTTGCCTTCTTCTGGTCAAGTAAGGTAGAACAAAGCCTACTTGCTATTCCACTTTAATCATTAACTACTACGGGCACCGTTACAACTATGTTTGAACAGGTTCCAAAATCTGTTATTCATTCAACAAACATTTATTAGAGAAAGTATTTGTCTTTAGTTAATAGAAGTTTCATGCTTTATGCAATTTATTTACATTACTAACTTCAAGCATAAAATTTTGTCAAAAAACAAAACTATTTTGATTATGGTAATCATGTCACAAGTATATGTGTATCAAATCATCATATTGTCCCCGTAAATACATATAATTTTCATTTGTCAATTGTACTTCAATAAAGTTGATGGGAAAAGAAAATATAAAAGTTTTTAAGGAATTGTGTCAAATCAAACTAGATTAGTCTTAGGTTCTATTATTGTCCTGATAAACTAAAAAAACTTATCAAATGAGGACCAATTTTGTGAGTTAATGTACCTAAAAATTGGATCCTGCTTCTTTTTACTCCTTTAACCAATTCATCTGTCATGTATCTCTGCATGTACTATGTATCTGTGGTACACTTGGGCAAGTCACTTGACTTTATATTCATTATCTGAAGAGTTGGTAATACTTTTATCCCTTTAATTATTGTGATGGGGAGTTCGCTTCATGGCTCAGTGGAAACAATCTGACTAGCATCCATGAGGACTCAGGTTCAATCCCTGGCCTCACTCAATGGGTTAAGGATCTGGCATCACCATGAGCTGTGATGTAATACCAGTCAGATCTGGCATTGCTGTGGCTGTGGTGTAGGCCAGCAGCTACAGCTCCAATTCGACCCCTAGCTTGGGAACCTCCATATACGGGTGCGGCCCTAAAGAGACAAAAAATTATTGTGATGGTTAATTACATGTGTCAATTTGGCTAGGCTATAGTACCCAGTTGTGAGGTCAAATACCATCTAGCTGTTGAGAAGGTATTTTCCAGGTGTGATTAACATTTAAATCCATAGGCTTTGAGTAAAGCAGTTTACACTTATAATGGACAGGGCTAATACAATCAGTGGAAGGCCTTAAAAGATTAAGATCCTCAGAGGAAGGAATTTGGTCTCCTGACAGTCTTTAGACTCAAGACTGAAAGACTGGCTCCTAGGAGTTCCCACTGTAGTGCAGTGGGTTAAGGATATGGCATTGTCTCTGCAGAGGCTGGGTCACTGCGATGGCATGGGTTTGATCCCTGACCCGGTGAGTTAAGGATCCGGTGTTGCTGAAGCTGAGGCGTAGGTTGCAGCTGCAGCTCAGATTTGATCCCTGGCCCAGGAACTTCCATAGGCCACAGGTGAGGAGGAAAAAAAAGACTGAAAGATTGACTTCTGCCAGAATTTCCAGCCTGCTGACCTGCCCTGACAGACTTCAGATTTTTCAGGCCCCACAATCTCTTGAGTCAGTTCCTCTCTCTCTTTCACGGTCTTCTTCTCTCTTCATATATATAATTTATTTCAATCAATAGATAGAAAGACAATAAATAGATATATAGAAAGAGCAAGATCCTATTAATTATGTTTCTTTGGAGAAGCCTAGTACAATTGCTTTCCTCACAATGGTCTTAAAGGAGGGAATGTGATTTAGGTTTGGTAAAGTTTAGATATACAGGAAGACCACTGTTCATTTATAACTCTAAGCATATAAACTTCTCATGAAGATCTTATTATCTCCTCTCCAACCTCAACACATACCTTAAATAAGTAACAGTAATCATTACCACTTTACAAAGGTAAGGCAGAAAGAGGATAGGAAAACACAAATCAAATCAATGAACCCAGGAGCTTTATTAAACTCTGGCTCTCTTTTAAAGGCCAAAGCAATATTCTTCAATGTATAATCAATAACATTAGTCTATAGACTTGTCTTTCTCGTTTAAAATTGATTTTCCACTGGCATCAAATACTTACCATCTACTTCTGACCCTCCTCTATGATTCAGTTTTCCTCTGAAATGAATACCCTGTTACAGAATCCTAGGATGTAAAAATCACAGAGCACAGATTCTGCACAAGGTGGATTTCAGGCTTGAAAATTTTGTGATTTTTATCTATCTGACATAGGATTTTTGAAGTGATCATTGCATGACTATAATTGAACTTGCTATCAGTGAATACTCAGGGGTATTATTAAAAGTTTTCCATTTCAATGAGTTTCCTGTCATTAGTCACACTCACTCAACAATTTAATAAGTGGATGATAAAACTAGAAAACTCCAAATATGGAAGAGTTCCAAACCTTTAGCCAGTTGCAATACACACCAGGGATTCAAAGTCCACTGACAAGTGAAAGCTCACCCATGAATACTAAGTTCTTGGTATCAATCCATGGACTCTCAAAATGCCCAATAAGCAGCCTGGAACTTTGTTTCCAGAAGTATCTGACTCACCACCTCCTCATTTTCTTTTCTACCACTTGAGTAAAAGTTCAGAGTAAAAATTATATATGGATTTCCTGTCACGGTGCAGCAGAAACGAATCCAACTAGGAACCGTGAGGTTGCGGGTTCAAACCCTAGCCTCGCTCAGTGGGTTAAGGATCTGGTGTTGCTGTGAGTGTGGTGTAGGTCACAGACAAAGCTTGGATCTGGCTTTGCTGTGGCTATGGTGTAGGCCAGCAGCTACAGCTCCGATTGGACCCCTAGCCTGGGAACCTCCATATGCCGCATGTGCGGCCCTCAAAAGACAAAAAGACAAAAATATATATATACATATTTTTTTTCCACCAATTGACTATGCCTTTAAATAAGGCAAAAATATCAAGATGGGAGTTCCCATTGTGACTCAGCGGTTACGAACCTGACTAGAATCCATGAGGACATGGGTTTGATCCCTGGCCTTGCTCAGTGGGTTAAAGACCCTATGTTGCCGTGAGCTGCGGTATAGGTCTCAGACTTGGGGTTCGAATCCAGCATTGCTGTGACTGTGGTGTAGGCTAGCAGCTTCATCTCAAGCCCCAGCCTGAGAACTCCCATATGCCACAGGTGCTGCCCTAAAAAGGCAAAAAAAAAAAAAGCAATATAACATTACAGCTTCTTTTTTTATTCAAGTATTTACAATATTGTGCTTTCTGCTGTACAGCACAGTGACTTAGTTATACACACATATACATTCTTTTTTTCAATATTCCATTCCATAACAGTTTATCGCTGTGCTATATACAGTAGGACATCATTGCTTATCCATTCTAAATATAATAGTTTCCATCTACTAACCCCAAACTCCCAGTCTATCCCTCTCCCTCCCCCCTCCTCCTTGGCAAGCCTGTTCTCTATGTCTTTGAGTCTGTTTCTCTGTCAATGGACATTTAGGTTATTTCCAAGTTTTCACTATTGTGGATAGTGCTGCTATGAACATAGCAGGTGTGGGCATACCTTTGAATCATTGTTTTGTCTGGATATACACCCAGAAATGGGATTGCTGGATCATATGGTAATTCTAGGGTAATTCTAGATTTAGTTTTCTGCAGTAGTTGCACTAACTTACATTCCCGTCAACAGTGAAGGAGGGTTCCCTTTCTCCACACCCTATCCAGAATTTGTTATTTGTAGACTTTTTAATGATGGCCAGTCTGACCAGTGTGAGGCGGTACTCATTGTAGTTTTGATTTGCGTACCTCTAATAGTTATATTGCTTTCTAACATGATTGTGTCCACCACAGAAATTCCATTTTATGAATTAGAATAAAACTCCCTCCTACATCACCCAAAGGGAATTTTGCTTTATCTTTTACTTAAAAAAAAGTGTCACACATGAATAATTATACCTTATTTTACATTGGAGTGGCCCTCACTTTTGATATCCAAATAACCTACAATTTGAACTTCCAAGATCTGATCAGATTTATCTCTTGTGGGGACAAAGCCACAACAGTATTTAGCTTATAGTAGGCTGTAACCTTTAACAAACCTCACTGAAGATTTGAAAGCAGGAAAGGAAAATCTTTAAATTGCTACAGATTTTTTACTGTTCTTCATGACCACTGACAATGCCTTGTCATAGAATCCCCTGCTAGCGGCTTCCTCACCCTGAATTATGCCATGTTGCTTACACGTACTCTTCTTTCCCATCTCCTATAGGTGATCATGTCCATGCGCCTCACGTTCAAAACCCTAAACTTCACTTCCAGCCTGCCTTATAAACTCCCAAAGTGTTAAGATCACATTAATTTCTCAAGGAGAGATGCACACATGAAGTTAGCCATACATAACCAATGAGAATACTGAACATCTCATTTTGAAACATTTGCACTTGGTCTCCCAAAGCTCAAGGTCTCCCCAAAGAGAAAGTGATCTCTCCAGGGCAAGAAAACTGCCCCATATACAAACTTCATCTTGCATCTTTAGATCCATAAGATATAAATACTTGTCAGGATTTCACCTTCCAAAAACGAAGGATTGAGAAATACTGAGATCTAGTCCTAGAATGCCAGTCACATGATACTCAGTGAAAGTTCAAGATTACAAGAAGCAAAGTAACATTTATATAGAGTTTATTATTGCCAGCACTATTCTGTGTGTGTGTGTGTATGTATGTGTGTGTGTGTGTGTGTGTGTGTGTGTTTAACTCAACCACCCATGAGGCAAGTACTATTATTGTTATTTTATAAATGGCGAAATTGAATCAAAGAAAGATAAATTGACTTGCTCAAGACCACCCAGCTAGAAAGAGGCAAATTCAAATCCAGGGACTGTTCCAAAGTCCCACGCTTAACTCCCAGCAAGCAGACACCCAGGAAATACAATTTCTCAATGCCAGTGGTTGCCTTGGGGTTTTGGTGCCACTGAAAAGGCCTCACAGTCACAGTGTCTCTCACAGCACAGAGGTACAAGGCAGAGTCTTTCATGTGCAGCTCCTTCACAAGGAGGTAACTGTATGCAACAGAGTGACTAAGGTATGAAGAAAAATGACCTCTCCTTTCCCAACCATCCAGAACATTGTAAATGAGAAACAACTGGATGCCACCATCATGGTGCTGGTACCACTACAGCCCGTTGAACCCAAATGTCTGGTAGGTGCAGTTGACCTGGACAGAGGCTCCTTCCATGGCCGTCAACTCACTGGGCTGCTCAATGCCTCCTCCCACAGCCTGTGAGAAGATACAGGACCATTACCAGGGCTGCACAGAAATCACATCATTATTAAAGAGAAACATTTCCATGTGGTCACAAAATCACCCATTGATGGAGGAATTCCTTAAATAGAAATAGGTGGTAGTAGAAGGAGGAGGACAAAGATGAGGACAAGGGACAAGGACAGTTAGCACTACATAGGGAAAATATGTGTAAGGAAAGACTCTCATTAGAAACATCAGAAGCTGAAGTTCTCATGGTGGCGAAGCGGTAACGAACCTGACTAGTATCCACAAGGATGTGGATTGGATCCCTGGCCTCACTCACTGGGTTAAGGGTCCAGTGTTGCCATCATCTGTGGTTTAGGTCACAGATGTATCTCAGATTCTGTGTTGGTGTGGCTGTTGTGTAGGCTGGCGGCTGCATCTCCGATTCTACCCTTAGCCTGGGCATTTCCATATGCCTCAGGTGCAGCCCTAAAAAAAGGCAAAAAAAAAGTCAGAAGTTTACCTGGGAGAAATTTATTTTGAAAGTTCCTGGCATTGCTTGTTAATAACTTGAGACGTACCTCTCACTGTCAGGGAAACATAAAGAAGGAAAAATCCCCACATTTGCTGCAGGACATCAGGAGGCAGGCACTGCAGCCCCAGTGTCTGAGCAACAGGAGGCAGCAGAAGGCAGACGCTGAGGGAGGAAAGCTCAATCTGGATGCAAAACCCAAAAGAAACATAGGGGGAGGGGATCCTTTCTTGAAGGGGTGACTTTAAGCTTCCGCAGGAGCAGCTGTGGGTTCCCTTATAGGAGTGTCTTCACATAAACATTTTCTGCTGATGAATCCTTGGGTCTTAGTCCATGTGATCCTGTGAGCATTAAACAATAGAATTGTAAGGAGCAGGGATGACAAATTGGAAGAATAACATAAGGCAGAGGCAGAAGTAGTCAATTTGACAATACTAAGAGTCTGTCTTTCTCAAGGCAGGAGAAAATGAAAACAGGAATGCAATTAGAGGTAGGTTATACACTGTGTGTGTGTGTGTGTGTGTGTGTGTGAGTGTGTGTTGATGCAGATAGTGGTGGTATTTGTGACAGTACTGAAGAGCTGGAAAAGTCTTTTTCTACCATCTAAATTTGTCTCCCAACAGGCAAAGATCCAAAGAAATACAATATATATATATGTTCATATATATGAATATAGAGGTAGAAAAGGAAAAACAAAGGAAAATACTCACTTTAGGTACTTCAGAAGGTTGAGATTAAAAGGAAATGGTGAAATATTAACCTTTTCTTATACCGTCTCTGTTTTGTTTGACTTGTAATTTTATTTTATTTTACTTGACCACACCTGCAGCATATGGAATTTCCCAGGCTAGGGATCAAATCTGAGCCTCCACAGGGACAACACTGGATCCTTAATCCACTGCACCATAGCAGAAACTCCTGAATTGTAATTTGTTATGTAAGAAAGTGAGAGTTTAAAAGAAAGAAATCAAGAGAGAATGGAGAAAGAGAAGAAGATTAGAAGGGAGAGTGAGGAAGGAAGGAAGGAAGGAAGGGAGGGAGGGAGGAAGGGAAGCTATGTTTTAAACTATTTCCCAATTGTCACAAAAGGAAATTATTGACATATTGTTTTCCTAAGTTAACGTACCCCAAGTTAATACAGTACTTTTGTAAAGGAATTTATAGCTCTTGTGAGCCCTCTGGATTTATTATTTCTATTCACTGCATGTAGCAGACATGGCACTTGGTTTTAATAAAGATAATACTGTCATCTTGTGGCCAGATGTAGCATCGCAACTTTAGAAATACACACACACACACACACACACACACACACACACACACACACACACACCCCCTAAACATCTTCTTTGTTAGTTCAAAGGAAACTTTTTCTTTCTTTCTTTTTTATTTTCTTTTTTTCTTTTTTTTGCTGCACCCTCAGCATATAGAGATTCCTGGGCCAGGTTTCAAACCCAAGCCACAGCAGCAACCCAGGCCACTGCAGTGACAACACTGGATTCCTGACGCACTGCAACACAAGGGAACTCCCAAGAATTAAAAGGGATATTAAAAAACCATCCAATCTTGGGAGTTCCCATCATGGCACAGCAGAAACGAACAGATTAGGAACCATGAGGTTGAGGATTCGATCCCTGGCCTCACTCAGTGGGTTGAGGATCCGGCATTGCTGTGAGCTGTGGTGCTGTAAACTGTGGTGTGGGTCGCAGACACAGCTTGGATCTGGCATTGCCGTGGCTGTAGTGTAGGCCAGCAACTGTAGCTCCAATTGGACCCCTAGCCTGGGAACCTCCATGTGCTGCGAGTACGACCCTAAAAGGGAAAAAAAAAATCATCCAGTCTTTGTCCAGCTCTGCTGTTTCACAGTAGAGGCTCCTGAAATTTATATAACACTCCAGGCTTCCCTTCTTCATTTCTAGCCAGTTCCCCGGTATTACTCAGATGAACATTAACCTTTATAAAATAAATAACTGAATCCCCAAAGCTACTTACCCTGGTATATACTACCTAGACCTACGCATGCATATGAGAATAGATTTGATACCAAATCAGCTTCTGGTTACTTTCAATTTGAGGTTCATATTTGAAAGCACAGCTTTTTTCCTGCCCTCAGCATTTAATATGCGTGGCAGTTTCTCCCATTCACTCATTCAAAACTCTTTATCGAGAACCTACTAAAAACAAGTAAAAGAGTAAATATGGTATGTCAGGTGGTGCTAAGTGCTACTGAGAAAAATAGAACAGGAGAGGGAGAGGGTCAAGAGAGACCTCAATGATTTGATAGCATAGGCACAGAAACCAGAAGAGGTGACGGAGGATCCTTGATGGGTATTTGGAGAGAGAAGGTGATCAGTTGAGAGCTCATAACACCTCTAAGAAACTAGAAATCATCCATGAGTTCATGTTGTGGCTCAGTGGGTTACAAACCCAACTAGGATCCATGAGGATGGGGGTTGGATCCCTGGCCACTCTCAGTAGGTTAAGGATCCGGCGTTGCCGTGAGCTGTGGTGTAAGTCACAGATGCAGCTCGGATCCTGCATTGCTGTGGCTGTGGCATAAGCGGGCAGCCTGCAGCTCCAATTTGACCCCTAGCCTGGGAACTTCCATGTGCCATGGTTGCAACCCTAAAAAGCGAAAAAAGGAAAGAAAGGAAGAAAGAAAGAAAGAGAGGAAGAAAGAGAGAAAGGAAGGAAGGAAGGAAGGACGGAAGGAAGGAAGGAAGGAAGGAAGGAAGGAAGGAAGGAAGGAAGGAAGGAAGGAAAGAAAACAAAGCCTATACTGGCAGAGTTATTCTCCACAGCCCCCTTTCTAGAAACCTACTAGAGACATTTCCTTCTCTCTCTCTTTCAGAATAGTGATCATAATGATGATGATGATGATAATGAGGATTTGGGGAAGGAAGATCTCATTAGGGAAATACTTCAGAGCAGTAACTTCCCCTGAGGTTAGAATGTGTCTTCAAATCTCTTGACAGTGGTTTGTTTGGTTTCTTTTCTTTTCTTTTCTTTTATTCAGGGCAAGAGAAGCAACAGCTGATGAAAACTACTGTAACATATGATTCAAGAAATATAGAAGTTACACTCATCAAAGAGGCCTGAAAGGCAAGTGCTCTCAAAGTTTCTAAATACCTATTTTCTAGGCAAAACTCCTGCAAGAATCCTAAAGCCTTCCAGAACATACATGGGAGCCCTTTACAGTAGGTTAGACCAAAGGATGTCTCTATGTGCTGGACCATTCCACTCAAGGACAGCCAGCCTCCTGAAACCAGCTCCATTCATAGTAAGGCCACAAACTACTTTGGAACCTTAAGGTTTTGGTGTCGTGTTCCCCCCCACCCCCGCCAAATGTTAATTTAATCAGTCTCTTTTCTCTCTCTTCTTCTTCTACTCTTTCTTAAACTGTTAGAATTAAGTTCCTTCTTTCAAACTTAGGGGACTTATTTTTGGGGTTGAGAAAAATGGTACAAAAGAAAATGCTATGTTATTATCATCTCTCTACTCTTTCTCTCTCTTCTCTCTCTCTTTCTCATAAAGGGCAGAGTTGGGCAGTGATAAAGTCATAGACGTTGTGAAGAAAAGTCCTTGGTAACTGTGCAAACATATACATTCTTTTCCTTAGCAAAAAGGACACTAAGTACCTTTCCATACGCAAGCTCATGATTTTAACCTTTGGTAGAAGGACAAGAAATCTCTTCTTGCGAAAAGAGATAAAATATGTCTAGGCCACCCCCAACACCAGTATGTTTAGTTAGAGAATGGATGGTGAAGGAAGGGGAATCTTTGTTCCAGAAACAGTCTTAGGGTATGTCTTATCCCTAGGGTAAATATGGAAGTGCTTTTTTTTTTTTTGTCTTTTTGTCTTTTTCTAGGGCTGCACCCACGGCAACATGGAGGTTCCCAGGCTAGGGGTCTAATCAGAGCTGTAGCCGCTGGCCTACGCCACAGCCACAACAACACGGGATCCGAGCCACATCTGTGACCTACACCACAGCCCATGGCAACACCAGATCCTTAATCCACTGAGCGAGGCCAGGGATCAAACCTGCAACCTCACGGGCCCTAGTCGGATTGGTTAACCACTGAGCCATGACGGGAACACCAAAGTCCTTTGATCCTTATGTATCTGACACAATGCTGGACCAGTCTTCATGCTTCCTCTTCAGGATTTCGTAACTATTCCCAAAGACCCAGATCCCAAACCTCACTGTAGAACTCCAAAGTTTCAAATATCTAGATGGAGGGCTGCCCTCCTCTGAGCTTCTCTAAATGGGAAGGTTACTGTGAGAGATGCGCTCACACCGAACTGGCCTGATGGGGGGTGGGAGTGAGTGGAGGAGGGATAGGAGAGCACAGAAAGCAGCCCATCCCCTGGGCCCATGACTCTGTGGAATTCTCTAGAAGATGACCTTGTTCTCCCCCAACCCCAGTCTGGATCTTCTCAATGCCACTCTTTCACCTGGTCCCAGCAGGCTTTGCCTAAAATTTCCAAGACAATTGATTTTTAAGGATGTATTATTTATTCCCTAATATCACTGGGCCCTTATTTTCAGATGCTTTTTATACTGAATTTTAACCTTTGCTATTTTATGTGCTTTTATCTTTAAGTTCTGGTCATTTTGCCACATGATTTTAGCAACATCAGATAGTCTAAAACTTGAGAAGTGTTAAAATGCTTGGGTTGGGAGTTCCTGTTGTGGCTCAGCGGAAACGAATCTGACTAGCATCCATGAAAACGCAGGTTTGATCCCTGGCCTTGCTCAGTGGGTTAAGGATCCGTTGTTGCCGTGAGCTGTGCTGTAGGTGGCAGACATGGCTCGGATCTGGCGTTGCTGTGGCTGTGGTGTAGGCCAGCAGATACAGTTCCGCCCCTAGCCTGGGAACTTCCATATATACTGCGGGTGCAGCCCTAAAAAGACAAAAAAAAAATGCTCAGGTTATCTAATTAGGGTAAATATACTAAAATTTTGTTCATATCTTGAAGTTATTTAAATCTGCCCCTCCCTGTCCTTTATCCTAAGTTTAAGCAGCTGGAAAATAGGAGCAGACTTAAAACACAATGATGCATAAAGCTACCAAGGACAGTTGTAGAGAGGAGTGTGGGGGCGGGATGGGTGGGTGAGAGAGGTAGACAGACTGTTCTCTCACATCAAGAGATCTAACTTTTCTTTCATCAAACACATTCCCTGTTTCTAAAAAAATGTACCTTCTGGAAATTTACTCTGCCAAGCTCTCTGCACCACATTTTGCCCTGCTATACAACCCCTGAACACCACACCCCAAGTCAAAACCACCATCCTTTCCTGAATTCTGCCTGCAAGTTACCTGCCCTCAAATCCACCAGCTGAAACATACCTCAGTTTCCTGGTCTTACCAGGCAGGACACCCAGAACCTAGAAGGTAAAAGGAGTTTTCTTCCAAGAGGGCACCTGGAGGAAGGTTTATGCACAACAAATGGTGAAAATCAGACCAGAAAAGCAGATAAATTAGGGGGAATTTTTTCACTATGCATAAATATGCATTATGAAATCCTCCAAATACTTCCCCCAGTGGTACAGTTCTATCTGATTAGATATGAAGTTGATTTTCAAAGAACACTTCAGGAATATATCATTTGCCTAAGTGGAAGCACACTGATATTACATGTCTGGATTGACAAAAAAAATTTACTTTGGCTCATTATTAGTATTTTATACATAATCTTAATCAAACTCTTTCTATCTCCTCTATATTCTAGCCGAAGAAATAAGAACCAGTCTTCCCACTCATTTTCAAATAAATCAAGATGCCTTCCTGAAACTCAGACAGTAAAATCTGGTGTGTCTTCCTTCTTTGTGGGTAGATGGCATGCTTAATATTTTCTATGGGTCCTGAAGAGCTATGGTAAATACTACTATTACTATTAATAGCTCTTAACTGTTAATATATGAATTAAGTTATTTTAGAAAACACCCAAGATAAAATCTCTTGTGAATTTTCTGATGGAGATGAAGTGGTTAAAGCTATTAATACTCACGTATTATTTATAATGAATCTGCTACCATTTTAATTGCTTCCTGAAAATAGACATTTAAGTTACAAAGTTACTTTATTCCTAAATGATAGAGGACAGCATCTCAAATCCAAGTGTCCCCGGGGAGAAAAATCTTTTTCAAATAGCCTATGCAACGAAAGCTGTGAAACAAACACCTTTTATCCCTCTGTTTTTTCTTATCATCTGGGTTAGGTCCTTCAGATGGTTTCAAGGTCTTTATAGAGAGCTGCTATATGGTAGACTACAACATACAGTAGACTCTGGATAACACAGGTTTGAACTGGGTAGGTCCACTTTTATGTGGATTTTTTTTGATATATTACCATATTTCAAAGATTTTACAGATCTTTAAATTAACTAAGCATGTGGGGAAATTTGGGTTCCATTAGAGATCACAGTACGGATAATCAAAAGCACTAGGGTTTGAATACTAACTCTATCCAAACTGTTTCAGCTTCCTGCCCTTGGGTGAATCATTTATCAATAGCTTTGTTTTTGAGGCAGAGATAGCAGTACTTCATCTTTGATCACTGGGGGTCAGTGATCCTAACACATTATATAGATACACATACATACATACATACATACATCACATATAATTATATATGTGTACAGGAGTTCCCGTTGTGGCGCAGTGGTTAGCGAATCCGACTAGGAACCATGAGGTTGTGGGTTCGATCCCTGGCCTTGCTCAGTGGGTTAACGATCTGGCATTGCCGTGAGCTGTGGTGTAGGTCGCAGATATGGCTCTGGCATAGGCTGGCAGCTACAGCTCCAATTAGACCCCTAGCCTGGGAACCTCCATATGCCTCGGGAGTGGCCCAAGAAATGGCAAACAAGACAAAAAAAAAAAAAAGATATATGTGTACAAACTAAAGATCAAGTCCTGAAATAACCAATGCTTTTATAGTAGACAATGAGGAGTTCCCATTGTGATTCAGCGGGTTAAGAACCCAAGTTATCTCCCTGAAGGTGCATTTCAATCCCTGGTCTCACTCTGTGGGTTGAGGATCCAGCATTGCAACAAGCTGCAGCAAAAGTGGCAGATGTGGCTTGGATCTAGTGTGGCCATGGTGGAGGCCAGCAGCTGCAGCTCCAATTTGAACCCAAGCCCAGGAATCTCCACATGCCACAAGTGCAGCTATAAAAAAGAAAAACAAATAAATAAAATAAAATAAACAAGGAAAAGTCCTCGGTAATATACAAAACACAAATCTAACCTCAAAACAATGAGCCACATAAATCAACTAATACATCTAAATGATACCCTGGAGCAATTAAAAGAGAAAGAAAAGTCCTTGGAATTTTTTCCTGTAATGCATAAAAACAAGATGGTCCCTTGTCACCAAGGTGGGTCCAAGGGTCAGACAAATAATTTCAAGCAGAGAAACAAACTCTGTGTCAGATCAGTAGAATTTGGCAACATTCATTCCATTAGCCATTCAGTTATCCAGAAAATAGGTATGACTTTTACTGTGCTAGAGGCGATGACCAAGGAGGAGGCAAATATTATCTATGCCATTAGACAATGGCAATATAACATGGTATGTGCTCTGAAAAGCATAGGCATGGTCCCTGGCAATCAGGAAAGCCTTCCTGAAGATGAGGACCTCTGAACACAGTCCTGAAGGAAAAGTGAGCGTCGCTTAGGTGGAGGGAGCTGAGAAGGCAGTGTGTGCACAGGTTTCTAGATGGAGCATGCCCCTGTAAGAGCGCTGAGGAGGCCTGTGCACCTGCACATGAGAAGGAATTTCAGCGGGTGTGATGCAGTGGTAAATAAGGACCAGATCATGAATATTTTTGTATGCTCTTGTGAAGAGATGGGATTTCAGCTGAGGGCAAAGAGGAGGCATGGCAAAGGCAGTAAGTGGAGGGGAAAGCAGATGTGGTGATTCTGGGGTATGCATTCCACACTGTTCTGTCTCAGCCTTCACCCCTCTCTGGTGAGCACTCATTTTGATTGGCATTAACGGTACTTCCCTATCATTCACACATTCCCCTGTTACTTGGGCTGCCACATTCTCCTTCTCTGTATCTCTCAGTAAATAAGAGTTTCCATCAATCTAGGAAATGAAGCAATCTGTGAGCTGTTTCTCTTTTGAAACTAATGGCAATACCAACTCTTCTTTTAGAAAAAAAATTAGTAGTATTCAGTTACCTCAAACTCTGAGTCATTAAATATGAGGCAAAAGCATTCTCTCACCATCTCCCTGTGTTGTTATTTCCCTTGTTTGACTTTAGGCATCTTAGCAGACTACAGAGAGACATGGGAAAGACCAGAAACACATCCCTGGACACTGTGGTGACAGATTTCATTCTCCTGGGCTTATCTCACCCCCCAAGTCTCAGGACCCTCCTCTTCCTGGTCTTCTTCACCATCTACATCCTGACTCAGCTGGGGAATCTGCTCATTTTGCTCACCGTGCGGGCTGACCCAAAGCTCCATGCTCGCCCCATGTACATGCTTCTGGGCGTCCTCTCATTCCTGGACATGTGGCTCTCCTCCGTCATCGTTCCCCGGTTAATTTTGAATTTTACACCTGCCAGCAAGGCTATCCCATTTGGTGGCTGTGTGGCTCAGCTGTATTTCTTTCATTTCCTGGGCAGCACTCAGTGCTTCCTCTACACCTTGATGGCCTATGACAGGTACCTGGCCATATGCCAGCCCCTGCGCTACCCCATGCTCATGAATGGGAGGTTATGCACATTCCTTGTGGCAGGAGCATGGGTGGCCGGCTCCATCCATGGGTCTATCCAGGCCACCCTGACCTTCCGACTGCCCTACTGTGGGCCCAACCAGGTGGATTACTTTATCTGTGACATCCCTGCAGTATTGAGACTGGCCTGTGCAGACACCACTGTCAATGAGCTTGTGACCTTTGTGGACATTGGGGTTGTGGCGGCCAGTTGCTTCCTGTTAATTCTGCTCTCCTATGCCAACATAGTCCATGCCATCCTGCGGATTCGCACTGCTGATGGGCGGCGCCGGGCCTTCTCCACCTGTGGCTCCCACCTAACCGTGGTCACAGTCTACTATGTCCCCTGTATTTTCATCTATCTTCGGACAGGCTCCAAGAGTCCCCTGGATGGGGCAGTGGCTGTGTTTTACACCGTTGTCACTCCGTTACTGAACCCCCTCATCTATACACTGAGGAACCAGGAAGTGAAGTCTGCTCTTGGGAGAATAGCAGCAGGTAGAGGGGCTGGGGGTGAAAATAAGTAGCTATAGGCTCAGGGACTACCTACAAGCTGTCACTACCCTGTTTTTCTTCAAATGATGCATGTGGCAAATGCTCAACCAACTGTTAATGATTTTAAATGTAATGAATTTAGAATAAACTTCTCAACTCTAGATTTATAATCTTTTCATTTCATTAAATTGGATCAAATTGTTTTACTTTATTTGTTTAGAAATAAATGGATATTTCTCCCACCTTCTGACTACCTTGTGAGATTAAAAAAAAAAATGTCTTTGAAGATTAAATAGGATAAGAATGTGTCAGCTTCTTTGGGGGTATATTATTCTAGAAAATGTAAAAGGGGAAAAAATGGGACATACTGCTACCCTAGTCCCTTTGTTATTCTCTTTGTCCCTAAACCTAGACTTCTATATTCCAGATTTCTTTGCTTGTTCATGGCATTAACATTCCCAAGCACCTGAACTTGGAAACGGTGGATCATTTAATTTTTTTCTTTTTTTTTTTTTCCTTTTCAGGCCACACCCATGGCATATGGAGGTTCCCAGGCTAGGGGTTGAATTGGAGCTACAGCTGCTGGCCTACGCCACAGTCACAGCAACGAATGATCCAAGCTGTGTCTGGGACCTACACCACAGCTCATGGCCACACAGATCCTTAACCCACTGAGTGAGACCAGGGATCGAACCCACAACCTCATGGTTCCTAGTCACATTCATTTCCACTGTGCCATGACGGGAACTCCCAGAAAGAGTGGATCATTTATGCTTCCTTCCTGTCCCTCCTCTCTCCACATGCTAAGACATGGAATTCTGGCCCCTCCACCTTTGGAACATCTCTCTTGGTTCCTAACTAGTATTTTGTCTTCTTCCTTCTCATCTATACCACAATCAAAATTACCCTTCTGAAATATAGAATCTGGAGGACTCGCCAATGAATGTAAAGTAAAGCCACACTCTTTAATCTGGAACTCACAGTTCTGAAAAATCTAGACCCAACATACTTTATCTCTTAAGACATCGCTACCTTCCTTTCCCTCTCCCATCCTCACTGGCTTGCAGCCATTCCTTGATCACGCCAAGAACTTGCCTGCACCCTTTTGCTCAAGCTCTCCTCTTCATCTACAAACACTTCCAATCCAAAGTCATACTGTCTAGTCTCTTAAGGGTTGTTCTTGAAAGAATGTGTTATTATTCCCTCCAAATATTAAAACTCTTCTTTTTTTTTTTTTTTTGTCTTTTTGCTATTTCTTTGGGCCGCTCCCGAGGCATATGGAGGTTCCCAGGCTAGGGGTCGAATCGGAGCTGTAGCCACTGGCCTACGCCAGAGCCACAGCAAGGCAGGATCCGAGCCGCGTCTGCAACCTACACCACAGCTCACGGCAACGCCGGATTGTTAACCCACTGAGCAAGGGCAGGGACCGAACCCGCAACCTCATGGTTCCTAGTCAGATTCATTAACCACTGCGCCACGACGGGAACTCCTAAAACTCTTCTTAATAAGGATCTTGGCCTTGATGTTTCTTCCGATTGACTTAAAAACACCTGAATAGACACAGGACCATTACCAGGAAAGCACTGCTGGAAACCACATCATTATTAAAAAGGATAGTTTCTATGTGGTCACCAAAAAAAAAAAAAACTGCCATTGATGGAGGAGATCCTTAGATAGAAACAAATGGTACCAGAAAAAGAAGAATAAGGATGAGGATGGGGCCAAGGACAATTAGCACAATAGAAGAAATATATGAATGAAGAAAGACTCTTTCATTACAAATGTCAGAAGTTAACAATCTCTTATCTGGAAGAAAATTATTTTGAAAGTTCCTAGCATTGCTTGTTAACTTGAGGCTTAACATCCCACTTTCAGGGAAACATAAAGAAAAATCCTCACATCTGCTGCAGGATGCCAGGAGCCAGGTACTGCAGTCCCCGTGCCTGAGCCACAGGAGGCAGCAGAAAGCAGCCTCTATGGGAGGAAAGCTCAACCTGGATGCAAAACTCAGAATAAACACAGGGAGAGGCGCACCTTTCTTGAAGGGATGACTTTAAGCTTCCATAGGAAGCCATGGTTTCCTTTACAGGATCACATTTTCTACTGATGAATCCATGGGTTTTAGTCCATGTGATTCTGTGAACATTGAGCAATAGAAATGTGTGTAAAGAAAAGAGATGGCAAATGGGAGGAAAGGTAAGGCAGAAGTGGTCGATTTGACTATAGTAACAATTTCCTGTTTTCATGACACAGCAAAATGGAAAACAGAATGAATTAGAGGTGGAGTGTGTGTGCCTATATTGAATATAATGTCTTTGTGTGTTCCGTATGTTTTGAAAGTTAAAAACAGGATGGAGTCTACCTATGCTTTAAGTATACTTGCAGCAGCTAATGTAGAAAAAAATCTTCCAAAATTTCAAAAGAAAGTTGCCAGACGGCTGGGTATGAAATGATTCGTGTATATATGAATAACTTTGTAAAAGTGTGGGAATACGCACAGTGAACTTCAACATTGTTTACATGTAGAATTGTAATGGGAGCATGGAATGGGGGGATTTTTTTCTTGTACATCTTTGTATGACTCAATGTTAAAAGGAGCAAGTTTTGTTATTTAATTTAAAAGAAACTAAAAGCAGGTGAGACTTGAAAAGAAAGAACTGTAAGAGGAAGACAGATGGAAAAAAGGAGAGAGGGAGAAAAGAAGAACAGAAGTAAAAAGAGAATAAAAAAGGAAAACCTCAACCATGTCTTAAACTATACATCAAGATGTTTCAAAAAGGTATTTCCTGTGATTTCTGATGGATATGTTTTATTACCTATTGGCCTCTTAATAATGCCATTTACCATTACAGGTAGCTACAACTACAATAAAAAAGAAAGATAATAACCAGTCCAGGATGTGGAGAAATTGGAAGCCTCACATATTGCTGGTGGCAATATGAAATGGTGGAGCCACTTGGACAATGGCTTGGCAATTCTTCAAAACGTTATTTTGTCTTTTTCTTCTTTTTAGGGCCACACCTCTGGCATATGGAAGTTCCCAGGCTAGAGGTAGAATCAAAGCTGTAGCTGCTAGCCGATGCCACAGCCATAGCAACGCAGGATCCAAGCTGCCTCTGCGACCTATAGCGCAGCTAGCAGCAACGCCAAATCCTCCACCCACTGAGCAAGGCCAGGGATAGAACCTGTGTCCTCATGTATACTAATGGGGTTCATTACCTCTGAGCCACAATGGGAACACCCCTCAAAATGTTAAATATAGAATTTGCATGTGATAGAGAAATTCTTTTTTTTTTTTTTTTTTTGCTTTTTTAGGGCCACACTGGTGGCATGTCAAAGTTCCCAGGCTAGTGGTCAAATTGGAGCTACAGCTGCCAGCCTATACCACAGCTTCAGCAACGCAGGATCCAAGCTGCGTCTGCGACCTACAGCACACCTCGCAGCAATGCCAGATCCTTAACCCACTGAGCAAGGCCAGGGATTAAACCTGCATCCTCACAGATATTTGTTGGATTCTCAGTGTTCCGAGCTACAATGGGAACTCCAATACATCATGATTTTTTTTTAGAACTCTCTACTGAACACTGCTATAAGCACAGTCCTCTTTTGGAATCTGCTGTCTGTCTGGGATTTTGAGTTTTCTGCTCATCTTTGTCATACAAACTCAGCATCATCTTCCATCATGGGAGGCCTGTGGGATTAAGAATGTTAAAGCTACCACTGAATCCATGGGAAAGTAAGGTTTCCTCAACTTTTATAAGTGTATACTAATTTCTCGCCTATGCTGAATTCAGTCCCTTGTACACCACTGAACTTGGTGCCATAATCAACAGATAACAAATTCACTCAATTATTGAAAATTAAGTAGCTTTTCAATACATTTCTGAGTAAATGCGGGTGAATTGTGATCTGACAACAATTGATCAAAAGAATCACAGACATTAGAGATTATACCTGTCACCCAAACAGATCTTGTTATTCTTCACATCTCACTTTCTCAATATGTAAAATTGATTTCTGCTTGCTGTCAAAACAAAAAATAATGAGAATCAAGGGAATGTAGTTCTCATGAGGGATATGTTTCAGGGTAGAATTCCCAAGAGGTAAATAGTTTTATACAAATCTCTTGGAGTTCCTGTTGTGGCGCAGCAGAAACAAATCCGACCATGAACCATGAGGTTGCGGCTTTGATCCCGGGCCTCATTCAGTGGGTTAAGGATCCGAAGTTGCTGTGAGCTGCGGTGTAGGTCACAGACACGGCTCAGATCCTATGTTGCTGTGGTTGTGGTGTAGGCCAGAAGCTGTAGCTCCGATTCAACCCCTAGCCCAGGAATTTCCATACGCCACAGGGACAGCCCTAAAAAAGTAGGAAAAAAAAAAAAAGATGGCTGTTCTCTTGCTCTTTGTACATCCCCCTGCTCTACCAGTCCCTGCTTCACCTACTCACTAAACATGTTTGCCCCCAGCCCTGGTTAGTGAATGTTCTAGTCCTTAGGCCAAAGCAGCTTCACCTGCTAGTTTATCGAAGGGAAACATCTGTCCTCATAATGGTTGATAACCAGACTGGGCTGTGAGGGACTTGCCCAAGCTGGTTTCCCTGGAAACTGGAAGAACCAGACATCAGTTCTTCCTATAAATGGTAGCCTCATTCCCGACCCCGACCCCGGCCCCAGGTGACAAAGACTGCTGCCCTGTCTTGTCTACCGCCTGAGGTGTTGCTTCAAGACTTTTTGCTTAAGCTCCCCAGTCCAATAAGCCCTTCAGCACTGGCTGTAAGGCTGAGGGTGGAAAGGTGGTGTGGCACTGCAGCCCAAGGCAAAAGCCACAGGCGGGGGGGGGGGGGGGTGGTTATGTCAGAATGCTGTTACTGGTAAAAATGA
This sequence comes from Phacochoerus africanus, assembly GCF_016906955.1. Classification (NCBI taxonomy): domain Eukaryota; kingdom Metazoa; phylum Chordata; class Mammalia; order Artiodactyla; family Suidae; genus Phacochoerus; species Phacochoerus africanus. The sequence goes on from NC_062552.1 coordinate 78,760,964, forward strand.
CATGCACAGCATTGACTACTGCTGGGGCTAATGAAAAGGATGAATGGACTGCTTAAACAACAGGTGAGATGGAAACTCTCTCTCTTAACTGTGGACCGGAGGCTAACTCAAGCCCAACAAACTAGAACTGAACATCCCAGGAGCAACTCTTCCAGTGCCTACCCCATGTTAACCCAGGGGCAACTAGTAACCACAATTTGAGTTCAACCGTTGACCACCAAAGGATCTTTGCCAGCTATCAGTCAAGAAAATAAATCACGTTTGCCCTTACCAGGATCTACCCCCAGGAGGGACACATCACAAAATGGCACTGGGACTGGCAGGTAAGTTTCTGGTGATTTGGTTTTGCAGCCTCATTGGGGAATAAGGTTAGAAAGAGATTTATAGATTTCACCTGTCATACCCAGCCCCAGCTAAGACACCTGAGATAATTAATCCAGGTCTTCGACTGGAGAAAGACACCATTAAATTAATCCTGTGGTCCTTTGTTGTACCTCTTTTCCAGTATTCTGCACTGGCTGGGTTTTGGGGGTAGACACGTGGTCTGGTCCTGCAGGCCAGGACAAAATCCACAAGCAGGTGTGCTATTATCTCAGAATGCTGTTACCGCTTATATTTTGCTTACTGACCATGATCTTCCCAGCATTGGGCCTGTTGAACTTCTTAAATTTCATTCCTAGTCTGAAGGGAGGAACTCTGTTGACAGACTGTGCAACAGTGGTGGCCTCGCTGTGAAACGAGTTTGATTGCTGGGTCTATGGAAAGATGCCATAATCATCCTTCCTGGAACTCTGTGAAAAATTGACCCAATAATCAGCTGGCTTCAAAGCTTGCCCGCCTCTTGGATTCTTGATACTCTTAGCTGCTGTGGCCTGTATTGCACTTGTGGATTTTGGTTGCAGTAGACCTAACATATCTGACTCCAGGAATATCATAGAAGAGGAGCAGACCAAGATCATTAGGGTCATGCAGGATATGTAGGCGTGGAGTATATGGTCAGGCCACTCAAGATGGCTGTTCTCTTGCTCTTGGTACGGCCCCTGCTCAACCAGTCCCTTCTTCACCTACACCCTACTCACATGAACATGTTTGCCCCCACCCCAGCTAGTGATTGTTCTAATCCTTAGGCCAGAAGGGCTCCACCTGAGAGTTTATTAAGAGGAAACATTTGCCCTCAGGATGCTCATTAATTTGAGGGCAGTGAGGAACATGCACCAGCTTCTGGTTTCCCTGGAAACTGATGAGCTAACCTGATGTCAATTCCCTCCATAAATGATAGCCGCCTTCTCTCTGCAAGTAGCAAATATTTCTGCCATGCTCTGCCTATCATCAGTGGTGGGGTATTAACCCCAGGACCTTTTGCTTAAGATCTGCTGCCCAATAAGTCATTGGTGTCTCTATCCCTGTGTCTTCACGCTTTCGTCTTGAAGCTGGACAACCCCAAGGCCTGCAGGACTGCAGGGTACAACTCAACATCAGTGTGTTTCAAAACTCATTCAAAGGAGATCTAGCTAATAATATATTCTCTGCAAAATCCAAGACACTTAAGTAAATAAGTCACAATCTATAAAGAGCCTCCAAAGTCAATAGGTCCCATAGATGATTAAACTAGTTAATGTGTTGATCCTGGAAGATTTTCACTCCATTCCAAAACAGGGGCCCAGGAATCTATCACCACAAGCCCAGGGGATGCTTCCTCACCTGCTGGGCCAGTCTACACGAGAAAGGCAAGCCTCCTCCAAAATTTTGCTACCGTGTCTGTGTGAGTCCAAGAAAGGAAGAATTACTAAAGCAAGGCCACTTCACAATAGGAGCAAATGACATTATTTACAGACTTCAAAAGCTTCAATAACTTGGTCTAAAACTGCATTTACTCTGTCTCTTAGTCTCTTACCTCACCACTCAGAGTTACTACATAAAGCATATTACTTCTGAATTACATGAGCCTTTCTCCAAATATGGGAACTTTCTTTTTTGAATTGAGAACAAAAGTCTTACAAAACCTATTTTCTAAATTTGGGGGGAAGTAATAAAGCAATATAAATGATGCACCAGATTCAGCATTACAGAGCAGACACAGAGACAGGTCCTTAACCTTTCTTCTCTGAGTGGTGAGCTCACCTAGTCAACCTGAAGGTTGGAAGGCCTTCCATGTCAAGTACATTTTCTTGGAGTTCCCATCGTGGTGCAGTGGTTAACAAATCCGACTAGGAACCATGAGGTTGGGGGTTCGATCCCTGGCCTTGCTCAGTGGGTTAAGGATCCAGCATTGCCATGAGCTGTGGTGTAGGTTGCAGACTCAGCTCAGATCCCCCATTGCTGTGGATCTGGCATAGGCCAGTGGCTACAGTTCTGATTAGACATCTAGCCTGGGAATCTCCATATGCCACGGGAGCGGCCCTAGAAAAGACAAAAAAAAAAGTACCTTTTCTTAAGCAAGATTTTTTTTAAATTTTTAGTGCAAGGACACTGACAGGATAATGAGAGAAATACAAGTTCTGCCTCCCAATATACCCAAACTCTGTTCATGCTTCCTAATGGCCTGAAAGGGCTATGGGCTATAGTGTGAGTCTGGTCCTAAGGATAAGCAAGGATGAACAACTCAGTGCTGGGTCCTTCCCCATCCCTCAGCTCTAGTGATTCATATCAACTCTGGGCAGGGGTGGCCCCAAACCAAAGTGCCTCATGTGAAACCCCAGCTTATTGTAGACATATCAGAAAGAGGTCAAGCCTCTGGGATGTTCTGATTTCTTACAAAGTGAAAGAGGCACTGCTTGCAAAGTGCTCAAGCTGAGTGGGCCTCCCAGGGGAGAGGAGCCCACCCAAGAGCCCATCCTCTTGATTGACTATCTGAACTGGTAAGAAGGTCTACTCCTACTTGACTTGCTCTTTCAATGCCACCTCCTTACATCCCATCCCCAGAAGCCTCTCCCCTGAATGCCAAGGCCAAGCCTCTGCACCTAATTATTTTCTATTTAAAATGTTGATTCCATCAATTGTGTCACTAGCTTTTTATTTTCTTTAATTATTATTTTTTTCATTTTTTTAAAGTTTTGTTGAAGTATAGTTGATTTATAAGGTTGTGCTAATTTCTGCTGTACAACAAAGTGATTCAGTTATACATATATTCATTCTTTTTCAGATTCCTTTCCCATATAGTTTATCACAGAACATTGAGTAGAGTTCCCTGAGCTATACAGCAGGTCCCCATGGACCATCAATCCCACAATAGTGCACATATGCCGATCCCAAACCTCCATTCTGTCCCTCCACCCCACCTTTGTTTGGTAACCAAAACTTTGTTTTCAAAGTCTGTAAATCTGTTTCAGATTTGTAAATAGGTTCATTTGTAGCCTTTTCTCAGATTCCACATACAAGTGACATCATAAAATATTTGTCTTTGACTTACTTCACTTAGTGGGATAATGTCTAGGTCCATCCATGTTGCTGCAAATGGCATTATTTCATTCTTTTTTATGGCTAAGTAATATTCCATTATATGTACCACATTTTCTTTATCCATTCCTCTTTTGATGGACATTTAGTTTGCTTCCATGTCTTGGCTATTCTAAATAGTGCTGCAATGAACATAAGAGTGCATGTAGCTTTTCTAATTATGTTTTTTTCTGGATAGATGGGATTGCTAGATCATATGGTAGTTCTATATTTAGTTTTTTAAGGAACCTCCCTACAGTTTCCATAGTGGTTGCACCAATTTACCCATTCCCACCAACACTGTAGGAAGGTTCCCTTTTCTCCACACGCTCTCCAGCATTTATTGTTTGTAGCCTTTTTGATAATGGCCATTCTAACTGGTGTGAGGTGATACCTTATTGTAAGTTTTGATTTGCATTTTTCTAATAATAATGTTGTTCATGCGATTTTTGGCCTTCTGTTTGTCTTCTTTGGAGAAACATCTGTTTAGATCTTCTGCCTATTTTTTGATGGGATTGTTTGGTTTTTTTGTTTTTTTGTTTTTTTGTTTTTTTGTTTTTTTGTTTTTTGTTTTTTTTTGCTATTGAGCTGCCTGAGATGTTTGTATATTTTGGAGAGTAATCTCTTGTCAGTTGCTTCATTTGCAAAGATTTTTTCCCTTTCTGTGGGTTGTCTTTTTTTAATGGTTTCCTCTCTTTCAGTCTTTGTTGATAGTCTATTTTGTATGACAGTCTATTTTGTATGAAGTGAGCATTGCTACTCCAGCTTTCTTTAGATTTCCGTTTACAAGGAATATCTGTTTCTATTCCCTCACTTTCAGTCTGTATGTGTCTCTAGATCTGAAGTGAATCACTTGTAGGCAGCAAGTATATGGGTCTTGTTTTGGTATCCATTCAGCCACTCTTTATTTTTTTGGTTGGAGCATTTAATCCATTTACTTTTTAAGTAATTGTTGATATGTGTATACTTATTTCTATCTTATTAATTATCTTGTTTTGTAGGTCTTATTTTCCCCTTATTCTTTTGTTCTCTTCTATTGTGATTTGATGATTATTTAGTGTTGTGTTTGGATTCCTTTTTCTTTTGCGTGTGTATATCCATTAAAGATTTTTGGTTGCCATTACCATGCAGTTTCTATATAGCACTATATCTGTATCTCTTGATTTCAAATGCATTTTTTAAATGCTGCATTTATACTCTCCTCCCCTTGTGATTGTTTTTTGATGTCATATCTTACATCAGTTCCTCTGTGTCCTTTGTTTAGTGTATTTTCTAAGTGCTTATTGTGGATATAGGTGATTTTTACTACTTTTATCTTTTAACTTCCCTTGTAGTTTGTGTCTGTAGGACTTCCCACCTTTACTGTATGTTTGCCTTTACAGCTGATCTTTTTCATTTTGAAATTTTCTTGTTTCTAGATATGGCCTTTTCTTTTTTGCCTAGAGGTGTTTCTTTATCCTTTGTTGTAAAGCTACTTTGGTGGTGATGAACTCTTTTAGCTTTTGCTTGTCTGTAAGGTTTTTGATTTCTCCATCAAATCTGAACCAAAACCTTCCTGGGTAGAGTTTTCTTGGTTATAGGTTTTTCCTTTTCATCCCTTTGAATATATGGTGACACTCTTTTCTGGCCTGTAGGGTTTCTCTATAAAGTCAGCCAATAGCCTTATGGGAATTCCTTTCTATGTTATTGATTGCTTTTCCTTTTTTGCTTTTAATATTCTCTTTTTCTTTACTTTTTATCATTTTAATTATATCTTGGTGTGTTCCTTGTTGGGTTAATCCAGTATGGGACTCTCTATACCTCCTGGATGTGAATATCTGTTTCATTCTCAGGAAAACTTTCAACTATTATGTCATGAAGAATTTTCTCAGGTCCTTTCCCTCTTCTCCTTCTAGGTCCCCTATAATTCAAGTATTAGTATGCCCGATGTTGTCCCACAAGTCTCTTAAACTGTCCTTTCTTTTCATTCTTTTTTCTTTTTTATGTTCAACATCAATGATTTCCAATATTCTGCCCTTTAGCTTACTAATCCATTCCTCTGTGTCATTTGTTCTGCTCTTGATTCCTTCTAGTATATTTTTCATTTCAGTTATTATATTCTTCATCTCTGGTTGTTATTTTTATAGTCTCTTAAAAACCTCTAGGGAGTTCCCATTCTGGCTCAGCAGTAACAAACCTGACTAGTATCCATGAGGATGCGGGTTCAGACCCTGGCTTTGCTCAGTGGGTTAAGGATCCAGCATTGCCATGAGCTGCAGTATAGGTCACAGACATAGCTCTGATCTGGCGTTGCTGTGGCATGGCCGGCAGCTATGGCTCCAGTGCAACCCTAGCCTAGGAACTTCAATATGCCATGGATATGGCCTTAAAAAACCAAAACGAACAAAAAAAAAACCTCTAACCCACTCTGTCCATCCATTCTTCTCCCAGGTTTTCTGGTCATCTTTATGACCATTAACATGAACCCCTTTTTGGGGTATATTCCTTACCTTCACTTAACTCCATTGTTCTTCTAGGGTTTTGTCCTATTCCTTTGTCTGGAACATATTGCTATTTCACCTCATTTTGTCTAAGTTGCTATTTTCTTTATTTCTTTTCTTTTTTTTTTTCTTGTATCAAGTACGTTGGTTATCTTTCCTGACGCTGGAGAAGTGGATTTTTTTTAGGAGACTTCCTATGCATTCCAGCAGTTCACTGCCCTCTTGTGACCAATGTTATATGCTCTAGAGTTTCCCCCTATGAAGACTACATGGGTCCTTCTCTTGTGCCAAGCTATGTAGGTAGTCTGGTAGTCTTGGCTGGCCCCCAGTATCGTTGGTTGTGAGGTCCTCCTTTGTAAAGACAGTGTTAGGTGCTGTTTGGTGAGACCAGGTCACAAAGTAGCTGTCTGCAGAATCCCAGGTGGAACCAGGGTTTATACTGGCTCACTGATGGGTGGCCAGCGTCAGAAATTTCTGAGGCTATTGCCCACCCTCTGGTGGGTAAATCCATGCCCCGAAGTTAATGCAGGGAGAACTGGGTCCTAAAGTCTGGTTGCAGTGCTCAAGGATCCAAGCACTGGTGTCAGGTCACTGAGGCAGGGGTGGGGGAAGTTGTTACACACTTGGGTATAGTATCTTCATTGTCCTGAATCTTTTTTTTTTTTTTGGCCTGTTAGTGGGCTCAGCCAAAGCCTAGCCAATCTCAGGGCAGAATCTATCCCAATGTGGACAGGCTGAGTCTACCAGCTATGGGAACGTGGTTTTCTTGTGCCTGGTGTCTGCCCTCTGGTGGGTAAGCCTGGTCCAGAGGCTAAAGTAGGCTTTCTGGAGGGAAGAGTGGGGGCCAGGAGTTGGTACCTATGCACAGGTGGGAGGAGATGTGTCCTAGGCCATCCGGTGGGCATGTCTATATCTAGAGACTTGTTTAGAGGCAGGTGTGGGCCAAGAGTCTTTAGACAATCTGTCTGCTGATGGGTTGGACTGTATCTACCCAATTTGTTGCTTGGCCTGAGGCATCCCAGCTCTGCCACCAATAGACGATTGGCCAGGGGCAGGTATTGGTGCAAATGAACTTAAGGAAGGATCCCACTCTGGTGCTTCCTGACACCAGCATCCATACAGTAGGAAGCTCCCAAGAATGGCTTCTACCAGTGAGTTTTTGAGCCCCCAGCATGAGCCACAGCCACCCCCTGCCCCTCCAAGAAGCTCTGCAAGTCTAGCAGTTAGGTTTGGCCCAGGCTCCTAACAAATTACCTTTTTCCCCCTGGGTCCCAGTGCTTGTGAGGTTTTTGTGTGCTAAAAAGTTCTTGCCAAGAAAAACCAGATGATTGAAGAAAAATGCTTTCTTGGTGAAGTATAAAGGTCTTCTGTTTACCTCCTAGACTTGGTCATCAGACAAAAGCATTCTCTCACCACCTCTCTGTGTTATATTTCCCTTGTCTGACTTCATCATTCATCTTAGCAGACTATAGAAAGACATGAAAGACTAGAAACATGTCCCTGGACACTATGGTGACAGACTTCATTCTCTTGGGCTTATTCCCCCAGGCCTCCCACCCTGTCTCAGGACCCTCCTCTTCCTGGTCTTCTTCACCATCTACATCCTGACTCAGCTGGGGAATCTGCTCATTTTGCTCACCGTGCGGGCTGACCCAAAGCTCCATGCTGGACGTATGGCTCTCTTCCGTCATCGTTCCTTGAATTCTTCTCCACTTCACTCCCATCAGCAAGGCAATCCCGTTTGGTGGCTGTGTGGCTCAGCTGTATTTCTTTCATTTCCTGGGCAGCACTCAGTGCTTCCTCTACACCTTGATGGCCTATGACATGTACCTGGCCATACGCCAGCCCCTGTGCTACCCCAGGCTCATGAATGGGAGGTTATGCACATTCCTTGTGGCGGGAGCATGGGTGGCTGGATCTATCCATGGGTCTATCCAGGCCACCCTGACCTTCCGACTGCCCTACTGTGGGCCCAACCAGGTGGATTACTTTATCTGTGACATCCCTGCAGTATTGAGACTGACCTAGGCAGACACAACTGTCAATGAGCTTGTGATCTTTGTGGACATTGGGGTCATGGCAGCCAGTTGCTTCTGCTCTCCTGTGCCAGCACGGTCCATGCCATCCTACAGATACACACTGCTGATGGGCAGTGCTGGGCCTTCTCCTGTGGCTCCCACCTAACCGTGGTCACAGTCTACTATGTCCCCTGTATTTTCATCAACCTTTGGGATGGTTCCAAGAGTAAAAACAAGGAAATATAAATAGGTGAACCTGGTTTTCCAGTGCTTGAATTGTGGTGAATAAGGAAACTGGAGGTGCCTGTATGTTTTTCCAGGAAGGTAATTGTTGGAATTACAGAGCAGAACCGCAAGGCAGTCATCACAGCATGAAGTGACTTCCAGACCAGAGGCCAAGGACAGAAACTGTGGATTCCAGCTAGTAGTGTGCTGGTAAATGTTTAAAACCTGGCTCTAAAAAAATAGGAAGGGAGTTCCTGTTCTGGCTCAGCAGGTTGAGAACCCCACTAGTATCCCTGAGGATTCGGGTTCAATCCCTGGCCTCACTCAGTAGGTTAAAGGATCTGGTGTTGCCATGAGCTGTGGTATAGGTTGCAGGTGTGGCTCAGATCTGGCATTGCCATGACTGTGGAGTAGGCCAACAGCTACAGCTCTGATTAGACCCCTAGCCCAGGATCTTCCATGTGTCACAGGTGCAACCATAAGAAAGAAAAAAAGAAAGCAGAAAGGGGGAAAATAAAAGCCCTCATTTGTGTTTGCAAATTTCCATGGTCTAAATACTCCCGCCATGGTTAATTTCAAACTCCAACATGACATCTTTGCTTAAAGGAGTTGGTAATGCTAACACACCCTTATATAGTATTTCCATAATAAAGATATGATAGATGTGAATCAGTTCATAGATACTCGTAAAATATAGTAAAAAAATTAGAAAGTAGAAGTTACCATTGAGGCTCAGTGAAAACAAACCCTACTAGTATCCATGAGAACAAGGGTTTGATCCCTGGCCCCACTCAGTGGATTAAGGATCCAGCATTGCTATGGCTATGGTGTAGCTCAGCTTCTGCAGCTCTGACTAGTCCCCTAGCCTGGGAACTTCCATATGCGGTGAGTGCAGCCCTGAAAATAATAAAATAAATTTTAAAATAATTAGAAAAGTGATGTTTTTAATATTACTACATTTTTTGACCACATGCACTGCATGCAGAAGTTCCCAGGCCAGGAACTGAACCCACACCATAGCAGTGACCCAAGCCACAGCAGTGATAATTGCCATATCCTTAACCCACTGAGCTACCAGGGAACTTCAACATATTTGTACATTTTTATATGATTTATTTAATTGCAAGTTTAACAAAGAATAAATAAAATTTTTGAAAATTTAGCAGTAAGTTATTCTAGGCCAGTACTAACCAGCTCCATCACACAACTAGTTCTAAATCACTTCAGAGAGGCAAGTCACCTTGCAATTCCAGATGGGACCATCTCAACTGTAGGGTCCAAGTCACCTACCAGATCATCCAAAAATATCAAAGAACACTCCAACAATTTGAAATCATTTTCTTTTTCCACTGCCTTAAATACACTGGAGTCATCTAAGACTTTAAAGTGGAGGTAAGGAAATTCATTCAATGAACCTAAAATTAGGGGATTCTTCTATCAGTATCCAGAGAGGTGGGGACATACAATGAAGAGTACCTCAATTATTGAAAAGTACATTTTAATGCATTTCTGAGTATAATGTGGGTAAATGTGTGATCTGACATTTAAAAGAAAAGAATCACAGAAATTAGAGATTATATCTGTCACTCAATAGATCATCTTGTTTTCCACAGCTCACTTTCTAGATATGTAGAAATGATTCCTGCTTGCAGTCAAAACAAAAAATAATGAGGATCAGGGGAATGCAGTCCTCACAGGGGGAAAGGTTTCAGGGTGGAACTCCCAAGACATAAATAGTCGGCAACAACTCTCTTGACAGTGTTTTGCCAAAAATAACTCATTCAGAGGAGATTCAGCTAACTGTGTAACCAAGTAAAACCAAGAGGCTTAAGTAGAGAAGTCACAACCTGTAAAGAGCCTCCAATGGCTGGAAGTATCACAGATTATCAAAATAGTCAGTATGTCAATCTCCTGGAAGATGTTAATTCCATTCCAAAGCAGAGATCCAGTAACCCCTCACCACGAGCCCAGGTGACACTCTGAAGGACACTTTCCTCACCTGCTGGGCCAGTCTACCTGAGATGCGCCAGCCTTCTCCAAGATTTTGCTTCTGTGTCCATGTAAGTTCAAGAAGGGAAGAATTCCCAAAGCCAGGTCAATTCACACTAGGAACCAAGATGCAGAGACTTTAAAAGATGCAGTAACTTTGTCCAAAACTGTACTTAGTCTGTCTCTTTCCCCCATCATCCTTATTTCACCCTCTCCTCACAGAGTTAGTAAGTTAATCGTATTACTTCTGAATTAAATGAACCTCTCTCCAGATTTGAGAACTTTCTTTGACTGAGAAAAAAGTTATCTTTTATTTTCTCTTTTTGAGAAAGTAATAAAGCAATATACATGGTGCATCGGATTGAGCATTACAAATCAAACACAAAATGGGTTCCTTAACCCTTCTTTTCCCAGAGATGAGCATACTTAGGCAACTTAAAGTTTGAAAGTCTTCCATTTCAACTACCTTTTCTCAAGCAAGATTTTTTTTTAACTTACAGGGCAAAGACCTTGACAAGATAATCAGAGCAATAAAATATGGATTCTGCCTCCCCACCATACTCAAACTCTCTTCACTGTCCTTGCTGTGTCTCGCTACTCGTGTTACCTAATACATAGCCTGAAGGGCTATGGTGTGAGACTAGTCCTAAGGATAAGCAAGGGTAAACAACACAGTGCTGGGTCCTTCCCCATCCCTCAGCTCTAGTGACTCACATCAGCTCTGGGCAGGGATGGCCCCAAAGCAAGGTACCCTATACAACACCCCAGCTCAGTGTAGACATGCCAGAAAGAGGTCAAACCTCTGAGATAATTTGATTCTTCACAAAATGAAAGAGGCACTTCTTGCAAAGTGCTCAAGGTGAGTGAGCCTCCTGGTGAAGGGGAGCCCAGCCAACAGTCCACCCTACAACTTCCTAGCTGACTCGGCAGTGAAAGGGTCTCGTTCCTCTCTCAGCTTGCTTTCTCGATGCTTCCCTCTTACATTCCATCCCTAGGAGCCTTTCCCTTGAATGCCAAGGCCAAAGCCCCCACATCTAATTATTTGCTATTTAAAATGTTGATTCAATCAATGATGTCACTAGCTTCTTATTTTCTTTAATCACATACTTTTGATATTAAGATTATGAGTACTTTATAAGATGCCCCTGCCAAATACTATTACTAAATACTATTTATTTTTTTTTTTGTCTTTTGTTGTTGTTGTTGTTTTTGCTATTTCTTGGGCCGCTCCCGCGGCATATGGAGGTTCCCAGGCTAGGGGTCGAATCGGAGCTGTAGCCAGCGGCCTACGCCAGAGGCACAGCAACGCGGGATCCGAGCCGCGTCTGCAACCTACACCACAGCTCACGGCAACGCCGGATCGTTAACCCACTGAGCAAGGGCAGGGACCGAACCCGCAACCTCATGGTTCCTAGTCGGATTCGTTAACCACTGCACCACGACGGGAACTCCGCTAAATACTATTTAAAAGGGGAAATTTTGGAATATGTGCCAAATTAGCTAAGTTTTGGATGCTTAAAATGTTTTTTAATTGATGAATCTAAATTTGTTTCTCTCCTCAATTTAAATAGCCTGAGACTCCATAGCTTCAGAAGATTCGCCAGCCCTATAATTTAAAAAAATCACAGATCAGTGAAAAGGGATCATTCCATTAGTTTTCTACTTTCGTTTTTTTATGTTTATTTTTTTAGGGCCGCACATGCAGCATTTGGAAATTCCCAGGCTAGGGGTCAAATTGGAGCTGCAACTGCCAGCCTATACCACAGCCACAGCAACACAGGATCCAAACCACTTCTGTGACCTACATCACTGCTCACGGCAATGCCGGATCCTTAACCCACTGAGCAAGGCCAAGGATCGAACCTGCATCCTTATGAATACTAGTCAGGTTCTTAACCCACTGAGCCACAACAGGAACTCCTACTTCTGGTTTTTTCTAGTGGCTCTTTTCCTCTAGAAAAGAAAAGACTGTTCTCTTTTCTAACACTGCTCTCTCTTAGAGCGGCTCTGTCCTTCTACAAACACACTCCCTGCCCCTCCAGGGATTCCATCTTCTGGAATTCACCTCTTCCCCACTCTGCCTTCCTCTGCAACCCCAGCACACCACTCCAGTTCAAAACCACCATCTTCAGCTGCCTCTGCCTGGAAAAGGAGCCTCTCCCTCAGACCCATCCACTGCACTCACCCAGTGCCTATATTGCTGGCCGGGATGCTCAGGGCCAGATAAGAGGAGGTACAGCTCCCAACCTTCTCCTGGCAGGCCCCTTGCAAAGTGCACCCGGACAAGTGCACCTCAGCCAGGAAAAAAGTCAGATTGGCAAAGAAAGATCAACCGGGGAAGATTTTTATTATTCATAAAGATTTATTATAAATGGTCTTAAAATAATTGCCTTTTTAATATAATCCAAATATGAATCGATTTATGAAAATTTGATTTTCAGAATAGAAAATAAGCTTTCATAATTGGCATCATAAACACTTTCTCAAGTTTTGCCATCTCTTTCTGTTCTAGCCAAAGAAAGTACTACCCATCCACCCCAAAAGAAATTAAGGTATTCCTCCTTCCAAAAATCAGGTAATAGAAAGCTTATGTATTTTTCTTTTTGTGACCAAAGTCTATAATCAATATTTCCATACAAGATACATTCAATATGATTGATACTTACTGAATATTATTCTATTCATTCTTTTAAAATAATAAGATAAAATAGGCTTAGGAATTCCCCTGTGGCTCAGTGGGTTAAGGATCCAGGGTTACAACTGCAGTGGCTCAGGTTGCTACTATGGCACAGGTTTGATCCCTGGCCCAGGAACTTCCACATGCCATAGGTTCAGCCAAGAAAAATAAGTTTGGGATTCCTGTTGTGGTGCAGGGGGTTAAAAACCCTGGTATCCATGAGGATGCGAGTTCGATCCCTGCCCTCTTTCAGTGGGTTTGATGATCTGGTGTTGCTGAGAGCTGTGGTGTAGATCACAGACGTGATTCAGATCTGGTGTTGCTGAGAGCTGTGGTGTAGGTCACAGATGTGATTCAGATCTGGCATTGCTATGGCTGTGGTGTAGGCTGGCAACTACAGCTCTGATTCACCCCCTAGCCTGGAAACTTCCATATGCCACAGGTGCGGACCTAAAAATAAAAAATAGGTTTGAAAATTGGTGTTGATAAGAGTATTTTTAATGGTATTCCAGTGGTCAGATCTGTCAATGTTCACACCTCCGTATAATTAACTTCTTATTGGTTTACAGTTAGAGTTATAGGATGTTTCAGTTAAAGCAACAGATAAAAAAAATACATAAAAATGTATAAGGAACAATTTTTTTTGAATAAACCATTCATCAAGGGGAATTTTAAAATAACACCTGGCTCAGAAGTTTAATATCTTTAAAGGGTTTTTGAGACTCTCATTTTTTTGAAGGCAAATACAATCTTAAAATAACAGCATACTAAAGGTCTAACTAGAATTCCTGTTGTGGCTTGTGGTTAACAAACCCCACTAGTACCCTTGAGGACACAGGTTTGATCCCTGTCCTCGCTCAGTGGGTTAAGAATCCAGCATTGCCGTAGGCTGTGGTGTAGGTTGCAGATGTGGCTCAGATGTAGCATTGCTGTGGCTGTGGTGTAGGGCAGCAGCTCCAATTTGATCCTTAGCCTGGGAACCTCCATACACCGTGGGTGCGGCCCTAAAAAGACAAAAGACAAAAAAAAAGTAAAGGAAGGTCTAACATATAATAGTAAAATCTATAGTACAAATCATCAAAACCAATAAAGTGTTTTGACCAATCAATAAATTTAAATAACATCCTATGGAAAATAGCAAGTGTGGATGATGACTTTGTTTACACCAGGAATAGACTCAATTGCTGAAGGGTGAGATAAAGCCCTTATCCTACACTCCTGACTATGTGACATAAAGCAGGAGAGAGATGATCAAACAGGGAAACAGAAACCAGGACTAACTAGAATTGGCAACATCCGTTCAGCCAGTCAGTCAGCCAATAAATATCCACTAATTAACTTATTGTTGCTAAACACTGGAGCAGGTGTTGCAGATACAATAGAAGAACAAAATAAATTTCGTTTTTGCTCTGAAGGAGTTTATAATCTAGTGGAAGAAACCACTGAACATTTAAGCAAATAGTTCTCACCATACCACGTTACAATCACCTTTTATAATACAAACTTTTATCTTCCAAAAGATTGTCTAACAAGGGAGAAAAACTCTTCCTGCAGGAGGTGATAGCCAAAGTGAATCCTGCAGAATGAGGTTATGTTAAGATGAATCCATATACTCAAGAAAGAGTAGGTTCAGAAGGAAGGAGGATGCGGTGCTCTGAGGGAACTAACAGGAAAAAGACTGTAAAAATACACAAGGGTCAGATCTCAAAGGTTGTTATAGATCATGGTAAGAGACATTTTGACAGTAAGTCAGAAACAAACAGTAGAGAAGTAATCGTGCAGTCATCTTTACACACTGCTCCATGCTGCCAGAATCCAGTTCTCTGTTGTCCCCCTTTAGGCAGAGACTCATTATATATGCTACTAACACCATTATTCAAACACAGCTCTGTGCCTTGACTTCCAACCCTTGTACTTAGTGTTTCCCATTGAAGGAGAATTTCAGAACACGTAGAAACTAACGAGAAAGTGCTCTGCTTACTTCCTAGGCTCTGGTCATCAGACAAAAGCATTCTCTCACCATCTCCCTGTGTTATTTCCCTTGTTTGACTTTAGGCATCTTAGCAGACTACAGAGAGACATGGGAAAGACCAGAAACACATCCCTGGACACTGTGGTGACAGATTTCATTCTCCTGGGCTTATCTCACCCCCCAAGTCTCAGGACCCTCCTCTTCCTGGTCTTCTTCACCATCTACATCCTGACTCAGCTGGGGAATCTGCTCATTTTGCTCACCGTGCGGGCTGACCCAAAGCTCCATGCTCGCCCCATGTACATGCTTCTGGGCGTCCTCTCATTCCTGGACATGTGGCTCTCCTCCATCATCGTTCCCCGGTTAATTTTGAATTTTACACCCGCCAGCAAGGCTATCCCATTTGGTGGCTGTGTGGCTCAGCTGTATTTCTTTCATTTCCTGGGCAGCACTCAGTGCTTCCTCTACACCTTGATGGCCTATGACAGGTACCTGGCCATATGCCAGCCCCTGCGCTACCCCATGCTCATGAATGGGAGGTTATGCACATTCCTTGTGGCAGGAGCATGGGTGGCCGGCTCCATCCATGGGTCTATCCAGGCCACCCTGACCTTCCGACTGCCCTACTGTGGGCCCAACCAGGTGGATTACTTTATCTGTGACATCCCTGCAGTATTGAGACTGGCCTGTGCAGACACCACTGTCAATGAGCTTGTGACCTTTGTGGACATTGGGGTTGTGGCGGCCAGTTGCTTCCTGTTAATTCTGCTCTCCTATGCCAACATAGTCCATGCCATCCTGCGGATTCGCACTGCTGATGGGCGGCGCCGGGCCTTCTCCACCTGTGGCTCCCACCTAACCGTGGTCACAGTCTACTATGTCCCCTGTATTTTCATCTATCTTCGGACAGGCTCCAAGAGTCCCCTGGATGGGGCAGTGGCTGTGTTTTACACCGTTGTCACTCCGTTACTGAACCCCCTCATCTATACACTGAGGAACCAGGAAGTGAAGTCTGCTCTTGGGAGAATAGCAGCAGGTAGAGGGGCTGGGGGTGAAAATAAGTAGCTATAGGCTCAGGGACTACCTGCATTATCATTGCTACCACTCTTTTCAGCTCTTGCTGAATGTGGTAAATGTTTCAAAAATAGATTTGCTTTAATCAAAATAGAGTGTGATTCTACTAAGAAGAAGCTTCTAGAGCTATATTTAACCTCAACAAATCATCCATCACTCTTTTACACATTTCTGGGTGAAAACACATTCTACACAAAGGTTGAATATCAGGAGTAAATGCTCTGTATAGGAGGAGGGATTACTCAAGGCAAATTTGGGGAAACCCAGCATAAGGCTGCCCTTTACCCTTCATCAACTTGCTTTACTCCTAATTTCCCAAGCCTCTAAGCATTCAGGATTGTTTTTGTTTGTTTTGTGGATTTTTTTTTTTGCTTGTTCAGGTTTGTTTTGTGTGGGGGTTTTTTGTGTTTGGGTTTTGTTTTTTGTGTTTTGTTTTGTTTTGCTTTTTAGGACTGCACCTGAGGCACATGGAGGTTCCCAGGCAAGGAGTCAAATCAGAGCTGTAGGTGTCAGCCTATGCCACAGCCACAGCAACACAGGATCCAAGCCATGTCGGCAACCTATACCACAGCTCGCGGCAACACTGGATCCTTAGCCCACTAGCAAGGATAGGAATCAAACCTGTGTCCTCATGGATGCTAGTCAGATTTATTTACCACTGAGCCACAACAGAAACTCCCATTCAGGATTGTTTTGCTCACATTCAGGCAAATCTATTCTCCCAAGCAGTTGGTGTGACTCTGTGTGGACCATTTCCTTCCAGCCCCTCATCCTCCTTCATGCAATAATTCACCATATTCTGTTTGCTCAGCTTCCAGAATCTCTCTCTGGCTTCCTAAGTGGTCTCCTTGTCATTCCCATCCACATCCACACCACTTCCAGAGTTTTCTTTCTAAAATGTAAAACTAAATATATCATTCCTCTCCTTGTGAATATCACTGGGTTTCCACCACATATAGATAAAACTGGACCTCTTCTCTTGGAATTCAAAGTCCCCCACAATCTGATCCCAAATACCTCATCTCCCAAGATCTCTCTACTTCCTTCTTCTCTCCTAGCCCCTCATTTGCCTGCTACTCCTTGAGCATTCTCTATACAGTTAGCCCTCCATATGCATAGCTGGAATCTGCGGGCGCAAAACCTAAGGATGTGGAGGCCATCGTATTCACAGTATAAAGCCTTTTTTGTTGTTGTTGTTTGTGTTTTGTTTTTTAGGGTTGCACCCACAGCATGTGGCGATTCCCAGGCTAGGGGTCCAATCGGAGTTACAGCTGCCAGGCCTACACCACAGCCACAGCAATGCCAGATCTGAGCCGCATCTGCCACCCACACCACAGCTCACAGCAATGCTAGATCCTTAACCCACTGAGCGACGCCAGGGATTGAACCCGCAACCTCATACTTCCTAGTCGGATTTGTTTCCACTACGCCACAACAGGAACTCCAAGCCATTTTTTATAAGGGTCTTGAGCATCAGTGGGTTTGGGTATGGGGAGGGTGGGGACTCCTGGAACCAATCCTCTACAGATACCAGGGATGATTGTGCTTTCTTGTTCTGAGCTTTTACTTATTCTGTGTCAGAAATACACTTTTTCCTTCTCCACATTGGTAAACTGATGTTTTATGCTTCCTTCAAGGCCCAGGGGGAAAAAATCCTTATTCCTACAAGAAGTTTTCTCTAATGCTCCTAGTCAGAATCTTTATCCTCTTCCCTGTATTCCCATAGCCCTTTGACTTTTATAATAGCTCTTCGCATAGGCTGGCATGTGTTATAGTTTAGATCAGAGTCCTTAGAGAACAGAAAGACTGTTTCATTGGTGTTTGTGATTTTGTTTATGTGTAGAAACTGAAAGAACAGAACAGAACAGAAATAGTCATAGATACAAAGAACAAAATAGCGGTTGCCAGAGAGGATGGAGTGGGAGAATGGGCTAAATAGTTGAAGGAAATTAAGAGGCACGAGCTACCAGTTATAAAAAGAAGTCATTGAGGAGTTCCCTCCATGGCTCAATGAACCCAACTAGGGTCCATGAGGACACGGGTTCAATCCCTAGCCTTTCTCAGTGGGTTGGGGATCCAGTGTTGCCATGAGCTGTGGTGTAGGTCACAGACACAGCTCGGATCCCATGTTGCCGTGGCTGTGGTGTAGGCCAGCCACTGTAACTCCGATTCTACCCCTAGCCTGGGAACCTCCATATGTGGTGGATGTGGCCCTAAAAAGCAAAAAAAAAAAAAAAAAAAAACCTTTTTTTAAATAAAAAATGTCGTAGGGATGTAATATACAGAACAGGGAATATAGTCAATAAAATAATAACTTTAAATGGTGACAGATGGTAACTAGAACTTAACGTGTTGAGTGCCTTGTAATGTATATAAAAATTGAATTACTATGTTGTACACCTGAAACTAATGTAAAGTGGTATGTCAGTCATATTTAAAAGTTTAGAAAAAAAATCACTGCCCAGGGATCATGCAAAGTATTATAGATGATGGTTGGATTGAATAACTTCTCATGTCCTTCTAACCCTGAGATTCTGTGTTTCTCCTAGTCTGTGGTTCTTATCTTAGCATTTTAGTAATTAAAAAATATGTTTCATACAATGTGAATGTACCAATATGAAAACACTTTTGATTAGTAACAACCAGAGTCGTTTTTCCTTCCTTTTTCTTCCAAATTTGTTTTTGGAAGAGAAGAGAAAACATAATGTGAAATCATCTGTTAAGCCCTATTGCCTTTGCCCCACCTGATGTTACAAAACTGGAAAAAGCTAGATACTAAGAGAGTTTCTCAGGAAACAAACTATGGATGTTGGTTTTATCTTATCACAGGGGTGCTATTACAAATACTCCCCAAGCTAAAAGTCTCACACACTGTAATTGACTCTGGGGAAAGCAAAGGATGTAATAGGAACACAAGAGACCAACTTTAGCAGTTACCTTCAGTGGAAGCAACAGACTTTCCCTCAGTTCAAAAGGAAACTGGGTGAGGATGTCTATATATAAACAGGCAAATAATAAAGCAAATTTCAGTAGTTTGGTCCTTTATCTTGATCCAGCCAGAATTGCTTAATTAGGTCTTCTGCTATAAGCTCTTCACAATAACCACGGCTAACCCTTTGGGATTCAAAACCATTGAAATCTCTCTTAAGAACAGATTGATTGATATCTCTTCTCCCAGACTGAGAAAGGACTTTCTGTGAAGGCTGACACAAAGTTACACTCTCTCCCCCAAACAGCACCTGCCCTTGTCCTAGCCAATTTTCCAGAGTTAAATGCCACTTACAGGACTTGATCACTGCTGTGGGGAAGTACTGAAAAAAGAAGATATTCCCAAATATAGGTGATCACAGAGTGAGTTTCAGATAGATAAATGCTGGATCCAAATACTGTGCAAAGTGTTTCTCTGTCCAAGCCACTTTATCTCTCAATGTCTTTGCTTCTTTCATTATCCAATATATTTCTCTTTCTTCTCTCACAGAAATTTTATTTACTACTCTGCTAAGTCTAACTATGCAGCTACCATTTAGCCTTTTTATGTCAGGATGACACTGTCTCCCCAAGCCTTCCATTGACTACATCTTTCTCCAAAGCTACCCTTTTTCGGAGGTTCATTCCCTGCCTAGATCCAGTGCCAACCAGAGAAGGTAAGAGCATCCTGGAGTTCTCTGCTGCTTCCATCTTTACTCTTTTCTGTTTAGTCCTTTCCAGGTCCTTCCTCTCACCTGTAAGACAGGTAGTCTCCCCAAAATTTGAAGGATGGGTGTGAGTAAAACTATAATCTGATTTCTGTGTCAGTGACTATTTTAAATAGACAGTTTAAACTCACTGCTTATAAGGATGTTATATTTTAATGAAAACTTTTTAGTCTCATTTCTCCGCCTCAGTAACTCTAATTTTTCTCATTTATATATGTATGTATTGATTCCATTGCTAGTCTTCTTTGGCCTTTTTTCAGTTTTATGTGTCTTATTGTAGAATTCAGAAAATGGCAATAGATTATGCATTTTCCAAGTATTCGAGACAATTTTTTTTTTGTTTTTTTAGGGCCGCACCCAAAGCATATGGAAGTTCCCAGGATAGGGGTCGAATCAGAGCTGTAGCTGCTGCCCTACACTGATAGCCATGGCAACACGGGATCTGAGCCACGTCTGTGACCTACATCACAACTCTTGGCAACGCTGGAGCCTTAACCCACTGAGTAAGGCTAGGGATCGAACCTGCGTCCTCATGGATACTAGTTAGGTTCATTACCACTGAGGCATGACAGGAACTTCCTTGAGATGATTTTTGTAAATTTAAAAGATTGTGCTTTGAATTGATTTTCAAAATTGGTCAATTTTTTAAAATCTTTCTTCATGGCCATTTGAGACATAGATGACTAGAAGGAGACATATAATTTGGGATTGGAATTAAGCAAAACATCTTCCAAATTGCAGTCAAGCCTATGCCCTTGGCCTCATTTAAAAAGATACCTATCCCCTGGGCAAATCGGCCATGAATAATTTTTAATGGTCAATATTATAGGTTTATAGTCAATTTGTGGTCCAACTAATGATATCCATATATTTTCAAACGTGTTTGTACTAGATGACCTTTTATATTGTCATCAAGTCACAATTCAGAAACACATTGCATCAATATCTTCACAGCCTAAGTTTATGTAAAATGGACCAGGCAATGGTCTACTTTTTAAAAAATTACTCTGGAGTTCCCTGGTACCCCAGCATCTAAGGATCTGGCATTGTGACTACTTTGACACAAGTTTGATCCCTGACTCGGGAACTTCCATGTGCTACAGACATGGCCAAAAAGGAAAAAGAAAAAGAAAGAAAGAAAAGAAAAAGAAACAAAGTATTGCTCAGTATGATAGAATACCAGACAATGACATGAGATGAGCAACTTCACAGATTCATGGTAACAAAATTTGACTCTTGTTTGATTTTAGTCCTTGCACTTATTGCTACTACATCTAGCTTTAGAAACAGAGCAACACCACCAGGTTGGAATCTTTGACAGAATGAACCATCAGACTCTTAAAATCGTTATTTAGATCACAAAGCTCTGGCTTCAGGACACTGAGGATTAATGTTGCCAGTGAATCTTTAAAATTCCTAATGATTTAGCAATCTGAAATTACATGATTTACTAAACTATTATGCCTTATTTGTGGTAATGATATGAATTAAAATGCAGAGAGAAGGAGTTCTCATTGTGGCTCAGAGGTAACGAACCTGATGAATATCCATGAGGATGCAGGTTTCATCCCTGCCTCGCTCGTTAAGGATCCAGCATTGCCATGAGCTGTGGTATAGGTTGCAAAAGCAGCTTGGATCTGGCATTGCTGTGACTGTGATATAGGCCAGAAGATGCAGCTTCTATTTGACCCCTAGCCTGAGAACTTCCATGTACCATGACTGCAGCCCTAAAAAGAAAAAAAATGAAAAGAGTACTGGGCTGAAAACTGTAAAACTTGTTTGGAGTACTTAGCACTGTACAACTATGGGGCTTCTTTGTCATTTAACTCCTCTGAAGATCAGGAGAACACTACACAGCTATAAAATACCATCATTATGCCATGAGTTCATATCACCTTAATCTACTGAGGTTTCATCAGTGCCATGCTTTTTTTTTTCCTTTGTGCCATGTTTGTGTCTTTCTCTCTCCATTCTCTCCCTCTCTCCGTCCCTTCCTCAATTCGTCCTCTTTCCTTTTCTCTCCCTCTCTCTCATTCTTTCTCTCTTTCTTCCATCCCTCTCCTACCCCTCATCTCTAGCTTTCCTCCCAAGTTAAGGCTTTTAGGCATCTCAAACCCACACCTGGGATATTAATGAGTCAGAGTAAGTCAAGGGGTATTCACCAAATGAATACCAATTCATGCATGGAGATCTATGATAATGACAGTGGCATGGGGAAGAAGGTTATGACAGCTCAGAAGCAAGTTGTCCTACTAACCTTTGTGACTAAATGGGGAAGAAAGAAACTGTTAAAGAAGGAGAGAAAAACTTAGTTGCGACTGAAATAAAATCACAGCTATTTCACAGGTCTACAGCTCTTCCCCTCATTCCTCCCACTCTGATGGCTCTAAAATCTAAGGGTAATATTAGGGAATCCACAACACACACACGGTGCTGATTCTTGTTTTATTGAACCAGAAAGAATAGTATTTCCTATCTCCAGGAAATCTCCCCAAAGAAATAACAATTCCAAGAGAATAATTCAGAGACCAGATAATTTTCCCTAATGCAAACAAGAAAATGGTATAAAAAACATTTTAATGGCTGAGTAATATTCCATTGTGTATATATACCACATCTTCTTGATCCACTCCTCTGTCAATGGACATTTAAGTTGTTTCCATGTCTTGGCTATTCCAAAGAGTGCTGCAGTGAACATCAGAGTACATGTGTCTTTGTGAGTCGTGGTTTTCTCTGGATAGATATCCAGGAGTGGGATTGCTGGATCAAATGGTAGTTCTATGTTTAGTTTTCTGAGGAATCGCCATACTGTTTTCCATGGTGGTTGCACCAATTTACAATCCCACCAACAGTGTAATAGGATTCCTTTTTCTCCAGCATTTCTTGTTTGTAGACTTTTGGATGATGGCCATTCTGGTCAGTGTAAGATGGTACCTCATCGTGGTTTTGATTTGCATTTCCCTAATAATGAGTGATGTTGAACATCTTTTCATGGGTTTTTTTGGCCATCTGTATGTTGTCTTTGGAGAACTGTCTGTTTATCTGCCCATTTTTTGATGGGGTTATTTGTTTTTTTGGTATGGAGCTGCAAAAGGTGTTTATAAATTTTGGAGATTAATCCATTGTCAGTTGATTCACTTGCAAAGATTTTCTCCCATTCTGTGGGTTGTCTTTTCGTTTTGTTAAGGGTTTCCTTTGCTGTGCAGAAACTTTGAAGTTTGAGTAGTTCCCATTTGCTTATTTTTGTTTCTATTGTCAATACTCTAAGAGGTGGGTCTGAGAAGATGTTGCTGTTCCGTTTATGGCAGAGAGTGTTTGGCCTATGTTTTCCTCTAAGAGTTTTATAGTGTCTGGTCTTATATCTAGGTCTTTCGTGCATTTGGAGTTTATTTTTGTGTATGGTGTTAGGGAGTGTTCTAAGTTCATTGTTTTCC
Organism: Phacochoerus africanus; assembly: GCF_016906955.1. Taxonomy (NCBI): domain Eukaryota; kingdom Metazoa; phylum Chordata; class Mammalia; order Artiodactyla; family Suidae; genus Phacochoerus; species Phacochoerus africanus. The sequence continues at coordinate 78,783,963 of NC_062552.1, forward strand.
ATGTGGCTGTCCAGTTTTCCCAGCACCACTTATTGAACAAGCTGTCCTTTCTCCACTGTATTTTCTTGCCTCCTTTGTCATAGATGAGTTGGCTGTAGGTGCATGGGTGTAATACTGGGCTTTCTATCCTGTTCCATTGATCTATATTTCTGTCTTTGTGCCAGTATCATATGGTTTTGATGACTGTTGCTTTGTGGTATAGTCTGACATCTGGGAGCCTGATTCCTCCAGCTCCATTTTTCTTTTTAAGGATGTCTTTGGCTATTCTGGGTCTTTTGTGCTTCCAAACAAACTTTAAAATATTTTGTTCGAGTTCTGTGAAAAATGTCCTTGTTAATTTGATAGGGATTGCATTGAATCTGTAGATTGCCGTAGGTAGTATAGTCATTTTGATACTATTAACTCTTCCAATCCACGAGCATGGTGTATCTTTCCATCTATTTGTATCATCTTTGAATTCTTTCATCAGTGTCTTATAGTTTTCATAGTACAGGTCTTTTGTCTCATTAGGTAGGTTTACTCCTAGGTATTTTATGCTTTTGGATGCGATGGTAAATGGGGTTGCTTCCCCAATTTCTCTTTCTGATCTTTCATTGTTAGCATATAGAAATGCTGTTGATTTCTATGTATTAATTTTGTATCCTGTGACTTTGCCAAATTTGTGGATGAGCTCTAACAGTTTTCTGGTAGAGTCTTTAGGATTCTCTAAGTATAGTATCATGTCATCAGCAAATAAAGATAGTTTTACTTCTTCCTTTCCAATTTGGGTTCCTTTTATCTCTTTGACTTCTCTGATTGCTGTGGCTAGGACTTCCAAAACCATGTTGAAGAGTAGTGGCAAGAGCAGACATCCTTGTCTTGTTCCTGATGTCAGTGGGAATTCTTTCAGCTTTTCACCATTGAGAATGATGTTCGCTGTGGATTTGTTGTATATGGCCTTTATCATGTTGAGGGAGGTTCCCGTTATGCCCACTTTCTGAAGAGTTTTTATCAGAAATGGGTGTTGGATTTTGTCAAAGTCTTTTTCCGCATCTATTCTTCAGTTTGTTAATGTGGTATATCACACTGATAGATTTGCAGACATTGAAGAGCCCTTGCATCCCTGGGATAAATCCCACTTGATCATGACATACAATCCTTTTAATGGATTGTTAGATGCGGTTTGCTAGTATTTTGTTGTGGATTTTTGCGTCGATGTTCATCAGTGAAATTGGCCTGTAGTTTTCTTTTTTGGGGGTATCTTTGTCTGGTTTTGGTATCAGGGTGATGGTGCCCTTATAGAATGAGTTTGGGAGTGTCCCTTCCTCTGTGATTTTTTTTTTTTTTTGGAATAATTTCATAAGGATAGGTGTTAGCTCTTCTCTAAATGTTTGATAGAATTCGCCTGTGAAGCCATCTGGTCCTGGACTTTTGTTTGTTGGAAGTTTTTTAATCACAGTTTCAACTTCAGTTCTTGTGATTGGTCCATTCGTCTTTTCTATTTCATCTTGGTTTAGTCTTGGAAGATATTACTTTTCTAAGAATTTGTCCATTTCTTCTAGGTTTTCCATTTTATTGGCGTATAATTGCATATAGTAGTCTCTTATGATCCTTTGTATTTCTGCAATGTCCGTTGTTACTTCTCCTTTTTCATTTCTAATTTTATTGATTTGAGTCCTCTCTTTTTTTCTTGAGAAGTCTGGCTAAGGGTTTATCTATTTTGTTGATCTTTTCAAAGAACCAGATTTCATTTCATTGATCTTTTCTATGGTTTTCTTTGTTTCTATTTCATTGATTTCTGCTCTGATCTTTATGCTCGGATCTTTATCTTTCCTTCTACTAACTTTAGGTCTTGTCTGTTCTCTCTCCAGCTGCTTTAGATGTAAAGTTAGCTTGTTTATTTGAGTTTTTCTTGTTTCCTGAGGTGGGCTTGTATTGCTATAAACTTTCCTCTTAGAACTGCTTTTGCTGTATCCATAGGTTTGGGATTGCTGTGTCTTTGTTGTCATTTAATTCTAGGTATTTTTTAATTTCCTCTTTGATTTCCTCAGTGATCCATTGGTTGTTAGTAGCATGTTGTTTACTCTCCACGTGTTTGTGTTTTTTGCAGTTTTTTTCCCTTGTTGTTGATTTCCAGTTGTATAGCATTGTGGTCGGAAAAGATGCTTGATATGATTTCATTTTTCTTAAAGTTACCAAGGTTGGATTTGTAGCCCAGGATGTGATCAATCTTAGAGAATGTTCCATGTGCACTTGAGAAGAATGTGTATTCTGTTGCTTTTGGATGGAATGTCGTATCTTAATATCTATTAAGCCCATCTGGTCTAATGCTTCTTTCAGGGCCTGTGTTTCCTTATTGATTTTTTGTCTGGATGATCTGTCCATTGCTGTAAGTGGGGTATTAAAGTCCCCCACTATGATTGTGTTATTGTCAATTTGTCCTTTTAAGGTTGTTAGCAGTTGCCTTATATATTGTGGTGAACCTATGTTGGGTGCATAGATATTTAAAATTGTTATATCTTCTTCTTGGATTGATCCTTTGATCATGATGTGATGACCTTCTTTGTCCCTTAAAATATTCTTCGTTTTAAAGTCTATTTTGTCTGTTATGAGTATTGCTACTCCAGCTTTCTTTTGATTTCCATTTCCATGGAATATTTTCTTCCATCCTCTCACTTTCAATTTGTATGTGTCCCTAGAAGTGAAGTGGGTCTCTTGAAGTCAGCATATATATAGGTCTTGTTTGTGCATCCATTCAGCCAGTCTGTGTCTTTTGGTTGGGGCAGTTAGTCCATGAACATTTAAGGTAATTATTGATATGTATGTTCTTATTGCCATTTTATTAATTGCTTTGGTTTGTTTTTGTTGCTTTTTTTCTTTCCTTCTTCTCTTTTTCTCTCCTCTTCTGGTTTGATGACTCTCTTTAGTGTTGTATTTAAGTTGCTTTTTCTTTGTGTGGGTATCAATTGAGATTTTTGGTTTGTAGTTACTCTGAATTTTGATATAAGAGTCTATATGTATATGAGATTGTTTTAAGTTGTTGTTCTCTTAATTGCAAGTCCATCTCCAGTGTCCTGCATTTGTACCCACCTCTTCTCATGATTTCTGATTTTGGTGGTATAATTGTGCATGGATGATTTCATATCTTTACTGTATATATACCTTTACTGGTGAGCCTTGTCATTGGTGGTATTTTTGTTTCCTATTGCTGTCTTTTCTTTTCTGCCTGGAGAAGTTCCCTTAGTATTTGTTGTAAGGCTGGTTTAGTGTTGCTGAATTCTCTCAGCTTTTGCTTATCTGTGAAGGTTTTGATTTCTCCTTCAAATATGAGTGAGAGCCTTGCTGGATAAAGTAATCTTGGTTGGAGGTTTTTTCCTTTCACCCCATTAAGTATATCATGCCACTCCTTTCTGGCCTGCAGAGTTTCTGCTGAAAAATCTGCTGATAACCTTATTGGGGTTCCCTTGTATGTTACTTGTTTCTTTACCCCAGATGCTTCCAAGATTTTCTCTTTGTCTGTAATTTTGATCAGTTTGATTAATATGTGTCTTGGGGTGTTCCCCCTTGGGTTTATTTTATATGGTACTCATTGTGCTTCCTGCATTTGAGTGAGTGGTTCCTTTCCCATGTTAGGGAAGTTTTCGGCTATTATCTCTTGGAATATTTTTTCTGTTCCCTTTCTCTCTCTCTTCTCCTTCTGGCACCCCTATAATACGGATGTTGGTGTGTTTAACATTGTCCCAGAGTTCTCTGAGACTCTCTTCACTTGTTTTCAATCTTCTTTCTCTTTTCTGTTCTGCATTCGTAATTTCCACTAATCTGTCCTCCACCTCACTTATTCATTCTTTCTGCCTCCTGTATTCTGCTCTTAGCTGCTTCTAGTGAATTTTTTATTTCAGTTATTGTATTTTGCATCTCTTCTTGTTTAAGTTTGATATCTTGTATCTCTTTGCTCAGTGTTTCCTGTAAGTTATCCATCTTTGCCTCCAGTTTATTTCCAATGTCTTGCATCATCTTCAGCATCAACAGACTAAAGTCTTTTTCCTGGAGGTTGAGAATCTCCTCATCACTTAGCTGATTTTCTGGGAGATTTTCCCTTTCTCCCTCATCTGAGTTATAGTTCTCTGTCTTTTCATTTTTATAGGTTTTTTGTGTGGTGACGTTTTTACAGATAATAGAGTTGTAGCCTCTCTTACTTCTGGTGTCTGCCCCCCTTGTGGCTGAAGTCAGTATGGGGCTTGCTGTAGGCTTCCTTATGCCTGCCCACTGGCAGGTGGAGCTGATTCTAATCCCTCTGGGTGGGTGGGGCTTAGTCTCTGGATGGGATTAGAGGGAGTTGTGTGCCTGAGAGGGTCTTTAGGCAGCCTGCTTACTGAAGGGTGGGGCTGTGATCCCACCTGGATTGTTGTTTGCCCTAGGCTTCTCAGCACTGACTAACTGTTCCCAAAATGGCCACCTCCAGAGAAAGGCATGCTGCTGAATATTCCCGAGAGCTTTACTTCCAATATTCTTCCCTCACAACAAGCCATATTCACCCCTGGTTTCCCAGGAACTGCAGTCAGGTTTGACCCAGATTCCTACAGAGACTTTGCTTTGCCCTGGGACCCAGTGCATGTGAAAGTCTGTGTGCACCTTTTAAGAATGGGCTCTCCATATCCCCCAGTCCTGTGGAGCTCCTGTGCACAAGCCCTGCTGGCCTTCAATGCCAGATGCTCCAGGGGCTCTTTCTCCCAGGGCTAGATCCCCACACGTGGCAAGTTTGATGTGGGGCTCAAAACTCTCACTCCCATGTAGGTGAGTCTCTGTGAACCAGTTAGTTTCCAGCCTGTGGGGCTTCCCACCCAGGAAGTATGGCATTGTTTACATCACATAATCGCACCCCTCCTCCCTCTTGATGTGGCCTCCTCTTTGTCTTATGGAGTAGGATATCTTCTTTAAGGTTTCCAGGTCCATTTGGCTGAAGATTGCTCAGCCTTTAGTTGTGAATTTTGTTGTTTTTAGGAGAAAAGTTGAGCTCCAGTCCTTCTATTCTGCCATCTTAATCCCATCTCTCTCAAGGCACTTGTGTGAGAATCTAAACCCTTCTGCACTTTCTCAACTTGGGTAGTGGGGAGAGGAGGCTAGTGTCTGTAGCCATGGCATCTGGAAGACTTCTGTGGTCAATTTTTTGAAGTTCAACTATCACTGCTTTCTTGCAACTAAAATATTTTAAAAGTCAATACTGCTATTCCACTCACTTGAAAAAGGATAACATGACATGGAGTAGAAGGATTCCCTGCTTCTTTTTTATGTTCTATAAAAGATGGTTAAATAATGAGGGCTAACCTTTGATAGAGCATAGATAAGGTAGATTTAAAGTTAAGCATTCAACGTAAAAATTTTGAGCATAATTGCCCATTATTCATCACTACTTGTCAGAACTGGAACTGCAGTTTCATTCCCTATCCTAGTAACTTCAATAAGGAAAGAAAACCCAGAGGAGATGTGAAACTTGTTAAAAACCAAAAGGCAAGCTAATGACCCAGATGCATTTAATATTAACATTTAGGGTTTTCTTTCAGCAGCAGGATAATCTGTCCATGAGGTGTTACTCGAGAGTTACAAGTTCCCTGCTCTTTGCTTTCACTTGACCCAGAGCACAAGAGTGAAGGTGGGAGGGAATCATTAATCAGATAGCTCCTAACATTCTCATGTTTTCACATTCTGTGTTTTAAGTTTTATTGAACTATAGTTGATTTACAATATTTGTGATAATTTCTGCTGTACAACAGAGTGATTCAGTTATACATGTACACACATCCATCCTCTTTCAGATTCTTTTCCCACACAGATCATCACAGAATATTGGATAGAGTTCTCTGTGCTATACAGCAGGTTCCTGCTGGCCAATCATTCTATATACCTCAGTGTGCATATGCCAATCCCAACCCCCAGTCCATCCCCCCACCCCACCCCACAACTTGTACCCTTTGGTAACCATAAGTTTTTCAAAATCTGTGAGTCTGTTTCTGTTTTCTAAATAAGTTCATTTGTATCCTTTTTTTTTAAGATTCCACATATAAGTGATACCATATGACTTTTGTCTTTCACTGTCTGACTATCTGTACTTAGTATGATAATTTCTAGGTCCATGCATGTTACTGAAAATGGCATTTTTCATTCTTTTTAATGGCTAATATTCCATCAGTACATATGTACCACATCTTCTTTATCCATTCCTCTGTCAATGGACATTTAGGTTACCTCCATGTCTTGGCCATTGTAAATATGCTTCAGTAAACTTTGGGGTGCATTTTTCTTTTCAAATTGTGGTTTAGGTACCCAGGAGTGGGATTGCTGGATCATATGGTAGTTCTATTTTCAGTTTTTTTAGGAAACTTCATATTATTTTCCATAGAGGTTATACCAATTGACATTCCCACCAACAGTGTCAGAGGATTCCCTTTTCTCTGCACCCTCTCTAGCACTTACTGTTTGAGGACTTTTTGATGATGGCCATTCTGGCTAGTGTAAGGTGGTATCTCATAGTCGTTTTGACTTGCATTTCTCTAATAATTAGTGATGTTGAGCATCTTTTCATGTGGTTCTGGCCATCTGTATGTTTTCTCAGAAGAAATATCTATTTAGATCTTTTGACCATATTTTGATTGGGTTGTTTGGGTTTTTTGGTTTTTTGTTTTTGTTTTTGTTTTTTGATATGGAGTGCCAGGAGGTGTTTGTAGAGTTTGGAGATCAATCCCTTATCAGTCATTTCTTTGCAAATATTTTCTCCCATTCCGCCCATTCTGTGGGTCATCTTTTCATTTCGTTTATGGTTTCCTTTTCTGTGCAAAAAAAAATTGAAGTTTAATTAAGTTCCACTTGCTTATTTTTGTTTTTATTTTCATTATTCTAGGAGGTGGAGCTGAGAAGATATTGCTGAAGTTTTTGTCAGAGAATGTTTGGCCTATGTTTTCCTCTAAGAGTTTTTTTTTTGTCTTTTTTGTTGTTGTTGTTGTTGTTATTTCTTGGGCCGCTCCCTCGGCATATGGAGGTTCCCAGGCCAGGGGTTGAATTGGAGCTGTAGCCACCGGCCTACGCCAGAGCCACAGCAACGCGGGATCCGAGCCGCGTCTGCAACCTACACCACAGCTCATGGCAACGCCGGATCCTTAACCCACTGAGCAAGGGCAGGGACCGAACCCGCAACCTCAGGGTTCCTAGTCGGATTCGTTAACCACTGCGCCACGATGGGATCTCCTCCTCTAAGAGTTTTATAGTGTCTGGTCATACATTTAGGTCTTTAATCTGTTCTGAGTTTATTTTTGTGTATGGTGTTAGAGAGTGTTCTAATTTCATTTTTTGTGTGTAGCTGTCCAGTTTTCCCGGCACCACTTACTGAGGACTGTCTTTTCTCCATTGAATATTCTTTCCTCCTTTATCATAGATTAGCTGACCATCTGACATTCTCTGTTAATCTCACTCTCTTCTGAGTGCTGTGAATCACTCCTGAGCAAAATCAACCAACTCCTATCAATTTTTTAACATCATTTTAAGCCATGAATTTAGATTATTAAAGAGTCCTACAATTAGGGAAAGTTTTTAAAACTCATTTAATCCAACACTTTTAATTCAGGTGGGGAAGTGTCAATCAAGAAGTTAAACTAAAAAGTCAATCTCCCACATTGAAAGTCATCCTCTCTCTTCTACCCATGCTCTCATCCTGTTCCTCTCATCCTCTCCAGTCATCCTTGCTTTTTCTTTCATCTCTGACATCTCCCTGTGGTCATTTCTCTTTGTTTCCTTTTCTCTTCTCTTTCTTTACCACATCCCAAGGCTAAATTATCATATATGAAGAATCTGAAATACATAGCACCCAGGTACCAATCACAACTTTTCTTATGTGCTTACATCCTCATAGGCATTCTTTAAACAATTTGGAGTGTAGACTTGTACAGTTTCAAGCACTGTCACATACAAGTAACAATTTAATCAAAATTCTATTCCATTTTCTTACCTCAAAGGGAGAAAAGTAATTTTCTTGTTTCCTTTTTGCATACTCCCCACTCTATGTAAGTTCATGTCCTAGGAGAGATAAGAATGAGCCAGTGGCCTCTGGAAGTTTCTGAACTGGCAGAGCATCTAGCAAAACAGGATGTCCTTTCCCACACATATTGTTTCCAATAAACCCTTCATCTTTGGTCAAAGTGTTCCAAGTGCAAACACCTAGGAGCAAACTTTCTCTATAAAGATCCAGAGAGTAAATATTTTAGGCTTTGCAGTCAAACGTAGGTATGTAATGCTGTCATCATAGCACCAAAGCAGCCACAGACAATATGTAAGTAAATGAGCATGGCTGTGTTCCAATGAAACTTTATTTACAAAACAGGCAACCCCTCCCGTAGAACCTACTTTCTCCCGTTTGTCATCTCTCCACATAAGAGAGAACTTCTCTGCACTGTCCCTGGTTTTATTATCTGTCTCTCTCTCGAGTTCCTCCTCCCTTCCCTCCCACCTCTGTGCTAACTCCTCTTTTGTCCATTCTCTAGGTAAGTTCTCTCCAGAGGATGGAAAGAGTCAATAGCACATTGTTGACTGAGTTCATTCTGATGGGAATTCCCTACCCACCCCAGCTAAGGACGTTTCTTTTTGTGTTCTTCTTGCTCATCTACATCCTGACCCAGCTGGGGAACCTGCTCATTCTAATCACTGTCTGGGTAGACCCGCAGCTCCATGCCCGTCCCATGTACATCTTCCTTGGTGTTCTCTCCATCATCGACATGGGCATCTCTTCCATCATCGTCCCTCGCCTCATGCTGAACTTCACTTTAGACATCAAGCCCATCCCATTTGCTGGCTGTGTTGCTCAACTCTATTTCTATCACTTTTTGGGCAGCACCCAGTGTTTCCTCTACACCCTGATGGCCTACGATAGGTACCTGGCAATATGCCAGCCTCTGCGCTATCCTGTTCTCATGAATGCTAAGCTGAGTTCCTCGCTTGTGGCTGGAGCTTGGGTGGCAGGATCCATCCATGGGGCTCTTCAGGCCATCCTAACCTTCCGTCTGCCCTACTGTGGGCCCAACCAGGTAAATTACTTCTTCTGTGACATCCCTGCAGTTTTGAGGCTTGCCTGTGCTGATACAACAGTCAATGAGCTGGTGACCTTTGTGGACATTGGGGTGGTGGTTGCCAGTTGCTTCTCCCTGATCCTCCTCTCCTACATACAGATTATTCAGGCCATCCTGAGAATCCGTACAGCTGACGGGCGACGCCGGGCCTTTTCAACCTGTGGAGCCCATGTAATCGTGGTAACCGTGTACTATGTGCCCTGTGCCTTCATCTACTTAAGGCCTGAAACCAACAGCCCCCTGGATGGAGCAGCTGCCCTATTCCCCACAGCCATCACTCCTTTCCTCAACCCCCTCATCTATACTCTGCGAAACCAGGAGGTGAAGCTGGCTCTGAAAAGAATGATAGGAGGCCCTAGGACTAAAAGTGAGGTTTGAAAGTGTCTGTCCCCCAGTGGGGAAGCCTTCACATTGACAGTTCATTTTAATATTTAGCTTTCAGTGAATTTTTTTCTTCTTTTTCTCTTTTACATAGCTACGTAACATCAATACAAGATCAAACATAGTTAAAAGCAAAACACTCTCTAGGGGTTCCTTAGTGCCTCCTTCAGATAAACAACCATCAGCTGCTCCAGAGTAGCAAGTGAGACTAAGGTCATCAGATGGTAGCGTGGTAAATTTAGACATCCAGAGGACTGGTATACCAAAGGCATCCTGTGGGCTATAGGCACATTGCTCAAGCCCTTATAAGAGGAGTTCTTTTGCTAGGAGAAGGTTCTTCAGTTCTGTTCCAACTGGACATATGCCCTAGGAGCTGGTGCTAGAAGAGAAACTATAGATGCCCTGCTGTGTGCATCTTTACAGGCCTGGCTTGGAGGACTGACTTAGGCCACTATGGGATATGAAGAACTAAAGTACTTACTCTACCTTGCCCACTGACGAAATAAACCTTTTCTTAAACTGGTACTTTCACAAACCAAACCAAATTAAATAAGCCAAAAAAAGAAGATATAATAGAGTCTCCCCAAATGTCTCAATAACAAATTCTCCTATGCCAAAAAAATAAAACTCATATTTCGCATTAAAAGAAAATAGGGCAATTCTGAGCTCCCTGGTGGCTCAGCAGGTTAAAAATCTAGCATTGTAGCAACAACAACAACAACAACAACAAAGACAAAAGACAAAAAAAAAATCTAGCATTGTTACTGCTATGGCTCTGGTTATTGCTGGGGCGTGAGTTTGATTTCTGACCCAGAAAATTTCACGTGCTGTCATGACTGTGGCAAAAAAAGGAAGGAAGATAAAAAGAAAAGGGAAGAAAAAAAGAAATAGAAAATAAATAGGACAATTAGAGTTCCCGTTATGGCTCAGCAGTGAGAAACCCAAATAGTATCCATGAGGATGCAGATTCTATCCCTGGCCTCGCTCAGTGGGTTAAAGGATCCTGCATTGCTTTGAGCTGTGGTGTAGGTTTCAGATGCAGCTCAGATACTCTATTGCTGTGGCTGTGGTGTAGGCCAGCTCTGATTCGACACCCAGCCTGGGAACTTCCATATGCAGAGGGTGTGGCCCTAAAAAGAGGAAGGGAGGAAGAGAGGAAGGAAGGAAGGAAAAAGAAAATAGGGCATTTAATCAGAGCATAAGATAATTTATCCAATTTTTTGTTTCATATCTGTTTAGATTTGTAAGGTTGACAAACCTTGGTTGAGTTGGCCAGGACCTAATCGGTATGGGAAAACTGGGTGCAATATCTCTGGTTTCAAACCTTCAACACCTCTAATCTTCTCCTGTTATCCTTCCACCTCATTCTCTAGCTTTTTATATTAGATGATCGCTTTATCTGTGTGATAATATCATGTTATGTGTAAAACAAAATCTCCTGGTCACAGCAGAAAATCAACAGTTTGGTCATGTGAATGTTTATCTCCAAAGGACTCATAAATTCACCTAATTCACATAGGAGACAGAAAACTAACCATTCTCCCATGAACTCACACAATTCCCTAAATTTTGTTCAAAAAACAAATAATAGGGAGTTCCCATTGTGGTTCAGTGGATTAAGAACCCAACATAGTGTCCATGAGGATTCGGGTTCAATCTCTGGTGTCAATCAATGGGTTAAGGATCAGCATTGCCACAAGCTGCAGTGTAGGTCACAGAGGCACCTCGGATCCCGAGTGGCTGTGGCTGTGGCTTACACTGGCAGCCGTAGCTCCAATTTGACCCCTAGCCCAGGAACTTCCATATGTTGCAAGTGCAGCCATAAAAAAATATATATATATTACTTACAAAATATCTTTTTTTTTTTTTTTTTGGCTATGCCCACAGGCATGTGGAAGTTCCCAGGCTGGAGATCAAAACCACTCTACACCGAGACCTGAGCCATTGCAGTGACAATACCTGATCCTTAACCCACTGCACCACAGTGGGAACTCTACTTACAGAATATCTTAATCTTTCAAAATATTTAACAAATAAAGTGGTTGATTGTAAATAACAAAAACAAGCTTAAATCTACACCGCATGAACCAAAAAAAAATTTCCAAGGACTATTCTATTATACCTCTTGCTCTTGTTTTCCCAGGTACTTATAATTGCTATCATAGCTGTTACCTTAACAATTAATAACATTAAGATGCTCTGTAAGTGTATAATAAAAATACAGATCAGGAGTTCCCGTCGTGGCGCAGTGGTTAACGAATCCGACTAGTGTTGCAAGACATGTTTCCTTGAAAACTCCATCTTGTCCTTCTTTACTTTATCCCATCTTCTTGTCTTACTTTATCCCATCTTCCTGCTTTGAAAAACAGTCACAGTGCTGGTAAATGACTTAAGTTTAAGAGCAAAGACCTAAAGGCATAAGTGACTTAAGCTTAAGAACTGTTATGTGCCTAGAGGTCAGAGTAAGAGCTTAACCCTTTACCACCTAAGTGGCTTTCTAAATAGTAAAAGAACTTATATAATAGTAAACAAACCCTGTATCATCCACCCATAGCCACTCCTCACTTGATCTCATCTAAAGAGCACAATAAAAGCAGTGTGGTTTCTTGAGGCGGGGCTCTTGGTCCCTGAGACCTTGAGTTCCCCGGCTCCCACCTTTACCTAAGATAAATGTCTCTGTGTCTTGTTTTATATTAACTATTTTTCCTTAAGGTCCACAGCACCCGTTCTCCAGCTCCATCCTGCTGAGCTGGCCCCGGCAGACTAGGAACCATGAGGTTGCGGGTTCGGTCCCTGCCCTTGCTCAGTGGGTTGACGATCCCGCGTTGCCGTGAGCTGTGGTGTAGGTTGCAGACGCGGCTCGGATCCCGCGTTGCTGTGGCTCTGGCATAGGCCGGTGGCTACAGCTCCGATTCAACCCCTAGCCTGGGAACCTCCATATGCCGTGGGAGCAGCCCAAGAAATAGCAACAACAACAACAACAACAATAACAACAACAACAAGACAAAAAAAAAATACAGATCAATATGAAATCAGTCTGAAGCAAACATTTGTTTAAAAAGTAGATTGGGCACTGTTATGAATTTGTTAAATTAACACTCATTTAGTGACCATAAGTTGCCAGATAACAAACCATTGTTTCAAAACAGACCACAAGACAGAGTTTTCTTGTGGTGCAGCAGGTTAAGGACCTAGCATTGTTATTGCCAGTGGCTTGGGTCTCTGTAGTGGTTGTGGTGCAGGTTTGATCCCTGGTCTGGAAACTTCCACGTGCCTGTGGGCTCAGCCAAAAAAAAAGAAAAAAGAGGACTTGAAATAGAGTAGTTTATTACTCACAGGTTCTGGAGGCAGTACCAAGCATGCCTTGAGGTACACACAGAGAGGTCAAGGCAGAGTACAGAAAACAGAGAGACAGGAGCTGGGGCACAGATGCCTTTGTTCAGGTCCGTGTATGGAGTGTTTGGGGTTCCCAAGCTAAGGCAGTATTGCTCAATTCAAACCAAAAGGGCAGAATGTTAAGTAATGTGGCTCTTACTGAACAGGCATGTAATGGACGGTGCTGGGAGGCAGGAGAGGCAGGTGATCCCTAGGGTTGTTGGGGAACCATACCAGGAACTTCAATTTGCTTGTGATCTGAGGGCTGCTATCCAGGGCATGTACTCACATGAGGGACCAAGTGTCAGTTGAAGATCACTGTAGGTTGCTTGGGCATTCTACAATGGATTGTATAATGGGGCGATCACTTTGTAAGACAGTATAGCAGTTCCTAAAAGAAATAAAATAAAACTGGAATTACCATATGATCCACAATCCTGTTTCTGGGTATGAACCCAAAAGACTTGAAAGCAAGGTCTCAAAGATACTTGTACACCCATGTTCATAACAACATTATTCACAATAGGTGGAAGCAACCCAACTGCCCTCAACAGATTTTCTTTGGATTAAAGAAAAAATGTGATATATACTTACAGTAGAATATTACTCAGCTTTTAAAGAGAAGGAAACTTGGTAAATACTAAAATAAGGATGAATTTTTAGACACTATGCTAAGCAAATTAAGCCAGTCACAGGGAGTTTTCCTGTGATGCTGGGGATTAAGGATCCAGTGTTGTCACTGCAGCAGCTTGGGTTGCTGCTGTGGCACGAGTTCCAGCCCTGGCCAGGAATCTGCCTCAAGTGCAGCCCCAAAATTAATAAGCTAGTCACAAAAAGACAAATATTGTGTGATTCTACTTACACGAGATCCCTAGAGGAGTCAAATTCATAGAAACAGTAAATAGAATGGTGGTTGCCAGGGCCTGGGGGTAGGGAGGAATGGAGAGCTGTTGTTTAACATGTGTAAAGTTTCAGTTTTGCAAGATGTGATGCGTTCTAGAGATTGGTTACACAATGTAAATACTCAACACTTCTGAACTATATACTTAAAAATGGTTATGCTGATAAATTTTATGTTATATGTATTTTACAATTAAAAATTTTAAATGGGGAGTTCCCTCATGGCACAGTGGGTTAAGTATCTGGGTGTTATCACCACAGCAGCCCAAGTTGCTCCTATGGAACAGATTTGATCCCTGGCCAGGGAACTTCCACATGCTATTGGCACAGCCAAATAAATAAATAAATGTTAGGAGTTCCCTCATGGCTCAGAGGTTTAAGGATCCAACCTTGTCACCACTGTGGCTCTGGTTATAGCTGTAGCATGGGTTCGATCCTTGGCCAGGGAACTGGCCAAAAAAAAAAAAAAATTGGTTATGACAGATGGAATCACTCTAATATAAACCTCCAAGGAAAATGTACCCTCCTCCACTGTTGGTGGGAGTGTAAACTGGTATAACCACTATGGAAAACAGTATGGAGTTACCTCAGAAAACTAAATATAGAGCTAACATGTGATTCAGCAGTTCCACTCCTGGGCATATATCCAGTCAAAACTTTCACTGAAAAAGATGCATGTACCCATATGTTCACATTAGTACTATTCACACTAGCCAAGACATGGAAACAACTTAAATGTCCATTGACAGATGAATGGCTAAGATGTGGTACACATATACAATGGAATTTTACTCATCCATAAAAAATGCAAACTAATGCCATTTACAGCAACATGGATGGTTGCTGTAAACCACAGAGACTCTCATACTAAGTGAAGCAAGCCAGAAAGAAAAAGACAAATACCATATGATATCACTTATATGCACAATCTAAAATATGGAACAGATGATCCTATCTAAAAATAACAAAAAACAGAAACAGATCACGGCCAAGAAGAGCAAACTTGGGGTTCTGGGGTCGGGGGAAAGGGGAGGGAAGTGGGATGGATGGACATTTGGGGGGTTTTGGAGATGCACACTATTATGCTTATAATGGATGGGCAGTGGGATCCTACTGTACAGCACAGGGAAATATGTGTGATTAGGTCACTTTGTTGTACAACAGAACTTGATGAAACATTGTAAGTCAATTACACTTTAGTAGTAATTTTTAAAAAGGAAAAAAACCTCCAAGGTTTTCAGGTAATGACTAGTACTGTTGAAAAAGAAAAACAAGAAATGAAAGATAAATTTAAAAATTTTTAAATGTTAAAATTCCACTGCTGTGCATATATCCAGACAAAAGTTGTCAGCTAGAGGGCATTCTCGGTAAGGAAAGGGGAGAGGGAAGAGGGAGGGGGAATGTAGATTTGAAAAGCCATGTGTTCGTTGCAGCTGGCTGCACACAGGGTTTCATTCTACTCTTTACTCATGTGTACTTGGAAATTCCCCTTATAAAAGATTTTCTGAAAGCCATAGCCATGAAAATCTCAAGAAAAATTTTCCAAACTGAGGGAAAAGCTAGTACAAGTCTCAGGATGGAAAAGAGTTTGGCATGTTTGAAAGGAAAGCAGATTTGGGGGGCGGGGGTGCAGAGTACATGATTACATCACAGGAGCAAGCAAGGGAAACTATAGAAGAAGGTTGGATTTAGTATAATGGGCCATGTGTTTTCTATTGCTTCATAACAAGGGATCACACATTTAGCAGCTCAAAGCCCATTTACTAGCTCACAGTTTGATAGGTCAACAATCTAAACACAGCACGACTTGATTCTCTGCTCAGGATCTCACAAGGCTAAAATCAAAGTGTTCCTGAGCTGCATTCTCATCTGGAGATCAGGGTTCTCTTCCAAGATGTCATGGTTATGACAGAATTGAGTTCCTTGCAATCCCTGTTTCTATCCCTGTTCCCTTGCTGGCTGTCAGCTAGAGGGCATTCTCAGCTACTGGAGGCTGCAGGAATTCCTGAATTCCACACGGCCTCCTCCATCTTTAAAACAGCAATACAGAATCTCCCTCATCTGGAATCCCTCTCATGCTTCTAATCTCTTTCTTCAAGAAGAATGCAGTCCTTTTTAAGGGCTCACCTGTGGAGCTAGGTCCACAGAGGATAATCTCTGTATTTTAAGATCAGCTCACTTGGGGCCTTAATTACATCTGCAAAATTCCTTCACATCAGCACCTAGGAGGAATTTTGATGGTGTTTGATTAAATAACTAAAGGAAAGTGTACATGTCAGAGGACAAAACCCTTGGAAGCTACCTTAAGCAGGTGCTTAAAAGCTTTTCAACCTTTCTCAGTTTTCATGCTGGATAAAATTAATGATTTTCTAGAAATCAGCAGCAGCAGATTGTTACCAGCCTCCCGTTGCAGAATCTTTGGGATGCTGCAGCATTGGAAGCAGGCTGTCCCCAGCCAATGAAAATGCAGTGGGCCACTAGGGTCAGGCTATTTTTGCCCACCTCCACTTTAGGCAGCCTCTGACCTGCAGCTCTTTGGGCTGCCTGCGACTTTCTCAGCACCGCAGAGCAGCCTGAGTCTCTTCCTACTTCATCTTCCTTCCTTACCACTCTGAACCTGCTATTCTGACTCTTAGAGTTTGCTTCCTAGAAAACCTGAATTAAAATACCTGGCTGTGTTAGAAATACCCAAATAAACAATACTACATGGAAACCTCAATGTCATTTTGTCACTGGTAGGTATATACTAGCCTATTTCTTTTTTTAATTTAATTTTATTTAAGTATAGTTGATTTACAATGTTGTGTTAATTTCTGCTATACGGCAAAGTGGTTTCGCCATCATTGAATTACATACACACTGAATTACATATACACATATCCATTCCCATATAGGTTATCACAGAACATTGAGTAGATTTCCCTGTGCTATACAAAAGGTCTCTGTTGAGCATCCATTCATGTACTAAAGTATGGCTTTGCCATTCCCCAGACCCCAGTCCATCCCTCCCCTTGTCTGTTTCTCCTTTAAAGGAGATCCCAGGGACACCTCCATGACTGCCACACTAGGGATGTGCTCCATTCTGCAATTTGGGGATGCCCTGTGGACCAATTTACTATCAATTTTTGACATAAACTGTGGCTGTAAGTGTAACTCTTCCATCGTTGCCTTTGTGAGGAGGCAGAGATTTGTGTCTGTTTTTTTCACCACTGAATCTCTAACACTAAGAAGAGTGTTAGAACATAGAAGGTGCTCAGTAAGTATTTGTTAACTTATTTAATGAGTATAGTTAAATCTCTTGTTCTTTCACTTTATAAAAGGAGGCTATTAGAACCCCTGCTTTTTCCTCCACCTCTTTTATCTTCACCTCCCAACTATTGTTACCTGTACTTTTTTTCTCTTTCTGGCCACACCCATACCATGCCCAGGCCAGGGATCAAACATATACCATATGAGCAACCCACACCACAGCACTGACAACACCAGACCCTTAACCTACTGTACCACCAGGGAACTCCCATTTTCTTATAAACATCTTTATCACATATGTTTTTAAACATTCCTCTAAATGCATTAGAGAAGAGCTGTTACATCCAAACCCTGAAGTAACATTCTTGTTAATGTAGCTTGCAGAGAGCACTTACTCATATAAATCATCCTTAATATGTGGGTTTTGTAGGGTTTGGGGGTTTAGGGTGTTTTTGCTTTGTTTTGCTTTTTGCTTTTTTTAGGGCTGCACCCTCACATATGGGAGTTCTTAGGCTAGGGGTCGAATCGGAGCTACAGCTGCAGGCCCATGCCACAGCCACAGCAATGCAGGATCCTAGCCACGTCTGTGACCTACAACAGAGCTCACAGCAACACTGGATCCTTAACCCACTGAGCCAGGCCAGGGATCGAACCCACATCCTCATGGATCCTAGTCGAGTTTGTTAACCACTGAGCCATGAAGGGAACTCCCAGTTTTGTGGTTTTTATTGAAATATATTGGACATATAACATTATATAAATTTAAAGTATACAACATGTTGATTTGATACATTAATATAATATGATTTCCATTGTATCAATAATTTACACCTCTATTGCATCACTTAATCATTCCTTTTTAGTGGTTGGAATAAGTAAGATCTAATCTCTTAGCAAGTTTGATTATAATAAAATATTGTTACATAGTTTTAATATTAATAGATATTACTGTGACACCATCCCAGATTGTAAAAATCCATGCTCCTAATTCATTGTGTTGAATGACTATAATACGTTATGTATTTTATACAAGCTCTATATATGTATGTATAAATGAACACCCATTCTCCCACTTTCATTCACCTGCACTAGATCATATTAACTAGTTTCTGCAGTCTGTTGGGCAGCTCACTTTTAATTTCTCTGACCAATAGAGAGATGGGGCGTCTTTTGTTAGATTTATTTGTCAATAGGAATCACTCTTCTAGCCTTTATCTCTTCATGTACCTTGCCTATTTTTCTACTGAGCTGTTGACTTCTTCCTACCAATTCATGAGATATCATTTTTTATTAGAAAAATCATCTGTTGGGAGTTCCTGCTGCAGCGAAGCGGGTTAAGGATCCCATGTTGTCTCTGTCGTGGTGCAGGATTGATCCCCAGCCTGGCGCAGTGGGTTAAGAATCCAGCATTGAAAAAAAAAAAAAAAAACATGGAGTTCCCGTCGTGGCTCAGTGGTTAACGAATCCGACTAGGAACCATGAGGTTGCGTGTTCGGTACCTGCCCTTGCTCAGTGGGTGAACGATCCGGCGTTGCCGTGAGCTGTGGTGTGGGTTGCAGACGCGGCTCAGGTACCGCGTTGCTGTGGCTCTGGCGTAGGCCAGTGGCTACAGCTCCAATTCAACCCCTAGCCTGGGTACCTCCATATGCCGAGGGAGCAGCCCAAGAAATAGCTAAAAAGACAAAAAAAAAAAAATCCAGCATTGCTGCAGCTGTGGTATAGTTTGCAGCTGCACCTCAGATTCAATCCATGGCCCAGGAACTTCCATATGCCAGAGGTGTGGCCCCAAAAAAGAAAAATCATCTGTTGCTAAAAGTATAAACATACAATTTTTTCAAATGTCGTTTTTTGTGTTTATTCTGTCATTTTTATTTTTGTGCAGTAATCTTTTCCTTTATGGGCCCTAGGTACCTGTCTTGCTTAAGAAACTCAACCCCGCTCCAAGATTTTCTACTGTCCTAAATTTTCTTCTAACATTCTTATAGTTTTGTTCATTTATATCTTTAGCCCATCTGAAATTTATCTTTAAATTTGGTGTGTAATAATAATCTAGATTAACCTTCCCTCTTCCAGAAAGCAACTGCCACTTAAAGGACAAAAGAAAGTGAGCCAAACCAACAGCAAAGACTCTGCTCTTCTTTTTTTTAACTAATTTTTAGGGCCTCACCCGTGGCATATGGAGGTTCCCAGGCTAGGGGTCTAATCAGAGCTTTAGCTTCTGGCCTACACCACAGCCACAGCAATGCTGGATCCTTAACCCACTGAGCAAGGCCAGGGATCAAACCTGTGAGCGCATGGATGCTAGTCAGATTCGTTTCCGCTGAGTCACGACGGGAACTCCAACTCTGCTCTTCTTCCACTAAAATTTTAAATGTACTCATGAGTCCTAAACTTTTCCTCACCAATTTCCTTGCAGGAACTGTAGTAACCAAAAGACCATAGAGATGATAGATTTAAAAACTTTAAATATTACGCTGATGTAGAAAGGGGTTGATTCTAAAGTCTGAAGGCTCTCTGGAGGAACTAAAATGCAAGGCAAACATCTTCCCATCCTCTCATACCTTTCCTTTCCCTTCCACAGTATAGTGTCCAGAATGTTGGAAGTGTTTCTGGCATGCTGAGGATGCTCAGTAGATATGCTGGGTACCTTTCTTGATCCCTTTGGACCACAGTCTAAGTATCTCAAGGTGATAGGCAGAATGGAACAAGTTAGGAAATCTCTACTTGGTAGCTTTATGCTAGTTACATCCTCTGGATTAATTTTCCTTTCCTCTTGGTAATCAGTTTGGTCTTTTCCACATTTCTTCACATCTAAGCAGAAGCAGAAAGACAGGTGTTCAGGGTGGTGGGCCAGTGTGGAGGAATGTCAGAGAAGGGATTGTACCTCTTGGGATGGGTTTGCCCCAGGCCCCCATCACTCCCATCTCCTGACAGTGAGGCTCCTACCCACTACTGGTGTTTGACAATTCTGGTGTTTGTTTCTGTAAAGGAGGCTTTCCCCTCTGTCACCCACCCCCCTCCGATAAGAGGGAACTGGAAACCCAAATTCACAGAGTCATTCATGGTCAATGCCCTTGAGAGTTTTATTAAAGCAGCAGGTGGACAAATGGGCTCAGCAGATCCCTGGGGCAAAACTGCCCACCACAGGCTCTCAAACCTTCCCCTGACTTACTCTTCCACTGTAGGGATTGAAGGCCTGAGGAGAAAAGGGGCCAAACCCCAGGAGAGAATTTATCATCAGCTCTCTTTCTCTCTCTCTGCAGTCAAGACAAGGCAATTAGACAGGACACCCACTGAACATCCTAAAGGCTGCTGATGACAAGCCCATCTCCCCTCTGCCTCCACATCCCTCTAACCAAAATCCACAGGAGGACTGAGAGAGAGCAAGGGTTGGGGGCTAGGACCCAGGGAACAATGAGGTGGCCCAGGCTATGGGGGAAACCAAATCAGCCGGGATTGAGCAGGACTTCGCAGCGGGAATGGGGTGGAGTGAAGGAGAACAGCGAGCTTGTTGAGAGGCTGCAGCAGCTACTCATCCAAATGAATTGGATGGTTCCCCATACAAACCACACTCACATCCCTCCAGAAGGTAACACCTTTGTAGTAACAGTGTGGGGGCACAGCCTCTGGGTAGAGATTACACTGAGTGACTTTGAAGATGATGAGGTGGCAGTTGTAAAATTCAGACATCTTCACACACTTCACAGCCGGACCCTCACAGAGGCCACCCGTGGTGGGGGACACACTGTGGACAAAGGTCTTGGTCTTCTGACAGCTCTTGTCAGTGGCCAGCCCTCGAAATTTCATCATCATGTCACAGTAATATTTGTGCTTGGCAGAGATCTTTGTTTTAGGCCTGTCAAGTTGGTGATGGAGGAGGTCTTGGGCCTCAGAAAAGCCATGCTGGTCCATTAGGAGGAATAAGAGAAGGGTCCATGTCAGAAGCATGTTTTCTATTAGAAAAAGGAGGAAGGGTAGCAAAAAGGAGAAATCTGTCACATAGCCCCAAACATCAGGGCTTCATGGGCTCAAAGTCACCCCTGCACACCAATCTAAGGATTACAAATGCCCTCTATTTGTCTCTAATAACACTCACTTCTCTGCACTCATCCCCCCAAAAATCATTGTGGTCCATCCTCCTTTCAACATTCATCTTTTCCTCTTTCCACGTCCTCCTTCATTTCCCCTCATCCCACTGCTGGGGTCCAGCACATTCTTTTTTTTTTTTTTTTTTTTGTCTTTTTGCCCCCGCAGCATATGAAGGTTCCCAGGCTAAGGGTCTAATTGGAGCTGTAGCTGCTGGCCTATGCCAGAACCACAGCAACTTGGGATCCAAGCCACATCTGCAACCTACACCACAGCTCACGGCAAAGCTGGATCCTTAACCCACTGAGCAAGGCCAGGGATCGAACTCGAAACCTCATGGTTCCTAGTCGGATTTGTTAACCACTGTGCCACGACAGGAACTCCCCAGCACATTCTTAATTATCTCCCTTAAGACTATACTCATTAAAGAAATTAGGATACAGGGATCCATAACCCATCCATACCTTCCACCCCATCATGGTCTTACATAAGAGAGCAAAATTGGACCCCAAGTGCTTTGATCCTCAGTCAAGCAGTAACACTAACTTATGGAGTACTTTACAATGGTGCTTTTAAAATGTTTACATGCAGTTAAATATCTGGTAATCTTGTTAAAATGCAGGTTTCGATTCAGTATATTTGGAATGGGACCTAAGATTTTCATTTCTAACCAGGTGCCAGATGATTTTGTGCTTTGTTCCAGGGGCCACAATTTAAATAATAAGGTTTTAGCGCTTACAAAGACTTCTCAGAGAATTCCTGTTGTGGCGCAGTGGAAAAGAATCTGACTAGTACCCACGAGGGTGTGGGTTCAATCCCTGACCTCGCTCAATGGGTTAAGGATCTGGCATTGCCATGAGCTGTGGTGTAGGTCACAGACACAGCTCAGATCTGGCATTACTGTGGCTGTGGTGTAGGTCAGCAGCTGTAGCTCTGGTTTGACCCCCTAGCATGGGAACTTCCATATGATGCACCTGCAGCCCTAAAAAGAAAAAGATATAAAGAAGAAGAAACAAAAAAAAGACCTCTCACACATATATAAGGTCATCACCTTCTCTGTGAGGTAAGACAAGTATAATGGTAACCCATTTTTAGTAACTGACTTTCAGAAAGGTTCAATGAATTGCCTAAAGTCATACAATATCAAGGAGCTGTACCCAAATCTTAGAACATTTAGGGCTAAAGAAAAGTCTCTGCTCCAATTTATATTAATCCACTGGCCCACTGTATTACCTACAAATATAAAGCTCTTCCATTGGAAACCTGTTTCATATCTGCACCAGGGAAAGGCTTGACCAACCATCCCCCTTCTCTGGTATTCACTCTGCCTTAATTGTAAGAACCTCCTTGACTCCTTACCCACTCCTGTTTTCCTAGTCTTTTCTCTGGGGCCAAAGAAAGATCACCAAGGCTACCTCTACTCCTCCAGTGAAACACTCACATACCTAGTCTCAGTCCTGTGTGTGCTGCTTTACTTGACCCCAGGCTGATGCTCCTGGAGAGGTAGGTCCTGGAGATTCTGTGGCTGGAAAGGTGTCTGAGTCTTTCTCCTCTTAGGCTGTGTTATTATAGTACCCAGCTGTAGAAGGTTGGAGGATGGATGGGGTGGGGTTGAGTAACTTGGGTAGTGACCCAATACTTTCTGACGCTACAAGATGCTGAGACTTTCTGGCCTGATACCCAATACAGACCTCATTCTACGCTCCATTTAATGAACCCAAACATCAAGAGCCAGGTTTCCCTCAGTATAGAAGACCTCACATAGCCTGGAGTATGAAGAGAAGTAAAAGAAAGGAGCCTGGACTCCTAAACCTTTGTCTCTACCCTCTGGTAGAGAAGGAGTTATATAGAGAAGGAGTCCCTGTTCCCACTGGAGCTAGGCAGTTCTCAAGGACAACATACAACTACATCAGTGGAAATTCCTCAACTAACTTGGACCCAGTTCAAGCAACAAATCAGCTTCTACCACATCTGCGCTCCCCAATCCCAAATGCCCAGCATTGAGGCTCTCAGGCTGGAGGATCTAGCAATCAAAGGTTTGGGGGATAATAATATCGTTTTCCAGAGAGGAAAGGGCAACAAGAAAGAAGTAAGGGGGGGTGGCGCTGAGGAACCCTTGAAGAGAAAGGGCAGGTCCTAAGGTCTGAAGGAAGAAACAGGAAGCTGGTGACGTTGGAAACTACTCTCTTTAATACTTTCCTGGCTACTATGACTTAAGATCCCGACGACCTAAGACCTTCCTTCTCTCCACCCACAGCCAGGGCTTTGTTCTTTGAATGTTTGCCCTGGAACCATACTAAAACAGCTCTCCAATGCCTTGGCAGCCTTATCTTTCCCTGACCTCTGCAGCCTTTGTCCCTGCTAGGGCAGGTCACTGTATTTGTTTCTCTGCTTGTTGACTCTTTCAGCCTGACCACACAGCCCCTCTGGGCCTCCTTATTCCATGCTCCAGAATATCTCATGTGATTCAGGCCTTACCTGACCTGCCACAGGCCAATGGGCAGGAACGATTATTCCCATGCCACAGTATGTAGAACACTGAAGGAAAGAGATATTTACCTAGTAATGGAAAAGTGTGTCGGAGTTCCCTGGTGACTCAGCAGGTTAAGGATTGGGCATTGTCACTGCTGTGGCTCAGATCACTGCTATGACATAGATTCAATCCCTAGCCACAGAACTTCTGCATACCATGGATACAGCCAAAAGGTATGTGGATAGTAGAAGAGAACTAAGATTTGAAATATACAGAATTGTATCAAATAATTAGTTTGCCTATTCTAGGTACATCATATAAGTAGAATCACATAGTATTTGTCCTAAGTGCTTTTCATTTGAATAAAGTCTTCAAGGTTCATCCATGTTGTAGCATGTAACAGAATTTCATTCCTTCATAAGTTTGAATAATATTCTATTGCATGGCTATACCACATTTTGTACATCCATTCATCATTTGATGATTATTTGGGATGCTTCCACATTTTGGCTATTATGAATAATACTGCTATGAACATTTATGTAAAATATTTGTGAAAATATTGTTTTTAATCTGAGACAAAGGTTGAGAAAGAATTAGGCAAGACTAATATGGTTATTGAGAGTAAGGATAACAGAGATGAGAAAAGAGAGGACAAGCAGTGTGTGGGGCCATTTAGATCTTTCTAAGGACTATGGTTTTCATTCTAAGTATAATGCCAAAGCCACTGATTAAATCAAAGCTCCACATTGACATGCTCCAACTTGTGTTTTAATATTGTCACTATTGCTGCTTTATAGTAAGTGGATTGTGGAGAACAAAACATGGTAAGGAGGCTAGTAGTAAAACTATTGCGACAGTTCAGATAAGCAGTGATAATAGCCTGGATCAAGGTCATAGTGGTGAATATTGAAATTTGGAAATGCATTTTTTTTTTGGTCTTTTTAGCTATTTCTTGGGCCGCTCCCACGGCATATGGAGGTTCCCAGGCTAGGGGTCGAATCGGAGCTTTAGCCACAGGCCTAAGCCAGAGCCACAGCAACGCGGGATCCGAGCCGCGTCTGCAACCTACACCACAGCTCACGGCAAGGCCAGATTGTTCACCCACTGAGCAAGGGCAGGGACTGAACCCGCAACCTCATTGTTCCTAGTTGGATTCGTTAACCACTGCGCCACGATGGGAACTCCTGGAAATGCATTTAAAATTTGTCTCCTCTATTGGGTTTAAGTGTTGAAAGAAAACAAAAAAAAAGAATTTAATAATTTCATCGACTTGTACAACTTCAGCATGAGTTACACTAAACAATGCCTTTTTCCAGCATTTTCAGCTTTGAAGTTGTGCAATTTGGTAGGACTTCCATTTTCTTATCTGTTTATAAACTCGGAATACAGAATTAACATTTCAAACAAGCTCCTGTGATCTGTTAGCTAACTGTGATCTCCACCAGGAAGGGCATTATTTAATTCATTTTGTCTTAATACACCTTATTTCCCTTTCATAATAATTTTCTAATTAGAATACATACAATGGTCATAGTAGTAATTAATCTCTTTTAGATCAAAGGTGCCATGTTCTTTCTCTTTTAAAAATAGACATTATTAAAAAGACATACAGGAAGTTCCCTTATGGTGCAGTGGGTTAACGATCCATCATTGCCTCAGCTGTGGTACAGGCCACATCTGAGATCCACAGCTCAGATCCAGCGTGGGTTCGATTCCTAGCCCAGGAACTTCCACATGCCCCATGGGCATGGCCAAAAAAAAAGAGAGAAGACATACAGATGGCCAATAGGCACACCAAAGGATGCTCAACATCACTAATTATTAGAGAGATGCAAATCAAAACTACACTGAAGTATCACCTCACACTGGTTAGAATGGCCTCGCTTGGTGGGTTAAGGATCTGGCATTGCTGTGGCTGTGGCATAGGCTGAAAGCTGCAGTTCCAATTTGACCCCTAGCCTGGGAATTTCCATATGCTGCAGGAGCACCCCGAAAAAGGAAAAAACTAAAACTAGAGTTACCATACGATCCAGCAATCCCACTTCTGGGCATATATTCAGAGAAAACTCTAATTCAAAAAGATAACATGCCCACCAATGTTCATAGCAGCACTATTTACAAATAGCCAAGACATGGAAACAACCTAAATGCCTATCAACAGACGAATGGATTAAGAGGATGTGATATAGGAGTTCCTATTGTGGCTCAGCAGATTAGAGCCCGATATACTGTCCATAAGGACAGGGGTTCCATCCTTGGTGTCACTCAGTGGGTTAAGGATCCAGTGTTGCTGAAAGCTGTGATGTAAGTCACAGATGCAGCTCAGATCCAGTGTTGCTGTGTCTGTTGCGTAGGCCTACAGCTGCAGCTCCAATTCAGCACCTAGCCTGGGAACTTCTATATGCCATGGATATGTTAAAAGGGGAAAAAAAGATGTGATGTAGATATACAATGGACTACTCTGTCATAGAAAAAGAACACAATGATGCCATTTGCAGCAACATGGATGAAACTAGAGATTCTCATAAGTGAAGTAAGTCAGAAAGAGAAAGACAAATATCATTATGATATCACTTGCATGTGGAATCTAAAATATGATACAAAGGAAATTATTTACAAAACTGAAACAAACCCTCAGACGTAGAAACAAATTTATGGTTCCTAAAGGACAAATAGCTTAGGGGAGAGATAAATTAGGAGTTTGGTATTAGCAGATACAAACTACTATATATAAAATAGAGTTCCTTGGTGGTTCAAAGATCTGGTACAGTCTCTGCTGTGGCTCAGGTCACTGCTGTGGCATGGGTTCAATCACTGGCCCCTGGATCTCTGCATGCTGTGGGTGCAGCCAAAAAAATAAAATACATAAACAAAGCTGTATTGTATTGCACAGGGAACTATATTCAATACCTTGTAATAAACTACAATGGAAAAGAATATGAAAGTATACACACACACACACACACACACATCTGAAGCACTTTGCTGTATACCAGAAAATAATATAATATTGCATATCATTTTATATTAATTATACTTAAATTTAAAAATTAGATTTTATTAAGCATGTCTTTTTTAATTATATCATTTTTATTTTTTTAATTTAATGATTTTTATTTTTTCCATTATAGCTGGTTTAGTGTTATGTCAGCTTTCTACTGTACAGCAAGGTGACCCAGTCACACATACACATACACATTTCTTTTTCTCACATTGTCATGCTCCATCATAAGTGACTAGATATAATTGCCAGTGCTATATGGAACTTTTGTGGTCTTTTGTGGTACATTGATTATCCATTCCAAAGGCAATAGTTTGCATCTATTAACCCCAAATACCCAGTCCATCCCACTATCTCCTCCTTCCCCTCGGCAACCACAAGTCTGTACTCCAAGTCCATGATTTTCTTTTCTGTGGAAAAGTTCATTTGTGGCATATATTAGATTCCAGATATAAGTGATGTCATATGGTATTCGTCTTTCTCTTTCTGACTTACTTCATTTAGTATGAGAGTCTCTAGTTCCATCAGTGTTACTGCAAATGGCATTATTTTGTTCTTTTTATGGCTGAGTAGTATTGTGTATATATGTACCATACCTTTTTAATACAATCATCTGTCGAAAGACATTTAGATTGTTTCCATGTCTTTGAATAGTGCTGCAATGAACATAAGGGTGCAGGTGTTTTTTTCAAGGAAAGTTTTGTCTGGATATATGCCCAAGATTGGGATTGCTGGGTCATATGGTAGTTCTATGTATAGTTTTCTAAGTTACCTCCATACTGTTTTCCACAGTGGATGTATCAATTTGCATTCCCACCAACTGTGCAGGAGGGTTCCCTTTTCTCCACACCCTCTCCAGCATATGTTATTTGTGGACTTATTAATGATGGCCATTCTGACTAGTGTGAGGTGATACCTCATAGTAGTTTTGATCTGCATTTCTCTAATAATCAGTGATGTTGAGCATTTTTTCATGTGCTTGTTGGCCATCTGTATATCGTCTTTGGAGAAATGTCTATTCAGGTCTTTTGCCCATTTTTCCATTGGGTTGTTGGCTTTTTTACTGTTGAGTTGTATAAGTTGTTTGTATATTTTAGAGATTAAGCCCTTGTCAGTTGCATCATTTCAAACTATTTTCTCCCATTCTGTAAGTTGTCTTTTTGGTTTTCTTATGGTTTCCTTTGCTGTGCGAAAGCTTGTCAGTTTGATTAGGTCCCATTGGTTTATTTTTGCTTTTATGTCTGCTTCCTTGGGAGACTGACCTGAGAAAATATTTGCAAGGTTGATGTCAGAGAATATTTTGCCTTTGTTCTCTTCTAGGAGTTTAATGGTGTCTTGTCTTACATTTAAGTCTTTCAGCCATTTGGAGTTTATTTTTGTGCATGGTGTGAGAGTGTGTTCTAGTTTCCTTGATTTACATGTAGCTGTCCAGTTTTCCCAGCAACACTTGCTGAAAAGACTGTCTTTTTCCCATTTTATATTCTTGCCTCTTTTGTCAAGGATTAATTGACCATAGGTATCTGGGTTTATTCCTGGGTTCTCTATTCTGTTCCATTGGTCTGTATGTCTGTTTTGTTACCAGTACCACACTGTCTTGATAACTGTGGCTTTGTAATATTGTGCAAAGTCTTGGAGAGTTATGCCTCCTGCTTGATTTTTGTTCCTCAGGATTGCTTTGGCAATTCTGGGTCTTTTGTGGTTCCATATAAATTTTGGCTTGTTTGTTCTAGTTCTGTGAAAAATGTCATGGGTAATTTGATAGGGATTGCATTGAACCAGTAGATTGCTTTGGGTAGTATGGACATTTTTACAATATTAATTTTTCCAAACCAGGAGCATGGAATATCTTTCCATCTCTTTGACTCTTCTTTAATTTCCTTGATTAATGTTTTCTAGTTCTCAGCATATAAGTCTTTCACCTCCTTGGTCAGGTTTATTCTCAGGTATTTGATTTTTTGGGGAGTGCAATTTTAAAAGGTATCATATTTTTGTATTCCTTTTCTAATATTTCATTGTTGATATACAGAAATGTGACTGGTTTCTGAATGTTAATCTTATATCCTGCTTCTTTGCTGAATTTGTTCATCAGTTCAAGTAGTTTTGGGGTTGAGTCCTTAGGGATTTCTATATATAGTACCATGTCATCTGCATACAGTGACACTTTTACCTCTTCTCTTTCAATTTATTTCTTTTGTTTGTCTGATTGCTGTGGCTAGGGCTTCCTGTACTATGTTGAATAAAAGTGGTGAGAGTGAGCATCCTTGTCTTGTTTCAGATTTTAGTGGGAAGGCTTTCAGCTTTTCTCCATTGAGTTTTATATTTGCTGTGGGTTTGTCATAAATGGCTTTTATTATGTTAAGGTATGTTCCCTCTATACCCACTTTGGTAAGAGTTTTGATCATGAATGGATGCTGGACTTTGTCAAATGGTTTTTCTGCATCTGTTGAGGTGATCATGTGGTTTCTGACTTTCCTTTTGTTAATGTGGTATATAACGTTGATTGATTTGTGTATGTTGAACCATCCTTGTGCGCCTGGGATGAATCCCACTTGGTTGTGGTGTATGATCTTTTTTATATGTTGTTGGATTCAGTTGGCTAAAATTTTTTTGAGAATTTTCGTGTCTATATCCATCAAAGATATTGGCCTATAGTTTTCTTTTTTTGGTAGTATCTTTGTCTGGTTTGGGTATTAGGGTGATGGTGGTGTCCTAGGATGTCTTTGGGAGTGCTCCTTCTTCTTCAACCTTTTGGAAAAGTTTAAGGAGGATGGGTATAAGTTCCTCTTTATATGTTTGGTAGAATTCACCTGTGAAGCCATCTGGTCCTGGACTTTTATTTGTAGGGAGTGTTTTTATGACATATTCAATTTCATTTCTAGTGATTGGTCTGTTCAGTTGATCTATTTCTTCTTGATTCAGTTTTGGCAGGCTGTAAGTCTCTAGAAGGTTGTCTGTTTTGTTGGCATACAAGTGTTCTCTTATGGTTTTTTGTATTTCTGCAGTATTCATTGTGATTTCTCCTTTTTCATTTCTTATTTTGTTTATTTGGAGTTTTTCTCTCCTCTTCTTGGTGAGTCTGGCCAGAGGTTTGTCAATTTTGTTTACCTTTTCAAAGAACCAGCTCTTGGCTGGTTCCTGTCATGGCTCAGGGGTTAACGAATCTGACTAGGAACCATGAGGTTACAGGTTCGATCCCTGGCCCTGCTCAGTGGGTTAAGGATCTGGCGTTGCCATGAGCTGTGGTGTAGGTTGCAGATGTGGCTTGGATCCCACGTTGCTGTGGTTCTGGCATAGGCCAGCAGCTACAGCTCCAATTAGACCCCTAGTCTGGGAACCTCCATATGCTGTGGGAGCAGCCCAAGAAATAACAAAAAGACAAAAAAAAAAAACAGCTCTTGGTTTTATTGATTTTTTTTCTACTGTTTTTTGAATCTCTATTTTATTGATTTCCTCTCTGATCTTTATGATTTCCTTCCTTCTGCTGACATTAAGTTTTGTTCGTTCTTCTTTTTCTGATTCATTTAGGTGGTGGGTTAAATTGTCAATTTAAGACATTTCTTTTTTTTTGAGGAAGGCCTTTATTGCTATGAATTTCCCTCTGAGCACTACTTTTTTTTTTTTTTTTTTGTCTTTTTGCCATTTCTTGGGCCTCTCCCGTGGCATATGAGGTTCCCAGGCTAGGGGTCGAATCGGAGCTGTAGCTGCCAGCCTACGCCAGAGCCACAGCAACACGGGATCCAAGCCGCGTCTGTGACCTACACCACAGCTCACGGCAATGCCGGGTCGTTAACCCACTGAGCAAGGGCAGGGATCGAACCCGCAACGTCATGGTTCCTAGTCAGATTCGTTAACCACTGTGCCACGACAGGAACTCCTGAGCACTACTTTTGCAGCATCCCATAGATTCGAGTGGTTGTGTCTTCATTATCATTTGTCTCCAGGTATTTTTTTATTTCCTTCTTGATTTCCTCATTGACCCATTGGCTTTTTAGTAGCATGTTGTTTAGTCTCCATGTAGTTAGTTTTTTCTCATTTCTTTTCCTATGGCTGATTGTTACATCTTTTTTTGTTTTGTTTTGTTTTGTTTTGTTTTGTCTTTTTGCTATTTCTTGGGCCGCTCCCGCGGCATATGGAAGTTCCCAGGCTAGGGGTTGAATCGGAGTTGTAGCCTCCGGCCTACGCCAGAGCCACAGCAACTCGGGGTCTGAGCCACGTCTGCAACCTACACCACAGCTCACGGCAACGCCGGATCGTTAACCCACTGAGCAAGGGCAGGGACCGAACCCGCAACCTCATGGTTCCTAGTCGGATTCGTTAACCACTGTGCCACGACGGGAACTCCTGTTACATCTTTTGTAGTTGTCCCACAGCTCTTGAGTATTCTGTGCTATTGTTTGCTTGTTTGTTTTTTTCAGTCTCTTTTCTGTTGCTTTTCAGTTTTGGATATGTATATTGAGATATCCTCAAGGTCAAAGATTCTTTCCTCAGTTGCTTCCAGTCTACTAATAAGACCATCAAATGCATTCTTTAGTTCTGCAACAGTGTTTTGTTTGTTTGTTTCGGTTTGTTTTTTTTGTCTCTTGTGTTCCTTTTTGGTTCTTAGGATTTCCATCCTTCTGCCTACATTGCCCATCTGTTCTTGCATGCTGTCTACTTTATCCATTAGAGCTATTAGCATCACAATCGTAATTATTTCTAATTCTAGTCTAATAATCCAACATCCCTGCCTTATCTGATGCTTGCTTTGTCTCTTCAAACTGCTTTTTTTTTCTTTTGCCTTTTGTTATGTCTTGAAATTTTTTTTTTGATAGCTGGGCATGAGTTTCTTGGTAGAAGGAAGTGCTATAAATATGCTGTTAGTAGTATGGTGGTGAGGTTTGAGAGGAGGGAAAGCATTCTACAGTCCTATGATTACATCTTATTTTGGTGAGCCTGGACCTCTGGATTTTGAACTTCACATGTCCTTCTCATGGCACAGTTGGGACAGGATGACTAGAGCAGGCTGGAGTTGAGTATTTCCCGTTTCCCAGATCAGTTAGGTTTTGATAATACCCCCAGCAGATTAGTCTCTGGTTAAACAGTTTCCCCTGGAGGCAAGACTTTTTAAGAACAGAAAGCTCCATTTTCACTTCTCCTGCTGGAAGCAAGAGAGAATTTTTCTTCAATATTCAGTATAAGAACCAGGTAGAGGGAGTTCTCATTGCGGCTCAGTGGGTGTTCCTAACCTGACTAGTATCCATGAGGATGCGGGATCCATCCTGGCTTTGCTCAATGGGTTAAGGATCTGGCGTTGCCATGAGCTGTGGCATGGGTCACAGACATGGCTCAGATCCTGCATTGCTGTGGCAGAGGCCAGCAGCTGCAGCTCTGATTTGACCCCTAGCCTGGCAACTTCCATATGCAGCAGATGTGGCCCTAAAAAGACCAAAAAAAAAAAAGATTCATCAATTGTAGCAAATGCACCTCTCCCAAGGGGATGTTGATAATGGGGGAGGTTATCCATGTGCGTGTGCATGTACAGGGGGAATATGGGGACTCTCTGGACCTTCTGGACAATTTTGCTGTGACTCTAAAACTGCTCAAAATAATACAATCTATTTTCAAAGAAGACTTTGGAAAAGAACCAGAGAAGGCCAAAAGATGGAAATAAAAGTTGGGGAAACAGAACTTCAGAAAAGAAGATAAAAAAGAACAATTAGTCAACATGTTGAATATGTTTTTTGTTTCATCCTATGTATACACAAAACCAGGAAGAGATGCACCACCTATAATTTGAAAGAGTTCATACAAGAAAGCACACCCCCCTGAAGAAAATGGACCATTTCTTATGCTTTCTTCCTGTGCTGAGCCCTAGAATCCCTCTAATGGGCCCTTAGCTGGAACTTGTGGCTACAAGCAGGTGATGGAATTGTGCTAATAGCTAGTTAAGAGGAGCCTTCTAGCCTAGTTGCTAGGTTCTCTTCCTGAGAAAACTATCACATCCCCCTAAACTATGTTTGGGAGACACTGGGATCCTGTATGATAACTGTGAGAGTCTAACAATAGCAGTACGTGCCTGCCCCAACCTGGGCTTCTGCTTCCTCGGTGGAGAGGGAGAAGATTGGCATTTCAACTCTTGTTCATTCCTTCTGCCAAGAAGTACTGCAGGTAGTCTCCTGAATAGGGGCAAGCACACACTGTCATTGTTTTATGTTTTGGGGATTTTTTGGGTCTTTTTTTTAGGGCCCAATGGTGGCATATGGAAGTTTCCAGGCTAGGGGTCAAATCAGAACTATAGCTGCTGGCCTACACCACAGCCACAGCAATGTGGGATCCTTAACTCACTGAGCAAGGCCAGGGATTGAACCCATGTCCTCATGGATACCAGTTGGGTTCGTTAACTGCTGAGCCAAGACAGGAACTCCCCACACTGCCACTGTGATGATTAATTTTCTTCTGAATCCAACAGAAGGAACACATATTCCTTTGCCTCAACTTATTGTGAAATAACTCTGGCTTAATAATGCTAAGGCAATTCTGGCTCCCTCCAGAATCCCCTTTCATATTGTAACCCAGTGAATGGACTCATTTCCCTCTGCAACAGAAAGACCAACACTTGAGGCAGCAGAGGTCTTTTGCAGAGAGAAAAGGCTTTTTTGCAGGGCAGCCAAGCAAGGAGACAGCAATGTTCAGATTGGTCTCCCCAATTTGAGTAGGGTGTTTATCTATTGTGGAAGTAGGAAGCAAGAGGGAGAAGGGACTCAAAAATGACTGGTGGAAAGTAAATGTAAGTTTCAAGTTTTCTCAGCACAGGTGCTACTATCCTTCATGCCTCTTCACGGGTCACATGTGCCCTTTCAGGGGATTCTATATGTTACATGCAGTGGATTTTCGGCCTGTGACATCCAAAGTTCACTATTAGTCATTCTGGTCCCCCAATGTGCCTGCCAGATGCTCCGTCCAAGGGGCTGTTAGCAAGTTGTTTCTATTCCATTCCTGGTTTCCCCTGGTACTCTGCAAAACAAGCTTGGGAGGGGGGGTCTCTGTTAATCATTTTGTTTCCATCTCTGCGGCCTTGTAAATTATAGAGTATGGGTTCAAGATTAGCCTATCTGAGCCTCCTAGGATAAGTGCTGCTATCAACAAATAGATTCCTCCTGCCTCCTATAGTAAACCAATTAAAATACTCACTTTTAAGGAGTTCTCTTGTGGTGCATCGGATTAAGGATCTGGCGTGGTCACTGCAGTGGCTCAGGGTACTTCTGTGGTGCTGGTTGGATCCCTGGCCCAGGAACTTCCACATGCCTCTGGTGTGGCAAAATATTAATTAATCACTCTTAGAAAGGATATTTATAAGCCATTGCAGATGTGGCTCAGATCTGATGTTGCTGTGGCTGTGGTATAGGCCACCAGCTGTAGCTCCAATTGGACCCCTAGACTGAGAACCTCCATATGCCTCAGGTGCAGCCCTGAAAAAGACAAAAAGACAAAAATTCTTATGGGGCTCAAGATTAGGGACTATTGGCGTTCCTGTCAGGGTGGCTCAGAGGTAATGAACCTGACTAGAATCCATGAGGATGCAGATGTGATCCCTGGCCTTGCTCAGTGGGTTAAGGATCCGTTGTTGCTGTGAGCTGTGGTGTAGGCCAAAGATGCAGTTCGGATCTGGCATTGTTGTGGCTGTGGCATAGACTGGCAGCCACAGCTCTGATTTGACCCCTACCCTGGGAACTTCCATATGCCACCAGAGTGACCCTAAAAAAACAAACAAACAAAAAGATTAGAGACTCTTTCTCACTAGCGGCTAGAGAGGCTAGGTACATTACTTAAAGCACCCCTATCCTGGAATCAGGAATACCTCAGAGGTGAAATTATATTCAGGTCACTTGTGAGCACCAAAGTAGAAAAGGGGGGCCAGCAGTTGGAGGGCTCTGTACTGTCTACTAGGACTGCCACAGTAAAATACCACAGACAGGGTGGCTCAAGCAACAGAAATGTATTTCTTACAGTTCTGGAGGCTGGACGTCCGAGACTGAACTGCCAGCACAGTTGGTTTTTCCTGAGGCCTCTTTCTTTGGTTTACAGAGGGCCACCTTCTTTTTAGCTCATGGCCTCTTCTCTCCCGCGTACACACCCTTGATGGCTCTAATTCTTATAAGGACACCAGTCCTGTTGGATTAAGGCCCAACCTTTAAGACCTCCTCTAACCTTGATTACTTCCTTCAAGGCCCCATTGCCAAATAGAGTCACATTAGGGGTTAGGACTTCAACATACCCACTTGGTGGTACACAGTCTGGCCCATAAGCAGATGAGTTTACAGACCTAGGTGGAGCCTAGTGAGTAGCCACAGCTGCTCTCTCAGAGAGCACTGGCTCAACATACGAGTCTTGATCTCTGACCCCTTTTCCTTAGGCTCCAAGAAGACCCCTCCCCTTGTGTTTACAGTCTTCCTTAGGCAAGTGACTGTGTGATCACATAATTCAGGTTTCTGTCAGTTACGAACACATTCCAGCTGCCTCCCCTTGCTATGCCCAGGCTACCTGATACATTTACCTTTTCCAAGTCTTTTCAGGCCCATATCCAGAGAGTCTGTATGGATCTCTATCTAATTCTACCCATTATATGATCACTTTACTAGGTTAAAGTTAACCTAGCACTTTTATTTCATTTATTTATTTTTCTTTAATGTCTGAACCCACTGTATTTGGAAGATCCCAATCCCAGGCCAGAGACTGAATCTGAGCCACAGTTTCGACCTATGCAGCAGCTACAGCAATGCCAGATCCTTAACCACTGTGCCAGGCTGGGGATCCAACCTGTGCCTCCACAGTGACCTGAGCCACTGCAGTCAGATTCTTAACCCACTGCACCACAGCAGAAACTCTTAACCTAGTACTTTTTTTTCTTTTTTCTTTCATTTTTTCATTTTTTAGGGCTCAACCTGTAGCATATATAAGTTGTCAAGCTAGGGGTCAAATTGGAGCTGCAGCTGCCAGACTACTACACCACAGCCACAGAAACACTGGATCCAAGCTCCATCTGTGACCTACATCTTGTTGCTCGCAGCAACACCAGATCCTTAACCCACTGATTGAGGCCAGGGATCGAACCCACATCCTCATGGATACTAGTCAGGTTCATTACCACTGAGCCACAGCAGGCACTCCAACCTAGAACTTTAAAAAGATAACCTAGCACTTAAAAAGACAGTGTAGGGAACTGGTTAAAAGCAGATTCGGAGGCCTGACCACTAGGATTCAAGTACCAGTTCTCCCACTACCTGAGTGACCTTAAGCAAGTTACTTAATCTCTCAGTGTCTCATTTTACTCATCTGAAAAAGGGGTACATACTAGTACCTTCTTCCTAAGTAGGGCCAGGACAAGCATGAAGCAAAAGAAGCACCTAGGATGGAGTTTCCTCATAGTACAGTTGGTTTAAGGACCTGGAGTTGTCACTGCAATGGCTCATGGCTGCTGTAATGCAGGTTTGACCCCTGGCCAGGGAACTTCCACATGCTAAGGGCGCGGCCAGAAAAAATCAGGGGGAGCACATAGGATGCAAAAGTACACTTGTGTGACTGAGTCAGTGCCTCTTAAATTTTGCTCTGCAAATTCCTCTCTTGCCTCATCCCAGTCCTGCTCATAAGGTTGTAAATATGAACAGCAAAACAATTAGTACAGTGCATTGCACAGAGTGAGGGATAGTTGTTAGTTACTATTGTCATCATCATCATCTTTTTTTTTTTTTTTTGTCTTTTTAGGGCCACACCTGCGGCATATGGAAGTTCCCAGGCTAGGGGTCTAATCAGAGCTGTAGCCACGGGCCTACACTGCAGCAACTCCAGATCCAAGCCATGTCTGCAACCTACACCACAGCTCACAGCAACGCCGGATCCTTAACCCACTGAGTGAGGCCAGGGATAGAACCTGCAACCTCATGGTTCCTAGCCAGATTTGTTTCCACTGTGCCATGACGGCAAGTCCATCATCATCATTATTATTAAGAGTATCCTGGAGTTCCCGTCATGGCGCAGTGGTTAACGAATCCGACTAGGAACCATGAGGTTGCAGGTTTGGTCCCTGCCCTTGCTCAGTGGGTTAACGATCCAGCGTTGCTGTGAGCTGTGGTGTAGGTCACAGACTTGGCTCGGGTCCCGCGTTGCTGTGGCTCTGGTGTAGGCCAGTGGCTACCAGCTCCGATTGGACCCCTAGCCTGGGAACCTCCATATGCCGCGGGAGCGGCCCAAGAAATAGCAAAAAGACACACACACAAAAAAAGTATCGTGGAGAAAGATCCAGGGTGGAATCTTGAAGAATTTGATTAGAAAAACAAACAAAACCAATTACTGACCTTTTGACTCCTGCACCCCTGAAATCAGGATGGATCGCCAGCAGCCATGTTGAACCCACTTTCAAAAATTCAGCTGTGTTGAAGTTCCTGCTATGGCACAACAGGATCAGTGGTGTCTGCAGCACCAGGACACAAGTTCAATCCCTGGCCCAGCACAATGGGTTAAGGATCCTGTGTTGCCAAGCTGTGGTATAGATAGAAATTATGGCTCCAATCTGATCCCTGTTCTGGGAACTCCATATACTGCAGGGAAGCCCCCCTCCCCCCCAAAAAAAATTTCAGCCATGTTTCTCAATTCTTCTGAGTCTGCTCAAACTGGATGGTCTGATCCAGAAATATGGCCTCAATATATGCAGCCAGTGTTCACAAGACTATAAGAAGAATATAGGATTCATCAAGCTTGTCTAAATGATTTTCCTTGAATGGATTATCCAAAGGATTTACCTGGTGAAAGAAACAATAGTTCTTTGCACATAAAAGTTAATAATAAATTTTTAAACTTGGTGTTTTGTTGTAAATGGAATAGTTGTTACAGAAATTTTGTGCTGTACAGCAGAAATTGACAGAACACTGTAAATCAACTATAACAAAAATATATTTTTAAAAAGAAATCTTGAAGTTCCCATTGTGGCACAGCAGAAATGAATCCGACTAGTATTCATGAGGACACAGGTTTGATCCCTGGCCTCCCTCAGTGGATCAGGGATCCAGCATTGCCATGAGCTGTGGTGTAGGTTGCAGACACGGCTCGGATCCTGAGTTGATGAGTCTGTGGTATAAGCCAGCAGCTGTAGCTTTGGTTCCACCCCTAGCCTGGGAACTTACATATGCTGCAAGTGTGGCCCTAAAAAGCAAAACGAAAGAAGAAAAGAAAAAAAATTTTGTTTAAATTTACCATTTTCAGAGATCCTGTTACGGCACAGCAGATACGAACCCAACTAGTAACCACAAGATTTGATCCCTGGCCTCGCCTCAGTGGATTAAGGATCTGGCATTGCCCTGAGCCATGATGTAGGGTCACAGATGCAACTCAGATTCTGCGTTGCTGTGGCATAGGCTGGCAGCTGTAGCTCTTATTAGACCCCTAGCCTGAGAACCTCCCTATGCCGAGGGTGTGGCCCTAAAAAGTGAAAAAAAAAATTTACCATTTTCCTCTCAATGGATTTATCTTTGAAATATGCGACTTGTTTTCCCTCGGTTATATAAAAGTATTTATGCTGGAAACAAAAGGTTGTTGAGTTTCTTCTTACTATAGCACTCTACTAAATGCTGTGAGTAGTGCAAAATGAACACAATATTGTCTCTATGCCTGAGGAATTCTCAGTGCAGCCAGAGAAACAGGTATGAGCTCCACCTTTGATAAAAGGTAAACTCTGGTAAGTGGTATAATCAAGGTACAAACAATGTACTGTGCTATTGTGGAGAAAGGAGAGGTCACAGGTGATTCGTATGCAAGTAGAAAGTTTAATGAGATCCTAGAGTGTGTTCAACACTGTGCCCAGAGCTGTGGCGTAATAGAAGGTGCATAAAAGCCCTGACCTCTTCTCTGACGTAGATGACTATTTAGTTGGGGTGACAAAGCTAACACACATTATAAAGAGCAGCAAACAATGTTCCATGTTAGGTTGTGGACAGAATACTAAAAGTATTGCAGCCTTCCAGAGGAGACGGAGACCCATAGAAGCTGGAGGAGGGCAGGAGGGCTCTAGGACATGAGGAAGTGCAGGGGTGGAAGTGAATGTGGGGCCAGGAAGTAGCCTGGCCAAACTGCAGCAGAGGGAGGAAGAGGCAGGAAGAATAAGGCCATTTGGTAAAGATGAGGTCTCAGGAAACAGGGGGATATTACTGCATGTAGTAGCAATGTAAGAGCCATTGAAATATTTGGGACAGATGAGGGTCCCGATGCAAGTGATATTTAAGTTTCTGCTGTGGCACAGTGGGTTAAGGGTCTGGCATTTCCACAGCTGTGGTGTAGCCAAAAAAAACTAACAAAAAAAAAAGTTCGTAGGATGCAATAAAGAATGAAGATGGTGGTGAAGAAATAGCCTAGAAGTGGGAGGAGGAAGGTTAGAGGTGATTCTTTGGAGGAAAGAGCTAAAGATAGCGACTAGGAAGTACCTGTGGAAATAAAAAGAGAATATTTCCACAGTATTTTATTATTATTTTTTTAAATCTTTTCTAGGGCCGAATGAAGCATATGGAGGTTCCCAGGCTAGGGGTTTAATCGGAGCTGTAGCTCCTGGCCTACACCAGAGCCACTGGAACACAGGATCCAAGCCGCAACTGCAACCTACACCACAGCTCACGGCAACACCAGATCCTTAACCCACTGGATCGAGGCCAGGGATCGAACCCTCAAACTCATGGTTCCTAGTCAGATTCGTTAACCACTAAGCCACGATGGGAACTCCATTCACAGTGTTTTTTGAGACACAACCATGAGAAATATTTTCATATAAGGATTGCTCTGTGGTTATTGCTTTGGTTTTTTCCGTATTTCTGTTTCTGTTATTGTTTCTTAGGAAGAAGGAAAGTATTGTTTCTTAGGAAGAAGGAAAGTGAAAGTGAATTCTGACTAATTAATAGAAGCAAATGCCTTCTACAGGGAAGGTAAAGTTGGGAGGCAAAGCTGCTTTAGGGGACAAGATAACTAGATGTGGTTTAGATATCCTGCTATAGTGGGAAGGAACGGGGAATCCCTCACCCCCTTTAACTCATCAGAGTTAAAGAACTCAGAAAACTGGACTT
The DNA here is from genome assembly GCF_016906955.1 of Phacochoerus africanus. Classification (NCBI taxonomy): domain Eukaryota; kingdom Metazoa; phylum Chordata; class Mammalia; order Artiodactyla; family Suidae; genus Phacochoerus; species Phacochoerus africanus. The sequence goes on from NC_062552.1 coordinate 78,823,599, forward strand.
AAAAATTCCAGAATCTGAAGCCTATCTCTCTCCTCCATCAGGCCAGGAATGGGGACACACTTCCTCTAAAGATTCAAGTCTTGAGGTATCTTCCCTTGCACAGTAAAGGGAAAATCTAAGCTGGCTAAAACTTCAATTTTTATCTCTCTGACATTGTAATTCCCTTCTGAAACTGCCCTAACTTTCCAGTTAAGAACATCACAAGTCCTCAGGTGAATCTCTCCTGAGAAACAAGAGGGAGAGTTCCCGTCGTGGCGCAGTGGTTAACGAATCCAACTAGGAACCATGAGGTTGCGGGTTCGGTCCCTGCCCTTGCTCAGTGGGTTAACGATCCGGCGTTGCCGTGAGCTGTGGTGTAGGTTGCAGACTCGGCTTGGATCCCGTGTTGCTGTGGCTCTAGTGTAGGCTGGTGGCTACAGCTCCGATTCGACCCCTAGCCTGGGAACCTCCATATGCCGAGGGAGCGGCAAAAAATAAATAGCAAAAAGCAATAAAGAAATAGCAAAAAGACAAAAAAGAAAAAAAAAAACAAGAGGAAGGAGATGGATCTGTCCTTCCCTAGTCCTTCCTATTTCCTGAAAAGAAAGAGACAGTACCTATGGATGGGTGGGAGGAGGCAGGGGGCACAGACCACCTCTAGTGGCAGCATTAAGAATCATACCCCTAGGAGTTCCCATTGTGGCTCAGCGGAAAGGAATCTGACAAGTATCCATGAGGACAAAGGTTCGATCCCTGGCCTCACTCAGTGGATTAAGGATCTGGCATTGCCATGTGCTGTGGCGCAGATCAAAGATGTGGCTCCAATGTGGCATTACTGTGGCTGTGGCTACAGCTCTGATTTAACCCCTAGCCTGGGAACCTCCATATACCCCTAAAAAAACAAGGGAGGAAAAAAGTGTCATACCCCTGAGGAACCAGAGAGGCCATATCAAAAAGACAGTAGAAGAGTTCCCATTGTGGCTCACTGGTAACTAACCCAACTAATATCCATGATGATTCGGGTTCCATCCCTGGCCTCGCTCAGTGGATTAAGGATCTGTGTTGTGGTGAGCTGTGGTATAGGCTGGCAGCTGCAGTTCTGATTCTTGACCCCTAGTTCCATATGCTGAGGGTTAGGCCCTAAAAAAAGGCAAGAAAAAAAAAAAGACTGTGGAATAAACAGTAAACTAGCAAAGGGTGCCCTCTAGAAGGAAAAGGAAGGAAAAAGCACCTTCCAGCTCTGGGATTACACTGAATTTATGGTAAGAAGACATTTGGGTAGGAAATAACTCCTGTGGAGTTGGGAGATATAAGACTAGACCTTGTGTACCCATATTTGGATTGGATACAAAAACAAAAACAAAAAAAACTGAGTTATCAACATAAAGATATTTAAATATTTTTAAAATATATGTGAGAAGGAGCAAGTACTAAATGCTAAATACTTTCCTGGGAGTGGCTCCTGCATGTTAAGTCTGCATCCTCTTCCTTTTGCTGCTAAACCTGCATTGCAGGCTCTCACTCATCACTCACCTTGGCAGTAATTTTGTGTTTCTAGCACCAGGTGGCGATGTCCCACTGTACCTCACTGACGATCAAAGCGAAGCGAGGTCCTCATGAAATTTGGGGGAGGGGGCAGGGGGCAGGTTCTTTGGTTTCACTAGTTATACAAATAAGCACTTGCCTTCACGCCCAAGAGCAAAAAGAATTTGGAGAGTGAGCATAAAAGGTCAGGCAGTAGCTGCCTCTTCCTCTCTTTCTGTTTTCTTAGCCCTTTGGTTTCCATGGGGATCTCTGTTTGAGCAGCAACTCTGAATCCATTTTCTGCCCCTCCAGGCTTGGGGCTGAGCCCAGAGACTGGCTATGAAGAACAGCAGGAGTTGGAATGGCTTGTGAGGTGGAGACTCATTTGGTGAATTTGGGTAGCAAAGGATGAGGACAGGTATAGGAGAAGGAGTGACGGAGTGAGCCTTGGAATGGGATGCACAGAGGGATACGAATGGCAAATAATGTTTTAGTTCAAATAAAATCAGGGAGCATTAAAAATCTTTCCCAAAACTCTTGAATCAGGGACCCTTTGTGAGAACATAGACCATTTCAGGACACACTCTGGACCCTTTATATTACCACGTTCTCTCCCACCCCTATCCAAAAACATCAGTAGACCTGTGTCAGTACCTGCCTGGGTGCTGATACGTCCTCCTGTTCCAAATGCACTCGAGCAAGAGATGAGACCGCCAAGGAAAACTACCCACTGTACTCCCCAGGCAAAGTATAGTGACAAACACATAGTAAACTGAATGGATAAATAATTAAATGAGTGATAAGAGTAGGGTAGCCTTGACTAATTTTACTTAATCCTAGCTTGAGAGAAGATACAAGGCAAAGAAAAAATGTTATTTTCTTGTCATCAAAATCACAAAGATGTGGGACTTCCCATCGTGGCACAGTGGAAACGAATCCGACTCGTAACCAAGAGGTTGTGGGTTCGATCCCGGCCTTGTTCAGTGGGTTAAGGATCCAGCGTTGCCGTGAGCGTTGGTGTAGGTTGCAGATGCATCTCGGACCCTGTGTTGCTATGGCTGTGGTGTAGGCCAGCAGCTGTAGCTCAACCTGGGAACCTCATATCCTCGAGTAAGGCCCTAAAAAGAAAAAAAAAAATCATTTAGATGTGAATGTGTTCATTCACAGATCAATTCATTCAAAGATTGATTAGGGGGGTTTGTTGTTCTTCTGCTTAAATCAGAGGTTTTTCATATGTGCATTACTAATAGCCCCTGTTTGTAAGAGTATTTGCATTTCCGTCAGTTAGGGCCATTATTCAGTAGTCATTCATGGATAGTGGTCAATCTACATATGAACAGCCCTCTACCTGGGGATAGATTCAAGTTTTCCCTCTAATGGATTACCTTGCAGCCCCACCTTTCCACCCTACTTTCTCTCCCATTATCCTGTTTAATTACCACTCTCAGTAATTATCTAATTTATTTACTTGCATTTTTATTGCTTGTCACTTTCCACAGATAATAAGCTCCTTGCTGTTTTCCTCCACAGAGCCTCCTATTCTAAATCTTAATCTAAATGTTCAAGTCTTATCTTAAAAAAAAAACAAAAACTTCAATTTAAGTGACTTCATCCACCTTTAATCTTTCACCCTCCTGCCCTCCAGTTTGAAATGAGCTTTCCTCCCTCTAAATGTATACATATTTGATCTGCATCTCTCCTAGCCTTCACCCCTTGCTACCTATGCAGGACAGCATAATATTAGTCAACAAATGTAGAGAGCTTGAAAGATTGGCCAGGCACTGGGCCAAAGGCTTTAACTGAGTTTTGTTAAATTTCCACCACAATCCTATGAAATAGATACTATTAACCTTATTTTTATATGACGAAACTGAGTATCAGAGAGGTTAAATAAAATGCCCCCCCAAATCATGTAGCTGATAAGTGGTGAAGTCAATTTAAACCCAAAGTCACACCCCAGAATTCACATAGCATTTAGAACACAGACTTTGTTGTAAGATAAATGTATTAGGGACTCAGTTCCATAATTCACAGCTGCATGACCCTTAGCAATTTACTAACCTCTCTTAACCCCAATTTCCTAACTGGGAAAACAGAGTTAATAATGCCTACCTCACAAGATCACTGCAAAACAGAGCCTCAGGTAGCTTTGTCACAAAGAAATGGCTCATAAAGAGCTGCTATTAGTATTACCCAGTTACCTGTGTTTTATCTCCCATACCAAGTTAACACTGCTTCAAGAAGGATCTGTTTTTATTCCCTTTGGTTTGTGACATCTAGCACAGTGATTTATATATACTAACTAACCACCACAGACTTTTGTTTAATAGAGGAATGGAGGAAAGAGGGATGGATGGATGGATGAATGATGGATGATTTATTGCCAGTTTCAATCAGTCCAAGTCAAATCTCTTTTCTTCTTCTCATGGAACTTTATGCACACCTCTATGAAATTTCCTCACAATGGAGTTCCCATCGTGGCTCAGTGGTTAAGAAATCTGACTAGGAACCATGAGGTTGAGGGTTCTATCCCTGGCCTCGCTCCAGTGGGTTAAGGATCCTGTGTTGCCTTGGGCTGTGGTGCAGGTTGCGGATGTGGCTCGGATCCCACGTTGCTGTGGCTGAAGCTACAGTTCCGATTTGACTCCTAGCCTGGGAACCTCCATATGCCGCAGGCGCAGCCCCAGAAAATACAAAAAGACCAAAAAGAAAAAAAAAAAACTTCCTCACATTATATATTTTTTCTTTTTTTTCCCTTTTTTTTTTTTTTTTTTTTTTTTTAGGGCCGCACCTGCAGCATATGGAAGTTCCCAGGGTAAGGGTTGAATCAGAGCTATAGCTGCCGGCCTACACCACAGCCACAGGATCCAAGCTGTATCTGTGACCCATACCACAGCTCACATGGCAACACCAGATCCCTAACCCACAAAGCAAGGCCAGGGATGGAAACAGCATCCTCATGGATAGTAGTCGGTTTCATTGATCACTGAGCCATGAATGGAACTGTGTATATTTTCTTGTTTAACATTTCACCTTCAAGGAGAGGCAGGATCCATGTAAGAAGAAAGGCCATGTGTTATTTTTACCTATTTCACCCCAGCATCTCATTTCTCTTGTTTGTCTCTTAATACGAGCATGCACATGATTCTGTGTTCAGAAGTGCATTTTTTTTTAAATTCTGCTTGCTCCCTAAATGCAGATCTGGTGAATGAAATATGAAATGCATCTGATAAATATTTTGGTTTTTTGTCTTTTCTAGGGCCGTACCTGAGGCATATGGAGGTTCCCAGGCAAGGGGTCTAATTGGAGCTGTAGCTGCCGGCCTATGCCAGGGCCACAGCAACACAGGCTCTGAGCCGTGTCTGCAACCTACACCACAGCTGATGGCAATGCCAGCTCCTTAACCCACTGAGCAAGGCCAGGGATTGAACCTTCAACCTCATGGTTCCTAGTCGGATTTGTTAACCACTGCACCATGAGGGGAACTCCAGTATTTGGTAAATGTTTGTTGAGAATATAACTAATTGGAAGGCCTAGCCTGCCCTGATGTCCCAAAAGAAAGGATTTTTTCTGGCTTGAGTTTGGCTTTAAAACCTGAGGTGATTCTACCATCTTGAGATACAGAATCACGAACCTATAAGCTGCTTTGGTTTTTGACTGGACTTATGTGTAAAGGTCACAAAGATCAGCATGTCTAAAAATTGTTTGTTAATTTTAATATCTTTAAATAACAATTCAAATAAATTTCAATGTGCATATTTAATTACATTAAGGTCTCCCAAAGAAAGGGAGAAACAACAACTTAGGGAATGTAGTCAGAATATAGTCAGAATGGCATTCCATTCAATGAGCATACAGTGAGTCTCTCAGTTCTCCTGTCCCTCTCTAATATATACAAGTATAATTCTTTTTTTCTCCCTCTTTTAATTTTTTTTGGCCACAGCCAGGGCATATGGAAATTCCCTGGCCAGGGATCAATTCTGAGCTGCAACTGTGACCTATGCCACAGCTGTGGTAATTGTGGATCCTTAGCCCACTGGGCCACAGCAGAGATGCCTATACAAGTATAATTCTATATTGATACTTTCTATTCTACCTACCCGCTAAATGCAGGCTTTGTGCATCATTTGATACTCAGTCAAAGAAATGATAATCTGTTCCAATACCAGAGCAAAACAGTCTCTGGTGTATTCCTTCCTCAGGGATTTTCAACTTTGACTCTAGGTAGCTTTGTCTTAACTGATCCCTTTAGAAACTGACTCCCATGGATTTATTATTGCAGGACTTATATAGTAATTGCTACAATAGAGACATTTTGTTTTTTAGGGGGGTTTTTGTTGGGTGTTTGTTTTGGTTTGGTTTGGGATTTTTTTGGTCTTTTCTTTTTAGGGCTGCTCTTGTGGCATATGGAGGTTCCCAGGCTAGGGGTCGAATCAGAGTAGCAACCGCTGGCCTACACCAAAGCCACAGCAACACCAAGTCTGAGCTGTGTCTGCAACCTACACCACAGCTCACGGCAATGCCGGATCCTTAATTCACTGACTGAGGCCAGATGTCGAACCTGTGTCCTCATGAATGCTAGAGAGATTAGTTTCCACTGAGCCACAACAGGAATTATGACACATTTTGCTGATAGAGGCAGATAGTCACATATGAAGTACAGAAGTTAAAGCTGGGTGTTAAAATCATCTGGACTAACCTCATCACGGCAAATGAGGGAAGGGAGGTCTGGCAAAGACATTTTCCTAAGGTGATTTGACTGGGCACTGGAAGATCCTACTAGAACCCAAATCATTGATTTTCCCACCAAAAATGGAAATATATGTCCTAAGAGCTCTATTTGTGAAGTAGACCTTCAATATAAGCTCTCAAGGGGTAGAAAGGATGTGAGGTTACATTCATATACATCATGCCCACCTAGCATAGAGTGATGCCCAATAGGCATCAAAGAATGGCCAAACTATGATTTCATATAAATGTGTTTTTTATTTTGAAAAGTATGTTTTAATGCTCTTATTTTAAATAGATCTTAAATTTATAAGGATTTTTTTGTCTTTTTGTCTTTTCTAGGGCATATGGAGGTTCCCAGGCTAGGAGTCTAATCAGAGCTGTAGCCGCTGGCCTACATCAGAGCCACAGCAACACGGGATCCAAGCTGTGTCTACAACCTACACCACAGCTCATGGCAATGCTGGATCCTTAACCCACTGAGCAAGGCCAGGGATTGAACCCCCAACCTCATGGTTCCTAGTCAGATTCGTTAACCACTGTGCCACGATGGGAACTTTAAGAATTCATCTTACTTTAAGAATTTCATCTTACTCTAATTGTTATGACACTTTGTCTGTTTTCTAAGATTTTAAAGTATGCAATGTGATTTTATTGAGTTTATTCCTAAGGCTATTTTCAGGTATCTCATGGGAAAAGGTGGGTATTCCTTCTCTCACTTCAAGAAAAAATGTTAAGGAGTTCCCATCGTGGTGCAGTGGTTAACGAATCCGACTAGGAACCATGAGGTTACGGGTTCGATCCTGGCCTTGGTCAGTGGGTTAAGGACTCAGCATTGCTGTGAGCTGTGGTGTAGGTTGCAGACGCGGCTCAGATCCCGCGTTGCTGTGGCTCTGGTGTAGGCCGGCGGCTACAGCTCCAATTCAACCCCTAGCCTGGGAACCTCCATGTGCCATGGGAGCGGCCCCAGAAATGGCAAAAAGACCAAAAAAAAAATGTTAATACTGGGATTTCAAGCTGACTGAATAAAGATGTGGAAGGATGGGAAAGTTCGCAGTATAAAGATAGGAGGTGGTGATGAAAAAAATAATTCCACTTGAGAAGCAACCTTGTTTCTCCCAATTAATTCTCCCTTTTCACTCTTTTCTTTCAGACTTTTATCCAATTTTTTGGAAATATACACATATCCTGGTGACAATTACCCCTTGACCAAAAGATGGAAACAGGTCACTGAACCAGATAGGGCAAGGAAAGATTTAAACCTCACAGTGTGGAATTTAGTTAAGTATCTTCTCCATCATCCTCAATTTCTGCTCCAAATCCACTGGCCCCTTCTCCTCATTTTTGTATATACATTTCAAAAGATATATTATTTTTATACCTCTATAGATATATTTTATCTATCTCTCTATATATATAGAGAGAAATACAGATATCTATATATATCCTTACAGATATCTGTATCTATCTACCTATCTCAGAAAAGGAGAGAAAAAGAGGAGAGATAGCATTTACAACATGTATAGTAAATTTCTGAACTTCATACTAGATTCCATGGGATTAAGTGGGTCATGGGGTCAAGAAATATGCAATGCACTTTGATGTGGAGAAAGAAGAGAGAATCAAACAGTATATGATTATTAAATGATATAAGTACTATTGCCATCCAATCTTAAAAGAATGCTTGATTGCAGAGAGGCACAGAATTCTCCACAATATACACCATGCATCTTTTTAAAGTAGTTAATTTACAATGTTGTGTTAGTTTCCAATGTACAGCAAAGTGATTCATATATATACATATATATCTTTTCCATATTCTTTTCCATTGTAGTTTATTACAAGGTATTGAATATAGTTTCCTGCACTATACAGTAGGACCTTGTTGTCTATCTGTTTTATATAGTTTGTATCTGCTAATTCCAAACCCCTAACATCTCTCCCCCACCCCATTTCCTCTTTGGTAACTATAAATTTCTTTCTTTTTTTTTTTTTTTTGTCTTTTTAGGGCCACACCCACAGCACATGGAGGTTCCCAGGCTAGGGGTCTAATCGGAGCTGTTGCTGCCAGCCTACACCACAGCCACAGCAAAACCAGATCCTTAACCCACTGAGCAAGGTCAGGGATCGAACCCGCAACCTCATGGTTCCTAGTCGCATTTGTTTCCACTGCACCACAACAGGAACTCCCTATAAATTTATTTTCTTTCTTTTTTTTTTTTTTTTTTTTGTCTTTTTGCCATTTCTCCTGCCGCTCTCGCGGCGTGTGGAGGTTCCCAGGCTAGGGGTCTAATCAGAGCTGTAGCCACTGGCCTACACCAGAGCCACAGCAACGCGGGATCCGAGCCGCGTCTGCGACCTACACCACAGCTCACGGCAACGCGGGATTGTTAACCCACTGAGCAAGGGCAGGGACCGAACCCGCAACCTCATGGTTCCTAGTCGGATTCGTTAACCACTGCGCCACGACAGGAACTCCCCAAATTTATTTTCTATGTCTGTGAGTCTGTTCTTGTTTTGTAAAGAAGTTCATTTGTATTCTATTTTAGATTCTTCATATAAGCGATATATGATATCTTTCTCTTACCTCACTTAGTATGATAAGTTCAAGGTCCATTCATCTTGCCACAAATGGCATTATTTCATTCTTTTTATGGCTGAGTAGTATTCCATTGTGTATATATACTACATCTTTATCCATTCATTTGTCAATGAACATTTAGGTTACTTCCATGACTTGGCTATTGTAAATTCTGCTATGGTGAACATTGGTGTTCATGAATCTTTTTGAATTAGAGTTTTCATCTTTTCTGGATATATACCTGGGAGAGAGATTGACAGATCATATAGTAACTCTATTTTTAGTTTTTGAGGAAACTCAATACAGTTTCTATAGTAGTTGCATCAACTTACATTCCCACCAAAAATGTAGAAAGGTTCCCTTTTCTCCACATCCTTTCCAGCATTTATTATTTGTAGACTTTTTAATTATGGCCATTCTGACTGGTGTGAGGTGATATTTCATTGTAATTTTTTTTTCTTTTTGTTTTAAGGGCTGAACCTGTGGCATATGGAAGTTCCCAGACTAGGGGTTGAATCTGAGCTACAGCTGCCAGCCTACACCACAGCCACAGCAACCCAGGATCCAAGTCACATCCGTGAACTAGCCCACAGCTCAGGGCAACGCCAGATCCTTAACCCACTGAGCAAAGCCAGGGATCAAACCCTCATCCTCACGGATCCAAGTTGGGTTTGTTAAACCGATGCACCACTAAGGGAACTCCTACTTCATTGTAATTTTAATTCACATTCCTCTAATAATTAGCAATACAAAGCATCTTTTCATGTGCCTGTTGGCCATCTGTATATCTTCTTTGGAGAAATGTTTGTTTAGGTCTTCTGCCCATTTTTTGGTTGGGTTGTTTGGTTTTTTTGTTATTGAGTTGAATGAGCTGTTTGTATATTTTGGAAATTAAGCCCTTGTTGGTCATATCCTTTGCAAATATTTTCTCCCATTCTATAGGTTGTCTTTTCATCTTGTTTATGGCTTCCTTTGCTGTGCAAAAGTTTATACATTTGATTAGGTCCCATTTGTTTATTTTTGCTTTTATTTCTATTGCCTTGGGAGACTGATCTAAGAAAGCATTGCTACAATTTATGTCAGAGAATGTTTTGCCTATGTTCTCTTCTAGGTACACCATGCATCTTTAACTTCCATGTTTAAGCTAGTTGCTATTTACCTCAAACCCACAAGCCCAGTAAAGTCAATATTTACATCACCCCTTCCAGATATTAGCTCCTCTTTCTGTTAACTCACTTGCTATTTCAGCCCCCTTGAATTAGCAGTTTGCCTTTGGGAATCTTGATCTCCTCCTAGTTCTCCTCAAGTATTCTGGCCTTGATTTGCTCCTTCATCAGCTCTCCTTACTTTGATTTATCTTCTATAGTAAACTTGCTCTAATCAACTCCATGAGAACCATGTGTCCTCACTCATTCTGAGGCCAGAAGAGCAGTTTCAGGATAAATGAGGACCGACATCAGAAGTCCCTAAGAATCCTGGTATTATTCCAATTATGGGTGAGGAATAAAGTGGCATAATTTGGAAAGGGAAATAATGTTAAAAACAAAGAGCTATCACCAAAAGACTAAAGTCCAAACAATTAAAAAATAATAATAATAAACTGAACAGTATTAGTTGTCTTTTCTGTTGTATACTAGGTACTTAGCATATAGTAGGTGCTTTAAAAATATTTGTTGAGTTCCCTGGTGGCTCAGTGGGTTAAGAATCCAGCATTGTCATTGCTGTCACTGCTTGGGTCACTGCTGTGGCTCAAGTCACTTTCATAATGCAGTTCAGTCTCTGGTCAGGGAACTTCCACGTGCCATGAGTGTGGCCAAAAAAATTGTTAAACAATGATTGTGAATGAATAAACTCTACCAAGGACAGATTTAAAATATACTTAAAATATAATTAGGAATCATTTAGGCATGATCAAAATTTTTCTCCATATTTTAATTAGTCATTGAAGGATCCCTTTCCTGGGAAGAATCTCCAAAGTGGAGAAGGGGTTATTATTTGATTGAAATGGTTTCAGGTATGAAGTTATGAGAATAGAATTGGTTACTAAAATACAATGGTCCCCACAAGGAAAACAAAATGTTCATAAAAATAAAAGTTCATAAATTCTAGAGAACATGGAGAAATTAAAGATCTAGCTTTTACATTTTTACTTCTGCTTGGGCGTCTACTCTTCCCGCTTCCTATTTATTCTCCAGTTCCATGACAGTACAAAGGGCAATTCTCTGAGATAAGATCTGCTTCTGGAGAGTCATTTAACCTCTCTTGGTCTTAGTTTCCTTATCTAAAAAGTGAGAGGTTTGGAGATGATCCCTGTGGCCCCTTCCAGCTCCAAAGTCCTTGGGAGTCCACGTCTTCCTTAAAGTTTTCTCCTGAAGTCTCTGACCATGTTTTATTATAGGTTGTCAATTATTTGTATTTACTGACATACTTCAATCCCTTTGTTCCTATTCCTCCAAAGACTTGCCTCTGTGATTTAACTCTTTCCCATCATGTTGATCACTCTGATTTGTTTTTCTTTCTCATAGCTTGGTCTATCATTTTTTCATTTTTTTCTCTTTTTTCTTTTTTTTTTTTTTGCCATTGTCATCCTGCCTCCTCCTTGCCCTCACTGAACCTCATTTGTTGATTTGTTAATTTTCTTTTAAATGACAAACTGGCCTCAGGATCCCCAGAACTTTAGCAAATTGTTCTCTAATTCCTTCCTTGAAAACACACATACACATATACTCCTCCCCACCCCCACCCTAGGCTTCTTCCACTGCCTACTAGGCTCATGGCCCTTCCCCCACAACCTCCCTTTCCAGTTCCACTACCTTGATCTCTTCACAAACTTCATTTCTACTTTATTTACCATGAGTAACATGGAGAAATTCAGGAAAGCAAAAAGACTAACTTCTATCCTTTCTCTTACGAATGTTTAAATCCCTGCCATCCTTTGCAGAATGAACTCTGAAAAGGAACACCAGACAAGACTCAGTCTGAATGACCTCCTTGATCTTCGCTCCCTCCATCTGCCCCTAAAACACCATGGCAACTGCCACCTGAAAGAGGCCAGGCAGAAATTATCTAATAAGACCCGGATCAGTTGCCAATGCTTTCTTGTTTGATAAAGTTTTGCAAAGAACACTTTTTCTTTACTCTTCCTTGCCTTAATGCTCCTCCCTTAATGCTAGCAAGACAAAGAACATGTAGTACATGTAATTTTAAGAACCGTAATTTGTCACAGGTATTTAGTTATAGATCTTTACATTTTCTTTGGAAGTTGAAAGTTTAAGTCATCCTCTAGGCCTGCACCCAGAGTGTGAGGCCTATAACAGAGGCAGAAATTGTTGTGGTGAGGAAAAAAAAAAAAAGCTGTGGAATCAGGCAGTGCTTGGGCAAATTTCAACCTGCTATTTATTAGTTAAAGGACCTTGAATGAGAAAGCTACTTTGCCTCTCTCTGCCTCAGTTTCCTCATTTGTAAAATGAGATGTTCTGCTTGTTTCAATGGGGATTACATAATGCTCCCCTTGCAAAGTTATTTTAAGGAATTAAAGGAGGCCATGCATTCAAAGGGCAGAGCATACTGACTGCAGCCAAGCTATGAATAGCTATGAGTATGGTTATCAATAGGAAGGTTACATGCATTGGCTCTCTCTTCTACAAACTAGAAAAGGAGGAATGCTAAGACCAGAGAATTGTTCTGTGAGAAGAGGCCTTGTATAAAATGCAAAAAAAAAATTTCCTGAACTCCCCACATGACTATAGCTGTATTTTTAGAGCAAAAAGCCACTATGAGTTTAGAAACACTTTTCAATGTATTTTACTCTCAGCAACATCAACAAACATTTGGCCAACAATAGTATATACAATTGAGAGGCATGTTATTTACTGGGGCCACAGGCTGGGCTCACTTCATAAGTACATGGATTCCCTTGTAAAAACACTGCAGTCCCCTAGGAATCTAGAGTCCACGGTTTAGAAACCAACAGTCAAGCTCAACTGTCTCAAATGGCAAACAAATCATTTAAGAGCTTATTTTTCAATCTTGAGCCCCACCCCCCAGAGATTCTAATGAAGTACATCAGGGGTGAAGGCTAGGAATGTGAATTCTCATAAATTCCCTATGTGATTACTGTGAATCCAGAGGCCTGATAGAGCTCCAGGAATTAGCATCCCTGACTGGCCCCTCTACTTTCTCTTCCAGGGATCTCATTCCAGTCACCTTCCCTTTGTTCCTCACAAGTTCTGGGCTTCTTTAACTGAAGTGTTTTGCTGATATTATAAACGATGTGTAGGAAAATCTCTGAGAGTTGAACATAGTAACTGGATTTCTTTAAAAAGCAACAACGTTCAATTATACCTCAATTTTTTAAAAAAGCAACAACTAATTTTTTGACACTAACAATATCTTAACATCTGTTTTAAATAATTCAGAGGCAACCTATGCTCACAAATGGAAATTCAGAGATTATTCTCTCGAGTGGCCTGGTTTGAAAATTGGCTCCATGATGTAAACACTCAACAGGACTTTAAGCTACTCCTGTTGAAAGAAAAAAATGTTAACCCAATATGGAAGCCAAAATAGAAAATGTTAAAATTAGAAAATATCATGGGAGTTGCTCTGTGGCTCATCAGGCTAAGGATCTGGTGTTATCACTGCAGTGGCTCAGGTTGCTGCTGCAGCGCAGGTTCGATCCCTGGCCCGGGAGTGTCCATATGCCACAGGTGTGGCAAAAAAAAATTAATTAAAAAAAATCTTCAGTTAAAAGGAGGAAAATATAAGAAGGAACCACAAAGCCAGAATAAAGAGCCCATCTTTACCACCAACTTCCCCCATCCAGAATATTCCCCTAGAGCCTCTCAGGCCCCCACATGGGAGCCCAAAGAACTGAGGGTTGGGAGCCAGGATACATCATCCCTTTTTCCCATCTTTTATTGTCTTCAGTACCCTTGAGTGCCTCTTCAGCTCTTAGGGAACTTAAATGCTTAGTTTAGAAGGTCAAAGGACCATGGAACATCTTCCAAAAATTAAATCACCGATTAAAGAAAGAAAATTGTTGTTTTAATATTCTCTTCTACTACTAAGTTTCTCTCAGTCTCTCTCCCCCTCCTCTCTCTCTCCACATCTCTCCTTTCATTCTCTCACTCTTTCTCTCCCCCCCTCCCTCCCTTTCTCCCTCTCCCTCCCTCTCTCTCCTTCCCCTCCCCTCTCCACTTCACCACACACAGAAACCCCTTTTCAAAGGGGCTTTTTTCCAACTCAGTGAAGTAAAGTCTTTGCCCCTTTGTGGGGAAGGCTCATTAACATTCCCACAGCAGCATCTCTTCAAGGATTTTACTTTTGTAACTCTGTGGGGAGGTCAAGAGGCCACAGTGGAGAGGTAAAAGGAAAAAAAATGGTAAATGGGGGAGGGCGGAAGAAAGGAGAGGAGGGGAAAGAGCCCTTCCTTTCACAATAAGGCCAGCAAGTAGGAGGGTGGACCAAAGCAGGAAAAGACCGGACAGACAAGACTCAGGAAAGAGATGACAATTGGGCCCCCAGATCTGCCCTTGGAGATCTCCAGACTCCTGAGAAAAGCAGAAAGCTATGTTCCTTCTCTCATTTCTCATCCTCAAAAAGGAAGTAAATGATGGAAACAGTAGGATGAAAGAGTGACAAGACCCAGTCCATTCCACTGAGAAATTAGATATTTCCCTGGCCTCAGTGTTCCCATTTTCCCTACAATAGCCTAGTGATAACTGCACCTGTTTACCACAGGGAGATTAACAGGATGAATTAAGACAATGTCAGCAAGAGTTCCAAGGGTAAACCATGGGGGAGACACTCAAGGTCCTGACCCCAAAGAACTGGGAAAATAATGGAGATTCAGTGAACTCCAAGGCAAAGATCAGAGTGCTTCCCAAATCTGAAGATCAGATGTGGGTACCCACCCCCATGTAACACCAGAAATTCTCCTACCATCTGTTTCTCTCCCTTTTTTAGCATTGCCAACAGAGCCTGGACTTGTGTAAGAGAAGAAATGAAGGTAACTTCACGTTTGCACCCAACACTATGAGTGAACTTTGCTTTGCTTTTCTCTCAGGATGCAGCTATCAGAGATTTATGTCACTAAACTCCAAAGGGAAAAATAATTTCCACTTTCCTAACTGACAGTGTTTCAGATGCTCTCTCATCTTAGCCAGAAAAGCAAAAGGTAAATAAGGTTAAAAGAGAGGGCATGGCATTATAGCTAGAAGATAGAGCATATCTGGATAGTCTATGCCCAGTAGTATGGTATTCCCCAAATTTAGGTAGGAACAACAAGGTCAGAAGTTAAAGAACAATAAACTAATTACCCTTAAGTGTGCAAGCTGAGCAGGAGAGACATCGTTGGTTGCCAAATCATGTATTTTAGACATAGAGGAATCCTTAAAGGTCAAACTTCATAGCCACAAGGAAATTCTTTCCACAGAATCCTTGACAATTGTTTTCAGCCTCTGCGAGAACATATTACAAAGAGCTCACAAATTCACTGGAGAGTCCATTGCCCTTTATAAAGTTCCTTTGTATTGAGCTGAAAGTGCCTCCTTGTAGCTTCTACTCTGGAGTACCACGGAACTCATTTATACCATCTTCTCCAAGGTGGTATCCCTTCAACCCTGGAAGCTGGACAGGAGTAGGAGAGACAGAAGTGCCACTGACCCTGTAGCTATTTTAAATTAGATTCCTTAAATGAGATCAATCACTTCTCTTTTTCCATGCTAGGAGTCTGGTAGCATATTGTACCTTTAATGAGGTAGTAGGAAAAAAAAATGCTAGACTGGCTTCAAGGCTTCTCCCTGTTACATCATAGCTGTGCAACCTCCGATAGGTTACTTAACCTCACTGAGCCTTTTGGTTCATCTATAAAGAGGATCATCTATAAATAGAAGTAGTAAAACCTGCTGTGCTAATCTCAGAGTTGTAATACTCACAATATGTCAAGTACATGAAAATATCCTGTAAACTATAAAGGGATCTACATACATTAAGTAGTTATTATAATAACTGTTTTTACTTGATCTTTTTATCAGCCTTCCATATCCTCATTTTTGACTGGCAGGTAGCTGATTTGTCAACCTTATAATCAGGGTATACCATAAAGTTCTCATTTCAGTTTATACCCCAGAAGCAGTCATATCATCAAACAAGGTGGTATGGAATCATGAAATAGCCAAAAAGCACGGTGGGGTGAAGATCTTAGAAGAGGGTTAGAAAAACAACCGAGGGACATTTTCTGAACAGACAGCATGGTGAGAGGCCCGAGCCCTGGCAGGGAGGAGAGGGTTAAATCCCTTCCTCTGCAGTACAAAAGAAAAGAGTGTGCGGAAAGATTAGGATTTTTGCTTTTACAATGGGAGCTGCAGAAGCGTAGGGAAGAAGCTGAAGAAAAAAAAGGGGGCGTCTCCCCTTTAAAGACTTGCAGAGATTGAGAAAGAGCGAGAGTCAGGGACAGAGAATCAGAGAGAGCGCGCGCGTCTGTCTGTCCGTCCCAGGAAACGAGAACATCTCTGCTTCACAGTGATTGGCACTGGGGGAGGCATCAGTTGGCTTCAGACCCAAGGGGGAGACCAGACCAGGTCACCCCGGTTAAGACTAAGTGAGCGTTGCCCCTCCCTATCCCACCTCTCTCTACCCGGGAATGTCTCGGCGAAAGCAGCGGAAACCCCAACAGTTAATCTCGGACTGCGAAGGTCCCAGCGCGTCTGAGAACGGTGGGTGCCTGGGGAGGGTGGGGGAGCCCTGAGTCCAAGCCTGTGTGGGTCAGGCCAGGGCAAGGGAGGGCACCCGGGCCATGGGCGAAACCAGGGGGAGGACTTGGTCACTGGGTGGGAGTCGGGGGGTGAAGGAGTTGAGATGCAGGGAGTGAGGAGATGACCTGTGCCCGGGAGAAGACCCGCTTGGCTTTTCTCGGGAGTTGATTCTGTTTGTGTTTTCTGTGTTGTTTTTCTCGGCTGAAATGGAGTTTTCAAACTGGCTCTGTCTCCCCACCCAAGAGTTTTCTCCCCAGGTCCCCCTTTGCTCACTGGTCTTTGTGCCGTTGCTAAGTAACCTCCTCAGACCTGAAGACCGTCTCTTAGGGGTGGGATTTCCCCCCTCGCCTTTCTTTCTGGGGAGTTGGGTTGCAACAGAATGAATTGGATAAACGTGAAGGTTCCCCTGAGGGAGAAGAGAAAAAAGTTTCTCATTGTTGGGCTGAGCAGACAGCAGAGCAGAACTCCCAAAGGGAGTGAGCTAAAGCCGGTCAGAGGTAGCCTGGTTTGGGATGTGTATCTGTGTCACCTGGTGTAGAGGCTGGAGGAAAGGTCTGGGTGAGGGGCATGGGTTGGTTTGTGCTTCAAGGGAGGCCAAGCTAAAAAAAAATGTATGAGTTAACATACCTGTTAATACAAGCATACCATTTTATGAGGGTATTAGGATATTATCAGTTTCCTTAAGTAACAGATTTTCTTTGTGAGTTTTCATGTATTCTTAAAATGTTCCAGTGAGTAAGAGGCAGCCTACAGGGCAACTAGGGTACTCAGAAGTGACATTGCCCAGCCTCAGAAACAGAGGCATTGTCGAGACAGAAAACTAGGTTTCATGATATTCAGGGTAGGTGGTGCTGACTCCACATAAATTAGGGTTTTCCAAACTTGCTTGATTATGGGTAGATCTGGGCTAGGGTCGGGGAATCTATATCTTTGCAAATGTCCAGATAATTCTTAAGATTGAGCAAGTTTGGGACAATCTGGCTACATATGTTCACTTTATGGAACTCTGAAAGTCCTGGTTCAGGGATTAACTAATTTGCTTAGCAAATAATTGATTCACCCAACAATATAGTGTAGGATTAAGTACAGGGGTTCTGAAGCCAGATGTTTAGGATTCAAATCCTTGCTCTACCATTTGGTTAGCTTTGCAATCTTGGTTGGTTGACTTTGCCTTTCCATGCCTCAGTTTCCTCATCTGTGAAATAGGGATGATTCATGCTAGCTACCTCATGAGGTTATTGTGAAATGAGTTAGTACATATTAATACACTTGGAAAAATAACTAGCATAACTAAGTGCTTAATACATATGGTACAGTCCCTATCATAAATAAGTACTTAATATGTGAGTATTATTAGCATTATATGTGAGTACAGTGGCACTTCCTGCAAGTGCTGAAATATGACCAAGGCTCAGGAGCCTCTTGGTGAACTTAAGCATTTCTTTATGAAATGTGTGCAGTGAAAAGCTTTAGGATAATGTATTTGTAGTGACTAAAACTAGATCATTGATTAAACTTACCTTTCCACCTGTTGTTAAAAAAAAAAAAAAAAAGATACGATCAAATCAGGGCACCACGTGCTATGGAACAGCCTTAGCAGACATACTGGGTTTTGGGTAGAGCGCATCCCCCTTGAGTCAGTGCTTTACTAGGATCCCACTGTGCCAATATTAAGAGGTTCAGGCTGGTGGCATCCTACCCTCCTGGGACATATTAGCCCTTCTTAATGCTGCTACAGGCCGGATGTTTCCTCCTGCTGCTCTACAGGAGACTTCCCCCAGAGCCTCAGAGTTGCCTTACAGCCCTGCTCCCCTGCTGGTTGGATTGTGGAACAATGCTGAGTCCCCTCCACTCCAGAGGCATCCTCTCCTTTCTTCCCCTCTCCTCTCTTCTCCCCACATCCTCAGTTTACCCATTCCCCATACCACCGCTGAGCAAGAATCTGGGAGGAAGTCACAAGAAATCTTTCACAACTGCCCTGGGTGGATTCTCAAGCCCCACTTGGGACTGTTAACACTTGGGGGCTTGGGGGTACTGCTACAAAGCTGTCTCCATAGAAACAGTACAGGCTTGAACCCAGTGGCAGCGACAAATTTCAGTTAAGATTTTTTTCCTCTGAGCCATAAAAGTTAGAAACATAAATGTAAGGAGCAAGAAAGCAGTAGTAACCTTAAGAAAGCCCAAGGGGTTTCGATTCCAAATTCTCCAGAGACTGAAAGATCCTGAGCTACTTGCATGACCTAGAGTGTTCACTGGGTCTCACTTGTGAAAAATGAGGTGGCTAATATTTGATCAAATCTAAAATTCCTTCCTGCTCTTGTAAGATATATAGATAGGGTTTCTATTCACTTATGTGATCTTCAGCTGCCTGAGTTTTCCGCAGGGACATTTTCTTGTTCTGCATGCCCCAAAATTAGGTAGGGAGAGCTAATATTGGAGGCTCTTATGTGTGTCCTTTTACAAATGTACCTGTGAAACTATGGATATCATTGTGAGAGTCAGCAGACATTTATTTAGGAGACAAGGGTGCCACTAGGGTTTTCAGGAGTCTTTGCCTTCTTTTAAGCAATGTTTACCCTATGTGACAAGCAAATGCTGAGCCTTTGTTGCACATTTTAAAAGCCTCATCTCTGCAGTGACCTAAGATGTCACCAAGACACAGTCTGAAAAACCTGTTTTCCAGCCCTGTTTCTACTCAGTTTCCCTGACCAGAACACCAATACCTAACAGAATAGTTATTGCACAGAATGATGAGAAGGAAATAGTCTATTTACTTAAAAACTCTGGAGAGAGAAAAAATTTTCTCTCTCCCCTACAGAGTCTAGAAATCTGGATTAGAGGACATAAGGGGTGTGAATAGGGAAAATGTAAACTAGTACATCTGGGAAATAAAGGAAACGATCAGAAACCCAGATATTTAGTGAGAAGGAGAAACCAGGACAACAGCCAGACAGATCTAGAGGGAGAAATGGAAGTTGGCAGACATCAAGAGCAAAAGGGGAAAGAAGGCAAAAATAGAGTTTTGAGGGTTCTGTTCTCTTTATTGCTGAATGTAGAGAACATTGTCTCTCAGGGGTATTGAGCCCTGAAACTTTCAGCCCTAAGGACCCCTGGGTCAAAAACAAAACCGTTCCAAGTAGATAGAAAGTAACTCTGGCAGCATACAACAGAGCCCTGGATAAGGAAGCAGGAAACCTAGTTTTCAATCCAGCTTCGACCTTGAAGCTTTGTGACCTTGGACAAGTCCATTCTTTCTCCAGGGCTTCAGCTTTTAGCCTTTAAATGATAACATCCTTTGCTAAAACTTACCAAGCATTTAGTATTTGTCAGGTGCTATGCTAGGCCCTTTATGTATTTCCTCATTTATCCCCCCCAACTCCATTCCTACCTCCGTTAAATTTTTAAAAATTTATTATAAAATATACATAATAAAATTACTGTTTTTAAGCATACAATTCAGTGGCATTAAGTATATTCACAGTGTTATGCAACCATCACCACCATCCATTTCCAGAACTCTTTCGTTTTTTTTGCAAAACTGAAACTCAATAGCCCTTAAATAGTATCTCCTCATTCCCTTCACCTCATCCCTCCCAGCCCCTGGCACTCACCATTCTATTTTCTGTCTTTCTGAATTTACCAGTTGTAGGTACTTCATATCATGAAATCATACAAAATTTGTCCTTTTGTGTCTGGCATATTTCACTTAGCATAATGTTTTCAAGGCTCATCATGTTGTAGCACGTATAAAAATTTCATTTTTGTGGCTATGTCCCCATTTTAAAGAGAAATCCAGGCGTTCCCACTGTGGCTCGGTGGGTCAACGACCCGGCTTATCTCTGTGGAGGCACTGGTTCAATCCCCAGCCTGGCACAGTGTGTTAAAAGATGCAACATTCCCGAAGCTGTAGTGTAGGTCGCAGATGAGGATCAGATTCGATCCCAGGCCAGGGAACTTCCATATGCCTCAGGTGAGCAAATAAAAATTAAAAAATAGGAATTCCCACTGTGGCACAATGGGATCAGTGTCTCTGCAACACCAGGATGCAGGTTCAGTCCCCACCCTGGCACAGTGGGTTAAAGGATCAGGTTGGAGTTTGTGTTGTGGCTCAGCGGTAACGAACCCCACTAGTATCCATGAGGTTGCTGGTTTGATCCCTGGCCCCCCTCAGTAGGTTAAAGATCCTGTGTTGCCATGAGCTTTGGTGTAGGCCACAGACGTGGCTGGGATCTGGGGTGGCTGTGGCTGTGGCTGGCAATTTCAGCTCTGACTTGTCCCCTAGGCTGTGAACTTCCATATGCTGCAGGTACGGCCCTAAAAAGAAAAAAGAAAAAAAATGGGATGGGGATGCCATAGCTGCAGGTAGGTGGTAACTGTGGCTAGGATTTGATCCCTGACCTGGGAACTCCATAGGCTGCAGGATGGCCAAAAAAGAAAACAAAACAAAAAATTAAATAAATAAATAGAAATCCAAGCTTTTGAAAAATAAAGAAAATTTCCCAAGGTCACAAAGATTAGGTGCTGAGACTTAGAGTTCCCTGGTGGCTCTGTGGGTTAAGGTTTTAGCTTTGTCACTGCTATGGCTCGTGTCACTGCTGTTGCATGGGTTCAATACCTGGCCTGGGAACTTCTGCATGTGAGGCAAATAAAAATATTAAGTAGATAAACAATATTCGTTTTTTAAAAGAAGAAAGTTCTGGGGCTTTAACTCAGGTCTGATTCAGAATTGGCACTCTCAATCACTGTGCTTAATGAGAGGTCAGATCTCTGAAGTCCCTTCCAAAATGGTATGACCACAGTATGTGCCGAGTCCTTTGATGTCCAAAAAAATATCCATTGAAAAAAACCTTTGTTGTGTTTGATCTAAGATATTCCTATCCTGGAAACAAATATATTTTTCTCACCTAGCACCAGATGTACCTTGGCACAGGCCACGGGTGCATTTACTGGGTGTGGGTGGCAGAGGAGTATACGTATGCATTTAGAAGAGGGGAGTGAGGAAGAGAAGATGAGACATTCTCCCTTAGAAGTAGTCTATAGCAGCAGTTACAGAATCAATTCATAATTATGGACACTAACAATTGGTGTTGGTCCAACATTAACAGCATGTTTTTTTCTTTTTTCTTTTTGTTTTTAGTGCCACGCCCGAGGCATATGGAAGTTCCCAGGCCAGGGGTCAAATCAGAGCTACAGCTGCTGGCCTATGCCACAGCCACAACAAAGCTGGATCCTTAATCTATTGAGCGAGGCCAGGGATCAAACCCTCATCCTCATGGATACTAGTCAGATTCATTTCCACTGAGCCACAGAGGAAGCTCCCTAAGAGCAAGTTTAGTCAGGGGCTCAGTTCACTTTCTTTTATGACTGGATGATGTTTGAACTCTGTGTAGAACAAGCCTTTCATTTTATAATTAGAAATAATGGCTCAAGATGCACAGACCCTGGGAAAGGCTCACAGTCACTTAAATTCAGTCAGGTGTATATTCTATCAAACTCTGTTCATGGAAGCAGGATACAAGAGAGCCAAAGTGTGGCTGTGGCCAAGAATAGAAGAAAGGGGAGTTCCCGGCATTGCACAGCAGAAACGAATCCGACTAGGAGCCATGAGGTTGTGGGTTCCATCCCTGACCTTGCTCAGTGGATTAAGGATCTGGCGTTGCCGTGAGCTGTGGTGCAGGTTGAAGACATGGCTTGGATCTGATGTGGATGTGGCTGTGGCTGTGGTATAGGCTGGCAGCTGTAGCTCTGATTGGACCCCTAGCCTGGGAACCTCCATATGCCAAGAGTGTGGCCCTAATGGGAAGATTTTGCATTGAGCAGCTCATTTTGCCTCCATCCTAATTTTGGCCAAGTTGAGCACAGGTAAGATTTGTGAGAAGCAGGGTGAAAGGTTTGATGGGGAGGACACTGCTCTGATATGTACTGTGGGTCTCATCCTTGGCTGTACATTGGAATCACTTGAGGAGCTTTACAAACACTGATGCCTAAATCCCACCCTCAGGAAATCTGAATTAATTGGTCTGAATTAATTTCTAAAACTCTTGCAGTGATTCTAATGGGTAGCAAAGTTTGAGAACCTCTTTTCAACTCTACCACCCTGCTACCCACCAATTTTTCTCTTTGTTCTCCCAGCCATTCTCTCCCAAGTGTGATGAGCCACCATCACCTGGTTTCCTTTGTCGTTGTCATTTCAGCTCTTTATAAATGTAAACAAGCATGTCCAGGTCTCAGTCCTATGTTCATCCCAGACTTTGCATGTGAGCCAGGATAGCTTACCTCACCTTATCTGCTATCTAGGGACACCATTACCAGCTTAGTTTATTCCTGTGTTTATGACTTCATTCGTATCTGCCTAAGAATCCTGCCCCCCTTCTTGGGACAGGCATTGAGTGCAAAGTGCTGAGAAATAGAGGGTTCCTCTTACAGGTGGCTGTTGATCCTTCACCTTTCAGCAGGGACTGAATTTACCCTAAAGAAGAGTGCAGATCAAATTACGCATCAGAAAGCAAGTTTCATTAAAGAGCAAGAAAGGGGACAGTGTTTCCCAGGAGAAGATGAAAAGAAAAGGATTTCTTTTCTTGTCGGAAGACTTGACAAAACAGCAACTTGATATCAAATGTTCAATGCTAATTAACAAATGCTCAGAGAAAGCTTCCATCTGATTCCCTCTCCCTTCCTGAGGCCAGAGAGCAAATGGCAGGTAGGAGTCACACAAGGCCCTTTCTCTAGCACTTGGGAAGCCACACAGTGTTGATGCGCTTGGGAGAGCACTGGACAGGAGTCAAAATTCTGAATGCTTGCTTCACTAAATTACTGTGTGAACTTGGGAAAGTCACTTAACCCCTCCAAGCTTCAATTTCCTCATTTGTAAAAACAAATAGCATTGCATTAATCCGTGACTTGCCATACTTGAAACAGAACTTCCTCTCCCTCATAATAAGGGGCCAGGCCTGGAAGCAAATAGCATCTGTTTCAGAGCCATCCTTCACAACATTAAGGCCCTCGTGATTATCTGCCTTTTCAAAGTATAATTCAGTGCAATGTTTTAAATCAAAGTGGACGCTACTAATATTACATTGTTTCAGCTCCTCCCTCCCCACTGCTGTCAATGATAAGAGCCTCAGAAATTAATAAAATAATCTTATTAGAAAACAGATCTAATTTCATTATATGTGTATTTTAGGTTATTTTGATTGCTTTGCCATTGACCGTGTAAATTCTCTAATCCATAATATTTGGAAGTCCTCTCAAAATTTAAAGTCCCATATGTACATATTATTATTATTATTGGTCTTTTGTCTATTTAGGGCCACACCCGCAGCAGCATATGGAGGTTCCCAGGCTTGGGGTTGAACTGGAGCTGCCAGCCTGCACCACAGCCACATCCACACCAGATCCGAGCTTCATCTGCGACCTTCACCACAGGTTCATGGCAATGCCGGATCCTTAACCCACTGAGCAAGGACAGGGATCGAACCTATGTCCTCAGGTTACTAGTCAGGTTCGTTAACCACTGAGCCACGATGGGAACTCCTGGACATATTATTTTATCCCCATAATATTTCTCTAAGATAGCACAGCTACAATATTGCCAATTTACAGAAAAGGAAATAGTGCTTGGTGCTCCTTTAACAAGCCAGGCAAGAATGGGACTGGAATTAGAACAATGTGGATTTACAGGCACCCAAGCAAACCTCAAAACTAAAAAGACTTGTAGTCACTTCCTGTGAGCACGATAAGCTCTTTTAGGAAGCGGGGGAAACCCATTAAAACTTTAGGTAGAAAGGGAATACAGAGTACCTGGTCCAGGAGGCATCTTAGCCCTACTTATCCTCACTCTGAATAGGAGGCCACTTCTGAGCCTGTGAGCAGGTGTTAAGTCATTTATAGGCATTCAAACCAGGTTGGGGCTAAAAGGGGCTGTAGGCACTGAGAAGCCGCCTGGTAGCTCCCTCCTACTGCATTTTTTCCATTGTTTCTTGAGGAGCTCCCCTCCCCCCAGATTAGAACTAGGTGGGCCTCCGTAGGCCTCTGCAGGCCAGCGTCTCCCCAAACCTAGCTGCCCCTAATAGTGGCTGTGTTGCCAGAGAAGGACAACGGAGGAGGAAGAAGGATAGAGAAACGGTACTAAATAGATGGCTCCTTAAATAAACTTTAACTCTAAGTGTGGGCCGGGAGATCTGTGGAGTAACTTGTATTCAGCTATTATTCTGGGGGAGGAGGGGCAGGGAGTAACGGGGCTCAGTGTTCCGCTGAGGGGAGTCCTGAAAAGACTTCCTTGGAGATTCTACCTCGCAGCCTCCCACCCGTCCTGAGAAACTTCTTTTGTGGAGGGAGGTGGGGATAGGGTGGGAATGGGGGTGAGGAAAACAGAACAACACTTGGGAGTATTTGGGAGTGTGTGGATGAGGGCTGGGTGTTCTGGGTTCCCTCCTCCCGCTCTGGCCCTCAGACCACCCTCTCTGGCGTCCACGTTTCCCAAGCTCAGCGGATTCTTTATCCAAAGTAAGAGAAGCCTATCGCTTTGCTCTATTGAGCAAGGCTGTGTTTCCTACTGTGCCTCCTTGAGCTTGCTGGGAGGGCAAGTCTGGGCAAAGACATCTGAGTAGGGGGGGAGCTGACAGAGGGCAAGGAAAGGTAGACACCCCCCGCCCCGCCCCATGCCCCACAGCACCTGTCACTGAGCCTCCGGAAATGCTCCTGGGCTCTGGCCTCCCGCCCCCACGCACCCATCCAGCTCCCGCCTCCCTCCCCAGCAGCTCCTCCCCCATCTCCCCTCTCCCAGCTTTCACGCTCCAGCTCCTCCCCTCCTCCGCGTCTCCCGCTCCCCTCCCCCTCCTTCGCTGCTCCCAGCCCCCGCCGCCGCCGCCGCCGATCTCCATCTCTGCAGTCTGGGCCGCTGAGTGCAGAGGCTGCTGCGGCCCTGGCGGCCACTGCCGCCTCCCCCAATCCGGATACCCATTGTCTCCCGATCCACTCAGCTCTCCACCTCCCTCACAACCATGGCGCACGAAGCCGGGAGGAGCTCTCGTCTCGGGGGGTCCTGCGGGGAGCCCGCGGAGCTTAGAGGTGCGGTAGGGCCCGACCCGGGCAGGGTCTGGGGGCCGAGGGGACGCGCGGGGGTAAGGACTTCTCGGTGGACGAGATAAAATGCATGATTCTCTGCTTAGGACCCTATCCTCACACCCAGTCCTTGCTCCGGCCGGTGGCCAGAAGCGCGCGCGCGTGTGTATGTCCCCCGGGGGGGGGGGGGGAGGAATAGCTTGTGCATGCCCGTTCTCCCTCCCGGTCCCGCACCCCCCACCCTGCCCGATGCTGGGGTGTCTCTGTGTCCAGGCGGGTCAGCACTGAGCTGTAGTCTTCAGCACGGCATTATGGTGAGCTCATCTCCCCACCCCCCACTAGTGGTGCGCCGTTGTTAATTAGAGCCTCTCTATACCCATCCCAACCGCACCACCCACGCTCTCGCCTTGTCTTCTCCCCAGGTGATGCTAGTGAGGAGGACCACCCCCAAGTCTGTGCCAAGTGCTGCGCTCAATTCACTGACCCAACTGAATTCGTCGCCCACCAGAACGCATGTTCTACCGATCCCCCTGTTATGGTGATACTTGGGGGCCAGGAGAACCCCAACAACACTTCGACCGCTTCTGAACCCCGGCCTGAAGGCCACAATAGTCCCCAGGTCATGGAGGCAGAGCACGGCAACCCCTCGGATTCCGGGTCCTCTGTACCCACAGATCCCACCTGGGGCCCAGAGCGGAGGGGAGAGGAGTCTTCTGGGCACTTCCTTGTCGCTGCCACAGGTACAGCAGCTGGGGGAGGCGGGGGCCTGATCTTGGCCAGTCCCAAGCTAGGAGCAACCCCATTACCTCCAGAATCTACCCCCGCACCCCCCCCTCCTCCACCTCCTCCTCCACCCCCAGGTGTAGGCAGCGGCCACTTGAACATCCCTCTGATCTTGGAAGAGCTCCGGGTGCTGCAGCAGCGGCAGATCCATCAAATGCAGATGACTGAGCAAATCTGCCGCCAGGTGCTGCTGCTTGGTTCCTTAGGCCAGACGGTGGGCACCCCTTCCAGTCCCTCAGAGTTACCTGGGACAGGGACTGCCTCCTCCACCAAGCCCCTTCTTCCCCTCTTCAGCCCCATCAAGCCCGTCCAAACTAGCAAGACACTGGCACCTTCCTCCACCTCCTCCTCCTCGGGGGCAGAAACACCCAAACAGGCTTTCTTCCATCTTTATCATCCACTAGGGTCACAGCACCCTTTTTCTGCTGGAGGGGTCGGGCGAAGCCACAAACCCACCCCTGCCCCATCCCCAGCCCTGCCAGGCAGCACAGATCAGCTGATTGCCTCACCTCATCTGGCATTCCCAGGCACCACGGGACTATTGGCCGCCCAGTGTCTTGGGGCAGCCCGGGGCCTCGAGGCTGCTGCCTCCCCGGGTCTCCTAAAGCCAAAGAATGGAGGTGGTGAGCTGGGCTATGGGGAAGTGATGGGTCCCTTGGAAAAACCCGGCGGACGGCACAAATGCCGCTTCTGTGCCAAAGTATTTGGCAGTGACAGTGCCCTGCAGATCCACCTGCGTTCACACACGGGCGAGCGGCCCTATAAGTGTAATGTCTGTGGCAACCGCTTTACCACACGCGGCAACCTCAAAGTGCATTTCCACCGGCATCGGGAGAAATACCCCCATGTGCAGATGAACCCTCACCCGGTACCAGAGCATCTAGATTACGTCATCACCAGCAGCGGCCTGCCCTATGGTATGTCAGTGCCACCAGAGAAGGCCGAGGAGGAGGCAGCCCTGCCAGGTGGAGGTGTGGAACGCAAGCCTCTGGTGGCCTCTACCACAGCACTCAGTGCCACAGAGAGCTTGACTCTGCTCTCTACCGGTGCAGGCACAGCCACGGCCCCTGCACTCCCTGCTTTCAATAAGTTTGTGCTCATGAAAGCGGTCGAGCCAAAGAGTAAAGCTGATGAAAATACCCCACCAGGGAGTGAGGGCTCAGCCATCGCCGGGGTGGCAGAGAGTGGCACAGCAACCCGCATGCAGCTCAGTAAGCTGGTGACTTCACTACCCAGCTGGGCACTGCTTACCAACCACTTTAAGTCCACCGGGAGCTTCCCTTTCCCTTATGTGCTTGAGCCCTTGGGGGCTTCCCCCTCTGAGACATCAAAGCTGCAGCAACTGGTGGAAAAGATTGACCGTCAAGGAGCCGTGGCAGTAGCTTCTACTGCCTCAGGAGCTCCCACCACCTCGGCCCCTGCAACATCATCCTCAGCCTCATCTGGACCTAACCAGTGTGTCATCTGTCTGCGGGTGCTGAGCTGTCCTCGAGCGCTGCGCCTGCATTACGGCCAACATGGAGGCGAGCGGCCCTTCAAATGCAAAGTGTGTGGCAGAGCTTTCTCCACCCGGGGCAATCTGCGTGCACATTTCGTGGGCCATAAGGCTAGTCCAGCTGCCCGGGCCCAGAACTCCTGTCCCATCTGCCAGAAGAAGTTCACCAACGCTGTCACTCTGCAGCAGCATGTTCGGATGCACCTGGGGGGCCAGATCCCCAACGGTGGTACCACGCTCCCTGAAGGCGGGGGAGCTGCCCAGGAGAATGGCTCTGAGCAATCTACAGTCTCTGGAGCAGGGAGCTTCCCTCAGCAGCCATCCCAGCAGCCATCTCCAGAAGAGTTGTCTGAAGAGGAGGAAGAGGAGGAAGAAGAAGAGGAAGATGTGACTGATGAAGATTCCCTAGCAGGGAGAGGCTCTGAGAGTGGGGGTGAGAAGGCAATATCGGTGCGGGGTGATTCAGAAGAGGCCTCTGGGGCAGAAGAAGAAGTGGGGACTGTGGCAGCTGCGGCCACAGCTGGAAAGGAGATGGACAGTAATGAGAAAGTGATTCAACAGCCTTCTCTGCCACCACCCCCACCCCCACCACCTGAGAGCCTGGATCAAACACAGCCAATGGAGCAGGGAAGCAGTGATGTGGCCAGAGGCACAGAAGAGGTGAGCAAGCCAGAAAGGAGTTCCAGCCCAGCATCAGTGATGGCCCTGGAAGGGGAAGGCAGCAGCACCACCTTGGTGGAGGAGCTGAGCCTGCAGGAAGTGATGAGAAAGGAGCCAGGAGAGAGCACTAGCAGAAAGGCCTGTGAGGTGTGTGGCCAGACCTTTCCCACCCAGGCAGCTCTGGAGGACCATCAGAAGACCCACCCCAAGGAGGGGCCACTCTTTACTTGTGTTTTCTGCAGGCAGGGCTTTCTCGAGCGGGCTACCCTCAAGAAGCATATGCTGCTGGCTCACCACCAGGTACAGCCCTTTGCCCCCCATGGCCCTCAGAATATTGCTGCTCTTTCCTTGGTCCCAGGCTGTTCACCTTCTATCACTTCCTCGGGGCTCTCCCCCTTTCCCCGAAAAGATGACCCCACAATCCCATGAGCCTGTTTTTCTGTACCTGCTGCCCCTTGAACCAAGGAGCAGAAACTGAGAGCTCTGTAGAAGGACCTCCACAATCTGTGAGTCCTTATTTGTTTCTCTGAGTTCTTATGTGCTATGTCCCTAGTGGCTTTTCTCTAACCCCTGAGCTTCAAAATCGTTGTGCTCACAGTGGGATTACCCCCTGAGAAACTTTTCTTCCCTCTTCATTTGTTGTACCTGAGGACCATAGATTCTCTACAGCTTTCACGTTCCCAAGAAGAACCCTCTGCAACTTCCCTGGGGATGACCCTTCTGCCCCCTCCCCTCTCCTCTCCCTTTGGCAGGTGCACCTGAACACCCACATTTGGAATTGCAGCCCAGGCCAAAGGGGCGGGCAGCTGTCCCTGGAGGGCCTAGGGCAACCCCTCTCTGGTGACCAGGTTAACCTGCAGGACTTCTTGTCCCAGGGCATTCCTGCCCACCTGGTGAAGTTGGGCCCCCTGTCTTTCTGGAACCAGGATGTAGCTTTCCTGTCAAGTGACCTGCCCACCAGGCCCCAGAGTTCCAGCTCCATCTCCATCTCCACTACCACTTCAGGCCCCGCACCACCAGTGCTCTTTGGCCTAGGAACTGTGGCTGGGAAGTTGCCTCCAGCAGTGGGATCCAGAGAAGCCAAGGAGAAGAGAGCCCCTCTCTTCCTCTTTTGGCCTCTTGCATCCAAGACAGTGCCTGAGAAGCCCAACACAGAAGAGAAGTAGCAAACTGTACATTCCTTCTCCTTCCCCTGCTCCAGAAGGTGCCAACAATGAAGATGAAATACTATCTGTATCTGGTGGCTCAGCCCCAGGGGGGTAGAGAGAAAATGAAGGACACTCTTCCAAGCAGTAAGGCACTTAGTCACATTAAGGCAAAGGTGTTGGCTGGTTAATATGCAAAGATATTTCGAACTTCTCATATCCTTCATCTTTGCCTCTCAAAATTAGGAAACTGGTGGATTTCTTGCCAAGAAGTCTCCCTTGGGATATTTGGGGGAAGGAAAGGTAAAGTTCATATCTTTAACAGGCATTGTTGATGAGGGTCATTGAAGGAATAATGGAGAGTTGAGGTGTGTTGCTAAAGCATAGGACTTGCTGAGAACCAATGTGATTAAGAAAGGGGCCTAATGTAAGGGAGGGGACCTCAAATTCTTGTTTGGATGGGTGTCATGAATGTTCTTTTGGACTAATGATGACTTAGTGTGCAGCAATGCACCATGGATCATGAGGAATTTCCTAGCACTAGCGTGCTTCTAGTTTTAGATAACTCCCACCTTTAGTCCCTGGCCCCTTGTATTTTCCTCATCTTCCTCTCAAGGACCACTTCCTCCCCATTTTGCCTGTCCATGGACTGGGGCTTATGTCTTTGCCACTGTCTGGTTCTTAGTGTCCCAGACTCTGGGAGATGAGCTCCAAGTGCTGTCCTCCCTGCCTCGTCCTGTAACGAGATGTAGTATTTACTCTTAACATAGGATCATTTGAAACAGGAGTTCTGAGGAGGAGAGAGTGAGGGTTCTGCTATTGACTGACTTGAGAGGTGGTTTCTCCTCCAAAGGTGTAGGCTCCAGAGTTTCCTAACATAGTAAATGTAAAGAGCAGATAAGGGAAATAATAGTGTCTTTCTCTTTTCATTAAAGGTGTTTTAACCAAATATTTGTGTGTTTCTACTTATTTCGTGGCTAAATAGCCAGCTGGAGTGTGACAATCGGCATTCCCTAACATTGAGATTGCCTTCCCACCTACATTTCCTGCCAAAGCTGAACATATGGTGTTGAAATATTTAATTTGCTCAGCCTTGTCCTAAAAACAACCTCCAGTGAGTATAATTTCCTTGTAGAAGTGGGGTTTATGTTCTCAAAATGTAGGGGATTTGCTCACTGTGCCTAGTCATTGTCTAGGTTTTCCCTTTCCTTAGAACCTTCCAAACCAGGCTTTTGTATTTTATTTTGTTTGGTGGTTGAAGGCTGTTTCTTTTCTTTTCTTTCTTTCTTTCTTTTTTTTTTTTCTTTTGCTGAGCTTTAAGAATAGATTAGAAAATATATATATTTTGTCTTTTTTTTAGGGCTGCACCCACGGCATATGGAGGTTTCCAGGCTAGGTAGGGGTCCAATCGGAGCTGTAGCCACCAGCTTATGCCACAGCCACAGCAGCCCAGGATCCAAGCCGTGTCTGCAACCTATGCCACAGCTCACAGCAACACTGGATCCTCAACCTACTGAGTGAGGCCCAGGGATCAAATTCGCATCCTCATGGATGCTAGTCAGGTTCGCTAACTGCTGAGCCATGACAGGAACTCCAATTTTTTGAAAATTTTTTATTAAAGTATTAGTTGATTTACAATGTTGTGCCAATTTCTGCTGTACAAAAAAGTGATTCAGTCATATATATATTCTTTTAAAAATATTATTTTCCATTGTGGTCTGTCCCAGGAGATTGGGTATAGTTCCCTATGCTATACAGTAGGACCTTATTGTTTATCCATTCTAAATGCAGTATTTCACATCTACTAACTCCATACTCCCAGTCTATCCTACTCTCCCCACCCCAAAAAGCTGTTTCTATCCTGAACCTCAAGCCAGCCTGGCTGACACCAGTTAAGCTGCAGAACCATGATGAATTCATGTTTATGATCCTTGAGGTCTGGCAGAATCCCAGCTTCAGTACTACCACTGGTGGTCAGGGATGGTGCTTGTTTCCTGTTACATCACTAAAGACTCCAGCTGTGAGGCTGGCTGGAAGACAGAATTGAAGAGGTGAGTAAACTTTCTTGGCTCCATTCAAGATAAAGAACAGAAGTTTGATTCTAGTTTGATTCTGGTGCAGTGCACATTCCTCTTTTAAAGGATAACTAGGAATAAGAACCCATTGGGGATTTTGTGAAGTCAGCTGTGAAAGAAACAGCTCCTGTCTCTTTAATTCCCACCAAAGCTTTATAAATCTGTTTTTCCGTTCAGCCTGTGAAAGAAGGTGGGTCACCAATCTTTCTCTTCCCTTTATTTCCCCCACCCCCATTGGACATAGATAATGCCATTTAACTAATTAAACTAGACTCGCCCGCTCTTTAGATGCCAGTTCCCATTATGGTAACAGCTGTTAGTGAGGCTTCTCCCAATGGATACTTTCTTGGGCAAGTCAGCTCTGAGCCTGACTCCCTACTCCCTCCTTCAGAGCTCTACTTTATTTTCCCTTCTGCCTCCTATTCATTTTTCTTTTTCCTCTCATTCTGCTTTTTCTTCCTTCATTGACCTCTTATCTAACAGCTTTCGCTTCTTTTCTTTCTTCACCTTTAATTTTTTCTTCTTAGAGCCTTTTTTTTTTTTTTTTTTTCTGCTTTTTAGGGCCGCACCTGTAGCACATGGAAGTTCCTGGCTAGGGGTCTAGTCCAGCCTATACTACAGCAACCCCAGATCCGAGCCCTGTCTTTGACCTACACCACAGCTCATGGCAATGCCAGATCCTTTAACCCACTGAGCGAGGCCAGGGATTGAACCCACATCCTCATGCATACCAGTCAGGTTCATTACTGCTGAGTCACCATGGGAACTCCCTTAGAGCCTTTATAGCTTCTTCCTTCTTGCAGCTCTCCACCCTCAACCCCACCATTTCTTACTCTCAGTCACTTCTCATTTGATCATCTTTTTGAAAGGTGTGTTAACTCTAACCTGCTAGAATGAATATGTGAATAAATATAGCTTGCAGAGCACTACATGACATACACATAGTGGATTCAGTTCAAACTAGATGGATAAAAACATCACTATTATAAGAAGCAAGAGACAGCATCTTTGCTCATTCAGTTAATTTTTGAGGATTTATTTTATTTCAGAGACCAAGTGTTGAGCAGGTACAAAATTAAACAAGACATATTTTTGCCCCTAAGGAGCTTGGGCAATGAAGAGGAAAAATGTAAACAGATTATATATATAATTTTTTTAAAGGCTGCACCTATGGCATATGGAAGTTCCCAGGCCAGGGGTCGAATCTGAGCTGTAGCTGCTGGTCTACACCATAGCCACAGCAACACGGGATCGGAACACAAATCCTCATGGATACTAGTCGGGTTCTTAATCTGCTGAGCCACAATAGGAACTCCTAAACAGATATTTTTATGTGGTAGTATTAAATACTGTGATAGGCACAGTGGTCTGTGGGATTCCAGAAAGGGAAATGGCTAATTTACAACACAAAGATGGAGAAGGAAAAGGGACATACAGTTCTCTTAAACTCAGCTTTCACAATAACTATGCTCAAAAATATTAACTGAATCTATATAACAATGTAAGGACCAGTGCATTTAAAATTTAAGAACTTATGTAAGATCATCAAGTCCCTTTTGGCAGACAGATGTACTACTTCAAAGATGTCCCTTCAATAAAGAACTGGCTACCTAGCTACAAGAAACCTGGTTAGCTGACAGTCTCTAGCTGTCAAAAACTGGCCAAAGACTAAGCAAGATCGTGTGTGGTACAGGGCTTAGCCATTCCCCATTGGTCTGGCAGAGACTTTTGTTATGTCTGCATCATGGAAAACTTTGGACAGCTCTCCCTGCCTGATCCCACTTTTTCCTCTTTTGACAAGTGTACTCCCCAGTAAAACTTTTGGACTCCTAACTCTATCTTAGCAATTTCTCCCAGATTTCAACCTGTGTCACCCCCACAAAAAAGATTTCAGGAGTTCCCATCGTGGCGCAGTGGTTAACGAATCCGACTAGGAACCATGAGGTTGCGGGTTCGGTCCCTGCCCTTGCTCAGTGGGTTAACGATCCGGCGTTGCTGTGAGCTGTGGTGTAGGTTGCAGACGCGGCTCGGATCCCGCATTGCTGTGGCTCTGGCGTAGGCCGGTGGCTGCAGCTCCGATTCAACCCCTAGCCTGGGAACCTCCACATGCCGCGGGAGCGGCCCAAAGAAATAGCAAAAAGACAAAAAAAAAAAAAAAGATTTCAATTCTATTGACATATTTTCATCTCTCACAAATTCCTGTTCCTGGGACTCTTGTTACCATCCCTGAAACTTCCTAGTAAACCAAGGAATATCTGTCTCCTAATCCCCAAAACAGACTTCACTCATGTGAATGTTACTCTCAGTTAGATCCAACATTGACTTTCCTTTGCATTTCCTTATCTTTTATAATGTTTAATAACAATTTAGCTAACCTCAGTGGACATTTGCTTTTGACCATATAATTTAAAAAACAGTAAGGAAAAAACTATTTGGCCAAAGAACCAAAAGTACAGTATTTGTTCAGTACTGTGGATGTTTCAGTAATCCATTGCTATGTAACAAACAGTCCAAAACTTGGTATCTTAAACAATAGTGTATTTGCTTGTGAGTCCATAGGTTGTCTGAACAGGCCTCACCTAGGATGGCTTGTCTGTGTTCTGTGTGGTGAGGGCTGAGCTCATACAACTTTGACTGGAGCTGGAGGATCTAAGACAGCCTCACTCACTCGTGGCTGCTAAGTGAATGGCTGGAATGATGGAGACTCTCCTTGTCTTTCATTCTCCAGGGCCACTTCTTTTTATTTTTTGTTTTTTTGGTCTTTTTAGTGCTGCACGTGTGGCTAGAGGGTTAATAGGAGCTGCAGCTGCTGGCCACATTCACAACCACAGCAACACCAGATCTGAGCCACTCTGCTCATGGCACACTGGATCACTAACCCACTGAGCGGGGCCAGGGATCAAACCCAAGTCCTCATGGATACTAGTCAGGTTCATTACCACTGAGCCACAACAGGAACTCCTCAGGGCCACTTCTTGCAGTCTTTCAATCTCTAGGCTCTCTCTCCCCCCTCCCTCTCCTTCTCTTTTCTTTTTTTCTCTATCTCCTTCTCCCTTTTCCTCTCTCTTCAAGTGGCCTAGTTGTTAGGATGACTGGACTTCCATGAAGGTCCAGGTCTCTAGGAAGACAAAAGCCAAAGCCTCTGAAGGCCTAGGCTCTGAAACTCAAAGAATGTCA
Source organism: Phacochoerus africanus (assembly GCF_016906955.1). Classification (NCBI taxonomy): domain Eukaryota; kingdom Metazoa; phylum Chordata; class Mammalia; order Artiodactyla; family Suidae; genus Phacochoerus; species Phacochoerus africanus. The sequence goes on from NC_062552.1 coordinate 78,858,566, forward strand.
TTTCTGCCACTTTCTATTGTCCAAAGCTAGTCAGAGGCCACTCAGATGCAAGAGAAGGGGAAATAAGCTGTACTTCTTATCAGGAAGAATGGCAAAGTCATACCATGTAAAGGCATATGGGATGGGAGCCATTACTGTAGTGGCTAACTCTGGAGACAGTCTACCACAGCAAATAGGAAGAAAAGTTAAGAAACGTAGTGCATGCAGCACTCATCCACTCATAACTAGGCTTGCATTCTTTTGACTAGAAGAGCTCTGGGTGAGAGTCCTTCCTCTTTATTGCTCAGGGTTATTGTATCTAGACTGGCTAAGAATGGACAGACAAGAGAGCAGTGGCTTTCTTTTGAGTTGAAAATTGTTCCTGAGGAATCTAGGAAAAAAATCCCTCTATAAATAGGTCATGCTAATTGACCCTCCTGGACTCTAAAATTTCCCTAATTTACTGCTGTAGTAATTTATGCAGAGTGAAACCAAAGAGTTCTGGGAGCTGCCCTTGATTTGGTTGACTCTCAGAAGTACCTATACTACTTCTTTGGCTTCCTCTGTAGGTGAGAGGAGGCAATCCAGGTCTTAGGTATCCTGATTTCTGAGACTGAATTTCTTCCACTAGAAAATTCTTCCTTTCCTATGAGAAAATGCTTGTAAGTTTAAGGGTTGACCTGAAGAATTCTGTCTTTAAGATGAATCAACCCACTTCATCTGTGAAACTATATCCAGCACTGTCTTTCTCCCCCCAAACTGTTTAATTTTACAGCTATGTAATTTCTATGTGTTTCATTTTTATGTGTTGACCTCGAAAGAAGCAGTGATCTTACAGCAAGTGAGGGACTCAGGTTTGTGAACAATTAACTCTAATAATTCTATATCATAGCAATAACGGGATTATCTTGCTTTAGTTAACAATACATGTATCTAAACATAGGGCCACACAGGATATACCCCACATGAAAGTGCAAAACCATCCCTTGTCAACCTTCTTGAGGGAAGTTGTTAGATCCAGGTTATTTTCTTTTTTTTTTCTATTTCTTGGGCCGCTCCCACGGCATATGGAGGTTCCCAGGCTAGGAGTCCAATCGGAGCTGTAGCCGCCAGCCTACACCAGAGCCACAGCAACGCAGGATCTGAGCCGCATCTGCGGCCTACACCACAGCTCATGGCAACGCCAGATCCTTAACCCACTGAGAAAGGCCAGGGATCGAACCCACAACCTCATGGTTCCTAGTCGGATTCGTTAACCACTGCGCCATGACGGGAACTCCGAAGAACTCTTGAAATTCTTTCCTATAGCTTCATCTACTGAAGTCCCTGCTGTCACTTCAATTGTGAATCTTTATACCACGTAATTTCCAATGTCTTTCCTGAATCACCTAGGTTTAGAATCTTCCCTTCTGGAGTTCCCGTCGTGGCGCAGTGGTTAACGAATCCGACTAGGAACCATGAGGTTGCGGGTTCGGTCCCTGCCCTTGCTCAGTTGGTTAAGGATCCGGCGTTGCCGTGAGCTGTGGTGTAGGTCGCAGACGCGGCTCGGATCCCGCGTTGCTGTGGCTCTGGCGTAGGCCGGCGGCTACAGCTCCGATTGGACCCCTAGCCTGGGAACCTCCATATGCCGCGGGAGCGGCCCAAGAAATAGCAAAAAGACCAAAAAAAAAAAAAAAAGAATCTTCCCTTCTTTGCAATCACGTTTGTTTTTTAAGCCTATGTTTATGCTGCCTTATGCTGTAAAGTTGGTTCAATATTAATAAATGGGTCCTAGCTCTTTTACATGACCAGAAACTCTGAAAACAAGAGGCAGGTCTTTTTAAGTTGTTCTGACAGTGTTTTGCATCTGGTTAGAGTTGATAAATCAGTAGTTCCCAAATGCTTCTGTTCAGAGGATGCAATGGGAACAAAGTTTGTAAGTTTACCACACACAGAAGTACACTTTGGCTCAGTTAATTTTCACAAAGAACATATTTATGCAATCCCAGAATAAGAAACACAGCACAACCAGAACCTCAAGAAGCCCCTTAGTACCCCTTCTGAGGATTCTATTTTGTTTGTTTTTGTTTGTTCTTTTGGCATGTGGAAGTCCCCTGGCCAGGGATCAAACCTGAGTCACAACAGCAACCAGAGTGGCTGCAGTGACAATGTAGGATCCTTAACCTGCTGTACCAGAAGTGAACTCCTGAGGACTCTGTTTTAATGTATCAGACATGACACTTGTAGATTTGATATAAGTAAGAATATGTATTTGTAGACTCCGCATATTATCTCTGTTCATCAGTCCTCCTCTGTCAAAGAAGCATACATAACAGCTGTATTTTTGTAAACAAATATATGGAAACATGAACCTACACCTTCAGTGGAAAAGGCATGTTAGTATCGAACTGTCAAAAGAAATCAGTGATCCTTCATTTAAAAATATCTGGGTGTTCCCCTTATGGCTCAGCATTAAAGAACCTGACTAGAATTCATGAAGACTGGTGTACCATCCCTTGGCCTCCCTCAGTGTTGGGGTTAAGTATCCCATGTTGCTGTGAGCTGTTGGTTTAAGTCACGACACAGCTCGAGTTCCTGCATTGCTGCAGCTCTGATTTGACCTCTTGCCTGAGAACTTCCGCATGCTTCAGGTGCGGCCCTAAAAAAGCAAAAAAATAAAATATCTGTGAATTCACCTGGTGGCCTAATGGTTAAGGAATAAGTGTTGTCTGCTGTGGTTCGGGTTTGATCCCTGTCCGGGAACTTCCGCATGTCCAAGTCGAGGCTACACTCGCACCAGCAGCCCTACCTTGGGTACTTTAACAAGAGTCAACTATCAGGACGCATTTCCTAATAATCAACATGGCCGCATGCGCGGCTATAAGCAAGATGGCCGCTCTGCCAGGCACCAATATGGCAACCCCAGCTTCACCGCTTCCGGTAGCGCGAAAGAGCGTCACTGAAAAACATATCCGCCACTCCGCCAACACTTAAGGTGGCTCCTCATTTCAGTTTCAAAGCGAGAGCGAAACGGGAAATGACTTTCTATCTGGCGCATCTCCCAGGACCTCCTTCCGGTTAGCCTTGGGGAGTACGCGTGAGAGTTGGAAATTTCGTGGAGCCAGTGCTGGGAGGTGCTAGTCGGCTACCCCTTGTTCGAGACGTGTCCCGGCTGTGGGACTAAAATGTCGGACACGTGGAGCTCTATCCAGGCCCACAAAAAGCAGCTGGACTCGCTGAGGGAAAGGCTGCGGCGGAGGCGGAAGCAGGACTCAGGGCACTTGGGTGAGGCGCTGGGCTGTTGGGCTGATGCTTACCCCGGGAGGGAGGGAGGGAACCCAGGAGGGAACCCTGGAGAAAAAGCTCCTGAGTCAGAGCCTTTGCCCAAATGGCCATTTCTTTAATGCTTCATAAGTTGGTACTCTTCTCTTCCCCTTCAGCCGCACAGACGCCTTGTCCTCTGGCAAGTAGTCGCGTTCCTTCCCACCTTGGCCCCTGGTCCCTCAAGTTCACCACTTTCCCGGGACGGAAGCTCCCATTCGTCCACAACCCTGCCTCTCCACGTCTGGTTGACTCCTCTTGAAAGTCTCCTTTGCTAGGCCTTTCAGGCCCCTTCCCTCGAGCAGCAAGTCCCCTCTTTGGATTATTTCCATGGCTCTTTGTTCGTCCCTCGGTTATAGCAATTGCTTTGTAGTGGTTGTTTCTCTGAGACTGTGGGCACTGTAAGAGCAAGTACGAATCTGTATACACAGGGACCATCTCATTGGCCCTCATAGAGCTGGCACAGGGTGTTGCTAAGTGAGTAGAGAAACTGGCATTGTCTTAGCCATTTACATATCAAACAATCTGGAAACATTTGTTTTTAAACTTTTTCACCCCTTCCGTTGCCCTCTGTGTCACAGTCATAAAACTTGAAGGAACCTCAAATGATTGTCATGTCTTTTCCATTCCACATCCCCAGCACAGGCCTTGAATTATCTAAAGCAAATCAATGGAAGATCTACAAGGATAATGAATCCATACCATTCTTGTAGCTTGTTTCTCTGTAGTGTACTTGAGTCCATCTCTAAATCTTGTGTTGAAATACGTGAGGTCCACACATTCATTCTGGTCTTTGGAAATGGAAAATGCCCTGGCAAGACTCTTACGCTATAATAAATAAACATCTATTGAGTATCTACAATGTACATGAGTCTAGTAAGACAAAAATAAGTAAAACAGTGTCCCTGCCCTCAAGGAATTTAAAATTTAGTTGGGAATAAAGGATTGGTACTTTTATTTATTTATTTATTTTTTGGTCTTTTTGCCTTTTCTAGGGCCGCTTCCCTCGGCATATGGAGGTTCCCAGGATAGGGGTCCAGTCGGAGCTGTAGCCACCAACCTACACCAGAGCCACAGCGACGCAGGATCTGAGCCGCATCTGCAACCTATACCACAGCTCACGACAACGCCGGATCCTTAACCCACTGAGCAAGGCCAGGGATCGAACCCGCAACCTCATGGTTCCTAGTCATTAACCACTGCGCCACGACGGGAACTCCGGATTGGTACTTTTAAAAGAAAAAGTCAGAAATGCAGTATGATATATGTAAAATGCCAAATGAATGATTCCTCAATGAGTGAAGGAATAAGTAACAGGAGTCAGGTTTAGTCAGTGAAGGCATCGTGGAGGAATTGGCACTTGGACTTTGGTCTTGATGGCTATATAGGACTTAGATAATTAAAGAGAAAATAAAAGGGCAGGGTAAGTAGAGGAAGAAGTGCAAGTTATATGATAAGGATTAATTAGTAGAAGTTCCACTTCACTTTTCCATGGTATTAGCCACACTTTGGAATTAACCAAACATTGTGCCATATGCAGATTAAACCACTAGAGCCTGGATACTTCATCAAGGTCCTTGCCAAGCATTTTCAATAATTTTGATGACAAGATTTATTCTCCCTTGAATGTAAATATTTTTTTTGATATAAATAGCTCTTGACTTGTAAATCCATTTAATAATATAGTTAAGACTCCTATAAAATTATTATTATTATTATTATTATTATTTGGCCATACCCTTCTGGGCCAGAGATAGAATCTTGAGCTGCAACTGTGACCTGCAACACAGTTGGTGGCAACACCAGGTCCTTAACCCACTATGTTGGGCCAGGGAGGGCACCTGCTCCAGCAACAACCTGAGCCACTGCAGAGACACCACCAGATCCTTAACTAGCTGCACCATGGTGGGTACTCCAAGACTCTTATAAAATTATTTTTGAAATTGTGATTAAACCTGCATTGTCTTCTGGCCCAGAGCTTTCACTGGTCTATTTGATTCTGAGAGAGTAGGTAGAGATGAAACCCAGATTAAACCAGCCTGTCACTGTTCTCTTCGATTATCTTGTTTAGTCCAAGGAATATATTTCTTTAAGGGTTAGGATTCTTAGGAAAGCATCATGAAACATAGTCTTTTAATCTTATTTGTCATGTATGATATAACCAAAGCCTTGATACAAATTCAGATCATTCAGTTCTTTTGTTTTCTTCATTCAGTTCTTTTTTTTTTTTTTTTATAAGGGTCGCACCTGAGGCACATGGAGGTTCCCAGGCTAGGGGTCTAATCGGGTTGTAGCTGCTACACCGCAGCCATAGCAACCATGGAATCCAAGCTGAGTCTGCCACTTACATCACAGCTCGTGGCAACGCTGGATCCTTAACCCACTGGGGCGAGGCCAGGGATCGAACCTTTCTCCTCATGGATACTAGTCAGATTCATTTCTGCTGAGCCATGATATAACTCCTTCATTCAGTTCTTTTCTCACAGTAAATAAATTATTTCTTACCATATCTCGATTTTTATAGCATTATGAAATCTGATACTTGTTTACTACTGAGCTCAATGTTAAAAGACGTAAACTAAAATGTATCTGTCATTAATTAATGCAAAATATTATAGACCAAGAATCTTTGTTAGCTTGGCGTTTTTGTTTGTTTTTGTTTGCTTTGGCTTTGTTTTGTTTGGCCATGCCCATGGGATGTGGAAATTCTGGGGCTAGGGATCAAACTGGTGCCACAGCAGCACTAGACCCTTAACCCACTGAGCTACTAGGGAACTCCAGTTTGGCTTTTTTTTTTTTTTTTTGGTCTTTTTCTTGGGCCGCTCTCGCGGCATATGGAGGTTCCCAGGCTAGGGGTTGAATCGGAGCTGTAGCCACCGGCCTACGCCAGAGCCACAGCAACGCGGGATCCGAGCCGCGTCTGTGACCTGTACCACAGCTCATGGCAACGCCAGATCCTTAACCCACTGAGCAAGGCCAGGGACCGAACCCGCAACCTCATGGCTCCTAGCCGGATTCGTTAACCACTGCACCACGACGGGAACTCCCGCAGTTTGGCATTTTTAAAGTACAACTTTTTTTTTTAACTGCAACAAAATACAGTATAAAATTTACTGGAGTTCCCCTTGTGGCACAGGGGAAATGAATCCGACTGGTAACAATGAGGTTTCCGCTTCGATCCCGGGCCTCGATCAGTGAGTTAAGGATCCTGTGTTGCTGTGAGTGGTGATGTAGGTGACAGACACAGCTCAGATCTTACATTGCTATGGTTGTGGCGTAGGCCGGCAGCTCTAGCTCCGATTCAACCTCTAGCCTGGAAATCTCCATATTCTGAGGGTGCGGCCCTAAAAAGAAAAGAAATTTACATCTTAATGATTATTTTTAAATGTATAGTTGATAGTGTGATGTATATTCATGTTGTTGTGCAGCTAATCTCCAGAACCTTTTTATTTTGCAAAATTGAAACTTTACCCATTAAACAATAACTCCCTATTTCTCAGTCCATGGCAACTATCCTTCTACCTTGTTTCTGTGGGTTTGACTTTAGATACCTCATGTAAATGGACTCATAAAGTATTTGTCTTTTTGTGACTGTCTTATTTCACTTAGCATGTTTTTAAGGTTCATCCATGTTGTAGCAAGTGTCAGAATTTCCTTTTTAAAAGCTGAATAATATTCCGTTGTGTGTCATTAACACATTTTGTTTATCCATTTATCTGTCAGTCGATAACTTGGGTTGTTACTTTTACACTTTAACTGTTGTGAGTAATGCTGCTGTATGAAAATGGGCTCAAGACACTTTTCAGCCCTTTTTTAATATAGATATAAAACCAGAAATGAAATCACTGGATCATATGATAATTCCATTTTATTTTCTCTTTATTTTTAAATTTTTTGTCCTTTGTCTTTTTAGGGCTGCACCCACGGCATATGGAGATTCCCAGGCTAGGGGTTGAATTGGAACCTTTGCTGCCAGCCTACGCCACATCCACAGCAACACAGGATCCAAGCTGCATCTGCAACCTATACCACAGCTCACTGGGACCTCTGGATCCTTAATACACTGAGTGAGGCCAGGGATCAAACCCGCATCCTCATGGGTACTACTCTGGTTCATTAACCACTGAGCCACGATGGGAACTCTGGTAATTCTATTTTCAATTTTCTTTCTTTCCTTTCTCCCCTTCCTTCCTTCCTTCCTTCCTTCCTTCCCTTCTTCTTTCTTCTTCTTTTTTTTTCTCTTTCCTTCTTCTTTTCTCTTCCTTCCTTCTTCCTTCCTCCTTTCCTTCCTTCCTCTTCTTTCTTTCTTTTTTCTTTCTTTCTCTTTCCCTTCTTTCCTTCTTCTTCTTTCTTTCTTTCTCTTTTCTTTTAGTTCTTTCTTTCGTTCTTTCTTTCGTTCCTTCTTCCTTCCTTCCTTCCTTCCTTCCTTCCTTTGCCTGCATTGTGTTCCTGGGCCAGGGACTGAACTGCACCACAGCAGCAACCCAAGCTGCTGCAGCATGGGTCCTTAATTTGCTGTGCCATAAGAGAACTCCTGAACAAACACTTTCTGAAGGAATTGGAACTTGGGGATTCCTAATGATTTCTGGTGGTAACCTATTTAAGAGTGATAAAACTTTGGAATATTTTCCCTAGGTATGTATATAGGCACAAATTTGCATGTGACTTCAGGGAATTCAGAGTGGCTACAGCCATCTATAAATAACACTTGCATTAACCAGCTATTAAATTTTTGTCCATAATATTAAACATAAGCCCCCTCCTCCCAGTAACTTTAAAAGGTACTTTCATTCCCGATGTCCTGAGTATTAGGAAAAGCATATTCCTAGGAAGTGTTATTAGTATGAGAATTTATAATCAGAATCATATCGCCAGGCTGTTTTTTTTTTTTTTTGGTCTTTTTGCTATTTCTTGGGCCACTTCCGCGGCATATGGAGGTTCCCAGGCTAGGGGTTGAATCGGAGCTGTAGCCACCGGCCTATGCCAGAGCCACAGCAATGCGGGACCCGAGCCGCGTCTGCAACCTACACCACAGCTCACGGCAACGCTGGATCGTTAACCTACTGAGCAAGGGCAGGGACCAAACCCGCAACCTCATGGTTCCTAGTCGGATTCGTTAACCACTGCGCCACGACGGGAACTCCCTGTTTTTGTTTTTTTGTTTTTTGGTTTTTGTTTTTCCTTTTGGCCGCCTCATGGCATATGGAGTTTCCCAGACCAGGGATCAGATCTGAGCCATGATTGTGGCAACACCAGATCCTTAACCCCACTGTGCCAGGCTGGGGATTGAACCCAAGTCCTCTTGCTGCAGAGATGCCACCAATCCTGTTGTGCCATAGTGGGAACTCCCAGGCTGTTTTTTGAAAAAGACTGATTAGTCAAATTACCAAAGGAGAAAAAAAGTCAGTATCCAGTTCCAGAGACTGAAAATATAAAAGTGGTTCTTTTCATAGACTGCTTGCTTATTCTAAGAAAAATTATACATGACTCAAAGAATTTATAAATTTAGTTACTAGAAAACTCTTAAGAAGAAATGTTTATATTACTTTTTTGGTAGTATCAGTAGGTTAATTATAAAAAGTACATTTTCATCTTATTAACACTAACATTGGAGCAAAATCAATGCTTTTTCTCTCCATTGTGGCTCAGTGGGTTAAGGATTCAGTATTGTCACTGCAGTGGCTTGAGTCTTTACTGTGGCACAGGTTCAGTCCCTGGCCTGAGAACTTCCACATGCTACAGCCAAAAAGAAGAAAAAAAGAATAAAGCACTGATTAAAAATTTGATATCTGCTACTCAGCCATAAAAAAGAACAAAATAACACCATTTGCAGCAACATGGAACTATAGAGATTCTCATACTAAGTGAAGTAGGTCAGAAGGAAAAAGACAAATACCATGTGATATCACTGGTATATGGCATCTAATATATGTCACAAATGAACCTGTCCACTGAAAAGAAACAAACTCATGGATTTGTAAAACAGACTTGTGGTTATCAGGGGGAGGGGGTGGGATGGACTGAGAGTTTGGAGTTAGTAAATTTACATTTGGAGTGGATAAGGAATGAGGTCCTGCTGTATAGCATGGGTAGCTATCCAGTCACTTGTGATGGAACATGATGGAAGATGATATGGGAAAAAGTATATGTGTGTGTGTGTGTGTGTGTGTGTAACTGGGTCACTTTGCAGTACAGCGGAAATTGAGAAAACATTTTAAATCAACTATAATTGGAGTTCCCGTCGTGGCGCAGTGGTTAACGAATCCGACTAGGAACCATGAGGTTGCGGGTTTGGTCCCTGCCCTTGCTCAGTGGGTTAACGATCCGGCGTTGCCGTGGTGTAGGTCGCAGACGCGGCTCGGATCCCGAGTTGCTGTGGCTCTGGCGTAGGCCGGTGGCTGCAGCTCCGATTCAACCCCTAGCCTGGGAACCTCCATATGCTGTGGGAGCGGCCCAAGAAATAGCAAAAAAAAAAAAAAAAAAAAAAGACAAAAAAAAATAAATCAACTATAATTAAAAATTCAAATCATGGAAAATGCTCAGTAACTTGACATTAATTTTAAATTAATATAAAATTTATTAATTAAAAATAATTTAAAATTATATTCATTAATTTAAAAATGAATTTATTCTTTGGCCACACCTGTGGCACATGGAAGTTCCTGGGCCAGGGATTGAATCCAATCTGCAGCTGTGACACAGCTTTGGCACAGCTTTGGCACAGCTTTGGCAATGCTGGATCCTTAACCCACTGTGCCATAGTGGAAACTCCAACATTTATTTTAATCACTGACAACAGTCTTATTTTCTTTTAAGTCACATGGACAAGAAACAAGCAAAATGTGCAAAATTAGGATGTAGATATGTCTCCAAAGAAGACATACAGATGACCAACAGATATATGAAAATATATACAACGTTGCTAATCATTAGGGAAATGCAAATCAAAATCATAATGAGGAGTTCCCGTCGTGGCGCAGTGGTTAACGAATCCGATTAGGAACCATGAGGTTGCGGGTTCGGTCCCTGGCCTTGCTCAGTGGGTTAACGATCCGGCGTTGCCGTGAGCTGTGGTGTAGGTTGCAGAAGCGGCTCAGATCCTGCGGTGCTGTGGCTCTGGCGTAGGCCGGTGGCTACAGCTCCGATTCAACCCCTAGCCTGGGAACCTCCATATGCTGCGGGAGCGGCCCAAGAAATAGCAACAGCAACAACAACAAAAAGACAAAAAAAATCATAATGAGATATCACCTCAAACTTGCTAGAATGACTGTTATTAAATAGGTGAAATGGGAGTTCCTGTTGTGGCACAGCGAAAACGCATCCCACTAGTATCCATGAGGACACAGTTTCAATCCCTGGCCTCACTCAGTGGGTTAAGGATCCAGCATTGCTATGATCTGTGGTGTAGGTCGCAAACACAGCTTGGAACTGGTGTGGCTGTGGTGTAGGCTGGCAGCTGTATCTCCAGTTCGATCCTTAGCCTGGGAACTTCCCATATGCCATGGATGTGGCCCTAAAAAAAAAGAAAGTCTAAAGACAAGTGTTGGCAAAGACAAAAGGGAACCCTAATTCACTGATGGTGGGAATTGGTATAGCCATTATGGAAAACAATATGGATGTTCCTCAACAAGTAAAAAAAAAAAAAATAGAATTACCGTATGATTCAGCAATTCCATTTTTAGGAATTGAAATCGAGATCTCAATGAGATACCTGTACACCCATATTCATTGTAGCATTACTTACAATAACCAAACTAAATGTCCATTGATGGATGAGTGGATAAAGAAAATGTGGAATAAATATACAATGGAACATTTTTCATTAATGAAAAAAAGGAAATCCTGCCATTTATAACAACATGCTTGGTTCTGGGGGCCATTATGGCAAGTGAAATAAGTCGGATACTGAAAGACGAATACTGTGTGGTCTTAGATTGCATTTGAGATGTGGAATCTTAAATAGTCAGTCATAGAAGTAGAGGGTAGAATAGTGATTGTCAGGGGAAGGGGGGACTTGGGGAGGTGATGGTAAAAGGGTACAGAGTTTCAGTTATGCAAGATAAATAAGTTCTGGAGATCTAATATACAGTATAGTGCCTATAGCTAGCAATACTGAATTGTATACTTAAAATTTTCCAAGGTGATAAATCTTATGTTGTCTTACTGTACATACAAAAATAATAAGAACAGAAGGAAACTTTTGGGAAGTAATAGATATGTCTGTGGTCTTGGTGGTGATGGTTTAATGGGTATGTATACTGTCTCCAAACTCAGTTGTATAGATTATAGCTTTTTACATGTCAATCATAACCCAATAAAGTGGTTTTAAAAATATAAGGAGCTTAGGCCTTTATTAACAAAACAAAACTCATATTAATGGCAATAGAATATTGCCTGTCAAACAAATTTAGAATATGAATTAAAGAGGGGAAATGGATAATATATTATTTATCTAAAATGTTAAAAGTTTCAAAACTGTGCAACAAAGCAAAAGACCTGTATGCAGAGTATTGATTTAAAATTTAGGCATTCCTGCTGTGGTACAGTGGGTTAAGAATTTGGTGCAGTGGCTCAGGTTGCTGCAGAGTTGCAGGTTTGATCTCAGGCCTGGCACAGTGGGTTAAGGGAACAGGTGTTGCCACAGCTGTGGTATTGATTCAGTCTCTGGCCCAGGAATTTCCCAATGCCATGAGGGTGGCTATTGGAAAAAAAAAATTACCTGCATCTTTTTAGGGCCTCACCCAAGGCATATGGAAGTTCATGGGCTGGGGTGGAATTGGAGCTGCAGCTGCAGGCCTACACCACAGCCACAGCAACTTGGGATCTGAGCAGCATCTACAGCCTATGTATGCTGCACCTTGTAGCAACACCAGATCCAGATTGCAGCAAGGTCAGGATTGAACCCACATCCTTATGGATGCTAGTCAGATTCTTAACCTGAACTTTGGATTCTGAACTCCTTACCTACATCTTTTTTAGTGTCTATTTCTATTATCAAACTCTTTAGTTTAATAGTTGATAATATGATTTACTCAGTTTAGCATACTTCATGAGTTAAAATGGTCAGTGTTTAATGTATAAAACAATTTGTGGATGTAATGCCTGAAATCCTAATTTTAAAACACTTGGAGGAGTTCCTGTGGAACATGCAGTGGAAACAAATCCGACTAGGAACCATGTTTCTGGTTTGAAAAACAGAAAACAAAACACCTGATGTTTTTCCACCATAATAATGAACTTTGTCATTAATTGTGCTAGGTTAGGTTGCTAAATTAAAGATTTTGATTACTTCAAAAAAGTTTTAAAACTGGACTGATTTTTTTATTTTATTTTTAATTTTTTTTGTCTTTTTGTCTTTTTAGGGCCATACCCACGGCATATGGAGGTTCCCAGGCTAGGGGTCTAATCGGAGCCATAGCTTTGGGCCTACGCCACAGCCACAGCAACGCCAGATCTGAGCAGAGTCTGTGACCCACACCACACACAGCTCATGGCAATGCCGGATCTGTAACCCACTGAGTGAGGCCAGGGATCGAACTCGCAACCCCATGGTTCCCCATAGTCGGATTTGTCTTCGCTGTGCCACAATGGGAACTCCTGGACTGCTTTTTTAAAAAAAAGCTCAGAGTTTGATCCTTGTGTAAATTGTGATTGGGATATTTTATTTATTTATTAAAAATGTTTTTTAAAATGAGAATCTTTTTTTTTTTTCTTTTGGCTGCACTTGTGACATGAAGAAGTTCCTGGGTCAGGGATCAAACATGCCACAGCAACAACAATACTGAGTCCCTAACCTGCTGAGCTACCAGGGAACTCATAATTGGGGTAATTTAGCTCAAATTTATTAGACTCGTATAATCTTTCAATTGCAAAGGACTTTAATTCTTACCAATTTGATCCTATGCAAGAATTTTGCCTGTAGTCTTCCAAATAAGCTGAATAGTAATTGTCACTTGTATTCTTACATATCTTTAGCTTAAATCACTTGCTTTCAGACTTTCTCATCCAGACCTTCAGAGTGCTTCCATGACCCTTCCATCTGTACCCCTCTTTGCCAAAACAAAACAAGGAACTTGATCTGGCAAAAGTTCAAGTCTGAGATTCGGCAGAATCATAAGTAAGCAAGGTGAAGAACCTCAGTGATTTAACATTTCCAGCTAGTATGGAGTTGTGGAGTCTGTTTTCCTTATAGGGTATAACTTATTTTCCTAAAATGTTATTGTTCCAGCAAGGTGTTTGATATAGTTCAGCTCCATTTTCCTTGGAATTCTGACATTTTACTAAAGTTACTCCATTAGAGTGGGTTTTTTTTTTTTTTTTTTTTGTCTATTAGGGTCACACCGGCAGCATATGGAGATTTCCAGGCTAGGGATCGAATTAGAGCGTAGCTGCTGGCCACAGCCACAGACACAGCAAGGCAGGATCTGAGCCACATCCACGACCTACACCACAGCTCACGACAACACCAGATCCTTAACACTGAGCGAGGCCAGGGATCAAACCCGAGTCCTCGTGGATGCTAGTCGGGTTCGTTAACCACTGAGCCACGACGGGAACTCCTAGAGTAAAAATTTTTAAGTAAGCAAAATATCTTTAAATGGAAGCTAGTGGCACATTTAGAATATTTTACACAATTCCGGTAGATTTCCTGAATGTTTACTATTTCATCTGTATTTTAACTGAAGAAACACAGATATTAGGCTTTCCCAAAGGTAATATTTTGTCATAATTTGAGTTTCTTAAATCTTATTAAGTTTATGATGGCTACCCAACTTGTGAAGTAGTAGAGTAGGTGATAAAAATATAGTCAGGAGATACCATTTGGTGACCAGGGCTTCAACAAGATTTTATAAAATTTTTGTGTTTCTGTTTAAAGGTCACATTGTTCTGACCCCCAGTGCTGTCATTTTTTTATACCCTTTGATTTGCAGTGCCCTTAATTCATTAAAATTCAAACTCCATTCTTCAAAAAGACCTCATCACAGCTTAGGTTGTTGAGAATATTCCTGGTTATAAATGCAGGTTGATTATATCAGTTGTCATTTAGAATGACTGAAGGGAGGTGGTATGGACATTTAAATCTACCATGCTGCTAATTTATTTCCCTTGGAGCATAGCAAGAAAAGGAATTAGGAAAATACCTCTCACTCAACAGAGAAAAGGTAAGTGGTTCCCCCAAAATCCAGGATTGTCTTGGCAAAGCATTGAATGCTTTAGCATAATTAAGAAATGGGTAGCTAGTGTTAAATTTGGTCAGAGAATCTCCTGCATGAAATGAAAGAATTGTGTGTTGTGAGTGGTGGAGGATTTGATTCCTGAGAATATATAGATTGATGGTGGTTGCCCTCTTTCATTTTCACTTTTCTTCACTCCTAGATCTTCGGAATCCAGAGGCAGCACTGTCTCCAACCTTCCGTAGTGACAGCCCAGTGCCTACTGTACCCACTTCTGGTGGCCCTAAGCCCAGCACAGCTTCAGCAGTTCCTGAGCTAGCTACAGACCCTGAATTAGAGAAGAAGTTGCTACACCACCTTTCTGATCTGGCACTAACATTGCCCACTGATGCTGTCTCCATCCGTCTTGCCATCTCCACGGTAATGATCTGATAAGACAAGGTTGGGAACTACCTCTGCTGTTCTTCAGTTCATGGTCAGTGTTTTACTTTCCCTTTCACCTCCTTCTTTAGCCAGATGCCCCTGCCACTCAAGATGGGGTGGAAAGCCTCTTACAGAAGTTTGCAGCTCAGGAGTTGATTGAAGTAAAGCGAAGTCTCCTACAAGATGATGCACACCCTACTCTTGTGACCTATGCTGATCATTCCAAGCTCTCTGCCATGATGGGTGCTGTGGCAGAAAAGAAGGGCCCTGGGGAGGTAGCCGGGACCATCACAGGGCAGAAGAGGCGTGCAGAACAGGACTCGACCACAGTAGCTGCCTTTGCAAGCTCTCTGACCTCTGGTCTGGCCTCTTCAGCATCAGAAGTAGCCAAGGAGCCAACCAAGAAATCAAGGAAACATGCTGCCTCAGATGTTGACCTGGAGATAGAGAGCCTTCTGAACCAACAATCTACTAAGGAACAACAGAGCAAGAAGGTAGGGGTAGATGGAAATCCTCTCACATGTATACTTTTTTTTTAAAATAAATTTTATTGGAACATAGTTGACTTATACACACATGTGCTTTGAATTACAGCTTTGATTGAGAAGGATTTAATGCTAGGGCCAGGAGCAAGAATTGAGGGTTTAAGCAGTGGTTTTCAACTGAGGATGATTATACCCCCCCTTGTAACCCCTAGAGGACATTTGGCAATGTCTGGAGACATTTTTGGTTGTCAAAACACAGAAGAGTGCTACCTTCTACATCTAGTGAGTAGAAGCAAGAGATGCTGCAAAGCATCCCTGTAATTGTACTTGGACAATCCCTACACTGCAAAGGATTATTTGGCCTAAAATGTCAATAGCGCACCAATGTTGAGAAACTTTTCTTTCAATCTATTTGGAGGAATCATCATGTCAAGAGAAGAGGAATCTAAACATAAAAATAGAGGGAAATGAATGATGGAAGATAGTCATATGGACCAGTAGTTACAGAAATTGATTATACTATGCGAAATGGCAGTGTAGTGGTTCTGAGTATAAATATTGGACCCATAGGAGTTATCCATTTCCTACTTCTAGCTATGTGGATTTAAACAAGTTAAGTTCTCTTGAGCCTTAGTCTTCTCATCTGTGAGGATGACTAGAATCCACCCCCCGCCTCCCACACGCTTATAGAATTGTTGCATAAGCTTTGAGCTAACTAGTAACATGCTTAGCACCGTGCCTTGGTTCAGTACCTAATGTAAGTGGCTTGGGTTTGGAGAAATGCTTTCCTTGGGAGGGTAGTTTAGTTTAATGCTTAGCAGTGGAGCCAGTCTTATTTTTTAATTTCATCCCAAATGCAGATTTGTGTGGAAGAACGAAACCCATGACAAATCTCTTTTCCTAGGGTTCCATTTTTCCCTTGTTTTTTTAACCCAATTTTCCCCATATTGACTGAGTTTATTGACCCCCTCATAGCACATTGATGTCAAGTAGATCTTAAGGACTAATTTTATCTACAAACCTTTTTTAAGTCCAAGGTTTCTTCTGTCACAGGTTAGTCAAGAGATCCTAGAACTATTAAATACTACAACAGCCAAGGAACAATCCATTGTTGAAAAGTTTCGTTCACGAGGTCGGGCTCAAGTGCAAGAATTCTGTGACTATGGAACCAAGGAGGAGTGCATGAAAGCCAGTGATGCTGACCGGCCTTGTCGCAAGCTGCACTTCAGGTCTCTTGGAAAGAATAGGGATGGGATGGGTCACCTAGAAGCAGTCATTCTTTTTAAGCATAATACTTCCAGTCATTAGAGTTCTATCTTCAATCCTAGTAGTGAATGGTTTTAATATGATTTGTCTAAGACCTTCAGACTCTGAAGGTTCACTTTCAGAAAAAGTGTTCTTTGGAGTTCCTGTTGTGGCTCTGCAGAAACGAATCTGACTACTATCTATGAGGACTCGGGTTCAATCCTTGGCCTCGCTCAGTGGGATAAGGATCCCTTGTTGCCATGAGCTGTGGTGTGGGTTGCAGATGTGGCTTGGATACCAAGTTGCTTTGGCTGAGGCATAGGTTCAGCTTTAGCCCCGATTTGGCCCCTAGCCTGGTAACTTCCATATGCCATGGATGTGGCCCTAAAAAGCAAAAGAGAAAGAAAGAAAGAGTGTTCTTTGGGAATAGAGTTGCACTCCTAAAAAGATTTAAGGGTATTTTTGAAAAAGTGACCCTCTTCTTGAAATAGCAAGCCATCTCTCTTTGAGTCCCAAAGTTCTCTGGAAGGAGGATAATCTTATGAAAGATGGGAACCTTGTCTCTTAGGTCAGTGCTTTATTCTGCTTTAATTAGCAAGCCCTTCCTTCCTGTCATAAGGAAGCTAAGTCTTTGCTCAGAGAGGAATTAAAACTCTTCTTTAGCATATAGTACACATTTTAATGTCACTTGCCTTTCTGCTCTGAAAACTCTGAGAGGAAACTCTAATGAGACACCTGAAATTCTGCCACAATTTGAAACTTGAACTTTGAGATCTAACTCAAACACCATCTTGACTCCAATTCTTTTTATTTCCCCAGACGGATCATCAATAAACACACGGATGAGTCATTAGGTGACTGCTCTTTCCTTAACACATGTTTCCACATGGATACCTGCAAATATGTTCACTATGAAATTGATGCTTGCGTGGATTCTGAGGCTCCTGGAAGCAAAGACCATACACCAAGCCAGGAGCTTGCCCTTACACAGAGCGTTGGAGGGGACTCCAATGCAGATCGACTCTTCCCACCTCAGGTACCTGTCTGCTCAGAAGACCTACTTTACTTAAGGACCTTTGTCTCAGTAGGGCAGCCATACATGTAGGAAAACAGGGCATAATCAGTGATCAGTCCTGCTGATTGGGAATGGAGTGGGATAGATATACATATAAGGGAGTAGGAAAATCAAATGGAAAAAGAGGGACTGGGGCCATGAATCTTGAGAGTGAAGGAAGGGAAGATGACCAAATACCACCTCATGCAGTGGATCTGTTGTGATATCCGCTACCTGGACGTCAGTATCTTGGGCAAGTTTGCAGTTGTGATGGCTGACCCACCCTGGGATATTCACATGGAGCTGCCCTATGGGACCCTGACAGATGATGAGATGCGCAGGCTCAACATACCAGTACTGCAGGATGATGGCTTTCTCTTCCTCTGGGTCACAGGCAGGTAATGCAGTTCAAAGATACGTAGGTATGGGCAGATATAGTACAGAGTGAGTACTGGGTGGGAATAATAAAATCCTGGGTTTTCCTAGCCCTGCTATTAAAATGTATGACTGAATTAGTCTTTTACCTACTGATATCTAATGCCTATTTATAACACAAATGATACTATGAATTTTGTAACTCTGTTCCTGGTGAAAGGTTAAGACCATTGAGAATAGATACTCTATCTTCTCATTCTTAGATCCATCCTGTTGCCCCAATGGTGTCTTGCATGTAAATATTCACTCAATGTCTACTGAAAACATGTATCTTAGAGAAAAAAATATGGGCATGGAAATAGCTGTTTTAACTCTTCTTTCTAGGGCCATGGAGTTGGGCAGAGAATGTCTGAACCTCTGGGGGTAAGTAGCAATCATTGTGTGGCTTTCTTCTGAGGGAAATAAATATGTAATTACTGTAGTTGATAGGTGTTCCCTTCTTCAAGAGTATTCTGTGATTCCTTGCCTCTATAATAGTTGTAGTAGTTGGCACCACTCCTAAATGATGAAAGCCTGATTAAAGCTCCAATTCTTTTTCTTATACCCCACAGTTACGAACGGGTAGATGAAATTATCTGGGTGAAGACAAATCAACTGCAGCGCATCATTCGGACAGGCCGTACAGGTCACTGGTTGAACCATGGGAAGGAACACTGCTTGGTGAGCAGCAGTAGGGTCCAGTTCAATAGGCGGAGCAAAACATAGGAGTTGTTTGATTTCTTACTGAGAAACAGTTCAAATGCTGGAGTTTCATAAACTAATCTGTTCTCTGTGGTGAGCAGGTTGGTGTCAAAGGAAATCCCCAAGGATTCAACCAGGGTCTGGATTGTGATGTGATCGTAGCCGAGGTATGTGCTTTACCCAGGCATCCAAAGATCCACATTTTAAAACTGCTGTCAGTTTTTCTAGCCAGGTGTATTTTTACCCCCAATTTCATTTGGGTCATAAACATGAAAGAGCTAGAATTGCAATCTTGTGTAACTTAAAAGTAGCTAAAGCTTTTATTTCCTAGGTTCGTTCCACCAGTCATAAACCAGATGAAATCTATGGCATGATTGAGAGACTGTCCCCTGGCACTCGAAAGATTGAATTATTTGGACGACCACACAATGTGCAACCTAATTGGTAAGGTTATGAGAGAATGTGCTGACCCCAAGGGTAAAACTGTTTATAGTTGAGGACAGAAGTTAGTAGAGCTTCACCTCACATTCTAATCTATAAATTAGTTCAGAGGTTTTTTTTGTTTGTTTTTTTTTTTTTTTTGTCTGCACCTGAAGCATATGGAAGTTTCCTGGCCAGGGACTGAATCTGAACCCCAGCTGTGACCTATGCTACAGCTGTGGCAGTGCCAGATCCTTAATCCAATCCACCGTGCTGCTGCAAAGGTAATGCTGGATCCTTAGCCTGCTGTGCCACAGTGGGAACTCTCAGAGGATTCTTTTTTTTTTTTTTTTTTGTCTTTTGTGTTTTTAGGGCCGCATATGGAGGTTCCGGGCTAGGGATCTAATAGGAGTTGTAGCTGCCAGCCTACACCACGGGCACAGCAATGCAGGATCTGAGCCACATCTGTGACCTTCATCACAGCTCATGGCAATGCTGGATCCTTAACCCTTTGAGCAAGACTAGGGATCGAACCTGCATCCTCATGGATACTTGTTACGTTCGTTAACCACTGAGCCATGATGGGAACTCCCCAGAGGATTCTTAAGTCACTAACATTCAGTGGAGACCCAGCAGGTTTTAGGATTTAAACCACTGCTCAGGGTCTCCACTCTTATAACCAAAAGATCTCTGTTATTCTATGGGATTTACTGAATCTGCCTCGTGGTGGTTACTGAGAATCTATTTAATCTATAAACAATTTTACCATCTTTCATCTTATTAGTAGAGCTTTAAAATAAATGCTGCTAGCATTTTACTAATCCAGAGAATACTCACTTACAGCAGGAACTTTGTGAAGTAGGCCTGGTTAGCCATAGGTTATTAACCCTTCATTAGTACTAAGATCTTTTTTTTTTTTTTTTGGTCTTTTTGCCATTTTTTAGGCTGCTCCCACGGCATATGGAGGTTCCCAGGCTAGGGGTCGAATTGTAACTGTAGCCACAAGCCTGCACCAGAGCCACAGCAACGCAGGATCTGAGCCGTGTCTGCAACCTACACCACAGCTCACAGCAATGCCGGATCCTTAACCCACTGAGCAAGGCCAGGGATCGAACCGTCAACCTCATGGTTCCTAGTCAGATTCGTTAACCACTAAGCCACGACAGGAACTCCAGTACTAAGATCTTTTAAAAAAATATTGGCATGGGAGTTCCCATGCTGGTTCAGCAGGTTAAGTATCTGGCCTTATCATTGTGGTGGCTTGAGTTGCTGCTATGATGCAGGTTTGATCCCTGGGCCGGGAACTTCTGAATACCATGGGTGCGGCCAAAAAAAAAAAAGGCATGAATGTTACATGATAGGCAGTAAGGACACATATTTTGACAGTATTAAGCTTTTAAATTCCAAGTTTTTGTTTTTGTTTTTGTTTTTTTTTTGCCTTTTAAGGGCCACACCCATGGTGTATGTAAGTTCCCAGGCTAGGGGTCCTATCAGAGCTGCAGCTGCCAACCTACCCCACGGCCACATCCACACAGGGTATGAGCCTTGTCTGTGACCTGCATCACAGCTCACAGCAATGCTGGACCTCCAACTCACTGATCAAGGCCAGGATCGAACCTGTATCCTCATGGATACTAGTCAGATTTGTTTCTGCACCACAACGGGAACTCCAAATGCCAGGATTTTTTATTTGACCCTTCCTTCCCCTTGCTTCAGGATCACCCTTGGAAATCAACTGGATGGGATCCATCTACTAGACCCAGATGTGGTTGCCCGGTTCAAGCAAAGGTATCCAGATGGTATCATCTCTAAACCTAAGAATTTATAGAAGTACTTTGAAACCTAAGCATCCATGGCCATGGCTCTTCAGGCTGTACCTGAAGAGTAATATTTGTACAATAGCTTTTATTCCTTATTTAAATAAAAGTTTGTATTGTAGTTGGGATTTTGTGGTCAAGTTCTGGCTCTGCCACTTAACAGTGTGCATCTTGTGTAACTCATATCTCAGTATGATTAGTTACATGTAATCTGGGAATATCTACCTCATTGGATTGCTGTAAAGTTTCAAACTAAACGCATGGGAAGCATTAAAGTGTTGATTATACTGTATAGGATCAAAATGATTAGCAATTAGTGGTAGTAAACATGGTAATCAAGAAGGGGGTTCTCCGAGACATTTCTCAAGGTACGATTTGAGTGTCACTTAAGATTATCATCACTAGGGCTATCGTGCTTTAAATAGTTGCTTATCCTGTTACAACTATGGTTTTGCTAGTCTATTATTCATTAGTTTATTTCTAAGAAAAATGAAATAAGCACATCTTAGATTAAATAAGTACCTAGGGTGTGTACTGTATTAGCCTGTGTATTATATAAGTGAAAACACCTCTGGCCTGTCTTTTAAGATACTTCAGACACAAAGTGAACACAACTTTAGACTTTGGTGAAACCTCTTAAATTAAGGATGCAGAGTTCTGCCTTTTACACTCATAAACTGAGATAACTGAGATAAGGAAGGATGTTGACTACAGAAATACATCTTCTAGGTGATGTTATTTTTCTCTATAGTCCAGTGTGCTTACTATGTTGAAAACCTTTGTCCTGAAAGTAATGTATAGAAGTGATAGTAATAGTTCCCTGTTTAAGAAATAACCTTTAATACAACCTTTTAGCCCTTTTAAGATGGATGCACACAGTGGTATTTTCTCCTAGGCCCAAAACTGAGCACTCACCTACCATTTTAATAATGTTTTAGGCAAGTCCTATGATAATTATAACAACGTTTCCTCACATAATCCCCACCACCCTCAATCAACACCCCTACGTTCTGCTTGTCCATATTCCTTCCAGCTTTTCCTCTGTTATTACTGTTTATCTCTGCTTGTTCTTGAAAGTAAAAAGCAGTTGCAGGTTATAGCAAACTAAATGGCCCTGCTCCATAGCCTAGACCCTGATGAAGAGAGATAAAAGAGGAGAAGCATCAAGGGCAGCAAGGACCATCATGGGTTGAGATCAGGCACTACCAGAAACCTAGTTTGTCTTTTAAAAAAAAAAGCTCGGTGGACATGTTCCCAGCAGATAAGTCTTCACTGGCTTGAAGAACAGGAAGGACTATTTCACAAACACCACTGTGTTTGAATTTCTAGAGGCTACCCAGGCCAAGAAGACATCCCTAAGAAAGAAAAAACACACAAAACTTATTATTACAACCTAATATATTATTTTTAAACTCTGTCTTAAACAGATTGGCAAATACTACTTGATAGGTATATAAGGGCAGTGGCCCTAAGAATGAGAAGTATAGGCAATCCTAATTTACTTCACAGGATCTGAGGGAATACCAGTGCCTTGTTCTATGGATACAGGTAAATCTAAGGAAAATCTGAGGAGGTGGATGGGCAAAATCCTCAGAACTTTTTCCCCTTCCCCCCATACTTAGCACTAGTACCTTACTGTGCTACTTACTAGTCATCTATTCCTTCTCAAATTCTAATTTCCTAAGTGGTCTGATTTGTGCTAAAGAGATAAGCTAGGCTAATATCCACAGTCACCAACAGCTTAAAGAGTCATATTTTTTCCTTTTTTTTGTCTTTTTTTGTTGTTGTTGTTGTTGTTGTTGTTGCTATTTCTTGGGCCGCTCCCGCGGCATATGGAGGTTCCCAGGCTAGGGGTTGAATCGGAGCTGTAGCCACTGGCCTATGCCAGAGCCACAGCAATGCGGGATCCGAGCCGCGTCTGCAACCTACACCACAGCTCACGGCAACGCGGGATTGTTAACCCACTGAGCAAGGGCAGGGACCGAACCCGCAACCTCATGGTTCCTAGTCGGATTCGTTAACCACTGCGCCACGACGGGAACTCCTAAAGAGTCATATTTTTAAAGAGCATACATAGAGGTAATATGGTAACTGCTATTTATGCTATCTTTATGTGTCAAATATAAACTCTTTTCTAGTTTTTCTTTTTTGGCTGCCCCATGGCATATGGGATTCCCGGGCTGGGGATCAGATCCAAGCCGAAGTTGGAACCTACACTGCAGCTGCAGATGTGGATTCTTTAACCTACTGTGTCTGGCCAGGGATCAAACTTGCATCCTGGGGCTTCAGGAACACTGTCCTATTGTGCCATAGTGGGACTCCTGTAAACTTTTTAAAGGAGGGGAACTTTTTCTTTTTATAGCCTCACCTGAAGCACATGGAAGTTCCCAGACTAGGGGTTTAATAGCGCTGCAGCTGAAGCCTACACCACAGCAACACCAGATCTGAGCTGAATCTGTGACCTATGCCACAGCTCACGGCAATGCCAGATCCTTAACCCATTGAGCAAGGCCAGTGCTTGAACTACCATGCTCACAGAGACCATGTTCTTAACCTGCTGAGCCACCACAGGAACTCCAGGAGGGGAACTTAATTTAGCCATACCTGAATTAGAAGAGGAAACTGTAAGCTCACCTGCAGTGCTTCACCACGCACTCATTGCTGCAGTACTCGTTGTCCCAGTCTTTACTCACAACAGGAGGGTTCTCACAGCCAGACCTCACACATCGAGGCTGGGGTGAGAGCGTCACAGGAGACTCATCCACCAATTCAACATCCATTTGGGGAGGAGACTCAACCTATGAGAGCCAGAAAGCACCAATGATGGACTGGACTGCTACCTACCTAGCTAGACACAAGTCAATTTAACTCTGGGATCCAATGGAGCAAGAGATGTTACAGTCCCTGACAGGTGGGGGTAAAGTTCCAAAAAAAAATGTGAGTTCCTGGTCTCCTCTATCTCCAGCTTTAGAATTTTGCCATGCAGACTGACATGAAGTCTTCTCATCAAGGGAATGCTGGCCATAATGCTAGTGTTTAATTTTAATCTTACCCATCACTGACTTATTTTCTACATTCTGAAAATATCAGATCAGAAGTAGCATGTGAGTAGAGGTTGGCTCACCTAGAGGGACTAAAAGAAGGTAAAATGAGGGGCCATTAGAAAAAAGGACAGGACAAAACCTAGAGAATCACAGTTTCCTGATTTTTGGGGGGTGGGGGTGGCGTTTTTCTTTAAAATGACTGCTTCATTAATTATGGAGTTAGAGTCACAAACAGACCCATATTTCAAAATGACTACATACTCATTTCCACTGAGCCACAATGGGAATTCCTACGTTTAAGCTTTTGATACTATATAAACAATAGTATTAACAGGGTCCACAGGTTTTCAGTGGCATGTAAGTGAAAACTAGGATAACTGGCATCTGTTCATCCCCTTACTTTTAAAGCATCAAGCCAAGTAGTCAAGTGGGAGAAAAGGAAGGATTTACCTCAAAGCTTTGAATCTGTTCATTCCCTTACTTTTGTGTTTGTGTGTGTGTGTGTTTTGTCTTTTAGAGCCACACCCTTGGCACATGGAGGTTCTCAAGCTAGGGGTCCAATTGGAGCTGTGGCCGCCGGCCTACACCACAGCAACAACAACGCTGGATCTGAGTCACATCTTCAACCTACGCCACATCTCATGGCAACGCCAGATCCTTGACCCTCTGAGTGAGGCCAGGGATCAAACCTGAAACCTCATGGTTCTTAGTTGTGTTTGCTTCCACTGCGCCATGATGGGAACTCCCATCCCCTTACTTTGAAGCATCAAGGCAAGTAGTCAAGTGGGAGAAATGGAAGGATTTATCTCAAAGCTTTGAATCCTTGGGTAGACACCTCTGAGAAACAACTCTATGCTTAAGCTGTATCTTCTCTAGTTGAACTACAGTATTACTTCTGCTTACTTAAGGAGTAGTCTGTGACAGGAGGCCAGAAACACTATGGAGCATCTTGGTTGGGACAAGTCAGCTGTTGGAAACTGTACTCTATAGGATATTTCATACTCCTGGCTGGTAGGCATTAAATAAATACCAGTAGCAACCCTGGTTTTATATGGACCAAAAAAATGTTCTTAGACATTTTCACTGGTCTAGAGAAAATATTTGAAAACGGACACTCACCTCAGGAACTACATCTGTGATCATCTCACAGATTGTCTCAGGAGAGGTTTCCTCCACAGTATGGGCCTCAGGGCTGCTGTTCATAGGCTGCTCAGGACTATTTTCTACAGGTGGTGGAACTAAGGTAGTCTGCATTTTCAGAGTGGGTGGAGGCACAATCTTGACCTGCAGCGGAGGTGGCTGTTGCTGTAAATTGATTCGAAATTTCTGTGGTGGAGGCTGTTGCATGGCCTGGAGTGGGGGAGGCTGCTGCAGAATGGTCACTTGTTGCTGAGTGGGGGGCTGAGGCATCTGTTGCAATGGAGGGGGTTGTAGTCGGGGTGGAGGCAGTTGCATAGAAGCTGCTGCTGCTGCTGCTGCCTGCAACACTGACCGAGTGACAATCTGGGCTTGTTGACTAGGCTGGATAGTAGCTGTACTGGTTTGGCCTAGTTGGAGCCCCCGGGAGGTCACCACTGTTGCTGGGATAACGGTAACCATCCCTCCTTGAGACATAGTAATAGAAGAAGGCAACATCTGTTTGGTAATAATCAACTTGGTAATATTGGGCTGACCCCCAGCTCCAGAAGATGCTTGGTTTGTCACATAGGATGAAAGAGTGGAATTAACAACAATGGAAGGAGACAGGGCAGGAGGCTCTGTTGTGGCTGGTGCTGGAGATGCTGGGTCAGCAGTTGTAGCCACAGGAGGTGGAGAAGGAGTCTGCGATGGTGGTGCTGGATCCAATTCCACTGTTTCTACAGTGGCCTAAAAGAAGACCAAAAGAAAAAGGAAAAAGAAAGTAATTGGGAGATTTATTCTCTTCCCCAGGACATATTCACTATAACCACCTTCCAACAAAAGATATATCACAGATTAGTGGGGTGGGGGAGGAGAGAAAAAGAACAACCCTGGGTGCTACCTGGCTAAAGTAAACAATAAAAATAACAAACTCAGGAAGACAGACTGTTTGGCATGGTTTATGATGGAAACAACAGGAAACCTGTTAAATATGTTTAAGCTGTGTCTTTTTTTCTAGGGCTGCACTGGTGGCATATGGAGGTGCCAGGCTTGGAACTGAACTGGAATTGTAGCTGCCGGCCTACACCACAGCCACAGCAATGCCAGGTCCAAGCCAAATGTGCGACCTACACCATAGCTCAAGGCAAAGCTGGATCCTTAACCCACTGAGTGAGGCCAGGGATCAAGTTGTGTCCTCATGGATGCTAGTCAGATTCATTTCCACTGAGCTGCAACAGGAACTCCTACATTTAAGCTTTTAATACTATATGGTATTAATAGGTTCCACAGGTTTTCAGTGGCATTTACTTCTTATAACTGCTAATAAACAGCTCAAAAAAAAATCTCATTGGTTTAAATCCACCTACCCCAGCCCTCTTACCTGACACTCCTGATTATCTTTATAAGCAGCCAGAGCCTTCAGATACTCTTTCTTGGCAGCTTCAGTTTTCCTCTTGTACACCTGTAGAAAGAGAGACTATTTAGAAAGCCCCATACTCCTAGAAAGGACTGATAATTATTCATCAATGAAAGACAGTTCATCTCCAGTCTAAATATTGACAACTCTTGGTGAATATGTTTTTGAAAGCCAGTAATCAAGACAGTTACCATGGCAGACCTTCCAGTGACCATGCATCTGGAAGCCAGCCAATCAATAAGAATAACTTACAGGATAACTACACTTCTAAAACTAACACCAATCCACATCCATTTCTGTAACTAAAACAAATCCTGACTCCAAAACTATTATAAAATCAGTAGTCTGTTTAGCCTGGGATTATGCCTAATCATTATACTCTCTGATAAGGTGTGTGGTAAACTGCAATGATGGACACAAGAATTTATCCTGTGCTGCACACCTAGTCTTTCATCAACAGCTGAAACCTATGTCCCCTTCCTTTGAATTTGGGCTAGCTGTGAGTTGCTTTAACCATTAGGGTGTGGTTGAACTGACACAAAGATGTTGGGGGCATCAGTTTTTATTCTCTTGGAACATTATTTTAAGTCTGCCATAGTGTAAAGAAGTCAGTCTAGCCTACTGGAGGATGACAGAGAACCAAGGCATTTTTGACAATAGGTAGCACCAACTGCCAGATGTGGGAGCTAGGTCATCTTGACCAGCTATCAAATATTAGCTACCATTTGAGTACAACTGTAGATATGAGGCAAAAACACCAAGAAAACCACCCAACCAATTTGTAGAATCATAAGAAATAATAAATTGCTACTGTCTTAAGCCATTAAATTTACTTGAGAAGTAGGTAACTGATACAAATTTTGTAGAATAAATTTATTGTAGAATAAATTCAAGTTTTTTTTGTTTTGTTTTGTTTTTCTTTTTTTGGTGCCTTGCCCCACATGGAGTTCGCAGGCCAGGGATCAGATCTGAGCTGCCCTCATGACCTATGCCGCAGCTGCAGCAATGCCAGATCCTTTAACCCACTGTGCCAGGCCAGGGATCAAACCTGCATCCTGGGGCTGCAAAGATGCAGATCCCAGTGAGCCACAGTGGGAACTTCCAGTTTTTTGTTTTAATGATTAACAACTCACTGTGACATAAGACCTGGGGAGTTTTAGGGTAATGATAATTAAAACCATTCAATTGCAATTATATCTTACATAGTATCATAATTTTCATTCGTTTAATCCAGATTACATTTAGGGAAATTAATTTTTTTTTGTGTGTCTTTTTGCTATTTCTTGGGCCGCTCCCTCGGCATATGGAGGTTCCTAAGCTAGGGGTCCAATCGGAGCTACAGCCACTGGCCTGTGCCAGAGCCACAGCAACTTGGGATCCGAGCTGCATCTGCAACCTACACCACAGCTCACGGCAACGCCGGATCGTTAACCCACTGAGCAAGGGCAGGGATCGAACCCGCAACCTCATAGTTCCTAGTCGGATTCATTAACCACTGCGCCACGACGGGAACTCCAAATGATATTTTTCAAGTTTATATGATGCCAATCAAAAAAATGTAAATCCAAACTTGGTTGTAGATTTATTTTTTAATACCTTTTTTTCTTGACTGCTGGTAGTTTATGGAGTTCCCAGGCCCATAAGATCTGAGCTACAGCTGTGACAAACACTGCAACTATAACACCAGGTCCTTAACCAACTGTGTCCAGCTGGGGATCAAACCTGCAACCTGGTGCTGCAGAGATGCCACAGACCCCATTAAGCCACAGTGGGAACTCCAGTTGTAGATTTTATTTTTTTTTGGCTGCCCCTGCAGCATGTGGAATTTCCTAGGATGGGATGGAACCCTCACCACATTAGTGACAAGGCTGGGTCCTTAACCCACTGTGCTACCAGGGAACTCCTGGTTATGGATTTTATAGTTAACTACAGCATGCAACCTACCGAAGCATAGCCTAATTTTACAGATGGAAAAGAAAGGGCTTAGAAAAGTTGTATTTAAAACAAACAAAAAAAAATACAGTGGGGAAAAAAAATAATAAAATAAAATGGACTGCAGAAAAAAAAAGTTGGATTTAGTGTTTTTATAATAACTAATTATCATACTAAATTATTTTACTAATTAATAATTTTTAGATGGGTATTCTGGATTCCATGTATGGCTACAACTTTTAAGACAAAGAATGATCTTGAATGCCATTAACAAAGAGTTTATATCAAATAAGAATTTGTAAAAAAGTTAAAACTTTTACTTTTTTGGGCCACACCCGAGGCATATGGAGATTCCCAGGATAAAGGTCAAATTGAAGCTGTAGCTGCCAGCCTACGCCACAGCCACAGCAATGCAGGATCCGAACCTTGTCTGTGACCTACACCACAGCTCACAGCAACACCGGATCCTTAACCCACTGAGTGAGGCCAGGGATTGAACCCGAAATCTCATGGTTCCTAGTCGGATTCGATTCCACTGTGCCACAATGGGAACTCTAAAAACTTAGTTTTTATCCCCTTGCTTCTTAGAGTATTCACTATCCCCTAGTTCTTCATTATTTGCTCACCTGCTTTTGCTCCTCTCCAAGACTGTCCCACATGGAGGCCACAATTTTTGAAACCTCCCCAAAAGTGGCATTGGGATTCTGTCCCTTGATGGCAGCTTGTGTGTCACGAAGAACAAAGCATATGCTGAAACTGGTTTTTGAGGTTCATTAGGATCTTTCTTTTTTCTCTTCTTTGGAGCCTTCTGCTTTTTCCCTGCTTCCACCACAACTGTCTTCTGGCTGGGAAGTTGCTGTAGGGGAAAAAGAAAATTATAAGAAGAAGGGAAGTATTGTGTCTGCAGAATTTAAGAAATGGACTTTTAAATGGGGTAAATTAGTCACATGAATAGAATTTTCAGAAATGCTAAAAATAGAAGGAGTAAGATTAAGATATTAGTAAAGTATGTGAGGACCAATAAGAATGGGGATTGGAAGGAGAAATGTAAATTATAAGTTGAGAAGTGGGACCCTAAACCCAGAAAAGATCAAAGGAGATGGCAGGACAGGAGTAAAGAATACTCAGTAGAATCTGTGGGGCAAGAGTTTTATCCCAGAATAACATGGCAGATTTGATTTTGGCAGGGAATGCCTCACCCTCCGGAATTCCTCAACACCATCCTCATGAAGTGAACTAGTAGGTGAAGGGGTGGTTGAAAGACGATCCTCAGGTGACTGGGCAGGTGGCAGGATGGTGCCACCCCCTAAGCTCAAACCAAGTTGAGAACTCAGTTCTGACTGATCAATGGTGGTCAACTGGCTATGCCCCATCAAGCCAGATGTCATGTCTGTCATTGGTACATCAATTGTAACAGGTGGGTTGGCGCTATACTGAGTTCCTATAGAATGATCCAAGTCCTGAGAGAAGCAGAAGGACTAATTATAAACACTAAATATAAAAAACACCACTCCCCCACCCCCCACCCAAATTCAGGACAGTTCATAAACTCTCTGCTTACCCAAGATGTATCACTGTTTAAACATCAAATAATTTATATACATATAAGTCATATTAAGCTTTTTAATAAAATACAGAAATTACTAAAGTCACTTCTTTGTACACAAAGGGCTGTATCAAAATAACCAAAAGTAACCAAAGCAGTCTTAATTTTGGAAATGTTAATTTAAAGAGCAAGTAAATTACTCAGTAATTTGGGGATAGTGATGATACTCAGGGTAAAGAAAAATTCCCCCCCTGTACCTTCCTAAAACAGTGGCTGTTAAAAAGTTGCAATGCACAAGCAATCAGAGTAAATAAGGCCAATGTTAGAGATGTTTGACATCTAGCAGAGTGTGTGATGTACGACTGATGGAATGTGCTAGAAGACAGTTTTTGTTTTGGGAGCCTGTGGCATGTGGACAGTCCCAGCCCAGGGATCAAATCTGTGCCACAGCAGCAACCCAAGCCACTGCAGTGACAATGCTGGATCCTTAACCCTCTGCGCCACAAGGGACCTCCCAAACATATTTGAATCCATCCCTTAACATGGCAGCTATCACACTTATATTTGCAAGGCAGCTATGCTCACCACTATCACCAAGGCCACTCACTCTCACATTTGAATCCTAGGATGTGAAAACCGTAATAGTAGGGGGAAAAAACTTTTTTTTCTTTCAAAAATCCCAATAAATCATTTTCATTTCAGGGTTAACACTGGACATTTTATAATTTTAAAAATTTTTCAAGTAAAATTGATTCAGATGATAAATCTCATTTATTCAGGAGAAATGAAATCTTTGTTGGTGAGCCTGAGCCAGAAGAATGAGAAATAAGTAATATCCTGAATGTAGTGGGGAACAAAGTGTCATTTATATCCTCCCTTACATCAGGCCTTAATACGAGCGTGGGTAAGCCTGATAACGTCTTGCCCCTTACCATGGTCAAGCCCCCACTCAGGAGCCCCCCGCCCTGCTCCATCAAGCCATGGGTCATGCCCACAGGCATGTCCAATGTCTGGACCCCATATTGGGCTGAAAAGCTGCCATCCTGAGAGGAGGAAGGGTCTGCCAGGTCATCAAAGTGTCCAACCACATCCGAGACAGCCAGTGAGGGATCAGAATCCAAGGAGATGGGTGGGATTTCAAACTCCTCATCGCCTAAGCTTGGTGTATGGAACGTCTGCAGGGAGGAGAAGAGAAAAAGATTTAGTGGGAAGAGGAGAGACTGCATACTGCTAAGTTAAGAACATGGCCGAGCACTGGAGATTGTCAGCGAACCTCTTTTCAGCCTGGATCCTATTTTTGTTATCAGTTTCTTAGGACTTATTTATTTTTACAAATAAGTCTCTCTTCTTCTTTATGTGGTTGGTACATACAAGGCTGCCAACATCAATCACAGTTTTCAATTCTTTCATCTCTTTCCTACCTTCACCATGTTGATTGTAAGGACCTACCCTTTATAACCTGTTTAGCTATGATGCTTAAATCTCTCTAAAGATTCTAGTAGACAGCAGGTATTTCAAATGTACTACACCTCAACTGTGTCATCACACAAACTGTCAACCAGATAATTATAGTTTGTTGCTCTAGGTTCCTTTGAAACAGATCCTAAAAGGTACCGTCATGGGAAACTTACGCCCCTCTAAAAGATACACACTTAAGAATCTCCTACCTCTTCTCCATTTTAGAAATCATGATGTCAACAACAAATAAAACTCCCATTTGTACAAGATTTTCGGACAGCCCAACAATGCCAAGGTAAGGATAATAGTGACAAAAACATTCGTAAGAGATACAGCCAGAAGGCAAACTGGTTCTCTAACTGTTCCCAAACACATTCCTAGTCTTGCTCTGAACAAGCCTTTCTGCAAGAGAGGAAGAAAAAAAGAGATTACTCCAGCTGGAAGACCCAATCCCTTCCTCTGAGTCTAAGTACAATTTAATATCCTCTCTATCCTGAACGAGGCCACCATTCATGGAGCTAAGAGACATATGTCTGGCCTAAAATAATAATAAATGCTATGTTCTTTTTTGGGGCGGGGGGGGGGGGGGGGGCTGCATCCACAGCATATGGAAACTCATGGGCCAGGGATAGAATTCGAACCTCAGCAGCGACCCAAGCCACTACAGTGACAACATTGAATCCTTAATCTGCTCTATCTCAAGAGAATTCCAATATCACTATTTTAAGTGTTTCTAGGAGTTCCCATCATGGCTCAGCGGAAATGAATCTGACTAGTATTCATGAGGACGCAGGTTTGATCCCTTGCCTCGCTCAGTGGGTTAAGGATCTGGCGTTGTTGTGGCTGTGGTACAGGCCAGCGGCTACAGCTCCAATTCGACCCGTAGCCTGGGAACCTCCTTATGCCGTGGATGCAGCCCTAAAAAGACCAAAAATAAATAAATAAATTTTTCTAGACGGAATATTTCCAGCTATTAAAACTAGGGAGAAAGAATGTCTATGAAATGCCCAACTTCTCTGAATCACATTGGGAAACAAGTCTCCTAGAAGAAAAAAACATACGGATATAGCTTCATTTCTTTATTTTCCTCCTCTAAGAGCCTTACTATCTTACTCATCATGTTAAAAATTTGGGCTATAACAAGAGGGGATAAAGAGCATAAGAGCAGACAATTCTTGAAGAAAAAACTAAAACTCTCCCCAAGAACTTAACTTTTCTCAGTACACAGCTCATAATTTTTGTTATTATGTGGAAGTTCTTAACTTCAGGTCCATGACTCTGAAATTTCCTTTAAGTTTATGTCAGCATTTTTCAGGAAGGGAGTACAAAGATTTTTACCAAATTCTCATGCAAACAAACAAAGTTACAGGAACAAGAGAAAGGATCTGAGGAAATATTTATTGTTCTAGATTAAAACTTGTATAATAGTGGTTTACAGTTTTTAAGAAGATACAGGTTGCTTTGGTAAAGCAAAAGATGACTATCCTTTTCTGCTTACCACAACAAATAAAAAAGCAACTCTGCTGAGATATGAGAATGATACTATTTGTTTATGAGAACTGAAAAAAAAACTCACATACAAAACAAGAGAGGATTGTTCAACAAAGGACTAGCTAGCCTTCATAAAACATCTGGAGTTAATTCCGTTGTATCAAATTAACAAGGCATTATTTATGGGCATTTTTTGGGGGGGGGGATTTTGTTTGATTCCTTTTTTTTTCTTTTTAGGGCTGCACCTGTGGCATATGGAGGTTCCCAGGTTAGGGGTCAAATTGGAGCTGTAGCTGCTGGCCTACACCACATCCACAGCAACACAGGATCCGAGCCACATCTGCAACCTACACCACAGCTCATGGCAAGGCCGGATCCTTAATGCACTAGCAAGGCCAGGGATTGAACTTGCGTACTCAAAGTGCAATGGATGCTAGTCAGATTCGTTAAACGCTGAGCCATGACGGGAACTCGTTTGTTTTCTTTTTAAAAAAAGAAGAGTAAAATAATGACAGGGATCAAGAATACAGAAGGGAGTTCCCACTGTGAAGCAGCAAGTTAAGAATCTGGTGTTGTCTCTGAGGTGGTGCAGATTCCATCCCTGCCCTGGCACAGTGAGTTAAGGATCTGGTGTTGCTGCAGCTGTGGCATAGGCTGCACTGTGGCTTGGATTTGTTCCCTGGCCAGGGAACTTCCATATACTGTGCGAGTGGCCAAAATAGAAAAAAAAAAAAATACAGAAAGGTAAGCCACATGCTAGAATAGAGATCCACTCCAAATCTTTTACCACAAATAATCTGTAAGATCATGGGTAAAATCCAATAATGAAGTTACTTTTAGTGGATTTACTACATAACTAAATCATACTCTAGACTGTCAAATATAAAATAAAGAAAAACCAGGAAATATTAAAGTAAAAATAAATGATTTGAACACAGAAGAAGAAAACAGGAACATGATGCTGCTACCTTCCCACTTAGCTTTTGTTTCCTTCTCTCCTAGAGAGGAAGCAGTTTGGGAATTACAGTTTGTTTGTTTATCTTTTTATTTATTTGCCTTTTTAGGGCCACACTCATGGCATATGTAGGTTCCCAGGCTCGGGGGCAAGTCAGAGCTGTAGCTGCTACAGCTCATGGGCAATGCCAGATCCTTAACCCACTGAGCAAGGCCAAGGATCGAACCTGCATCCTCATGGATACTACCACTGAGTCATGATGGGAACTCCTATCCAGTATTTCTTTAAGTAGTTTCTTGTGTATATTTGTGTATATTTCTTTATTTATTTAAAATAAATTTATTTTAATCAAACACCTATTTTTTCAATAATACATTGATAGTATGGGCTATTAAAATAACTTAATTGTTCTTAAAAAATGATATAATAGTGAAAAATTTAACTATTCAGCCTGAAATCATTAACTGGTTCTAATGTTATAAATACCTTTCCTAATTAAGGATAGTTATCTTTATGACTTATTTCTTCAAAGTGCTCAAAGTGCAATATTATTATCTAAGAGCCAACCTGAATGAGAGAAACAAAGATTAAATTCCCTTCAGATTATAGGGCTTTCTTCTCTCAAGCAATGCTATAATAATGCTAAGCCTTCCTCTCTGGACTCTTACTCTTCAAAAATTACTATCATTATTATATATATATATATATACACACACACACACACCCAATTAACTACCAGCCAGATAAAGACACAAAACATTTCCATCACTCTAAAAGACTTTCTCATGCTCCTTCTAGTCAATACTTCCTCCCTTTCACAACAGGTACCACTATTCTGATTTCTATCAGCACAGTATAATTTTGTCTGTTCATGATCTTCATTAAAAAATGAATTCATATAGTATCTACTCTTTTTGTCTGGCTTCTTTTACTCAACAATATATTTTTGAGATCACCCAGGCTGCATTTATTACTAGTTCATTCTTTTTTTTTATTGCTGCCTAGTACTCTTTTTTTTTTTTTTTTTTGGCCACCCTGCAGCATATGGAGTTCTGGGGCCAGATCCAAGCTATAGTTCTGGCCTATGCCACACCTGCAGCAACGCCAGATCCTTTTAACCCACTGTGGTGGGCCAGAGATTGAACATGCATCCTGATACTGCAGGGACATGGCTGATACTGTTGCACCACAATGGGAACTCCTAATATTCCCTTTTTACAAATGTACCAGTTTATAGACATTTGGTTTGTTTCTACTGTTTACTATATAAACAAAGTTGCTGTGAACATACATGTCTTTAAAGAGTATATACACTTATTTCATATATATATATATGGAATTACTAGGTCACAGGATACGTATATATTTATCTTTAGTAGATACTGCTAGTTTTACAAAGTGGTTAAATCAATTTACACCCTCACCAGCAATGATTAAGACTTAACCTACAGCTTGTCAACTCTTGGAATTGTCAGTCTTTTTAGTTTTAACCATTCTGGTGGGTGTGAAATGGTACCTAATTATGATTTTAGTTGGCAATTCCCTGATTAATGATGATGACACTTTCTCATATGCATAATGGCAATTTGGATACCCCCACTTGTGATGTATGAGTTCAAATCTTCTGCTCATTTTAAAATTGTATTCTTTGGAGTTCCTGCTGTGTAGTGGGTTAAGAATCCAACTGCAGTGGCTTGGTTCACTGTTGGGTGAAGGTTCCATCCCTGGCCTGGCTCAGAGGGTTAAAGGATCTGGCAATGCCAAACCTGCAGTGTAGGTTCCTGACCCAAGAATTTCCATATGCCATAGGTGCAGCCATTAAAAAAAGAAAAAGAAAAAGAAAATGGAGTCTTTATTTTACTCTGCAGAGGTATCTGAATATACTCTAAATATGACCCAGATATATATATATATATATATTAAAATATCTTCTCCCAGTCTGTGAAGGGCCTATGTAATTTCTTAATGTCTTTTGATGGGAAGAAGTTCTCAATTTCAATGAAGTCCAATTTTTCAAATTTTTTATGGTTCATACTTTTGTGAACATTTGTTTTTCTTGGAAGAAAACAATACTGTCAAAATGACTATACTACCCAAGGCAATCTACAGATTCAATGCAATCCCTATCAAATTACTAACAGCATTTTTCACAAACCTAGAACAAAAGATTTTAAAGTTTGTTTGGAAGCACAGAAGACCCAGAAAAGCCAAAACAATCCTGAAAAAGAAAAATGGAGCTGGAGGAATGGAACTCCCTGACCTCAGACTATACTACAAAGCTACAATCATCAAAACAATATGGTAGTGGCACAAAAACAGAAACATACATCAGTGGAACAGGACAGAAAGCCCAGAATTAAACCTTACATGCACCTACAGTCAACTAATTTATGACAAAAGAGGAAAGAATATACAATGGAGAAAAGACAGTCTCTTCAATAAGTGGTGCTGGGAAAACTAGACAGCTACATATAAAGAATGAAATTAGAACACTCCCTAACACCATACACAAAAATAAACTCAAAATGGATTAAAGACCTAAACATAAGATCAGATACTTTACTCTGAGAGAAAACATAGGCTGAGCACTCCCTGACATAAACCATAGCAGTATCTTCTCAGATCCACCTCCTAGAGTAATGACAATAAAAACAAAAATAAACAAATGGCACTTAATTAAGCTTAAAAGTTTTTACAAAGCAAAGGAAACCCTAAGGAAATGACAAGACAATCCACGACAAGACAAGAATGGGAGAAAATATTTGCAAATGAAGCGACTGACAAGGGATTAATCTCCACAATTTATAAATACCTTCTGGAGTTCAAAACCAAAAAAGCAAACAACCCCATCAAAAAAAGGGCAGAAGATCTAAACAAACAATTCTCCAAAGAAGACATATAGATGGCTAAAAAACACATGAAGAGGGAGTTCCCGTCATGGCGCAGTGGTTAACGAATCCGACCAGGAACCATGAGGTTGCGGGTTCGGTCCCGCCCTTGCTCAGTGGGTTAACGATCCGGCATTGCCATGAGCTGTGGTGTAGGTTGCAGACGCGGCTCGGATCCCGCGTTGCTGTGGCTCTGGCGTAGGCCGGTGGCTACAGCTCCGATTAGACCCCTAGCCTGGGAACCTCCATATGCCACAGGAGCGGCCCAAGAAATAGCAAAAAGACAAAAACAAAACAAAAC
Organism: Phacochoerus africanus; assembly: GCF_016906955.1. Classification (NCBI taxonomy): domain Eukaryota; kingdom Metazoa; phylum Chordata; class Mammalia; order Artiodactyla; family Suidae; genus Phacochoerus; species Phacochoerus africanus. Next base: position 78,895,730 of record NC_062552.1, read on the forward strand.
AAAACAATAACACATGAAGAGATGTTCAACATCACTAATTATTAGAGAAATACAAGTCAAAACCACTATTAGGTACCACCTTACACCAGCCAGAATGGCTATCATCGAAAAGTCTACAATGAATGCTGGAGAGGGTATGGAGAAAAGGAAATGCTCTTATACTCTTGGTGGGAATGTAAATTGATGCAACCACTATGAAAACAGTATGGAGATTCCTCAGAAAACTAAATTACCATTTGATCCAGTAATCCCACTCCTGGCATCTAGCCAGAGAAAACCATGACTCTAAAGGATACATGTACCCCAATGTTCACTGCAGCACTATATACAGTAGCCAAGACGTGGAAACAACCTAAATGTCCATGGACAGAGGAGTGGATAAAGAAGATGTGGTACACATACACAATGGAATATTACTCGGCCATAAAAAGGTCTGAAATAAAGGCATTTGCAGCAACACAGACGGATCTAGCAATATCATGTTAAGTGAAGTAAGTCAGTGAGAAACAAATGTTGTAGGCAATCACTTATTGGTGGAATCTAAAAAAACGATACAATGAACTTCTCTGCAGAACAGAAACTGACTCACAGACTTTGAAAAACTTATGGTTACCAAAGGAAACAGGTTGTGAGGGAGGGATGGGCTGGAGGTTTGGGATAGAAATGTTGTAAAATTAGGTTGTGAAGATGGTTGTACAACTATAAATATAATAAAATTTTAAAAAGGAGAAAACTCCCAGAGTTCCCGCTATGGCACAGTGAGTTAAGAATCTGACTGTATCAGCTTGGGTCACTGCAGAGGTTTGATCCCCACTAAGAATCCAGCGTTGCCACAGCTGCAGCATAGGGTGCAGCTGCAGCTCATGTTTAATCCCTGGCCTGGGAACATCCATATGTCACAGTAGGTATGGCCATATAAAAGAAAAAAAAAAACCTCCAAAAATAACTCTTTGGGAGTTCCTGTTGTGGTGCACTGGAAACAAATCCAACTAGGAACGGTAAGGTTTTGGGTTCAATCCCTAGCCTCGCTCAGTGGGTTAAGGATCTGGTGTTGCCATGAGCTGTAGTGTAGGTCCCAGACACGGCTCAGATCTGGCATTGCTGTGGCTCTGGCATAGGCTGGCAACAACAGCTCTGATTAGACCCCTAGCCTGGGAACCTCCATATGCCATGGGTGCGGCCCTAAAAAGACAAAAACAAAACAAAACAAAAAAACACAAAATTACTCTCTTCTAAAAATACATATTTTTAAATTACCTAGTGCTAAGTTGTATCTGGGGTGGCTAACAGTAGGACCAGAAACATTAAAACCACAGACCAATTAAAATAAAGAAAAAAAATAGGCGAAAGAATGGCAAAGAAACTGTAATGAGAAGGACAAATATTAACAATGACAGAGCCCTAAGCTTAAAGGTAGCCACTGAAATTTAGTTATGAACTTCTTGGCAAAATAGGTTTTTTTAAAAAGCCTTAAAGTCATAAAGCTAAAACAAATGATAGACTCAAACTCTGAAAGTTCCTTGATGAAGCCCATGTGAAATTTAAAACACTCTAAATAAGAAATTTAAACTGGAGAGACAGGAGTTCCCATCCTGGCTCAGTGGTTAACGAACCCGACTAGTATTCAGGAGGATGTGGGTTCAATCCGCGGCCTCGCTCAGTGGGTTAAGGATCCAGCGTTGCTGCTTAGTTTGCAGACACAGCTCAGATCTCATGTTGCTGTGACTGTGGGGCAGGCCAGCAACTGTAGTTCCGATTCAACCCCTAGCCTGGGAATCTCCATATGCCATGGGTATGGCTCTAAAAAGAAAGAAAAATAAATTAAATTGTGGTGACATGGTTCAGAAGTTGGCAATGATGTGCTTTCATGCGGATGAGGCCAATGTGAAATTTAAAACACTCCAAATAATGAAATTAACCATGGAGATATCACTCAAAAGAAAATGGCAATGAGACTGAAAAGCATCAAACAGATTTAGTTTTGTTTCTTTTGGCTTTTTAGGGCTGTACCCCTGGCACATGGAGGTTCCCAGGCTAGGGGTCCAATGGGAGCTACAGCCACTGGCCTATATCACAGCCACAGCAATGTCAGATCTGAGCCACATCTGCATCCTACACCACAGCTCACAGCAACACCGGATCCTTAACCCACTGAGTAAGGCCAGGGATCAAACCCTCAACCTCATGGTTCCTAGTCGGATTCATTTCCACTGCGCCCCAAAGCAGAACTCCTAGTTTTATATTGTTTCTAAATTTGCTGCTCATTTATAACACATTCTCCTGTTTAGGAGAATAAAACAAACAGTAAATGCAATGAAGAAAATATGAAAAAATAGCAAATGCCCCTTGCTAATCAAATTCTCATCCGTGAAAACATTAAGATTTATTATAGGATAAGTTCATTCAACAGCAGCTGAGAATTCTTGTTACAAAAAGCTAATAAAAATGGTTTACGACATGTTTGAAAACAAAATCCTCAAAAGATATTGGAAAGTTCATAACTTCAGTTTCTTAAGACTGAGAAATTTATTTGTATCTGTTCCATCTTTCCCTTTTGCCTTGCCTAAGTAAATGACGCATACTTATGACAGTATTTCAACTAAAACTTTTCCAGTAATACTAAAGGACCTCACCATGACCATTACATTTACCTCACAACGTCATAAGAAACTATTATTACAGCCATTTGACAGCTGGGGAAACTGTGACATACAAAGGTGAAGTAAGATGCCCAAACTCTGAGTCACTGGCAAACAGAAACACATATTCTACTCAACTCCATGTTTTCTGAAGGCAACTATTTCCTTTCATCCTGTCGCTAGCAAAACAAGCTAACACCACGTAAGTAAACATAACTTTTTAAAAAATCACTGAGTAGAAAATTTTAATGAAACAAAGACCCCTTCAACAGAGTACGTTTTAAGAGTGAACACATTTCATAGTTATTCTCTACTAGGTAAACTCCTTCCCTCTCCCCAATTTCTTTGGCTGAAACACCTCCCTGCTGCGATCCCCCAAGATTGTTTTAGTTACTTCTCCTTCTCCGGATTGGAATCCAGAGAAATTCCACTCTGGATTCCAATCCGGAATCACTGAAATAAATAGGTACGCTCTTTTCAAGGTCTTGCTCTTCTGATGACAACTTCCCAGGCCCTCCCCTGAGCCCTCATAGGCTCTGGAAGCAACTGCCACTCTTCTGCAAACATCAATCACGGCCCCGGATTCCCAACCACCAGCCCCCGGCGTCCACGCTCCCCTCCCCACCACCCTACCCCACCTCCTCTGCCTCAGCAGCCCCCCACCCCCCCGCCGCCGTAACGTCGGCAGCTCTTGCTCACCTCGGCCCCTGACAGGAAGGGGTGCGAGGGTCCAGTGATCGTCAGGTAATTGTCACTTCCTCCGGGAAACTGGAAACCAAAAGAAAGCCGCGAGGATGTTAGAGGAAGTAGGGAATTAGGTTGGAGCGACGGATTTTGACCCCGACATTATGACAACATTCCCGAAACTCGGCTCTCTCCCCTCCCGGCAGCCGCTTCTCCGCCCGACTTCCCATCTCTGCTTCAACTCCGTCAGCCGCGTTCTCTCGCCAGCCTTCTTAGCGCTCAGGCGCTTACCTCCATCTTCACACAACGGCTACCACAGCCTCAGTGCCCTCATCGCTCCCACCGCCCCTACAGGACACGGAACTGCCGTCACTTCCGCAACGACGTGCGTGGCTCTCAGCTGACTGGAAGGAGCGCCGTGGGGCTGTTGTGAGTCAGGCCCGGGAAACCCGAGCGGACTGAAAGGCTAGCTATCGCCCCCTGGATCTTGGTGGTATTATGGCATGTAGAAGTGTTGGAGGCGCCGCCGGAGGTGGTATCTGGGTATTACCGTCGCTCCGACTGAAAGAGGATTTCGAGGGAGAGCAATAGAGACGTGATCTGGGCTAGAAGGGACCGGAGGTCCGTAGATTGCGTGGCTAGAGAGGCCGGAGGTAAGTGGCTGTAGAAGTCGGGCGGACCCGGAATCCAGAGGAAACGGGACCATGACTTATGCTTATCTCTTCAAGTACATCATCATCGGGGATACAGGTAACCCGCAGACAACAGCTCTCAGGCAGGGGCGGGAATCCGAAGGGCCCAAATCGGGTCGTGGGGGCGGGGCTCATTTAGTGGGCTGGGCCATTAAGTGAGGAGCGGGCGGGGGCGGGGCGGCCGGCCGGGGGCGGGGCTCGGGGCTTGGGGCTCCCCTTCCCCAGTCCCTGACGCCCCGACTTTGGACTGTTCCCCTGCCGTGTAACTGCTAGAACCCACATCCTCCTTTTTCAGGTGTGGGGAAGTCATGTCTCCTCCTGCAGTTTACAGACAAGCGGTTCCAGCCGGTCCACGACCTCACAATAGGTAAGTACATATTACCTGTCTTAAAGTAGATTATGAAATCTGATTACCTGAAGTGGAAATTTAGCAGCTTTTAGTGTTCAAAGTAAAACATTACCTGCCCTACTTTTTGAGCTAGTCCAAAGTTACGTTAAGAGTCTCTAATCAAATGCTGATAAATGGGGAGTAGTGTAATTGGGAGTAAATAATTGAAAAGTAACTAAGAGTTGAGTATGGAGGTGTGGATTAGCTGCCTGTAGGATTTTTTTCCCCCAAATGTAATTTGTATGCTTACGGAAAATCCCACTAAAGCGGAATTACTTATTCAGAAACTAACCTTGTTTTGCGGTAAATTAGTGCGAACTTCACGTGTTTTTCAAAGTAATTACTATATAGATTTTGTGTGTGTGTGTGTGAGAGAAGAATAAGCACACTGAAGAGCCATCCCAGACTTAAAAGGTAGATGAAGCGAGTAACTTTTCCTTTAAAGAAAAGAGTATGATCGAGTTCCAAAAACAAACTGGTGATACTGGGACATACGAATGTCTTCACACATACTGGGACATACGAATGTCTTTGAAATTAGCTATAGCCTGCTGGGGCCTATACATCCCCTTTCATATCTCCATAACGCCAGCCCAAATAAAGAATATATGTGTTAAACTAGCCTTCCTTGCAGATGTTTCTGAATAAAAGCCTGATTTCCCATTCTTACCAGATTGCCACTTCCAAGTCCCCCCCTTTTGGAAGTCTGAAGCTGCCACTACTCCCAAGGACTTACTCAGAACCAAATAGCTGATGGGGTTCAAAAAGGATTTAGAGGAAAAATCAACAGGAGAAGATTTTTGCAAATAGTTATTAAGTGAACAACCAACCATACTGTGCAAGGTGCTAATGATACAGTGCCTTTTTTTTTTTTTTTTTGGTCTTTTTAGGGCCTCGCCCACACATGTGGAGGTTCCCAGGCTAGGGGTCCAATCAGAGCTGTAGCTGCCAGCCTACACCACAGCCACAGCAACGCGCGGGATCCTAGCCGCATCTGTGACCCACACCACAGCTTATGGCAATGCAGGATCCCTAACCCGCTGAGCAAACCTCAGAGATCAAACCTGAGTCCTCATGGATACTAGTCATTAACCGCTGAGCCACGACTGGAAACTCCTTGATAAAGTGCTTAACAATGCAAAGATTGTGCCTACATTGAAAGCACCATTGTTGGAGGTAGGGCTGGGGGCAGATATTGACAAGTAAATTCTTACTGTAAAAGGAGAGAAGAGTCTGCCACATCTATTGAAAGGCTAAAAATGAAAGAATGAGTAGGAGTCAGCCAGGCAAAGGGGTTACAAAGATGAAGGAAAAGTCATCAGGTTAAGAGGATATTAACAAATGCAAAGTCTCAGGAATGACAGAGATCAGGCTACCTTTGGAAAACTGAAAGTAATTTAACATGGCGGAGCATGGAGTTTAAAGACAAGAGTAGCAAGATTTAAGGCTAGAGAATATATTAGGGATGAAGTTTTGAAACACCTGAAGATAACGAGAGCAAGTGACAAATGTTAAAGTGGAGGGATGAAGTGATCAAGTTTTTACCAAAGTCTTATATAGGGTCTGTTTCTTTCTGAATTCAGTCTTCTTTACCAAGATAAACAAGGCAGTTGGGTTGAAAATATGTGCAAAATATAAGGGTCTCTGGGTGCATAATTAGAGGAAGTTGCATAAAAGGAGACAAGTTTTTGGTCATGGTGGTTTTTTTTTTTTTGGCTGCACCCTCAGCATGTGAAAATTCCCAGCCCAGGGATCAAACCTGAGCCACAGCAGCAACTCAAAGCTGCTGGAGTGACAACGCTGGATCCTTAACCTGCTGCACCACAGGAGAATGTATTTATTTTTTAAGTTATTTTATAATTCTTCCGCATTGAAATTCCATTCCTGTTGTCCAAAAAAAAAAAAAAATAGTGACTATTTACTTATTCTTTTATTTTTGTCATTTTAGGCCTGCACCTTTGACATATGGAAGTTCCCAGGCTAGGGCTCCAATTGGAGCTGCAGCTGCTGGCCTACACCACAGGCACAGCATCACCAAATCTGCAACCTCATTCCAAGCAATGCCATGTCCTTAACACATTGAGCAGGGCCAGGGATCAAACTGGAGTCCTCATGGATGCTGGTTGGGTTTCTTACCACTGAGCCACAACAAATTCCACTATCACTCTTCTTGATGAAGCAGTCTAGAGTAGTAAGAAACCTTTTTTTTTTTTTTTTTTTAATCTGCTTTATTGACTGCAGAACTTAAGAGTTGAGAGAGATTCTGGATATACTGTGCCTGGAGCCACTGACTAGCAGAAGCTAGATTTGTGCTCTTTGTTTCTTGGATTTCAGAATTCCTGGAGTGAAATACTGTATAAAAATAGAAAATAGAACAAATTGTCTGACTTATGATCAGGGTTTGTTTTTTGTTTTTTTTTTGTCTTTTTTTGCTATTTCTTGGGCCGCTCCTGTGGCATATGGAGGTTCCCAGGCTAGGGGTCGAATCGGAGCTGCAGCCACCGGCCTACACCAGAGCCACAGCAACGCGGGATCTGAGCCGCATCTGTGACCTACACCACAGCTCACGGCAACGCGGGATTGTTAACCCACTGAGCAAGGGCAGGGACCGAACCCGCAACCTCATGGTTCCTAGTTGGATTCATTAACCACTGCGCCACGACGGAAACTCCAGGTATTTTTAATTTAAGTCGATTTTTAAGTTTTGTCCTGACATTACCTTGAAAAAAGACGAATTCAAGGTAAACCAAAACCTTTATTCAGTCTGTTTCTATGCTTTTATGAGGAAGACTGTTTTCTGATGAACTCTGGGAATTATTGGAGATTTGAAATGTTTCATTCTTGAGAACCTATTTCTTTGATAGGCTGTTTTCTCAAACGGAACTTCTAGAATTGCAAAAAAGAAATATTGTTTCATACAAGCACTAAAGAGTGACTTTGAGAAAATATTACAAAACATTTTCAAAAATTTTAGAAGTTTTTAAGAAAATTACAAAATTAGAAGTTCCCATCGTGGCACAGTGGAAATGAATCCGACTAGGAACCATGAGGTTGCGGATTCAATCCCTGGCCTTGCCCAGTGGGTTAAGGATCTGGTGTTGTGAGCTGTGGTATAGGTCTCAGATGAGGCTCGGTTGTGGCATTGCTGTAGCTGTAGTGTAGGCCGGCAGCTGTAACTCTGATTAGACCCCTAGCCTGGGAACCTCCATATGCCACGGGTGCGGCCCTGAAAAGCAAAAAAAAAAAAAAAAAAAAGTTACAAAATTAAACATTACCTAATCAAAGTTAAATATTAAATAATATTGCTAGGAGTTCCCTGGTGGCCTAGCAGTTAAGGATCTCACATTGTCATTGCTGTGGCTCAAGTTCAATCTCTGGCCTGGGAATTTCTACACACTGCAGGCCTGGCCAATAGTAGTAATAATAATAATTCTAAAAATTTGTCACCTTTCCTATTTGACTTCTTTATTAGTTTTATCCCCATGTCTGCTTTTTGGATTTATTCCTAAGGTCGTTATCACCTAGAACACAGTTTTTAATTTTAGAAAACAAATAAAACTTCAAGGAACACAGAATTAATTGTAGCAAATAGGCAGCCATAATGGGCTTAGTGGCGCTGCGTGCAAACAGAGGGTGAGTCATTATCACACTGAGGAAAAGCACAAGTCTCACAGTCAACATGGATGTTGTTCATGAGAATCACATTCTTTCTTTTGGTTTTTCCCTGACAGGTGTGGAATTTGGGGCGCGTATGGTCAACATCGATGGAAAACAAATCAAACTGCAAATCTGGGACACGGTGAGAGAAAGCAAAAATATTGTGGTTCCAAATATAACAGTAGAGGCTGATACAGGGTGAAGGGATATGATGGTGCGGCTATGGTAGAGATAAGAGGAGGGGAAGCGTGCAATCAAAGAGAGAGGGAAAGGAGTTCCCGTCCTGGCTCAGTGGTTAACGAATCCGACTAGGAACCATGAGGTTGCGTGTTCGATCCCTGGCCCCACTCAGTGGAGTGGGTTAACGATCTGGCTTTGCCGTGAGCTGTGGTGTAGGTTGCAGACTCGGCTGGGATCCCACATTGCTGTGGTTCTGGCGTAGGCTGGCAGCTATAGCTCCGATTCGACCCCTAGCCTGGGAACCTCCATATGCCGCGGGAGTGGCCCAAGAAATGGCAAAAAGACAAAAAAAAAGAGAGAGGGAAATTTTCATCTGTGACAGTTATAAATTTGGAATGCCAAATCTTTTGTTTTAAATTACTCAAGTAAGGGAGTTCCCCCGGTGGTGCGGTGGGTTAAGGATCCAGTGTTGTCACTGCAGTGGCTTGGGTCACTGCTGTGGCGCAAATTCAATCCCTGGCCCCAAAAGCTACGCCCAAAAGAAAAAAATAAATAAATAAATTACCCAAGTAATGTATGAGTTTGTTCTAGTAAAAATATTGATTAAATAATCCCAAATTCATTTGTAATTCACTTTGGAATGCATTTTAATTCTTAGGAAATGAGCCTATCTGACTTTGTAGGAATGGGTACTTTAAACTATATATCTTGAAATTATACATAATATGCTGCTTCCACTTGGGAGAAATTAGAAAGCTGTTAATTCTCTTTATCAAATCTCCATCTTAATTCTTTGCTGCTTCAGATTGTTTTTTACTGGGGATGAACAAAGATACCTAAGACTGATGCAGACTGGGAACCAAATTGAACAGCTCACTCTCTCTAGCTTGTTGGCTCTCGAACTTTCATTCAGGAACTGGACTGAGATGTAGAAGTAAAGCAATTTGATTTTTTTTGTTTGTTTGATTTTTAGGGCTGCATGTGCAGCATATATGGACGTTCCTAGGCTAAGGGTTGAATCGGAGCTGCAGCTGCTGGCCTACATCACAGCCATAGCAACGCAGGATCTGAGCCATGTCTGCATCCTATACCACAGCTCACAGCAACGTGAGATCCTTAAGAATCCGACTAGTGTTCATGAGGATACAGATTCGATCCCTGTCCTCGCTCAGTGGGTTAAAAGATCCAACCTTGCCCTGAGCTGTGCTGTAGGTTGCCAGCAATGCTCAGACCTGGCATTGCTATGGTTGTGGCATAGGCTGGCAGCTGCAGCTCTGATTGGACCCCTAGTCTGGGAACCTCCATATGCCACAGCTTCGACCATATAAAAGCAGGAAAGAAAAAGCATTTTCTGGGGGCGGGGAGAGGAATGGACTGGGAGTAAAAGTTAAATGTTACCGTATGATTCATCCATCTCACAGGCCTCCCTCAGACTTTCCCTTTTAGTTCCTTTTCCTTAGTTCCTAGAAAGCCACAGAGCAAGAAGGGACTTTCAACCATAGCAGAAGAGGGAAAGTAAGATGAAAGCTAAATAGTAATCAAATTATTTATTTACTTATTTTTGGGGCCTCATCTGCAGCATCTGGAAGTTTCCAGGCTAGGGGACGAATCAGAGCTACAACTGCCAGCCTACACTACAGCCACAGCAATGCCGGATCTGAGCCTCATCTGCAACCTATACCAAGCTTATGACAATGCTAGATCCTTAACCCATTGAGCTAGGCCAGGGATTCAACCTGTATCCTCATGGATCCTAGTCGGGTTCGTTACTGCTGAGCCACAGTGGGAACTCCAGGAATCAAATAATATAAGATATAAAACTACTAGGGAATAAATATAATTTAAGTGAGCTCTTGAAGGGAAAAATCTTACTTTAAATCTTAACGTATTAGGAGTTCCTGTTGTGGCGCAGTGGTTAATGAATCCGACTAGGAACCATGAGGTTGCGGGTTCGGTCCCTGCCCTTGCTCAGTGGGTTAACGATCCGGCGTTGCCGTGAGCTGTGGTGTAGGTTGCAGATGTGGCTTGGATCCCGAGTTGTTGTGGCTCTGGCGTAGGCCAGTGGCTACAGCTCCGATTGGACCCCTAGCCTGGGAACCTCCATATGCCGCAGGAGCGGCCCAAGAAATAGCAAAAAGACCCCCAAAAAAAAAAAACTTAACGTATTGTTAATATTACCAACAAAGTTCTTTACAATTGTTTGTACATTTTGATGTTCTAACAGGTATGCAACTCATTAAAATGTTTGTGTGATTCTTTTTTTTTTTTTGTCTTCTTGTTGTTGTTGCTATTTCTTGGGCCGCTCTCTTGGCATATGGAGGTTCCCAGGCTAGGGGTTGAATCGGAGCTGTAGCCACCGGCCTACACCAGAGCCACAGCAACGCAGGATCCGAGCTGGATCCAAGCCGCATCTGCAACCTACACCACAGCACACGGCAACGCCGGATTGTTAACCCACTGAGCAAGGGCAGGGACCGAACCCGCAACCTCATGGTTCCTAGTCGGATTCGTTAACCACTGCGCCACGACGGGAACTCCTGTGTGATTCTTATAATAAGAAATTCTTACCTTGTTGGAAAAGTAACCCTAGAATTATTGTACAGAAACACTCTTCTCATCTTCAAATCTGGGTTTAGATTATATGACATAAAACAGACTTTTGTGTCATGAAGTACTAAGTTCCTAGGTTTAAATGATGAATTCAGCATTTATAGAATTAACAACTTTTGGCAAGTTACTGGACTTACCCTTTTGAGGCTGATATTTCCCATTTGTGTTATTATTAGTATCATCACTATTATTATACTGTGGAAAAACTTTATTTTCCCAGTCCACATCTTAGTTTTTATGTCTTTAAATTATGAACAGTAGTCTTCCTTTCTAACTTGCTGTAGGGATATGAGGATAAACAGTTTCAAGAAGGTAAAACTTTTCTGATACGGTAGATTGAGTGCCCAGGGTATTCATATTTAGAAGATTTTGCTTCCTCTGAGGAAGAAACTCCAAAATTTATCCCATCAAGAAAGCAAAAGTAGGGAATTCCTGTTGTGGCTCAGTGGAGGCAGGTCTGACTAGCATCCATGAGGACTTGTTCAATCCCTGGCCTCGCTCAGTGGGTTGGGGATCTGGTATTGCCCTGAGCTCTGGTGTAGGTCAGAGACATGGCTCGGCTCTGGCATGGCTGCGGCTATGGTGTAGGCCAGCGGCTACAGCCCTGATTCAACCCCTAGCCTGGGAGCCTCCATGTGCCAAGAGTGTCGCCCTAAAAAAACAAACAAAAAAAAGCAAAAGTATCCAGTATATGTTGGCATTAATGAATTGCTCAGTTATAGATAAAATTTAATATCTTGGCCTCAATTGGAAATGAGATTAGAGTATAAACAGCTGGATTTTTTTTTTTTTCGGAAAACTTTGTCCTGGGCTTCTTTCCCTGTTTCTTAATCCTATTTGCCGTGGCAAGATTCCAGCAAGGGACGTCTTGGTAGTCATGCCTTTATTAGTGGAACACTTTAATTTTTTAAAATTAATTCATTTATTCGTTTTTATTTATTTCCACAGCATAAGGAAGTTCCCAGGCCAGGGATTGAATCTGAACCACAGCTGCAAGCTATGCTGCAGTGTGGCTCAGGGCCAGGGATCAAACCGAATCCTCCACAGTGCCTGGAGTCACTGCAGTCAAATTCTTAACCCACTGTGCCATGGTGGGAACTCTTAGTGGAACACTTTAAAGATCAATTGGCAAATGTCCACTTTAAGTGCTTTGTATCTGATTTTCTACATTGATCCATTGGAATGAAACTTCCATTAGACAGGGCATTGGCATTCTAAAATAATGTTCCTTTTTATAGAGAAAGGAATAGAAACAGAAAAGTAAGGTTAGGGTTCCATTTTAGTGCAGTGGAAGTGAACCTGACTAGCATCTGCGAGGACGCAGGTTTGATCTTTGGCCCTGCTCATTGGGTTAAGGATCTGGTGTTGCAGTGACCTGTGGTGTAGGTTATAGACACGGCTTGGATCTGGTGTTGCTGTGGCTGTGGTGTAGGCCAGTAGCTGCAGCTCCAGCAGCCCTAAAAAAAAAGAAAGAAAAAAGAAAAAAAGAAAGGTGAATGTTACATGTTCAACATCATATGGGATTGAAAATACTCTGGATTTCTAGTTGTATTTCCAGTTCCCTCCTAGAGGATGTTGGGAAATGTATATGAATTTCTTTGATTGTCGCACTGACTGTGGGACACTACTGACATTTGGTGATGGGGAGCCAGAAATGTTCAGCAGTTTGATGGACAGTCTTACAGGAAGAACTGACCCACCCAGAATATCAATTGCACACTAATTGAAAAATACTGAGTTCCCACCTGGGCTTCTCCCCGAGCAGTCAGGTTTCCTTTCCCTAATTCTCTTGTCTTAATAAAAGTTCTCCTTTAAAATTAAGTCCTTCGGAGTTCCCGTCATGGCTCAGTGGTAACAAACCTGAATGTGTTCATGAGGACTTGGGTTCAATCCCTGGCCTCACTCAGTGGGTTGGGGATCTGGCATTGCTGCGGCTGTGGTGTAGGCCGGCAGCTGTAGCTCCGATTCAGCCCCTGGCCTGGGAACTTCCATATGCCAAGGGTGTGGCCCTAAATAGGCAAAAAAATAAATAAATAAAATTAAGTCCTTTGCATTAGAGTGGTATGTGATCAAGTCATTTCTCTGGAAATAACCCGGTTTTGTTGGGATTCTTTTGTTGTCATGTTGCTGGGAAAGGCTGGGCAAGAATCTTTCCGTTCTATCACCCGTTCATACTACAGGGGAGCAGCGGGAGCACTGCTGGTGTACGATATTACAAGGTGAGTCAGATCTGGTGGGTGGCAGGGAGAGTCTTTCCTTTGTTTGCAAAATCTTTTTTTCCTATCTACTGATTGTTAGTGTTAAAGAGAATGTTAAAGAGGAGTGGCCTCTCAATATTTTTCTTTACACATGTAACTTTCCCCCTTTTCCCATACATTTGGAATTGCTTGGGCATTTTGAAATAGGGCTCTGACCCACTTTCTAATCTTTTCTGCCTTAGGCGTGAAACCTTCAACCACCTGACCTCATGGTTAGAGGATGCCCGGCAGCACTCTAGCTCCAACATGGTTATCATGCTGATTGGGAATAAGAGGTAAAATTTTATTAGTATAAATAATAAGTTCCAGGAGTCATCTAGGTACTCTGTGAAACTTGAATCATTTGGGTCTCAAACTTTTATAGTTTAGGTACATTTAGTGTCACAGTTTAAAAAAATTATTGTGCTAAAAATATACGTAACATAAAATTTGCCCTTTTTAAGTGTGCCATTCTGTGGCATTAACTATCTTTACGTTGTTCTGGAACCATTATCACCATCCATCTCCAGAGTTTTATCATCTTCTCCAACTGACTCTGTTCCCATAAATATTGACTCCGTATATCTCATCTCACCAGCCCCTAGCAACCACCATTCTGTTTTCTGTCTCTATGAAGTTGACCACTGTAGGCACCTCATATAAGTGGAATCATGCAATATTTATCCTTTTTTTACTGGTTTATTTCATTTAGCGTAACATCCTCAAGATTTATCCATATTGTAGCATATATCAGTATTTCCTTCCTTTTTAAGGCTAGATAGTAATCCATTATATGTATTTACTACATTTTGTTTATTCATCCATTGATGGACACTTGGGTTCCTTCTACTTTTTTTTTGCCTTTTGTCTTTTTAGGGCAGCCCCCTGGCATAGGGAGGTTCCCAGGCTAGGGGATAAATTGGAGCTGCAGCCGCTGGCATACTCCAGAGCCACAGCAACGCGAGATCTGAGCCGTGTCTGCGACCTACACCACAGCTCACGGCAATGCCAAATCCCCAACCCACTGAGCAAGGCCAGGGATCAAACCCGGGTCTTCATGGATACTAGTTGGGTTCATTAACCACTGAGCCATGACGGAAACTCCAGGTTCCTTCTACCTTTTGACTGTCGTGAATAATGGTTCTTGTCAATGTGGGTGTGAAGGTGTCTGGATTCTTTTCAGTTCTTTAGGGAATTCACCCAGGAGTGGAATTGCTGGATCTTATGGTAATTCTATGTTTAATTTTTTTTTGTCTTTTTGCTATTTCTTTGGGCCGTTCCCGCGGCATATGGAGGTTCCCAGGCTAGGGGTCGAATTGGAGCTGCAGCCACCGGCCTACGCCAGAGCCACAGCAACTCGGGATCCAAGCCGCGTCTGCAACCTGCACCACAGCTCACAGCAACGCCAGATTGTTAACCCACTGAGCAAGGGCAGGGACCGAACCCCCAACCTCATTGTTCCTAGTCGGATTCGTTAACCACTGCGCCACGACAGGAACTCCTCTATGTTTAATTTTTTGAGGTCTGCCATACTGTTTTCTATAGCAGCTGAACCACTTAGCATTACTACCAGCAATGCACAAGGGTTTTGGTTTCTCCACACATTCACCATCGCTTGTTATTCTCAGTAAGTTTCCTGTGGGGCCCATAGGCCAAAAGACATACCTGGCAGTTTTGTTATTAAGTAGTTAGGGCTAAACAATGTAACATGTATTTTGTCCTAATGACTTACTAGCTACTAAATGAAAAGAGAAAAAGAATTTTTTATTTCATTCTTAAATAGCCATAGTTATTTACCAGTGACCTGTGTGTGCCTAGTGCATAGCTACTCAAACCTTAGAATCAAGATTGGACACTGCCACTCTCCTTTCTGTTTCAAATTGATTTTTGTGTGGTACTTGCTTCTTGTCGCAACAACTACCAAAAAACTCAGTTCCACAAAGATGTACAAATGTTGAATGGAGTCTGTCGTGATCTAATGTTGACACTGCCAACTGTATTAAAGGTTATAGTCAGGTGGTGGTCTGATGTTGAGTGTTGCTGTGTTTCCCTTGAATATTGAAAGTAATCTATGGCATCCTTATGAGTTTCTAGCACTCCCTAGGGTGCACTGTTTGAGACCCGTGGCCACAGCCTAATTGTGCTTGTTTATTGGTTCAACCAGTTCATGGAAAAGCTACTATGTCCTAGACACTGTGCCAGACCCTGAGTGTGCAAGGTGGAAACAGTCCCACACCTGCTCCTTTGGAGCTTACAGTCTAGTGGGGACAGAAATTATTAAATATAAAATGACTTGTATCTGATTACAAATTGTGAATAAATGCAGTGAAGGAAAAAGAAAGGGCACCATTAAAAGAGCAACAGGGTACATATTTTTGATTAAGAATGATATTTAAACTGGAATATGGATGGTCAAAAGCTCAGTTTTTTGCAAAGATTTAAAAAAAAAAAAAAGGTACCAAATAAGAATAATAAACTCTATGAAAGCCTTAAACTGGGAAGAAGCTTGGCAGGTATATAATGTTGAAAGAAATGTGGTATGGTTGTACTGAATCAAAGGGGAATGGTACAAGACGAGGTTGGAAAACAAGGCAGGAGCCAGATCTTGTAGCCCTTACAGACCTTCCTAAATACAGTAGTAAGCATATAAGAGTTTTAAGCAGAGAAGTGGCTTGATCAGATTTTGCTCCCTGGAGGGGAGCAAGGGTTAAAGTAGTCCAAGTGAGAGGGAGTGGTGGATTGGACTAGGTTGATGACACTGGAGAGAGAGAAAGGGTGATTTTAAGGTACATTTTATTTTATTTTATTTTATTTTATTTTTGTTTTTGCTATTTATTTGGGCCGCTCCCGCAGCATATGTAGGTTCCCAGGCTAGGGGTCGAATCGAAGCTGCAGCCACTGGCCTACGCCAGAGCCACAGCAACGCAGGATCCGAACCGTGTCTGCGACCTACACCACAGCTCACGGCAACGCGGGATTGTTAACCCACTGAGCATTGCAGGGACCGAACCCGCAACCTCATGGTTCCTAGTTGGATTCGTTAACCACTGCGTCACGACGGGAACTCCAGGGTACATTTTAGAATGTACCTCGCTTTGGGGTGGATTGGGTGTTTGAACTGAAGGAGGAAAAGGTGTCTTGGTTTTTGACTTATCCCTTTTATGGGGAGATGTAGAAGCCTGGGACAGAATCAGTTTGGGGGAAAAAGATCACATTTCAATTTGATGTCCACATGAGATGCTTTTTAATACATCCGAGTGGAAATGAAGAACCAACAAATGAACAAGCAGATCTGGAGCTTAGAGCAGGGTCTGGGCTAGAGGTACATATTTGTTGCCATTTAGATGGATACTTCTTCCCTGGTGTTCACCCAGCTAATGAATAAGAAATATGCATTTTGCAGATTTGTCATTCTTTAATGGACTTACTCCTTGATATGTTTTTCGTGGCGAAAAAAGCTGGAATCCTCCCAAATGAAAATTTCCTTAAAGAATTTTTGTCTGAAAAATGAAAATCGGACAGTTCATCGTTACCTTATTCTGCAGCCTTTATCCCATCTTTCGTAAAGTGTTTCCATGTCACTTTATTAACTTTCTCAGTCCGTAGCACTGTCTTCACATCCCCTAATTTTATCCATATCATTTTCTCTTAATCCTTCATTTAGAGGCAGGCTGCTATGTATTATATACACATTAATAATGAGACTAGTGAGAGGCAACTGTGTTCTCCTTATTCCTGGCTCCCTCTCTTTTTGTGGATTGATTCCAGTAAAGAGAAGGACACTTATCACTACGGGATGGGACATCCGGGACTTTTCTACTTTCCAACAACTGGAGTTTCCCTTTTGTCTTCTTTCCTTTGCTTTAACTGGATCTCATTTGAAAAAAACGCACAGAGTTTAGGCCTTGAGTAACTATAGGGCTTGCCTAACCTTTTATAAACCTTTTCCTCTGTAGCAGAGTAAGGTTTTATCCTCAACCATGCAGCTGCTGTCCAGAATCTATCTGAAGAGTATTTTCCAAGAGACCTGTATAGAGTTACCAATTTCCAGAAATGGGTAACCCTATACAGGAGAACATCTTGCAGGATCTGCATTCTTTATGGATTAACTGGCAGTTGAAACAGCTATCTTGTAGAACAAGAGTTTCTTCTTTCGCTTGGATCTTTTTTTAGTTTTCTCTCAATTAATCTCTTGTAGTGACCTAGAGTCCCGTAGGGATGTGAAGAGAGAAGAGGGAGAGGCCTTTGCTCGGGAACATGGACTTATATTCATGGAAACTTCGGCCAAAACAGCCTGCAATGTTGAAGAGGTACTATTTGGAAAAAACTAAGGAAAGCTTTTCAGAGATTACACCATATCTTTGTCCTTTTATTTAGAATTCTCTTCTATAAGACAAGGGTAAGGATAGGATGTCTTGGGGTCATAGTGGCCGTATGTCTCCTTTAAGGGAATTGGTCCACTTCTTTTTTTTTTTCTTTCCTTTTTAGAGACTGAGGCATATGAAGTTCCCATGCCTGGGGTTGAACCCAACTCCAGATCCTTTAACCCATTGCACCAGGCCAGGGTTCAAAACTGTGCCTCTGCAGCAACCCGAGCCACTGCAGCTGGATTCTGTGGGGGTTTTTTTTGGTCTTTTTAGGGCCCCACCCATGGCACATGGAGGTTCCCAGGCTAGGGGTTGAATTGGAGCTGCGTCTGTGACCTACACCACAGCTCACAGCAGCGCTAGATCCTTAACTCACTGAGCAAGGCCAGGGATTGAACCTGCGTCCTCATGGATGCTAGTCAGATACATTTCCACTGAGCCACGACAGGAACTCCTACATCTGGATTCTTAACCTAGTGCATCACAGAGGGAGCTCTCCATTCCATTTCTTTCTTTCTTTTTTTTTTTTTATGTCTTTTGAGGGCCCAACCCGAGGCATATGGAAGTTCCCAAGCTAGGGGTCGAATCAGAGCTACAGTTGCTAGCCACATCCACGGTAACGCCAGATATGAGCTGCATCTGCAAACTATGCTGCAGCATGTGGCAATTCTGGATCCTTTAACCCACTGAGTGAGGCCAGGGATTGAACCCACATCTTCATGGATATTGGTCGGATTCTTAACCCACTGAGCCACAGTGGGAACTCCCCTGTTCCATTTCTTTTTCCTTAATTCCTAAGATTTTACTTTTTTATTGGGTAGCATTAATTAGTTCAGTGTGGATTGAGACTACTGTTACTTGTAAATCACTTTAGTTAGAGGATCCTATGGGTTCTACTGTATAGTCTTTCCTAAGCCCGGTGTTGACTGTATCTTCAGTAGCTGAAAAGAGAGCATGTTTATTTTATTTTCAGAGAGTGCCAACCTAGTACATCTTGTGTCATTAGCAAAATACTGTAGAATCCCTTTTTTCTTTTTTTTGTCTTTTTGCTATTTCTTGGGCCGCTCCTGCGGCATGTGGAGGTTCCCAGGCTAGGGGTCCAATCGGAGCTGTAGCTGCCAACCTACACCAGAGCCACAGCAACGCAGGATCCGAGCCGCGTCTGCAACCTACACCACAGCTCACGGCAACGCTGGATCGTTAACCCACTGAGCAAGTGCAGGGATCGAACCCGCAACCTCATGGTTCCTAGTCGGATTCATTAACCACTGCGCCACGACGGGAACTCCAGAATCCCTTTTTTCATTCTGAAACTACTGTCAGTGCCTTTTACAGGGCTTTAGGGGACCATCTGTATTTTTACTCCATTCTCCTAATTCCTAATTCACCTTTGAAATCCAAAGAGGGATGATGTTGATATTCTCATTTTATAATTTCTCCAGCTAATCTTGAGCCTAATGCTATGATTTATGTCTCCTCTAGGCCTTCATTAACACAGCCAAAGAAATATATAGGAAGATCCAGCAGGGTTTATTTGATGTTCACAATGAGGTGAGATAGGGTGGGGGGCTGACAATTAACTTTGCTTTGTCTTAAACAGGACAGGACACTCCCTAGAATGTAAGCATTTCCTGTCTAACATCATACTACTTGAAACTATGCCAATTCGTACTTTATTTTTTATTTTTATTTATTTATTTTACTTTTGCCTTTTAGGGCCGCACCCAAGGCATATAGAGGTTCCCAGACTAGGTGTTAAATTGGAGCTGTAGCTGCCAGCCTACAGCCACAGCAACATCAGATCTGAGCCACATTTGTGACGTATACCACGGCTCATGGCAATGCCAGATCCTTAACCCACTGAGCAAGGCCGGGGATCGAACCCAAAACCTCATGGTTCCTAGTCGGATTCATTTGCATTGTGCCACAACGAGAACTCCTATACTTGATTTTTTAATGCAGGTGCATAGAAACCTGTCATCATTTTCTGTTTTTTCTCAAGTCTGACACCTCCGAATACTTGAAGAGATTACTAGTGATGTAAAAGGTTTATATGGGAGGTTTTCTTCTCAACCTCAGTTTTTCACTATTCCAGAGCATGTGGGAAGTGTGATTCTTTTTGTTTTTTTTTAAGGCCACACCTGCAGTATATGGAAGTTTCCAGGCTAGTGGTCGAATCGGAGCAACAGCTGCCGGCCTATGCCACAGCCACAGCCACATGGGATCCAAGCCATGTCTTTGACCTATACCACAGCTCCTGGCATCACTGGATCCTTGATCCACTGAGCGAGGCCAGCAATAGAACCTGCGTTCTCATGGACACTAGTCAGATTCATTTCCGCTGTGCCACAATGGGAACTCCAAGGAGGTGTGATTCTTAATTGTTCGTCAGGGCGATTTCTATAGAGCAAATTTTGGGGCAGAACAAACAAAAAGAATTATGTGCTAATATGCTGCTACCTCTCTTTTGCCTCCTCCTACTCTTACCTAATTACATTCTGCTTCTGCATAGCTTCTGCCATAAAACTTAATTATAACAGTCACTTTAAAATTGGGCTCAGGGAGTGTCCATCATGGCTTATGGGTTAACGAAACTGACTAGTATCTGTGAGGACTTGGGTTTGATCCCTGGCTTTGCTCAGTGGGTTAAGGATCTGGCATTGCTGTGAGCTGTAGTGTAGATCACAGACACGGCTCAGATCCTGAGTTGCTATGGCTGTGGCATAGGCCAGCAGCTGTAGCTCTGATCCGACCCCTAGCCTGGAAACTCCATATGCCATGGGTGCAGCCCTAAAAAAAAGACAAAAAACAGAAAAAAAACCAAATTGGGCACTGAGTTCCTATCGTGGCTCAGTGGAAATGAATCTGACTAGTATCCATGAGGACACAGGTTTGATCCCTGGCATCACTCAGTGGGTTAAGGATCTGGCATTGCCGTGAGGTATGGTGAACGTAGAAGGTGTGGCTCGGATCCCAAGTTGCTATGGCTGTGGTGTAGGGTGGCAGTTGCAACTCCTATTCAACAGGTAGCCTGGGAACTGCCATATACCAAGAGTTCGGCCCTGAAAAAAGGGGGGAGGGCACAAAAGCCACTTCTTGTGATCTATAATTCCACAGCTTGTCATCTCATCTTTATTGTCACAGATTATTATTCCACAGTCTGGCTAGGGCGCATGTTACCTGCCAAGGCCATATCTGCTTCTAAAAAATATAATTAATGATTTCTCCTTTTACTCCTTTCCTTTTCCCCTTTCCTTTTGCACGGAGGTGGGAACTATTGCCTCTTTTCTTTTATAGGCAAATGGCATCAAGATTGGCCCCCAGCAGTGTATTTCAACATCAGTGGGACCCAGTGCCTCCCAGCGGAGCACTCGTGACATGGGATCTGACTCTGGCTGCTGCTGAACATCTGGCCTGGACTTTTTTTTCCTTCCTGGAACAGCTTCAAATCAATAGGCTCAAAGAAAGAGGTCTTACTTGCTTTGGCTGAGAAAAGCCTCTTTTCAAGGTGTGATGTTTTGCCTTTCCACTTAAAGACCAGGGGAGAATTTGGGCCCTCATCCTCCTGTTTTAATTTCTAAAGTGTTAGGATCAAAGCTGATTGTCATGGTAGTTCAAAAATAAATTCTTTTATAAACATACACAATCTACTCCCCACCAAGAATTAGTAACAGAGGTCTAGGATATAATGCATGAGCACTTGAGATTACTGAGATCTGGATGACTTTTGGGTCATAGATCCTCTGTCTACGGATTTCATTGAGTTTTTTCACTTGCCACTTCATAAGAGTTGTTACAGAAGGCATTCCTTCTACTTGAACTGCTCAAAGATGCGGAATACTTCTCTGCCATCCCATTACTAGTTTCTCTGTCTCAGAGTAACTACAAAACGTTTGAGGTCAGCAGAATTGCTCCTGGACCTGTGGGCACTTACTATCATTACCTAGAAAAAACATCTTTCCCTGTTCGTTTTGTTTTAGGGACCAATCCTAACATGGGTAAGTCTAGTGTCTTTCACCAAATAGACTCCTACTGTTTCATCACACTCACTTTTTAAGGAGACCTATTTAGACTTTTTGCTCTAATCAAGCTAATCTGCTTAACTGGACATGACATATTTGCTTCCAAGTCTCTGCCTTTGCACACTCCCTACTCTCCACTGACATTATACTCAAGTCACATTTTTTTTTCTCCTGACATAGGGACTTCTGAACAATTATTGACACAGTACCCCTTGGCTTTCATATGTTTATTCATATGTGTATTTATTTGTATTTATGTTACTTTGTAAATATATTTTATAGTTGCTTTGTGTGTGGAATCTTTCTCCCCTATATAGGTTGTAAGCTCCTTGAGAGCAGGAACCATGCTATCCCTTTATTTTTGTAAACCACTTGCTCCACCATTTCTTCACAGTGCCTAGTGCTACTCATTGCTACTCATGTGATGTTGAATTTGACTGACATACTTAAAGACTTGGAACAGGTTTATTTTAGGCTGCAAAGGAAACAAAAGGCCTTAGAGTCATCTCTTTGTAATTCTCTCTCAGCCTCTTCCATCTGCTTACTCTAGATTCTGTCTTGCTTTTCTTCCTCTCCTCTCTCTCCTTTCCATGGCTCTTTGCCTCCATTTCACGCAGCATACAACAAGGTTGCCAGCTACCAAGCAGTCAAATAAGTGGGTACTTCTCTAGCCATTCTCCCTTTCAAGAGCATATAATACTAGTCAACTTTGCCTTTGCTTTATTCATCATGCAGCCTTCTGGGTCAGTTGCTGTATCATTTTGCCTTGATGCCCCATTCTCTTCTACAGCACTGAGGTCTTGTGAATTTCTCTCTCTCTTTTTTTTTGGGGGGGGTGTTGATGAATTGTTTCATTGTTATTAAATATATGCATGTATCCAAGCTGCTCATATATCATGTGTCATTTCTGATTGTATCCCAAGCATAAGTAGATACTCTCCTTCTAGGGAATTGTATCAAAGATATTGGAAGAGGCCTCCTTAAGTTACATTATTTTATACTGTAGTATTAAAAGAATGCCCCTAGCAGTAGTAGTAATTGTTAACACTGCACCACAGGAAGCTGGAAGGCATTTGGATTATTGCTCTGATTGTGGTTTTGTTTTTGAAAAGTCTTACCTCATTCCAAAAGGATTGAGGCTATTGAGTTTGGCCTGTTCCCTCACACTGACAACAAAACTAAAGTAAATATAACTTTATAGTTTCTGTATAGTTTTTCTTTACCAACAAAAAGATCTTCAGTCACTGGGATGTATCAGTGCATTGATCAGAGATAACATCCTATCTAGAGCTGTTGCTTTCAGAGTCATTAAAGGATACCAATTTGATATTTTGGAGTATATCTTTTTTTTTGTTTTTTTGTTTGTTTTTGTTTTTGTTTTACTTTTCTAGGGCTGCACCCGTGGCATATGGAGGTTCCCAGACTAGGGGTCAAGTCAGAGCTGTAGCTGCCGGGCTACACGAAAGCCAGCAACGCAGGATCGGAGCCAAGTCTGCAACCTACACCACAGCTCATGGCAAGGCCAGATTGTTAACCCACTGAGCAAGGCTAGGGATGGAACTCGCAACCTAATGGTTCCTAGTCAGATTCATTAACCACTGAGCCACGATGGGAACTCCTAGAGTATATCTTTTTGATCTGAATCTGACATCCAGTTGTATCATGCAAAGCACTAATAACCTCCTATACTCAACTATTTTACCAATTTTAAGGGAGGCATGAGAAGCATGAATTAAACAGTCATGAAGAATTATAGAAAGTGGATCTCTCACCCTCATGTGAAGAACGATAGTTATACGGTAATATGGGTGTTTGGTTTTTGAAGACCAGAGCCATTGGAAATCATACCATATATAGCAGTCTAAAGCATTACTATTTATAGATCATTGCAGAGAGCAGTCATCCCCTTCCCTCTTTCTATAATGCCTATTAATTGGTTCCTTTGCTAGTTTTATTTTGTACCCTTTGTTAGCAGAAGGGTAAGTTCTCACTCCAGAAACTTAGTAATTAAGGTCACATCTGTATATGCATTTACAGACACATTGTTCTGGTAAGTTCTAATACTGACATCAAATTTGATAAAAGAATAGCAGCAGCCGAGGGACAATTTGGCCAACAGATTTTGCTGTTACACAGAGAAATGTATTTGGCCAAATGTCAATCACCTTGGTGATAAAATATTGACACAGATGTCTCCTTAAGGTGTCTGAGCTTCTGCCACGTGTGACCATGCAAATGTTACTCCTTGAGAAATTCCTTTAATAATTTGGAAAGACTCCCTTCGCGAATTCAAAAAAGAAAAGCTGGAATTCCTGTCTGGTTAGGGGTAATGAGTCTGACTAGCATCCATGAGAATGCAGGTAAAATCCCCAGCCCCCAGGGTGGGTTAGGATCCCACCTTGCTATGAACTGTGGTGTAGGTCACAGAGGCTGCTTGAATCCCACATTGCTGTGGCTGTGGAGTAGGACAGTGGCAACAGCTCCAATTCCACCCCTAGCCTGGGGAGCCTCCATATGCTGCGGATGTGGCCCTAAAAAAAGAAAGGACAAAAACAAAACAAAACAAAAAGTTCTTGTAGCTAGTTGCAATACCAGTAGAGATTTAGACTAGAAAACACAGGAGAATCTTATTGAAGGCAAGAGAATTTCACCTACAATAAAATTATTTCCTTTTCAATTTAAACGCAGTTTTTAGGAAATTACTTTCTGAAGCCAATGTTTCTAAGGCTATCTCCTAACACACCTCCTCTTGCATATAATTTCACCTCTAAGACGTCTATCATTTGCTCTGTCTATATTCATGGGTAGTTTGTGTGTATTGATGAACTGAGTTTTTTTTTTTTTTTTTTAAGTTAAAATTCTTCCCTAAATTCTGTACATCTTCAACGGACTAGCGGTACTCTGTACTGACAAAGTCAGAGCACTGGACAACTTGCAAGAGAAGCATAAGGATTAGGAGCATCTAGAATAGATGCATCACCTATGTTGGTCTTAAGTGGATATACTGAGGAGTAAGGTGTCTCTAAAGGATTATCCCAGGAACTCGGAAAATCCACTCATTCCAAGAATTCATTTTTGCTTCTTTGATTTGGTTAAGGTGGCTAGATTTGGTTAGGATCTTTCACTTGTATGACGGGGGTGGGGGGGGTGGGGGTTGCCTCCGGGCACATTCAGCATTATTCCAGGCTTTCTCCCCATCGTGACTAAGAGGTATTCCGATTATACAAAGGAGTGTACACTGGGGTGGATCTAAATAGTCCGATTGAACTATTAGAACAGGGACTTCAAATTCCTTAAGCACGCCTTCTTCCTCCCGGCCCCAAAGCACCAGCCGGATCCAAGATGGCTTCCTAGAGACAGGTAACTAAATGTTATTTTAGTTTAGAGCGCCCCCAACGCCGGGGGTCAAGAAAAGAAGCCGAGAGATCTCAACGCCACAGAACTGACCCGTCAGAAGCGAGCTACCGCCAGATTTTATTTTCAATCAGGCATATCTGCGGTTGCCTCAGCCTTTTAGGACCTCCCACCCCAAGAGACTTCCTGGATGGCACTCAGTCTACCCTGCTGGAGGAGGCCGGCCGTCGGCCCTGCCATTGGTGGATGGGAGCGTAGGTGGGCGGGGCCAAGGGAGAATGGACTACTAGCAAGCTAGATTGAAGCGAGGGCTGACCATGCTCCGCCGGAAGGCGCCTTGTTCTCCGAAAGGGTGAGTTGAAACGCTGGCTGGAAAGGAGGGTACCAGGACTTGTTCAGGTAGGCTTTCCGCTCACGCCCGCCGCTTAGTGCTGGTCCAAGAGTCTTTGCAAACGCTGAGGCTCTTAGAATTGCTTTCCATAACTCATCCTCCTCCTCGCTCCCCCCGCCCCCTGCCCGTCCCCCAGTTGTGAGGAATCAGGTGCTGGGTGATGCTCTGGACTGAACCATTCTCCTTTGTGAGAGGCTGGGGGAGAGGGCGGCTGCCCGGCCCGGGGCCCGAGCCGGGCCGAGCCGCGAACCCGGCTGCTCCGAGCCCTGTGGAGTTTTCAAGGCTTGTCATTGCATTACTGAGCTTCGTGTAGATTTGAGACAGCTCCTTGTTCTCCTTGCTCCTTCCGTGGAGGGAAAACTCCCCGGCTCCGTTTGGTTACTCCATACTTTGGGCTCAGAAGTGGGAGGTTAGGGTTTTTTCCTTTTTTTTTTTTTTTCTTGTTTTTTGCCTTTTAGTAATAAAGGTGGATAGGAAAGCATGGGGTGAACGTGGGCAGATTGGTTTACGTTATTAGATGTAATTTCTGTGGATCTTTGGGAGATCAGAGCAGGCTCTTGGACAGTGTTTAGAGATGGGGAAGAGGAGCTCAAGCCTTGCATCTCCATTGACAGGTCTGCAGAGCTCAGTGGTTTTTCTGTTGCATTATGTAAACTCTTCACTAGCAGGAGATACCTCCCCCTGCCTCGGAATGAATGCAATTTTTTATTTTCCGTCTCCTGTGTCGCAGGAAATTTCCCTGCCATTGCAGCAGCTGTGAACATGTAGCAGTTCCTACCTTTTAAGGAGCAGTCCCGAAATGATTAAGGCCTTTAAGGACGAGGTGAATAGTGGTGTGTTGATATTTAGTGGACCAATCTCTTTTGACTCTTCACGCTCAGTGATTGAGCATAGTGAGCCAGAAGTCGAAGACTTGGCACTCCATGTCTTTTTCTTTTGAAGAATAGACATGGTGGAACGCCCCAAACACCAAAGGTCCTGCATTTTCTGCATTGTCTGTGTCTGCTGCATCCTACCATCACACTAGCATCCACAGACTGTTTACTCTTCATCTTGTTCTAAACCTGTCAGTTCAATTGGGGATTCTCTGACAGGGGTATCCGTAGCATCTGATGAGGTCCTATCTGGTGTGGGGTACTAGAAGGTGAGTTTGTGATTTGAATAATGTTCTCTGTTAGTTAATTAGGTAATGTCTTCTGCTTAGGAATTTCTTTTGTATTAGTCACCAAATAAATTTCAGAACAAACTGTGGTCAACCTCTTAGGGCCAAAATGTGGGAAGCTTCTCATTCCAAGTATTTTGGATTATCCCACCCCTTAAAAGAAAAGAAGAGCTATAGAAAGGAAAAACATTTTCCATTTAGGAAGACCAGTCACAAGAATGGTATGCTGGTGGGTCTTCAAGGCAAGATGAAGGACATTGGCCAAAGAGAGGGTAACTGTGTATGGGAGAGGTAGGCATGAGGGGAGGTTTAAAACTGAAGTAGCAAAGGAGTAATGGATTGGGATAAGAGATGATGGAGCAATGCTTGGGGACTCGCAGAGTTCTTGCCTTCCCCATATTTGATCTGTCCTGTGCATTTGGCCTTTTGAGTGTGTCGTTTCCCAAATTGACAAAATTGATTTAGACACGGATAGAAAATGATAGAAATAGAAATCTGCTGAGCTGATCTGATCTGGTTGTGAACCACCATAAAACACAAATTTCCCAGGACAGCCTTCTCTGCCGCACCCATTGGGTCATGGGTAGCAGAATCTTGGCATTGTGGTAACCACCACTGTAGTTTGGTTTGTAGCAGGAAAATTTGCCATTTCATGTGTAGGGTCAAGTTTCTGATAGGTAAGGTAGGGTGGTGAAGGGGGTCAATCTTTAAAAGAAACCATTGCACACGTGTCCTTAGAAAAGGATGCCATTCAAGGGGGGCAAAGCTACCACTTAAGATTAATTTGTGAGTGCCAGGTACTGTGCTTGCTTACTGAAAGAATGGAATTTGATATTCTCATCTGTGGAAGGACTAACATTTTCATAGCAGCCAGCTGAATGCTAAACGCTTTGAAGATATTTGTCCACAGTCCTGAAAGGCTTAAGCTATGCTCTGAGCTTACGCTGAGCCTAATACCCAAAGGATAACACATATTTTCTGAACCCTCTACTCTCACCCCTAAAAGTCACTCCACTTCTGGAGTTGCATTTGAGCAAGTCCCTGATGTGCAGGTCTTTGCTGGACCTATCCTTGCACTACTGTAACCAACTTAGTATTTACTGTTTTACTTTTAGCATTTGATCCATTGGTATACTATCATGTTATATGTTCCTTTAGTTAGTTAGTTATTCTTTTTCTCACAGTCAGTGGTCTTCCCTTTATCTTCCTGTTATGATTTTGTTCATGTTGCCTTTAGTTTTAACTTACATTGTGCTTTTTTGCATCTGTCTTGTTGAAGCCACTTAAGAATGCAGAAAGACCTAATTTTCAAGATGTGGTTTCTTGGGTACCTAGTACCCAGGTAACAGTTGTATATCTATATAAGAAAGCTGCAGTATAAACCACTTATTATTGCCTAAAGGTTAATTTAACCATTTATTACGTTCTAGATTTTATCCTGAATAACCTCCCCCTGACCCATTTTATTTTGTGTGTATACCTGTGTAAAGTTGTAATTCAACTTTTTTTTTTGCATTTGTTAACTCTATTCATATTGCCTTTAAGATTTTCATTGTATCTACATTGCAAAATAAGTCTACTCCTTGTAGTTATTGGGTGTTTTAATTTAAACTACAAAGTATGTTAGTCTGTGAGATTTCTTATTAAGTTATTCGGTAAGTAACATTTCTGTTTCCCTTTATCCATCACTTTTTGTCCTTCAGTAGATTCTTGGTTGTTTAATGTCACAAAAGCAAAATGGTCAGCTTTAAAATATCTTAATTCTTGCCTTCAGATTGTTGCAGCAGGAGACTTTTAAAATAAAGCACTTAATTTCTACCCACTAATGTATATTACATGATAATAAAAAGCCCAGCAGGGATAAATAGAAAGACTGGCATAGATAATTGCTTTACATTCACCTTCAGCAGGGGTGAATCCAGGAATGTACTCTAAGCAGTGCAGCGAGCCTAGGCAATGTTCTAGACCCTTCACATTCAGACTATCCAAGCATTTTTTTTTTTGCTTTTTAGGGCCACACCCGCATATGGAAGTTCCTAGGCGAGGGGTCGAATCAGAGCTGTAGCCACTGGCCTACACCACAGCCACAGCAACTCAGGATCCTAGCCAAGTTTCGACATACACCACAGCTCAGGGCAATGCCAGATCCTTAACCCACTGAGTGAGGCCAGGGATCGAACCGCATTCTCATGTAATGTAGTTGGGTTCATTACCACTGAGCCACAGCGGGAACTCCCAAACCAAGGATGTTAAACATTAATTCTGTTTATGCATAATTTTTAAGAAAAAATTGGCTTTGTCACTGAAACATTCTGGATTTTTATCCCCTCCATATATTTCCAGAGAAATTTATTATGTATGACTTCTTTTTATTTGGTATGTTCAGACTTAATTTCATTTTTTGTTTTTGATTTTGTCTTTTTAGGGCCACACCCTCCGCATATGGAGGTTCCCAGGCTAGGGGTCAAATCAGAGCTGTAGCCACTGGCCCGCACCACATCACAGCCACAGCAATGTGGGATCTGAGCTGTGTCTGCCATCTACACCACAGCTCATGGCAATGCTGAATCCTTAATCCACTGAGGAAGGCCAGGTATGGAACCTGTGCCCTCATGGATGCTAGTCAGATTCGTTTCCACTGAGCCACAACGAGAACTCCTATTTCATTTTTAAAAGGTAATTAAATGACATACAACTGAAATTACTAGATAATAATAGGACTGTGCTTCTTTTCTCCCTTGTATGTCAGTACCCTAAGTCTAATAGTTCTTGTCCTTTTGGTAATGTCCTAGTATTCCAGTAGTTAGTAATTCTGTAATAACACCTTTTTGTTTTGTTTTGTAGTTCTCCTAAAACTATGTTAGTAACTCTTTGAGAAAGGATATGTGTTAAATGAGTTCTTATGTAAAGTCTTTCAGATTTCCCAAACTGTCTGTCATGGTCACTATAGAACCCTTTGGAATATCCTGCCTCCTTTTTCTCTTCCACTACATACTTTGGGGATATGTTATATCTTTGGGAATTATCCCTTTGGTACATGGTCCCATTTGTGATATGGGAATTTTTGATTGGTTCTAGAAGAAACCAATGATTTCTGTAATTTGGCTGCCTGTGTAAAACCAAGTCATAATAGAGTTTTGTAATAGAACATGAAAATCATATTTCATATATTCTATAATTTTTCATGTTCTATTACAGTTATCAGCTATACATCCATCTAAATGGGCTGAATGACTGGGAAGATTCTCCTGGGTTTTTGAAGAGGGGCTACTAAGTTGCATGAACATTGAACTTAAGCTCAGTGTTTCGTTCTTCATTGTTTCCATTCAGTACCCAGTCCTTCTTTGTTTACTTATTAATTCTCCTATATAGTGCTTTTGCCTGTTTTTCAGGTATGCTTTCTGTTCGGAGGACTTTTTTCATGAGGTCTTACATATACATAGGTAATGGTCACTTCACTGCTCTCCTGGAAGTCATGGGAATCAAAAGTTGAGGCACCAGGGTCTGGGCATGTGAACTACCAAAAGTCAGCCCAGTCAGTCAGAGAACCGGAAGTTCCCACAGGCAGGCATTGTAAAGTAAATGAAGTACTCTGACCTAGACACTGGCATCATTCCTACAAACACAAAAAATGATTAATTGAATTACCTGTGTGTTGCCCTAGACACCAGGGCTGGTTGAAGTCTGTTCCATGGTTTCCAAGTTAAAGAGTTATACTGCTTTCTCAGCACAGTAGTCCTAGTCCTTTCATCCCACCCAGCAGTCCTGCTATTCTGATTGTGAAACTTTTGCATCTGTTTCAATATCCCACCATTCTGCTTAGCACATCAACACAAGCCAAGTCTCTTAAGGAGTAAATTTGCTTTGAGAGAAACCTCTAGTGGTACACTTTTAAATTATTGAACAGGGAATAATAAACTCCTTTTTATTTGCCTATTGTGTGCCAAACATTGTACATTATCTTTTAATCTTCAGAATAACCCTGAATATGTAGGTAATGCTACTTTCATTTTACAGAAGAGAAAAAAATACGACTTAGGTTAGGTAACTTAACCAGGTGTAGGGCTCTGGTTTGTTGGATTTCAAAGCTCCATTCATATCGTCTCCCCCTATTTAAAAGTTCACTGCTGGAATTTCCGTTGTGGCTCAGCGGTAACAAACCCAACCAGTATCCATGAAGACTCAGGTTTGATACCTGGCCTCACTCAGTGGGTTAAAGATCCAGCTTTGCCATGAGCTATGGTGTAGGTCGCAGATGCGGCTCAGATCCCAAGTTGCTGTGTCTATGGTGTAGGCCAGTGGCTGTAGCTCTGATTTGACCCCTAGGCTGGGAACTTCCATATGCCGTGAGTGCGGCCCTAAAAAGAAAAAAAAAGAAAAAAAAAAAGAAAGGTTAACTGCTGACCCCTGTAGAACTGCCTTTGACCACAGCATTAGTCAAGTAGGCGTTCCATTAACAGGCACAGCCTTTAGCAGTTGTAGAACCTTGAGAATGTAAACATTTTTTTGTCTTTGTATCTCTGTCTGTTAGAAGGAAAAAAAAAGTTTCCTTTATTTAACTTAGTTATTTGGAAGATAAGAATATGTGAAGTACTTTAAACTCTATAGAGGAAAATTACTTGGTCAGTCTTGCAAATAACTCCATTTTTTAGCCAGTGCAAGTCAGACTAGCCCACTGAATTCATCAGTCTCTTGTCAGTGGGTCATTTTGTGTGCCTAGAGGCACAAATGTGATAGTAACGGTGTTTTTCCTCCCCTGCCACACACACTTTTTTTTAACATTAATGTTGCCATGAAAAGAGTCCTTCATAAATTATTAAGTAAATGTTTCTATTTTTCTGTTAGGTTGAAAAAAATATATATGTCTTGGCCCAGTTAAAGTAGGGCCTGAATGGTGGTGTGGGAGGGTAAGAGGACCAGAACTCTTACCTGACTTATGTGTATGGTGGGGAGAGGGTGAAATGGGCAAAGGGGATCAATTGTATGGTGGTTGTTGGAGAGTAAATTTTTGGTGGTGAGCATGTGGTAGTGTATACAGAAGTAGAAAAATAATGTTGCACACATGAAACTTACATAATGTTATAGACCGATATAACCTCAGTTTAAAAAAGAATTGTATATATCATTACTTATGCTGGATGTCCGAAAGTGGTGTCGTACATGGTGGATATATTCATCCAGTTAGGTATTCCTCATCTGGAACCCAGAATATTATTTTCATCTTGGTGAACATGTGCCAGTGAAGAGCAATTTCTCCAGATCCTGTCTAACTTGACCGAGGGGCAATGATCCTTTAAGAGCAGGATCCTATTTTCTGTCTTTAGATTTAGACCAAAACCCCCAAGATTTTACTGGAAAAAAAGTCTGCAGTGAGGCTGACGTAAAAATGAACCTATGCCTGGAGTTCCCTTCGTGGCATAGCAGAAACGAATCCGACTAGGAACCATGAGGTTTCAGGTTCGATCCCTGGCCTCACTCAGTGGGTTAAGGATCCAGCGTTGATGTGGGCTGTGGTGTAGGCTGGCAGCTGTAGCTCTGATTGGACCCCTAGCCTGGGAACCTCCATATGCCTTGAGTGTGGCCCTAAAAAGCAAAAAAAAAGAAAAGAAAAGAAAAGAAAAATGCACCCATGCCCCACTTTTGAGTCACATGGGTACATTTTCATCCATTTACTTCTTGCCACAGCCTTAAATTGGCCACCATTAAGGCTTTAAGTTCCCAAGCCTAAAGGACATAACTGAAATTTCATTGCTTTCAATAGTGATTATCTATATCTCACTATAGAAAATAGTCTTTGATGTGCATTAGATGCATCCTCTTTTGCTGTATGTAAAAGCTGTGTCTGATAAAGGTCCTGAAAAGTAAGGATGCCTAGGATTTTATGATGCCTTTTTTGAGTGTTTCTGGTAGGAAAGATGCCACTGCCCTTTACTCTCTCAGCAGTCTGAGAGAAGCCCTTGGTTTCGGTTGGTCGGATACCTCCACATTACCCCTCTGCAGCCCCACTCCCACTCACCTTTGGCTGGAAGCTGAAAGTGCATTCCTGCAACAAAAGTACATTGAGTGTCCGTTACCACCTGATAAGGAAAGGAAATATTGTAATAAGTCATTGTAATAAGTAATATTGTAATAAGTCATACACAGTCCTTGCCCTTGTGCAACTTGCATTCTAATATGGGGGTGAGGGAAGATGGCTATTAAACAATTATATGACCAGTTATTCAGCCTACTACAAAAGAGAAATTATGCATATTACAGGAGAATTTATAATAGGGGCATGTAACCCTTAGTATAGTTGAGTGGTTAAGACTGTGACTTCTAAAGTTCCCGCTGTGGAACAACGGAATATGCAGTGTCTCTGAAGCACTGGGATGCAGGTTTGATCCTGGGTACAGTGGGTGAAAGGAGCAGCTGTGGAGTAGGTAGCAACTGTGGCTCAGATCTGATCCCTGGGTTGGAATCTCCATGTGCTGCGGGACAGCCAAAAAAGGGGCGGGGGGAGAATGTGACTTCTGAAGCCACACTACCTAAATTTGAATCTGGCACCACTTTCCACTAGCTGTGGCCTGTTAGACAGATTGCTTCTCTCTCTGTGCCTCAGTTTCCTCATCTATAAAAAATAGATAAGTTATTTCAAGTTTAAGAAAATTGAATATGATTTCCCACTGTGGCACAACGGGATTGGTTTGATCCCCAGCACAGTGGGTTAAAGGATCTGCTGCACTGCCGCAGCTGTAGTGTAGGTCGCACCTGCAGCTTGGATTTGATCCCTGGCCTGGGAACTCCATATGCTGCAGGGAGGCCAAAAAAGAAAGGAGAAAGAATGAAAATTAAATATGCCAGTGCATTTTCATTGTCTAGAAGAAGGCCAGTTGTGTAGTGTACACTCAACAAGTTTGGCTCTTTTTTTGTCTGGGAGGTCATGGAAAGCTTTTCTTTGAAATGATGCTACTGAAGTGAGCTTTGAAAAATAAGAATTAAATAGGCAGAATGGAGGGGAACCAGTCAGAAGGCAATTGCAGTAGTCCAGGGACGTGAGGGATGGTAAATTGATCCAAAATGAGGCAGATGTGGCTGGATGTGAGGGATATTTAGTAGGTAAAAGGCAGGATTTTAAAATATTAGATAGGGGTGGTAAGGAAGAGGCTTTTCTGGTCTCTGTGGCCATAACTGAATAAGAGATGCTGGAGGATGGTTACACTCTGTGTGTGCTCATACATGGTGGTGATTGTGGAGGAGGCTAGAGAAACTGCAAAGGAGTCAGTCTCCTTGAGGCAATAAGCCTCTTATAGGGAAAGGTGGACAAATGGGTTAGCCAGGGAGACTGGAGATGCTACCAGGAAGAGCTCTTGAGTAAGCAAGTGAAACGCACAGGCCTGGAGTTCAGGTCCCTTGCCCAGAAACATGAGAGACATAAAGCATATAGGTGGTTCATTGAAGAAGATAATGAATAGTAATTGAGGCCATGTATATGAATTAGATATTCTTGAAAAGAAAGTACAGAATGAGACAAAAAGAGGGCCTGGAACCAATGCTTGGTCAACTTTAGCAATTAGAGGCTGGTAGAGGAGAAGAGTAGCAAAGGAGAATTGGGCAGAGTATTAAAGCATAGTTGATTTACAATGTTCTGTCAATTTCTGCTATACAACAAAGTGACCCAGTCATCCTTTTTTCTTTTTATGGCTGGAGCTTTAGCTGCAGGCCTGTGCCAGCCATGGCAATTCCAGATCTGAATACCATAGCTTGTGGCAATACCAGATCCTTAACCCACAGCATGAGGCCAGGGATTTAACCCACATCCTAATGGACACCATGTTGGGTTTTTAATCCACTGACCCGCAGTGGGAACTCCAGGATCCCTGAGTTGGATGCTAGTGACTTAGAACATCTATAGCAGGTTTAGGCTGACTAAAGCCAGTTAGTTTTACATGATTTTCAGACTCTAGAATCTGAAGTGTTGTTACCCCTGTTTGCTTTAAATTAGATTTAATGTAGAGGAAGTAAGAGGTGCAGTGCATTTTCAAGTTCATAGATATTAGCCGGCTGAAGTTAATGAATTATTCTGAAGGTCATTAGTCTGAGTGGTGACCCCCTCTAAAGCTGATTAGCATCTCCCGGGTATGGAGAGACTGGCAAAACCAAATTTGTTTCCAACTATCTATCCAGCAACATTTGTTGAGTACTTCCTGGAACATAGTGATTATATACCAAGATGTGTTCCAGGAGTTCCCACTGTGGCTCAGTGGTAACGAACCCCACTAGTATCCATGAGGATGCAGGTTTGATCTCTGGCCCTGATCAGTGGGTTAAGGATCTGGCGTTGCTGTGGCTGTGGTGTAGGCTGGGCAGCTATGGCTCTGATTCGACTCCTAGCCTGGGAACCTCCATATGCCACAGGTTTGGGTCTTAAAAAAAAAAAAAAACAAACCAAAACAAACAAACAAAAACCCCCAGTAGGTGTGCAAGGTGTTTCATTATTCCTCATTAATGGCCCTGTAATTTGATCCACCTTTGTACAGAGGCTGAACTGGGTGGGACAGAAATTTGAACCCAGATCCCTCATCATTCCTCCACATACAAATGTAACTAAAATGTGAAGTAAAAGATACTTATCCCAAAAGAGTACTTAACAAAATGCTATGGAAGCTCATATGGGACCGATTACTTTTGACTTGATAATGAAAAGTAGGGAGGCTTTCAATTATTAAATCCAACGGACATTTTATTTTTATTTTTATTTTTTTTGGCTGCACCTGCGACATGTGGAAATTCACAGGCCAGGGATCGAACCTGTGACACAGTAGCAACCCAAGCCACTGCAGTGACAGTGCCAGATCTATCCTCAGCCTGCTGTGCCATAAGAGAACCTCCCCAATGGAGATTTTAAAGTTCTTATAAGACATTTTTGCATTGCTGATGTAATTCATCACTCTTTCCTCCTGTAACACTCTTTACTTCTGTGACATTGCACTCTGTTTCTTTTGCTTTTCCTTTAATAGCTGCTTAGTAGGTATATCTTATTCTGATTCTTAATTCTTGATGTTCTTCTGGGTTCCTCCTTAGCTCTTCTCACTTTACACCAAACTTCTCAAATTTGGGGGTTTCTAGCTAAGTGTTTTGTTTAGTCTGCATAGTATTTAAAACCTTTTAAAAAGTTAGTCAGGGAGTTCCCGCTGTGGCACAGTGGGTTAAGAATCTTACTACAGCAACTCAGGTGACTGCGGAGCTGAAGGTTCAATCCCTGGCCTGGCACAGTGGGTTAAAGGATCTGGTATTGCGGCAGCTGTGGCTTAGGTTCATCAGTTTGTGGCCCGGGAACTTCCATATGCCATGGGTGCAGCCATTAAAAAAAAAAAAAAAAATTAGTTGAATATATTGAAAACCCGGAAGATTTACATAAAATTCTGTACTTCTGGCTTTTGAAAAACCTGGAGTTCTCTCTCAACCTTGAATTGCATTTCTATATGGCAACCCTTAACTAGAGCTGACTAGCAGCTGCTCTCTTTGGAATGGACATCCAGTTCTTTATAGACCCCAGTGTTCTCTCATCTTTCCCAACAATATTGGTGCTGTGTTTCTTAAACTTACTCTGCTGTGTGTGTGTGTGTGTGTGTGTGTGTGTGTGTGTAGGTTTTTAGGGCCACACCCTTGGCATATGGAAGTTCCCAGGCTAGGGGTTGAATCAGAGCTGCAGCTGCCAGCCTACACCACAGCCACAGCAATGACAGATCTGAGGCACATCTACAGCCAACAAACACCACAACTCATGGCAATGCGGGATCCTTAACCCACTGAGCTAGGCCAGGGACTGAACCCAAGACCTCATGGATACTAGTTGGGTTCATTACCACTGAGCCACAACGGGAATTCCTCCACTCTTTTTTTTTTGTATTTTTTTATTACAGTTGATTTACAGTATTCTGTCCATTTCTGCTATAGGAACTCCTCCACTCTTAAAACTACTATTTTGATACTGATAATTCTAAATCTATATATAAGCAACTTTTGGATTTATACATCCAACCTCCTATTGAGTATCACTACTTAACATGCTGTAGGCAATTCAAACAAAACATGGCTGAAGTCATTTTCCCCTGTAAACTCTAGATTCTGCCAATTTAAAAAATTTTTTATTTATTTATTTTGTCTTTTGTCTTTTTAGGACCGCACCCTTGGCATATGGAAGTTCCCAGACTATGGGTTGAATCAGAGCTGTAGCCACCAGCCTACGCTACAGCCACAGCAATGTGAGGATCCAAGCTGCATCTGCAACCTACACCATAGCTCACTGAAACACCAGATCCTTAACCCACTGAGCAAGGCCAGGGATCAAACCCAAGTCCTCATGGATACTAGTTGGGTTCATTAACTGCTGAGCCACAACGGGAACTCCCTCTACCAATTTTTATCCTAAGTATTACTCAGCTCTGTCTCTTCCTTACTATCTTTTTTATGAGAGTTGCAACATTTATTTCAGGTTCTCTCTCTTTGTTTCTTTTTTTGCCTTACCTGTGGCACATGTACGTTCCAGGACCAGGGATCGAACCTGCGCCACAGAAGTGACCAGAGTCACAGAGGTGAAAATGCAGGAGCCTTAACCTGTTAGGGCATTATAGAACTTTCCCATCATTAACTTTTGAACCTCACTGCAGTGATTTGGCTCTGATCATCTTGTTAGGATTCTTGGTTGCAAATAACAGAAATCATCTTTTGGCTAACTTAAGCAGAATGGGAATTTATTCTAAGGATATTGTGTGACTCACAAAATCAGTGGGAATGCTAGAGAATCTGGTTTAGAAAATGATCTGAAATCATGGGAGAACATGCCAGGATCACACCGTTGAACAGTCAGTTTATGATGCTGCAGAATCCCAGTGTCTGCCATTGCTGAATTTGTCTAACTTGTCGGTTCTGAATTTTTGCATTATCGCTGCAAAGTCAAAGTTCTCCACAGGAATGTCCACTTAAATTAGGTTAAGTCGTGTGCTTATTTCTGCTTCCCCACCCCCACTTCATTCCTCGCTGCCCTAACCCCAGCTCTATAGTGGGAGGTAAAGATCCGTCTTCCTTTGAAGACTTTTACTTACCTTGAGCTATTTCCCCAATATAGGAAAGGGAGTTTTGATTGCTGAGTAGAAAAAAAAAAAAAAAAGCAAATATCCACTATACAGCTCTTTTCTGGACTACCATAGCAGCTTCCTAGCTACTTCTGTGTCCTCTGTCCCCTGATGGCCCAAATCTATTCTCTGTCTGGCTCTAACATCCAGAGTTAGCTAACTAAAATGCAGTTCTGACTACGTCATTTCACAGAGCTGAGTAATACTTAGGATAAAAATTGGTAGAGGGAGTTCCCGTTGTGGCTCAGCAGTTAATGGCTGCTGAGTTAGTGGCTCCTCATCCAGCTGTAAGAAAATAATTTGTCACTGAAGGCTTTCTTTAAAGGGTCTCGCCCTCACCTCTCCTTTCAGTCTTGTCACCCTCTAATTTCTTCTTTGCAATGTACATTTTGGCAAGACTGAACTGAAGAACTACTTAGAGTTTCTTCTACATGCGTCATGCTGTTTTTTCCTTGCTCTGCTTAGTTTTACCTTTTCCTCTTACTGTCCCTACTGCCTGAATACCCTGTTCTTGTAGCCCACTTTACCTTCCCTAGTTAACTCCTCCTTATCCTTTAAGAAACTACTTCCTTGATACCTTTTTCTTGTGTTAAGTCCCTTTCATCTGTGTTCCTGAAATAGCCCCTTGTTTATTTCATTGCCGTGTCATCTTGAAATTGTTTACATTTGTACTATTGTCATAGTCTCTACTCTTCACCCTCTCCCCACATGTATACACAAATACACTCCTATCTGTTGTGAGTTCTTTGAAGGTGGAGACTGTCTTATTCATCATTGGTTCTCTAATACTACCGTATTACTCCGTTTATTGTATGCTCAATAAATGGTGAGATAATGAGGCATTTGATATAGATCTTAAAAGGTAAGTAAGATTCTGATAAGGCATAGAAATGGAATAAGGATGACATAATTTGAAGGCAACAGTATTAGCTAGGCTTAGATGAGAAAAAATATATGACAATATCAAGTTGTCTTTTTTGGCCAGCATGTCTGTGTATCTGTAGAAGAGTAGGAAATAAGTCTGGGAAGGCAAAATATGGTCTTAGGAATTATGTTTTAAGTAACAGGGAACCTTTGAAAGTTTTCAAGCAAGGGACTGATTTGGCCGTTCTGTGTTTTAGGAAGTTAATCTGGTAGCAGAAAGGATTAGTAGGGGGAAAGATCAATTATGAAGCTTCTTTCTCTTACACAAGCAACTGTATAAATAA
The DNA here is from genome assembly GCF_016906955.1 of Phacochoerus africanus. Lineage (NCBI taxonomy): Eukaryota > Metazoa > Chordata > Mammalia > Artiodactyla > Suidae > Phacochoerus > Phacochoerus africanus. Next base: position 78,934,438 of record NC_062552.1, read on the forward strand.
AGAAGTGGCAGCAGAAGTAGAGGAGTGAGATACATGAAATTCTGACTTTGCCATTTTGTTTCATAATTGAATCACTCAGCTCTAAACCTCAGTTTTCTCATAGGTGCAGGAGGACTGACTTGATATGATTGGCAAGTCTTTGCCAGCTCCAAAATCTATGATATATTTGCAGGATAGTCAATGGGACTTTGCAAATGACTTAACGGTGGATACAAGAAGAGGTTTCAGAGGCACCTTTGAGGTTTCGAGCCTCAATGAATGGGAAAACAGTATTGCTTGTTTGAGTGGGGATTGTGTGTCCTTAGCATTAGTGGTAGTAAGATCTTCAAAAATAGATCCAAGGCCAGGTTGATCTTCTTCCTCCTTTGTGTCCTAGAGCACAAAAAAATAGGATTTCAGCAGAAACTAGTGGTCAGGACGTAAGCAGCTGTTTTTATTAACAGTTTACGTTGGGGTAATTTAAGCTTGCCTACCATGCTTCTGAGGTTGGCCACCCTGGGGAATTTGAGTGCTCTCAAGTGCCATGGCAAACTGGACACTGGCCCATATGTCAGAGGGGCTGAGTTTCAAGAGAAGAAGTGAAGACCAGGTTTGGGGATGAGGAGTGGGTGTGTCTCTTGGAGAGAGGTGCTGGGAATTGTTCGTGGGTGCCTGGGGTTCCTTTCTAGAAAGTGATACGGCTGCCCAAGGGTCAGAGTATCAAGAATGCAGTTTGGTTTGTGGCAGAGAGAGTCTTTTAAAAGTAAAAGGCTCCAATGCTCCAGCAATTGGGCGGACTCACTCCTATGATGAGGGCAGATTTGGTCCCTTTTAATAGGTCGTGGAATAAGGTGTAGTCACTACAGCAAAGGGGTTGACAGGGCTGCTAGAAGAGAATCTAGAGGGGGGAGGAGTTGGCCTAGTGTGGAACCCTCCCTCCCGAGTTTAGACTTTGGTGTGCAGAATACAGTATAGGTGGTGGAGGAATTTAATCCCCAGGACCAGTTTCCCGTAGCTTGAGACCGTTTCTCTGGCCAGCACACCTCCAGTCCCTTTTCTTTTTTTTTAAGCAAGCTGCAGGCTTCGCCTCGGCCCTAGAAACCGGATAGGCCTCTCCGTGCGCTCTCAACCTAACCCCGCGGCGGCGGGGGAGGGGGAAGCTCTGTTTAGTCCCACCCTTTGCGCTGTTTTGCGTCTTTGCGCCCATGGTGAGTGGCAGTGGGGTTTAGCCAATGGGGACGCGGGGCGGGCAGGAGCATCAAGTTAGGCTGCGCAGGAGGAGGGGGAACTGGTGCTGGAGAGACAGCGAGAGGGGCGAATCGGCCCCCCACGGCCGCTGCAGGTAAAGGCACCTCTCTTACCCCGCGGGGTGAGGCACAGCTCTTTTTCTTCTTCTGGGCTTGTCGGGCCTTCCCGCCTGTAGCTTTCGCCCTAACATTGCTCCCACCGGGGCATCCACACCCCCCCCCCACACACACACACTCCGCATCTTCCCGTCTTGGCCATCCCCACCCTGGAGGGCACCTCGCTAGCTCACTCTCTCAAGTGCATGTACCTCCTCTTCATTTTCCGGGCTCCAGTTGTCAGAAATCTCTCTCCTCTGCTATATGGGCCTTCCTGGCACCAGCCCCGGCAGTATGAGCAGGTAATGTACACGGGTCCCGGCCACCCCCGCCCCCAGTCGCGTTTTCCTCCCCATCAACCCCTCACTTCCTTACCCTGCCCCTTCTCTTCCACAAGAGTACATAATTTTTGTAGTTTCTTCTTTACCCCCTTGAACATACGTACATGATTTTAGAGTTCATAGTTGCCTATTTCGCCTTCCCTGTTTTTCAGAAGGACTCACTTTACCAGCCATATTTGCCCCCAAATGTCCATACCCTGTTGAGGTTTGAGTGCATTTTCCTTCGGTAATTAGAAAAACAAAAAACAGAGTGGCCACAAATTTGGTCGTGAGAATGGTGAAGATAGAGAAAATGGCTTAGGATCTCGATCTTCTTGAGGAAATCTCCCGAGTGGCCTTAAGTTAATAGCTCTATTTCTTACCGTCTGTGTCCTTCCATCCTGATCCTCTGCTGACCCTAAATTGTGATTACATTCACCTTGGATGCTTATTTCCCATTTCTATAAGGTTTGAGACCCTTTGGGTCTCACAGATGTCTCCTTGGTACAGTTTTTAAATCATTCTCTTAAAATTATGTTGGTGATTTTCATCTTAAACCTTCTGATTTATTTTCAAGGGATTTCTTGAAACAGTTTCTACCCATCTTTTGTTTCAACAATGTCTGCAGCTGATCCTCTTGAAAGGATACAGTTTCCAATAACAAGATTAATACTTTGAAGTAAAATAGTTTGTTCTTTTCTGAATCTTTGACCAGTTAGAGGTAAAGTGGGCTTGGCTGGTACTTCTAAAAGTGTATATTGCAAAAAAAAAAGGTCAGTATTTGTCAATATGGTATTTGTCTCTTATCTTCGAAGAGGATGGGCAGTACAGAGAAATCTGTAAATGGAGATACAGTTCATTTTATATAATTTTATGTATTAGACAACTGGACTGATTTCTGTTCCAGTGTTTCTCATCCACCATAAACAGTATGATAAACCATGAGAAATCTTATCCCACCACAGAGATGTTAATAATCCTTCCAAACCAGGGGTGCTTCTCCTTTCTCTGTCCCTGCCTATCCCCCCCAGGCTGCTCCTCTGCCACTGGTATCTTTTACAGATCCTCACAGGCCAAGAGATATCATCCAGTTTTATTGAATATAAATAACATAAACAATGGTATGTGTTTTCCTTTTATAACTTGTATCACTGAATATACATTTTCAAACTTTACATACCTTTCATCTCCCAGTGAGAATCACTGCTTTGTTGAAAGGTATGGGGGAAAGTATAGAGGAGAATTAAAATAAAGCCCTTGGAGTTCCCGTCGTGGCACATTGGAAACGAATCCGACTAGGAATCATGAGGTTGCAGGTTCCATCCCTGACCTCACTCAGTGGGTCAACAGTCCGGCGTTGCTGTGAGCTGTGGTGTAGGTTGCAGACGCGGCTCGGATCCTGTGTTGCTGTGGCTGTGGCATAGGCCAGCGGCTGTAGCTCCAATTAGACCCCTAGCCTGGGAACCTCCAAATGCCACAGGTGTGGCCCTAAAAAGCAATAAAATAAAGTAAAATAAAACCCTTTATGATTGGACAAACAGGTTGTTACTGAAATGGGTATGGGTAAGGAGACATGTAGAATAAGAACAAGAGAGTTGGGACTCTCGGTTTCCAAGAAAATCCAGAAGAACTGTATTAGAGGTAATAAAGCTGCAGAACATCAATTTGTGCTTACTTTAAGGGGAAGGAGTAGTTCCTCCTTTAAGAAGCAGGTGAGATGAAGGGCTATTATATGAAGAATTTCTCTGGCTTGTTATTTGGAAATTATAGATGCGTGGCTTTGGATTTTAACCTTTGCTGAAGTTCTGCTTCTCCCCAGCTCCCATCCCACCCCCAAATTTTCCGTCATTATTCTGATCATTAGTTTGAAATCATGGAAGGTCATAGAGGACAACCATCAAACTCTGTCTTTCCTTTGGAGCATATACATGTCTTTTTCTTTGGGGCACTGGTAGGTGAAGACTAGCTTTTCATTCTCAATATGATATAAGTCTGTTATGATTTCTTTATCTAGGCAGTTGCTTTACTTAGGGATATCTTAAGGGTTTCACGTATTTGGAATTTTTCACCAGGATTTAAACCATAGAAAGAGAATCCATGGAATAGATGAGCTTGGTAGAATAGGCCAGATATGGATATAGCCAGGATGACCCACAAGTCGGAATAGAAAGAGGGGTGAAGAAGTTGGAGGTATGTTCCTGAGAAGGTTTAATCTTTTGCGAGTCAAGGACAACGTAAAGGTGTAAGGCCAGAAAGAAGCAGGAGGAGATCTGTTTCGGCACAGTGGGTTAAGATCTGATGTTACTATAGTGGCTTGGGTTGCTGCTGTAGCGTGGGTTCAATCCTTGGCCCAGGAACTTGTGTGTGCCTTGGCATGTGTGCCCCCCCCCCCAAAAAAAAGGAAAAGCAGAAAACTAGGATTAAAATATTTGTACAAGATGAATTAAGTCAGTAGAGGTGAATTTATGGGATGGGACTAAGAAATAGTGAGACTTGAGTGTGTGGCATTAAGTCAGTGGTGAGGTTTTTAAATTATTGGACAATGACTATACCAGAAAAAGCAGAAATTTGGCCCCAAGATTGGAAAAGGAGACAAATGATAAGTGCACTGACCTTTAAAGACTTATACTTGAGTCGTATAGAAGCAAGAAATATGTTGGAAACTGCTAGCCTGGTTTCTCCCCTTAAAAAATGAGATCTTTCTCACTGTTTGAGATTGGGCAGTTGTAGAGGGATGGAAGAGCATTTGAGTGAAAAAAAAGCAAGTAGTCCTGGAAAGGACAAAATATGCCATGGAAGAAAAAGCAGGTTAAAAACTATTATTATCAGCATAAACTTGTAGTTAGTGGAAACTTTCACTGTAGTTCTTTGTGATACCTAACTGTTAGATATTTAGTGTAACTTCTCTGACCGTGAAAAGGAGATGAACGATAATAGGCAGCAAAGTAGGGCATAACTAGAAAAAAGTTAATGGTAGTATTGAGAAAACTTATAAAATTATTGAGTAGATTTTCGTTAAATCAAGAAACATCCGTAACTCTTCTGATCACCATTTTGAGGAGCTTTGGGGCAGGTGTTAGATAGGAGAGGGTGGAATGAGCTAGTGGAATAGTTTAGCCAGGGAAGTGATAGGGACCCTGGTTGAAATGTGAAGGGTATACAGTTACTGAGGCTAGGAAGATCTTGTTTAACATTGGTAGAGACGCCATGTATGCTTTGTAGTTTTGACTGATATGCCAACCTCTGATGAATCAGTTCTCTTTATCTATGTCAGAGTTTCTGGGCTGTTTACCCACATTGTGTCATTTAAAAAGGATAGCTGAAATGGGTTAAGGAAGGGGGAAAAAAGTTTGGGGTTGTGTGAAAATTCTTCAGTCAAGTCTGTACTGTGTCACTGACTGATTTCTTCTCTGTTGTCTTTTAAAAGTTAGGAGAAATGGTGTTATTAAGCAAGACTCCTGGATTGACAAATATTGATATCATATACAAAGAGCAGACACTACATTTTCATATAGTTTAGTTATCTAGTAATGTATTTATAAATCCTTGTCTTAGTTGTTCCTTTTTCCAGCATTTTTATGAACATAAAGCCCCAGATGTGGATTTAGTAAACATACTTTCAGTTATTTGTACAACAGTTTTTCAAGATCGGAAGCTTTCTTCAGTCTCATCCTAGAATCAGGGAATACCATTTAGTTTTGCTTAAGGGCTGAATGGTTCATTCCAGACACTGCAAGCAAATAGTTTAATTCATTAAATATTTTTGGAGGACCTACTGTGTATGCACTATCCTGCTGGTTCTTTAAGGATCCGCAGATGAATAAGACATGATCCCTACCATGCAGGAACTCTTGTCTCTTGGGGAAACAGGAGCTGGGCCACCATGGAGGATTGTGCAGGGTGTGCATTGCACATGTTTATTATCATCGTAGATAATATGTTTAGTGTGACAGTTTTCCAGCAGATGGCAGACAAGCATCTTGAGGAGGAGACAGCTTTTTATAATTTGCACAAAGGAACCATTTGGGCCTTCGGAGGAAATGGACCTGAGACTTATTGTAATCAATGTTGAGTATCTAAAGTGCTTTAAATTAAAGTGCAGACAACACCTGGGTATTTAAAAAAGGTGAGGAAACCAAGTCATCACAAATGGCTCATCTTATGGAGAGGTTCAGGGCTCACCTTATGGAGTAGAAGACCTTTGAGGGTGGTAGAGATTTCAGCTGAAATATTTGGGAGGAAGGTGTGAGGATGTTCCAGGGAGAGGCTACAGCATAATAGGCAAAATCATGCAGATAGCAATGTCATTAAGGGAACTGTATTGTCTAGTTGGACTGGAATGTAGGGTAGGGTATATATAGGGAGTGATGGGAGTGAAAGTTGGGAATATAAACTGGAACTGGAACTAAATTGTAGGATTCTTTGAATCTCTTAGGAAGTTTTTGATCTTAAATATGAGAAAGTGCGGAGGGAACTTCATAACAGAAATACTGTGTATAGATTAATTGATAGGTTAACTAGAATAAAGTTTGTGAAACTTCCTGGGTAAAATTTTGGTTAAAGGTGGCTATTTTTATCAGTAGTGAGTAAAAGTATCTAAAATACAAGGGAAACTTATAAAATAGAGAAGTCTTTATCTACCTATAGTCACTGAAGTATTGCTGGTATGCTGTTAAGTTCTGTCAGCTTAAGAACCTGAAATAAAAGGTGAATAAATATTAAGTTTTCTAATCTCTACTTAAGAATGATAATTGTAAAAAGAAGTGGACAGGAGTTACCATCATGGCTCAGTGGTAATGAACCCAACCAGGATCCATGAGGACGCAGGTTTGATCCCTGGCCTTGCTCAGTGGGTTAAGGATACAGCGTTGCTGTGAGCTGTGGTGTAGTTTGCAGACTCGGCTCAGACCCCACGTGGTTGTGGCCTGGATTGGCGCTGCAACTCCAATTTGACCCCTAGACTGGGAACTTCCATATGCCACAAGTTCAGCCCTAAAAAAAAAAAAAGAAATGGACAGAGACACCTGAGTGATCTTGACAGATAGAAGCTTCAAAGCCCCCAAAGGGAGTTAATTTCTTTTTTAATTTTAGTTTTGAAGCAGAAATATGGATGTTCTTTCTGTTGTGTCTCCATCCTCAGATGACCTCGCATTTCCATCTTCTCTCATTATGTTGATGCTATTTGATATTAAGGGTAGTACCTAAGAAGGAGAGCTTTTCCCTGAGATCACCTACTTTGCTTATTTGTCATTTGTCTTCCTACAACAGGAGTTCCACCTCTTCCTCTGAAGACCTAGCCATCTTGCTCCATGAAGGTCAGGACAATCTGACATGCACTTGTTTCTTGCCTCTTTATGTGAAGAGTAGTCCTCTTCCATTGTGTACATTTTTTTCTTAATAGGGGAGGGGAGGGGAGAGCCAGTACCCCCCCTCCCCTTCCCTCCCTAGACCTTGGGGAAGTACCCCCATTGCTTTCCCAAGATGGCAGACCCCATCATGGATCTGTTTGATGACCCAAATTTATTTGGCCTGGACTCTCTGACTGATGACAGCTTCAATCAAGTCACGCAAGATCCTATTGAGGAAGCCCTTGGACTGCCAAGCTCTCTGGACTCCTTGGATCAGATGAACCAGGATGGTGGAGGTGGTGATGTGGGGAATTCATCAGCAAGTGACTTGGTCCCCCCACCAGAGGAAACAACCCCCACAGAACTTCCCAAAGAATCAACAGCTCCAGCTCCAGAATCTTTAACCTTGCATGATTATACCACTCAGCCTGTCAGCCAAGAGCAGCCAGCCCAACCTGTCTTACAGACACCGACGCCAACATCAGGACTTTTGCAGGTCTCCAAGAACCAGGAGATCTTGAGCCAAGGGAATCCTTTCATGGGTGTCTCTGCCACAGCTGTCTCCTCCAGTAGTGCTGGAGGGCAACCATCTCAGTCAGCCCCTAAGATTGTTATTCTTAAGGCCCCACCAAGCTCCTCAGTCACTGGTGCCCATGTGGCACAAATTCAGGCCCAAGGTATCACCAGCACAGCTCAGCCCCTCGTGGCAGGCACAGCCAATGGTGGAAAAGTCACTTTTACCAAAGTGCTAACCGGCACTCCCCTTCGACCTGGTGTTTCCATTGTCTCTGGTAATACAGTGTTGGCTGCCAAGGTCCCTGGGAACCAGGCTACTGTTCAGCGCATTGTCCAGCCCAGCCGACCAGTAAAGCAGCTGGTCCTACAGCCAGTTAAGGGTTCAGCTCCTGCTGGAAACCCTGGGGCCACAGGGCCCCCACTGAAGCCTGCAGTTACACTGACCTCTACACCTACCCAGGTGACTTGAGTGAAAGGGGGCGGTGAATTTTGGTTTAGTAGAGGGCCCAGCAACTGTGAGAGCAAGCACAGGAGAGCTGTCTCTAGGAAATCATGTTTAAATTCTTTTTATCAGTAGTATTGACAGCCACATGTTTATTACTTACTAGAAGAAAGTAGTTAGTGTTAACATATTTTTTGAGCTCTTACTACATTTACACTGTGCCTAGCTGGTACTGAACAAGATAGACACAGTCCCTGTCGTTACAGAGCTCACAGTCTGCCAGGAAATTACAGACCTTAAATGAGAACTCACAATAAAGTATGATGTAAAGTTGTATGAGAAATGTAAGGATGCCATTGGAACAAAATGGTTTTTGAAAAATATATTTATATTTGCAAGACTTATGGAAGCTATGTATCTTTCCTCTGTTCTTATTATTAAGATCATCCTTCTATGATTTTGCCCAGGAAAAAGGCTAGTTTCTATTGTAAGAAAATTGAGGCTCTGGCCAGAAGAGTTTGGGGAGAGAAGAGGGCAGTATTCAGATAAGTAGGGCTGGTGGAGAGAAGCTGTAAGAAGATAGATTTTAGTTCACTATAAAGACTTTATTCTAAGAGAGTTCCAAAAAATGGAATGACTGCCTTAGAGGATAGTGAGCCTCCCATCAGTTTTTCAAGACTAGGCTTGATACCCACTGGGCAAAGCTGTTACAGAAAAGATTTTTATCTGGACAGATAGGAGAATGAATAAAACGAATTGTATTGTGTCTTCTGACCCCCAGTTTTTATTTCTAGGATAAGGAAAACTGGTGTAAATATTCAGAGGTCTACCATTCTTAATGTTGTACCTCTCTTGCAATTTCCTTTCTTCGCTCTAGGGTGAATCAAAACGCATCACGCTGGTCCTCCAGCAGCCACAGTCTGGAGGTCCCCAAGGACACCGGCATGTCGTGCTAGGGAGTCTACCAGGCAAGATAGTGTTACAGGGCAACCAGCTAGCAGCCCTGACTCAAGCCAAGAATGCCCAGGGGCAGCCTGCCAAAGTAGTAACTATCCAGCTGCAGGTGCAGCAGCCGCAGCAGAAAATCCAGATTGTACCACAGCCTCCATCGTCACAGCCACAACCCCAGCAGCCACCCTCAACCCAGCCAGTGGCTCTCTCCTCTGTGCAACAGGCTCAGATAATGGGACCAGGACAGGGCCCAGGACAAAGACTTTCAGTACCACTCAAGGTGGTACTGCAGCCACAGGTGAGACTTACAGAGTTAAGAAGGAAAACAAGTCTCTTAGTCCCTTGCTCTTACCCTCAGTGACCACTCATTGTTGAATGTGGGGCCAGTCTAGATTCCTACCTCTGAAATGAGATGCAGACTTTTATTTCTTTCACCCATGGAAACTTTGTTTTAATTATGTCATGAAAAGATTTGAGGGTTATTTTTGGGTTTAGAATAAGAGATGATTTGTCTAGTACTTGTTGAACTTTTCATTTACAATCTTTTCCTAATGTTCTCGTGAATAAAAATGACAAAATATCATCCTACTTGAAAGATAAAGACTGTTAAAGGGTCAATGATTATCATTCCTCTCGCCCCGAGGGAGATACAGGTAGGCCAAGAGTAGATCTGAATTTTTTTACTTTTAGCCTAGAGGCCAGTGTTGGCAATATTGTTTGAAATTTGGGGGGATTATAGAGATGGGTATTGACATTAGAAGCATGGCTAAAGGATATCGAAGGTTAATTTGACACAGATTTCTTGCCTTTTCTCATCCCCTTCCCACCATAAAACAGTTTTCTTTCTTCTTTTTTTTTTTTTCTTTAAATGTGTCTCTAGGTTCAGTAGGAGTTGGTCAGAGTTTGATTCTTGAGTAATTAGAGAGTTAAAATTTCTAGCCTACCTGCTTCAGAGCTCTTTTATTCAGGTCATTTCACTACAAGAATGTTGAAATTTTAGTGTCTTTATTTCTATAGGCCGGCTCTTCCCAAGGGGCATCTTCTGGGCTCTCGGTAGTTAAAGTTCTAAGTGCCAGTGAAGTGGCAGCTCTGTCCTCACCAGCAAGCTCTACCCCTCATACTGGAGGCAAGACGGGAATTGAAGAAAACCGTAGGCTGGAGCACCAGAAGAAACAAGAGAAAGCAAATCGGATTGTAGCAGAGGCCATTGCTAGGGCCCGTGCTCGGGGTGAACAGAATATACCTCGAGTCCTGAATGAGGACGAGTTGCCCAGTGTTCGGCCTGAGGAGGAGGGTGAAAAGAAACGCAGGAAGAAGAGCAGTGGGGAGAGGCTCAAAGAAGAAAAGCCAAAGAAGAGCAAAACATCTGGTACCTCCAAAACCAAGGGCAAGAGTAAGCTAAAGTGAGTACCATCGCTTTGCTATTTTGATAGGACATTTGAGGACAGTGCACTCATTTTAAAATTAGTACAGAGAGGAACTACTAGTATTTAGCAGCTACATGGTTAGTGCACGGTGATCTGTTTATCATAGAAGATAATAAGGCCTTTCTTTTCTCTGTCCCAGGTGAGCACCAAGGCACAGGGAAGATAGCCAGGCTTGTGTTAGGGGTTACATTTAAAATCTGTGACTGTTTTTCTGTATTCTTCCTGATTTTCCATCACCGTAGTGTGAAAGAGACTTCTCACTACCTACCTCCCATCCACACCAGTAAAAGACCCCTGGTTCTTGGCATTTCGTCTGTGGACTGGAGAAGATTTCAGCAACCACTCTCAGCCTCAGACAGTTTTGACAGAACCATGGCTTGCCACATAAATCTTCTCACAATTAAGTGTCTTTTCTTCCTTTTTTAAGTCTTGTAGTTTCACTCCTTTCTCCCTAGCTCCTGCTTCCTAAGATTCATTAGGCTTTGTGGTGTAATTAAAATAATGCTTTCTATTTGTACAGGATTTTTTAGCTTTAAAAAACAAGTTTCAGGAGTCCCATCGTGGCTCAGTGGTTAACGAATCCAACTAGGAACCATGAGGTTGCTGGTTCAATACCTGGCCTCGCTGAGTGGGTTAAGGATCTGGTGTTGCCGTGAGCTGTGGTGTAGGTCAGAGACATGGCTTGGATCCCGAGTTGCTGTGGCTATGGTGTAGGCCAGCAGCTGTATCTCCGATTCGATCCCTAGCCTGGGAACCTCCATATGCCGTGGGTATGGCCCTAAAAAGCAAAAAAAAAAAAGTTTCATATCTGATATCTTACTCGATCCTCAACAACTAACTGTAAGGCCCAGTATTATCATCAGTGAGGAAACTGATGCCCAGCTAGTCACAGAACTGGAACTAAAATGAGGCCTTGTAATTCTTAGTCAGGAGTTCATTCTGTTATGTTACGCTATTTTCCTTCTGGTATCTGTGAATACAGTGGTAGCGAAGATTTGTCAAATCTGATGTAAAGGTCAGCTGGTAGTTTGGAAACCCCAATATCTTCTTCATCTAAACACCTTGCTCGGTAGCTGTGTATCCCATAGACGGAAGGTCTAGAGACCTCTGTCTGGAAGCTTTGTATGTGATGGCTTACATTTAATCATATTTTCTTACTCCTAAATTTTTCTTGCCTTCACTGTAACTAGATTTATTTTTTCCTTTTTAGCACCATCACTCCTGTGGTGGGTAAGAAGAGAAAGCGTAATACCTCATCTGATAATTCAGATGTGGAAGTCATGCCTGCACAATCACCCCGGGAAGATGAAGAAAGCAGCATTCAGGTAAACAGATCACTAAAGAACTTATTTAAAAATCATGTTTAATTCTGACAGATAAACCAGGAATAGATACTGAAAGATAATAAGCCTATGCCCATTTCAACAGTTTTTCTAAACCAGAGGTAGACCTAAAACGTAAAAGAGTTAAGAGCTGATCATGGTCATGTCTTTTAAATTTAAATTTTTAAGCAAAAAGCATATAACTATAAAAAATAGCAATACCCATTTTATTAAAATCCAACAAATAGGAAATTATTCTATATGATTGTTATGACTATGTCAATACTTTGGTCGGTCGGTCTTTCTTTCTCACTTTCTTTTTTTTTGTCTTTTTAGGCCCACACCTGTGGCATATGGAAGTTCCTAGGCTAGGGGTTGAATCAGAGGTACAGCTGCCAGCCTACACCACAGCCACTTGTGCTCTGAGCTGCATCTGAGACCTACACCACAGCTCATAGCAGTGTCAGATCTGTAATCCACTGAGGGAGGCCAGGGGTTGAACCCAAGTCCTCATCGATACTACTCGGGTTCATTACTGCTAAGCCACTATGGGAACTCCTGGTTTTTCTTAGACCTTCCCAGCTATCCCTCCTGCCCCACTTCTGCACTTCAGGTTCTCACTCTGAACTTGGTGCTTAAGGTACAATGTTTTAGCTACCTTTTGGAGATGAGTGACATTAGGAAGAGAATAAAAGAAGCTGGATCAGAAGAGCTTTAGTCCTCTGTCTCTGTTGCCTTATGGTACCATCTTACTTAACTATGTCTAAATTCCTTATCTGAAAAAAAAATCCTTTTTTGGAAATGGAGGTTTACTAAATGAACCTCAAGTGCCTCACTAAGTATCAATACTTAAATGCCTCCCCTCTTCCTTAAAAACATCTGTACAGTGACAAACTGAGACTTGGGTTCCTCTGGGGAATATTATCATGTGAGAGTAGCCAAGACATTTTTGAAAAGGAAAATGAGGCAAAAACTAGATTTAACAGACATTAGATTATATTATGAAATAATAATTACTAAGAGTTTGGAATTAGAGAGGAAATAACAGATTAGTTAAAGCTAATAGAATCTAGAAATGGATGCAAACAGTTATGAGAATTTATTGTATAAGTTAAAAGACCATTAAATCAATGGAAAGAAGCTTATTCAATAAATTATGTTAGGACAACTGACCACCCATTTAAGAAGAAATAAATAAACTGGGTTTTTTGCATTATTCTTTAAACAAAAACACATTCTAGTTCAATCAAAGATGTAAATGTAAAAATTGAAATCACGAACCTTTATAAAGCATAGGTGAGGTGTTTTTTTTTTTTTTAAAGTAATTATCAAGTCAAATAGATTTTCTCAGGAGGGTAGTAAAATACAGAAGTCATAAAGGAAAATATTGGTATTTTTAACTATGTAAAAATTATGCATGTATAACAACCAAAAAAAATTTCCTAAACAGTGGTAGTGGTTAAGACCACAGATTCTGGAGGAAGATTTCCTGGGTTCTCATCTTAACTACTAACATTGTCACTTCAGGCAAGTTTACTTAACCTCTTGGTGTCTCAATTTCCTCAGTGCTAAAATACAGATAATTATATATCTACCAAGTAGGGTTGTTAGGAGGATTAAATGTAAACATTTACAAAGTACATAGAACAGTGCTTAGGTAAGACAGCATAGTAAGAGTTATATATGTGCTTGTTAAAAAAATAAAAGGTTAAAATATTTGTTAAACAATCAAAACACCAACTGAAGGAGTATTTTTGTAATAAGAAATGCAGAGACTAGTACAATTTAAGAACTGGTGTATTACTTTGCTAGGGTTGCCATAACAAAATACCACAGACTAGGTGGTTTAAACAATAGAGATTTATTTTCTCACAGATCTGAAGGCTAGAAGTTCAAGATCAAGAGGTCAGCAGGTCTGATTACCTCTGAGACTTCTCTTGGCCTACAGAGGGCCACCTTCTTACTGTGTCCCCACTTGGTCTTTCCTCAGTGTATATATCCCTGGTGTCTTTGCATGTGTCCAAATTTCCTCCTCTTTTAAAGAAATTGAATTACTGCCCACCCTAACTTAATCACCTCTTCAAAGGCCCTCTCTTCAAATACAATCACATTCTAAGGTACTAGGGATTAAGTTTTCAACATAAGAATCTGAGGAGATACACTGAAGTTGCTAACAATTGGTAATACCAGTGGTGGCAGTGATGATCTCACAGCCCCCCAGTTCTCTTCCCCAGAGGTAACCTGTGTTACCATTTCTGTGTATCCTTCTGGAAATAATCTTTACTTTCATGAGCACTCTACATCCACTTAATTTAAGTTTTCCATATCTACTCTTCTGTACTATGCTCTTTCTCCAACAATATATCTTGGAGGTAGTTCTTTATCAGAAAATGAGTAGATTTTAACCCATTCTTCCTCCCACCGACTTTTTTTACTAGGAAAAATTTGAAATATACACCAAAGTAGAGAGATTATTATTTCATTAAGTCTGTTGTCCCATTGTCCCAGAAAGCCCCCTTGTACCATTTTCCAGTGCGTTCACCATCCCCTCCCTACTGTCTCCCCATAGGCTACCATTTCTGTTATCATGGATTAAACTTAACCTGTTCTAAACTTCATGTAAATGGGCCTCACTTTTTCAGCATAATGTGTTCAGATTCATTCATGTTGTTGATGTATCTCAGTAGTTCGTTTTTTTTTTGAGAAATATTTTATTTTATGAACATACCACAATGTTTATCCATTCTCCTATTAGGTATTTGGGTTGTTTCCAGTGTGAGGCTGTTATGAGTAGGGTTGCAGTGAACAGTCTTGGTACAAGTACTTTGTAGATGTGCCTAAATCTCTATCTAAATCCCCAGGAGTTGATAGACTGTGGGGTAGTTAAACATATAACCATGTAACTTTATGAGAATCTGCCAGATTCCAAAGTGATTGTCATTTTATACTTCCAGCAATGAGGGTTAGTTCCTTATCTTCAATATTCAGTCTTTCAGTCTGCCCTGGTTTTTTTTTTTTTTTTTGTCTTTTAGGGTCACATCTGTGGCACATGGAAGTTCCCAGGTTAGGGGTCCAATCAGTCTATGCCACAGCCACAGCAACGCAGGATCCGAGCCGCGTCTGTGACCTATACCACAGCCCATGGCAATACGGGATTGATCCTTAACCACTGAGCAAGGCCAGGGATTGAACCCACATCCTCATGGATGGTAGTCAGGTTTGTTAACCACTGAGCCACAGTGGGAACTCCTGCCCTGTTCTTAAATGTTCTATAGTGTTCCATTTTTTGACTGTAGCCTAATTTGTTTTACCAATCCCCTATTGGTGGACATTAGGTTTTCTCTGGTCTTCTACTACCACAACTAATGCTTCCAAGATTTGTATATATGTGCAAATTTACCTGTAGGATAATATCTTCGAAGTAGAATTGTAGGATCAAAGGGTACTGGCAGATTTTCTTCTACGGCAGTTTTCTTTGTGCCAACGTGTACTATCACCAGCAACATACGTATTCCTGTTTTAAATATTTGATCAAACTTTCTGATTTTTGCCACTCTGTTAGGTGCAAAAAAGAAAGGTGTATTAGTTTAGTTTTCAGTTGTAATGATTTTATAATGAGTGTAAGCATGTTTTTACATTAAAAGCCATTTGTGTTTTTTTTCTATGAATTGTGTATTTATCTTATTTGCCTATATTTCTATTATATTGATTTTTTTTTCTTGGTTATTCAGAAGTCCTTTTATGCTTGGGAAATGTATCATGTGACATTTTTTATCTTTTTTGTAAAAACTTAAATCTTTTGATCTTTTTGTAAATTTGTTTCTTTCATCCTCTAGATGGCTAGTCATTTGTTTTCAATTCCATTTATAGAGTAATCCACTTTTTCCTCACTGATTACAAGTATTGTTTTTTTGTTTTGTTTTGTTTTTTGTCTTTTTAGGGCCACACCCACAGCATATGGAGGTTCCCAGGCTAGGGGCTACACCACAGCCACAGCAACTCGGGATCCTAGCCAAATCTGTGATCCATACCACAGCTCACGGCAACCGCCAGATCCTTAACCCATTGAGCTAGGCCAGGGATCGAACCCTCAACCTCATGGTTCCTAGCAGGTTCGTTTCTGCTGCGCCACAACGGGAACTCCATGGGCAAATAGTTTGAAAGGTTTTCTTTTTGAGAGACTTAAGCAGTTATTTTAACCCATTTTTGCTTCCACAGAAGAGACGTTCAAACCGCCAAGTTAAGCGGAAAAAAATATACAGAGGACCTGGATATAAAGATCACTGATGATGAAGAAGAAGAAGAAGTAGATGTAACTGGTCCAATCAAAACTGAGCCTATCCTCCCTGAGCCAGTGCAGGAACCAGATGGCGAGACTTTGCCTTCCATGCAGTTCTTTGTGGTAAGCTGAGAACTAATGCAATTTGAGACCTTTGGCTTGCTGCTCACAATTCTGTTGACTGACTGCATCTTTTGCTATAGGAGAATCCCAGTGAAGAAGATGCAGCCATTGTAGACAAAGTGCTTTCTATGCGGATTGTGAAGAAGGAGGTGAGGCCTCTGATTTTAATGTTAGCCCATAATGCTACAGTCACAGGCTTTATGTAATAAGCACCTTTGGATGTCAGGCTCTATTGCTACAGTATAATTACATGAGATGGTGGAAAAAAGTTAGATAGAAAATAGGAATTGTCTTATTGCTTCTTCTTTTTGCTTATCTGTTTAAAATGGGTAAGGGCTTATTTTCTCCAGCTATCAGCCCTCTAGTATTGAGGTACCAGATTAGTTCTTTAATCCCTTAGTCATTAATATAATCTGTAAGCATTTGTATGAAGCCTTTCCATGTGTAGTTAAAATTAAAGGTTCTCTTTGGCAAATAAGTTACTAATAACTATCATTTTTTTCTTCTCAGCTTCCTTCTGGACAATATACTGAAGCAGAAGAATTCTTTGTCAAGTACAAGAACTAGTATGTGATCTGTGCCAAAAGCTTTTCACCCCAAATTCCACAGGGTTGTAAAAAGTTCTCCTGTACAGTCTATCCTGGGTGGGAATGTGTCCCTATTTTTTGTTGTTGTTGTTGTTGTGGTTTTCTCTCCCAAATTGTTATTGTCAGTGAGAAAAATGTCTACTCAGGGCAAAGGAGAAGCTGAGGAATTAACATGATTCTTAATATTTGCTTGCAGGAAGAAGGGGGTAAGGGTGCTTCCCGATAAAACCCCTTGTGATCCTCTATGCCTTAATTTAACATTAAGACCTTGCTACTCGGAGTATGTATGATCTGCGGAGTGGCAGAATTGGCATCATCTGGGTGCCTATTAGAAATGTGAACTTTCAAGCCCTCCCTAGGTCAGGTGGTTTGTGTGCAAAATAAGTTTAAGAAGCACTGACCTAACAGACTCTCCTTACTGAAGCACATACTTGTTATGTCTGTACACCTCAAATACTAGCCTACCAATTTCCCTTTCTCACACCATGACTGGCTATTTTTATCCCCTTCAGCTCCTATCTGCACTGTGAATGGGCTACCATCTCTCAACTAGAGAAGGATAAGAGGATCCATCAAAAACTAAAGCGCTTCAAAACCAAAATGGCTCAGATGAGACACTTCTTCCATGAGGTAATTAGGAATAGATATTGCCTATCATTTATTTAATAGAAGCATAAATTATTGGGGTTATCAACCCTGATGTTTCTTCAAAAGGCTTATGGGGGTAAAGGCTTATGCTTTGTATATATGAGTATAAAGTTTTCATTTTGATTGTTGGACTAGCCTTATAAGTTATAGGATATTTTGAAATCAAGTTGCTTGATATTCACAAAGTATTTTCAAAACAGATGATAAACTGACCTCTGGTCCACTTGAGGCATTCTTCTCCCTCTAGTGTCAGTCTTTAGCATTTGATAGTATCTGCAGACATCAGTAACCATATCATTAAGACAGAGCATTTATTATTGTCTCAAATTTCTTTCTTTCTTTCTTTTTTTTTTTCTTTTTAGGACCATACCTGCAGCATATGGAAGTTCCCTGGCTAGGGGTCGAATAGGAGCTACAGCTGCCAGCCTATGCCACAGCCAAAGCAATGCCAGATCTAAGCTGTAGGCAATTTACACCACAGCTCACGGCAACACTGGATCCCAAACCCACTGAGCAAGGCCTGAGGTCAAACATGCATGCTCATGGATACTAGTTGGGTTTGTTTCCACTGAGCCACGATGGGAACTCCTTCAGATTTCTAATTCAACATAACTAGAAATAGCTTTAAGGAGCTTTAATATCCCACATCCAGTGTTACTACTACTAGTTAAATGCTAGAGCATTTGTAAAGGTCTCTTGAGCCATATTTTAGCTCTCCATTTTGCTTTGAAAGATTTGTATACATATCTCTTTGCCAAAATGGGATTTTTCATTTTTATTCAATATATAGTACCAACTGCCTTGAGAAGAATTCTTTTTCATAACTTCTTAAGACCTACAGTGGGAAAGGTCTATAAGAAAGATTGAAAGAAGGAATAATGTATAGCTTTAGTGGGGGGGAAAAAAAAAAGTGTTGTGGCCAAACCATCAGGTTTGCCAATTAATGAATTATTTTCCACATCACTTGGAGAAAGCAAGTAGGACGATGTAGGTTTTATAATTTTTTTATATTAAAATAATAATTGGGATTTTTGTCCATGTCTCTTAAAGCCTAATTTGTGAAATGTATAATGAAACTATAATCCCATCCCAGCTGGTATTAGCTGGTATAATTTGTGACCATTGAGCCAAGCTCTACTAAGTAGTATGCCAATCAGATATGCCTTTATAGGTAGGCCATTTAACCAAATCATTCATTTATTTATTCATTATTTATTATGTGCTAGTCACTATGGTAAACAAACCATACATGGTCTGTGTTCTCATGTAGCTCACTGTCTAATGGAGAAAGAGAGATTTAAAAATAATTCAAATTGTGATAAGTGCCAGGAAAGAAAGAGCCCAGGAGACCAAAAAAAAAAAAAAAAAGGGCTGTTTTGGGTAATTAGGCAAGACTTCTCTGAGAATTGAATTATGAATAGGAATTAGGAAGGCCATAAACATGTGTAAATGGTATCCCTGGCATGGGAAATACCATATATGAAGGCCCTGAGACAGGCTGAGGAACTGAAAGGACAGTATGATTGATGTATGATAGTGAAAGGTCCAAAATGAGTTCAGAAATTTAGGCAAGCAGCTGCTTATAGACCTTTTAGTTTTGTTTTTATTCTAATTGCAAAGGTGGGGGAAGCCATTGGATTATTTAAAACAGGTCAAAGACATAATCCAGTTTTCACTTTTAAAAGATCATCTAGACTTTGGAGAATGGATTGGAGAATCAAGTAAACCTGAAAGTAGCATGAGCAGTAAGGAGGCTGTTGAAGTTTTTCTAGATGAGAAATTATTATAGCTTATAATAGAGTGGTTTCAGTGGTTAGAATGGATAGATTTGAATTTATTTTAAAGTAGAATTGACAGGGTTTGGTGTGATCATTTATATAGACAAGTTTTTGGCTTGAGCAAGTGGCTTGAGGTAGGGTCATTTATTACAGGATGGAAGATTTTAGAAGCAACTGATTTTGGGGAAATCATGGTTTTAGTTAAGACTGTGTTAAGCGTAAAATTCCATAACACATCTAGTAAGGAGATTGATACACAAATCTGGATTTTTTAGGTTGCAGTTAAAATTTGGAATGTATCAAATTTTATATACAGAGTAGAATACCTCGTGGTTCAGCAGTAACAAACCTGACCAATATCCATGAGGGTGAGGGTTCGATTCCTGGCCTTGCTTAGTGGGTTAAGGATCCGGAGTTACCCTGAGCTGTGGAGTAGGTTGCAAATGGGGCTCAGATCCCATGTTGTTGTGGCTGTGCCGTAGACTGGCAGCTGGAGCTCCGATTTGACCCCTAGCCTGGACACTTCCATATGCTGCAGGTGCCTTTTGTCTTTGTCCTAAAAAGACAAAAAAAAAAAAGAAAAAGAAAAAAATATATACATAGTTATTAAAGCTTTAATAATGAATAGAGTCACATGGGGGAAGGTTGTTCTTTACTTTCTAGTACTTCTCTACTTTTTAGAAGTTCTTTCTGTAAGAGAAAGGATGTAAGCCCACAACAAAGCCTTAGCAGTTCTGACAAACTAGAGGACAAGGTGGAGAAGGAACTGTATGACAGAGTGGTAGGAAAAAGATAAGTCACAAAAATCAGGGGGAATAGTGACTTAAGGAAGGTTTTTTCCTTAAGGCTTCTTTGAGATCTTTCTTCGGAGCCTTTGGTTGCTTATGTTGGGATACCCAAGAATTGGAAACCCAGTGACTTAGAAGAAAAAAGAGCCAATGAAAGTGACAGAGAATTGGCCAAAACAAAAAACGAAACGAGTATAAAAGCTACTGAAGAGAATATGGTGTCTCAGAAAAGCCAAAGGAAGAGATTGCTTTGGGGAGAGAATGATGCATTGGTGAATACTTTGTAGAGGTAAACTGAGGCAAATACAGAAATATTACCATTATAGCAGTTTGGATGTCATTAATGACCTTGGCAAGAGCAGTTTCATTGTGTGATGGGAGTAGAGGGAAGAGTGGAATGGGTGGATAAGTGAGTGAAGGAAGTGAAGAAATGGAGATAACTGTGTAATTAACACTCTTGGGAAAAGTTTGGGTTTGAAGCAGAACAGAATAGTTCGAGGGGTGTGTAGGGTCAAGGGAGGTTGTCTTAAGATGTGAAATAGTAGAGTATGTTTCTTTGTTATGGGGATGTACCAGTAGAGAGGGATTCCTAAGAAGGCAAGAAGGAATGGAATCCAAAGCATATATGGGGAGAATGGTCTCTATTAGGAACAAGTGACACTTCATTTGGTAACAAGCAAAAGGATGAGTGAAGATAGGTAAGTGTGTAGGAATTGGTATTGTGAAAATGGGGAACTCCCTTCTTTTTTCTTTCTTTTTTTTTTTGTCATTTCAGCGCCACACCTGTGGCATATGGAGGTTCCCAGGCTATGGGTCTAATTGGAGCTATAGCCACTGGCCTACACCACAGCCACAGCAACTCGGGATCCGAGCCGTGTCTGCAACCTACACCACAGCTCATGGCAATGGGATCCTTAACCCACTGAGCAAGGCCAGGGATTGAACATGCAACCTTATGGTTCCTCGTCAGATTCATTTCCACTGTGCTACGACGGGAACTCCTTTTTTTTTTTTTTTTTTTGGCCCCTTCTTTTTTCTTAATAAATTTTGAAGTATAGTTATCAGCTAAAGGTGGGATGGAGGAGTGGGTTTCCTGGGCAGTGATCTTTTGGCCTTAAATTGTTTGGTTTCATAATTCACTAGGATGAAGAGCCCTTCAACCCGGATTATGTAGAGGTGGACAGGATATTGGATGAGTCTCACAGTATTGACAAGGACAATGGGGAGGTGAGTTGGGGCATGGAGGAAAGCGAGAGGCTGCTTAAAGATTTCTGCTTGTCTGCTTGCTCATCCTTTATTTTCCAGATATGGCTGAAAAAATCCCTTGGACTGAAAAGGTACTTTCAGATTTTTTTGAGGGATCCTTAGAATGATATTGGGAAGGTAACAGAGTAGAGAGAGAAGTTAAAAGGAAAGATTCCCATAAAGTCAGACATCTGGGAGCTGTGTTTACAAGGACTCAATTCACCGTGGTTTCATTTTCTTTCAGATTTTTTTATGGGAGACCCTTGACATTCAGCTGGGGTGAGAGGTGGGGATGAGAAAGAGGTACTTTACAACCAAATCTGTGGATATAAAAATACTTGTATAGACTCACAGCATTTTCCTTGTTATTGCAGAGAATTATTTGTTTCCTGAACTTACCATCAGTTAAGAACATTTCATTTGTCGCTAAAACAGATATACTCCGTTTGAATCAGTATTTTTAAACAAATTTCGGCGTCCTCCTCCTACAGATTCAGATTTAGTCAGTCTAGGGTGAGACCTAGAGGTCTGTATTTTCAAGTTGGTTCTCCAAAGGAGTTCTCATGCATAGCTTGATTTGGGAACCACAGCACTAAAGTTTTCTTAGATTGGGGGAGCAGATTTTAAATATGCTGACACACTTGGAATCTCCTGGTGGCTCAGCAGGTTAAGGATCTGGCATTGTCACTGATGGGGCTTGGGTCCTGCTGTGGCGCACTTTCGATCGCTGGCCTGGGAACTTCCATGTGCCGAAGGTGCAGCTCTCCCCAAAATTCCAAGTTTATAAGTCTTCAGGGTTAGTCACATAGAACCTCAGATATCCAAGGCCGGTTACAATTCAGTGTCTTCAATTCCGAACAAGCGTGCTTCAGATAACATATATTCTGCTTTTGGGTTAGGGTTACTGTTTGTTGTTCATTTGTGGGAGGTGAGTTTTTAGGACAGATTGGTTTCTGTTAAATTGTTCTCATTACTTTCAGAATCTCAGCTTTTCCAGCCTTGAAAATCTTACACACTCTATCACTATACCTACATCTTCATTTTCCAAAACTAATTGGGCTTTGATTAGGCCCCTCTGGAATGTATTGCAACTGGAAGTGACAGATTAAAATATTTTAGTACCTTGGTATTTAATTTATACTCTGTCTATTGAATAAAAAACATTCTGTGTACCCATTTTCCCCCTCTCCAAAATGAATTTAATTTGTCATCTTTTTTTGCATTATTGCAGTAGTGAAATAAATATTATAAAAAAATTAAAGCCCTTGGAAAACTAAATTATGGTGCTGGAAATGTGTGATCTGGACAAAGGTCCTTACATGGAAAATGATCTGAGTCACTACAATAAAAGGTGAAAGAGAAACTAGAATAATTTTAGAGTTCTTGATCTGCAACTATGTTGGAGACACTTATATCTCCACACTTTTTGCTGGCTATTTTAAGCGGTTTTCTGTGAATTGATAGAGATTTTTGTTGGTTACGCTAGGTCCAGCCTAAGTCACTTTCTTTTTTTTTTTGGCCGCACCTGTGACATGTGGAAGTTCCTGGGGTCAGGGATTAAACCCACACCATAGCTGCGGCAACACTGGATCCTTAACCTGCTGCACGAGGAAACTTCCAAATCTAAGTCTTATAACCCAAAAATGGAAATACAGTCAGTACAGTGATCATCTTGAGTGGTGAGAATAGGATCCACTTTACCATTGCTCATTGCCCCATCCCCTGCACTAGAATGCCTGTATAGAGCATAGCATTGTAGTGGAAGCTTCAGCATTTCCCCTTCTTCTTCACTCTTACTTTTCTTCAGTGTACTTATCTCTTGACTTCCTGGGGCTCACCAGGAAATCTCTTTACCACCATACATTTCAAGTAGCATCTGTGTTCAGAGCTCCAGGAGCTCAGAAGTCCAGTGATTTCAGCCCTCCTCTGCTCCTATGGATTTAACCTATTCCACGCTTCTAAAAGTAGTGTGTGGAAGTTCCTTTGTGGCGCAGTGGGTTAAGGATCCATTATTTCCACAGCTGCGGTGCAGGCCACAATTGTGGTGCAGGTTTGATCCTTGGCCCAGGAACTTCCACATGCCGTGAGCACCACAAAAAAATGAATAAATAAAAATAAAAGTGGTGTGGTTTCCACCGAATCAGATTTGGTGCCCAGAGAATAGTATGTATCAGGGCCACCATATCTTCTAAGTTCAGCCTAATGCAACACAATACAGGATTCTGCCCTCCCCTCCCCCCACCATATTTTATTGGTTGATGAGCCTAACGTTTTAAGTTCTAGAGATTGTTGGGTAGAAATTTCACTTACAGATTCTGATAAATTGCCTAGAAGCATGATCAAAGCCGCAGTAGTACAGTGCATCAGCATATGAGCCTGTGGCTCGTGTTTTCAGCCTGACTTTTTCAGCACCTTTTTAGGTACTGACAATCTGTGATCTAATTTTTTTTGGGTTTTTTTGGTCTTTTTGCCTTTTCTAGGGCTGCACCCGAGGCATATGGAGCTTCCCAGGCTAGGGGTCTAATTGAAGCTAATTGGAGCTGTAGCCTCCGGCCTACGCCACAGCCACAGCAACATGGGATCCGAGCCGCGTCTGCAACCTACACCAAATCTCACGGCAATGCCGGACCCTTAACCCACTGAGCAAGGCCAGGGATTGAACCCGCAACCTCATGGTTCCTAGTCGGATTCATTAACCACTTAGCCATGATGGGAAGTCCTGTGATCTGATTCTTAAGTTAAATTCTTTTTTTTTTTTAGGGCCGTACCCACAGCATGTGGAAGTTCCCAGGCTAGGGGTTGAATCAAAGCTATAGCTGCTGGCCTATGCCACAGCAACAGCAATGAGGGATCCCAGCCATGTCTGCGACCTACACCATATAGCACATGACAATTCCAGATCCTTAATCCACTGAGCGAGGCCAGGGATCGAACCCATATCCTCACAGTTCCTAGTTGGGTTCGTTTCCACTGCGCCACAACGGGAACTCCCTTAAGTTAAATTCTTATCCTTTTTTTTTTTTTTTGTATTTTTTTGGGGGAGCTGCACCAGTGGCATATGCAAGTTCCCAGGCTAGGGATGGAATTGGAGCTACAGCTACTGGCCTACACCATAGCAACGCAGGATCCAAGCCGAGTCTGACCTACACCACAGCTCATGGCAACACAGGATCCTTAACCCACTTAGTGAGGCCAGGGACTGAACCTGAGTCCTCATTGATAGTAGTCAGGTTCATTAACCACTGAGCCATGATGGGAACTCCTTTTTTTTTTTGTTGTTATTTTTTTAATTTTTTGGTCTTTTAGGGCCGCACATGTGGCGATTGGAAGTTCCCAGGCTAGGGGTCAAATCAGAACTCTAGCTGCCGGCCTACACCACAGCCATGGCAACATGGGGTCTGAGCCACATCTGCAACCTACAGCCCACCTCAGGGCAATTCCAGATCCTTAACCTGCTGAGCAAGGCAAGGGATTGAACCCACATCTTCATGGATACTAGTCAAGTTCTTTATCATTAAGCCTCAATGTGAACTCCCAAATTCTTATCTTTTAATCAGCAGAGAACACAGTTTATTAAAGCTTTGGCTTCTTCTCTTCCAGCCTGTAATTTACTACCTGGTGAAATGGTGCTCTCTGCCTTATGAGGATAGTACATGGGAGTTAAAAGAAGATGTTGATGAAGGCAAGATTCGAGAATTTAAACGGATCCAGTCAAGGCACCCAGAACTCAAAAGGGTGGTAAGTACATTTGCGTTTAGAGTATGAAGTCCATATAGGCAGTGGTTTAATTTTTCTCTTACAGAGTTTATGTTGTGGTTTTAGCTTTTTTTTTTTTTTGTCTTTTTGCTATTTCTTTGGGCCGCTCCTGCGGCATATGGAGGTTCCCAGGCTAGGGGTCCAATCGGAGCTGTAGCTGCCAGCCTACACCAGAGCCACAGCAACGCAGGATCCGAGGCGCGTCTGCAACCTACACCACAGCTCATGGCAACGCCGGATCGTTAACCCACTGAGCAAGGGCAGGGACCGAACCTGCAACCTCATGGTTCCTAGTCGGATTCGTTAACCACTGCGCCACGACAGGAACTCCGGTTTTAGCTTTTTAATATGGAAATTTTCAAACATTTGTAAAAGTTGAAGAAATGGTATAATGTACCCATCCCTTAATTTTAACAATGAATACACAGCCAATCTTGTTTTATATATTTCTCTAACTACTCATCTCCCTGTTTTCCAGATTATTTTAAAGCAAATCCCAGATTCCTTTGTTTTATCTAAAATTTCAGTGTTATGTCTAAAAGATAAATACCATTATTACACTTAAAAATTTTAACCATCCCTAAATATCATCAGATATCCAGTCACTACATATATTTCCCTGATTATCTTCTAACTTTTGTTAAATTGTTTGAATTCTAAATAAGGCCCATATATTGCTGTTGGTTAAGATAATCTCAAATCTTTCTTAACTGTAGTTCCCCCCTTTGCAATTTTCTCTTAAAGAAACCATGTGGACTGTTCTCTAGGGTTTTCCATAATCTGAGGTTTACCAGTTATGTCCCCCTCGATACCTTCTCTGTCCCTTATATTTCACATAAATAGTTAGATGTATAGAGAGCAGTGCTGTCTATTAGAACTTTTTATTTATTTTTTTTCTATTTTATTTATTTATTTATTTATTTTTGTCTTTTTGCTATTTCTTTGGGCCGCTCCTGCGGCATATGGAGGTTCCCAGGCCAGGGGTTGAATCGAAGCTGTAGCCACCGGCCTACGCCAGAGCCACAGCAACGCGGGATCCAAGCCGCGTCTGCAACCTACACCACAGCTCACGGCAACGCCGGATCCTTAACCCACTGAGCAAGGGCAGGGACCGAACCCGCAACCTCATGGTTCCTAGTCGGATTCGTTAACCACTGCGCCACAACGGGAACTCCTATTAGAACTTTTTAGAACTGTGCTGTTCAATACAGTAGCCACTAGCCACGTTTCAAATGCTCAATAGTCACATGTGGCTAGTGACAGATTAAAACATTTTCTGTCATTGTAGACAGTTCTAGTAGATAGCACTGTTTTAGCACTGTTTTAAAGCACCTTTTAAAGGCTTGATGAGGCAGGGGAGGAAGGCCACTAAATCTACTTTATAGATGTTTCTGTTAGGGTGTCTTTTATGATCTTTGCAATTTTTGTTCATTGCTGACATCCATTCTCTAAGGATCTTTTTTTTTTTTTTTTTTGCTTTTTGGGGGCCCCAGGTATAGCATATGGAAGTTGCCAGGCTAGGGGTTGAATCAGAGCTGCAACTACCAGCCTCCATCACAGCAACACAGAATCCAAACCATGTCTGCAACCTCCACCACAGCTCATGGGAATATCAGATATTTAACCCACTGAGCAAGGCCACGGATCAAACCCACATCCTCATGGATACTAATTGGGTTTGTTTACTGCTGAGCCACAATGAGAACTCCCTCTTTAAGGATTTAAAAATGATTATTCTACTATTTCTTCATTTATTAGCCCTATTGTTCTATAAATTAAAATATGTTTTACTTACTATTTGATTACCCTGATGTACAGACAGTATAAGAATGGAGGATAATGGAAGTTTCCATCCCTGGCTCAGCAGTAACAAACCCAGCTAGTATCCATTAGGACATGGGTTCAGTCCCTGGCTGCCTCACCCAGTGGGGTAAGGATCCATTGTTGTCGTGAGCTGTGTGGCATAGGTTGCAGACACAGCTCGGATCCTGCATTACTGTGGCTGTGGTGTAGGCTGACAGCTACAGCTCTGATTCGACCCCTAGCCTGGGAAGTTCCATATGCCTTGGCTGCAGCCCTAAAAATACTAAAAAAAAAAAGGGGGGGGGTTTCAAAGAATGGAGGATAAATGCTTTATTTATTTATCTTTTCCTTCATTTCTCAGTTTCAAAATAAAGTACTTCCCTGGCATTCTCTGGAAGTGATCAGTGGGTTTTCATCTTCCTTTTTTCTTTTTTAAAAAAATGTATTATTGGGAACTCATAAATTTGAATATATTAATATGTTTTAATTCAAGCAATAATGTTTTTTAATGGATTTAGACCACTGGAAGTACCTAGTTTAAGTTCATCTATTTTCGTTAGTGTCTTCAGCCCATTTATTAAAATTTTCTGTTTTTTAGAATCGTCCGCAGGCAAGTGCCTGGAAGAAGTTGGAGTTGTCACATGAATATAAAAACAGAAAACCAATTGCGGGAATATCAGTTGGAAGGGGTCAATTGGCTGCTCTTTAATTGGTATAACAGGTAAAGAAAAGAATGGCACCTTAAGACATAGGCTTAGTCTGCAGTTAATTATTTTCTGTTGAAACAGTTTCTTTTTACATACCTTTTAAAAGGTCTTATCTTTTGACATGCTTTTCTTTTTCCATGGTGAATCTGCAGGCAGAACTGCATCCTAGCTGATGAGATGGGATTGGGCAAAACCATTCAGTCCATTGCCTTCTTGCAGGAGGTATATAATGTGGGCATCCATGGTCCCTTCCTGGTCATTGCCCCACTGTCCACAATTACTAACTGGGAGCGAGAATTCAACACATGGACAGAGATGAACACTATCGTGTACCACGGCAGTCTGGCCAGTCGGCAGATGATTCAGCAGTATGAAATGTACTGCAAAGACTCACGGGTAAGTTTGTATGTAATGCAGATGTTATGGGGTTCAGAGAGCAGGCCAAGGTACTTGGTATTTTAGAAGCTTTTATATGAATCAGAAACTTTTATTGAGACTCTGATTTAAGGCATTTTTGTCTAGACTGTGCAGGGCAATTTTTTTGACTATGCTATTTTTATCCAGTGGACATATTGATCCATTGGAGTTCTGACTTTATGAATACATACATTTAAATAGAATTTTACTGGCATTGATAAATTTTCATCAAGAAATGATTTTCCAGAATGAAATTCATTTAGCTAATTTAACTTCTTGATCCATATGATGATAAACTTAAGCCAAGTCCTTTCTTTCTTTTTTTTTTTTACTCTACTAAAATTTTCATCAAGATTAGTTCCTTTTTCTATAAAAGTTTGAAAATCAGAATTCGAATCATTCTTCTTTCTTAACATTGAGTTTTTATGAGTTATGTTTCTACCATTAGTTTTCTGTGGTCTTTATTTTTACCAAATCAAATTATTCAAGTCATATTTTGTTGTTCTGTTAAGATAATTGGATTTTTACATCCATCTTTAGGTAGTAACCAATTTTATCACATACTACATTAGCTGTTTTCACTTTCAGTTTTGTCTTAAATATTTCAGCAGTGCTCAACATTTGTGGATTTTAGAGTTAATCAACAAAAGATACAAGGCTGAAATACATTAGGTAGGCAGGCAGGAGAGTCAAAAAAGTCCAGCTTCATTCAGTGAGATCTATCATTTTCCCAAGAAGCTCAACATGTTGGAGAGTCAGTATATCTTAGATTCAGTGATTTGACACTGTTTATCAGGAACACAAATAGTGGCAGAAGTGAGTGGTGGTGCAGTTCGTTTTTCCTGTTAAGCCTGTGTGAATATAAGAAAGAATATGTAGTTCAGAAGAGCTTCTCATTTAGGTACATTTAGGCCTTTTCTGACCTTATTGCTTTCATGTTTAGGGGCGCCTCATCCCAGGTGCATACAAGTTTGATGCCCTAATCACCACTTTTGAGATGATTTTGTCAGACTGTCCTGAACTTCGTGAGATTGAATGGCGTTGTGTCATCATTGATGAGGCCCATCGACTAAAGAACCGTAATTGCAAGCTGCTTGATAGTCTCAAGCACATGGACCTGGTGAGTTCCTCTCACTGACCTGTGGGCAGAAACACTTGGAATTAAAATAACTCTAATTCCCTGTGGAATTAATTAACCTTAATTTAGCAGAGAAAAAAAAAATCAGAATCTTGTTACTGGGTAGTTGGTATGGCCTATGGAAATGGTAATGAAAGTCATACAATTCATATAAGTTTCAGAGTTGGAAGGCAATGTTAGTGGTTTACAACTAAATAGAGAGGTGGGATGTTATCTTGGTTTCCCATAGCTGTATAACAAGATCTCTAAAAACTTAGTGGCTAAAATAAAGTCATATTTTTCATGGTTCTATGGCTCAGCAACTTTGGCTGGGCTCAGTGAGGCCGTTCTTTTTGCAGTCTTGCATGGAGTCAGTAATGTCCCTGCTGCTGATGGTTGGTGCTGGTTATTGGCTGAGTCATCTCCCATATGGCCTGTACCCTCTAGAGCGCCAGACTTTGCTTCTCTACATGGTAGAGTCGGGGCAGTGTTCCAAGCTGCTGGCCTTTGAGACATAGGCTCTGAAACTCACATGATATCACTTCCGCTACATTCTGTTTGAGCAAGTTACATGCCAAGCCCCTGTTCAAGAGGTGAACTTTTATAGGAGAAACTACCAAAAATTAGTGTCCATATTTAATCCAGCACGGGGACATTACCTACAGGGGGACATATTAGGATATCTATGGGGTGTTGAGTGTGGTGAGGTATAGGTAATTGGAAAAAAAAAACTCCAAATACTTCTTTTTCTTTCTCTTTTTTTTTAAATTAAGTATAGTTACTTTATAATGTTGTGCCAATTTGTGCTGTACAGTAAACCCAGTCATACATATATGTATACACACACATATACATATATACACATATACACACACACCACACACATAAATCTATGTTTTCCCTTTCTTATTTTATCTTCCATCTTGGTCTGTCCCAAGAGACTGGATTTAGTTCTTCTGTTATACAGTAGGACCTCATTGCTTATCCATTCTAAATGTAGTAGTTCTCATCTTCTAACCCCAAACTCCCAGTCCATCCCACTCCCTTCCCTTGGCAACCACAATTCTGTTCTCTATGTCTTTGAGACTGTTTCTCTTCTGTAGATAGGTTCATGTTTTAGATTCCACATGGAAGTGATATCTTACGGTATTTTCCTTCCTTTTTCTGACTTAACTTCCTGTAGTATAAGAATCCCTAGTTGTATCCATGTTGTTGCAAATGGCATTATTTTGTTCTTTTTTTATAGCTGAGTAGTATTCCATTGTGAATATGTACCACATCTTAATCCATTACCTGTTGATGGACATTTAGGTCACCAATTATTTATTTGTTGGCTTATAATCATAATATTTAAGATAATTCAGTGTTAAATAATACCAAGGGTTTTCTTAAATGTTTTGTGTTTATCAAAAGAAGAAGCAAGTAAAAGAAAAGAAATTAGTCCATTCCCATAATAATTTTAATTTTAATTTTTTTTTAGGGCTGCACCCACGGCATATGGAAGTTCCCAGGCTGGGGCGAATCGGAGCTGTAGCTATCAGCCTATGCCAGGGCCATAGCAATGTGGGATGAGAGCTGAGTCTGCGACCTACACTACAGCTCATGGCAATGCCAGATCCTTAACCCACTAAGTGAGGCCAGGGATTGAACCTGCATCCTCATGGATATTAGTCAGATTCGTTTCTGCTGAGCTACATGGGAATTCCTATTCCCATAATTTTATAGTTAAAGAAATGAAAGCTAAAGTTATATACTTGATAGAAACTCCAGAAGTCCTTTTTGCTTTTGAGTTTCATCATTCTTCTCTTTTCTCCATTTCTAGGAGCACAAAGTTCTACTCACAGGGACACCATTGCAAAATACTGTGGAGGAACTGTTTAGCTTGCTTCATTTCTTGGAACCTTCACAGTTTCCATCAGAATCAGAATTCCTCAAGGACTTTGGGGATCTCAAGACAGAGGAACAGGTAGGAAGGCTATCTAATGTAGTACTAACCCAGGACAAAAAAGGTAAAGTTTGTACTAGGCAGATACCTACAGTCATAGACATCAAGGGTTGTTCTGAACTCCTTGTGCCTACATTGTTTTTGGTGTTGTCCAAAATCTACATTTCTTAGATACTGGAAAACTCTCGCTATATTTCTCCTTGTTTCCATATAACACAAGAATGTTTGTCCTCATGTTACTGATGTCTTTTCTCTCTATATTGGGTATAGGTTCAAAAGCTACAAGCCATCCTCAAACCAATGATGCTGAGAAGACTTAAAGAGGATGTTGAAAAAAACCTGGCACCCAAACAAGAAACTATTATTGAAGTAGAGCTGACCAACATTCAGAAGAAATACTACCGGGCTATTTTGGAGAAGAATTTCTCCTTTCTTTCCAAAGGGGCAGGTCATACTAACATGCCTAATCTACTCAATACAATGATGGAGTTGCGCAAATGCTGCAACCACCCATATCTCATCAATGGTGAGGGACCTCCTGGAAATACTTGCATTTCTCTGTTACCTTGTTTACTTTCTAAGTAGTTTTCCTCAGGAACAGTGGCTGCATTGACCAATCTGTCCTAATTTAGGAATTAAGGTGGTTTCTTCCTTTTAAAACACTTCTCATGTGGAATGTCTTTCTCTAGTTCTCTCTACCCCTTTGATCCTGCAAAATCTCCAGAGTTGAAGGATTTGCTGTATAGAATTTCATGAATAAGAATTCAAGCCATTCTGTTCTGTCTTCACTGGTACTTCATTTTGCTGTTTTGGTTTTAGATGCCAGTAGGGTGGTAATAGTGATTTGCATCTACTATTCTAGTTCTTATCTGTATGTTTTACCCAGTTACAATCTTAAGCCTGACTTAACGTGGAATATTTTGTATTTACAAAATTGGGGATGATTTAGAATTGAGGGGGTGATGCTGAAAATCTGTGTGTGAGAAATAACTGATATCAAGTCAGATTACCTTTTTTTTCCTTGCTTCCTTGTTTCAGTTAAATTGCAACCTTGGTATGTTTCCCTGGATCTCACCATCAAGTGCGATTTTTTTTTTTTTTTTTTGGCAGGTGCAGAAGAAAAAATCCTAACAGAATTTCGAGAAGCTTGCCATATCATACCTCATGACTTCCACTTGCAGGCCATGGTTCGTTCAGCTGGCAAATTGGTTCTTATTGACAAGTTACTTCCCAAACTTAAAGCTGGTGGCCACAAGGTTCTGATCTTCTCCCAGATGGTACGCTGCCTAGATATCCTAGAGGATTATCTTATCCAAAGGAGGTGAGAAAAGAATCATTCCTCGCCTTGTGCTGATTATATACTCATGAAAAAGCTGCCAAGAGGAGTTCCCTGGTGGCTGAGTGGGTTAAGGATCCAGCATTGTTACTGCTGTGGCTCGGGTTCGATCCCTGGCCCAGGAACTTCTGCATGCTATGGGCATGGCAAAAAAAAAAAAAGAAAGAAAGAAAGAAAAAAGGCTGCAAAGAGTAGGAAGACTTGGGTTTAGTTAAAGTTGATCAGGACCAAGATAAAAGCAGTGTTAAAACTGTCACTCTTAACTTTCTGGTAAGGTTTTTGGTAAACTAGAGATATAGAGGTAATGGTATTGATTCCAGTCTGCTCTTTTGTTCTTTTTTTCTACTTAACTGGTTAAACTTTTTTCCTGTGATTCCCATACAGGTACTTATATGAGCGTATTGATGGACGAGTTAGAGGCAATCTTCGGCAGGCTGCTATTGATCGCTTTAGTAAGCCTGACTCAGACCGATTTGTCTTTTTGCTATGCACCCGGGCCGGTGGACTTGGCATTAATCTCACAGCTGCAGATACTTGCATTATCTTTGATTCAGACTGGAATCCACAAAATGATCTGCAGGTAAAGGAAATCATTGTCTTAGGGATTAATTACTTAACCTGGGAGGTTTTGCAAACAGGATCAGGATTTCTTAGAAAGACTTGTCTTTTAGAAAATATGGAATTGTTTAGTCAGGTAGGTCACCAAACTTTTTCTGTAAAGGACTACATAGTATATGTTTTCAGGCTTTGCAGACCAGACAGTCTCTGTTGTAACTATTCCTCTATGCCCTTGAACCACAGAAGCAGCCATAGACAATATATAAATAAATGGATAGAAGTATGCTCCAGCAAAACTTTTTTTGTTTTGTCTTTTAGGGCCTCACCCACGGCATATGGAGGTTCCCAGGCTAGGGGTCCAATCAGAGCTATAGCTGCTGGCCTACACCACAGCCACGGCAATGCCGGTTCTTTAACCCACTGATCAAAGCCAGGGATTGAACCCGTGTCCTCAAGGATGCCTAGTTGGGTTTGTTAACTGCCGAACCATGACAGGAACTCCCTGTTCCAGCAAAGCTTAATTAAAACAGGTGACCAGGGTTACTGACCCCTCATCTACATGATGGAGCAGTGATTTCATCTTGAAGTTGACCTTTGATTTTGAGTTGATCTCATGGATGCTTAATAGATGTAAATTGGTATTTTGAATCCTTCTTCTCCCCCTGACTAATTTTATGTTATCTTTGCCCTTCCTTCCACTTTTAAAAACCAGGCCCAAGCACGGTGTCATCGAATTGGGCAAAGCAAAGCTGTGAAGGTGTACCGTCTCATCACTCGTAATTCTTATGAGAGAGAGATGTTTGATAAGGCTAGCCTCAAGTTGGGATTGGATAAAGCTGTACTTCAGTCCATGAGTGGTCGGGATGGCAACATTACTGGAGTGAGTCTTTAATCTATAGATACACTTATTTATACCAGATCATAGTGATAGAAGATGACAAAAGCTATTTTTGTATAGAAACCTGACTCCTTGTTTGGGTTCTCAATTACTAATTCTTAAAATATAATAAAATATCCCGAGGTGGTTTAGATAATAGTCCCTTGAAGTCTTTTCATCTTTTTATGGGATTTTGTAGATCCAGCAGTTTTCCAAGAAGGAGATTGAAGATCTCTTACGAAAAGGAGCATATGCAGCCATAATGGAGGAAGATGATGAGGGCTCCAAGTTTTGTGAAGAGGACATTGACCAGATCTTGCTAAGACGAACCACTACCATCACCATTGAATCTGAAGGAAAGGGTTCTACCTTTGCCAAGGTATGTTTTGTTGGGCTAGAGGCTAAAGAAGCAGAGATAGAGAGGAATCTCTGAAATTTAATACATGTTTTAAATATACGCATTTCACATTACTCAAACAAGTATTATAGTCAACTTTCCTGTTTCTCTGTTCCTCACTAGGCAAGCTTTGTTGCTTCGGAAAATAGAACAGATATTTCTCTGGATGACCCCAACTTTTGGCAAAAATGGGCCAAGAAGGCTGATCTGGACATGGATCTACTTAATAGCAAGGTGAGCTTCCTTTTCCTTTAGGGAGGAAGTATGCAGAAAACACATTACTTTCAGGAGTCTTTATAGCTATGCTGATTCTTCAGTGCTGACCTTGGTTTATGATGGTATATACAAGGGCCATTGTAAAAACTTTCTACATAGGAGGCCCCAGGAAACCACTTAGATAACTGCCACTTAATTTTGTTTCCCTGGTTCCTCCCGTAGATTATTTTGTATGTCCCCCCCACCCAAAAAAAAGCTACCTCTGCGTATCTACAAATGTTACATCCAAAGCTATTTCAATCTGATTGTCTTTAATTCCTCTCCCATGAGTGTATTGTGAAGAGAGTTACTTCTCCTTCTGTTCTCTGCATAGAATAACTTGGTGATTGACACACCTAGAGTACGAAAACAGACCCGCCACTTCAGCACTCTGAAAGATGATGACCTAGTGGAATTCTCTGATTTGGAAAGTGAAGATGATGAGCGACCACGCTCTCGCCGACATGACCGTCATCATACTTATGGGCGCACTGACTGCTTTCGGGTGGAAAAGCACCTCCTGGTGTATGGGTAAGAACCCACCTTTCCATCAGAAATAGTGCATCTCCATCCTGATAGACACCCTGTTTCCTTTTCAGATTGGAAGTTAGGGTCACAGAGGGGATAATGGGGAAAACTTTATTCTATTACCATGTTTCCCCAAGATCTTTTTCTCTCCCACCTTTTGGGAGATGTGATTCTGAGGGACTGGGGAGTATCACATAATTAGAAAGTCCTCAGGAAAATATCAATGTGATTTCTTTCTTTGTTTTTTCTAGTTGGGGACGGTGGCGAGATATTCTGTCTCATGGACGCTTCAAGCGACGTATGACTGAAAGAGATGTGGAAACAATTTGCCGGGCCATCCTCGTGTATTGTCTCCTACACTATCGTGGGGACGAAAATATCAAAGGCTTCATTTGGGACTTGATTAGCCCTGCTGAAAATGGCAAGACAAAAGAATTGCAGAATCATTCAGGTAATTATCAACTCTTTGCTTTTCATCTTTCTATAGATTACCTAATCCTTTACAGATCTAAGGGTTTTTCTCAATCCAAGTCTTCAATGTCTCCCCTTTCCCAGGATTATCTATCCCTGTGCCCCGTGGACGCAAGGGGAAAAAAGTAAAGTCACAAAGCACTTTTGATATCCATAAGGCAGACTGGATCCGGAAATATAACCCTGATACTCTGTTCCAAGATGAGAGTTATAAGAAGCACTTGAAACATCAGTGTAACAAGTAAGGATGGACTTTAGCAGACTAAAGCATTTTCCACCTCAAGCTTTCTACACTGTTATTAAGCCAGTTCTTCCCTTCTCCCTTCTAGGGTGCTGTTGCGGGTACGAATGCTATACTATCTGAGACAGGAGGTTATTGGAGACCAGGCAGAGAAGGTGTTAGGTGGTGCCATTGCCAGGTAAAGTTATGCTGTATTTTTCTTAATGCTCTACCTTATTCCAGAAAAGATTGGTTTACTTATTTCATTCTAAACTATCTTTTAAAATCTCTACATCAGGTCTTCATTCCTATAAAGTCAGCCTTTTGTATTTGTGGGCTATGCATCATTGTGCCACACCATTCAGTTTGTTTCTTTGGGTTTTTTTTTTTTTTTTTTTGGCTGCACCTACAACACATTCAGTCCTGGGCCAGGGATTAAACCCATGCTACCACAGTGATCCGAGCTCTGCAGTGACAATGCCAGATCCTTAACCTGATGTTCCATAAAGGAACTCCTACATCATTTTATACAAGGGACTTGAACATCTGTGGGTTTTTTTAATCTGGGGGAAATTCCTGGAACCAATTCCTCTTGGATGTTGAGGGATGACTGTCCTTGATACAGTGGAAGGAAGCAGGCAGGTGCATGACCATTTAAATTAATGAATAAAAGAAGATAACCTGTAATAATCTTTCTAAGGATTGTCTAATTTCCTGCATGCTATGCTGACTCTACCCTCTTATACCTTTAGTGAGATTGACATATGGTTCCCAGTAGTGGATCAGCTAGAGGTTCCAACAACATGGTGGGACAGTGAGGCTGATAAGTCCTTGCTCATTGGAGTCTTTAAGCATGGTAGGTATCTGCTCTTAGTCTATTCATTTCCTATTGTAGACTTATGTCCATAGATGGAAAATTTAACAGTAAGCTTGTGTTTGAATGAGAAACCAGTCCTTAAATATCCAGAGCAGAGCCATTAGTTCCTATGAATAAATGTTTGGATAGTTAAATCCCAAGGTAGGGAGTCTCCCATCTGTTCTCTAATTGCTGTTACCAATCTGTATGTCATGGTATCTTAAGTTAAGGCTCTGCAAACCAGGAGAGGTAATGTATGCCCACTCTGGTTAATAATAACCATGTGTAATTTGTAGACTTTCTGAAAGTGATCTGTTTGTATAACTTCTTATTTAAGTATTCAGCAGTTACTCTCACCTAGGTATGAACAACCATGTTTGAGTGAAACAAGAATAGAGTATAAAAAGAGAGAAAACTCCCTTTTCAGTTTTGCCTAATAACAATTCCAGGCATTAAAAACAGTAAGAGCTAACTTCTAGCCTAGTTATATTGTGAATTGGAGCACCATTTCTCTTTTAACATGTTTTTCTGTTTAGTTCTATAAAATAAAAGCAATGGCACTTAATCCACATTTTTTACAAGTTTGCGAGACACAGAGGTTTTAGAAGAGTCCAAACATCCTGAAGTGTGTTTGTTCATGCATCATTCATTGAACCTTATTCAGAGTGCCTATTTATTTGCGGGTACAAATTTCTTATCCTTTACTTGAAAATGTATGACTTAGCCCTAAATTATTTGACTTTTTAAATTTTCTCACCTAGGTAGTAAGAATGATAGTAAGATTATCCATTAAATAGCTAATAAGTAAATTATCACCATGCTCTATAAACACTGATTAAATTCTTATTTTCAATAACTAGTGATAAAACTCTTTAAGACTCTACTGCTATAGGAACATTAAGTGTAGTAATATAACCTGACAGCTGTGCAAGTTAACAATTTCACTACATTTTGCATCATGAGCAGAGTGGTCCAAAGTATTACTCCAGCAGCGTACGAGGTAAGCATAAAGGCAAAATGAAAATCTCCGATTTTCTTCAAATTGAGGCTCTTTTTCTTCTAGGCTATGAAAAATATAATACTATGAGGGCAGATCCAGCCTTATGCTTCCTAGAAAAGGCTGGCCGACCAGATGACAAAGCCATTGCAGCAGAACATCGAGTGCTGGATAATTTTTCTGACATAGTAGAAGGGTAAGCATTAGTGTTCTGTTAAAGCTTTGTGTCCTTCTCTGAAGGTTATTTGCTGCTTGTGCTAAGAGATAACATAACTCCCGCCTTGACTCAACCCATTGAGATTCTTAATGGTGGTTATATTAATTCTTAACAAAAAATGGGACCAGCATAAAGGAGTCCATAAACTGGCCTAAAACTATGCCATATAATGCAGCTAAGGGTGAAAATAAATGTTCATCCTAAATGGCTCATTTGATATTCAATTTTCTTCGCATTGCTTTTCTGTACAGCTGCAGTAGCTGAGAGGATCATTGGATCTCTTAAAACATAACCATGCAGCAATCCCATGCTGCTTATTTGATAGGACCTCAGGAAATTTTAGCCCTCGTTTTATCATCTCGCAGTGGTGGCTGACACATAAAGGTGTTCACTCTGCCAGGATACATGCCTCGATGATGAGTTGCCAT
This sequence comes from Phacochoerus africanus, assembly GCF_016906955.1. Taxonomy (NCBI): domain Eukaryota; kingdom Metazoa; phylum Chordata; class Mammalia; order Artiodactyla; family Suidae; genus Phacochoerus; species Phacochoerus africanus. The sequence continues at coordinate 78,972,419 of NC_062552.1, forward strand.
GCTAATACTGAGCCACCAGGTAGGGCAGCATTGCTCTGCTTTGGGTGCCAGTGAGTTTAACAAAACTTCTCATGTGGAGACCTGAGGGGCATGTGAAATAGCTGGCTTAGTTCATGAATATTTTCCCAGACGTTTGTGGTTGAGAGATTTCTCTTTGATGATCACAACTTTGCCTAATGTAGGACCCTCTAAGGAAATGGGATTGTCTATTAATTGCAAATCATTTATTATATCACTGTTCTCAATAGAGTAAACTAGTTAAAATAAGCAAGCATAGACCATTCAAACAAAATAATAAAAGTAAATACTAGTTGGGAAGGAGGGGGAAAATGGGTTAAACAATAAAAAGAGCTACTAAGAGAAAGGAAATGTGCTGGTCAGAGTGTTTCATTTTAAATTCAAGCAGTTTAGAACTGATTTTTGTTACTTTTTCATGCCTCTGGATAATTTTAGGGTTGACTTTGATAAAGATTGTGAAGATCCTGAATATAAACCACTCCAGGGTCCCCCAAAGGACCAAGATGATGAGGTGAGGAATTCTCATTTGAGTGTAGCTTTTCTCTAGTACTAAATAATAGTATTGCCTCCGAATTGTGAAATACATTGATTAATTTCTAACACAAAATGGAAAGTACCATTTGAGAATATTTACTATTAATAGAGAATTGTAACGCCAGCTGGGGGAGGTCAGAGACGTCTTTGTGGAGGAGGTGGGGCCCAAGCTGAACAATGAAGTATGTTATTTGACTGCTAAGTGCCCAAGTCCCTTTGTTTTTAAGCCATTGATAAGAACTGACTCTTCAAGTTTTATTTTCTTAATTCATTTAGTTGGTTGCTTCCAATTTTCTGTGAGGGTTCCTTTCATTAGAAAGTTTTCTTGGAGTTCTAGCTGTGCACAGTGGGATAGTGGTGTCTCTGGAGTCCTGGAACACAGGTTCAGTCCCTGGCCTGGCACAGTGGATTAAGGATCTGGCATTGCTGCAGTGTGGCATAGGTCACAACTATGCCTTGGATTTAATTCCTGGCCCAGGAACTCCATAAGCCATGGGATGGCCAAAAAGATACCTTGGTGTCCTAGAAGGACACACACAAAAAAAGTGATTTCAGAGTGCCAATTTTCCCCACTTTCTCTCCCCTCTCCATCCTTTGGGGTGGATCTCCTTCTCTAGGGTGATCCCTTGATGATGATGGATGAGGAGATCTCAGTGATTGATGGAGATGAAGGTAAACTTCTAAGTAAACTAGTACAATTTGTGTGGAGTGGTGGGGTTGGGGAATTGTCTGAATTCTGTCCTTTCTTGGGATTTCTGAGAGCTTTGCCTTTGGGAGGGTTGAAATACCAGTACTCTATTTGCTTCTTTTCCTGTCCTGTTTATTCTCCTTTGCTTCCTACAGCCCAGGTGACCCAACAGCCAGGCCATCTATTCTGGCCTCCAGGCTCTGCTTTGACAGCTAGGCTTCGGCGCCTAGTGACAGCCTATCAACGCAGCTACAAAAGAGAACAGATGAAGATAGAGGCTGCAGAACGGGGGGATCGGAGGAGGCGTCGTTGTGAGGCAGCCTTCAAGCTAAAAGAAATTGCACGGCGGGAGAAACAGCAACGGTAAAATATGGCTGAGAATTTGGACTGAGTCATAAGCTTGTCTTCAGCTATGGGTATATTGTAAAGCATCTTACTTAGGAAGGATTATTTGGAATTCCCTTTAGAAGAACCATCTTTATTGCCTTTGTTACACCTCTACAACATAAAACCACACTTAATCATAAATCCGGCAAAGTTTTCCTTTGTAGCCATTCTCACTGAGTTGTTTGCTTGCGTCATTTTCCCCCTTTGCTTGCTAATTCTCACATTGTATAGAGTAACTCTTACAGCCTCTTCTACTGTCTTCTGGGGTTTTTTTTGCCCCCACTTTCATTTTTTGTGTATTCAGATAGTCTAAGGCACACTGAAAGGTAACCAGTTTCCTTATGTTCTAATCACTGTTGCCTGATTCTTCTTCCCTTTGTAGATGGACAAGGCGTGAACAAACTGATTTCTATCGAGTAGTTTCTACCTTTGGTGTGGAGTATGACCCTGACACGATGCAGTTCCATTGGGATCGCTTCCGCACTTTTGCCCGACTGGACAAAAAAACAGATGAAAGCCTTACCAAGTATTTTCATGGCTTTGTGGCCATGTGCCGCCAAGTGTGCCGCCTTCCCCCAGCAGCTGGAGACGGTAAGCAGTACTGCAGAGTCTTAGGTGAGTGGGGATGGATTGTGACCGAACCAACTCTTGGCTCATTTCTCCTTCCACACCCATCTCTTGCAGAACCTCCAGACCCCAATCTGTTCATTGAGCCCATCACTGAGGAAAGGGCCTCACGGACACTCTACCGTATTGAATTGCTTCGGCGCTTACGGGAACAAGTTTTGTGCCACCCTCTTTTGGAAGATCGGCTGGCATTATGTCAGCCTCCAGGTCCTGAATTGCCCAAATGGTGGGAGCCTGTTCGGCATGATGGGGAGCTTCTACGAGGGGCAGCCCGCCACGGGGTGAGCCAAACAGACTGCAACATCATGCAGGACCCAGACTTCTCTTTTCTGGCTGCCCGTATGAATTATATGCAGAACCATCAGGCAGGAGCACCAGCTCCATCCCTGTCACGCTGCTCTACTCCACTGCTACACCAGCAGTATACCTCATGCACTGCCTCACCACTGCCCCTGCGCCCAGATGCTCCTGTTGAAAAGCCACCTGAGGAGACAGCTGCCCAGGTGCCCAGTCTGGAGAGTCTGACTTTAAAGCTAGAGCATGAGGTGGTGGCCAGGAGCCGACCAACCCCACAAGACTATGAGATGCGAGTAGCCCCCTCTGATACTACCCCTCTGGTTTCCCGGAGTGTTCCACCAGTCAAACTGGAGGATGAGGATGATTCAGACTCTGAGCTGGACTTGAGCAAGCTGTCACCATCATCCTCTTCTTCCTCATCCTCATCCAGCTCCAGCTCCAGCACTGATGAGAGTGAGGACGAGAAGGAAGAGAAGCTAAGTGAGTGCATGTGACAGGCTGTTGGCCCTCTTCCCCATTCCCCCCTCTCTGCTCTTTCCCTTTTCTAAATGCATCCTGTGAGATTCATATTTCTATTTGTTAGAATATTGAAAGAGGTCTCTTATTCTTATGGCCTTTATTTATTTTATTATTATTTTTTTTTGGTCTTTTTGCTATTTCTTTGGGCCGCTCCCGCGGCATATGGAGGTTCCCAGGCTAGGGGTCAAATCGGAGCTGTAGTCACTGGCCTACGCCAGAGCCACAGCAACGCGGGATCCGAGCCGCGTCTGCAACCTACACCACAGCTCACGGCAACGCCGGATCGTTAACCCACTGAGCAAGGCCAGGGACCGAACCCGCAACCTCATGGTTCCTAGTCGGATTCGTTAACCACTGCACCACGACGGGAACTCCTTTATGGCCTTTATTTAAAGCCCATATAATACCGTTCATATATAACTTTATTCTTCCATTTTTGCTCACACATTCTGTATGATCTCCAGCTGCTGACCGGTCCCGCTCAAAACTCTATGATGAAGAGAGTCTCCTGTCCCTCACTATGTCCCAAGATGGATTCCCAAATGAAGATGGAGAACAAATGACCCCTGAACTTCTGCTGCTACAAGAAAGACAGAGAGCCTCTGAGTGGCCCAAGGTAACAGCCTCATTCATGGACACGTAGAATCTAAAAATACAGTGTGACATGTACCGAGAACAAGGAATATATGGTTCTGTGTTTCTTTGTGTTTAGTGCTGCATGTTTTTTTCAGGAAATTCTTCCCATTGACTTAGGGAGCTGATACTATTACCTCACTCCTTTCTGCCTTATCATGTTTATTTATCCTGATAATGATGGCAGTATTATTGGCCACAGAATCACATAGCTAGTACTCAGGCCCTAAAACCGGTATTGATTTCTTTTCCCCCCACTCAGGATCGTGTCCTGATAAACCGTATTGACCTCGTCTGCCAGGCTGTACTCTCAGGGAAGTGGCCTTCTAGCCGCAGGAGCCAAGAAATGGTAACAGGAGGAATGCTGGGGCCAGGCAACCACTTGCTAGACAGTCCTTCCTTGACTCCAGGAGAATATGGTGATTCTCCAGTCCCCACACCACGAAGTAGCAGTGCAGCTTCCATGGCAGAGGAGGAAGTGTCTGCAGTCACCACAGCAGCAGCTCAGTTCACCAAACTTCGCCGAGGCATGGATGAGAAGGAGTTTACGGTTCAGATCAAAGATGTAAGCTGAGTGCTTAGACATTGGGAAGTGAGGAAGGAGGCTGGAATTCTTACTGACTAGTTTTACGAATGTGATACTAAGTTTGTTTGGTCCCCTAACCTTAAAAATGAGAAGAGCTCACAAAGATCCATTTAGGAAAAGTCATTGTAGTAAAGGAAGGGATCTTATCTTGACTTGTATCTCCTGAGGATTAGATTAAAAGAAACCATACTTTTAAAAGAAATTTAATTGACATAGGTTTCTTTTGAGTGGGTTGTTTCTAGATCCATGAAACCAGTGTTTCAAAATTGAAATCACATTGTAGAAAAGCTAGTAAAATGACACCCAAGTATTATGTGCCTTGTTAAGGCCATATGCTGCACCTGTGACTCTAAAAAGCAAAAAAAAAAAAAAAGTCATTCTTCCTGGTGTTCTTCCCTAATGAACTCTATTAGCTGGTCATTAAGTACTCAACAAGAAAATTTTTTTTGTCTTTTTCTATGGCTGCCCCTGCAGCATGTGGAGATTCCCAGGCTAGGGGTCTAATCTGAGCTGTAGCTGCTGGCCTACGCCAGAGCCACAGCAACATGGGATCTGAGCTGCATCTGCAACCTACACCACGGCTCAGGGCAACGCCGGATCCTTAACCCACTGAGCAAGGTCAGGGATCAAACCCGTCACCTCATGGTTCCTAGTCCGATTTGTTACCCACTGAGCCACGACAGGAACTCCAAGAAAAATTTTTGACATTAGTATGTGACAGGAATATCAAGATTCTGCCCCTGTGATGAGTTGCCATGCTAATACTGAGACACCAGGTAGGGGATTTTTTTCCCCTGCATTGGGTGTTGTTGAAATAAATTCTACTCCTCTTAAATCTGCCTGAGGGGCACTAAATCAAGAAATGAAATAAATGTTTTTCTGAGGAAACAACATATACATTTTGTTGTATTTCTGATTTCTATCCATTAGTCAGATGCCCTCCCTTCTCACTGTCATTGAACTGCTATATGATGTCTTGGGTGGGTGGATTGTCTTCCTAGGAGGAAGGATTGAAGTTAACATTCCAGAAGCACAAGTTGATGGCTAATGGAGTAATGGGAGATGGACATCCTCTTTTTCATAAGAAGAAAGGGAACAGAAAGAAGCTAGTTGAGGTAAGTGGTAGAGAAAGTCTTTAACATGATGATTAGAGAAAATGTTTTTATTCCCAGTAATTGATGATGGCATTTGGGATTGAGGGAGCAGAAGGTAATGTTTTACGGCTACCATTGGCTCTGCTCCCCCTCTCTCCCTGCCCAAAAGAAGAGTATGTGCTCATGGGGGTGGATTCTGGGTTTGCAGCTGGAGGTGGAATGCATGGAAGAGCCTAATCACCTTGATGTGGACCTGGAGACCCGGATCCCTGTCATCAATAAGGTGGATGGTACTTTGCTGGTGGGTGAGGATGCCCCTCGCCGGGCTGAACTGGAGATGTGGTTACAGGGTCATCCAGAGTTCGCTGTCGATCCCCGATTTCTAGCGGTGAGTGGCAGTTCCATCCAGCAAGATTTAAAGTCATTCCCTTGGTACTGAAGCTGTGTGAGAGGGAGAGAAAGCATGCCACATTGCGTCATTGTTTCTGCATCGGCAAAATAAGAGTAATTTTACTTAGTCTTCCTACTTCACAGAGCTGTGAAGATCAAAATAATGTTAAAGTAATTGTTCAACTAAATGCTAGGCAAATATTTACTATTAAACTATTATATAATCACCTAAAATTTTTTTTTTTCTTTTGAGAGGTCAGCTTAATGGTAGCTTTCCATTAGGACTAATCCTTTACACAATAAGTATTTACTATAATTAGACACTAGTACCTTAATAATTATTCCAGATAATATTTTTTTTCTTTAGAATAACTTTAACTTTTCTATTCCAGTATATGGAGGATCGCAGAAAACAGAAATGGCAGAGATGTAAAAAAAATAATAAGGCAGAATTGAACTGTTTGGGAATGGAACCAGTACAGACAGCTAACTCTAGGAATGGGAAAAAGGTGAGTGAGACTAAGATATTACCACTCTGTTCCAACACTAAATATGACTAGAGAAATTAATAATCTTTTTTCTAATATATGTTTGAGAAAATTTATCTTCGGTTCAGAAATAGGGAAACCACAGTATTTTTACAGTCCTGTGGCATCATAATCTCTAGAAAAGCATATAATTCTAAAAGATTACTTTAGCACTTGAAGCATATTAAAAAGTAATTAGAAAGACATGTTAGAACATTCAGGGCCTTATCCTACTGTTTTATTGACTAAGCAATTTAGGGTAAGTCCTTTAACTTTTTCAGCTTGCATATCCTGAAAAGTGAAGGTTTTGGAACAGATAATCTCATAAAAGTTTTATACTTCTAATATTTTAGAAGTGATTTGGGGCCTATTAAAGAATATAATCATGGGGTTTCCCAACATTAAAGAGGTTAAGGAGTTCCCACTGTGGCTTAGCAGTAACAAACCCAACTAGTATCCATGAGGAAGCAGGTTCGATCCTGGCCTCCCTCAGTGGGTTAAGAATCCAGTGCTATGCTTTTATCATGGTTATAGATCTTTTGGTGGATTAAGAATTTATAATCCTTTCCATCAAAATATTAACTGCGAAAGTTTCTCTTGACTCTGTTTGCCTTACTTTTGGCAAGAGTTATATTTTTTAAACATATAGAAATCATGGTTTGATTTGGTAAGCAGTCATTTAAAGTGGTTTATCTTTTGGGATTTCCTGTTGTGGCTCAGTGGTAATGAACCTGACTAGTATCCATGAGGATGTGGGTTCAATCCCTGGCCTCACTTAGTGCGTTAAGGATCTGGCATTGCTGTGAGCTGTGGTGTAGGTTGCAGACGTAGCTCAGATCTGGCATTGCTGTGGTTGTAGTACAGGCTGGCAGCTTCAGCTCTGATTCAACTCCCAGCCTGGAACTTCCATATGTTGTGGGTGCAGCCATAAAATGCAGATATAAAAATAAATAAGTAAATAAAAATAAAATGGTTTATCTTTTAATAAAATTAATTTTCAAGTGAAAATATGTATCTTTTGCATTTAACAAACTCTGAGGACATTATTTTGCACATTGTAAATATTTACCTGTGAGGTAAATTTATAAGGGTTATTTATTTTTATATTGGTGAAAGTGATTTCATATAGTAAATATTGTTACCATGGAAGAATGTTTTTATTTTCCCTCTGAGATTCCATGGGACCAAAGGTGTAATAAGCAGAATGGTTGATATGGGAGGCTGATGGCTAGAAGGCTAAGACCTCTCTGTCTTGAATTTTAACATTATAGAGCAGCCTGTAAAGGCTTTTCCTCCAGGATCACCCATTTTTACTTCAAATACTTTTGTACTTCTTTATAGTCTGTTGACAACTCTAAGAAAAAAAAAGATCATAGGAAATCACAGAAAATCATAATATGAATAGTATAGAATTCTTAATGCAGAATTGGTGGAATATATAGCACTACATTATTATTGCAGTAATTTGGTGCTATTATAGTTATATTTTAAAAGCCTATACAAATAGAGTACTGAGGTGTTTGTTTCTTCCAGGTCAGAAAGGTCAAGCTTAGATTGGGCAGGTCCAGAGACTCAGGTACTAATTGTCTGAATTTAATGCCAGTTTACCCAATATTGTACTTAGCTCTAACAAAGTAGTAAGTTCCAGCTTCAGTGAACTTAAGCAAAATTTATAGTGAGAACATCTAGAAAGAGCAATTTAAAGCAGGTTTGATCAATGTGGGGGGGGGGGACCAAAAACTTACTTTAGTAAATTTGGTAAGGAGCTACCCATCTTTTTGGTGTACCAGACATCCAGAATCTTACTAATCTGGTCTGTCTTGAGTTTACCCTACCCTGATAAGATAATGAAGGACAGTATTGTAAACGTTCATGTAGCTGTGTTGCACTTCACGTTGTAAGAGCACGTGAACAACCTGCCATCAGTAAAGCACACTGTGCAAGTACTGATGCATTCACTGTCTTACTCATGTGAACCAGAGCTTTGATTTTTTTTTTCCATGACTACATTGTACATTTACTCTGGGCAACTATTTCACAATTGCTTACCTTTGTTAATAAGGGGCCTGAGTATCAGTATCAAATTCTTGCTCTTACTTCAGCATCAGAATGCTTCAACCAGCTACATCCAGCTTTTCCTCTTCCCCATTACCATCAAGCCTCATCTGAGTATGCTTGTTTTGCTCCTCCTAAAGATTCAGTAAAAAAGCATTTGCAGACTAGGACTTTGTTGACTTCCATTTTCATTTTTTCCCTTCCTTTCTTTTTACCATCTTCTCTTCTTTCCTCCCAGGGTCATCATGCTGAAACTGTGTTCAACCGGGTTTTGCCAGGGCCTATTGCACCAGACAGCAGCAAGAAGCGGGCCCGAAGGACACGACCCGACCTTACTAAGATGATGGCCCTGATGCAGGGTGGAGGCACTGGGTCCCTGTCTCTGCATAATACCTTCCAGCACAGCAGTAGTGGCCTGCAGTCTGTGTCATCTCTGGGTCACAGCAGTGCCACTTCTGCATCTTTGCCTTTTATGCCGTTTGTGATGGGTGGTGCAGCATCATCCCCTCATGTAGACTCCAGCACCATGCTTCATCACCACCACCACCACCCCCACCCTCACCATCACCACCATCACCATCCAGGCCTGAGAGCCACTGGCTACCCTTCTTCACCAGCCACTACCACCTCTGGTACTGCCTTGAGGTTGCCACCACTGCAGCCTGAGGAAGATGAGGACGATGAGGATGAAGATGATGATGATGATTTATCTCAGGGCTATGATAGCTCAGAAAGGGACTTCTCACTCATTGATGATCCTATGATGCCAGCCAACTCAGACTCCAGCGAAGATGCTGATGACTGAAGCCCCAGCATGGTCCCCATTGCTTGGGTGGCGGCTATACTTTCATTTACTCTGGCCCTTGGACTATGGAAAAGTGGGAGGGGCAGGGGAGATGTGGGGAAACCCAGGACTCCAGGAGGTGAAAAGGAAAAAGAAAACGTGTACCTGATTACTTCCAAATTTGAAAGGATCGGGTGGGTAGGGGAACTCCTAAAATAATACGTGGCTACTTCCTCCTTTCTGGGGAAGGAAAGGAGACTAGAGCAGCTGATATGCTCACCCCTCCCTAGACACCTCCATTAACCACAGACTATGTAGCGCCGGCACTAGCCTCTGGCAGAGCCTGTTCCTGACCGAACTGTGGATACAGCTGGAGGGTCAGGAACTGTTACCTTCCTTCCCCTTGGCATTAATAAATTTAAGTTAATCCTTTCCCACTCTTCCCTTGTCCTATATTTGCTCAAACCCAATATAAATATTAATTTTAAGAGTTGATATTCATGATTTCAACACCACTTTCCTAACTTCATTACTGTTCGTGTGAAGTTACCTTGGATAGGACAGACAAGTTATTGGTACTCTATTAAAGGATTATATGTAAGTGGAGGTTGTCCAGCTTGCCAAAAGGCAAAGAAATGATCTAAGCCAAGTAGTAGGCAAAATGTTGTTCCAAATTCGAACTCCAAGTTCTTAGAAGAGATGAGAAGGAAGAATTTCGTCAAGACCCATGTACACTTTATTTCGAATTAACTGAAATAATGGTGCTTTGGGAAGCCCTAAGAATGGTGTCACTTAATGAACTGCTGCAAGGGGACTGGCTGACTAGAAGGACGCTGTCACAGCCTCACGGGGAAATGGATTCTGTGAATTCTCTCAAGCCACGTATTTCCTACGACCTTTCCTCTAACATCCCAGCGCTCAAATGAAGCCTGGGCATTTTATTTTCCTTTCTAAGGCCAAGTCCTTACCCCACAGTGCGTGTCGTAGTTCAGTTTATGTGCAGGGCAGGCTCCCTCTTCCTGGTTTGAGCGCTCTGTCCGCGCGAAGCCCCTGACCCAGCGTCCCAGCAACGAGAATCCTTCCAACCCTAAAGTAGCAGAGGCTTTTACTTTCCCACCTTTTCTAGGAGGGGGACGTACTCGGTTACGCTGTAGTCTTCCCACTACCATCCCACGCCAGATCCCGCTCTTTCCGCTTCCCTTCCTTTGCCGATGGGTGGGGCCATTACACCCGCGCGCTGCTCCCTGTGTGGGGCGGGGTGGGTACGTCAGGCCACCCGCCTCCTTCGCCTGGCTCAGCCTCCGCCGCTTCGGCAAGTAGTTGGAGCTCCTGGAAACCGCAGCCTGGCAGAGAGTAAGGGCGGGGACAGAGTGTCACGTGATGACGTCGCCTCGCGTGCGGCTGTTGCTAAATTGACAAGGAAACCCCGCGAAAATCTAGACTCTTTTAGCATTGCACATTTTGTTACTCTCCCCATTCTTTTCCTTCCTCTTTTCTCCCTAACCTCCGGAGAGAGGATTATATTAAAAAAAGAGAAGGAAAAAAAAGAAAACAGAAAAATACCAAGCGCTGCCGGGACCCGGAAGCGGAAAGGGCATCTTTGAGGTCGATGCTTCCGGGTCACTGGGAGAGTGCGGGATTCCGGGGCCGAGAGAGGGTGGCGGAGCCGGGACCTCGCGTGATTCTCGGAACCCGAGGAGGAGCGGCGTCTGTGGCTATGGCTGTGACTCTGGATAAAGACGCTTATTACCGGAGAGTGAAGCGACTGTACAGCAATTGGAGGGTGAGATAGAGCTCGTAATTTTACCTAGGGAGACCCCCTTTGCCATCCCATAATAACCCCGTTTCTCGGCGCCTTTTTTCCCCCTTTCCGTCGGGAATTCGCGGGTTCAGTGTCGCGCCCCTTTAGTTGCTCCAGGATCATTCACTGCAGGAGGCCCCGAGGGCCGCCAGGTAACAGGGAATCCCCCGCAATCATCCCCCCCCTGCGGCCACCACCATCTTCCCCGCGTGCCAGCCCCCGTCATGCATAACAGCCACCTCTCGTAGTCTCTTCCCGCCCTAGAAGAGGCATCATCACCCCTCCCTCCCACTCCGTGATCGCGTCTTGCTGCCCCCTCCTGCAGTGTTCACACACACCCACGCATTCGCTCTGTCCTTCCAGAACCAGAGTGTTGCGCCCTAGGTCCCGCCAGAATTACAACCATTTCGTAAAGGATGGATGGAGGGCCAAGGAGGATGTGAATCGGGCTCTCAGCGTTTATCTTTTGCTGGACTGTTGCTGGAGTTAAAAAAAGAAATACTGCTCACGCGCAACCGCCTCATGTTCTAGGCCCTGCCGTGGGTAACACAGAAACCTAACGCTGAAAACCTGCAGGTTTTAGTGATACAGAAAACGTTGTGATGCCTAATACCTCATTAGTTTTCCTCCTTGATTGAGTATCTGGGGCACGTGTTCAGAAAAAGCTGTTGAGGTTCTCAGTCTTTCAAAAGCTTGGGTATTTTTGCTGCTTTAAAAAGTCCACAGCTAAAATTTTATTTATTCAAATATTTGATTGCATCCTCTGGTGGATTTTGAGCTATCTGGATTTTGGCCTCTGAACTCTGTCATTCAGGGAGGATAAAACTAAGGAAGACTTTTAAAACCTGATAAGCGCCTTGACAAAAACAATCAGTTCTGATTTCAGCGTTGTAAATTGCCTACCAAACTACTTCTCTGCTAAAAACTAAACTATTAAAATTGGTCATTTCCCTACCGTTCATATTAAAGGTTCCTGTGCATGATTCATCCTTTGAGCACAAATGCATTAGATAATTGAAGATAAAATGGATTCTCTGCATTTTATGATAAGCCAAAATAAGGACTCTATGCTAGACAAATGCTGAACATAAATTTTATTTAAAAACTTTTTATTGGTTAATTTCTACATGTTTCTACAGTTTCTCTCACTGTCACATGTTAAAATTTGAACATGATCCATATTAAAAAAGAAAAAACTTTACAAATGCACCAGTATTTTCTAGAGATTTTTACTGTTGTGTGAGTAATAATCAAAAGCCCTTTCTTCCCACCTATAGACCCTGAAGTTATACACCTTTCCTGTGGAGGTTGTTTCGGTGATTCAGAGCTTATCAAATTAATTCTCTCAAGACTGGAAGCTAAGATTAATTTAGAACTCAAAGTCCCCTACATGCTAGATAAATTCAAAGCATGAAACTAGGAAAAACTTAAAGCCTGAAGACAAACTTAATGGCAAACGACGATCTTAATGTCAAATGACAATGTTTAAATCCATGAAAGTTAGATTATTGGCCCCCATTTTTTTTCTCAAAAATTCCTTAAGTTTATCTTGGCCCTCCTATTCATTCAAAGGGTGCGTGTTAGATGTTGATAAGGTCTTGGAGTTAAAGTTATGAACCAAGTAAATATAAAAATGTACTTATTAGCAATATTTATGGCATATCACTATGAAAAATATGATTTGAATAGACTTTCAGTTTTTTTTTATAACTAAATTTTTAACCGCTATGCCCAGAACCCACCTGTAGAATTTCTTTATGCACAGTCTTTCTAGGTTATAGTACTTTCATTTTGATCTGCTTAACCAAAGATCATAGGTTTCTGGGATAAGTTCTGGTTGCTTATTCTTTGAGCTGTAGCAGAAAAATAGTGAAATATATAGGTGTAATATATTGTAAAACAATATACAGTGTATTGTTTTCTGCACTTTTTCCTTTTTAAAGTAGAAAAAAAATTGGCATTGAAACGAGAATAACTTGAAGTTAACTATATGAATGCCAAGCTTTGTGTTGTCAGCGTCCATCCTCAAAGAAATCTCTTTTATGACAAAACTAAAAAATTAATTTGGGCTCCCCACCCACTTTTATGTTTTAGATACCCTTAAGCATTAGCCTTTCAGAATTGTGTGGCTGCTTGTGGAAACTCCAAGGCTCTTCAACTAGTAGAGAGCTAAAAAGCTACTAACTTTTTAAAAATTTTTAAAAATAAGAGTAGGAACTACTATGTCTCCTGATCTTACCTATCAGCAAGGTGAGTTTGGATAAGGTACATTTTGTGAGGCTACTGTAAATAAGATGTATTTCTTTCTTTCTTTTTTTTTTTTTTTTGTCTTTTGTGTCTTTAGGGCTGTACCCTCGGCATATGGAGGTTCCCAGGCTAGGGGTCTACTTGGAGCTATAGCTGCCGGCCTGCACCAGAGCCACAGCAACACCAGATCCAAGCCACGTCTGCAACCTACACCATGGCTCACGGCACGGCCGGATCCTTAACCCACTGAGTGAGACCAGGGATCAAACCTGCAACCTCATGATCCCTAGGCAGATTCGTTTCCACTGCACCGCAACGGAAACTCCAATAAGATGTATTTCTTAACCACAATTTTCATAGCTATGTCCCCAGAACAGTTACTAAAACATCAAGCCTTATACCTGAGTAAATAGTCATTTTAGAGATAAGTGGACTCATTCAGAAATCAAACAGGAGACCTCCATAGTGTCTAGATCTTGGGACCTAGGACTCTTTCCAGATGTTTGAGCCTAGTCTAGTCCTGTCTCTTTCTCTTTTTAAATTAGAACTGCTAGGAGCACAAAGTATTTTGCAGTACTTGTCTCTGCATTAGAAAACCCCAGGTGGTGGTGCTGGGTTGCGAAAGTGAGCTGGGGGCTTCTCCCCTATCTTCTTATACTTACGGTACCCTTATTCCGGGCTTTCCAGCCTTTTCGTGACTGTGATTTTTTTTTTTTACACTAAATGATGGGATTAGCACTGCATGGGGGTAAAGGCAGGAGGTAACCCACCTGCCCTGAGAGCTGAGGGAGACTACATCCATGCACACCTGCAACTCATTTGAGACCTGCCTACTAGGACATTCTGCTCTGTGGGAACCTTGATTCCAGTCATGCATTTTAACCTGAAGAGTTTATTTGAAAAAATCAGGACACTAGCTGTTTTCTAAAGGAATGCTGATCCATTGCATTCATTCATGTGGCTCTACACCACCGGTTAGGATTGAGGTGGTGAGTGCCTCCAGCATCAAAAAGGATGTGCTTGTGGAGAAAGCTAATAACCTGTAGTGTCGGTGTTTCTCCTGAGTGGCGATTTCTGGCACTTGGCTGATTTTTGTTTTGGACAAGTTTCTCATTCTGGATTGCTTGCTAAGACTAGGCAGTTATCTTCTATGGATGAGGAAGATTTTTTAATACATGGACAGTTCCCAAACCACTTTCAACAGGTAATGGCTTCTGCCCATTTCAGTTCTTTATGGCTGATTTATCTCTGGAGTGAGAGAGAAAAATGCTTATATAACACTTTGATTTCTTGAGTAAAGAGGAAGGCTAGATGGAAGTAAGTGCCTGGACAAATCGTTTATTGCTGCTTACTCAACTTTTTCTCTCTAGTACCAAGTGTAATGCCTGGTGTATAGTATAAATGATAGTGACTGGATTTCTGAGCTCTTGTGCCTCCCTTTCTTGGTTTGAAGAGACTTCTGTGGAGGCTCTACTTAAGGTGATCATAAGTCTTGCCTTTCCTAGAACTGTTCACCTATTGTCTTTATGGAATTAATGGGGAATCCCTATTTTAAAAACTCATACCCTTTTATTCTCAAAAGGTTTGGATGATTAGTTAGATTGGTATCCTAGATATAACTAGAGACTTCAAAAATGTTTCTTTTTTTAATGCAATACCTCTTTGCTTCAAGGAAGATAGTTGTTCCTCTGTTGCAGTACTTTCCCAACTTTTGTCATTCAGATACCACCTTTACAGTTTTTGCCAATTCCTTACCACCTGTATTATTTACCTTCCACTTAAAAAAAAAAAGTATGTGTGTGTGTGTGTATATATATATATATGTGTATATATATATATATATATATTTTAGGGCCACACCTGCAGCATATGGACTTTCCCAGGCTAGGGGTCAAATTGGAACTGACCTACACCACAGCTCACAGCAACGCTGGATCCTTAGCCCACTGAGTCAGGCCAGGGATCGAACATGCGTCCTCATTGATGCTAGTCAGATTTGTTTCCACTGAGCCACAATAGGAACTCCTAAAAATCACTTTTAATCAAGTAATACATAACAAAGGTTTAAAAAAAAAAGTTCTAAAAGCCATAACAAAGAAGTCACCTGCCCCAGAAGCACCCACTTTCCATTTCTTCTTACATGTTTTGAAATAATATTTATATACTGCTTTCTTGATTGGTCAATTTTAGATGTAACTCTTGTTTTGGTAGATCAGGATTTAAATTTAACTTTCTTAAATGATTACATTCATTTCAACTTACCTACCTCCTGATTCTTCCTATAAATTTTCTTTTTGACACACTGTTTTTTTGTTTTGTTTTATTTTGTTTTTTGTCTTTTCTAGGGCCACACCCACAGCCTATAGAGGTTCCCAGGCTAGGGATCGAATCAGAGCTGTAGCCGCCGGCCTACACCACAGTCACAGCTACTTGGGATCCGAGCCACGTCTTCGACCTACACCACAGCTCACGGCAACACTAGATCCTTAACCCACTGAGCAAGGCCAGGGATAGATCCGGAAACTTCATGGTTCCTAATCGGATTCATTAGTCACTGATTCACAACGGGAATTCCTTGACACACTGTTATAAATAATTTCAACATACAGAAAGGTGTAAGAATTCTCTAGTGAGCACCCATGTACCCACCTAGTTTATACAGATAATATTTTATTATATTTGCTTTATCATGTATCCACTCCTTTTGATACATTTTTTTTTCACTGCTAAGTGAAGTAATAAGAGTACAGTACCTTTCCTTTTTTCTATAGTTTTTCATTTTTCCTGGCATTAATGATTGTTCCAATTTTTCTCCTTTTTTTTTTTTTGTCATTTTGCCTTTTCTAGGGCTGCTCCTGTGGCATATGGAAGTTCCCAGGCTAGGGGTCCAGTCGGAGCTATAGCCACCAGCCTACGCCAGAGCCACAGCATCACGGGATCTGAGCCGCGTCTGTGACCCACACCACAGCTCACGGCAACACCGGATCCTTAACCCACTAAGCAAGGCCAGGGATCGAACCTGCAACCTCATGGTTCTTAGTTGGATTCGTTAACCACTGCGCCAGGATGGGAACTCCAAATTTTTCTCCTCTTTTAAATGTCCCTAGGCTTAATTTTTTCCTGCAGATCTCTTATAATTTCATCAATCTTTTATTTTAAAATGTTCACACTTATCAGATGTTTTATTAATTACATGTTTGTTTTTTAAACACCACTACCACCCACCCACCTACTCAACCTTGTATTACTCTGCTGTCTCTGCAGGTTGTTCTCCAGGCCTATTGAACTTTGAGACTTTTCCAGTGTCAGGTCCCCAATGTCTTACAGCCCATGTCTTGATTTTTTTCCCCTTTGTTTTGTTAGAGCATTTCTCTAAGTGCTTCTTTTTTCTTTTCTTTTTGCCTTTTTAGGGCCGTACGCACGGCATGTGGAGGTTCCCAGGCTAGGGGTTGAGTTGGAGATGTAGACGCCGGCCTACACCACAGCCACAACCACAGCAACACAGGATCCGAGCCACATCTGCGACCGCAGCTCACGGCAACGTCAGATCCTTAACCCATTGAGCGAGACCAAGGATCAAACCTGCATCCTCATGGATTCTATTCGGGTCCGTTAACCACTGAGCCACAACAGGAATTCCTCTAAGAGCTTCTTAATAAAGGGTACAGATACAGAGAATAGATGCTTCTTGAACCCTTATGTATCTTTAAAAGTTTTATTCTGTTTCCAGTTTTGGTGACGATATATATATATTCAGTGGGTATAAAATTCAAGGTTGAAAATCTCAGAATTTTGAAGCAGTACATATGGCCTTTTTTGTACTCTATAAGATGTTTAGAATTATCTATATTTCTTGTGTTTTGAAATTTCACTGTCTTGGTATCAGTCTTATATTTTTCCCCTTTGCATTGAGTTGGGAAGTGGGGGGCCATTTTAATCTCAAGACTCGAATCCATCAATGCTGGAATTTTGCATTCTTTGATCATTTTCTCCCCTCTGTTTCCTAGGTGATCTGTTTCTTTCCCCCCAAAATTTCTATTTAGTAAGGATTAGAACTCAAATTTGTTGTGTTCCTATTTCATTTTCTGTCTCTATATCTTCTACTTTCAGATACTGTTTCTTAACTTTACCACTTTTTATTGAACTTTAAAAAATTTCTAAGTTCTTTCTTGTCCTCTATTTTCATGTCTCATGGAAGTACTATATTTGTTTTATGAGGGGTGTTTAATTTTTATTTTCTGTCCTCTGCCATGTCTCTTTCCTCTTGATTTGTTTGCCTTCTCTCTTACATGTTGGAGACTTCACAAAAATCAAAATGAGATTCGGCCACCCATCTGTATTAATAAGGTAATATGGAGTTCTCTTGTGGCACAGCAGGTTAAGGATCCAGTGTAATTACTGCAGCGGCTCTGGTCACTGCTGTGGTGTGGGTTTAACCCCTAGCCCAGGAATTTCTACATGCTGAGGACAGTCTGCCCCCCCCCCAAAAAAAATAAAAATAAGATAATAAACTTGTGGGAAGCTGTACATGAATAGGATCTCAACTAGTAGGAATTACGATAGAATGAATATGTTGGCTTATTCCATAAAGGAGCCCCACCAGATACTGTCAATATCTAAAGTGTTTTCTCTGAATTCAGTCATAACTCAAAGAAAAATCCTCCAGTTCTGGTCTTTGGGACAGTTGTTGTCATTCAGAAAATAGACTTTCATTTAATTCCTCAGCATTTAGTACTTGGCCTTCTGCTGGGCCTAGTATCTGACCTAGAAGCCTTTGTGAGCCCCTTTCTCCAGAGAATAGATTAAGTCTTTTTGCAGGAAGATTAGCAGTTGTCTCAGAGCTTCCGAGAACTGGGGACTTAAGCTTGCTGACCAAGACCTGTTCTTAGCCCTGAACTTACCCATGTACAATATGTCCCATTCCCCTTCTCTAAAACTTGGTTCCTCTGGAGCTCTGAACCCATAAGGCTGTATGAAATAGGCACACTTTTATATACGTTTAAGGTGTACAACATAGTGATTCACAGTTTTTAAAGGTTATATTCCATGTATAGTTGTAAAATACTG
This sequence comes from Phacochoerus africanus, assembly GCF_016906955.1. Lineage (NCBI taxonomy): Eukaryota > Metazoa > Chordata > Mammalia > Artiodactyla > Suidae > Phacochoerus > Phacochoerus africanus. The sequence goes on from NC_062552.1 coordinate 78,990,673, forward strand.
GCTGTATTCCCTGTGTGGTACAATATATCCTTGTAACTTACTTATACATAGTTGTTTTGTACTTCTTAATCCCTTCCCCCTTCCTTCTTCCCACTGGTAATCACTAGTTTGTTTTCTAAATCTGTGAGTATGTTTCCTTTTTGTTATTTTCACAAATTTTGTTTTATTAAAGTATAGTTGATTTACAGTGTTGTGCCAATTTCTGCTATATATCAAAGTGACCCAGTCACATACACATACATTCCCTTTCTTATATTAAATTCTATCATAGTATATCCCAAGGATGGGACACAAATTTGCCTTATTTTTTATATTTAACATATAAGTGATATCATATAGTATTTTTCTCTGTTTTATTTCCCTAACCATAATACCTAAGTCCATCCATGTTGCAGATAGAAATGTTTCATTCTTTTTTATGGCTGAGTAGTGCGTGTGTGTGTGTGTGTGTGTGTGTGTGTGTGTGTGTGTGTTTCTGTTTTTTTTTGTATACACACGTACCTCACATCTTTTTTGTCTTTTTAGGACTGCATCCACAGTGTATGGAAGTTCCTAGGCTAGGGGTCAAAACAGCTGCAGCTGCCAGCCTACACCACAGCAACAGCAAAGCTGGATCTGAGCCTTGTCTGCGACCTACACCACAGCTCATGGCAATACCGATCCTTAACCCATTGAGCAAGGCCAGGGATCCAACCTGTGTCTTCATGGATACTAGTCTGGTCTGTTACCACTCCACCCCACATCTTCTTTATCCATTCATTTGTTGATAGACACTTAGGTTGTTTCCATATCTCGGCTATTGTAAATATTGTTTCAGTGAATACTGGGATGCACATATCTTTTTGAATTAAAGTTTTCAATTTTTTATATATATATGTATACACACACACACACACACACACCCAGGAGTGAAGTTGCTAATCACATGATAGTTCTAATTTTTGAGAAACCTCCATACTGTTTTCCACAGTAGCTGCACAAATTTACATTCCCACCAATAGTACCCAGCAGGAGCGGGGGAGAGGGGGGGGTCTCTTCCACATCCTCAACAACATTTGTTATTTATGTTCTTTTTGATGAGAGCCATTATTATACTCATAAAGCTGCAAAGAGGAATTCCCTGGTGGATGAATGTGTTAAGGATCCAGCATTGTCACTGCTGTGGCTCAGGTTCAATCCCTGGCCCAGGAACTTCTGCATGCTGTGGGCACAAGCAAAAAAAAAAAAAAGAAAAAAGGCTGCATAGAGTAGGATGGCCTGGGTTTAATTAAAGTTGATCAAGACCAAGATAAAAGAAGTGTTAAGACTCTCACTCTTGGAGTTCCTATCATGGCTCAGTGGTTAACGAACCCGATTAATAACCATGAGGTTGCGGGTTCGATCCCTGGCCTCGCTCAATGGGTTAAGAATCTGGCCGTGAGCTGTGGTGTAGGTCGCAGATGCGGCTTAGAACCTGCGTGGCTGTGGCTCTGGCATAGGCAGCAGTTACGGCTCCGATTCAACCACTCCCTCCACGTGCCAAGGGTGTGGCCCTAAAAAAAAAAAGGACCAAAAAAAAAAAAATGTGGGAGTTCCTGTCGTGGCTCAGTGGTTAACCAATCTGACTAGGAACCATGAGGTTGTGGGTTTGATCCCTGGCCTCAATCAGTGGGTTAAGGGTCCGGCGTTGCCTTGAGCTGTGGTGTAGGTTGCAGACATGGCTCGGATCCCGCGTTGCTCTGGCTGTGGTGTAGGCCCGTGGCTACATCTCCGATTCGACCCCTCGCCTGGGAATCTCCATATGCAGTGGGAGCGGCCCTAGAAAAGGCAAAAAGACCAAAAAAAAAAAAGTGAAGGAATGTTAAGTGTGTTTTTTAAAAATTGAGATAACATTGATTTGTAATTTTGTGTACATTGGGTTTTTTTTCCCTTTTTTTTCTTTCTTTTTTCTGTCTTTTTAGGGTCACACCTGTGGCATATGGAAATTCCCAGACTTGGGTTTGAGTTGGAGCTGTAGCTGCCGGCCTACACCACAGCCACAGCAACACAGGATCCAAACCGAGTCTGCAGCCTACACGACAACTCAGGGCAACACCAGATCCTTAACCCACTAATCGAGGCCAGGGACCAAACCTGCGTCCTCATGGATCCTAGTCCGGATCATTACTGCTGAGCCACAACAGGAACTCCTGTAGATGTTTTTCTTGACTTTGTACTGTAAGTCAGAGAATTGATCTTATATCTCACAATTACCAATCCTTTGGTCTTACAGGGCTCCAACTTTACATGGTTGGAGAACTCTTCACTTCTCAATTTCAGAACTTTCTACAAAGGTGCAGTAATCAAATAATATGATACTAATGTAAAGATGGACGTAAAATAGTGGAATAGAACTGAGAATCCAGAAATAATTGCACATTTACATCATTTGATATTTGCAGCAGTGCTATGACATTCATTGAGGAGGAAGGAATAGTCTTCAACAAATGGTGCTGGAACAAATGGTTAATGGACATGTGAAAGACTGAAGTTAGGCTCCTTCCCAAAACCAAGTATAGAAATTTATTCAGAATGAACCATAGGTCCAAATGTAAGAGCTAAAACTATGAAACTGTTATAGAAAGTATATGTAAGTTTTCATGTCCTTAGGTTAGGCAGAGCTAACCATCAAAACCATAAAGGAATTTAGACTTTTTCTAAATTAAAAGCTTTCCTGCTTCAAAGGGCAACATTATTATGAAAGTGAAAGAAAACCCACTGAGTCAGAAAAAATGTAAATCATATCTGATAAGAGACTTACATCTAGAATTTAAAAACTCTTAGTAATTAAGCAGGAACCCATTTACAGAATAGGCAAAGGATCAGAAAATGCAGTTTCCCAAAAAGGGTGTATAAGATGGTCAGTAATCACATGAAAGGAGTACCATCATTAGCCATTAGGGAAATGCAAATCAAACTACTATGAGATAGAACTGCATACCCATTGGATAGCTATGATAAAAAAAAAAAATAGGTAACAAGTGTTGGTCAGCATGTGGAGAAATTGAAACCCTCATGTATTGGGAATATAGAATAGCATACAGAAACACCAGAAAACAGTCTGGTGTTTCCTCAAAAAATTAAACATAGAGTTACCATATAACCAGAAATTCCTCACCTAGATATATGCTTAAGGGAAATGTACACATTAAAAACCTTCATGAATGTTTGTAACAGCAGGGTCCATAATAGCCAAAGAATGGAAACATCCTAAATATCTAGCAATTAATTAGTGGATACAACGTGGTATATCCATACGGTGAAATATTATTCAGCAAAAAAGGAACTGTGGTATTAATACATGCTACAACATGGATGAACCTTGAAAGCATTGTAACTGAAAGAAGGCAAAACACAAATGCCATGTGTTATGATTACCTTTATATGAAATGTCCAGAATAGACAAACCCTTAGGGACAAATGCAATTAGTGGTTGCATAGGGCAAGACGGAGATGGGTCATTATTGCTAGTGGGTTTTTTGGGGGAGGGATGAAAATGCCCTAAACTTAGTTTGTGATGGTTGCATGACTGAATACATTGAAAACTACTGAGTTGTACACTTTAAATGAGTGAATTGTATGTGAATTCTGTCTCAGAAAACTGTTTTAAAAATAGTGTAAGTAATGGTTGTGAAGTCGCCAAGCAAACATGTGACTTAAACTTGGAATTTCTCTAAAACATATCTGTATTCCTATTTCATTAGTGTGAAAAGAAAATGACCAAATTATCTACTCTACTTTTCAGAAAGGAGAAGATGAGTATGCCAATGTCGATGCCATTGTTGTGTCAGTGGGTGTTGACGAAGAAATTGTTTATGCCAAATCAACTGCCTTACAGGTAAGTTTACAGCAATGTTTAGCCCTAAGAGTCATTGAGTCATCTATGTACTGTTCACTATGATAGCCACTAACCACATTAAAAATTTACTTCCTCAGTCCCAAGTCTGTCAATAGTGGCTATCATATTAGAGGACATATAGAACATTTCTATCATCAGAAAAAGTTCAGTGAACAGTACTACTTTAGGGGAAAAAAAAAAAGTATGTAAATTGGATGGATCTAACTTTAACAGAAAAACCTAAATAACAATGGGTTAAACAAAATATTTCTTTACCTCAGATAGTCTTTACGGACCCAGGTTTTTTCCAGGTTTCTACTCTGCTGTCCATAGAGAATAGTCCTTGTGCTCATTTTGCAAAATTTGTTGAGGCTCCGTCCATCACGTCTGCATTCCAACCAAAAAGAATGGGAAAAAAGGAAGAAAATGGGAGATCTCTTTCCTTTTTTAAGGAGATTTGCCTGAAGTCCCATAGAATACATCTGCTTACAACTTATTGGCCCAGATTTAATCTAATGGTCATGCCTAGCTACCGAAAGAATGGCAAATAGTCTCGGTATTGAGCATTGTGCCCAGCTAAAAATCCCAAGTCTCTTTAAGAGAGAAAAGATGAGTAGTTGGTAGGCAACTGGTAATCTTTAGGGGAGCTAATCTGCACAGCTCCCTGAGGTGCTACTCTGTCTTTTGTTTTATGTGTTTCTAAACAGTCATATACTTCCTATAGACACAAAATAATCAAATGATTTAATGGTTTTTATTATGGAATCTTTTGGCACATAAAAGATAAAGTAATACTTTGAACTTCTGTGTACCCTTTATCCAAGAAATTGTCAACTCCTGGCCAGTCTGATTTCATTTAAATCTACACTGAGGTTTCCCCCACCCCAGATTATTGAGGTTAATTCCAGATACCTTATTTTATGGATATTTCTGTATAAGTACATTAATTTTTTGTACCTGTACACACTGTTGTCACTGTTGTCTTCTCCCATAGACATGGCTCTTTGGTTACGAACTAACTGATACTATCATGGTCTTCTGTGATGACAAAATCATCTTTATGGCCAGCAAGAAAAAAGTGGAGTTCTTGAAACAGATTGCTAACACTAAGGGCAATGAGAATGCTAATGGAGCCCCTGCCATCACACTGCTTGATACGAGAAAAGGTCAGGACTGAAAAAGAATGTGTTGTAAATGTAAGAGAATGTTTAAAAAGCCATAAACAGGAAAGCCTTCTAGTAATTTAAAAAATACAAAGGGAATATTTTTACTGACTATCATCTGTTAGAAAGAAAAGAGTTCAGTGATCCTGTCAGTTTTGGAATAAAACACATGGGCTATGAAGTTCTGGTGAACACTACGTAATCCATTCTTGAGGATGCTGTCAACTTGTTTTCATCTGAGCACTTTTTTTTGTTGTTGTCTTTTTAGGGCCTTATCCGAGGCATATGGAGGTTCCCAGGCTAGGGGTCTAATCGGAGCTACAGCCATCAGCCTACGCCACAGCCACAGCAACATGGGATCTGAGTCGCATCTGCAACCTACACCACAGCTCACAGCAACGTTGGACCCTTAACCCACTGATTGAGGCCAGGGATCGAACCCACAGCTTCATGGTTCCTAGTCGGATTCGTTAACCACTGAGCCACGATGGGAACTCACATCTGAACACCTTAATTAGAACAGACAGCTTTCAATATCCTTAAGGAAAATTAGGTATACCTCATTTCTGGTTTTTATCAAATGCAATCTTTTTTATTATACTGCCCATCTGAAAAAGATTTCTTCTCCAAATGTTGTTCACTTGTACGTTTGAGTTTCTTAGCTGTTCGTGAAGAAAAAGAATACTCTTAATCAGCTTATTTGGTACTTAAGCCTGTAAAAATATCCAAAGAAATATATTAACTTTTGATGTCACAGTCTGCCCTAATGAAGTAGGTAGGAGAAGAGGTGGGCCGGGCGGAATTTATTCTGCCCATAGGATATTCTCTGCCTGGCACTAGTAGAACGTGGATGTCTAATTCTAAAACTCTTTTTCTTCTCTGTGGCACTGATAGAATGAAAGTAATAAGAGCAGCTTTGACAAAATGATTGAAGCCATTAAAGAAAGCAAGAATGGCAAGAAGATTGGAGTGTTCAGCAAAGACAAATTCCCAGGAGAGTTCATGAAGAGCTGGAATGACTGCCTCAACAAAGAGGGCTTTGACAAAGTAAGAATACTCTTGGAAGCAAGCACATTGAGAGTGAGAGGATGGGCTTCCATATCAGAGTGCAGAGAATTTGTTGTGGGAAAACTATATTAATTCACATTTCTATTTGTCATTCCCTTTGGCTGAGCAGTAAGCCAGTTTTACTATTTGATTAGGAATGAGGCATTCAGAATATAATTCAGCTGCTTCAGAGGGAAACAAAAAAATCTCTTGTCCAAAAATTTTTTTGCTTCTCTTCTCTCCTGTCGCTCTTCTTTCTTCAGCCTTTACGAAAACCTCAAGAGAGAGGCATTTACATTGACATTTTAAATGATACTTTAGTTTAATGCCTCTTAGGATACACACTGTGACCTGGTAAAGACCTCTTTCAGATGTTTTTTTCAGTCCAAGAAGAGACTATTTAGATATTCTGCAAACTACTGATGACTAGTTTGCTGGATAACCAGATATCATCTCTGATAATATTCAAATTGGGAGTGGGGTGTTTCTTTAGCAATTCTGTGTCTGCACATCTGAAGCTCTATGTCCCTCTGACTGCAGATAGACATCAGTGCAGTTGTGGCCTATACCATTGCTGTAAAGGAGGATGGAGAGCTCAACCTAATGAAGAAAGCAGCCAGCATCACTTCCGAGGTCTTCAACAAATTCTTCAAGGAAAGAGTAATGGAAATAGTCGATGCAGATGAGGTAAGTGGAGAGGAGGAAGTCTTTTTACTGTTTTAATGAAACAGTAGTAAGTCCCTACCATGCAGTGTATTTTGGTGCGTGTTGAGCTTCCTTCCATATGCAAGTTGGTGGTGTGGTTGTGCCAGCTGTCTTTCACAATTACTGTAAATTTGCACTGTAGTTTCTGGAGGTTACCTAGTATTTTATTTGAGAATTCCTTTAATAGCTGCGAATTCCACATTTTCTCTAAATTTGTTTTGCGTGTACACCAGTATATTAGCTGTGGGTAAACCACTTCATAAGACTTTGTAGCATCCTATAAGATAATCAGGATATGTGTTGTCTTCAAATGATAATTTCCACCTCTGCCACCCTCCAGTAAGTATTGTTTTATTTCTGGGTATACTTACAGAAAGTTCGACACAGCAAACTGGCTGAGTCTGTGGAAAAGGCCATTGAAGAGAAGAAATACTTAGCTGGGGCAGACCCTTCTACTGTGGAAATGTGTTACCCTCCTATCATTCAGAGTGGTGGCAACTATAATCTCAAGTTCAGTGTGGTGAGGTATGAGAATTTCCAAATATAACACCAGCCAGAGCATTTTAGCCTTCAGCCTGCTTTTTGTTGTACTCATTCTGGAATTCAGAAAAGTAGGAGAAAGAATAACTGTTAGCTAGCCTTTTACATTATCTCCTTGTCTTATTCTCCACGTATTTTTTTTTTTGTCGTTGTTGTTGTTGTTGTTGTTATTGTTGTTGCTATTTCTTGGGCCGCACCCGCGGCATATGGAGATTCCCAGGCTAGGGGTCAAATCGGAGCTGCAGCCACCTGCCTACGCCAGAGCCACAGCAACGCGGGATCCGAGCCGAGTCTGCAGCCTACACCACAGCTCACGGCAACGCCGGATCGTTAACCCACTGAGCAAGGGCAGGGACCGAACCCGCAACCTCATGGTTCCTAGTCGGATTCGTTAACCACTGCGCCACAACGGGAACTCCTCTCCACGTATTTTTTTTTGTTTCACACAGTTGTTCATTTCCTACTTGAGCATTTGATTGTAAGCTGATTCCAAATGATTAAAAATGCTAAGAAAAAATTCAGAACATGTTGGAAGAAGAACATTAAAATTATGTTAGGTATTCTATGATGTAATTCCCCTTCTTTTTTTTTTTTTTTTTTATTTTCCCACTGTACAGCAAGGGGGTCAGGTTATCCTTACATGTATACATTACATTTTTTCCCCCACTAATTCCCCTTCTAATTAAAAAAAAAAAAGTTGTAAAGAATGCTGTTTGTCCTGGTTGGTCTGAAGGGACTGATTAATTCACAGTGAATAGTAGTGGACTGCTGGGAAATGATACCTCACTGCCATCCTGTTCAGCTATAATGAATACAATTCAGTATATCTTGCATATTTAGGATACAGCAACTTTTTACTAAATTTTATCCTAAGAGTTTGGGTCACTAATTTTGCTCCAGAGTTGGTTTATTTTATTTTATTTTTTTTTTTGTCTTTTGTTGTTGTTATTGTTGTTGTTGTTGTTGCTATTTCTTGGGCCACTCCCGCAGCATATGGAGGTTCCCAGGCTAGGGGTCCAATCAGAGCTGTAGCCACCGGCCTACACCAGAGCCACAGCAATGCGGGATCCGAGCCGCGTCTGCAACCTACACCACAGCTCACGGCAACGCTGGATCCTTAACCCACTGAGCAAGGCCAGAGACCGAACCCGCAACCTCATGGTTCCTAGTCGGATTCGTTAACCACTGTGCCACGACGGGAACTCCAGAGTTGGTTTATTTTTAAAACTTTTAGCTTTTTTTTTCTTAAGGACTTTTTAAAAACTGGTTCTTTAAAAAAAAAAAAAAAGAAGAAAAGCAGGTTATTTTTCCTCTTCAGCTTTGGGACACTGCAGGGGAAAGATAGTGATTACTGATGTTGTGTGTTAGTGATCCTTAGGACTTTACTAGTTGATGTAATGAAATGCTTTCTTCCTTTGGTCTGTAGTGACAAGAATCACATGCATTTTGGGGCCATTACCTGTGCCATGGGTATTCGTTTCAAATCTTACTGCTCCAACCTTGTCCGCACTTTGATGGTTGATCCTTCTCAGGAGGTTCAAGAAAATTACAACTTTTTGCTTCAGCTTCAAGAAGAACTGCTAAAGGAATTAAGACATGGTGAGGTGCCTTAGAAAAGCTTTAGAAATCATGTAACACAAACGTCTGTAACGTTTATAGGAGTTGATATCCCTGAGGCTCTTGTACTATAAGTAGAGTGAGATTTTACTACGAATCATCCTAGCATTTAGTTCTTCAGTCTACTTTTCTTTTATGCATGAGTGGTTATAATGACGTTTACAAAAATCTCTCTGGTTAGGGCTCTGTGTCGAGATCTTCCTTATTACTCTTCTTTAGATATTTTTGGGAAGTAGTATCTCTGCCAGCAGAGTGTGTAATGTTAATACTGTATTGAGCGGATAGCATGAATCTAGTTTGAGAGCGGAACTAACAGCATCCCTGCTAAGCAGGTAGCTGCCTACCTCAGAAGCAAAATGCTTGACACATCTTTGCCTTGAGACTCTTCACTCCCAATTGGCTAAATGGGACTTTGTGTTTATTACCTTTATTTATTTTTTAAAAACCAGATTATTTATTTATTTAACTTTTTTTTTAAGGTCCGCACATGTGGCATATGGACGTTCCCAGGCTAGGGGTCGAATTGGAGCTGCAGTTGTTGGCCTACACCACAGCCACAGCAACACCAGATCTTTAACCCACTGAGCAAGGCCAGGGCTCGAACCTGTATCCTCATGGACACTGGTCGGGTTCATTTCCACTGCGCCACAACGAGAACTCCTTAAATTATTTCTGCCAAACCAATGTGGCTCTACAGTCCCACTGGGTCAGTGATTCTCAACTGGTGAAATTAAAGAGTGACCAGGTGGATTGCTTTTTTAAATGCAAATTTCAAAGCTCTGCCACTCCTACCACTGTATTCCTTATTTTATCCTTTGAGAAAGCCTGCTTTAGGGGACTTAATAGGTGAAAAAAATGTTGATTAAAATATGTCTTTTTTTTTTCTGAAAGATACTTTAAAGTTCCCTTTCTTCTGTCTTGTCATTAGGTGTGAAGATATGTGATGTATATAATGCTGTCATGGATGTGGTGAAAAAGCAGAAGCCGGAGCTGCTGAACAAAATTACCAAGAACTTAGGGTAAGATGGTGTGATATATATACATTGTCACTCTGAGACAATTTTCATGATGGGAAGTAGGTAAAATATTCTTAGATGATTTAACCAATATTTATGGGCTATTAAACTAAACTGCATGCCAAACACAGTTTGTTATCAGAGAATATGAGAAATATTTTAGTCTTTTTGTGGGAGGGTTGAGGAATTTTTTTTTTTTGCTGCACCTGTGTCATGAAAATTCCCAGGCCAGTGATTGAACCCATGTCACAGCAGGCACCCAACTGCTGCAGTGATAGCACTGGATCCTTAAACCCGCTGCACCACAGAGAACTCTCAATAAATATTTAGGTTTTTCTCCCAAGGGTAGGGTGGAGATTTTTCTGGGTCAATTTAGTTGATGCCAGTAGGTTTTCCAGGCTTAAGGTATAAATGTCAAGACATTACATGCTATATTTCCACTCTTAGAACACCTCAGCTCACATTTGCAAATTAATTACTCCAAGATATTCTACTGTTTAATTTTTTTTTCAATTTTTATTTAATCCCTTTTCTCAAATGTACTTGATAGTTGAACACTTAGAATTACCTAATAACATCTTAAAGAGCCAAAGACATTTGAGAAAGAAAAGCTGTAGGCAGTCTCCTTAGATGGAAGGTAGTTGGGGGTATATAGTTTATTTCTGGACTTCTCTGATGAACAAGAGGAAATATGTTGACCTATACCAACTCTTGGCCTCGGTGACTTAATCCAGTTATCAACATTCTACTAAAAATGACCTTACTTTATCCAGTTATACATTCTTTTTTTTTTTTTGTCTTTTTAGGGCTGCACTGCAGCATATGGAGGTTCCCAGGCTAGGGGTCTAATTGGAGCTGTTGCTGCCAGCCTACGCCAGAGCCACAACAATGCCAGATCCAAGTTGTGTCTGCGACCTACACCACAGCTCATGGTAACGCCGGATCCTTAACCCACTGAGCAAGGCCAGGGATCGAACCTGCAACCTCATGGTTCCTAGTTGGATTCGTTAACCACTGAGCCACAATGGGAACTCCAGTTATACGTTCTTAACAATGTGTCCTGTAACAGCTTTGCCTAGTTGTTTATAGAAAAACTTCTAACTTGACCTCCTGGTAAAATAAAATTTAAATGTTGGTGGAAAAGCTGAAATGAAGGCTTGAGATAATACGTGTTACATGCAGCATTTAAATAGGATGTCAGGAGTTCCCGTCATGGCTCAGTGGTTAACGAATCCGACTAGGAACCATGAGGTTGCGGGTTCGGTCCCTGCCCTTGCTCAGTGGGTTAACGATCCGGCGTTGCCGTGAGCTGTGGTGTAGGTTGCAGACGCGGCTCGGATCCCGAGTTGCTGTGGCTCTGGTGTAGGCCGGTGGCTACAGCTCCGATTGGACCCCCTAGCCTGGGAATCTCCATATGCCGCGGAAGCGGCCCAAGAAATAGCAATAACAAAAGACAAAAAAAAAAAAATAGGATGTCATTTTCAGTATAACTCAGACTGTCCTCAAATCCTCTTCCTTAACTGGCTGATCAGCAGGAGCAAATCACTCAACTGTTTGGTTGTCTTGTCTTGAAAATTGAAATAGGATATATTGCATTTGACTGAGGCTAGATGTCTTTTAGCCTATTATTAAAGGTTCCTTTTGTTCCCTTTTTAGGTTTGGAATGGGAATTGAATTCCGTGAAGGCTCTTTAGTAATTAACAGTAAAAATCAGTACAAACTGAAGAAAGGTGAGTTTTACATGCGTGCAGTAGTGAAATACCTTTTTGAATAATTTCCTTTGGCTTCATCTGCCTCTTTTCCTATACCAGGGAAAAACCTAAAATCTACACTTCTCCATTCTTTCACTGTCATTGACTGATTCCTGTTTTGCTGTTACAGGGATGGTTTTCAGCATCAATTTGGGATTCTCAGACCTGACTAACAAGGAAGGGAAGAAACCAGAGGAGAAAACCTATGCCTTATTCATTGGCGACACAGTGCTTGTGGATGAGGTGTGTACACTGCCTCTTCAACTTTGAGTGTTGGTGAACTGACTTTTAAAGTACATTTTTTACCCTATGGTTTTTTCTTCCTTTTTCTTAAAGTATAGTTGATTTTCAATATTGTGTTAGTTTCAGAATATACAGCAGAATGATTCAGTTTTTATATGTATTTTTTCAGGTTATTTTCCATTGGAGGGTATTATAAGCTACTGGACATAGTTCCCTTTGCTACACAGTAAATTCTTACTTATTGGTTATCTATGCTATGTGGTTTTTTTTTTTTTTCTTTTCATCATTTGTTAAATGCTAGTTAAGGGGAAGGAGCGATCCTTATGATAGCCTGACCAAATGCGGCGAGGAATAGGGATTGTAGTGCAAGTGCAGAGAATATTTTAACCAAACTCTTTATCATATTGTGGCTTGAGCCTTGATTGTGATAATATCAGGAACTGTGTTTTTTTTTTTTTTAATAATTTCTTTATTGGGCTACAATTTTCACACCGTACAATGAAAGTGTACAATTTAGTGATTTTTTTTTTTAGTATATTCACAATTACTCAGCGACCGACACAGTCTAATTTTAGAATTTTCATCACTTCAGAAAGCAACTCTATGCCCTTTAGCTTTTTTTTTTTTTGGTTTTTTTTTTTGCTTTTTCTAGGACCGCTCCCAAGGCATATGGAGATTTCCAGGCTAGGGGCTGAATCGGAGCTGTAGCCACCGGCCTACGCCAGAGCCACAGCATCGCGGGATCCAAGCCGAGTGCAACCTACACCACAGCTCACGGCAACGCCGGATCCTTAACGCACTGAGCAAGGCCAGGGACCAAACCTGAAACCTCATGGTTCCTCGTCGGATTTGTTAACCACTGAGCCATGACAGGAACTCTGCCCTTTAGCTTTCACTCCCCATTTCCCCACCAAGCCTAGGCAGTGACTTTCTGTCTCTAAGGATTTGCCTTTTCTGGACATTTATGGTCTTTTGTGACTGGTTTCTTTCACCTAGCAGAAACTGATGCTTAAGAATAGCAAATATTTCAGTGTTCTTATTATAAGCTAAGTACTTTTATTCATTAATTCATTGAATCTTTATAATCACTCTACGAGGTAGATACGCTTATCCTTGTATGCAGACAAAGAAACTGAGGAACAGAGAAATTTAAGTAACTTGCCAAATGTCACAGAGCTGGAAGGTAATTGAGTCAGGTTTCAAATCAAGACTGTATTCTTATTCATGATCCCAACATGGCCTCCCAAATTGTAGTTCCTAATGTGCTGTCGGGAAGATAACTTTTTATGTCTAGTAGGTAAGATTCACAGTGTTGCCCACCTATTTATTGGGTTAGGAAGTGAAAGTGTTTCATTTAAATGTTCTTACAGATGTCTAACTTCCTTCTTTTATTCCAGGATGGCCCAGCTACTGTTCTCACTTCTGTGAAGAAGAAAGTAAAGAATGTGGGGATTTTTCTCAAGGTAGGAAGAAGATAAATGAATAGCGTGTAGGAAGTTTGATACAATGAAGGAGATAAACAATATCGGCTAAAGAAATTAAGATCTCTGCAATGCTGTGGCTGTGGAGGAAGCCAGCAGCTATAGCTCTGATTAGACCCCTAGCCCTGGAGCTTCCACATGCTGCAGGTATGGCCCTAAAAAAAAAAAGAAAAGAAAAAAATTAAGACTTGAATTTCTAATTATTTTTTTTCCCCCATAGAATGAGGATGAAGAAGAAGAGGAAGAGGAGAAAGATGAGGCTGAGGACCTCTTGGGAAGAGGTTCTCGAGCAGCATTACTTACAGAAAGAACACGAGTGAGTTTACTGTTTTAAAACTGCTTTAATCTCCTCTCTGTCATGGTTCACAGGTTCTGATAATTTGGGTTTTCCGTTCTTTAGAATGAGATGACTGCAGAAGAGAAGCGAAGAGCACACCAAAAAGAACTGGCGGCTCAACTCAATGAGGAAGCAAAGAGGCGATTGACTGAACAGAAAGGCGAACAGCAGATTCAGAAGTATGAGTGTGCCTGAAGCAGTAAGATTGTCCGAGGGTCATGTGTGATTTGCAGAAATTTCTCAGAAATATTTTTTTATTCCCAATCCAGAGCTCGTAAATCTAACGTGTCCTATAAAAACCCGTCTTTGATGCCTAAAGAACCACATATTCGGGAAATGAAGATCTATATTGATAAGAAATACGAGACTGTAATAATGCCTGTGTTTGGCATTGCGACGCCTTTTCACATTGCCACGATCAAGGTACTAACAGTGACTCGGGTTCCATCCACACTGTTTTGTAAAATGATTATGCCCACCCTAGAGGCTGGTCCTGTCTGCCTCAGCCCCCACCCCTGCTCCGCATTGCTGACTTCCCCGTCCCTGACCTCCTGCTGTCATTTTCCTTCCTTTCCAGGTTGCACTTTGATAAAGTTGAATAATCTTCTAGACTACTAGAAATGTAATTTGCTTATTTCCCTTTGAACTTAAAGCATTTCTTAACTTGTAGTCATAAATGTGGCACAGAGTACACTGAGAACTCAGTGATTCTTTTAGAAACACATATTTGGTCATATAAAAAGATAAGCTAAAAATGTAGTTAATGAGTTTTAGAGGCTAAGTGTAGCCTTGCGACTAAATTGTAGCATCTCTATAACTACTAATCCTTATCTCGGAAAGAAACCTGTTTGTTGTGCTTAATGCTTTTCGTTTCTTTGAACAGAATATAAGTATGTCGGTGGAAGGAGATTATACATACTTGCGAATCAACTTCTATTGCCCAGGCAGTGCTCTGGGCAGAAATGAGGGCAACATCTTTCCTAACCCAGAAGCCACTTTTGTTAAGGAAATGTGAGTGCCCAAGAAAACAACCATCCCCAATCCCTGTTGGCTAGAGTGGTAACCACATTCTCTGTGCTGTGTTCCCCCCCATCTAGTGAATGGCAGTGCTGCTCTCAGTGGTGCTTGATAGGATCGCCTTGCTAACTTTGTACTGTTTCGAGGACAGAACCTAATTTAGAATCCTCATGAAAATATTGCATCCTTACTACACATGCTTTGTGATCTCCAGTGTCTGTTCACTCATGATATGGAATAGGCTAATTGGGAGAAGGTTATGCTAGATTTGAAAAATAAGTGTGATTTCCCCATCTAATGGATTAGCCGTTTTCAACAGTCTCTGCTTAAGAGAGAAGAAAGGGAAGTTTTTTGTTTTGTTTTTAAGCTTTCTAGACATTGTTTTACCATTCAGTGGTACCTTTTTCTCCTAAAAGATATTAAGATAGTTATAAAACATAGGAATGGATGTGGGTCACCTGGCTTGATAAAGAAACTTACATAGGCACTTCCCCTTTTTCTGTAGTACATACCGAGCTTCAAATATGAAGGCACCTGGGGAACAGACAGTACCAGCCTTGAACCTTCAGAATGCCTTCCGAATTATAAAAGAAGTGCAGAAGCGTTATAAGACTCGGGAAGCAGAAGAGAAAGAGAAGGAGGTGAGCCTGAATACCAACAACACACCTTTAGGCAAAGGGACACTTGTGGGTTTGGGGAACATGGAAAGATACATGAGGATTCACATTGGTTTTCATTCTGCTTAGGGCATCGTGAAACAAGACTCCCTGGTGATCAATCTAAACCGGAGTAATCCCAAGCTGAAAGATCTATACATTCGCCCAAACATTGCTCAGAAGAGGATGCAAGGCTCACTGGAGGCCCACGTCAATGGTAGGAGTGATCTCTCAAAGGCCTGGGCTTTGTCTGCAGGGGCACATTTGTAGGAACAACAGATCAGCTAGTACAGGGGGACAGGGAAGTGGTGGGAGGAATATCCTTTGACACTGCGGTGTGGCCAGAAGGAAAGGAAAACTCCGTACTTTGTTGGCATTTCCTCTGCCCCTCTTCAGATCAGCCAAAAACATACAGTGTATGTTGGCCCAACCTGATGATGTTCTTTGATACCTAGCTGCTTTCTTCCCCTCCTCCCAGGTTTCCGCTTCACATCTGTCCGAGGAGACAAAGTGGATATTCTGTACAATAATATCAAGCATGCGTTGTTCCAGCCATGTGATGGGGAAATGATTATTGTCCTGCACTTTCACCTCAAGGTATGCCTTTCTATCAACTAGCTGCTTAAAATAGTGATGAAGGGAGTTCCCATCATGGCTCAGTGGAAACGAATCTGACTTGTATCCATGAGTTCGGAGGTTCAATCCCTGGCAATCCCTGGCCTCGCTCAGTGGGTAATGGATCTGGTGTTGCTCTGAGCTGTGGTGTAGGTTGCCAACACGGCTCGGATCTGACGTTGCTATGGCTGTGGTGTAGGCCGGCAGCTGCAGCTCCAATTAATTCTACCCCTACACTGGGAACTTCCATATGCCGCGGGTGTGGACCTGAAAAACAAAAAAAGCAAAAGATAAAAAAACAATAAAACAGTGATGAAAAATATCTCCTATCACATAAGATCATCAAGACGATTGAATAAAATAATGCTTTTACATTTGACAAAGTCCAACATCCATTCATGATCAAGACCCTCGCCAAAGTGGGTATAGAGGGAACATTCCTGAATATAATCAAAGCCATTTATGATAAACTCACAGCAAATATAATACTCAATGGGGAAAAACTGAAAGCCTTCTCACTCAAATCTGGAACAAGACAGGGATGCCCACTCTCACCACTGCTCTTCAACATCGTTTTGGAAGTCCTAGCCACAGCAATTAGACAAACAAAAGAAATAAAAGGCATCCATATAGGAAGAGATAAAACTGTTACTGTATGCAGATGACATGATACTATACATAGAAAACCCTAAGGACTCAACCCCAAAACTACTTGAACTGATTCATAAATTCAGCGAAGTAGCAGGATAGAAGATTAACATTCAGAAGTCAGTTGCATTTCTGTATACCAGCAATGAAATATTAGAAAAGGAATACAAAAATATAATACCTTTTAAAATTGCACCTCACAAAATCAAATACCTCGGAATACACCTGACCAAGGAGGTAAAGGACCTATATGCCGAGAACTATAAAACTTTAATCAAAGAAATCAAAGAAGATGGAAAGAAATGGAAAGATATTCCATGTTCCTGGATTGGGAAAATCAATATTGTAAAAATGGCCATACTACCCAAAGCAATCTACAGATTCAATGCAATCCCTATCAAATTACCCAGGACATTTTTCACAGAACTAGAACAAACAATCCAAACATTTATATGGAACAACAAAAGACCCAGAATCGCCAAAGCAATCCTGAGAAACAAAAACCAAGCAGGAGGCATAACTCTCCCAGACTTCAAGAAATACTACAAAGCCACAGTCATCAAAACAGTGTGGTACTGGTATCAAAACAGACAGACCAATGGAACAGAATAGAGAATCCGGAAATAAACCCTGACACCTATGGTCAATTAATCTTTGACAAGGGAGGCAAGAACATAAAATGGGAAAAAGAAAGTCTATTCAGCCAGCATTGCTGGGAAACCTGGACAGCCGCATGCAAAGCAGTGAAACTAGAACACACCCTCACACCATGCACAAAAATAAACTCCAAATGGCTGAAAGACTTAAATATACAACAGGACACCATCAAACTCCTAGAAGAAAACATAGGCAAAACACTCTCTGACATCAACATCATGAATATTTTCTCAGGTCATTCTCCCAAAGCAATAGAAATCAGAGCAAAAATACACCCATGGGACCTAATCAAACTGAAAAGCTTTTGCACAGCAAAGGAAACCCAAAAGAAAAAGACAACTTACAGAATGGGAGAAAATTGTTTCAAATGATGTAACCGACAAGGGCTTAATCTCTAGAATATATAAACAACTTAGACAACCCAACAGCAAAAAAGCCAATCAATCAATGGAAAAATGGGCAAAAGACCTGAATAGACATTTCTCCAAAGAAGATATACAGATGGCCAACAAACACATGAAAAAATGCTCAACATCGCTGGTTATAAGAGAAGTGCAAATCAAAACTACCATGAGATACCACCTCACACCAGTCAGAATGGCCATCATTAATACATCCACAAATAACAAGTGCTGGAGGGGCTGTGGAGAAAAGGGAACCCTCCTGCACTGTTGGTAGGAATGTAAACTGGTACAGCCACTATGGAGAACAGTTTGGAGATACCTTAGAAATCTATACATAGAACTTCCATATGACCCCACAATCCCACTCTTGGGCATCTATCCGGACAAAACTCTACTTAAAAGAGACACGTGCACCCGCATGTTCATTGCAGCACTATTCACAATAGCCAAGACATGGAAACAACCCAAATGTCCATCGACAGATGATTGGATTCGGAAGAGGTGGTATATAGACACAATGGAATACTACTCAGCCATAAAGAAGAATGACATAATGCCATTTGCAGCAACATGGATGGAGCTAGAGAATCTCATACTGAGTGAAATGAGCCAGAAAGACAAAGACAAATACCATATGGTATCACTTGTGGCTGGAATCTGATATCCAGCACAAATGAACATCTCCTTATTAAAGAAAATCATGGACTTGGAGAAGAGACTTGTGGCTGCCTGATGGGAGGGGGAGGGAGTGGGAGGGATCGGGAGCTTGGGCTTATCAGACACAACTTAGAATAGATTTACTAGGAGATCCTGCTGAATAGCATTGAGAACTTTGTCTAGATACTCATGTTGCAACAGAAGAAAGGGTGGGGGAAAAATGTAATTGTAATGTATACATGTAAAGATAACCTGACCCCCTTGCTGTACAGTGGGAAAAAAAAAATAATAATAATAATGCTTTTATAAAGTGCCTGACATCTAGAAGGTGCTAAGCATGTTTGTTCCTTTAGTGTAATATAAGCACATAAGGTTTCCAAAGCATGTAATGTCTTCTCCAAATTCCTGTTCCTGAAATAGAAAACTTTTGTTTAGTTTATTACCAACATAATCTCCAAAGTCCATTCTAATAAATAGGAGTACTTATAAAAATGTGTGCTTTTTCACAGTCCTAGACATCATTATTTATGATGACCAGGGATGGTTTAGCTATTTTTTCAGAAATGCTGTGGATATTTTAATGTCGTCGCATTTTATTTCTGTTATCTTGCCTCTTTTTCTGTTATATAGACTTCTTTCTTGTCCTGCTTTTTTGTATCCTCAGAATGCCATCATGTTTGGGAAGAAGCGGCACACAGATGTGCAGTTCTACACAGAAGTGGGAGAAATTACCACAGACTTGGGGAAACATCAGCACATGCATGACCGAGATGACCTCTATGCCGAGCAGGTAAAATTTGGTATTTTATTTGCAGGGTAATAAAGTAAGATGCAGACCAATTCTGAGCTTAGTAATCATTATATTTTATAAACAACCCCTGAAACTATCTGCAGAGCTTCTCAAGCATCTGCAGGTTTGGTGTAGTGCAGTGGCTGATGGATTTTAAGTTGCAAATTCAGCTCTACAGTTAATGGTGTGGGCAGCCTATAATAGTTTATCTGTGTTAGTATCATAGGAGAATTTGAGGACTACAAAAAGCACTTCAGACTTTTTGAAGGGATTATTATTAACAAGTAAACTAGTAAATATAATTTGTATTTTTTTCTTCATCAGATGGAACGAGAAATGCGGCACAAACTAAAAACAGCCTTTAAAAATTTTATTGAGAAAGTAGAGGCTCTAACTAAAGAGGAACTGGAATTTGAAGTGCCTTTTAGGGATTTGGGGTAATGTATCTCATCCTTTCTTTGGCCTTTAGAAAAATCATTTAGGAATTCCCTTGTGGTGCAGTGGGTTAAGAATGCATCTCACTGCTATGGTGAGGGTTCAGTCCCTGGCCCGGGAACTTTCCACATGCCGTGGGTACAGCTATCCAACCCCCAAAAAAGTCATTCTTCCTTTAATAATAATTTAGCGTATGTCCTGTTTCTTATGACTGATAACCTTTGGAACATCCATTCCTTCTCTTGCAGTGAGCCCTAGCTTATCTGAGTTTCTTATCGTCTTTCAGGTTTAATGGAGCTCCGTATAGGAGTACCTGCCTCCTTCAGCCCACTAGTAGTGCGCTGGTAAATGCTACAGAATGGGTGAGTATTTCTGACTTCTTTTTAATAAGAAATTGTTAGGGAAAAGAAAGCAAGAGGATAGGCATTTGGGAGTTCCCTCAGTGGTGCAGTAGGTTAAGGATCTAACATTGCCATAGCTGTTACATAGGTCACAGCTACGGCTTGAATTCAGTCCCTGGTCTGGGAATTTCTATATGCTGCGGTTGCAGCCTAAAAAATAAGTCAAGCTTAAATAAAAACTACATCCTTATTATTTCTCATGGTTTTCATTTCAGTATTTACTTATTTTAGATGTAAAACTTATTGAACAAATGATTCTTTAGAAGTCTCTTTAGGAGTTCCCATTGCGGCTCAGCGGTAATGAACCCAACTAGTATCCATGAGGGTGTAGGTTCAATCCCTGGCCTCATTCATTGGGTTGAGGATCCAGCATTGCCGGGAACTTTGGCGCCGAGTTGCTGTGGCTCTGGCATAGGCTAGCAGCCGCAATTCCAATTTGACCCCTAGCCTGGGAACTTCCATATGCTGCCAGTTTGGCCCTAAAAAGACAAAAAAAAAAAAAAAGTCTTTAATTTTTAAAAATAGTTTCTGCACATAGTTTCCTTAAATGTATTATTGAGGAAGGGTTTTGATCTTGCAGATCCTTTTACTGGGGCTTCTTGGCATGTTGTATTGCTTTTAATTAGTCTTTGTCCCAAAAAACAAACAAACAAAAAACAGTTTAGTTATCTTCTGTGTGGTGATATTTAGATCCTAAAATTGCTGGTGCTGTGGGGGAAGTATTTATATGAAAACAATCCATTCCTCCCTGACAGCCACCTTTTGTGGTGACATTGGATGAAGTGGAGCTGATTCACTTTGAGCGAGTCCAGTTTCACCTGAAGAACTTTGATATGGTAATCGTCTACAAGGACTACAGCAAGAAAGTGACGATGATCAATGCCATTCCTGTAGCCTCTCTTGACCCCATCAAAGAGTGGTTGAAGTAAGTAGAGCGGCCAGCGATCTCCCGTTATCCCATGAACAATGTATTGTAGAATAGAAGTGTGTGGCCTGTGGTCCATAAAACCTACTAGTGTATTTAAGGGAAATTACCTTTGGGTTGTTATAAAGCAGGACTTGAAAATTTGGGATCTGTTAGACATAGAAGCTGTTCACTTTTTCCTGAATACCCAGCAATAATTTATGGATACAAGGAAAATCAAAGCCTAAAACCTTTTTTGACTCTACTTGATGTATAAAAAGATCTGTACATATGTATAATTATTTACTTACAAAAAGTGGGGGATATGTATTTTTTACTCATTTTCTATTTTTACTGAAAAATGAAATAGAATATATATTTATTTTAGCCTTTGACATCCATATACTCTACTCACACTTCAACTAATTCTCAAGTACCAGAACCCCAGTAAACAGGGAGCTGTCACTACCTAGGGAAAGGGTGAGGCTTGTGTAGCTATTAGTATAGTTTACTCTGCCCTCCTCCCCCTCCAATTATCTGTGAAAGGAAAGCACTATAAATGTAAGCCTTCTGTTAAATGGATTGAGAGAACTTAGAAATAGCTTGTGAGAAAGATAGAGATTTATGGTTTCTGTGAGGATTTTCCTAAGAAACATATGTAGGTAAGTGATATGGTTTAACAAATACAAATTTGTTTGACTTTTTAAAATCGGTTTTATTATGGTACAGCTTACAATAAAATTCATCGATTTAAGCATATGATTTGATGAGTTCCAGCAGATGTTTACAGTCTCGTATCTACCATCATAATCAGGATATAGAACATTTGCTTTACTCCC
Organism: Phacochoerus africanus; assembly: GCF_016906955.1. NCBI lineage: Eukaryota > Metazoa > Chordata > Mammalia > Artiodactyla > Suidae > Phacochoerus > Phacochoerus africanus. The sequence goes on from NC_062552.1 coordinate 79,012,452, forward strand.
CAAATTCCTCATACCCCCCTTTTTTTTAATTTCTATTTTTTTTTTTTAGGGCTGCACCTGCAACATATGGAGGTTCTCAGGCTAGGGGTAGAATCAGAGCTGTAGCTGCCAGCCTACACCATAGCCATAGCAACGCCAGATCTGAGCCGTGTCTGCTGACTGGCACCACAGCTCACAGCAACACTGGATCCTTAACCCACTGAGCAAGGCCAGGGATTGAACCCCCCACCTCATGGCTTCTAGTTGGATTCGTTTCCGCTGTGCCACAATGGGAACGCCCTCATACCCCTTTATAGTCGGTCCCCTCCCTTCAGCCCTGTCACTAGTTTCAGTTAGCTTCTAGAATTTCACATAAATGGAATCCACAAGTATGTAATTTTTGTATCTTTCATCCTTCACTTGGCATAATGCTTTTGAAATTTATCCAAGTTGTTCTGCACATTAGTATTATATTCTTTTTATAATTGAAGAATATCCCATTGTATCAATAGTTCATCCTTTACTTACCTATCACTTAACAGACATTCGGGTTGTTTCCTTTGGGGGCTCTTTTGAATAGCTGCCATAAACGTTATGTACAGGTCTCTGAGTGGATGTTTGTTTTCATTTCTCTTAGATAAATGACCTAAGAGTGGGATTGCTAGGTCATATGGTTTATGGTAAAGTATATGTTTATAAGAAGTTAAGCATCATTTTCCAGAGCTGCTGGAAAACCTGCAGTATGTGAGAGTTGTTGCTCTACGTCCTGATCAAACTTGATTGTTAAGTCTTTTCCGTGTTAGCCATTGTGGCAGGTGGTAGTGTTGTCTCGTGGTTTCAGTTTGCATTTTCATTATAACTGATGATTTTGAGCATCCTTTTTTTTTAAATAAATTTTATTGAAGTAGAGTTGACTTACAAGGTTGTGTTAAAGTTTCAGGAGTACATCAAAGTAAATCAGTTGTATATATACATATAATCCATTCCTTTTCAGATTCTTTCCCCGTATAGGTTACGCTATACATATCTCTTTTATATATAGCAGTGTGTGTATGTCAATCCCACCCTCTAATTTATCCTTCCCCCGCACCCACATTTGCCCCATGGTAACCGTAAATTTGTTTTCAAAATCTTTGAGTCTGTTTTGTAAGTTCTTTTGTATCACTGTTTTGAGCACTTTTTCATGTCATGTGTCATTCTATGCTTTTGATGAAGTATATTTGTGTATTTTTGCCCAGTTTAAAAATCAGATTGTCATGTTACTAAGTTTAAGAATTTTTTAGGCTGGATACAAGAACCTCATCAAATACTGGTTTTGTATATATTTTCTTCCAGTAGTTTCTATGCCTTTAATTTTCTTAAGTGCCTTTTGAGAAACTGGAAGTGAAAATTTCTCCTGAAATATGTTTGATCAACTTTTTGTTTTGTAATTTGTGCTCTTTATATCTTACCTATTTTGCCTAACCCAAAGTCATACAAATTTTGTTTTTCTTTAGAGTTCCATAAGTTTAGGTTTTATATTTAGGTCTGTGATCTATTTTGAGTTAATATTTTTATTGTAGTGTAAGGATCAAGGTTCATATTTTGCATTTATGTAGCCAGCTGTAATAATATCATTTGCTGAATAGATTATCCCTTCCCAATGAATTACCTTGGCATCTTAGTTTAAAAAAAATAAAAAACCCAGATAGAAAAAGGTTTATTTCTGGATTGTATTCTGTTCCATTGGCTTATCTCTGTCCTCAAACTGATATTGTACCGTCATGAGTATACTAAATCTTGAAATCAGGCAGTGTAGTAAGTCCTCCCATTTTGTTCCTTTTCGAAGTTGGCTATTATTATTTTAGCTATTCTACATAAATTCTAGAATCAACTTAAATCTTTGAACAAACTGGTCTATTGTGTCTTAAAGTTATCAACTGTAATATATGTACAGTCTGTGATGACGTCCCCATTCATTCCTAATATTGATCATTTGTTCTTTTGGTCAGTCTGACTAGAGGTTTATCAGTTTTTACTGATTTTTCCCCCCATCATTATGACGTGTTCTTTCTTATTTCTAGTAACATTCCTTGTTTTGGAGTCTACTTAGTGTGATTTTACTGTAGACTTCAGCTTTATTTTTGGTTAGAGTTTGTAATCTTTTTTGTGTCCTTGCACTTGTAACTTACTTTATATTTCAGGTGGCTTATTTGGAGACACCATGTATTTGGGTCTTTTTTTTTTTTAATCCATTTTGAGAATGTCTACCTTTTAATCGGATTGCTGAAAACAGGCCACTTATGTTTAATAAAATTATCAGTATGGCCAGATTTAAAATGACCGTCTTGCTATTTGTTTTCCCATCTGTTCCTTTTGCTTTTCTCCTTTTCATAGTGCCTTCTTCTAGATTAATTTTATGATTCATTATTATTATCTTCCTAGTTGGCTGATGAGCTGTATCTCTGTTTTACTTTTATAATGATTATGATAAGGTTTACACACACATCCTAACTTCTCACAGTCTGCATTCAGATAATATACTACATCTGTTGGAAGGTTCTTAGGCTTCCATTTCTCTTCTATCCTTTCTATTATTGTCAGACACTTTGCTTATAATATACTATGAATTCCATAGTGTGATTATTTTAGCTTCAGAATTGCTATCCTTTCATTTACAAATAAGGAGGAGAAAGTCTTTTATATTTACTCACATGTTTACCATTCCCAGTGCTGTTCATTCCATTGTGTAATTCCATGGGGATTTTAGTCCTGTAATGCTTTTTATCCAATGTTTGAAAACTGTTGTTCCATATTTTGTTCAGTTTTCTAGATGTTTATAGAGTGGAAAGGTAAATCTAGTCTTTGTCACTCCATCATGGCTAGAAGCAGAAGTTTCAGTGTATAATGATTGTGCCTATGATGGATTTATGCTGGTCTCTCAGGTTTATGCAGAAGGTTTCTTGTCATGATTCGTTTTCTTTTCTGTTCTTTCCCACCCACTTTGATTCTCTTCTCCTCAGTAGAAGTGGATAAATGTCGTTTGAGCATTTAACACAGGGCACTTTGAGTACTGGGAAAAAAATGGTGCTCTATCATGAGGACTAGTGCTCTGGGAGACTCAGCACCAGCCATTTGGCTTTGTTCTGGTGGCAGAGCACAGAGAACACATACTCCCACATCAGAAAGGGTTTCTGCTCTTCAGAGATGCTAATGATCAGGAAGACCCAGGATGGGGAAGTCCTGCTGTGGCTCAGTGGTTAATGAACCCAACTAGTGTCCATGAGGATGTGGGTTCAATCCCTGGCCTCTCTCAGTGGGTTAAGGATCTGGTGTTGCCATAAGCTGAGGTGTAGGTGACAAATGTGGCTCAGATCCCAATGCTGCTGTGGCTGTAGTGTAGGCCAGCAGCTGCAGCTCCAATTCCACCTCTAGCCTGGGAACTTACATATGCCTTAAAAAGACCCCCCCCCCCAAAAAAAAAAGACGACGACCCAGGATGTTCTCAGAAAGTAGAGGATTGATTTTGACCTTGTAATAATGCATGTTACTTTTCTCAGTTCCTGTGACCTAAAGTATACAGAAGGAGTGCAGTCCCTCAACTGGACTAAAATCATGAAGACCATTGTTGATGACCCTGAGGGCTTCTTCGAACAAGGTGGCTGGTCTTTCCTAGAGCCTGAGGGTGAGGTGCGTGAGTGTGGGGTTTCTTTTCTGGTACGTAGTGTTGCCCATTATCATTTGGGCAGTTAGGAGAATGCTGTATATATAGTACACGAGGGAGCAGATCAAGTAGGAGAGGCGGGTGAACACAATTTGGTATTGTTGTTTTTCCAAGTTAATTTTACAGATAAGTCCATTTATCTTTTGATGGGTTTTGGTTGTTTTATTTTTTCATGTAAAATAGAAATAATGCTGGTATGCTAAGTGGGTTAAATTAATTCATTAACAAAGTGAATGTAAAAAAAAAGTATGAAATATTTTGTTCTCTCTTACTCACCAGGGAAGTGATGCCGAGGAAGGGGATTCTGAATCTGAAATTGAAGATGAGACTTTTAATCCTTCAGAGGATGACTATGAAGAAGAGGAAGAGGACAGTGATGAAGATTATTCATCAGAAGCTGAAGAATCAGGTTAGTCTTCCTGGGGAAGAGTGTTCATGACTTCTTCATCTATTATCATTTCCATAGGCTTTAGAAGGGAAGAATCTTATCATTCCATTCCTAATAACTAATGCTTAATCAATGTTATTCCAGATTATTCCAAGGAATCACTGGGAAGCGAAGAAGAGAGTGGAAAGGACTGGGATGAACTAGAGGAAGAAGCCAGAAAAGGTAAATTTTTGTTATCATTTTGCCATTTCATTTTCTTGAGGCACAAATTTCAATATTTTGAGATATTTGCCTAATAAGAGTAACTTAATAACTTATGTGGAGCTCAGCTCCAACTTGATTGCTCAAAGGACAAAATGAGGTCTGGAGTGTGTCCCTTGCTCCAGGTGGCACAGCTCCACTTACCTGGATGCTTTTTTCATCCGTTCAACCCCCAGTGGGCCCTTAGCCATGATAGTTTTAGAAGGCTCCAAAATTAGGCTATTTGGGTTCCAAATCTAAGTCCTCTAAGAGTCTAACTTTCTGGGCCTCTTCCAGGTTAGGAAAGTTTTTGTAGTAGCAGTTTTGTTTTCTTGTTCTTGGGTTTTTTTGTTTTTTTGGTTGGTTGGTTTTTTGACGGTTTTTTTGGGCAGGGGTGGGGTTAGTGGTAGTGCTAGTTTTAACTACGCTAAAACCAAATGCCAAATATAAGTTTAAGATGAAAAGGAGATACTACTGTACTGTATCCTAAGCATTGTGGTAGGTACTTTGCATAGATTACCCTTTTAATCCTAAAATAATTCTCCATTTTATAAACAAAGAAAATAGAAACAAATCAAGGCGTGCCCACAATCACAGAACTAGTGAGTAAAGATTGAAGCTTAACTCTAACCCCAAAGTACATTTGCTGTATCATTTCATGCTATCCAGTGGTGTTCGGTACCTAAAGCTAACTTGTAGCTAACTAATGCCTGGCCCTTCTGTTTAGCCGATCGTGAAAGTCGCTATGAGGAAGAAGAAGAACAGAGTCGAAGTATGAGCCGGAAGAGGAAGGCATCTGTGCACAGTTCAGGCCGAGGCTCAAACCGAGGTTCCAGACACAGCTCTGCGCCTCCCAAGAAAAAGAGGAAGTAACTTCTGAACTTTGGCACTCAGCTCCATTCTTTCTCCAGCCAATCCCTGAAAATTTTACATGACATAGAAACTGTATTTTTCCTTTTTTTCTTTTGAAGTTTTGCCATTTGTGTTTCTGGGTTTAGGGGGCCATTTGTGTGGACCAATCTACTCGGGGAATTCCAGGCCCACCAGGACACGTGCCAATGGCCCCATCCAGATGGCAAGGGAGGAGGTGTTCTCCAAGAAGGGCAGAGGCTTCCACTGTTAATAAATACCGTTTCATTCCTCTCTCTTCCTGTTACCTTCTGCCAAGACATCATTGGCTTCTGACATCTTATTCTTTGATGTCTCAAGGCTCTATTTCCAAGACATTGGTACCAGGTGACCCCCCCTAGCTACCTGTACCATGGTTCTTGACCAGCAGACTCGACCCTCCATCCTACCCTACTACCATGGCCTTCCTCACATCTCTTTAAGTTCCATCTTTGCAGTACTCAAGAAAAGGTTCTTGGAATTTGCTAATGATGTGATAAACCATGTAACTTGAGCTAGTGAGGCCTTTTGGGCTGGTGCCTCCAGCTGAGTTTTTCTGCTTTTTTTGCCTCACACAGATTCTGAGGTATTCCTGCTGCCTTGGAAGACATAAGAAGCAGTGATACTCCCTAGCTCGGTTTCATCTTCCTTACAAATTCACAGATGGTACAATGGTAGAAACAAAGTTACCACTGTTTCTTTTCTGATATATGAGGAAGAATGGTTGTGCCTCATATACTGCTTCTAGTGAAATCTAGAAGGAGGCTCAAAGGAGTCAACATTTAGACCTGGAAGGGGCAAGTCATGCCTTGGGCCTAGAATACCCTGATGAGAAAAGAGAAGAGGAAGGGAGGCCACATCTACAACACAGCCTCTCATTACTGCTGCTCCTTATTTTTACTTGTCTCGCATTGTCCTGTATTTATCACAGTTTCTGTTCAACAGCTTTTTAAGTATTTGGGGAGTTTATCTTGCCATCCTCTCCCTCCTGGTTCTCTGCACCCAACTGTCCCACTGAAGTTCCTTCTGTGTTCTGTGACTTTAAGAGGGGGGGAGGGGTCTCGGATTTTGTTTGTTTGTTTGTTTTTTTCTCCTTAGCAGTAGGACTTGATATTTTCAATTTTGGAAGAACTAAAAGATAAATAAACCGTGGTTTTTTTTGTTGTTGTTTGTTTTTGTAAATTCACCTTCTGTGACAGTTCTTTGGCAATTCCTGAAAGCAAGACTGCTTCTCGCCTGGTAAACACACTAAGGCATTAGAGAATAACTCCCTTTATCCAGCTAATATCACAAAAAGAAACCTTCATCACTCTAAGCTTTCATCATTGGTTGAGACATCACGGTAAACCAAATTCATGGTATAGCAAGTTACTTTTATAAGAGACTTTTTACTATGGTTCCCTCAGGGTTTAGAATGGAATAGTACTTGTTCTATCATGAAAACAAATCTTCAGTCGTCTCCTTGTAAATGGCATGGAGGGCGGCAGCAGCTTGAAGGGACACCTTCAGCCTTCCTATTGGAGTAGCCTGATCTTCAGGTCTAACAACTGTTGGAAAAGGAAATGTGTCAGACAATAGTGTCATTCAATTGCAAAACACTTAAAATACTTGGTTTTTTCCATGTTAGGTACTGGGGATACTAAATAAAGTCACTGCCTCAGTTTTTAGTGGGATTTAATGTGGGTGAAGACAAAGAAAACACAATAGTCACTACCGCATAGTAGGGAAGGTGCTGAAAACAAGGTGCTTTGGGAACACATTGCAGTGGCCCCTAACCCAGAACAGAGGAATTGGAAAACGGCTTTCTGGACACACAGTCTCTCAGTTTTCAAAAAGTAAAAGATACTCTAGGGAGTTCCCGTTGTGGCACAGTGGTTAATGAATCCAACTAGAAACCATGAGGTTGTGGGTTTGATCCCTGGCCTCGCTCAGTGGGTCAAGGATCCGGCGTTGCCGTGAGCTGTGGTGTAGGTCGAAGACACAGCTTGGATCCCGCGTTGCTGTAGTGTAGGCTGGCGGCTACAGCTCTGATTAGACTCCTACCCTGGGAACTTCCATATGTTGCAGGTGCAGGCCTAAAAAAGACAAAAAAAAAAGATACTTTAAGCAGGTAGAGCAAGTGCTGAGATAGGAGGACATGTTTGGGAAACTGGAAGAAATGAAGCCATATTGATAAGGGGGGGCCAGGCCATAAAAGGTTTTTTGGGTTTCTTTTTGCCTTTTCTAGGGCCACTTCCCATGGCACATGGAGGTTCCCAGGCTAGGGGTCCAGTCAGCTGTAGCCGCCGGCCTACGCCAGAGCCACAGCAACTCGGGATCCGAACCGCATCTGCGATCTACATCACAGCTCATGGCAATGCCAGATCCTTGACCCACTGAGCAAGGCCAGGGATCAAACCCGCAACCTGATGGTTCCTAGTCAGCTTCGTTAACCACTGTGCCACGACAGGAATTCCCTGGGCCGTTTGCCTTGTAAGGAATGTGGTTTTAACTAAAAGTATTAGAAATGATTTGGGGAGTTCCTGTTGTGGCTCAGCAGAAACAAATCTGACTAGTATCCACGAGGACGCAGGCTCAATCCCTGGCCTTGCACAGTGGGATAAGGACCAGCATTGCTGTGAATTGTGGTGTCACAGAAACAGCTGGGATTTGGCATTGCTGTGGCTATGGTGTAGGCCAGCAGCTACAGCTCCGATTTGACCCCTAGCCTGGGAATCTCCATATGCCATGGGTACGGCCATAAAACAACAACAACAACAAAATGCCTGAGTTTTGAAGTGATAAGAAAAGGTAGCTGTAAGGACTAGATTATGTTTTTAAAAATCAGAGTGCAAATGAAACTGACTAGTATCTATGAGGATGCAGATTCGCTCTCTGTCCTTACTCGGTGGGTTAAGCACAGTGGGGTTGCCTGACATGAGCTGTGGTGTAAGTCGCAGACGTGTCTCAGAGCCTGAGTTGCTGTGGCTGTGGTGTAGACCGGTAGCTGTATCTCCAATTGGACCCCTAGCCTGGAACCTTCATATGCTGTAGGTTTGGCCCTAAAAAGCAAAAAATAATAATAGTAATCAGACCAACATAGGGAGTTTCCACTGTGGTACAGTGGGTTAAGGATCTGGCATTGCCACATCTGTGGCATAGGTTACAGATGCAGCTCAGATTTGATCCCTGACCCCAGGAACTTCCATGTGCTATAAGTATGGCTGAAAAAGAAAAAAAAAAGTTTATTAGACCAATATGTTTAAAGCCTGAGTAAAAGGGGAACATAATATAATTAAAAATTTCTTTTTAATGATTAAAAAAATCAAAAATTGAGCATTCATTGGTTTTAGGGATTTTGAGGTCATTAGCAAAGGCTTAAGAAGATTTTCCTATTAGTGGGAAGGACACAGAGATCAAAAATGGGGATGGAAGTAGAAACTGGGAGATTTGGAAAAGAGCTGAGATGGCACATGCCATATGCTAAGCACTGTCCTAAACATTTTATTTAATTCTTCACTTAAGCATTCCCTTAATCCTTAAGGCAACCCTATGAGGTAGGAACTGCTGATAATTCTTATTTTAGTGTTGAGGAAACAGGCACTGAGAGGTTAATTAACTTGCCCAGAATCACAGCTGGAAAGATGTGGAAGAATATAATAATCTTGTTTACCAGCTAAAGTTTGAACTTGGTAAAGCCTTGTCTGAAGAGTATTCCTCAAAAAAATTTTATTGTAGTCAGTAAAAACAATTTTCTATCATGACAATAAACACAAACATTTCACAAAGTATTTACCTTACATGCAATGTACTCATTTTCTAGAGTTTTAGTTTGTGTTTTTGTTCAAATTCTGGTTGTGATTTACTAATTTCACCATCCACTAATGGGTTATGACTGAAAGGTTAAGAATTATCAGTCCAGTGGGTAATGTCAAGTGCCTACTACAGCCTAGCAGTCCAGGTAAGTGTGTGAAGTCCCAGGTGTGTAAGGTACAGAAGCACAAGGACTGAACAGAGCCACCTAAAGTCATTCAAATGCAAATATTTTTAAAATGTTGGTCTTAGAGCAAAACAGTCTTATAGACAGATTTAAGAAGAATGTGGTGATCAAATTTATTGTATAGAAACACTAAACTGTAGTAGATGGAAATGGGGGTGGGAGAAACCAGTGACAGGGGTCTGACCAGTTTAGGGAAAAAAAAACTATTACAATAGTGGACATGTGTCCATGACACGTCTGAAATGGAATGGGTAAGATTTGGTAGTGGATTCTGTGAGATGTGAGGGAAGAGGAGAGGTGGTATCATGGGTGCCTGATAATGTAATGTATTAAAAGAGAAGGGGGATTTCCTGTTGTGGCGCAGCAGAAATGAATCTGACTAAGAAACATGAGGTTTCGGGTTCGATCCCTGGCGTTGCTCAGTGGGTTAAGAATCTGGCATTGCCATGAGCTGTGGTGTAGGTCACAGACACGGCTCGGATCTGGCATTGCTGTGGCTCAGGCATAGGCTGGCAGCTACAGCTCCAATTCGACCCCTAGTCTGGGAACCTCTATGTGTCACAGGTGCAGCCCCACAAAAAAAAAAAAAAAAAAGAGAGAGAGAAGGGTATTAGCTACCTTTTCAAACCTATGCTTATAGAGGTCAGAAATCCTGATGTCTAGGAGTTCCCGTTGTGGTGCAGCAGAAATAAATCTGACTAGTAACAATGAGGTTGTGCTTGCTCAGTGGGTTAAGGATCTGTGTGGCTGTGAGCTGTGGTGTAGGTCACAGAAGTGGCTAGGATCCTGTGTGGCTGAGGCTGTGGCGGCAGCTGGCAGCTGTAGCTCCTACTCGACCCCTAGCCTGAGAATCTCCACATGCCTCAGGTGTGGCCCTAAAAAGCAAAAAAAAAAAAAAAAAAAATTCATTATTAGGTTGCTTTCCTTGGAAATAAGGAACTGGGAAGCACAAAAATGTGCTGCTTACTGTAGTTCCCACTGTGGCACAGTGGGTTAAGGACCCAGTGTTGCTGTGGTGTAGGCTACAACTGCAGCTCACATTTGATCCCTGCCTTGGGAAACTCCATATACTATGGATGTAGCCAAAAAATAAATTAAATAAATAAAAAACCAAAAAACATGTTACTCACTGTCTAGCTCTTGCTCTAGAATGTCTCTTCCTGATTCCACGATCTGCCACAGTTCCAGATAGGCATAGCCTACTTCTTGACATTCTGACTTTTCCTCGTCCATAGGATCACTTACTACTGTAAACTTTAAACTAAAGAAGGAAAAAAATCCATTTAACTCAGTACTTCTGACACCCTTAGGCTTAAAAAAAAAAAAGGAAAAAAGTAATCATAAATTATACACTGTCTTCCCTGAATCGCTTTTCCCTTTCCTCCATTTTAAATGACCGGAACAGCAAAAGAGTGAGAAATGGGTATAAAGTACAGGCCTTGAGGGAACTAAGACTCGAGATAAAGCAGTTAAGTTGTCTCAGAACTGCTGGGATAGAATTCCTTGTAAGATAGTTTACAATTCTGCTGCAAGATTTGAAATGGGCAGTGGAGTTACTGCATAAAAACCGAGATTATGGAAATACGAAGAAGAGGCTTTAAATTTCTAAATGAAAGTTTTATACCAAGCCTGAGACCAGCAAAGGAAATAGAAGGCACACAGAATTGCAAAATGAATATAAAAAGTATATTCCTTGGAGTTGTAAGTCTTGGAAGATGATACTGTAAAGAACAAAGCACAGTTCCTTCCAAGCAGCGAAGAGTTAAGAGCAATTATGGGACCCCCTTCAGATACCAAAATCTGTGGATGCTCAAGTCCCTTATATAAAATGGTGAAGTATTTGTGGAAGTTCCTATTGTGGCTCAGCGGGTTAAGAACCAGAGTAGTAGTATCCATGAGGATGTGGGTTCGATCCCTGGCCTTGCTCAGTGGGTTAAGGATCCGGCATTGCAGTGAGCTGTGATGTAGGTCGCAGACTCAGCTCAGATCCTGCCTTGCTGTGGCTGTGGCATAGGCTGGCAGCTACGGCTCCGATTTGACCCCTAACCTGGGAACCTCCATATGCCATGGGTGTGGCCCTATAAAAGCAAAATATAAATGAAATAAAATAGAGTAGAAGATTACAAAAAGAAAGGGAAAAAAATTACCACTGTAAGGAAATAAAGGAAGGGAGAGTTGTAGGAATGCTGAGAGAAAAATAAAAAGAAGAAAAAGTTAAATTTAACATTAATGCAGAAGAGAAACAACCAAATAACTTTCCATTTTCCAAAAGTTACCAGTAAGCTTATATCTGTTTAAGTCTACAGTGATATTGAAGACAGAATCATTGTTTATTTCAACTGGTTCCTTTTTAAGTCCTTGTTATGATTAACTGGAGACAAAATGAATGCAAATTAAATGACTATATTGAGCTTTTAGAAAAGTAATGGATTAGAGGAGTTCCGGTCATGGAGCAGCAGAAACGAATCTGACTAGGAACCATGAGGTTGCAGGTTTGATCCCTGGCCTCACTCAGTGAGTTAAAGATCCAGTGTTGCCGTGAGCTGTGGTGTATAGGTTGCAGATGCAGCTCAGATCCCGTGTTGCTGTGGCTGTGGCTTAGGCTGGTGGCTACAGCTCCGACTGGACCCCTAGCCTTGGAACTTCCACATGCCGTGGGTGCGGCCCTAAAAAAAAAGACCAAAAAAAAAAAAAGTAATGGATGAGAACATCAGTTCCATACTACTTCTTACCCATACACACACACAAAAAGTTGCCAGATTTTGCCAAAAACAAACATGAAAACCAGATGCCACTTAAATTTGATTTTCTAAATTCAGCTAAACAATGAGAAATTTTTTTTTAGTCTCTGTATATCCAATGCTTTTCATCCGCAACCTCTGAAAGGAGGGTAGCTCAGATTATAGGAATAAGGACAATTGGCTTTCCTAAAGCTTACGGTAGACCCAAAATGTACATCAGTTATATCTAAGTATTCCTGTAGAGAAATAATTTTTAAGTAAAAATATATAATTGCTATTGTAAAGACAATATTTGGTAGGCTAGCAATGGTACTATGTTTACAGGAAATGAATCAAATTTTCTTAGAGTGTCAAGGCCTTTTGCCCATTCCATATGAGGCACGGACAGTATTCAAGGAAATTGCTGCCTCAAAAAAGATATGTTTATCAGGGACTGGCATGGGTGAGAAATGAATTAAACCTATGAGATTGTACAATTTATCAGGCAGTTAGTCACAAACATAAATTAGTCTCCAGGAGATGGGAAGTTCATTAGGCATATACTAATATGAAAAAAGTTATTAAAATAGTCCACATCAGCACAAAACCAAACCCAGACTCCTGAATTCCTGTGAGATGGCTCCTGTCTTTCAACGTGGGAGGCAGATGCTTACTGTCTTTGCTCAGGATCTTGCGCAGTCAGCATGGCGAACAGGAACTGCCTTCGGTCTTTTTGCTCCAGTGGATCCAGGTCTATCACTGCATTGAGTATAAGAGGGAGGAGAAAGCAAAGCATCACATACTGTTGCTATTTGGGCACTAAAACATTCATAACACGGTGTGTGTAAAACAGTGACAGAAGGCAAAGTTTGGCAAACTGGGGCCCAAGAACTGGCTCACTGTTTTCATAAATAAAGATTTATTGAACACAGCCATCATCTATTCACATGTTGTCTAGGGCGGTTTTCCAGCTACAACAATTGAGCTGAATAGTTGTGACAGAGACTGTTTGGCCCACAAAGCCTAAAATATTATGTGGCCCTTTAAGAAAATGCTTCAACCACGGATCTAAAGGAAGCCTTACAATCTGTGTTGAAAGCTGTCCTGCCAAATGTCAAGATAAATGTGCTCCCACCATTCCCCAGCTGGAAGAATTCTAGGAGATTGATTTTTTTTTTTTCCCCAGGGCCACCTAAAGATCTGGGGTTTGAGGCAGGTTAAATTCAAGGTGTGTGATTCAACATCCATGCCCCACTTCCTCCTTGTTTTTATATGGGAATGCTGCAGCCTCACATGAGCCTATGTTTTCCAGCCTCTGTTTTAGCTAGGTCTGGACACATGATTGAGCTCGGGCCACTGTGCTGTGTGAAATCTGCTTAACAGGTTCAGCTGGGAGGTAGGCTTTCTTTCTGCAGCTGCTATTAAGGACGTCGGGTAAATCTGAAAGGATGGAAGCTGGGCACTGAGGGGGATGGGAAGGCAAGATAGGAGTTTGGGTCCCTGAGGTATCACATACCTTGGCCCTGGACTGCCCACCTCTGAACTCATTTTACACAAGTGAGAAATAAACTATCTAGTATGATGTAAGGACAGGATAAACCTTTTTAAAAAGGTGGGGGTGGAGGGTGGAGAAACGAGAACAAGAAACAGCGTTTATGAATTTAAAATAAATATCCAGTCAATGACTATAAGATAAAATTAAGGAAATCTTCTCCCCTCCCCCCCAAAAATAGAAAAAAACAGAGGTGGAATTAAAGGAGGAAAATGATAAAAATTACAGGATCAATTTGGAAGATCTAAAATTCTACTAAGGAAATGAGAAAGTGTAGAGGACAAAATTATCAAAGAAATGCAATAAAATTTCCGGGAACTAAAAGCCATGAGCTTCCAGATTGAAAGAGCCCACCGAATGGCCAGAACAATTAAAGAAATTATGCAGATTATTCTGAAATTTAAGAACACTAAAAATAAAGAGAAAATATTAAAGTCTTCTGGGGAGGTAGGGGGCAGTTTTCATAAGGGGTTAGACCCCAGGCCTGGATCTAGATGACTAAACTGCTTTAAAATTCTGAATGAAAAAAATGTTTTTAACATAGATTTCTATACTTGGTCTAATTATCAACTGAATAGATGGGTAGAATAAAGAGATTTCATGCATGACTATCTCAAAATATTTACTTCCAAGTATGCTTTCTTTAAAAGCTACTGGAGGAGTTCCTGTCGTGGCGCAGTGGTCAACGAATCCGACTAGGAACCATGAGGTTGCGGGTTTGGTCCCTGCCCTTGAGGATCTGGCGTTGCCGTGAGCTGTGGTGTAGGTTGCAGACGCGGCTCGGATCCCGCGTTGCTGTGGCTCTGGCGTAGGCCAGTGGCTACAGCTCCGATTGGACCCCTGGCCTGGGAGCTTCCATATGCCGCAGGAGCGGCCCAAAGAAATAGCAATAAGACAAAAAGACAAAAAAAAAAAAAAAAGCTACTGGAAAATAGGATCTGTTAAAATAAAATAAATAAAACAGAGTAAGACAGGACCCAGGAGAAAGGAAATCCAGTATAAAAGAGAATTAATAAACTCTCCAAATAGAATCAGTGGGATAATAGCTGAATGGTGGGCTGGAAAGGAACAAGAGGATAAAGAAAGGTCATCAGGAAAAAAAATGCATCAATTACCTCACAGGTTTGATTATTTGAAAATGTAAAAGGTTGCTGGAGGATATAGAAAGATTTACAACTGGAGTTCCCATCATGGTGCAGCAGAAATGAATCCGACTAGGAATCACCAAGTTGCAGGTTCGATCCCTGGCCTCGCTCAGTGGTTTAAGGATCTGGCATTGCCGTGAGCTGTGGTGTAGGTCACAGTTGAGGCTCTGATCTGGTGTTGCTGTGGCTTTTGTGTAGGCCAGTAGCTACAGCTACAACTGGACTCCTAGCCTGGGAACCTCCATGTGCTACAGGTGCGGCCCTAAAAAGACAAAAGACAAAAAAAAAAGAAAAATTACAACAGGTAAAATGAAAATAAAGCAAAAAGAAAATTGAGACAAATAAACAAGAAAGAAATTATAATCATGGTGTACAACTTGGCTCTAAAAGGATAATTCTCTGCAAGAATTATTCATAATGATAGAAACTATAAATATATATATATTTGTCTTTTTGGCATTTCTTGGGCCGCTCTCGCGGCATATGGAGGTTCCCAGGCTAGGGGGTCTAATCAGAGCTGTAGCCACCGGCCTACGCCAGAGCCTACGCCAGAGCCACAGCAACGCGGGATCTGAGCCGCATCTGCAACCTGCACCACAGCTCACAGCAATGCTGGATCCTTAACCCACTGAGCAAGGCCAGGGAGTGAACCCGCAACCTCATGGTTCCTAGTCAGATTCGTTAACCACTGCGCCATGACGGGAACTCTTGATAGAAACAACATTAAAAATAAAACGACGACCCAACTATATGGGAGAAAAGGGACATGAGTGTGAATGTAAGAGAGATAATTTTATGTGTCAGGACAGGAAGAAGTCAGCAGATAACATCTAAAATTAGTGAATCAGGAAACTGCAATAGAAACATTTCTCAGAAACATAGGGTTAAGTAACAGAAGAAATAGCATAAAAGTGAAAAATGTCATGGTGGGCTGAGGGGGAACAAGAAGGGTGGGAGAGTGATTTGTGGGGAATGAATAGAGCAGAGGACAGCACTTTTTAAAAATTATTGTCTTTTTAGGGTTGCACCTGCAGCATATGGAGGTTCCCATGCTAGGGGTCGAATCAGAGTTACAGCTGCCAGCCTACGCCAGAGCCACAGCAACACAGGATCCAAGCTGTGTCTGCGACCTACACCATACCTCACGGCAACACTGGATCCTGAACCCACTGAGCAAGGGCAGGGATCGAACCCAAGTCCTTACGGATGCTAGTTGGGTTCGTTTTCATTACCTCTGAGCCACAATGGGAATTACACGAGTGCTTAATTTTTTTTTTTTTTTTTGGTCTTTTAGGGCTGCATCTTGGCATAGGAAGGTTCCAAGGCTAGGGGTTGAATCAGAGCTGTAGACTCTAGCCTATGCCATGGCCTTTGAAACATCAGATCCGAGCTGTGTCTGTAACCCGCACCACAGCTCACGGTAACGCTGGATTCTTAACCCACTGATTGAGGCCAGGGATTGAACCTGTGTTCTCCTGAATGTTAGATTCATTTCCGCTGAGCCAGGACAGGGACTCCAGGAGTGCTTAATTTTAATAAAAAATCTTTTAAGGCCTATTTGATAGTTTAAAAACATATGCATATATTACTTTGATAAATAAAACAGTAGGATCCACCCCAACAGAAGTCTATAGCAGTTTGAACCCCTCAGACTAAATGACTGGCAGCCTCCCCTCCTGGATGACACAGGGACACCTCACCCTTGCTAAAGTGGAAGTGGATCTCTTCTCCCGCCCTGGGTTTCCTCAGGGATACTGGAGTCTCTGTCTCCGACAAGGGTAGATCACAGAACTTGTATTCCACGTACACCTGTTTTACATTCTCATCACACATCACTTCAGCCTCTGGGTAGAAGGCCAGGGAGACGATTTCAATGCACATCTTCTCTGAACCCTGACAAGGAAAATATTCATTTCCTATAGGTTAGCAATGCTAGTGTTTATATTCCATCTAATTAACAATACTCTCTAGGAATCAACCACCTAAAACATTACTCCTAGAGAAGCAATTTATAGGTACATAAAACTGGCACCAAGAGACCACTTGACTGAATGGCCACTGCTTATATGTGGGAGATTTGTAAAAAGAATCCAGATCTAGGGAGTTCCTGCTGTGGTGCTGCAGGTTAAGCCTGCAGCAGCTTAGGTCACTACAGAGGAGCAGGTTCAATCCTCAGCCAGGAGCAGTGAGTTTAAAGGATCCTGCAGTTGCCACAGCAGTGGGGGTAGGTCACATCTGTGGCTCAGATTCAATTCCAGGCACAGAACTTCCATGTGCTGCAAGTGCAGCCATCAGAAAAAAAAAAAGAAGAAGAAGAAGAAGAGGAAGAATTCCAGTTCCTCTGTCTCCCAGTCCAGTAAATCATTTCTCCAGACCACCTTTTCTCAGCCATCGTCACATACAAAAAGAATCAAGAAATCATGGTGTTGGAGTTCCTACTGTGGCTCAGTGGTAACAAGTAACTTGTATCTGTGGGGATGTGATTTTGATCCCTGGCTTTGCTCAGTGGGTTAAGGATCTGGTGTTTGTCTCACCATTTTGTATCCATAGAACTTGGTGAATAATAAGACAGGTACTCCATAATTTAAAAACTCACTAGATTGCTGGGAGGATTTAGTGAGTTCATGAGTATCAAGTACATGGGATACAGGTTCCATCCCTGGCTTTGCTCAGTGGGTTAAGGATCCAGAATTGCTGTGAGCTGCAGTGTAGGTCGCAAATATAGCTCAGATCCCACATTGCTGTGGCTGGCAGCTGTAGCTGTGATTTGACCCCTAGCTTTGGAACATCTATGTGCTATAGGTGTGGCCATTAAAAAAAAAAAAAAGAATACTGATCAGCAGTTAAGAGGTATGAACATGGATATATTCCCAAAATACTACTGATTGAAAAATTCACACTACACAAAAAGCTGGTTTCTTGAAACAGTTTAAAAAAATTGATAAACTTTTAGCCAGAATCATCCAGAAAAAAAGATAGAGGTCCCAAGTCACTAAAATCAGAAATGAAAAGGAGGGAGATGGGATTAAGATGTCAAGGAATAGAAAGACTGGTGCTCAAGCTCACCTTCTCTCATAAAAACAACAAAATTGCAAGCAAATGCTGAACAACCTTCAACCAAATGGAATGTAAACTTTCAAAAAAGATATCCTACTACAGAAGACAAAGACATCAAGATGGTAGGAGGAGTCATTATGTGATATAAGCAACCCCATACCCACTAGTGAGTAGCCCACAGACTGGAAAGTAACTGTATCACAGAGCCTCACCTACAGGAGTGAGAGTTCTGAGCTGCACATCAGGTCCTCACACCTGGGGATCTGGCACTGGAAGAAAGAGCCCCTGGAGCATCTGGCATTGAAGCCCACTGGGGGCCTGTGTGCAGGAGCTCCACAGGACTGAGGGAAACAGAGACCCCATTCTTAAAAGGTGCACACAGACTTTCACATGCACTGGGTCCCAGGGCAAAGCAAAGACTCTATAGGAATCTGGGTCGGACCTGATGGCAGTTCTTAGAGGATCTCCTGGGAAAACGGGCAGGGCAGACTGTGGCTCATTGTGGGGAAAGGACATTGGAGGCAGAGATGGATAACTTACAGGAAACACTGAGTGAAGAGATACAAGATAAAAACTTAAACAAGAAGAGATGCAAAATACAATAACTGAAATAAAAAATTCATTAGAAGAAGTCAACAATAGAATACAGGAGGCAGAAGAACAAATAAGCGAGGTGGAGGACAGATTAGTGGAAATCACGGATATGGAACAGAAAAGAGAAAAAAGATTGAAAACAAATGAAGAAAATCCCAGAGAACTCTGGGACAACATTAAATGCACCAACATCTGTATTATAGGGGTGCAAGAAGGAGAAGAGAGAGAGAAAGGGACAGAAAAAATATTCAAAGAGAAAATAGCTGAAAACTCCTAACATGGGAAAGGAACCACTCACTGAAATCCAGGAAGCACAATGAGTACCATATAAAATAAACCCAAGGATGGAAGTTCCCATCATGGCTCAGTGATTAATGAATCCAACTAGGAACCATGAGGTTGCAGGTTCAATCCCTGGCCTTGCACAGTGGGTTAAGGATCCCGCATTGCCATGAGCTGTGGTGTAGGTTGCAGACACAGCTCGGATCCTGTGTTGCTGTGGCTCTGGCGTAGGCTGGTGGCTACATGTCCGATTTGACCCCTAGCCTGGGAACCTCCATATGCCGCGGGAGTGGCCAAAGAAATGGCAAAAAAAGACAAAATAAATAAATAAATAAAGTAAACCCAAGGAGGAACACCCCAAGACACATATTAATCAAACAGACCAAAATTAAAAACAAAGAGAAAATACTGAAAGCAACTAGGGAAAAGAAACAAATAACATACAAGGGAACCCCGATAAGGTTATCAGCAGATTTTTCAGCAGAAACTCTGCAGGCCATGGAGTTCCCATTGTGGTGTGATGGAAACAAATCTGACTAGGAAACAAGAGGTGGCAGGTTCAGTCCCTGGCCTCGCTCAGTGCGTTAAGGATCCGGCATTGCTGTGAGCTGTGGTGTAGGTCACAAACACAGCTCAGATCCTGTGCTGCTGTGGCTCTGGTACAGGCCAGCAGCTGTGGCTCTGATTCAACTCCATATGGAGGTTCCAGCCTGAGAACCTCCATACGCTGCGAGTGTGGCCCTAAAAAAAAAAGAAAGAAAAGAAAAGAAACTCTATAGGCTTGAAGGGAGTGGCACAATATACTTAAAGTGATGAAAGGAAAAAATCTCCAATGAAGATTACTCTACCCAGCAAGGCTTTCATTCAGATTTGAAGAAGAAATCAAAAGCTCTATAGTCAAGCAAAAGCTAAGAGGATTCAGCAACACTAAACCAGCTTTACAACAAATACTAAAAGAGCTTCTCTAAGCAGAAAATAAAAGGTCACAACTGGAAACGAAAATACTACAAAAGACAAGGCTACCAGTAAAGGCAAGGAAAGTAAAAGTAGGAAATCATCCATGCACAAATATGCTACCAAAATCAGAAATCACGAGAAGAGGAGGGTACAAATGCAGGAAACTGGAGATGCACTTGCAATTGAGAGACCAACAACTTAAAACAATCGCGAATATAGACTCTTATAGCAAAACTTCAGAATAACTGCAAACCAAAAATCTACAATTGATACACAAGCAAATAAGAAAAATCAGAGTTCCCGTCGTGGCGTAGTGGTTAACGAATCCGACTAGGAACCATGAGGTTGCGGGTTCAGTCCCTGCCCTTGCTCAGTGGGTTAACGATCTGGCGTTGCCGTGAGCTGTGGTGTAGGTTGCAGATGCAGCTCGGATCCTGCGTTGCTGTGGCTCTGGCGTAGGCTGGTGGCTACAGCTCCGATTCGACCCCTAGCCTGGGAACCTCCATATGCTGCAGGAGCAGCCCAAGAAATAGCAAAAAAAAAAAAAAAAAAAAAGACAAAAAAAAGAAAAATCAACTCAAGTAAAACACTAAAGATAGTTATCAAACGACAAGAGGAAAGAACAAGAGAAGAAGGGAAGAAAAAAGAGCAACAAAAACAAATCCAAAACAGTTTAAAAAATGGCAATAAGAACATACATATTAATAAGTACCTTAAAGGTAAATAGACTAAATGCCCAAACCAGAAGACATAGTCTGGCTGAATGGATACAAAAACAAGACATATATATGCTGTCTTCAAGAGACCCACTTCACTCTAGGGACACATATGAATTGAAAGTGAGGGGATGGAAGAAAATATTCCATGCAAATGGGAATCAAAAGAAAGCTGGAGTAGCAATACTCATGTTAGACTAAATAGACCTTAAAATAAAGAATATTATGAGACAAAGAAGGACACTACATAATGGTCAAAGGATCAATCCAAGAAGAAGACATAACGAGTGCAAATATATATGCATCCAATGTAGGAGCAGCTCAACATATAAGGCAACAGCTAACAACCTTAAAAGGAGAAACTGACAATAACACAATAATAATGGGGGGACTTTAACACCCCACTTACAGCAATGGACAGATCATCCAGAGAGAAAATCAACAAGGAAACACAGGCCCTAAATGAAGCATTAGACCAGATGGACTTAACCAGATACTTACAGCATATTCCATCCAAAAGCAGCAGAGTAAACATTCTTCTCAAGTGCACACAGAACATTCTCTGGGATTGATCACATTCTGGGCTACAAATCAAGCCTCAGTAACTTTAAGAAACTGAAATTATATCAAGCACCTTTTCCAACCACAATGCTACATGACTGAAAATCAACAACAGGAAAAAAAAAACTGCAAAAAACACAAACATGTGGAGGCTAAACAACATGCTACTAAACAACCAATGGATCACTGAAGAAATCAAAGAGGAAATTTAAAATATCTAGAAGCAAATGACAACAAAGATACGACACTCCAAAACCTATGGGATACAGCAAAAGCTATTCTAAGAGGAAAGTTTATAGCAATACAAGCCCACCTCAGGAAACAAGAAAAAGCCCAACATGGGCGTTCCCTTCATGGCTCAGTGGTTAACAATACCAACTAGGATCCATGAGGATGCAAGTTCAATCCCTGGTGTCCCTCAGTGGGCTAAGGATCTGGCATTGCTGTAAGCTGTGGTGTAGTTCACAGATGCAGCCTGGATCCTGCATTGCTGTGGCTGTGGTGTAGGCCAGCAGTTACAACTCCAATTCGACCCCTAGCCTGGGAACTTCCATATGCCTCAAGTGTGGTTCTAAAAAAGCAAAATTAAAAAAAAACCCAAAATACAAACAAACAAAAACAAGCAAAAAATGAAATAAAACAAACAAACAAAAAAACTTCCAACAAACAAAAGTCTAGGACCAGAAGACTTCACAGACAAAATTCTATCAAATATTTAGAGAAAAGCTAACACCTATTCTTCTGAAACTATTCCCAAAAAATCTCAGAGGAAGGGACACTCCCAAACTCATTCTATGAGGCCACCATCACCCTGATACCAAAACCAGACAAAGATACCTCAAAAAAAAAAAGAAAATTACAGGCCAATTTCACTGATGAACATAGATGCAAAAATACTCAACAAAACACTAGCAAACCGAATCCAACAATACATTAAAAGGATTTTACATCTTGATCAAAAGGGATTTATCCCAGGGATGCAGGGATTCTTCGATATCCACAAATCAATCAGTGTGATACACCACACTAACAAACTGAAGAATAAAAACCATATGATCCTCTTGACAGATGCAGAAAAAACTTCTGACAAAATCCAACACTGATTTCTAATAAAAACCCTTCAGAAAGTGGGCATAGAGGGAACCTACTTCAACATAATAAAGGCCATATATGACAAACCCACAGCTAACATCATTCTCAATGATGAAAAGCTGAAAGAATTCCCACTGAGATCAGGAACAAGACAAGGATGTCCACTCTCACCAATTATTCAACATAGCTTTGGAAGTCCTAGCCACAGCAATCAGAGAAGTAAAAGAAATGAAAGGAATCCATATTGGAAAGGAAGAAGTAAAACTATCACTATCTGCATGACATGATACTATACCTAGAAAATCCTAAAGACTACCAGAAAACTGTTAGAGCTCATCAACGAATTTAGCAAAGCCATAGGATACAAAATTAATATACACAAATTGACTGTATTTCTATATACTAGAAAGGGAAATTAGCAAAACAATTCCATTTACCAACACATGAAAAGAATAAAATACTTAGGAATAAACCTACCTAAAGAGACAAAGGACTTGTGCTCTGAAAACTATAAGACACTGATGAAAGAAATCAAAGATGACACAAACAGATGGAAAGACATACCATGCTCTTGGATTGGAAGTATCAATATTATCAAAATGACTGTACTACCTAAGGCAATCTACAGATTCAATGCAATCCCTATCAAATTACCAAGGACATTTTATTTTTCACAGAACTAGATCAAAATATCTTAAAGTTTATTTGGAAGCACAAAAGACCCAGAATAGCCAAAGACATCCCAAGAAAGAAAACTGGAGCTGGAGGAAGCAGGCTCCCTGACTTCAAATTATACTACAAAGTTACAGTCATCAAAACAGCATGATACTGGCACAAAACCAGAAATATAGATCAGTAGAACAGGAAAGAAAGCCCAGAATTAAACCCATGCACCTATAGTCAACAAATCTATGATAAAGGAGGCAAGAATATACACTAGAAAAAAGACAGTGCCTTCAATAAGTGGTGCTGGGAAAACTGGACAGCCACATGTAAAAAATGAAATTAGAATACTTCCTAACACCATACACAAAAATACACTCAAATAGATTAAAGACCTAGATATAAGGCCAGATACTATAAAACTCTTAGAATAAAACACAGGCCAAACACTCCCCAACATAAAGCACAGCAGTATCTTCTCAGATCCACCACCCACAGTAAGGACAATAGAAACAAACAAACAAAAAAAAAACCAAATAGGACTTAAAACTTAAAGTTTTGCACAGCAAAAGAAACCCTAAACAAAATGAAAAGACAACCCACAGAATGGGAGAAAATATTTGCAAATGAATTGACTGACAAGGGATTAATCTCCAAAATTTATAAATACCTCCTACAGCTCAATACCAAAAAAAACCCAAACAACCCCATCAAAAAATGGGCAGAAGATCTAAACAGAAAATTCTCCAAAGAGGACATATAGATGGCCAAAAAACCCATGAAAAGATGTTCAACATCACTCATCATTAGAGAAATGCAAATCAAAGCCACTGTGAGGTACCACCTTACACCAGCCATAATGGCCATCATCAAAAAGTCTACAAAGAATAAATGCTGGAGAGGGTATGGAGAAAAGACAACCTTATTACACTGTTGGTGGGAATGTAACTGGTACAACCACTATGAAAATAAGTATGGAAATTCCTCAAAAAAACTAAATTACCATTTGATCCAGCAATCCCACTCCTGGGCATCTATCCATAGAAAACCATCATTCAAAAAGATACATGTACTCCAGTGTTCATTGCAGCTCTATATACAATAGCCAAGACATGGAAACAACCTAAATGTCCATCGACAGAGGAGTGTATAAAGAAGATAGGGTACATATATACACAATGGAATATTACTCAGTCATTAAAAGGAATGAAATAACAGCATTTTTAGCAACATGGATGGACCTAGAAATTATCATGCTAAGTGGAGTTAGACAGTGACACCCCAACATCAAATGCTATCACTTACATGTGGGATCTAAAAAAAGGACACAATGAACTTCTTTGCAGAACAGAAACTTACGGTTTCCAAAGGAGACAGGTTGGGGGGTGGGAGGATGGGCTGGAGGTTTGAGATGGAAATGCTATAAAATTTGGTTGTGATGATCGGTGTACAACTATAAATGTAATAATATCATTGAGTAGTTAAAAAAAGAAATTAAAGGGAAGTTAAAACAGACACAATAGAAATACAAAGGATCATGGGCAATTATTTCAAACAACTATATGCTAATAAAATGGACAACCAAGAAGAAACGGACAAATTTCTAGAAATGTAAAACTTTAGAAGACTTAACCAGGAAAATAGAAAATATAAACAGACCAATCACTAGCAATAAAACTGAATAAGTAGGAGTTCCCATTGTGGCTCAACGGAAACTGAATCTGACTAGGATCCATGAGGACGCAGGTCCTATCCCTGGCCTCCCTCAGTGGGTTAAGGATCTGGCATTGCCATGAGCTGTGGTGTAGGTTGCAGACAAGCCTCAGATCTGGCATTGCTGTGCTGTAGGCCAGTGGCTATAGCTCCGATTTGACCCCTAGCCTGGGGACCTCCATATGCCATGTATGCGGCCCTAAAAAGACAATAAATAAATAAATAAATAATAAAATTGAATTGGTAATTTTTTTTTATTTTTGTCTTTTGACCTTCTAGGGCCCCACCCATGGCATATGGAGATTCCCAGGCTAGGGGTCTAATAGGAGCTGTCACTGCCAGTCTACACCAGAGCCACAGCCACAACCTGAAACCTCATGGTTCCTAGTTGGATTCATTTCTACTGCACCACAACGGGAACTCTTGAACTGGTAATTTAAAAAACTTCTGGAGTTCCCATCATGGCACAGTGGAAACAAATCTGACTAGGAACCATGAGGTTGTGGGTTCAATCCCTGGCCTCACTTAGTGGGTTAAGGATCCAGCACTGCCATGAGCTGTGGTGTAGGTTGCAGATGTGGCTCCAATCCTGCATTGCTGTGGCTCTGGCAGAGGCTGGCAGCAACAGCTCCGTTTCGACCCCTAGCCTGGGAACCTCCATATGCCACGGATGTGGCCCTAAAAGGACAAAAGACAGAAAAACAAAACAAAACAAAACAAAAACCAAACCTCCCAACAAACAAAATTCCAGCATAAGAAAGCTTCATAGGTAAATTCCCCCCCCTTTTTTTGGCCATGCCCACAGTGTGTGGAAGTTCCCAGGCCAGGGATCAAACCCTTGCCACATCAGTGACAATGCTAGATCCTTAAACTGTTGAGCCACCAGGGAACTCTTTCACAGGTAAATCCAAACATCTGGAGAAAAGTTAACACCTACCCTTCTCCAACTATTCCAAAAAATTGAGAGGGAGAAAAGCTTCAAACTCATTCTACAAGTCCAACATAAACCTGATACTAAAACCAGGTAAGATACCACACAAGAAAAGGAAATTATAGGCCAATATCACTAATGAACATAGATGTAAAAATCTTCAACAAAATGTAATCAAATTGAATTCAGCAAAATACTGAAAGGATCACGTACCATGACCAAGTGGAATTTATCCCAGGGATGCAAGGAGTTTTCAATACTTACAAATCAATCAGTGTGACATACCATATTAACAAACTGAAGAATGAAAACCATGTGGTATATCTTAATTAAAATGGCAAAAGTTAAAGAAAAAGTGAGTATTCTACAGACAGCAAGGGGAAAAAAAGAATAAATTACAGGGAATTTCCATAAGGATATCAGCTGATTTCTCTGCAGAAACTTTTTAGACCAGAAGGGAGCAACATGATATATTCAAAATCCTAAAAGAATTTTCCCTAAAAGGGAAAACATTGCACCTTAGGATACTCTACCCAGCAAGATTATCATTAAGAATGAAATAGAGATAAAGAATTTCTCAGCAACAAACTTAAAGAATTCAGCAATATTAAGCCTACAATAAATAAATATTGAAGATCTTCTCTAAATAGAAAAAAAGCAAGACTCTATAGGAAAAGGAAATCACAATAGGAAAGGCAAATGTATAAAAGGAGGAGCATCACTTAAATAAGCCAGTACATACACTAAAAAACAATTAACAATTTTTGTAAAAATAATTACAATTAACAGCAAAAGGACAAGAACGAGGATGTAGGAGTTCCCTCTTGACTCAGCACATTAAGGATACAGTGCTGTTACTGCTGTGGCCCTGGTTACAGCTGTGGTGTGGATTTGATTCCAGACTTGGGAACTTCCACATGCCATTGGCATGGCCAAAAGAAAAAAGAATGGAGATGTAAAATAGGACATCAAAATCACACCGTATGGGGAAGGGGAATAAAAAAATGTAGATCTTTAAGAATGTGTTTCAACTAGTATGACCATCAGCTTAAAGCAAATAGATACAGTTATGGGTCAACACATTTGAACTCCATGATAACCACAAATCAAAAACATATAATAGATTCACAAAAACCAAAAAGAGAAATTCCCAATGGGGGCTCAGCAGGTTAAGAACCTGACCAGTATCCATGAGGATGCGGATTTGATTGTTGGCCTCACTCAGTGGGTTAAGGATCCAGTGTTGCTGCAAACTGTGGCGGAGGTCAGAGATGTGACTTGGATCTGGTATGCTGTGGCTGTGGTGTATGCTGGCAGCTGCAGCTCTGATTCAACCCCTAGTCTGGGAAATTCCACACGCAGCAGGCGTGGCCACCCCAGAAAAGGAAAAAAAAAATCCCCAAACTACAAAAGGAGAAACAAAAAGAAGAAATAAACAAAGAAGAACATAGAAACAATTGAAAAACTAGGTTTAAAATGGCAATAAGCGTGTGTCTTTTTTTTTTTTTGTCTTTTGCCTTTTCTAGGGCCACTTCCCACAGCACATGGAGGTTCCCAGGCCAGGGTCCAATCGGAGCTGTAGCCACCGGCCTACGCCAGAGCCACAGCAATGCAGGATCCGAGCCATGTCTTCAACCTACACCAAAGCTCATGGCAATGCTGGATCCTGAGCCCACTGAGCGAGGCCAGGGATCGAACCCGAAACCTCAACCTCATGGTTCCTAGTCAGATTTGTTAACCACTGTGCCATGACAGGAACTCCTAAGTACGTATCTATTAATAATTATTTCAAATGTCCATGGACTAAATGTTCTGATCAAAAGACATAGAGTGACAAAGTGAACGAAAAAAAAAAAAGCAAGAACCTTCAATATTCTGCCTTCATTTCAGGGTTTAAAGACACACCAAGACTGTAAGTGAGGGGATGAAAAAAGTCATGCAAGTAGAAACGACAAAGTGAAGATAGCAATACTAGTATCATACAAAACAGACTTTAAAACAAAAGCTATTAAAAAACACAAAGAAGGAGTTCCTGTTGTGGCACAGTGGAAACAATCCAACTAGGAACTATGAGGTGTGGGTTCAATCCCTGGCCTTGCTCAGTGGGTTAAGGATCTGGTGTTGCTGTGAGCTGGTGTAGGTTGCAGATACAGCTTGGATCCTGCTTTGCTGTGGCTGCAGTGTAGGCTGGCAGCTGTAGCTCTAATTGGACCCCTAGCCTGGGAACCAAAAAAAAAAAAAAAAAAAGGCAAAGAAGTACATTATATAATGATAACAGGATAAATACAAAATATAAGAAGATATTACACTCACTGTCCTATATGCATCCAATACAGGAGCACTGAATGTATAAAACAAATACTAACAGACATAAAGGGAGAAAGTGACAGGAATACAGTTAATAGTAGAAGAATTTAACATCCCACTGATATCAAAAGACAGATCATCAGGACAGAAAATCAATAAAGCAACAGGTCTGTTGCTACAAGATGCAACAGACCGACTGGACTTAATTGATATCTAGAAGACACTATACCCACTAAAAACAGAATGTAAATTCTGAGTTCCCATTGTGGCTCAGAGGGTTAAGAACCTGACCTAGTCTCCATAAGAATGCAGGTTCAAGGCCTGGCCTTGCTTAGTGTGTTAAGGATCCGGCATTGCCCCAAGCTGTGGCATAGGCTGCAGATGTGGCTCAGATATGGTATTGCCATGGCTGTAGCATAGGTCAGTAGCTGTAGCTCTGATTTGACTCCTAGCCTGGGAACTTCCATATGCCACAGGTGCAGCTATAAAAAGAAAAAAATAGAATATAAATTCTCTTCAAGAATGCATAAAACATTTTCTAGGATAGATCACATGCTAAGTCAAAAAACAAGCCTCAACTAATTTAAGAGAATAGAAATCAAGTGTCTTTTCTGACCACAACAGCATAAAACTAGAAATTAACCACAAAAATAAAAATGGGAAAAGAACAAAGACATGGGAACTAAGCAACATGCAACTAAAAAACTAATGGGTCAATAATGAAATCAAAGAAGAAATCAGAAAATACACTGAGACAAACAAAAATGAAAATACAATCTTACAAAATCTATGTAATGCAAAAATAAAATCCTAAGACAGAAGTTAATTCAGGTATTCATCAAGAAATAAGAAAAATCTCAAACAACCTAATCTACCACCTAAAAGAATTAGAAAAAGAAGAACAAGCAAAATCCAAAGACAGCAGGAGGAGGGAAATAAGAAAGTTGAGAGAGGAGTTCCCATCGTGGCGCAGTGGTTAACGAATCCGACTAGGAACCATGAGGTTGCAGGTTCGATCCCTGCCCTTGATCCCTGCCCTTGCTCAGTGGGCTGTGAGCTGTGGTGTAGGTTGCAGACATGGCTCAGATCCCAAGTTTTGCTGTGGCTCTGGCGTAGGCTGGCATCTACAGCTCCGATTGGACCCCTAGCCTGGGAACCTCCATATGCCGCAGGAGCGGCCCAAGAAATGCCAAAAAGACAAAAAAAAAAAAAAAGAAAAGAAAGCTGAGAGAGAAAAGGAGTTCCCTTGTTGCATAGCAGGCTAAAGATGTAGCATTGTCACTGCAGTGGCTCAGGTTCAATCTATGGCCCAGGAACTTCCTATGCTACAGGCATGGATTAAAAAAAAAAGGGGGGGGGGAGGTT
Source organism: Phacochoerus africanus (assembly GCF_016906955.1). NCBI lineage: Eukaryota > Metazoa > Chordata > Mammalia > Artiodactyla > Suidae > Phacochoerus > Phacochoerus africanus. The sequence goes on from NC_062552.1 coordinate 79,041,284, forward strand.
CCCTTCGTGGCTCAGTGTTAACAAACTTGACTGGTATCCACAAAGACTCGGGTTCAGGAGTTCCCCGTCGTGGCGCAGTGGTTAACGAATCCGACTAGGAACCATGAGGTTGCGGGTTCGGTCCCTGCCCTTGCTCAGCGGGTTAACGATCCGGCGTTGCCGTGAGCTGTGGTGTAGGTTGCAGACACGGCTCAGATCCTGCGTTGCTGTGGCTCTGGCGTAGGCAGGTGGCTACAGCTCCGATTTGACCCCTAGCCTGGGAACCTCCATATGCCGTGGGAGCGGCCCAAAGAAATAGCAAAAAGACAAAAAAAAAAAAAAAAGACTCGGGTTCAATCCCTGGCCTCACTCAGTGGATTAAAGGATCCAGCACTGCTGTGAGCTGTGGTATAGGTCACAGACATAGGTTGGATCTGGTGTGGCTGTGGCATAGGCCAGCAGGTCTATAGGTCCAATTCAACCTCTAGCCTGGGAACTTCCATATGCTGCAGGTGCAGCCCCAAAAAGGACAAAAAGGAAGGAAGGAAGGGAAAAGAAAAAAGGTCAGAGAGGAAGTAAATAAGAGATAGAATAGTAAACTAAGAACTATTTCTTTTAGAGAACCCCAAAAAATCAACAAACCTCTAGCAAGTCTGGAGTTCCTATCATGGCGCAGTGGTTAACGAATCCGACTAGGAACCATGAGGTTGAGGGTTCGATCCCTGGCCTTGCTCAGTGGGGTAAGGATCCAGCATTGCCGTGAGCTGTGGTTGCAGACGCAGCTCAGATTCCGCATTGCTGTGGCTCTGGAGTAGGCCGGTGGCTGCAGCTCCGATTAGACCCCTAGCCTGGGAACCTCCATATGCTGTGGGAGCGGCCCTAGAAAAGTCTAAAAGACAAAAAAAAAAAAAAAAAAAAAAAGCCTCTAGCAAGTCTTAATGAGAAAAAAGTGAGGACCCAAGTAAACAAAATATTAAAGTGGAGAAATAACAACTGATACTACAGAAAAAACTATGAAGTCATATGCCAAAAAATTGGACATCTAGAAAAAAATGGACACGTTTCTAGAAACATAGATCCTGTCAAAACTGAGTCAAAAAGAAATAGGTAATTTGAAAAAAACCAATCACTAGAGGTAAAATAAAATCTGTAATGAAAAAAAATTCTCTGCAAATAAAAATCTAGGACCAGACAAGCTTCACTGGGAAATTCCACCAAAATACAAGGAGAACTTGTGCCTATCCTTGTCAAACTAGTCCCAAAAAAACTGAAGAGGAGGGAATACACTCAAATTCACTCTATGAAGCCATCATCATTATTATGATAGCAAAACAAGACAAAGACACTACAAAGAAAAAAAATTACAGGCCAGTATTTTTGATAAGTGTAGATGCAAAAAGTCTCAACAAAATATTAGGAAACTGAATCCAACAATTACGCCATAATCAAGTTATATTCATTCCAGGGTCACAGGGATATTTCAACATATGCAAATCAATCAATGTGATAGAACACACTGACAAAAAAAATTTTAAAAATTTTTAAAAAGGACAAAAACCACCTGATCATCTCAATAGGCACAGAAAAGGCATTTAACAAAATTTAACATCTATTCACAATAAAAACTCTTGCAAAAGTGGACATATCTCAACATAATAAAAGCCATTATGATGAACCCACAGTCAACATAATACTCAACAGTAAAAAGCTGAAAGCCTCCCTGCTAAATTCAGGAACAAGACAATGATGTTCACTCTCACCACTTTCATTCAATAAAGTATGAGAAAACCCAGCCATGGCAACCATACAAGAAAAGGAAATAAAAGGTATTCACATTGGCAAGGAAGAGGTAAAACTGTCACGATTCACAGATGACATATTCTATAGAGTAGAGAAGCCTAGGGTCTCCACACAAATATTATTAAAACTAAGAAATTAATTCAGCAACGTAGCAGGACATAGATTAAAATACAGAAATCTGTTGTATTTTATAACACAAAAATGATAATATCAGAAAGTTAAGGTAAAAACAATTTCCCCTTTTAAATTGTGTCAGGAGGAATTCCCTTGTGGCCCAGCAGAAACGAATCTGACTAGGAACTATGAGGTTTTGGTGTGATTCCTAGTTTTGGTCAGTGGGTTAAGGATCCAGTGTTATCGTGACCTGTAGTGTAGGTTGCAAACCTGGCTCTGATCTGATGTTGCTGTAGCTGTGGTGTAGGCTGGCAGGTGTAGCTCCATTGGACCCCTAGCCTGGGAACCTCCACATGCCATGGGTGAGGCTCTAAAAAGCAAAAACATAAAAATAAAAATAAAATTGCGTCAGGAGTTGCTGATGTTGCACAGTAGGTTAAGGATATTGCATCATCTCTGTAGCAATGCAGGTCCAATACCCAGCCTGGTGCAGTGGTTAAGGAACCAGCATTGCCATAGCTATGGTGTAGGTTGCAGCTGCAGCTCATATTCAGTTCCTGGCCTGGAAACTTCCATATGCCACAGGTGCAGCCATCAAAATTTTTTAAATTAAAAAATAAAATAAAATTTTGTCAAAACACCCCCAAATGCCTAGGGATAAACTTAATCAAGGAGGTGACAGACCTATATGCTAAAAGCTATAGAACATTGATAGAGGAAACTGAAGATAACTTAAAGAAATAAAAAGATATCCCATAATCTTGGATTGGAAGAATTAATATTGTCTAAATGAACATACCACCTAAAACAATTAACAGATTTAATGCAATCACTCTCAAAATACTCATGATGTTTTTCACAGAACTGGAAAAATAATCCTAAAATTTATGTGGAAGCACAAAGACCCATGATTGCCCATAATTGCAATCCTGAGGAAAAACAACAAAACTGGAAGAATTTCTGTTTGTATACTACAAAGCTACAGCAATCAAACTAGAATGCTACTGACACAAAAACAGAAATATAAATCAATGGAAGAGAATAAAGGCCAGAAATAAATACATACACTTACAATCAATTAATCTATTCAAAAGTAGCAATAATACACAATGCAGAAAAGACAGTCTCTTCAACAATTGGAGTTGGGAAATCTGAACAGCTTTTTGTAGAACACTCCCCTCACACCATATACAAAAATAAACTTAACATGATTTAAAGACCTAAATATAACACATGACACCATATAACTCCTAGAGGAGAATACAGGCAAAACATTATCTGACATAAATCATAGTGATATTTTCTTAGATCAGTCTCCCAAGGCAAAAGAAATAAAAGTAAACAGATGGATCCTAATCAAATATAAAAGCCTTTGCACAGCAATGGAAACCATCAACAAAACAAAAAGACAATCTACTGAATGGGAGAAAATATTTGTCCAAAATGTGGCTGACAAGGGATTAATACCCAAAGTATATAAACAGCTCTTACAGCTCAATAGTGAAAAAACAAATAACTGAATCCAAAAAATGGGCAAGAGTTCCCACTGTGGCTCAGCAGGTTAAGAACCTGACTAGTATCCATGAGGAGGTTCAATCTCTGATCTCGCTCAGTGGGTTAAGGATCTGGCATTGTCACAAGCTGCTGCAGAGGTCACAGATGCAGCCTGGATCCCATGTTGCTGTGACTATGGTGTAGGCAGCTGTGGCTCTGATTCAACCTCTAGCCTGGGAACTTCCATACGCCGTAAGCATAGCCTTAAAAAGGAAAAAAAAAAAAAAGTGGGCAGAACACATAAATAGGCATTTCTCCAAGGAAGACATAGAAATGGCCAACAGGCACATGAAAAGATGCTCAACGTTGCTAGAATCAAAGTCTACAAATAATACTGAAGAGGGGGGTGGAGAAAATGGAACCTTCCTGCATTGCTGGGCGGATGTAAATTGGTATAGCCACTATGGAAAACAGCATGGAGTTTCCTTTAAAAATTAAAAAGAGAGCTACCAAATGATCCCGCAATCCCATTCCTGGTATAAATATCCAGAAAAAGGAAACCTCTAATTTGAAAAGATACATGCACCCCAATGTTCATAGCAGTATTATTTACAATAGTGAAGATATGAAAATAACCCAAAACCCCACCAAAAGATGATTAGTTTAAGAAGATGTCTCTCTCTCTCCCACACACACCCACCCACGCACAGAGGAGTATTTCTTAGCCGTAAAGAAGAATGAAATAATGCCATTAGCAAAAACATGGATGGACCTAGATAATTTTATACTTAATGAAGTAAGTCAGACAAAAAAAAGGACAGTACTATATGATATTATTTATATGTGGAATCTAAAAAATAATACAGAAGTTCCTGTTGTGGCTCAGCAGTTAACGAACCTGACTGGCATCCATGAGGATGCAGGTTCGATCCCTGGACTTGCTCAGTGGGTTAAAGATCTGGCATTGCCCTGAGCTGTGGAGTAGGTTGCAGATGTGGCTCAGATCCTGCATTGCTGTGGCTGTGGTGTAGGCTGGCAGCTATAGCTCCAACTGATCCCTGGCCTGGGAATCTCCACATGTCACGGGTGCAGCCCTAAAAAGCAAAATAATAATAATACAAATGAATTTATTTAGAAAACAGAAACAGGGAGTTTCCATTGTGGCTTTGAAGTTAAGAGCCCAATAAGGAATTAGGACATCTTTGACCTCTGGAATTGAGAGTACAAGAAAAGAGAATAAACCTTGAGATTCTTGACATACACTATGGCTAAAAGACCTGAAGCCACAGAGCAAATGGAAATGACTGTTCACTTCTCACTAGGAGCTGTTGAGAAGGGGAAGGTAAAGTTTTACATGGTCCAGAGTGGGAGATTGATTCCTAAGACAAGGAATGGAGTTTCATCCAGAGGAAACCATGAGGTTTGAGTTGAGAACTTTTCCTGAGGATTCTTAGGGAGTAAAATAAGTACAGAAAGCCTTTAGGAACTCTATACTGATTATCAGACATATCTTCCTGGGGAAGAATCCTACACACATCCCATGATACAGAAATTGTCCTAATTATGGACTCAAAAAGAGGGAATTAAAGATCCAAATGTACTGTGATTGTTTTGTTTTTTAGCAGTACATGGGAAAGGCATTTTGGAAAGGTCTTCCGTAAGTTGTACTGTTTTAACAATTGAATAACTGACCTGGCAGGTAGATGGGAAATGACACCCCTCTGCCACAATCCCCTCCCCTTAGGGCCTAGTCCTTTCTTATAAGGGCTACTACCAGATCATAGAAGCTTGCATTTGAGAACTACTGCCAACATCAACATCATCATCACTGTCATTTAGTGCTTAATTTGTCTCAAATGTATTAAGTGATAACTGCATTAAACCATTATCACATATTACCTTATTTAAATCTTGCTACATTGCTATAAGGTGTGCATACTAAATATTACCACTTTAAAATCATAATACTTATAGCAGCTTTATTTACAATAGCCAAGACATGGAAGCAATCTAAATGTCCATCAATAGATGAACAGATAAGAAGATGTGGTCCATATATACAATAGAATTTTTTTAATGGCTGCATCCATGGCACATGGAAGTTCTCAGGCCAGGGATTCCATACGAGTTGCAGTTACAACCTATGCCACAGATGTGGCAACACCAGATCCTTTAACCCACTGCACTAGGCCAGGGTTTGAACTCATTCATTCCTCCTCAGTGACCCAAGCTACTTCAGTTGGATTCTTAACCCACTGTACCACAGCAGGAACTCCATAAAAAGGATATTATTCAGCCATAAAAAGAATGAAGCAATGCTAATTGCAGGAATATGGATGAACCTAGAGATTATCACACTAAGTGAAGTAAGCCAGACAGAGAAAGACAAACATCATACAATGTCACTTATACGTGGAATCTTAAAAAAGAATACCAATGAACTTATTTACAAAACAGAAATAGCCTCACAGAGAAAACAAACTTAGGTTACGGAAGGGGGTGGGGAATAAATTAGAAATTTGGCATTAACAGATACACACTACTATATTTAAGCAGATAAACAACAAGGATCTACTGAACAGCATAAAGAATTATATTATTATTATTATTATTTTTGCCTTTTTAGGGCTACACCTGCAGCACATGGAGGTTCCCAGGCTAGGGATCAAATCGCAACTATACCCTCAGCCACAGCCGCGCCAGATCTGAGCCTCATCTGAGACCTATGCCACCTCTGCCAATGCCAGATCCTTAACCCACTGAGTGAGGCCAGGCATCAAACCCACATCCTCATGGATACTAGTTGGGTTCTTAACCCTCTGAGCCACAAGAGGAATTCTGAGAACCACATTCAATATCTTGTAATAACCTATAATGGAAAAAAAAAAAAAACTAAAAAAGAATGTGTGCATGTGCATGTGTGTGTGTGAATCACTTTGCTATACACTTGAAGCATTGTAAACTATTGTAAACTATACTGCAACAAAAAAATTTCCACTTGGAGTTCCCATCGTGGCGCAGTGGTTAATGAATCCGACTAGGAACCATGAGGTTGCGGGTTTGATCCCTGCCCCTGCTCAGTGGGTTGATGATCCGGTGTTGCCATGAGCTGTGGTGTAGGTCGCAGACGTGGCTCGGATCCCGAGTTGCTCTGGCTCTGGCGTAGGCCAGTGGCTACAGCTCCGATTCGACCCCTAGCCTGGGAACCTCCATATGCCGCGGGAGCAGCCCAAGAAATGGCAAAAAGACAAAAAAAAAAAAAAATCCCACTTTACAGATGAGGAAATAAAACCTAGTAGAGGTTAAATAACTCCGGGCAAGTGGCATAGACAGTAATAGCAGAGTCTGGACCAGAACATCTCTCTGAACAATGTCTCCATGTTCCTGAACACTACGCTCTCTTGCCTCCTCCATTACTCTGGCTGACCCCCGGGAGAAGACAGACAGAGCTCAAGTACTGTCTGGATCTTCAATCCCTTCCATCGTTCATGCCCAGCTATTTTGAAATACGGAAAAGATTGAGTTTAAGTGTGTCTATGTTATAAGTTTAATTAGAAAACAACACCAATGTCCCACTAATAAATGGGATCAGTTTTCACATTTAGTTTGTCGAGTAATATTTGGAGATACACAAAGATATTCTAACAGGAGATCTTCATTTAAGAGCCTTTAATTTAGGGTAATAATTTTTAATGTCACTGTCTGACTTGTAGTTCCACAATTTGCTGATCAGATGGCTGCTTTGGGCGCTGCCTTGAGAAGTGCATGGTTTAGAAACTTCCTGACTCAAGTACCACCAGCTCTTTCACCAAGTACCCCTATAATCCTGGACACATCACTGAGTTTTCTTCACCTTTATGATCTCTATGGCTGTGATCTGTCTTACAAACATTTTTCAAGATATTAATTACATAATATCTTAAAAAATATGACAGATAAAAGTTCGGAAAATAAATTTTTAACTGCTGGAATCTACTTATTTTGAGTTGTTTCTCCCCACTCCGATATCCTTCAATTTCTTGTAAATTCTCAGTACAAGTTCTGACTTTCAAGGAAGAGTTTTCTGACCTCTAAAAAAGCAGCAGTAATTTTCCTCTTCTGAATTCCTTACAAACCTTAGAGTTTATTTTATTTTATTTGTCTTTTTAGGGCCATACCCACGACACATGGAGGTTCCCAGGCTAGGGGTCTAATTGGAGCTGTAGCTGCTGGCCTCTACCACAGCCACAGCAACAGCAATGCCAGGTCTGAGCTGTGTCTGGGACCTACACCACAACTCTCAGCAATGCTGGATCCTTAACCCATTGAGCAAGACCAGGGATCAAACCCGTGTCCTCATCGATACTAGTCGGGTTCTTTTCCACCAAGCCATGATGGGAACTCCCAACCTTAGAGTTTGTATCACATAATCTACCCATTTAATTCTGGGTCACCTTATGCTTTTCTTTATTGTTTCTAATGAAATTCATAATCCTCAATTAGATTTTAATCTTTCATTCAGTCACTAATGCAACAAATATTTACTGAGTGCCTGCAAATGTACCAGGGAGCATTCTATCAGCTTGAAAGAGTGATTGGTTTCTATGTCATTTATAACCTCACAAGAGTCCAATATGATGACTGTGAATATACCTGTGGATATTTATTCAAATATGTGTGTGTGTGTGTGTGTGTGTTCTCCATTAATTCTGAAAGAGATGTGAAGTCAAAATGTTTAATAAACAACTGTCATTACAGGTTTTAATGGTTGGGCAAAAACCTTTAGAAACTGAATTATCTCTCTCAACCCTCCTGCAAAGAATCCTGTCCTATCTTCCAGCCTCCAACTCCCAAAGTAAACCTGCTCTTTTTAGGTAGATTTAAAAAGGGGCATCTCTTGGAGTTCCTATCATGGCACAGCAGAAACAAATCTGACTAGGAACCACGAGGTTGCAGATTTGATCCCTGGCCTCACTCAGTGGGTTAAGGATCTGGCATTGCCGTGAACTGTGGTGTAGGTCACAGACGCGGCTCGGATCCAGCGTTGCTGTGGCATAGGTCGGCAGCTGTAGCTCCGATTTGACTCCTAGCCTGGGAACCTCCATATGCCATGTGTGCTGCCCTAAAAAGCAAAAAAAAAAAAAAAAAAAGGCATCTCTTAGGCTGGGATGAATCATTGTGTACAATGAAGGAGGCAGACAAAGGATCCAAGTAGGGGGAGAAGTATTGCAGTCAGTCCTTATTTATACCAAATCATGAAAATTACACTTTCATCTGGCTATATCAATGCACTTCCATTCACTGGCAAAGAGAAATTTAACTAAATAACTTGAACTTCCTGTTTGGTTCATTAAAACTGGATTTGAACTTCATACGCATAGCCATTAAGCACAGCATCATTACTTACAATCTCTGTGCACCCTCAATGATTACCCCAGTGTACTTACTGCCTTAGGACATTTCTGAGACACAGGTGTTACTATCTCATCACTGTCTGTAGTTTGTGCTTCACTGACTTCAGAAGCTTGTTCACGGGATTCTTTATCTGCCAGAGAAGAGACCAGAGTTACAGAACTGTTTCAGAGCATCCCATCTAATGCAGGAAAGACCAGTACCTACACGCTCAATCCACTGTCTGGTCACTAGTTCTAAGTACCTATATTTTGGCTGAATTTACCAAGAATCAAATCCTCTTTTTCAAAGATTCAGTTATTCAGAAGCTTGCCAAACACACAGGGATCACTTTTGAAGAGAGAGAAAGAAAAAGAGAGAAACAGGAGTTAAGTTATATGTGTTGTAAATGTCTTTTCCACTCTGCAGCTGGCCTGCTTAATCTCTTGCTGAACAGAAATTCTTACTTTTAAGATAATCAATATTTTTTGTTATGATTAGTACATTTTGTTTCTTTTACTTAAGGGCTGCACCTGTGGCATATGGAAGTTCCCAGGCTAGGGGTCAAATTGAAGCTGTAGCTGCCAGCCTGCACCACAGCCATATGGGATCTGAGCCACATCAGTGACCTACACCACAGCTCATGGCAATGCTGGGTCCTTAACCCACTGAGTGAGGCCAGGGATCAAACCCACATCCTTATGGATACTAGTAGGGTCATAACCCACTGAACCACAACAGGAACTCCCTGCATTTTGTTTCTTATTTAAGAACAATTTCCTTACTCTGAATGATGAAGAATAATGCTGCTATGAGTATTTGGGTTCAAGTCTTTGGGTAGACAAATGTTTTCATTTCTCTTGGGTAGATACTTAAGACTAAATTGCTGGGTTGTCAACACTATGTTTAACTTTTTAAGAAACAGTCAAATATTTTTCAAAGTGGTTATACTGTTTTACACTCCCACTAGTAATGTATAAAACTACAGAAACACCAGATCTGAGCTGTGTCTGCAACCTACACCACAGCTCATGGCAATGCCAAATCCTTAACCCACCGAGAGAAGCCAGGGATCGAACCTTCCTCCTCATGGACACCAGTCAGATTCGTTTCCACTGAGCCAAGATGGGAACTCCCAAATCTGTTGACCCCTCTAAATTGAGTCATCCTATTATTGAGTTGTAAGAGTTCTTTATAGATTATAGATGCAAGTCCTTTATCAATAATGCAATTTGTAGATATTCTCTCCTAGTTTGTAGCTTATCTTTTCATTTTCTTAATGGTTTCCTTTCAAGAGCATATATGTTTTATTTTGCCCAAGTCTAAATTATCAATTTTTTATTTTATGGATCATTCTTATGTCATATATATGAAATATTTGTCTAATCTAAGGTCAAATATTTTATCCAAAGTTTTCTTTTAGAAACAAATAGTTTTGGTTTTGATTCTAATATTTAGATTTATGGTCTATTTTGGTTAATTTTTATACATGCTGTGAGGTAAGGCTCTCAGTTCACTTTTTTCTCCTGTTTGTAGATATGACTGTCCCATAACCATTAATTGGAAAGATTAGATTTTCTCATTAAATGGTTTTGGAAATTTTGTGGAAAATGCATTGGGAGTTCCCATCTTGGCTCAGTAGTAATGAACCTGACTAGTATCCATGAAGATTCAGGTTTGATCCCTGGCCTCAATCAGTGGGTTAAAGATCTGGCATTGACAGGTCAACCACAAATAAAAACCAAACATTACATTCACAAAAGCTAAAAAGAAAAGTACTCAAGCATAAAAAAAGTGGAAATCATCCAACCAAAAAAATAAAGGAAAAAGGAGAAACAAAGCATCAACTGGAAAACAAGGTTTAAAATGGCAATACATACATTTTTATCAATAATTACCTTAAATGTCAGTGGACTGAATGCTCCAATCAAAAGACACGGGGTGGCAGATTGGATAAAAAACCAAAAACCTACGATCTACTGTCTACAAGAGACTCACCTTAGGCCAAAGGTCACATAGAGATTGAAAGTGAGGGGATGGGAAAAGATATTTCATGCCAGTGGATAAGAAAGGAAAGCTGGAGTTGCAATACTCATATAAGACAAAAGAGACATTAAAACGAAGGCCATAAAGAAAGACAAAGAAGGACAGTATTTAATGGTAAAAGGACCATTCAAGAAGAGGATATTATAATCATCAATATAAACTCCCCTAATATAGAAGCACCCAAATACATACAACAAACACTATCAGACATAAAAGGAGAAATTGATGGGAATACAATCATAGTAGGAGACTTTCACACCCCACTCACATCAACGGACAGATCCTCTAAACAGAAAATCAATACGACAACAGAGATCCTAAAGGACACAACAGAAAAGTTAGACTTAATTGACATTTTCAAGACATTAAATCCAAAAAAATCAGAATATACATTCTTCACAAGTGTACATGGAACATTCTCAAGGATTGATCACATACAAGAGCACAAAATTAACCTCAACAAATTCAAGAGTGTTAGGCATTATTTCAAGTATATTCTCTGACCACAATGGCATGAAACTAGAAATCAAACACAGGAAAAGAAACGAAAAAAAACTGACTATATGGATACTAAACAACGTACTACTAAAAAACCATTGGGTCAATGAGGAAATCAAAAGGGAAATTTAAAAATACCTCAAAACAAATGATGATGAAAATACAACCATTCAAAATCTATGGGATGCTGCAAAAGTAGTTCTTAAATGGAAGTTCATAGTAATTCAGGCCTTCCTCAAAAAAGTAGAAAAATCTCAAATCAACAACTTAACCTATCACCTAAAAGAATTAGAGAAAGAAGAACAAACAAAATCTAAAGTCAGTAGAAGGAAGGATATCATAAAGATCAGAGAAGAAATCAATAAAATAGAGATTCAAAAAACAATAGAAAAAAAATCAATAAAACCAAGAGCTGGTTCTTTGAAAGGCGAAACAAAATTGACAAACCTAAATCAACAATAATAAATTTTTTAAATGCTAAAAAAAAAAAAAAATTGACAAACCTCTGGCCAGACTCACCAAGAAGAAGAGAGAAAAACCGAAATAAACAAAATAAGAAATGAAAAAAAGAGAAATCACAATGAATACTGCAGAAATACAAAAAAATAAAAATAATACTATTGAACAATTATATGCCAACAAATTTGACAACCTAGAAGAAATGGACAACTTTCTAGAGATATACAGCCTGCCAAAACTGAATCAAGATGAAATAGATCAAATGAACAGACCAATCACTAGAAGTGAAATTGAATAAAATACTCCCTACAAACAAAAGTCCAGGACCAAATGGCTTTACAGGCAGATTTTACCAAACTTACAAAGAAAAACTTATACCCATCCTTCTTGAACTTTTCCAAAAGGAACACTCCCAAAGACATTCTATGAAGCAACATCACCCTAATACCAAAAGATACTGCAGAATAAGGCCAATATCTTTGATGAATATGGACACAAAAATCCTCAAAATTTTAGCTAACTGAATCCAACAACATATAAAAAAAGATCATACATAATGATCAAGTGGGATTCATCCCCAGTTCACAAGAATGGTTCAACATACACAAATCAATCAATGTCATATACCACATTAACAAAATAAAAGTAAGAAACCACATGATAATCTCAATAGATGCTGAAAAAGCATTTGACAAAATCCAAGATCCATTCATGATAAAAACTCTTACCAGGAGTTCCCGTCGTGGCTCAGCAGAAATGAATCTGACTAGTATCCATGAGGATGCAGGTTTGATCTATGGCCTTGCTCAGTGTGTTAAGGATCTGGAGTTGCTGTGAGTTGTGCTTTAGGCTAGCAACTACAGCTCAGATTCAACCCCTAGCCTGGGAACTTTTCATGCCATCAGTGCAGCCCTAAAAAGCAACAAACAAACAAACAAAAAACCTCTTACCAAGGTGGGTATAGAGGGAACATACCTTAACATAATAAAAGCCATTTATGACAAACCCACAGCAAATATAATACTCAATGGAGAAAAGCTGAAAGCCTCCCCACTAAAATCTGGAACAAGACAAGTATGCCCACTCTCACTATTTTTTTTCTTTTTTTCTTCTTTTTTTTTTTGTCTTTTTGCCATTTCTTGGGCCGCTCCTGCGGCATGCGGAGATTCCCAGGCTAGGGGTTGAATCGGAGCTGTAGATGCCAGCCTACACCAGAGCCACAGCAGCGCAGGATCCGAGCTGCGTCTGTGACCTACACCACAGCTCAATGCTGGATCATTAACCCACTGAGCAAGGCCAGGGATCAAACCCGCAACCTCATGGTTCCTAGTCGGACTTGTTAACCACTGCGCCACGACGGGAACTCCCACTCTCACTACTTTTATTTAACATAGTATAGGAAGTCCTAGCCACAGCTAGGACAAACAAAAGAAATAAAAGGTATCCAAATTTGAAGAGAAGGGATAAAATTGTCACTTTATGCAGATGATATGATACTACATATAGGAAACTCTATGGACGCCACACAAAACTACTTGAACTGATCAACAAATTCAGCAAAGCAGCAGAATACAATATTAACATTCAGAAATTGGTTGCATTTTTGTATATTAACAATGAAATATTAGAAAAGGAATATAAAAATAAAATGCCTTTCAAAATTTCACTCAAAAAAATTAAATACCTAGGAATAATCCTGACCAAGGAGGACTATATGACATTAATCAAGGAAATAAAAGAGGATTCAAAGAAATGGAAAGATATTCCATGCTCCTGGGTTAGAAAAATTAATGTTGTAAAAATGGCCATACTACCAAAAGCAATCTACAGATTCAGTGCAACCCCTATCAAATTATCTAGTTTTTCACAGAACTAGAACAAACCACCCAAAATTTTATATGGAACCATAAAAGTCCCAGAATTGCCAAAGCAATCCTGAGGAACAAAAACCAAGCAGGAGGCATAACTCTCCCAGACTTCAGGCAATATTACAAAGCCACAGCAATCAAGACAGTGTGGTACTGGTACAAAAACAGTACCAATGAAACAGAATAGAGAACCTAGAAATAAACCCAGATACCTATGGTCAATTAATCTTTGACAAAGGAGGCAAGAATATATAGTGGGAAATATATAGTCTCTTCAGCAAGTGCTGGGAAAATTGAACAGCTGCATGTAAATCAATGAAGTTAGAACACTCCTTCACACCCTACATAAAAATATACTCAAAAAATATACTCAAAATGACTTAAAGACTAAACATAAGACATGATACCATAAAACTCCCAGAAAAGATCATAGGCAAAACATTCTGTGACATAAATCGTACCAATGTTTTCTTAGGTCAGTCTCCCAAAGCAATAGAAATAAAAGCAAAAATAAACAAATGGCATCTAGTCAAACTCGCAAGCTTTTGCACAGCAAAGGAAACCATAAACAGAACAAACAGGCAACCTATAGAATAGGAGAAAATATTTACAAACGATGCAGCTGACAAGGGCTTAATTTCCAAAATATACAAACAGCTCATACAACTCAACCACAAAAAAACAAACATCCAACTGAAAAATGGGCAGAAGACCTAAAGAGACATTTCTCCAAAGAAGACAGACAATGGCCAACAGGCACATGAAAAGAAGCTCAACATTGCTAATTATTAGAAAAATGCAAATCAAAACCACAATGAGATACCACCTCACACCGGTCAGAATAACCATCGTTAAAGTCTACAAATAACAAATGCTGGAGAGAGAATGGGAAGAAAGGGAACCTTTCTACACTATTTGTGGGAATGTAAATTGGTATAACCACATGGAGAACAGAATGTCGACTCTTTAAAAACTAAAAATAAAACTACCGTATGTGCAGTTCCCATCGTGGTACAGTGGAAACTAATCTGACTAGGAACCATGAGGTTTCGGGTTTGATCCCTGGCCTTGCTTGGAGGGTTAAGGATCCGGCGTTGCCATGAGCTGTGGTGTAGATCGTAGATGTGGCACAGATCCTGCATTGATGTGGCTGTGCTGTAGGCCAGCAGCTGTAGCTCCAACTGGACCCCTAGCCTGGGAACCTCCATATGCCGCAGGTGCAGCCCTAAAAAGACCAAAAACAAAACAAAACAAACAACCCCCCCCAAAAAAAAAACCTACTCTATGATCCAGTAATCCCACTCCTGGGCATATATCTGGAGAAAAACATAATTCAAAAAGATATGCTCTTCAATGTTCATTAAAGCACTATTTACAGTAGCCAAAACATGGAAGCAACCTAAATGTCCATCACAGAGGAATGAATAAAGGAGACGTTGTACATATATACAATGGAATATTACTCAGCCATAAAAAGAATGAAATAATACCATTTGCGGCAACATGGATGGATCTAGAGATTATCATACTAAGTGAAGTAAGACAGAAAAAGATAAAAAAATAAAAATCATTATATAAAATAAAATAATAAATATTGAAAAAAGAGAAAGATAAATATCATATGGTATCACTTATATGTGGAACCTAAAAAAACAATGCAGATGGATTATTTACAAAATGGAAACAGACTCACAGACATAGAAAACAAAGTTATGGTAACCAAAGGTGAAAGGCAATAGAGGAGGGATAAATTAGGAGTATGAGATTAACAGAAACAAACTACTATACATGAAATACACAACAAACAAGAATTTACTGTATAACACAAGCAAGGATTTATTGTATATTTAATATCTTATTATAACCTATGGTGGAAAATTATCTAAAAAAATATATGCAACCAAATCACTTTTCTATACACCTGAAACACAATGCTGTAAATAACTATACTTCAGTTAAAAAACCACAATGAGATATCACCTCACAGCTATCAGAATGGCTAGCATCAAAAAGAACACAAATAACAAATATTGGTGAGGATATGGAGAAAAAAGAAACTTGCATATTGTTGGTGGGAATGTAAACTGGTGTAGCTACTGTGGAAAGCAATATAGAATTTTCTCAAAGAACTAAGAATAGAACTATCACGTGACCCAATTCCACTCCTGTGTATATATCTGGAAAAAAAAAAAAAACAGCTCAAATCACTAATTCAAGATACATGCATCCTAATATTCACAGCAGTATAATTTACAGTTGACAAGATATGGAAGCAATCAGAGTGTTCATTAACAGATGAATGGATAAAGAAGATGTGAGATCGCACACACAATGCATTACTACTCAGCCATTAAGAAGAATGAAATCTGGAGTTCCTGTCATGGCTCAGTGATAATGAACCCAACTAGTATCCATGAAGATGCAGGTTCAATTCCTGGCCCCACTCAGTGGGTTAAGGATCCCGCATTGCCATGAGCTGTGGTGTAGGTCACAGACATGGTTAGGATTACATGTTGCTGTGGCTGTAGTGTAGACTGGCAGCTGCAGCTCAGATTCGACCCCTAGCTTGGGAACTTCCATATGCTGTAGGTACCATATGCCTAAAAAGCAAAAAAAAAAAAAAAAAAAAAAAGAAAGAAAAGAAAAGAAAGAGATTTTGCTATTTGTAACAGCATAGATGTTGTTGGAGGTTATTATACTAAGGGAACTGTCAGACAAATATAGTATGGTATCACATATGTGTGTGGAATCTAAAAAATAAACTAGTGAACAAAAAAGTAACAAACGCAGATATAAAGAACAAACTAGTGGTTACCAGTGAGGAAAGGAAAGGGAGGGAGGCTAAGGTAGGGGTAGGGACTAAGAAGTACAAACTACTATGTATAAAATAAATAAGCTACAAGGGTATACTGTACAACCCAGGGAATATAGCCAATATTTTATAACTATAAATGGAGTATAACATTTCCAAATTGTGAATCACTACATAGCACACTCGTAATTTCTATAATATAGTACATAACTATGCTTCCATTAAGAAAAAAAGAAACCACTGTGTAACCTGAGGGGATGCACCATCACTGCTTTCAGTTGTCCAAACTTCTTGTCTACCTCAGCAGCAACCAGAACGTGCTCCCAGGCCAGAAATTCCTTGGGGGTATAGTGAAGTAAAGATTCTGTGTGAAGCCTTGAAATTTCAAAACTGTCCCTGATGGACATTCAGATTAGATAGATGAATCTGATGCTCAAATCCAGAAGTCGCCAAAAGAAACTGAAGAAAGCAACCCACAACTGACTGAGAGTGACAGTTAAGATCCCAGAGGAAACAGACCTTTTCATGTCTTTGTTTTCTGAATGAAGATATGAATTAGATATATTGCCTTAAATATTGCCTCTGCCCTCCCGCTTTCTCTTCTCCTACATTTAAATGAATGTAGATTAGACCACCTCATTTTATCCTTCATGTCTTTTTTTCTGAAGAGTCATTCATTCTACAACAAAGTAATAGGTCTTCAAGGTTTTAGTGATTTTTTTTTTTTTTTTTGCACTTTAGGGCCACACCTGTGGCATATGGATGTTCCCAGGGTAGGGGTCCAATCAGAGCTACAGCTGCCAGCTCACGCCACAGCAACACCAGATCCGAGCTGCATCTGCGACCTACACCACAGCTCATGGCAACACTGGATCCCTAACCCACTGAGTGAAGCCAGGGATTGAACCTGAAACCTCATGTTTCCTAGTCGGATTCATTTCCACTGCGCCACAACAGGAACTCCTTAGTGAACTTCTTATGAGTTCTTTCAGTGATGTCAGTTGCTGGGCCAGAAGTTATGCTAGCCTTGGTTGTGCTTCTGTTTTACATAAAACATGTACAAGTCACTTAACCTTGTTATGGATGAAATGTCTGTTCGAGTAATTTTTTTTTTTTTTTTTTTTTTTTTTTACTGTACCAGCAGCATATGGAAGTTTCCAGGCCAGGGACTGAATCCAAGCCACAGCTGGGAAACATGCTGGATATTTAACCCACTGCACTACAGTGGGAACTCAGTATCTCAAGTATTTTATTTTATTTTTTTGTCTCCTTTTTTTTGGTCTTTTCAGGGCTGAATCTGTGGCATATGGAGGTTCCCAGGCTAGGGGTCCAATCAGAGCTACAGCTGCCAGCCTACACCACAGCCACAGCAACACCAGATCTGAGCCACATCTGAGACCTACCCCACAGCTCATGGCAACACCAGATCCTTACCCCACTGAGCAAGGCCAGAGATCAAACCCGCATCTTCCTGGATACTATTCGGGTTTGCTAACCGCTGAGCCATGAGGGGAACTCCAGTATCTCACAGAAATAAAGATGAAAGCATTCACAAAAGAAAAAAAAAAAACAAAACAAATTTATTCTCTCACCAAGTCTAGAGGCTAGACATCCATAATCAAGTCTGTGCTCACTCCAGAAGACTATCTGTCTTTTCCTTTTTCCCTTTATCTTTTCCAGCTTCTGGTGGCTCCAGGCACTCCTCCTGCCATATCACTCCAATCTCTGACTCTGTGGTCATACTGCTTCCTTCTCTTCTGCCTCTGTATCTCTGTGTGTCTCTAATAAGTACACTTTCATTGGGTTAGAATCTACTTTGATAACCCAAGATAATCTCATCTCAAAATTTGTAATTACACCTGCAAAGACTTTTTTCCTTTCTTTTTTGTTTTTGTTTTGTTTTGTCTTTTAGGGCTACACCCATGGCATATGGAAGTTCCCAGGCTAGGGGTGGAATCACAGCCACAGCAATACCAGATCTGAGCCATGTCTGCCACCTACACCACAGCTCACAGCAACCCTAGATCTTTTAACCCACTGATTGAGGCCAGGGATTGAACCTGAGTCTTCATGGATACTAGTTGAGTTCATTAATGCTGAGCCATGACTTGAACTCCCTGAAATGTATTTAGCAAACATTTTCTGACTCAGGCCAAAAAACCTACATAAATGGATGCAAAAACTATTAGATGAAATCTGATGAAGAATAAGATATTTATATAGACTCAAAACATCTTCTCATAGATTACTTTATGATGGAAAAATGTGAGAGATGTTTTCTTAGCCAAGTGATCAAAGTTAACATTACCAATAACTGCACAAACTAGCATCAGGTACCTCCTAACGTTATCCGTGAGAAGGACACAATATCACTTCTGTGTTCCTATTAAAAATACCATAACCTGAATCAAACAATGAAGAAACTTCAGACAAATACAAATTGAGGCACACTCTGCAAAACAGCTCATCTACTCTTCAAAATGTCAACATCATGAAAGACAAAGAAGAGGAACTGTTCCAGATGAAAGGAATGTATGACTGAATGCAATGTATGATCCTAGATTAAATGAAGTGGGGGGAAAGCCTGATATAATGACTATTATTGAGATAATTGACATATTCTGAAAAATGGACTGGATGTTGGGTGATAATGTATCCATGTTAAATTTGCAAACTTGATAATTGTACTGTGGTTAATAATATCCTTTTCCTAATTGAAATATACAGGAATAAGGGAGCATGATATTTGAAAATTATTCTCAAGGAATAGTCACAAAAAAAATAAAGCAAAATGTGGAAAAATGTTAAAAGTTGATGAATTTATATGAAGGGTTTATGTGAATTTTTTGTCTTATTCATGCAGCTCTTATATAATAAGTTTGAAATTATTTTGGAAATTATTTTAAAACAGTATGTCTTTAAAAACTTATAATATCAATTTTCACAGCCCCAGTTTCTTGCTAATAGTTTTAAAGTTCGGCTTTTACCTTCATGAAGGTAGTAAACACAGCTGTTGTGCAGGTTGTGTTTCATAACTTCAATGTCTGGAGTCTGGTGGGCTTCAGGTCAGCTCTTGTCCCTGTAGCCTGAAAGTGCCCAAAGCCCAGTTCTGCCTCTCAAAGGATAAGAGACTCAGAACAGTGCTGCCATCAGAGGGCCAGACCACACTGTGAAATTCTGCTCTGGGCAGACACTTTTCTATGCTGGGCAGAAACCAGACTCACATCGTATCCCATTTCTCCACCCCCAAATTCCACCAAAAACATGGTTCTATCTCTGCACTGCTTCTTTCAGACCAGAAGTATCCTAGGGCTGAAGTAATTCCAGCTCACTTCTCTGAGCTCCAGTCATTGCCCCCCTATTTAGACCAGGTGATTCCTCCCTGCCTTATTGGCCCTTTAATGCTTTTAAGAAACATCAGGATTTTAAAGAAACATATTAATGTTAGCTTTTCAACTGTCATCAATGGGAGAGTTGGTCTGAATTACCTAATTTGCTGTTATTATAACCTGAAATCAATTGTGTCTACTTTTCATTGTAACAAAAAGCCTTGCCTTATTTTAAAAAGAAATTTGGGGGAGTTCCCATCGTGGCTCAGCAGAATCTAATCAGACTAGTGTTCATGAGGATGCAAGTTCGATCCCTGGCCTAGCTCAGTGGGTTAAGGATCTGGAGTTGCTGTGAGCTGTGGTGTAGGTCACAGACACGGCTCTGATCCCAGGTTGCTGTGGCTGTGACTGGCTGCTGTGGCTCTGATTCGACACCTAGCCTGGAAACTTCCATGTGCCCTGGGTGCGGCCCTAAAAAAAAAAAAAAGAAAAGAAAGAAATTTGGATTAACTTCACAAATGACCCAACCACCTCCTCCTCTTATTTCTTTATAATTATAATGCACAAGACCCTAGGTGAATTAATATTTTATACTTGCTAGCTAAACTGACTAGCTAGCTAGATTAAATACATAGCTACTTTGAGAATTACAGCTTGATTGGCCAAACCAGCACACTTGTAATGTAAAACCAAGATTTGGGTCCTCAGTATTAATTTTGCCTGAAAAGTTTAGCAATGCAAAATGAAAGAAGAAAAGTGAATAACCAGCTTGATAAAATAAATCAGTGATTACATACGAAAATCAGATTTAGCAAGACAATACCATTCACAGGATGCAGGGCTTCCTTTTGCACCCATGCTGAGTGGGATGATGTCATTTCCTCTTCTTTTTGCTGTTTTTTTAAACCATCATCTGTGGAGATCTTAAGCCCTGAGAATTTCAATTCAGTGTAGTTCACCTGCTTCAGATTCAAATATAATTATATGTAAGTATATTGTATAAATATAGTAAAATAAAATTAATATTGCATATTATTGTTTATATAATACAACATAAATTACAATAATGTAAATATATTATAAAATATTACAATATATACTTATAATCTCATATACACACGCATATATATTTTAGGCCACATAGTAACTAATCCAGTTTCCTATGAAGAAAAGGCAGTATTCAATAAATGCTTGTTCTTTATCTTGATTACAGTTGGAGTGGCCTGGTTAAGACTGTGGTACCGAAGTTGCAGAGCACATAACCTATTGAATTAAATTACACTGAAATGGACAGTCCAGAGGATTATTAAACTACTCACGGTTGTGGAAACATGTGCTAGCCACAAAAAGTCATAACTACTGTTTATCTTGTGTGCCTGCTTCTGCCTCTGAGAATAATACATTTGGGGGCACTCCAACCCATATTTTACTTCTTCAAGATTTCTAAGGCCTTACCTGTAGTGTATTTCCATTTAAGATGTTACGACTAAGATACTCCATTCTGTTCTTTCCTTGGATACCTGTTCTCTTGCCATGTTTTCTTCTTGAGTAGCCTGCAACCTGGTGCCCCCTTTCCTTTCTTTCTCCCACCTGAGGTGGTTTTCTCTTAGCTTGATACTGGCCAGCTTCAATGGGAATCTCAACAGGTATCATCTGGTCCTAATTGGAAGGATCAGAGACAGCCTTACAAGGTGATAGTTTAACAGCCTTGATATACAAAGGAAGGGATTTGTGAGCTGGCATTAAACCTCAGTTTCCTCCTGCCACATAGCTGAGAGGCCATCTCTCTCTCCTCCTCACAGTAAAACCCAGGATTCTGCTCCATCAATAGCCTCACAGCATTATGAAGGGTGCAGATTAAATTTGCAGAACATAGGACATTCACAGAAGGAATCTTTTACCCCAATTTTAATACTGTTTTCCTCAAATCTGTGGAGATCGGCTGCCCGGGGAAGAAAGGAAGCATCTTTCTCTTCATCTGAGGTCTCTAAACTGTCCTTGGTATCCTCCTCACTCTGAGTTTCTGCTTTGGGGAAGCTCTCCGGGGGAAGGTAGCAAGACTTCCAATCCAGTTGCACCTGAACAGATCCATTGGGTTTTCCCGCAGGGTCAAGGAGGTTAAAATCACCTGAGAGACAGAGATGTTAATAAGATCTGATCACATGAAATGGGCAAGTTAGCGTTTATCAGCACCTTACCTATCACCCCACCATAGTTTTACAATTAATCAACACCCATCAAATAATCGTGGTAACAGTACACTCAGAAGTAATACAAAGTATCAGTGAATATTTATATTTGCTCAGAATATTTACTTCTAATATTCACTTAGAATATTTATAGGAGAAGTTATGTATGTCCAGGTTTGGGAAAGGACAGTCAAAAGATGTACAGAGAGGTACAGCTTGCTTGTTGTCAGTCGCCCAGCCAATAAACAAGAGCACATTCTCATTACTATTCCAAATTGTTGCTACGCCTTAGGCATACCAAGAAAAACCATTATATACACCCAGGTGCTCCCTATTTCTAAAATAAAAAAGCCAAGAAAAACTTAAGCAAAATGGCTTTTTCCAAATGCCAGACTTCTGATTTGTAACATTGAATAATTTAACAGATGGCTCACATTGCCTGTCTTCAGCAAAGGATGGGTTGTGAGCAAAAGTGTCAGCCTTTCTCCCTCTCTCTCAATCTCTCTCTCTCCCTCGCACTTGAGGTATTGGGAGGGAGGCCTCACACACCTCCTGGAACATCTGGAAGCTTGTTAAATGTGGTTGGTATTGGCTGCACCCATCCACACTTCCTAATGAGAGCACAGCACTGACAGCTGCTCATCTTTCAAGGACTGTAATCAGAGTTGGCCCTTAGGTATACCTTACAACCCTGGGTATGAATGGATGGTAAGGTGGTATGGAGTTCAGCTGAGGGGAAGAAGTCCAAGAAATTTGTCATGGTGTGGCACAGAAGTCTAACTTATGTCTAATGTTTAGAAGAAATACGAGAATTACGGGGCAGTATTAAGGACACAGCTTATAATGTGATATCTAATCATGTGCTAAGAAACAACAGGCCTTAAGACAAATACTTAAGGGAGACACCACATAGAAAATGTTGGCTCAGACACAGAGGTATGGAATTCAGATTGGTGGGTATACCCACTTGGGAATCTTGCTTCTGTTGCTAAAAAGCAGAAGCCAATGCTTCCATGTGATTAGTTGGCCTCTAAGTCTTCTAACTCTGTTGCTCTTGACAACATTCGCAAATCTTTTCAGTAGTCTTTAAAAGAGACTGTTCCAAGCAAGTAATCAAAAAAAGTAGAATTAGGACAGGGAGACAATACTGGAAAGAGAGCATAAAGATTTAATAACCCTGAACTCCCACCTTTAATGGATTTGTTTTGTGCAAGAGGAAGCAAGGGCACTTGGACACAGCCGAGGTATGAGCCAGGCTCTGAGTCTTCATCATCAAAAACATACACAGACAGGGCCTCTTCCCTCAGATACTGATCCAGGTCAGAAGTCACAAGCACAGGGAACCGAGCCTGGTCCCTGAAGTAGGGATTGTTACTGGATGGGATGATGGCAGTGTCGTGGTCAGAAAAGGTAAAGAAGCGATACATGGCATACGGACTGGGTTGGGCCCCCAGCCGTTGACTCCGGAGGCCGCAGCATCGGATGATTTCCACCCGCAGTTCATTCTGATGCTTCCAAGCCTTTGATCTGGACTGAAAAGATGCCGGTCTTGGACTGAGGAAGAGGGGAAGCTGAGCAAGTCATTGCAGGTGGAGCCCAGTACCCTTGATGAGGAATAGCTATGACCTAGAGAACTGCTAAATCCTGACTGGCCACAGAAAAGCCTAATTAGTGACTTTCACCTGTCTGCAAACTAGCTCTGACAGATAACTATCTGGGGGAGATGCTGGCGCTGGGGCCTTAAAGGATGGAACAAAGAAGAGCAGGGAGAGGTAGCTAGCTCCAAGGGCATGATTTCTCTTCACACTCAAGCTTGACCAAGGGAAGAATCTGGACTAGTCATGGTGTGACAGTTTTTCTCTTTCACTCACACTCAACAAGTACTTGAGAGTGTATAAGATTGAGCTGTTCTCATGAGCTGCTGGGATGAGTCTCCTTGGAGATGCATAAGCACATCCTTTTTCTCACC
Source organism: Phacochoerus africanus (assembly GCF_016906955.1). Lineage (NCBI taxonomy): Eukaryota > Metazoa > Chordata > Mammalia > Artiodactyla > Suidae > Phacochoerus > Phacochoerus africanus. Next base: position 79,065,211 of record NC_062552.1, read on the forward strand.
TCATCCTCCTGGGCCTCCCAGGCTCCAAGCACATTAGCTGACAGGTATGCCTGGGCTTTCTTTCGCTTATTGTAAGCTTGTAGGCTGGATCTTATGGGGAAGCGCAGCCTCATCCAGTACTCTAGCACCCCGAAGACTTCTCCACCAGCTCCTGGGTAGCAGAAAGTATGAAAGGCATGGAGGATACAGATGGTGTAATGAAGATCAAGAACAAAGGCAGAGGAAGAAAATGGGAAACCTCCAGAGGAGCAACTACACACTTTGGGAAATTCCACCTTAGTCCTGGGTGCTGTAGGAGGTTGACAGCACTTACCAGTAAGTGTGGCAGAGCCATGGACTCTCTCCACAGTTTCTAGAACCTTGTCAAAGCAAATCCATCCAGCTGCAAGTGTGTGGTGCTCACTGGCTTGAGCCTGGTGTAGATCAAGCTGGGCTGAAGCCCCTTGAAGGTAGTGCAAGAAGAGGGAATCTGTCTCTACCACATACTGGGAAGTGAAGTCATAGATGGGCTGTGGCCCCACAGCTAATGGAGTACAGTGGGTTTCAAAGTCATAGAAGGAATAGGTGCAAAAAGTGGTAGGTTCAGAGTCTCCAGCCTGAGCCAGGGCGGCACATGTCAGGAAGGCCTGGTGGATGTGCAGTTCAAAAAGATTCTCACTCTTGTGTCGCAGAGAAACGTCCACTTTATCCTCATGTCCATGGGCTGGCCGTGGTTCCAGACATAATGACAACTGTCGTGTGCCATAAGCCACGTCTTTGAGCTGTTCTAGAGGGGAAAGAAAACTGCCTATCCATTAAAGGGTAGGGAGTTCTTCCTTAGGGTAAGGGAAGGTGGACAGAAAGAGAATAAAAACCATCTGAAAGTCCAAGTTGTGACTATTTTAAGAAACCATGTGATTCATAAAGAAAAGCAAGAGAATTACAACTAGGCACAGTTTCATCTACAGATGACACTGTTTTGGCTTACAGCAAGAGCCTATGATTTAATTGATAATTCCATTAGAGAAGTACTAGAAATACAAAACGCAAGTATTTCCAGAAGTTTGGAATACTGACCATGGAGAAAGTACCACATTACAGCCATGGTGTCTATTACATTACACTGGGCCCCATTAAGATATGACTTCCCTTTCCTTTTTCTAGTGGACTTAAATCCACTTTAAGTCAAAAGGATAATGGAGTAAAAAGTGTGGGAGGGCACTTACCAGAAAGAAGTTGAAAGTGTTGGCAATGGGATGTAAAGATATGTGAGACAGTCCACCAACTTGTGTACTATCTCCCATGTCCAACCAACCAGAAATTTTGATATATAGTCTGCTTCAAATTGAGGAGTATTTGAGTTGTCACAGTGTGTTGATGGTGAAGATCCTATTTTTCAAGAGTTAAAGTAGTAGAATAAAGCTATTTGGGGGAGTTCCTGTCGTGACTCAGCAGAAACGAATCTGACTAGCATTCATGAGGATGTAGGTTCAATCTCTGGCCTCGCTCAGTGGGTTAAGGACCTGGCATTGCTGTGGCTGTGGTGTAGGCTGGAGGCTACAGCTCTAATTCAACCCCTAGCCTGGGAACCTACATATGCCACAGGTGCGGCCCTAAAAAGACCAAAAGAAAAATTTTTTTGGATACATCAGAATGTCTCCCTGCCCAAAATCAATAGAGTACTGATACTGATGAATGGTTTCTTAATTGATAACTAAATAAAATATATTCAAAACTTTGCACATGACACAAGGTTAATCATCTTAGCATATAAAGAAATTCTCCAAGTCAATAAAATACTATTGAGAAAGAAGTAAAGGGCAGAAACAGGCAATTCTCCAAATAAATTATATAAAAAACTGAAAATAAATGAAAATGCCCTTTAGCCTTACCAGTAATGAAAGAACTATAAGTTAAAGCAAATGAATCTTTTTTTTTTTTTTGTCTTTTTTCCTATTTCTTTGGGATGCTCCCGCGGCATATGGAGGTTCCCAGGCTAGGGGTCTAATCGGAGCTGTAGCCACCGGTCTACGCCAGAGACACAGCAACGCAGGATCCGAGCCGCGTCTGCAACCTACACCACAGCTCACGGCAACGCCGGATCGTTCACCCACTGAGCAAGAGCTGGGATCGATCGTTCACCCACTGAGCAAGAGCTGGGATCGAACCCGCAACCTCATGGTTCCTAGTCGGATTTGTTAACCACTGCGCCATGACGGGAACTCCAGCAAATGAATCTTTAGAAGTAGGTAAGGGTATTTATCCTGCACTGTTCCAGGAGAAAGACCCTGAATCTGAAAGACATGAGAATTTCAGTCCAAAGGGACTTCCTGTTATATGGCAGGGACTTTTTAACAGACTCACCCTGGCACGTGTAAATCATGCCCCAGAATGACCCACCTCTCTTTACTCTAGTTCCATGCTCATGGTGTATCCTTCTGATTGATTCTGCTTTCCAGAAAACAGGCTGTCCTGAGCATATTCTCATAGCAGCAATGAAAAGAGCCACTATCATAAAATAATATTCTGGTATAAATATCAGTCTTTGATTAATTCGGTTAGTATGAGTCAGATCTCTCACCACTGGGTATAATAATAAAGCCAGTTTTGTCAACATGCAAGGCTCAGACCAGATCCTTGTCTACAGTGACTATACTAAACATAGAAAGTATCACATTATGAAATCTACATATGTGTCCAGCCAGCTGTCCCGTAGACACCCTCAAACTGCAACAAAAAATTCAGAGGCTTTTGGAGAAAAATCACAGCAAAGGATGCTGAGAGATGAGTGATGTAGCGCTATTATCTCATGAAAATTGCACTACAGGCCTGGCTTGAGGAAACAATCTTGAGAGAGAGAGAGCATTCCCCACTGTGAGGCCAACAATACTCTTGTTTTCCAAATAGATTCAGTATTACTGGGACTTGTTGAAATTCTCCAAAGAAATCAGAGAAAAGACACTAACAAGATGGAGAAAAAGAAGCTCTAACAACAAAAACAATAGGATAAAGAACAAGAGAGATACGTCATACAGTGAGGACATAAGAGGGGACCCTCTAGACAGGTGCAGAGAGGAGAGCACAGGGATTTAGCTCTGTGACAGATCCTAAGATGAGGTGAACAAAGTACTAAGACTTGCCGGATATTGGAAGGCCAAGGCTTCTTAAAATACCTTCCAGCTGATTGATACGCTTGTTCTTGAGATCTAGGAGTTGATTCAACCTCTCCAGCTTTTCTTCGTGATCTTTATTTTCACTATCGGCTTTTGTCATCATTGCATCCAGTTCCTCCTGAAATGAAATAATGTCTGAACTTTTCTATCTCAGTGGTCCGGAACCAAAGAGCCCAGATAAAAAGGTGGTACTTGCTGGGAAAAGGAGGCTCCACTATCTCCTTAGCAGGGCAGAATCAATCATCCACTAGAAAAAGGCTTGGGTTCCTCACAGACCCCCTCCAGGACCAGTTGTGCTATTAGTGCCATAGGGTAGTATTTTTCCTGGAACTGGCAACATTTGAACCCAGAAACTTCACACTTGCCATTTTCACTAGCTGGCCCCTTCTAGCTTCTATTGCCAAGGGGCAATAGGCACGTGTGAGTCCTCCAGTTCTTCAAAGGGCAACATTCTGTGTTTGCATAGGACAGCAAATCACCTTGAATCAGCCCTGGAAACTCGGGCTGAAGTGAACTTGGCTTCATTCCCAGTCTTTTAAGTGGTTCCCATGTGCCCGTTTACCTATCCCCTTCCTGTACCGTCTTTTCTTGCACCTGATAACACACGTTGATTTTGCGCTGCAGAATAAGCATGTCTCTGGTCTTTTCTAGTTCCAATGTGGTCTCTGCATGCGATACTTGCAACTCACTTAACATCTGGGACAGTTTCTTTTCATCTTGGTTTTTTGGTTCACAGGGCTACAGAGAGCAAAGCGTTGGTAAAAGGGAGCATTAATTTGATAGATACAGTGAGAACTTTTCTCTAAAGCAGCTGTTGGTAATAGTAAAATATCAGCAGCAAGATTTACTCCAAAATGTAAAAGAGAACCGGTGTTAGTTCACAAGTCTCCTAGCTCCTCATGGTTAACAGCAGCAGTGAGTAAGTTATACAAACTCCTGTGGCTGTTTGCTCTTCAGCAGATCATTGCAAGTCCTTATCTGAAAAAGACTCTAAATTTTATGAGCTGTACAGTGCGAGAAAAAAATCTGCGGAGCTCATGAAGCTATCTCTACTCTCAGCCTCCTCCTATCCTTCCAGATATTGTCCTCAATGAGGACAAAAGTTTATTCAGTTAGTTTTCTAATCCCTTCATCTTTTCTAGGGACATTTGCCAGCAATCCCTCTGTAGAGGGGACTTCCTTGATGAAAGATGCTCCTACCTCTATCTTAGAGGTCTCCTGGAACAGACCAGGATGCGTGGCTGGTTCAGATTGCCTATCAGGAGATTGGGAAATTGCATCTTTATTTTGGAGGTTCTCTACTTCCTGTTTATGCTTCTGAAGGAGGTTGGTGACTTCAAGCTTCAGATCCTTGTTTTGAGCTGGGGAAAAAATAACATAGAAAGTTGAAACCCTGTAGTTACCAGTAACCATGTTAAAGTTGGCCCAAGTGTGAGTTACATTTCCCCACTAAAGTTTTATTAATTTTATAAACTTGCCCTTACAGAAGCAATTCTCTCTTATTTCTACAAAGTGGTTCTAGAATTGATACTTACTCCAACAACAACAAAAACACCTGCAGAACTGTACAGAAGGGAAAACAACAACAATAACAAACAGCCACTTAACAGGCTGGGACAGCCCAAACTTTTTATAGCACCATTTAAATTAACCTCTCCCCACCTCCTCCCCAACTCCATTCTGACTTCTACGCTATTGGCTATCTAAGACAACCCACCTCCACATCCACTCTGACCTGCAGGTGGAAAGGTTGGGCATTTGGACATTTATGTGTATGTGCTTCGGAGAAGGAAGGTGATGGGTGTTTAGTGTGATCATATCGTTATCTTGCATTAGAGACAGGTTAGATTAGATTATCCTAAAGTCTTCACAAGTCTTGTACTTCATCCATTCTACAAGATCCTTAGCATGTGCTCCTAAGCTTTATCCTTTTATGGTTACTGCCTCTATTTTTCTTGATGTCACATTCTTTTATGTGAATATACTAGAATCTGATGAAATATAAGCTTAAAACTAAATATCAACATCCAGAATAGCAAAAAGAAGGGAGACAAAGGTCTATTTGATAGTATTTTAAAATCTTCAGAATAACTACTATGTCTTTTTTTTTTTTTGGCTATTTTTTGGGGCTGCTCCCGCGGCATATGGAGGTTTCCAGGACAGGGGTCGAATCGGAGCCCTGTCCTGGGCTACGCCAGCCTACACCAGAGCAATAGCAACGCGGGATCCCAGCCGCATCTGCAACCCACACAGCTCAGGGCAATGCCAGGTCCTTAACCCACTGAGCAAGGGCAGGGACCGAACCCGCAACCTCATGGTTCCTAGTCAGATTCGTTAACCACTGCGCCACGACGGGAACTCCCAGAAAAACTACTGTTATCCAAGAATTAAGACAGAGGGAAATGGTAGTGGTAACCAAGAGCGATAATTTGCTAATCATCAACTTCAAGCATTAAACGCTAAAACAAAGCAACACAATTCCCAACCACCCTAAAATGATTAATGAGAATAAAAAGCAGGAAAATTCATTTTTAATACTTTCGACAAAGAAAGCAAATGTTTAAAAATATTATAAATTAGGAGTTTCCATCGTGGTTCAGCAGTTAACAAATCTGACTAGCATCCCATTAGGATGCAGGTTCAATCCCTGACCTCGCTCAGTGGGTTAAGGATCTGGTGTTGCTGTGAGCTATGGTGCAGATTGCAGATGCGGCTCAGGTCCTGCGTTGTTGTGGCTGTGGTGATGGCTGGCAGCTGAAGCTCCGATTCGACCCCTAGCCTAGGAATTTCCATACGACGTGGGTGTGGCTCTAAAAAGCAATATACGTATATATTATATATTAGTAATAATATATTAATTAATATATATATTAAGAACTGGGGGGTTCCCGTCATGGCATAGCAGAAACAGGTCTGGCTGGGAACCATGGGGTTATGGGCTTGATCCCTGGCCTTGTTCATTGGGTTGAGGATCCGGCGTTGGTGTGGCTGTGGTATAGGCCAGCAGCTACAGCTCCGATTAGACCCCTAGCCTGAGAGCTTTCATATGCCACAGCCCTAAAAAGACAAAAAAAAGAAAAAAAGAATTGGCAGTACATTGTAAATAAACTATCATAAAAAGTTTTTTTTAAAGTAAATTCCATTGGTTTAAAAAAAAAAAAAACTGGCATTCTCCCACATGTAAAGTCATTACATAGGGAAAGGTACACGTCTGAGGTTGGTGTTATGCTTTCTTGATTGTGTATCTGATCTGATTGTCAGTGTTCTTATTCTAGTTATCCATGACCCACACAAAAACAGGATCATGTAATGGGATTGGAGAAATGCTGGCCCAAGTTCCTTTCTCCCAGTCCAGATGTACAGAATGCATCATTTGAGAGAGCTCTTCAAGGCTTGACCTACCTTTCTCTCTTGACAGCTGAAGTAAGACTTCCCTCTTCTCCTCCAGTTCAGCATCCAGCTGATGCTGCAGCTGAGAGACTTGCTGCTGTAGCTGTTCTACAAGCTCGTTGCTCCAGGGAGGTTGATTGCTGCTATCCAGCATGCTGAAAATCGGAAGCAAGTTAGGACGGAGGGGAGAGTTGTCAGATGGACACTCAAAGGTGGGTGCTATAACGTCTTTATTACACAGTTTCAGCATCTCCTGGGCCTAGTTCGTCATTCATTTCCCTACATGTTTTTTCTGCCCCTGCTTTCTCTGTAACTGTCATTTACCAACTGCCTTGGAACTTTTGGGTCCTACTGAGGAGTTGCTTAGTTATTACTTCTGTTTAGGTCTCAAATAACATCCTGAGCAAACAAACCAAGACATATTCATTACCCAAGGAACTTCTCCAGCATAGTGGCTTTCTTTAGACAGGGAACTGTGTACAAAGACATTCTCAGGTCTACTGAATTAGAAATGAGGAATGGAGTATTCTTCTTTTCCTTACTCCATTCCTCTGTCTACCTTCACCAATGGCTAGTTTAGAGAATACTGGCCTTCGAACTAGATTGTAAATTACTACACTGAGGGGAAGGAACTAAACTTTTCAATGACTGCACACCACAGTATCTAGGTGTCAGGGAAGACCCATCTTGAATGTAAAACACATGGCCAGTTCTTGATTATTTACACATGTGAAGTGACATCAATAATTAAGCAATCATTTCTGCTTATGTATTTTGCCTACTTATCATTTTAATAAATGTGATCTAAAAACAACTTGTTGGAGTTCCCATTGTGGTCCAGCGGAAACAAATCTGACTAGCATCCATGAGGATGCAGGTTGGATCCCTGACCTCACTCAGTGGGTTAAGGATCTGGCATTGCCATGAGCTTTGCTGTAGTTAGCAGATGTGGCTCGGATCTGGTGTTGCTAGGCTGGCAGCTACAGCTCCGATTGTACCCCTAGCCTGGGAATCTTCATGTGCTGTGGGTGCAGCCTTAAAAAAAATAATAAAATAAAATAATCATAATAAAAACAACTTGTTTGGAGTTCTCCTGTGGTGCAGCTAGTTAAGGATCCCACATTGTCATTACAGTGGCTTGGGTTTCTTCTGTGGTACAGGATCGGTCCCTGGCCTGGGAACTTCCACATGCTTCAAGCCATAGCCAAAATAAAATAAGACAAAAACAACTTGACTAAGCTAGTATTAAGATTTCCTGGTACTTCCTGCCCATATATTACATGATGATCCAAGAGGATAACGTTATGAATAATGAAGGGAAGAGGCCAATGGTAATGTCTGCCACAAGGAGACTTCAAAGTGGTAATCCCCACACTACCTTATTTCACTGAGTTGAAGAGCATCAGTTGTTCCCAGGATGCTCCCATACAACCTTCCCAATATACGCCCTGCTGTTCTTAACTGAGTCAGAAAGCATGTGTAATTTTTTAAAACTTGTAGGTATTTTTTATTTCAAAATTAATACATAAACATATGCTTGTTGTGAAAAATCAGAATGATATAGAAATAATAGAATAAAAGTGAAGATGCCACTTTGCCCTATTTCAATCCTTTCATCTCATTAAAAGTTTTTTTTTGGTCTTTTTGTTGTTGTTGTTGTTATTGTTGTTGTTGTTGCTATTTCTTGGGCCGCTCCCTCGGCATATGGGGGTTCCCAGGCTAGGGGTCCAATCGGAGCTGTAGCCACCGGCCTACGCCAGAGCCACAGCAACGCGGGATCCGAGCCGCGTCTGCAACCTACACCACAGCTCACGGCAACGCCGGATTGTTAACCCACTGAGCAAGGGCAGGGACCGAACCCGCAACCTTATGGTTCCTAGTCGGATTCGTTAACCACTGCTCCACGAAGGGAACTCCCCTCATTAAAAGTTTATGGATACACACCACACAATATAAATTAGGTCACAGTTAACACATACTTTTGCAATTGATTTTCTTTTAACAGTACATCTTAAGTATACCTAAGGTTTACTTTTGCTTTTAGAGCTACAGGTGTGGCATATGGAAGTTCCCAAACTCGGGGTCAAATTGGAGCTACAGTTGCCAGCCTACACCACAGTCACAGCAACACCAGATCTGAACTGCGTCTGCAAACTACACCACAGCTCTAGGCAATGCCGGATATTTAACCCACTGATGTGGGGCCAGGGATAGAACCTGCATCCTTAAAAAAACAGTTGGCTTTGTTTCCCCTGAGCCACAACAGGAACTCCAGGTCTACCTCATTTTTAACAGCTTTATAGTATTTCATTGTGAGGCTGCAACACACACTAAACTGATTTTTCTTTTCAATAGTTATTCAACTGTGTTACATATGTCCAAAAAGCCACACTAAATTGATTTAGTCAATCCCTATTAGAGGAAATTTGAGTGGTTTCCATTTTTAACTATTACTAATTAAATCAACAATGTAGTAATTAACATTGTCACCATACAGATATCTTTGCATATACACAAGAGGATATTAGTTTTGATTCCAAAAAATGGGTTATATGGCACAAAAGATATGCACATTTAACACTTTGACAGATAGTGTCAAATTCCTTCCAAAAAGACTCTGCCAATTTATATTCTCACTTAACAGAATTGAATATTGTTTCCCCTGTTTACTTATTTACTAGGTATTATTTTTAAAATTTGGAAGGCACTTTTCTATAATTGTCTTTTATGACAAACAATGCTAAGATCCGAACTTTGTACTCACTTTTCTAAGAGTTTGTCATAATTGTCATTCAGCAATTTTCGTTCCTTTTCCAAATCTTCAACTCTCTCCTGAAACTAAAATGAAAGTAGAGCATCTGAGATAAAAATTTTAAATCTATTGCCTTGCACAGGTTCTCCCTTTTCTGTTGCAGGGTGGAACTTGGGTGAGAGATTTCTGTGTTCATTTCCCATGTTTCTGAGGACCCATTCAACCAGAAAGACTGGAACCAACTGAAGGTGCGGTAGAAATTTTATTGGAATTAGGATTCTCTGAATTAAATTTTCATGGTATCTGGCTTTCTATTGATAGGGAAGGAATAGAACCTTATAAAAGAGCAAAGACTTTGGAGAACAAACATAAACATAAATCCCAGTTTTTCCCCTAGTGGTGTAACCTTGAGCAAATTACTTGACAACCTGGAACTTCATTTTTCTCATTTGAAAAAGTAAAATTATATTGTTGCTAAGATACAAGTTTAAATCTCTGAAATTGGAATGTAACCCACATTTGATAGTATTTATCAATTATTATTGTTCTTTACCTCCTTCAGTGTTATCTGCAGGATGGACACATCTTCCAGTTGGCTCTTCAAGCTCACAGCCTTCTTGCTCTCCTCCTTCAGCTCTGCCCTGAGCTCATTCACTTGGCTAAGGAGGGCATCATGGGCTGCACCCAGGATTCCCTGATTCTGGGGCAAAAGGAAAGTTGTTCTGGGAATGTTCACATCATTCAGCCGGAGGGATTCCAAGCTACCAGCAACCCTAGCTTTCCTAGCGGATGTCTCAAAGAACAGCCTTGATTAATAGCACATTGCCTTTGCACTATAAATTGACCTTTTTTCACCCTACCACTTCTCAGGAAGTAAAATTTCCTTGTCAATGAGGATTTTCCACTTTGGGAAACTGTAATTCATCACTGGAGGCTTTATTTTCCCAGGGTTCAAATTCATCCCTGGCTCTAAGTCAAGTGTCACCTTTCTTGGCTGACTTTATTTTTTCTAAGCTATGTGAATGCTTTTTATGATGAAATATTTCTCCTTTTGCACCTAGCAAAGTGATATATTAACTTTAGAAGTTAAGTGCATTTTTCTGGTGGGCACTTCCGGTGAGGAACAGCTGTGGCTGGTCATGCTGGGAACTTCGCCTTACTGACTCTTAATCACAGATATTCACCGAGCTTCTCCTGAACTCCACTCATAGGGGTGCAAATATTTAACAAAATCAGAGAAGATCTGCGACAAATTGGGTATATTTCACCACTTAGCACATGCTAGAGGACTACTCCTAGGAATTTTGGAGCAAATTCTCTGTAGCAATAGGCTGAAAAATACTATTCCAAATGTTTCTCAACTCATATCTCATATTTCAATTTTTGTGAAAATGATGCAATAAGTGTCTTCCAGATACAAGCCGCATCTTTGATCTATACTGCAGCTTGTGGTGACGCCAGATCCATAATCTACTGAGCGAGGCCAGGAATCAAACCCACATTCCCATGGACACTTTTTGGGTTCTTAACCCATCAAGCCACAATGGGAACTCCAGTATCTTCTGATGATTGTAATAGTGTCATTTGTCTTAATAAAACTACATAACAAAAACTTTAATTTAGTTGGCTAAATTCTGGTATTATATTACTTGAAGATGAAGATTTATTTGGTTTCATTCTTCTGATTACCAAGAAACAGAGATTTAAGAAGCCTTTATTAAGTTCCCATTGTGGCTCAGCTGGTTAAGAACCCAACTAGTATCCATGAGGATATGGGTACGATCCCTGGCCTTGCTCAGTGAGTTAAAGGATCATTGACGTGAGCTGTTGTGTAGGTTGCAGACAAGGCTTGGATCCTGAGTTGCTATGGCTGTGGTATGCAGCTTTGATTTGACACCTAGCCTGGGAACTTCCATGTGCTGCGAGTGCAATCCTAAAAAAAAAAAAAATTTTTTTTAAAGAAATCTTATATTAAGTACCTTCTGGAGCAGAGTTTCATATGCCTGAAAGAAAAAAATAAGTATTATTCTATTGATATAACAACTTGATGGGGTGTTTCGTGTGTGTGTGTGTGTGTGTGTGTGTGTGTGTGTGTGTGTGTGTGTGTGTGTGTTTTGCCTTGCCTGGGGCATGCAGAAGTTCCCGGACCAGGGACTAAACCTGCACCACAGCAGTGACCCAAGCCCCGGCAGTGACAACTCAGGATTTTTAACCTGCTGAGCCACCAGGGAACTCCACCTTGATGTTTATTTGATGTTTATCTCTGTAATACAAATGTTTAAATATTTATTTTAAAAGATATTATTTTAAAATTCCCATAAATCAAGTTAATTTGTATACCTGTTTACTAATTGTTGCTCCTTCTCCCCTGTCCTAGCTTGCCAAGGAGTCTGTGAACATAATAGATCACAACCATTTCTTTAAAAAGGATTTAAAAAAAAAAAAAAAGGAGTTCCCATCTTGGCGTAGCAGAAACAAATCCAACTAGGAACCATGAGGTTGTGGGTTCGATCCTGGCCTCGCTCAGTGGGTTAAGGATCCAGCGTTGCCATGAGCTGTGGTGTAGGTCGAAGATGTGGCTCAGATCTGGCATTGCTGTGGCTCTGGTGTAGGCCAGCAGCTACAGCTCCAATTAGACCCCTAGCCTGGAACCTCCATATGCAGCAGGTGCGGCCCTAAAAGGACAAAAGACAAAAGACGAAAAAAAAAAAAAAGATAAAGGGTCATTTATTCACATTTGCATTGTACTTGATGGATTTCTTTGCCTCTAGTCTCATACCAGCCAACCTATCATTCACTCTGCTGCTTAATCATCTTCCCTGGTAGTTTTGTCATTTTGTAAACTTCAGAAAAGCCTAAGGACTATAATAGCAGTCATCTATAATCCTACTACCCAGAATTAATAATTACTAGTGCTTTATAATAGTTTTTTGAAAGTATTATTTCTTTGCTAAAATGTATTTCAAAATATTTCTGACATTAAAAAAAGACAAAGTGATCACTTTGGGGAAAAAAAAAAAACTGATCATGTCATTAACTTGCTTAAAACCTTTCTGCAGCTCTCCTCTGTCTATAGGATAAAGTCTAAACTCCTGATAAGGCTTCAATGACACTGATGTTGATGGTCTCTGATGTATCTCACTCTGCGCCTTGGCCTCCACTGCCCCTCCCCTGGAAAACCCTTTCTTCTCTTGAATACTCACTCATTAACACCTGCTAAACTTTCAGTATTCTGGTATTTGGCTCATGAATAGACTACTTTATGAATCCTTTATCAGATCCTGCACCCCATCCTCTGATGGACCTAACCACTCTCTCCTTTGTGTCCCCCTCAGTCCCAGTTTGTTGTAGCTGTACTTGTCTACGTCTTGTCCTCTCACTCCCATAAGTTCCTTGAAGGCAGGGATTGTCTTACTTACCTTTTCAATCTTTGTATCCAGTGCTTTGCACAGTTCCTGGTGGCCACTAAACATTTTTATCCAAAAAAGAATGCTATCAATCTATTATTTAGATCCTTGATGCCCTATTTCTATCGTTCCATTATGAGTTGCCATTGTATGGTGATGAGAGGAGAGTAAGCCTTGATACCAGATGAACCTGGACTCAAATCCCGCTCTGCCTCTTACTATTTTTACAACTTGAGTGAGTTATTTAACTTCTTTGAGGCTCAGTTCCCTCATCCATTAAATATACTTACCTTGAGGTTTAAATCGGATCATGACTGTACGTACCTAGGAGAGAGTCCATCTTACAGAAAGTGCTTAGTAACCTGGCTTCCTTCGCCTCCCCCATGACTGCTCTTAGCTTCCCAACTTAATTAAACTCTGGTTGTGCTCTTTGGCTGGGACCTTAACCTGACACAAGTTAACGCCACTTAATTCCACCTTAGCGGGCAGGGCTTAAACCTCTTCCCAATAGAGGGATAACAGGAAATATTAGAAGAGTGAACTCTGAGTTGTAAGGCTTGGATTTGAACGTCACCTATAGATTATGGACTTTAGAGAAGAAACTCGATTTCTCTCAGTTGTGGCCTCCTATATGTAAAATGGAGAAAATACAAATCTTTGTGGTTTTTTTCCCCCAAAGAAGTACAGGTGATGATGGCAACTCACGGCTTGAACTTCTGTTAATTGTGCTTTTGTTGCTGCCAAAGAGGTAGTCCTTTCATGTAAGAGCTTCTTAAGTTGAATTAGCTGTATATTCTCCTTAATGGAAGCTCTGGAGAAAGAAGACAGTGCTAAACTATCCTCTGTGAATGGACAAAGTTAAGTAACTTTCCCCTCTGTGGAAAGGCTCAGGTGACACAAAGGAAGTTTATTATTTCTGAACATAGGAGATCATATTTTCTTTATTGTTTGAAAGGTACTGGGGAGGATTTGGGTACACTAACTAGACTCTATCTCAGTGATTGCCAGACCTAGCTCCAGGCAATCATCTGGAGAGATCTTTAAGATTACACTACCTTGGAGTTCCCGCTATGGCATACTGGGTTAAGAATCTGGCTGCAGTGGCCTAAGCAGCTGCAGAGGTGCCAGTTCAATCTCCAGCCCAGAGCAGTGATGTTGCTCCAACTGCAGCTCAGATTCAATCCCTGGCCCAGGAACACTCTGGGGTAGGGCCCAGGCACCTGTGATTTTAAAAGGCCTCCAGCTCAGGAACTTCATATGCCACAGATGCAGTCAGGAAAACAAACAAAAGGCCTTCTGTATGTCTGTCCATACAGAAACGTGCACATGGATGTTTACTGCAGTTTCATACATAGCTGCCAAAACTTGGAAGCCACCAAGATGTTCTTCAGTAGGTGAATGAATAAATAAACTGTTACATCCAAACAATGGGATGTTATGCAGCACATAAAAGAAATGAGCTACTGGAGTTCCCATTGTGGTGCTGCAGAAACAAATCTGACCAGGAACCATGAGGTTTCGGGTTTGATCCTTGGCCTTGCTCAGTGGGTTAAGGATCGGGTGTTGCTGTGAGCTGTGTTGCAGGTCGCAGACGCAGCTCAGATCTGGCCTTGGCTCTGGCATAGGCTGGCAGCTGTAGCTCCGATTGGACCCCTAGTCTGGGAACCTCCATGTGCTGCGAGTGCGGACCTAAAAAGCAAAAAAAGAAAAAGAAAGAAATGAGCTACCAAGCCATAACAAGTCATGGAGGAAACTTAAGTGCACACTGCTAAGTCAAAGAAGCCAATCAGAAAAGGCTACCTACTATATGGTTCCAACTATATGACATTCTAGGAAAGGTAAAACTATGAAGACAGTAAAAATATCAGTGATGTCAGGGGTTAGAGAGTAGGGAGGGATGAACAGGCAGATCGCAGAGGATTTTTAAGGCAATAAAACTATTCTACAGGATATCATGATGGATACACGCCATTATATCTTTGCCCAAATCCATAGAACATACAACACCAAGAGTAAACCCTAAGGTAAACTATGGACTTTGGGTGATTATGATGTGTCATTGTAGGTTCATCCATTGTTACAAACCAACTCGTCTCGTGTCTGATATTGACAATGAGGGAAGGGGGAAGGGAGATATATGGGAAATCTCTGTACTTTATGCTCAATTTTGTTGTGAACCTAAAACTGCTCTAAAAAATAAAGTCTAGGAGTTCCCATTGTGACTCAGCCAATTAAGGACCCAATGTTGTCTCTGAGTATTCAGGTTTGATTGCTGGCTTCACTCATTAAGTTGAAGATCCAGCATTGCTACAAGCTGCAGTCTGCCATGACTGTGGCATAGGCCTCAGCTGCAGATCTCATTGGACTCCTAGCCTGGGAACTTCTATATGCTGCAAGTGTGGCTCTAAATAGACTTTTTTTTTTTTTTGTCTTTTTGTTGTTGTTGTTGTTGCTATTTCTTGGGCCACTCCCGCGGCACATGGAGGTTCCCAGGCTAGGGGTTGAATCGGAGCTGTAGCCACCGGCCTACGCCAGAGCCACAGCAACGCGGGATCTGAGCCGCGTCTGCAACCTACACCACAGCTCATGGCAACGCCAGACCCTTAACCCACTGAGCAAGGGCAGGGACCAAACCCGCAACCTCATGGTTCCTAGTCGGATTCGCTAACCACTGCGCCACGATGGGAACTCCTAAATAGATTTTTTTTTTTTTTTAACTTTTCACAGTGGGGGCTGAGAATCCCCATTTCATGATAAGGATGAAGTATTTTTCCTTCTATGAAGCGAAGCACCAAATTTTTCATTAAACATAAGCATCCCCTTCATTTTTTTAATTTTTTAGGGCCACACCTGTGGCATATGAAAGTTCCCAGGCTAGGGGTCAAAGAGTTGCAGTTGCCAGCCTATGCCACAGCCACAGCAATGAGGGATCTGGATTGAGTCGCATCTGTGATCTACACTACAGCTCATAGCAACGATGGATCCTTGCCCACTGAATGAGGCCAGGGGTCCAACCGCCATCCTCAAGGATACTAGTCAGGTTCTTAACCTACTGAGAGCCACAACAGGAAGTCCATCATCCCCTTTAAATTAATCCATTCTTTAACCCACTTGGGCCTCCAGGTCTACCTCAGATTAAATTTAATCCCAAGCAGTCTTTTCCTCTGAGATGGAGGAAAGGTGAAAATAAGAATTTTTCGGAGTTCCCATTGTGGCTCAGTGGAAACGAATCTGACTAGTATCTATAAGGATGCAGGTTTGATCCCTGGACTTGATCAGTGTGTTAAGGATCCACTGGCCAACCCAGTGCTGAAGGCAAACCTGACGCTGGTACTAAAGGCAATGCTGGTCCCCGTGGCCCCACTGGTAACATTGGTGCTCCTGGATCCAAAGGTGCTCATAGAGGCACTGGCTCTCCTGGTGATACTGGTTTCACCATACACTGTTTAAACTCTAGAGTGGCTGGGAAAATAATGCTAACCAGAGTGACATTAGCTTATGGCCTTCCCAACAGAAAAGGGACAGTCAGCCAGGTGTTTTACTCCTTCCCTAAGCAGGCCTCTGCCCTGTCTCAGCAGGAAGTAGTTACTGAATAGTAGTGGCCCAATATCCCCTTTAAGCATAAAGGGGTTAAAACACCTGGAGGGGGAAATGATAGGGATAGAGTAGGCACAGGTAGTTGTAGAAGTCCCAGTAGGGGATCATAGATAAAGAGGGAAACCTGGGGGATGTTGGGAGACCACTGTAGTAGGTTCAGGAAAGCCATTAGAAGAGGCAGGACTAGTGGAGGTGTGAGAATTGCCTCAGGTCACTGGTGGGGGGGGGGATGGGATGAGGCCTGTATTCAGACTCAGCTCAAGAGCAAGAGTTTGAGGACCTTCCTTCAGCTGATTTGAATACACACCTTACCAGGATACTAAGGAGGAGCTACTACTCCCAGAAAGGAAGAGGTGGGCCTTTCCAACCCCCACTCCCCTTGGATGATAAAACTGTGGCCCACCAGATCCTTTAGGCAGAGCTTCCTTGCCTGCCTGCTTGCATCTCTCGCAAGCGTCCTATCCTAATAAATCTGTTTTTTGCCTATCACCGTGTTTCTCACTGAATTTCTTCTTCGTGGAGGCATAAAGACACTGAACCTTTGTGAGTCCAGACACAGGGTGAGTAATTCGAATTTAAAACCGTGGGTTCAAGTCTCAATCTGGGTTTTGCCTGGGTTCAAGTCCCAGCATGTGGGTTCAAGTCCTGGCACGTGGGTTCAAGTCCCAGTCTGTGTTCTGGCTGGGTTCAGGCCATTAGTGCTGTCAGTTTCACTCCGATTTGACCCCTAGCCTGGGAACCTCTATATGCCACAGGTGTGGCCCGCCCCCAAAAAGACCCAAGAAAATGAATTTTTCTATTCATTACAGCTTGAGGCATGGAATTCCAAACTCTTACCGAAGCTCTGTGGCCTTCTGAGCACACTCCAAAGAGCTTCTCTGTTCAAAATTTTCATCTTTGGACGAGAGTTTCTCAGGAGACTTGGGTGGTTCTTCCACTTGCATAGTATTGCTGGTAATAATGTGGGCACCATTAAGCATGCATAAAGCAATGAGTTTTGGAGTTCCCGTCGTGGCGGCAGTGGAAACGAATTTGACCGGGAACCATGAGGTTTTGGGTTTCAATCCCTGGCCTTCCTCAGTGGGTTAAGGATCCGGCATTGCTGTGACCTGTGGTGCAGGTTGCAGACACGGCTCGGATCTGGCATTGTTGTGGCACTGGCGTAGGCCAAGGCTACAAGCTCTGATTAGACCCCTAGCCTGGGAACCTCCATATACCACAGGTGCGGCCCCCAAAAGACAAAATAAAATAAAATAAAAATAAAGCAATGAGTTCAGTCATAATTATGACTTTGCTAAAAGAAATTATACTGTTAGGATTAGGAGTATTACACACACAAAAAAAGAAATAGAAGCTGCTGTTATAGGGGTTTAGAAATGGGCTCTCATATATACAAAAAGAAGTTAGAGGAGTTAGTAATCTTGGTATACGAGGAGGATAATCTTACAAAATACAGCTTTCGAGTGTCAAACAGAAATATAAGTGAATTATGACCGAGGAGAATATAAAGGGAAAGAAAGGGAATACCTTCAATTAAGGAAAGGGCCTTTATTTTCCTTTCCTTGGAAGACAGAGATGCTTATTTTCCATTTTTAAGCAATGAAGTTGGAATTTGACCTAGGGTTGACTTTTATCTTCCCTGATTGTGTTGAAAAGACAAAAATGCCAATATTCACTTGTTTCCTAAATGATGATTTTCCAATTAAAGTTGAAGGAGTAATAGCATAGCATAAAGGAGAACTCACAGTTCGTTGGGTTCACTGGATATTTCATCTCTGGCTTTTTCATTTGTCACATGTTCCTTGAATGTGGGAGGGGCTGTGTAGCTCGGCCTGTCCCCTGACTCTGAAAGTTTAGACAGAAGTTAGACTCTCACAACAGATTTCTCCAGAACCCAAAGTGCTAGAAATGGAACACCCAGTGCTAGAAGTAGGAAGCCTTAAGACCTGAGGGAAATCCTTATATGACCAGTGATCCCAGAGGAGAGGTTCTTAGTCTTTTCCATAGAAATGCAACTAGATTTAATAAGTCAGCAGGACTACAAGACTCTCAGGTAAGTGAATATAAATGGGAATAAGAAAGAGCAGGAGATCCCGTCGTGGCGCAGTGGTTAACGAATCCGACTAGGAACCATGAGGTTGCGGGTTCGGTCCCTGCCCTTGCTCAGTGGGTTAACGATCGGCATTGCCGTGAGCTGTGGTGTAGGTTGCAGACGCAGCTCGGATCCCGCGTTGCTGTGGCTCTGGCGTAGGCTGGTGGCTACAGCTCCGATTCAACCCCTAGCCCAGGAACCTCCATATGCCGCGGGAGCGGCCCAAGAAATAGCAACAACAACAACAACAAAAAAGACAAAAGACAAAAAAAAAAAAAAGAGCGAGCAGGGACTGTGTGTCCAACTGTAACATGTCTTTGTTTCTAATGCCTGGTGTATATAATTGGTACTCAATTATACTGAAGTTAAACTGAATTGAAATTTAGACTTATTTAGTTTTTCTACTTGAACCTGTTTTCACAAAGGTTTGTTTGCTTTGTTTTTTGGCTTTTTTTGGGGGGGGGGGGCTCACCCACGGCATATGGAGGTACCCAGGCTAGGGGTCCAATCAGAGCTGTAGTTAACAGCCTAGACCACAGCCACAGAAATGCCAGATCCTTAACCCACTGAGCCAAGCCAGGGATCAAACCCGCATCCTCGTGGATGCTAGTCGGATTCGTTAACCGCTGAGCCACAAAAGGAACTCCTTCACAGAGGTTTTTTTGGCTCAAGGCGGGAGCCTGAAACTATAGGTCCATGCTGAACAAAATCTAACATTGAATCCCCAGGGTTGACACCCCATTCTGTGTACTTAAAACAAGGATGAGTAGGTCAAGTTAAGGAAATTTACACAGCACTTCATTTAATTCAATGTTGGGTTCCATAGCAGCCAGATATGCTTAGCCAGTTGGAATATACAAAGAGAAGAAATTGCAACTCCTCGCTTAACAGCCTGACTTCTAGGCCTGGACTTCAGGAATAGCCTTTGAGTATCTCTGAACCCATGGAATTATACGCAGAGGTTTGTCTATGCGTATGTATATTTTTCTTGGGAGAAGGCCTAGCCTTGGTCATGGTTTCAAAAGTTATCAGGGAGAAGAACCCCAATTTTAGAGGCAGAGCCACTTAGTCCAGAGTCTCATAGTCTCAGGAGAGGGACCTGTCTTATGACCACTGCCTGGCACATCTGAGCAGGTCATTAAAGTTCTCTCTCTGTTTTCTGGACACCCAAAGAACTTGACCAGCAAAGTTCCTGTTTCCATTGTCTGATTTCTCCTCTCAGTAGCACTGCATAGTGAACTGAGAATTTTGAACCTGACATCCTACTCAGGAAGAATATCTTAGGAAGACAGAAAGAAACTAGAACAAAAAAACAATGGGGGTGGTAAGTGGAATAAAGCAATGGGAGGAAAATGAGGCTAGCAAATCAGTCCTTCCCAGTGTCGCCGCCCCCCTCTTCCCCGTGACTTGGCCCTTAGTCTCACCCCTCTTGGGCTTTTCGGTCCCCGGCGCCCCGGCGGTGTGGAGCTGTCTGCGTCCCACGTGGAAGCGAGGCTGGGTGCGGCGGGGAGCAGAGGGGCCTATGTGCTGGAACTGTGGCTGCAGCCCTTGCAGCGGGGGGCGCTGGTGCTTGGAAGGACGCTGCCGCCACAAAGGGTTCCGCCGCTGGCTAACGGGCTCCGAGAGCTGTTCCACCTCGGCCCTCAGGTCCCTGCCTGCTACGGTTAACCGGAGCAAGGCTGTCCTCATCCTGTGGGCAAAAGGAGAGCTAGTCACACATACCCTCTCCTTCTATGATACTTATTATTTCTATAGTTTATTTGGTGGCAAATAACCTGAACTGATTTCTGATTTAAATATAGGTAGTGTGGTTCATTATTTACTTAAAAGCTAATTCTCTGTCCTCAATACACTGCAACTCTTTCGGAGCAGGGATATTGTGATGTCTGTTTTCATCCATCCGTTGCAGTGATCACACACTCATCTTGGTAAAAAACGGGGCACTCCTCAATATGTTTATGTCTGTGTGTAATTTACTTTGAAGTTATATACAGTTATTTCTGTACTAATAAATTATGGTCATTATAAAACAAGGGAGTTGTCTTGTGGCACAGTGGGTCAGGGATCCAGAGCTACCACTGAAGTGGCTTGGGTCACTGCTGTGGCACAGGTCTGATCCCTGGCGCAGGAACTTCCACATGCCTTGAGCTGAGGCCAAAAAAACCCTAACTCACATGGGTTGGAATGGCCATCATTAATTAGTCTGCAAATAACAAATGCTGGAGAGGGTGTGGAGAAAAGGGAACCCCCCTACACTGTTGGTGGGAATGGAAATTGGTACAACCACCATGGAAAAGAATATAGAGTTTCCTCAGAAAACTAAAAATAGAATTACATGATCCAGCAATCCCCCATATAATCAGACAAAACTATCATTCAAAAAGATACGTGTACCCTTATGCTCATTGCAGCACTATTCACAATAGCCAAGATATGGAAATGACCTAAATGCCCACTGATAGATGAATGGATTAAGAAGATGTGGTACATATACATAGTAGAATACTACTGAGCCATAAAAAAGAACAAAATAATCCCATTTGCAGCAACATGGATGCAACTAGAGATTCTCATACTAAGTGAAGTAGGTAAGAAAGAGAAAGACAAATACCATATGATATCACTTATATGTAGAATCCAAAATATGGTACAAATGAACCTATCTACAAAATAGAAATAGACTCACAGACATAGAGGACAGACTTGTGGTTGCCAAGGAGGAAAGAGGAAGGAGTGGGATGGACTGGGAGTTTGGGGTTAGTAGATGCATACTATTACACTTAGAATGGATAAACAACAAGGTCCTACTGTATATCATAGGGAACTATATCCAGTCTCCTGGGATAGATAGAGCATGATAAAAAACAATATAAAAAAGAATGTGTATATGTATGACTGAGTCACTTTGCTACACAACAGAAATTGGCAAAATATTGTAAATCATCTATACTTTAATAATAAAAATGAGTACTAATTTTTAATGGGGAGATAAATATAAGTAGAAATTTTATTTTCTTCTCCTATCCCAATTGTCTGCACACTCCTTTATATGTGCCCACTTTAAGGATTATTCCTCTACAGCCCCCAGATACACCTAGCCTTACCTAGAGTGGATAGTCAATCACTGTTTATAATCTTAACCTAAAATCATACTTTTGACCATTACCATCAGAGTCTTTGATTCCACTGACTGCCAGTTCTGACATTTACTGACTATGTGGCTTGGGGCGTGCAATTAACCTTTTTCGTTGTTTCCTCATCTATAAAGATAAAAATAGTACCTACCTCATTGGATTGATTTGAGGATTACCTGAATTAATACATATAAAATCCTTAGAGTGATGGTGCATTGTTAGCATTATAGGTGTTAGCTACTATTATTATATATCATCATATCCATATAAAGAAAGAAATCAAGGCATTAAACAGCGAGGTAACTTGCCCAAAGTCAGAGGGAACAGAATCCAATTTAGCCTGTTAATATCTAAAATCTCAAGTACTTTTTTTGTTTTCTTCTTTCTTTAGGGCCACACCCATGGCATATGATGTTCCCAGACTAGGGATTCAATCGGAGCTGCAGTTGCCTCCCTACATCACAGCCATAGCCACAGCAATGCCAGATCTGAGCTGCAGCTCTGGAATCATAACCCACTTAGTGAGGCCAGGGATCTAACCCATATCCTCATGGATACTAGTAGGGTTCTTAACCCTCTGAGCCACAATAGCAACTCCTTCAGGTACTTTTTGATCATTGACCAAGAAGCAAGATTTTTTTGGTCCATGCAGCTGTCTGACTTCATTGGATTCTCTAGTTTGCCACAATATAAAAGAATCTTCAACTCTGAAGTGTGCTAGCATACACTGGAAGCCTGTGATCCTGTAGATTCTAAATAAAGCTCTAAACCACTCATGGGGATTGCCAGTGAGAAAGCAAAAAGCTGCTCTTGACATTGCAGAATTGGTCTGACATAGCTAGCCCTCAGCGTTGTTTGAAGGTGCCCTGGCGTTCATAGCTAGGCTGTGTCATTGTGCTGTTGGACATAATCTCACAGAACACCATCACACAAGGTGACTCTGAGACCATAACAGAGTGATACAAATAAGGCTGATGCATACTTTTGTCTCAGCCCAGACAAAACCATGTCACTGTCACACGCAAAATACCAAACATGGTCCTCTCCTGGTGAAGATGACGACTGCTTCTTCTTTCCCAAACAGAGTTTTAGCCTTACCCTAGTCTATCCTTCCTGTAGATAAGATTTATTGAGATATCCAAACATAGAATTGCCTCTGCTTTCTGACAGTGCCAAATCTGAGGCAAATTCTTGTTACTCTGGATCATCCCCCAAATCACCCCACTGAAGCCCAAATCCTATGATAAGCCCTTTCTAACACATTCTTACTGAGATGCTCATGCTGTGCATTTCTCTAGCTACAACAGTAATAAACCCAACTTGACCAACTACGGGTGTGCTCCTGGTGGTCTTTGGCTGGAAGCATTGACACCAACATCTTCAAAATGTGTCCTAGAGGAGTTCCCGATGTGGCTCAGTAATGAACCCAACTGATATCCATGAGGATGTGTAGGTTTGATCCTTGACCCCAATTGGTGGGTTAAGGATCCAGAGTTGCCCTGAGCTGTGGTGTAGGTCGCAGAATCGGCTTGGATCTGGTGCCGCATTGGCTGTGGTGTAGGCTGGCAGCAGAAGCTCTGATTCAACCCCTAGCCTGAAACTTCATATGCCTTGGGTGTTGCCCTACAAAGACCAAAAAAAAAAAAAAAAAAAAGTGTCCTAGAGATTAGCTTCAGTCTTTCAGAACTCTCACTCTCTCCATCTATTTATCTACTCACACCACATCTCACATTCCTTGCCAGGTCTGCACCCAAAAGATACACCATTGAAAGCCAATACTCTAAAGTCACTCTACATGGTATATTTTGGAAATAAAGCTTCCAGCTCTGCCACTCACTAGTTATGACCTTGGGCAAGTTACTTAACCTCTTTGTGCTCCCGTTCCCACTTAATAATGCTTCTCTCATAGTATTAAGTGAGTTAATACATATAAAACACTTATAATATGACTACATATAGTAAATGATTAATATGATTTTTGGTTTTGTTTTGTAAATAAAAACCCCTTCTTTTACTTGCCCCTGCAGCCTTTGTCTTCCTAAGATTTTGGCCATTCTCCTTGTCCCCATTCTCTTTTGTGACATGGGCAGGAGCCTGCACCATCTCTTGCTCTCTGGACTGGAATAGCTCTGATGATGCTGTGGACTACGGCCACGGTCTACTGATGTGTTTCACAAGAAAACAGAATAAAGCAAGATTACTTCAAAAATTATTTTTGGAGTTAACCATCCTTGACATTTGAATCATTTTCTGGTGTAGACATCTCACAAAAATGTATTCTGTTTGCTTTATTGTGGTGTAGGCCTGGTGTAGATACAGCTTTTAAATACTTAAAAGAACTCTGGGTACCTTTTGATCTCATCCTGTTGCTTCCAAAAAGCTCCTTCACCAACATGTGCTCTTCACGAAGACGAAACAAACTGTCCTCCAGTTCTTCCCGGCTCATCCTGCTCAAGGGTGGTTGAGTTTTTACATTCTTACCTAAAGTCCCAGGAGAGGGCAAATGGAGATTATTTTTATTTTCAGAGGGGTGCATATATTTTTATTTTTTAATTTATAAAAAATTTTATTAAAGCATAGTTGATTTACAATGTTGTGCCTATCTTTTTAAAGTAGTGTTTTTGTCTTCTTTGAATAAACACCCAGGAGTAGAGTTGCTGGATCATATGATAACTCTAATTTTTAATTTGAGATTATTTTTACACGTAATTTTTTTGGCTTTTTTTTTTAGGGCCCCACCCACAGCATATGAAGTTTCCCAGGCTAGGAGTCTAATTGGAGCTACAGCCGCTGGCCACAGCAATGCCAGATCCGAGTTGCATCTGTGACCTACACCACAGCTCATGGCAATGCTGGATCCTTAACCCACTGAGTGAGGCCAGGGATCGAACCCGAAACCTCATGGTTCCTAGTCGGATTCATTAACCACTGTGCCATGACAGGAACTCCTACATGTAATTTTTTTTAACCCATCATGTCTCTCATCACATCTTGCCAGAGGGCTTAAATCTATTCTGGATCATGTATGTAAGAGGAAATTCAGGAAGTATATGAAATGTGTACTAATGGACATCTTTTATCATTCCATGTCACTCCTGGGTATGGAAAATCATCTGTATCATTCCAGCATATGACTCAGCCTCCTGTCTGGAAAGTATATTCTCTTTATAAAAAAATATCAAAAAGGGCTTTAAGTCTACTTAATTTTTTAATCCGCCCTTTCATTTTTCCTCCTCATTAGATAATTTCGACTCAAACAAGATTGTATCCACAATTGTCTTCAAATCCGAGGTAAGGAAAAAGAAATTTTTCTTAATTACCAAGAGTCATCTCCTTTAATGGTTTTGTTTTTGTTTGACCACACCCACAGCATGCAGAAGTTCCATGGCCAGGGATAGAACCCATGCCACAGCAGTGACCCAAGCTGCTGCATTGACAATGCCTGATCTTTAACCTGATGCTCCACAAGAGAACTCCTCATCTCCTTTGTTTTTGTGGTGTGAAATCGTCCCCAGAATTGCCTGCCTGCCTGGAACAGAGCTTCTGTTTGATCTAAGCAGAGGAAACTGTAGTAAACTGGTGAGTGTGTGCATGTTTACTGACCTAGCATCACCTCTGATCTGGAAAATATCCTAAAACCCAGAGCTCAAAATAGAGCTCCTTCCCTGAAAGAAAGAGAGCTCAGAACTTTATTCTAAGAACCATGTCAGGTACCACTTCCACCTCTCTAATTTATCCTTTGGAAATGATGAGATGTAAGATAAAAAAAAACAAAAAAACAAAGAGCTTTATTGAAGTATAATTGACAGGTATTACACTGAACATATTTAAAGTGTGAAATTTGATTAATTTTGACATATGTATATACCTGTGAAACTATCACAATTAAGATAATGATCAATTATTCTTCCAGCCTGAGGGGAATTCAGAAGGAACGTGGGAGCTTGTGCCCATTTTCCTGAGGGAAAACTAAAGCAATGAGAGGCCCAAAGAGAGGGAGTTTATGTCTGGGGTCCCAAAACAAATCAGGAATGTGGCTCAGGTATCAAGGTATTTAACCCTTGGCCCTCTACTTAATTATTTCATGTTTTTTAAACCCAGTGACCCCACTCAAGCCACTTTGCTTTTGCCAAGTCCCACCCCAGCCAGGAACACACACCCCCTTTCTCTGTCCAACTCCTATGTCAGTCAGGGCACAGTTTAACTGCCACCTCCTCCAGGGAGCCTTCCTAAACCTGTAGGAAAATTACTCATTGAATGAAGATGAGTGCAACTGGTAGAATATATGCATCACTCCAGAAAGTTCTTTCATGACCCTTTCTATTCAACGTCCCCCACCCAACCCCAGAAACCATCACTTTCTATTTTGTCACCATAGCGTACCTTTTCCATTTCTAAAATTTAATTTAAAAAAAGATAATGGGAGTTCCCGTCATGGTGTAGTGGTTAACGAATCCGACTAGGAACCATGAGGTTGCGGGTTCGGTCCCTGCCCTTGCTCAGTGGGTTAAGGATCCGGTGTTGCCGTGAGCTGTGGTGTAGGTTGCAGACGCGGCTCGGATCCCGCGTTGCTGTGGCTTTGGCGTAGGCCAGCGGCTACAGCTCCAATTCGACCCCTAGCCTGGGAACCTCCATATGCCGTGGGAGCGGCCCTAGAAATGGCAAAAAGACAAAAATAAATAAATAAATAATAAATAAAAAAAGATAATGATTAATATGATATTTCCTTGTGCCCTTTTGTAATCCAGTCCTCTCCACGCCATCCTAGCCTCAACCCCCACCTTTGTTCCCAGGCAACAACTGATATATATGTTTTAGGTCACTTCAGGTTAGTTTCCCTTTTCAAATCATCCTCAATATATTTGCTTAAAACCTTTGAATGAAACTAGTCTCCCAGCTACATGGGCTCTTTTTCCACAGCACTGTTGAATCACACTGACTTGTGCTAGCTCAGTGGCACACTGATTCATACCTGTTTTTTTTTTTTTGTCTTTTTGTTGTTGTTGTTGTTATTGTTGTTGTTGTTGCTATTTCTTGGGCCGCTCCCGCGGCATATGGAGGTTCCCAGGCTAGGGGTCGAATCGGAGCTGTAGCCACCGGCCTACGCCAGAGCCACAGCAACGCAGGATCCGAGCCGCGTCTGCAACCTACACCACAGCTCACGGCAACGCCAGATCCTTAACCCACTGAGCAAGGGCAGGGACCGAACCCGCAACCTCATGGTTCCTAGTCAGATTCGTCAACCACTACGCCACGACGGGAACTCCATGATTCATACCTGTTTGCAGTGGCAGAGAAGTACTCCATCAGCCCTACTAGTGTACCAGCCAAGAATCTGCAAATGTTACATTATGTTTTGTTCTTTTTCTTCCTTTCTCTTTAAAATTTTATAATGTCAACATTTTTAATTATATAGTTTAATCTTACCAAAAATATGTTCATAATTTTCTTTTGGAATTGGTGATATTGGAAAAATATTAAAAGTAATTTTTAAATATATGCTATAAAAATATTCCCTTGGAGTTCCTATTGCGGCACAGTGGGTTAAGGATCTGGTGTTGCTGCAGCTGAAGCTCCAGCTTGGATTCAACCCCTGGCCCAGGAACTTCTATATGCCATGGGTAGAGCCAAAATAGAAAAAAAAAATTTCCCTTAACGTGGTTTTAAGTAGATAGGAGATAGGAGTTCCCATGGTGGCTTAGAGGGGTTAAGAATGCAACATGGTGTCTGTGAAGATGCAGGTTCAATTACAGGCATCACTCAGTGGGTTAAGAATCCAGTGTTGGGAGTTCTCTTCGTGGCACAGCAGAAACGAATCCAACTAGTATCTATGAGGATGCGGGTTCAATCTCTGACCTTGCTCAGTGGGTGGAGGATCTGGCATTGCCATGAGCTGTGGTATAGTTGAAGACGCAGCTCAGATCCCACATTGCTGTGGCTGTGGTGTAGGCTGGTAGCTGCAGCTCTGATTTAACCCCTAGCCTGGGAACTTACATATGCCACAGGTGCAGCCCTAAAAAGAAGAAAAGAAAAAAAAAAAAAAAAAAGAACATGGTGTTGCCAAAAGCTGTGGGATAAGTCTCAGATGCAGCTTGGATCAAGCATTGCTGTGGCTGTGGTGTAGGCTTGCAGCTGCAGCTTTGATGATTTGACCCCTTGCCTGACAACTTTCATATGCTGCAGGTGTGGCCCTAAAAAGAAAAAAAAAAATGATACAACCTCTAAACCAATGAACTTAAAAATGATTAGCAGTTAAGATTGCTAGACACACTTAGCTTAGCAGAAAAGTATGACCCCTAGAAAGAAAATCTGTAACATAACCAGAAATCTTTACGAAAATCTTCATTTATAGCAAGCACATTACTTGGTTTATTTATAGCTATTTCATAAATAACAGAAGGGAAATTGGACACAGTTTTAAATGACACCTAGAAAAATTTCTTTTCCCACAAAGCAAATGTGTAAATCCTTCACTTTTGCATCTTCTTCCACAGTTCCTTAACTGTGCTGAAAAAATATTGAGTTCTTTTAGGTTTTTGGTTGTGTGAATGGTCTCCAAACTCAATTCTCTAGGTGATTATTTCCTGTACAGAGTTTTTCTGTCAGTAGTTCTATGACTTTTCCAACACTGATCTCAGCCAGTTCATGTTTCATGTGCTTTGTTCATGGAGAAGCACAAAATCCCCAATTATGCACTGCTAAAGAATATGAGGAATACAGTAGAATATCACTTACTAATATATTATGATCTAGCTTTCTCCTCTCTTCAAACCTACAGATACCTGCTTCTGAACCTAATGGTTTGGAAGTTCTTCATAGTTTCATCTTCAGGAATAATGGAAAGCTAAACAGGAGGCATACTAATCCAGTTCTCAGAAAGTCAACATCAAGTCCATCACACTTCTAAATTTTGCTGAACTTGTGCTCCTGTTCTAAAGTCTCAATTCTTCCTCAAAATACTGACATTTATGGAGGTCCCATCGTGGCACAGCGGAAATGAATCCGACTAGGAACCATGAGGTTTCTGGTTCGATCCCTGGCCTCGCTCAGTGGGTAAAGGAGCTGTGAGCTGTGGTGTAGGTCGCAGATGTGGCTTGGATCTGGCATTGCTGTGGTTCTGGTATAGGCTGGCAGCTGTAGCTCCGATTAGACCCCTAGCCTGGGAACCTCCATAAGCCTCGAGTACGGCCCTAAAAAGACAAAAAGACAAAACAAACAAACAAACAAAAAAACTGACATTTAAAAATATCTCCCTGGAGTTCCCATCACGGCTCAGCAGAAACGAATCTGACTAGCATCCACGAGGACACAGGTTTGATCCCTGGCCTCGCTCAGTGGGTCAAGGATCCAGCATTGCCGTGAGCTGTGGTATAGGTCACAGAGGTGCCTCGGATCCTGTGTTGCTATAGTTGTTATGTAGGCTGGCAGCTGTAGCTCCAATTCAACCCCTAGCCTGGTAACTTCCATATGCCGTGGGTACGGTCCTAAAAAGCAAAAATAAATAAATAAATAAATAAATAAATATCTCCCAGAGGCACTGTCACTCCTGTGGTGCAGGTTCAATCCCTGTTCCCGGAACTTCCTTAAGCTGTAGATGTAGCCAGAAACAACAACAACAACAAAAATCTCATGAAGATCAGCCAAGATGGCTGAGTAGAAAGACCCTGGGCTCATCTCCTTTCATAGGCACACTAAAATCACAACTATCTGCAGAACAACTACCAGGGAAAAAGAACAGAACCTACCAGAAAAGATCTCCTACAAAGGTATAAAGCAGGAACCACAAGGAGATGGGTAGGGGGCCAACTCATGGTGTTGTCAAGTCTAATATCCCCAGGCGGGTGACACACAAACTGGAGAATAATTACATTGCAGAGGTTCTCCCAAAGGAATGAGAGGTCCGAGCCCCAAGTTAGGCTCCTCAGCCCAAGGATCCTGCATTACAAAGGTGAACCCCCAGAGCATTTGGCTTTGAAGGCTAGCTGAGCCTATTTACTTTCAAGAATCCCATAAGGCTGGGAGAAATAGACTTCTCTTCTAATGGGTGCACACAAAATCTCACATGCTCTGGGATCCAGAGCAGAAGCAATAATTTGAGAGGAGCCTGGGTCAGCCCTACATGCTGATCTTGGAGATTCTCTGGGAGAGATAGGATACAACTACAGGTCACCCTGGCGACACAGACACTGGCAGCAGTTTTTTTTTCTTTTTTTCTTTTTTAGGGCCACACCCGGCATATGGAAGTTCCCAGGCTAGGGGTTGAATTGGAGCTACAAGCTGCCAACCTACACAACAGCCACAGCAACATGGGATGAGCGGGTCTGCAATCTACATCACAGCTCACTGCAATGCTGGATTCTTTTTTTTTTTTTTTTGTCTTTTTGCCATTTCTTGGGCCACTCCCGCGGCATATGGAGGTTTCCAGGCCAGGGGTCGAATTGGAGCTATAGCCACCAGCCTATGCCAGAGCTACAGCAAAGCGGGACCCAAGCCCTGTCTGCAACCTACACCACAGCTCATGGCAACACCGGATCCTTAACCCACTGAGCAAGGTCAGGAATCCAACCTGCATCCTCATGGATATCAGTCGGACTCATTTCCACTGCACCACAATGGGAACTACCCCCCCCCCTTTTAATGGCCAGGCATATGGAAGTTCTTGGGCCAGGGACTGAATCTGAGCCATAGCTGTGAACTATGCCACAGCTGTAGCAACACCAGAGCCTTTAATCCACTGCACTGGCCTGGGGAGCAAATCCATACCTCTGTATTGACCCAACTCACTGCAGTTGGATTCTTAGCCCTCTGCGCCATGGTGGGAACTCCTGGCAGCAGCCATTTTTGAGAGCTCCTGCTACCATGTGGACACTGGTGCTGGCAAGTGCTGTGGTAGAATCCTTTCTCTAGCTCTTTAGCCCCACACAAAACCTGTAGGTGCCAATGCTGGGATGCTTCGGGCTGGCAACTAACTGGGTGGGGACACAGCCCTACCCATCAGTACTCAGACTGCTTTAGGCCCAGAGCCCACAGCCCCCTCTGCACCCAGCTCTACCCATTAGTGGGCAGGCACAAATCCCAGAATCCCCTGGGCTCTAACCCTCCCTTCCAGGGAGCCTGGCTCTAGCCTCTGGACCAGCCTCACCCACCAGGGGAAAGACACCAGAAACAAGAAACCAATAATCCACAGCCTGCAGACCTGGCTGCCCACAGCAGGCCAGACTGTCCCCTGACAATCTGGGTGCTAG
This sequence comes from Phacochoerus africanus, assembly GCF_016906955.1. Lineage (NCBI taxonomy): Eukaryota > Metazoa > Chordata > Mammalia > Artiodactyla > Suidae > Phacochoerus > Phacochoerus africanus. The sequence continues at coordinate 79,095,980 of NC_062552.1, forward strand.
CTCTGCCCACTAGCATGCCAACAAAATCTAAGGGATAGGCCACACTCCATACCCAACTGTGTCAGGAACCTCCTCCCCTACCCCAGCAATCTGACATAAGTTCTGGGATCTGCACCCAGAATCCAAGCCTAAGCTCTGCCTTTCAGTAAGCCAACACTAACCCTAGGAGTTGACTTTATGCACCAGTGGACAGGCAAAAGCCCTGGAGTCTTCCATACCCTGACTCTGCCCACCAATGAGCCAGCACTAGACCCAAGGCCCTCTGAGGTTCTGCAGTCAGCCACCTTGTGACCCAGTTCTGCCAACCACTGGCCATCAGCCTCCATACAAGGCAGGGCCTGGCAACCAACCAGACCAGGGGCCAAATAAGCCTACCATACCACCCACATAGTCTGCCACAACAGAAGGACACGCACAGCCCTCACAGAAGAACGTCTAGAGCAAATGATATATATAGTTGTCTGTAGTAGATTCAAAGGACCTTAACATACAAACAACTTTATGCGGATCAAATGGATCAAATGGATCCTCTCTTCCCCCTTTACTTCTCAGATCCTGATCTAGTCGTTCCTTCCCTCCGCCCTTTCTTCTCTCTCTCCCCTCCCTCACGCCACCGCCCCCCCCCCCCCAGCCCCGTCTTCCTTTTTCTGTGGATCTCGCCCCGCCGCCCATTCTCTCACGGTTTCTCTCCCCGGTCTCCCTCTCGGTTTCCCTCTCTCCACTCCCTCCCTCCGGGTATCCTCGGCCCCCTCACCAGTGCCCTCCCTCATTCCTCGCTCCTCTTCCCTTCAGCCCCTCACAGCCCCGCAGCTCCGCAGTCAGCCTCCCGAACCAGAGCCGCCGCCTCCCGCACTCGCCGCAGGACCGGCCGACTCGGCTCCTCTGGGTTGCGCCCTCGGGGCTCGCTGGGACAGCCTCCTCCTCCTGCTCACTGCCCCTGCCGGCCGGGTCCCAGCCCTGCGCCCGAGCTCGCCGAGGGTGAGTCCTGCTCGCCTCCGCCGGAGCAGGAGCCACACTTGCGCGCCGAGCCGGAGCTCAGCGCAGCGGCGGACCGCCTCGGGGTCGCTCAGCCCGGCTGCGCGCTCCTGCCCCAGCGGTAACCCCGGCCTCTCGCCGGCGCCACCGCCGCCTCAGCCTGCGGGCAGCCCCCGGTCCCAGAGCCGCTGACCCTGTCCGCCGAGGGCGGGGACGCGGCCGGAGGAGGGGCCCCCGCGGAACCTCCGGATGCGACCCTGTCGGAGGTGCTGCTCTGTGCCAACAAGAAGCTGAGCCCCTAGTGGGCCAGATCTTCTCCTGCCGCCTACAGGACAACTTCTTCAGCAACGGGCGGAAAAAACCCCGCCGCGGCTGGGCCAGATCAGCCAGAGCAAGCGTGTTGTTATTGAAGATGATAGGATTGATGACGTGCTGAAAATATGACAGACAAGGCACCTCCTTGGTGTCTAACTCCCCCAAAGACTATGAGTTAAGGGAGAGCATAAGAACGAGACCGGCGATAACAGCTATTGGCAAAAAAGAGTTTAAAAAGAGAAAGCACTTTGAAATTTATTACTAGATGTTCCCGTCTTGGGGCAACGGAAACGAATTTGGCTAGGAACCATGAGTTTGCGGGTTCGATCCCTGGCCTTGCTCAGTGGGTTAAGGATCCCTCGTTGCTGTGAGCTGCGGCGGAGGTCGCAGACGCGGCTCTGATCTGGCGTTGCTGTGCCTGTGGTGTAGGCCGGCAGCAACGGCTCCGATTCGACCCCTAGCCTGGGAACCTCCATATGCTGCAAGTGCCGCCCTGAAAAAAATTTTTTTTTAAATAAAAATGAAATTTATTACTAGCTTGCTACTCACAATGAAATCAACAAACTGTGTGTCAGCCCGGGAGACAGATGAGGCGTGAGAAAGGAGAAGGTCTGGTCTCCTTTGCAAAAATAAAAATTAAAAATTTTATTAAAAATAAATAAAATGGACAACCTAGAAGAAATGGACAAATTCTGAGAAAGGTACAATCTCCCAAGACTGACCCAAGAAGGAATAGAAAATAGGAAAAGGCCAATTACCAGTAACAAAATTGAATCAGTAATTGAAAAACTCCCCCAAAACAAAAGTACAGGACCAGCTTGCTTCACAGTTAAATTCTACCAAGCATTTTAGAGAAAAGATAACATCTATCCTTCTCAAACTATTCCAAAAAAAATTGCAGAGAAGAGTGCTTCCAAACTTATTCTACAAGGCCAGGGAAACCCTGATACCAAAACCAGACAAAGATATCACAAAAAAAAGAAAATTACAAGGCCAATGTCCCTGATGAATATAGATGCCAAATCCTCAAAAAATATTAGCAAACTGAATCCAACAATATAGTAAGAGGATCATAGGAGTTTCCAGGTGGCGCCATGGTTTAAGGACCCAGAATGGTCACCACTGTGGCTCAAGTCACTGATGTGGTAAGTGCTCGATCCCTGGCTCAGGAACTTCCACATGCTATGGATGTGGACAAATAAATAACAATTTTTAAAAATAAAAGGATCATGGAGTTCCTATTTTGGCTCAGTGGTAATGAACCAGACTAGTATCCATGTGGAAATGGGTTTGATCCCTGGCCTCACTCAGTAGGTTAAGGATCTGGCATTCAGCTCTGTTCCTGCATTGCTGTGGCTTTGGCATAGGCAAGAGGCTACAGCTCTGATTCGACCCCTACCTAGCTTGGGAATTTCCAAATGCCACAGGTGTGGCCCTAAAAAGACAAAAAAAAGGGGGGGGGGAATCATACATCATGACTGATAGGGATAATGTAGGCACAGGTAGTTGTAGAAGTCCCAGTAGGGGATCATAGATAAAGAGGGAAACCTGGGGGATGTTGGGAGACCACTGTAGTAGGTTCAGGAAAGCCATTAGAAGAGGCAGGCTTGCTCGACTAGTGGAGGTGTGAGAATTGCCTCAGGTCACTGGTGGGGGGGGGGGATGGGATGAGGCCTGTATTCAGACTCAGCTCAAGAGCAAGAGTTTGAGAACCTTCCTTCAGCTGATTTGAATACACACCTTACCAGGATACTAAGGAGGAGCTACTACTCCCAGAAAGGAAGAGGTGGGCCTTTCCAACCCCCACTCCCCTTGGATGATAAAACTGTGGCCCACCAGATCCTTTGGGCAGAGCTTCCTTGCCTGCCTGCTTGCATCTCTCGCAAGCGTCCTATCCTAATAAATCTGTTTTTTTGCCTATCACCGTGTTTCTCACTGAATTTCTTCTTCGTGGAGGCATAAAGAACCTGAACCTGGAGTTCCCATTGTGGCTCAGCAGTTAATGAATCCAACTAGGAACCATGAGCTTGCGGGTTCTATCCCTGGCCTCGCTCAGTGGGTTAAGGATCTGGCGTTGCCATGAGCTGTGGTGTAGGTCGAAGAACCAGCTCAGATCCCGAGTTGCTGTGGCTCTGGAGTAGGTCGGCGGCTACAGCTCCAATTAGATCCCTAGCCTGGGAGCCTCCATATGCCGCGGGGAGCAGCCCAAGAAATGGGCTGCAAAAAGACAAAACAAACAAACAAAACCACCTGAATCTTAGTGAGTCCAGGCACAGGGTGAGTAATTTGAATTTAAAACCATGGGTTTAAGTCCCAATCTGGCTTTAGGTTGGGTTTGAGTCCCAGTATATGGTTTCAAGTCCCAATCTATGTTCTGGTTAGGTTCAGGCCATTAGTGCTGTCAGTTTCATGAACAAGCGGGAATTATGCCCATTTTTAATATCCACAGATCAATCAATGGAGACATCACATTAACAAGTGGAAGAATAAAAACCATATTATCATCTCAATTATCAAATCAAGAAAAAACTTTTGAGAAAATTCAAAATTCATTTATGACAAAAATTCTTCAGAAAGTGGGCAGAGAGTTCCCTTCATGACTCAGTGATTAATGAATCTGACTAGGATCCATGAGGACGTTGAATCCAACTAGGATCCATGAGGACATGGGTTTGATCCCTGGCCTTGCTCAGGGGGTTAAGGATATGGTATTGCTGTGAGCTGTGGTGTAGGTTGCAGACATGGCTTGGATCCTGCATTGCTGTGGTGTAGGCCGGCAGCTGAAGCTCCGATTTGACCCCTAGCCTGGGAACTTCCATGTGCCACAGGTTCGGCCATTAAGGAAAAAAAAGGCAGGAAAAAAAAAAAAGGAGGCAGAGAGTAGGCATAGAGGAAATGAACCTCTACATAAAAAAAGGCTATATATGACCAGCCCAGTGAAACACCACACTCAAAGGTGAAAAGCTGAAAGAATTTCTTCTACGGTCAGGAGCAAGACCAAGATGCCCACTCTCACCACTTTTATTCAACACAGTTTTGCAAATCCCAGCCATAGCAATCAGACCTCCCCCCCAAAAAAAATTTAAAAATTCAAAATTGGATGAGACAAAGTAAAATTGTCACTCTGTGCAAATGACAAGACACTATACATGGAAAATCCTAAAGACGCCATCAAAAATCTAGAAGAGCTCATCAATGAATCTAATAAAGTTGCAGGATATAAAATTAATATTTAGAAATCTGCTGCATATCTATACACTAATAAAAATTATCAGAAAAAAGAAATTAAGGAAACAATCCCATTAACCATTGCATCAAAAAGAATAAAATATCTAGGAATAAACATGACTAAGGAGGTAAAAGACCTGTACTCCAAAAACTGTAAGATACTGATGAAAGAAACTGAAGATAGTACAAATAAATGGAAAAATACACAGTGTTTATGGACTGAAAGATTTTTTTTTTTTTTTTTTTGGTCTTTTCAGGGATGTACCTGTGGCATATGGAAGTTTCCAGGCTAGGGGTTTAGCCGCAGCTCCTGAACCACAGCCAGAGCAACACAGGGCCTGAGCCAAGTATGTGACCGACACCAGAGCTCCCGGCAATGCCAGATCCTTAACCCACTGAGCGAGGCCAGGAATCAAACCCATGTCCTCATGGATACTAGTCAGGTTCGTTACCACTGAGCCACAACAGGAACCCGAAGAATTAATATTTTTAAAGTGGCCTTACTATACTACTCAAGGCAATCTACAGATTCAATGCAGTCCTCATCAGAATACCAAGGGCAGATTTCCTGTTGTGGCTCAGCAGGTTATGAACCCAACTAGTAATCAAGAGGGGCAGGTTTGATCCCTGGCCTTGCTCAGTGGGTTAAGGATCTGGCATTGCCATGAACTGTGGTGTAGGTCACAGATGCAGCTCCAATTTCATGTTGCTGTTGCTGTGGCTGTGGTGTAGGCCAGCAGCTATAGCTCCAAGTTAACCCCTAGCTTGGGAACTTCCACATGATGCATGTGCAGGCCTAAAAAGCAAAAAATTTAAAAAGAATCAATGGTATTCCTATCTAATAGCAATGAACAATCTGAATAAGAAACAATTAAGAAAGTTAAACAATTAAAAAAATAATTCCATTTACAATAGCATCAAAAAATAAAATACAGGTGTTTCCACTATGGCTCAGTGGAATCGAATCTAACTAGTATCCATGAGGATGTAGGTTCCATCCCCAGCCTCGCTCAATGGGTTAAGGATCTGGCATTGCCGTGAGCTGTGGTGTATGTATCGGATGAGGCTCTATCCTGCATTGCTTTGGCTATAGTGTAGGCCAGCAGCTGTAGCTCCAATTTGACCTCTAGCCTGGGACCTTCCATATGCTGCGGGCATGGCCCTAAAAAGACAAAAAATAAAATAAAATACGTAAGAATAAACTTAACAAATTATCAAACTTGCACACTAAAAGTTATTAAATATCACTGAAAGGAATTTTTTTAATGTTTAAATAGACACCCCAAGTTCATGGATTTGAAGACTTAATATTGATAAAACAGCAATATTTCCAAAATTCATGTTCAGAGTCAAAGAAATCTCTATCAAAATGCCAGTTGGGAGTTCCCGTTGTGGCGAAGTGGTTGACAAATCCGACTAGGAACAATGAGGTTGCGGGTTCGATCCCTGGCCTTGTTCAGTGGGTTAAGGATCCAGCGTTGCCATGAGCTGTGGTGTAGGTTTCGGACGCGGCTCAGATCCCAAGTTGCTGTGGCTCTGGCATAGGCTAGGGGCTACGGCTCCGACTGGACCCCTAGCCTGGGAATCTCCATATGCCATGGGAGCGGTCCTAGAAAAGGCAAAAAGACAAAAAAAAAAAATCCAGTTGGTTTTTTTTGTGCAGATATTGACATTCTGATCCTAAAGTTTATTTATTTATTTATTTATTTTGTGTTTTTGCTATTTCTTGGGCCGCTCCCGCGGCATATGGAGGTTCCCAGGCTAGGGGTTGAATCGGAGCTGTAGCCGCCAGCCTACGCCAGAGCCACAGCAACGCGGGATCTGAGCCGCATCTGCAACCTACACCACAGCTCACGGCAACGCTGGATCCTTAACCCACTGAACAAGGCCAGGGATCGAAGCTGCAACCTCATGGTTCCTAGTCGGATTCGTTAACCACTGCGCCACGACGTGAACTCCTGATCCTAAAGTTTAGACAGAAACACAAGGGATCTAGAATAGCTAAAATAATATTGAAAAATAACAAAGTTGAAGAACTAACACATCTTGATTTCAACTTACTGCAAAGCTAAAATAATCCATGGTATTGGCATAGGATAGGCATATAGATAAGTGGAATAGAATTGAGAGTCCAGAAATAAACCATTACATGTACAGCTAATTGATTTTTGACAAGTGTGCCAAGGAAATTTAATAGAGAATGAATAAATTTTTTCAACAAGTGGTACTGGGACAATTGGAAAGACACATGCAAAAGAGTGAAGTTGGATCCCTACCCCATGTCTTATTAACTTAAAATGGATCACAGACCTAAATGTAAGAGCTAAAACTATAAAATTCTTTTTTTTTTTCTTTTTTGGCCACACCCGCAACATATGGAAGTTCCTAGGCCAGGGACTAAATCCAAGCCACAACTGTCTGTGACCCATGCCATAGCTGTGGCAATGCTGGATCTTAACCCACTGCGCCCAGGTGGGGATCAAATCCATGCTGCCTCAGAGACAACATTGCATTCCTAGCCTTCCAAGTTACAGCAGGAAATCCATTAAACTATAAAATTCTTAGAAGAAGATATAGAAGAAAATCTTTGTGACATTGGTCCATGCAATATTAGATATGACACTATGAAGTTAGATATGGAATCAAAACACAAATGACAAAAGAAAAAATAAATAATCAGACTTCATCAAAATTTTTCTGCTTCAAAGGTCACTATCAAGAAAGTGAAAAGACAACAGAAATGGGAAAATATCTGCAAGTTATATATCTGATAAGAGTTGTGTATTGGAAATTCGCAAAAAACTCAATTAAAAAATGAGCAAAGGATCTGAGGAGACATTTTTTCCAGTGAAGATGTACAAATGGCTAATAAACACACCAAAGGTGTCCAACCTGATTATTCATTAGGTAAATGCAAGTCAAAACCACACACACACACACACACACACACACACACACACACACACACACACAAAGAATAAATTTAAAAAAGAACATGAGATACTGCCTCAATAACAACTTTTTTTCTTTCGCTTTTTGGGGCTGCACCCAGTGGCATACAGAGGTTTCCAGGCTAGGAGTCGAATTGGTGCTACAGCTGCCAGCCTATGCCACAGCCACAGCAACACCAGATCCGAGCCGTGTCTGGAACCTACACCACAGCTCATGGCAACACCGGATCCTTAACCCACTGAGCAAGGCCAGGGATCGAACCCGCAACCTCATGGTTCCTAGTCGGATTCCTTTCCACTGAGCCACTATGGGAACTCCTCCATAACAACTGTTGATGAGGGTATGAAGAAACTGGAACTCTTATACATTGTTAGTAGAAATGTAAAAGTGTGCAACTGCTTTCCAAAATAGTTTGGCAGTTCCTCAAAATAACAGAGTTACCACATGACCCAGCAATTCCCCTTCTAGGTGTATACCTAAGAGAAACGATATATCCACACAAAAACTTGTACATTAATGTTCATACCAGCAGTATTCATAATAGCCCAAAAGAGAAAACAACTCAAATGTCCATCAATTGGTGAGTGTACAAACAAAATGTGGTATTATTATTATTATTATTGCTTTTTTTTTTTTTAAGGGCTGCACCCAAGGCATATGGAGGTTCCCAGGGGTTGAATCCGAGCTGTAGCCACTGGCCTACACCACAACCACAGCAATCCCAGATCTGAGTCTGTGATTTACAGCAAAACTCACAGCAATGCCAGATCCTTAATTCACTCATTGAGGCCAAGGATTGAACCTGCATCCTCATGGATCCTAGTTGGGTTCGTTAAGCACTGAGCCATGAAGGGAAATCCCACAAATATCTTGAATGTTGTATTAATGACTGGCTTGTAGTTCTTTATAATTTTATATAAAAATTAAAATTCTTTATTTGATATAAAGAAAATAAATTATTTCAGTATATGATTACATATCAATGTATATTCATCATCTGATCAATGAACATTTATGTTGTTTCCATTTTCTGCTCTTAGGAACATTGCTGCTATGAACATTCTGGTGTATGTCTCCTGGTACACACATGCAAAAATCTCTGAAAATATTATACCCAGAAGTAAAGATGCATGTTCCACTTTACTAGATAATGCCAAGTTTTTTCCAAAGTGATTGCAACATTTATACATCTGTGGGCAGTGCATAAAGTGTCCTATCTTTGAAATAAAGCTTACAAAGGTGGAATTAAGTGAAAATAGAATTAATAGTAGGTATGAATAGGACTGATGAGTGGGAGAGTATGAACAAAGTAATAAAAATATCTTAAGGTGAGTGTGGAAAAAGCACTAGCAGGGCCTCACCCTTTCCTTTTAAATTGCCTACCTCTGCTTAGTGACAGTGAGGGCTAATCACACGGACAGATGAATGAGACCCACTCATTTGTTCTTGGCTTTTGCTGTGGTGTTTGTGTGGTGGTGGCATTTAGCTTCATCTCCTAAACCCATACAGTAAAAAATTTATTATAATATATGACTAAAACATTGAGAAGATTGAAGAAAAGAGCTGAGAGTAGAGCAGTGAAGGCTAACAAGATACCCCACGATAACAGTCTGAGAATTGTTTTCATTCTAAAAGGAATTTACCTTTCGATGCTGGTACCATCAGAGGTATCGAGTCTAGGTCTCTAACAGGTCCTTTAATGTGTTGTCCACTGGAACATGAGATGTCATATCATCTCTCAAGCTGTGAGAGGTCCCACAGGACACTAAAATAAAGGAAAAGTTCAGCAAATTACATGCAACACTGGAATGCCTTCTGCAGGCTGTACTTAAAGTTACAGCAGGAATTTCTCAACACTTCTGTGATGGTATATGACATGTCAATCTCTTTTTTGTAGTGGTGTGAATCATTCTATGCTAAAGGGTAAGACCAAGCATTCGGTAATAATGACATCACTTATTCAAAATGAAATCAACTTTCTGATTATTGCATCAATGCTTATCATTTTGCACTATTTTTTTTTTAAATACTGGCATGGCCATATTCTGCTTTGTAAGTTAAATAACTGTGGAAATCCTATCTACAGAGTTACCTCAAAACTTTGTCAACACTCTTTTTCTGGCTAATAGTATCTACTGTCCTGGCTTTAAACACTATATACATATATGTTGTTGCCTCCAAAATTTTTATCTCCAGCCCTGACCTTCAGATTTGTACATTTTCTTGCCTTTTAATCATTTCCATCTGCACGACTGCTAGGTATCTCAAACTCACCTGTTTCACACAGGAATTTTAAGTTCTCTCTCAAACCTGATCTCCCAGGCTTTCTCTGTCTCTATAAATGGTCTTACCTTCCTACCAGTTACTGAAGTCTTGATTCCTTCCTTTCTGTCATCCATTAGCAAATCCTCCAGGTACCTCCTAAAAAAATATATCACCCTGTGTCCACAGCTGGTACCATAATTTTGGTCACCAGTGTCTCTTTCCTCAATTACCATAATGTTTTCTTAATGCTCCCCCCATTTCTTTCTCCAAGTCCCTCCCATCGATTCTCCCTGAAACATCTAGAGTGCTGTTTTAAAATCAGTCTAGGTCATAGCATTTCCTACTTAAAATTCTCCAGTGGTTTTCCTTTACATTTAAAATAAAATCTAAACTTTTTACTGTGGTTGGCATGGCCCTCTATGATCTGACCTTCCTTCTATTTCTGAGATCACACTCAGATTTCTCTTCCTCTAGCAAATAATATTTCTTGCCACTGGCCTCTCTCTGAGCCTGAAACCAGCAAGCTCCTTCTTGCCTCAGGATCTTTGTACTTGGCTGGAAAGTTCTTTCCCTTGCTCTTCACATGGCTTGTTCCTTCTTATGCTTCAGTCTCTCAGCATCTTTTCATCTGCCAAGAGGACTTTCTCTGACTTCATAACTAAAGTGAGTACTTCTTCAGTAATATTCTCTTATGTCATCCTGGTAACACCTCCTTACTCAGAAACTACCTTCATTTATTTACACTTATGTATTGTCTCCTCTCACTAAAATAGAAGGACTTTGAGAGGAGAAAATTGGTTTATCCTATTTACCTCTATTTCCCAGCACTTGAACAACTCCTAGATTGTAGTAGGCACCTAATAAATATATAATGAACAAGCAAATAGGTGAACGAATAAACAAACCAAGAGAATGGCACTGAGCAACTGAGTCAAATGGTCCTGAAAGTTTCCTGTCTTTGATTTTAGTCTTTTCTAAGGCCAATCTCTTCCTGCCCTTAGGTTCTGTAGGAGAGACTATGCTCTGTACGACAAATTCCCCTTTTCGCTGCAGCTAGCTTGATTTGTCAACTGAAGAAGCTTGTTTACAAGCTTATTTTGAACAAGCAGAAAAATACAAAGAAGAAGGTAAAAAGCATGATAGAGAAATTCTATCACTGGGAGAAAACATTAACATTTTGTTGATCTATATTTTCCAGGCAATTTAACTTGAATTGAGTCATCCATATTCTGTTCTGTGATGTTTCTTTTTTTTAAAAATCGCAATGAGTGGAGAACATCTTTCAAATGACATAATTTTAAATGGATTTCTATATTGAGGAAGCTGACAATCTCCCAAAAGTTGATATGCTTTCACACGTTAAACAGACCTAAAATAAGAACAGAATCGAAGCAACCAAGGCATCCATTTTGTTTTAAAGTTGGTCCCTCCTATTGAAGGTAGCATTTGTAGGTCTGCTATGTCACTCCATTTTCTCAGTATCCTTCTGCAGAGAAGTAAGGAAAAGGAGGGGTAACTGCATCACAGACCTCATCTGGACCTGAAGCCATTTGCAAAATTGTAGTGGAGGAAGAGACGCTGTGGTTCTTTAGTATCTGGACCCAGAGGAGATTGTTCTGATTTATGGCCATTCCAAATTACACCACCAAAGCTGAAGAGCATTGTGGAGCCACTGGAAAACACCACTCAAAAGTGGTCAAAGAGACACCAACATCAAATGCTTTCACTGACATGTGGAATCTGAAGAAAGGACAGACAGAACTTCTTTGCAGAACAGATGCTGACTCAGAGACATTGAAAAACTTATGGTCTCCGGAGGAGACAGTTTGGGGGGTGGGGGGATGTGCTTGGGCTGTGGGATGGAAATCCTGTGAAATCAGATTGTTATGATCATTATACAACTACAGATGTGATAAATTCATTTGAGTAATAAAAAAAATGGAAAAAAAAAGTGGTCAAAGAAGCTCTAAGAATGAGAGGGAGGTTATGAGAATGCCAGAAAACTCAGAAGAGATTGTCAGTGAAGGTGTGATGAAGGGATATCCAGATCCAATGAAATGACCAGATTTAATCTCTTCAGAAAAAAGGAGTGGAAAGTAGATGTAAGAAAGAAGAATTCATTAATTCTTTTGCACTTGATGAAACGAAAGAAAAAGAATTCTGTTGCAGTTATACTCAAAATTGCAGTGCCCTAGGGCAAGGGTAGGTGAAAGAGGGTAAAGAATAACTCTTTTAATAGCGATAATTGAATAAAGGTAGTGTGATGACATCAAAAATTAAAATTATATAGCCAGCTCCCCTTGCTATGATTTTATACTCACCTCTGTTTCAATTTGGACAGAATGAACTGTAAATAGGGGTCAAGAACCTAGGAATGAGAAAGACACGGATTCATATCTTTCTTTTGCTGTGTGACCATGCACAAGTTACTTAACCACTCTGCTTATTTTCCTTATCTATAAAATGGCTCACCTCATATGGTTACGATGAGGATCAACTGAGATAAGGCTTATAAAAAGCTTGCATGTTTGGCACTTAGTACAAGATCCGCATTAGCTTAATGCTAGCTGTTTTTGTTGTTTTAACTGAACTAGTCTCTGACAAATTGATACTTATATTGCATTTATCAATCTGTTAATGACATATTATTATATATGTAATTTTCTTGTGTATTGGTTAGTATAAGTTACTTCTCTATACTGTTTATATATCATGTGTGTCTTCACTAGTCGATAAGCTCTTTTCTTTTCTTTTCTTTTTGGTTTTCTTTGTATGTTTTCTTATAAGCTCTTTTGAGACTATCTTTGTATATACAGTACCTAACAGAGTGCCTGGTATCTGAAGATATGTAATAATTTTTCAACCAGTGAATTATTATGACATGAGATTGTTGTAGAAATTATTTTCCTTTTTAGAGTCACTTTTAATAATTTTAAAAGTTTTGCACTAATTCTCCCCCACCTCCAAGAACACAGTGAAGTAAGAGCCACAATGGATTTGAGTAGGAGAGAAAAAGAATAAAAATGTAAAATTGGGTGGAAAAATCTGCTCACAAGAATGTCAGTAGTGTTTCAGTAGAGCATAGGAAATGATGCTGCAAAAATACTCCCATCGTCTAAAATTCATGGATTAAGTGGGCCTACTTGACAAAATATAGAAGTAGGGTTTTAATTATTTCAAATTTAATATGGATTGGGAATTCAGGTCTTCCCATTGCATGAAAAGTTAACTTTAACAGGCCCAATAAACAGTCAAGTCCCTAAAAGTGGGGCTGCAGTTGGCCTCCTTTGATTTGAAAGTCTGGGGGAAGGGAGGGACAGAGTGTGAATAGCCTCTTAAAGAAAATAGTTTTACAGTGAGTGAGGGAACTCAGGAGGAGCTGATCTGATGAAAGGGGATAGAAGCAAAGGAGGTCTAAGCATTGAGAGAGAAACTTGGAACAGAGATGAAGAGAAGCTATGGAGCAAGGGGTAGGCTCTGTAATTGTAGCATTGGTTGTGTGCATGCTCAGAAAAGATGATAGGAACTCCTGGATTTTGAGGTTAACTTAATTTGACAAATGTTACTGTGTGCCCATTTTGTGCAGTTGCTACGAAAAGCCATTGCTCTTAGGAAGTGCATAATTAATGAAGAGAGGAAATGAGAAAAGTACAATTTTAACTATAAGGTAGAATATAAAAAGTTAGAAAAACAAAGCAAAATGAGAGTGTAAAGGAAGACTGAAATTCACATTTACTTGATGGGTCAGATAAAGGGAGGGTTGTTGGAGTTTGGGGAGGATTTTGGCAGAAAGAGGTACAGAATGTTCTATACAGATAGAGGACAGTTGAGAAGAGTCACGGATGGGCAAAGAGCAGGGTAGTCTTTGACAGTAGCAGGCAGGCATAACAAGTTTGAGAAAGAGTTGTGGGAATAAGTGAAAGGAAGTATATTTTGGAAGACTTTCCATTTAAATTAGAAGGGCTGTACTCATTCTGCAGACAAAGCGTGGGAATTACACATTTTTGAGCACAAGAGCAGCAGAGTTGGAGCTGTGGAAGGCCTTTGGGAAGATTCATCTGGCATTAATGAGTTAGACAGGCAGAGAGGAGGAGCATTAAGATATTGCTGTGGTTCAGGCAAGTGGCCTTGAACTAAGAGGGACAGTGGCAGAGGGATGGAAGAGTGGAATAGATCACAGAACACTGGGGAAGGAGAATCAAAAGACTTGCGAACTAGGAGTTCCCGTTGTGGCGCAGTGGTTAATGAATCCGACTAGGAACCATGAAGTTGCGGGTTTGATCCCTGCCCTTGCTCAGTGGGTTAACAATCCGGCGTTGTTGGTGTAGGTCGCAGACGCAGCTCGGATCCCGCGTTGCTGTGGCTCTGGCGTAGGCTGGCGGCTACAGCTCCGATTAGACCCCTAGCCTGGGAACCTCCATATGCTGCGGGAGCGGCCCAAGAAATGGCAAAAAAAGACAAAAAAAAAAAACAAAAAAAGACTTGCGAACTAGTTGGATGTGGGATGGAGGTAAGAGGTGACAGTTTCCTGCTGTGGCACAGTGGGATCGATGGTGTCTCTGAAGCACTGGGATACAAGTTTGATCTCTGATTGGCACAGTGAGTTAAGGGTCTGGCATTGCAACAGCTCAGTTCGAATATGATCCCTGGCTCTGGAATTCCATATGCCACAGGGCAGCCAGAAGAAGGAGAAGGAGAAAAAGAAGAAGAGGGTGACAGGATTAAAGATAACTTAATCATATTATGTCTGGATGCCTGGGAGACTGGCACAATACAAAATTAATAAATTTATTTCACTCTTCTCCAAGACTATATGTATGTGTATTAGAGATAAACTTACAGTTCTTGCTTCCTCCAGAGAGTTCTCTTTAATTCTTCTCTCTGACTGCTCTGGTGTCCTCTAGTTCTACAGAATCCTCTTGCCCTCCTGGCTGGTTGGGAGAGGAGTTAATACAGTTCTGTTTAGCTCTTAAGATATTAACTCTTCGTAGATCACAGCTTGAAGGTTGTGCTATTTCTCTAGGCATTTTGTGGTTAGAGAAAGAGCAGCTAAGACATTCTTTAACATACCAACTTCTCAACCAAAACTAAATTTGGAAATGTATTTATTTGATTTGAGATGAACAAGATTAACATAAATTTTTTGGTGTTGGGAGAATGATCTTTAAATCCCTTCCCAAAGGTAAACAACAGTGGGAGATTTACTAGACCCTTGAGATAGCTCTTTGAAGGCAACAAACTCTGCTCCATTGGTGGAGTCAATGGGCCTCCTCAATCCACATGTGCCAGGACCCTCTCAAGTAAAAGAAGGTGTATATCCCATTTCACTGTGACCATTGTTTCCGAACCACATAGTGGGATGTAATAAAGCAACACTAGAACTTGATATTTGAAAATTAAAAATTCTGCATGCTGGAGTTACCGTTGCAGCTCAGCGCATTAAGAGCCCAGCTAGTATCCATGAGGATGTGGATTCAATCCCTGGCCTTGCTCAGTGGGTTAAGGATCTGGCATTGCCATGAGCTGTGGTGTAGGTCCAATTTGATCCCTAGGAACTTCCGTATGTTCCAGATGCAGCCCCAAAAGAAAAAAATCTGCATGCTGGTCACTGCATTCATATTATATTTTATGTGAAATATAGTCTCAATTGCTCAATGAAATCCTCTTTGTTATGAACACTCAGTGTATAGATTCAAAAGGGATTACCAGGAGGGTGAGCACATGTTTAATGGGCCCTGTGTGGTTCCATAACAAAGCAAAATAAAATAAAATAAGGTGGACAATTAGAAAGTATTAAAATTACCTGGAGTATATAAATCTCTTAGTGAAAACAGGAAAACCCAACATAATATTTTCCCAAGTGGTTTTTTTTTGTTTTTTTTTCAGGGCCACACCTGCAGCATATGGGCTCCTAATCCTAAACCCACTGAGAATTCTTACATCAAAGATCCGTAACCTGTTCCTTAACCCACTGAGCGAGGTCAGGGATTGAACCCACACCTTCATGGATACTACTCTGGTTTGTTACCACTGAGTCACATACTATTTTCTGAAGTTTAGGTGACAGAATTATAAAACCTGGCCTTTTCTGCACCCAAGATTGGTATTAACTAAGAAATTTCTCAAGGATCTTAGGTCTTCTCTCCTTTTTTGGATGATCTAATCATAAATAGACCTGGGAAGAATTTTGAAGTAGGCCACATGTGTGTTTGATGATCTTGTACTCTCCTTTCTGAGTCTCTGGTTTTTGTTGATTTTTTAAAAATTTCCTTCACTTTGCTGTACACCTGAAACCAATACAACATTGTAAGTCAACCATGCTCCAATAAAATTAAATTTTAATTTTTTTTGTCTTTTTAGGGCCACACTCTGTGACATATGGAGGTTCCCTGGCTAGGGGTTGAATTGGAGTTGTAGCCGCTGGTCTACACCACAGCCATAGCAATGCCAGATTCAAGTTGTGTTTGTGACCTACACCACAGCTCATGACAACGCTGGATCCTTAATCCACTAAGTGAGGTCAGGGATCGAACGTGCATCCTCATGGATACTAGTCATGTTCATTAACTGCTGAGCGACAACAGGAACTCCCCAATAAAACTAAATTTAAAAAATTTCCTCCTACCCTTTTCAGGCAACCAGTTACCTCCTGTTTTTTTTCCCCCCTGACATTCTCATTACATTTTAGAATGAATTTGCACCATTTGATATTTTTTCTCTAGGCTTAATGTACTTCTAAACATAGAATGTAAGGCTTTGTCCCATATTAAAGGAATTCCAGTCATTAAGAAGGAGTTGGAGGAGTTTCCAACTCCAGGTTAAGGACCTGGCTTTGTCACTGCAAAGACTTGGATCACTGCTGTGGTGCAGGTTTGCCTTTTTTTTTTTTTTTTTTTTTTTGGTCTTTTTTCTAAGGTTGTAGCATATGGAGGTTCCCAGGCTAGGGGTCTAATCAGAGCTGTAGCTGCTGGCCTACGCCATAGGCATGGAAACACCAGATCCGAGCCGCATCTGCGACCTACACCACAGCTCACGGCAATGCTGGATCCTTAACCCACTGAGCAAGGCCAGGGATTGAACCCGAAACACCATGGTTCCTAGTCAGATTTGTTAACCACTGAGCCATGATGGGAACTCCTGTGGTGCAGTTTTGATCCCTGGCCCAGAAACTTCCACATATCACAGGTGTGGCAAAAAAAAGGAGTTGGAGGAGATATAACAGCAGTCTTCAGATACAAAAGTAATACCATGAATGGCAGACATGAATAGAAAAATGAAAAGAAGAAAATGAAATGTATTAGTAATCTTAACACTCAGAGATGACTACTGTTATCCTTTTGATTTATGTATGCATAAAGCCATATATAACATTTAAAATAAAATAAGATCACTTATTTATTTATTTATTTATTTATTTTTTGTCTTTTTTTTGTTGTTGTTGTTGCTATTTCTTGGGCCGCTCCGGCGGCATATGGAGGTTCCCAGGCTAGGGGTTGAATCGGAGTTGTAGCCACCGGCCTACGCCAGAGCCACAGCAACGCGGGATCCGAGCCGCGTCTGCAACCTACACCGCAGCTCACGGCAACGCCGGATCGTTAACCCACTGAGCAGGGGCAGGGACCGAACCCGCAACCTCATGGTTCCTAGTTGGATTCGTTAACCACTGCGCCACGACGGGAACTCCAGATCACTTATTTTTTTAATTTATTTAAACATTTTTTAATTTAGTAAAGTACACAAATTTACTACCTTAACTATTAAGTGTATGGTTCAATAGTGTTAAGTATTGTTAAAAAAACAAAATTCAACTTGAGTAAATTTTAAACATCTTGTTGGTTTTATTCAATGATTCATCAATCAGGCAGCATCCTACCTAGCAGATAGAAAGGAGCTCTGAGGAGCTGTACAAAATGAAAGACTATTATAAGCAGGGGGAAAGGGAAGAAGGAACTTGTACTACACAAAAGAGTGGTTGGTTATTGCAAGATCACTTTCCTTTAGGGGATAACAGGAGTCTATCAGGCAGATTACCCTAACAGTCTTGTTTAAGATTGCATTTTGGTGAGGGAGCTGAATCTGTAATTAAGTCAGGCCCTGGTTTGGTGACATGGGGCTTAGCATAGCAACTACCTTTGGGGCCCTGTTGTCTTGTTTTGGGGGTTTTATTTATTTATTTATTTGTCTTTTTAGGGCCACATCCACGACATATGGAGGTTCCCAAGCTAGGGGTCAAATCCGAGCTGAAGCTGCCGACCTACGCCACAGCCACATCAATGCCAGATCTGAGCTGCATCTGCAACCTACACCACAACTCACAGCAACATGGGATGCTTAACCCACTGAGCGGGATCGAACCCGAAACCTCATGGTTCCCAGTCGGATTCGTTTCTGCTGCGCCACGATGGGAACTCCCCTGTTGTCCCATTTTTAACAGTATATTCATGTTGCTGTACAATCAATCTCCAGACCTTTTTCGACTTACAAAGCTGAAACTCTAAACCCATTAAACAACTCCCCATTTTACCTTCCCCTCAACTCTTGGCAACCACCACTTTACTTTCCGTTTCTATGAGTTTGACTATTCTAGATCATTTATTTTTTAAAAAGTTTTAATTTTTCAATACCCAATGTATAATGCAAATGAACATGTAAAATATTAAATATTCGATTTTATTTTATAATTTTTTTTGTCTTTTTGTTATTTCTTGGGCCACTCCCGCGGCATATGGAGGTTCCCAGGCTAGGGGTCCAATCGGAGCTGTAGTCTCTGGCCTACGCCAGAGCCACAGCAATGCAGAATCCGAGCCGTGTCTGCAACCTACACCACAGCTCACGGCAACGCCGGATGGTTAACCCACTGAGCAAGGGCAGGGACCGAACCCGCAACCTCATGGTTCCTAGTCGGATTCGTTAACCACTGCGCCACAACGGGAACTCCTATTTTATAATTTTAAATGGCTATTCTATAAAAGTATCATAACTTATTTAATCAATGCCCTATTTATGATGGGCATTCAGATTGTTTATTTTTTGCCATTATAACTACAATGCATTAAAAATCCTCATAGATATATCTTTACTTCCATCCATGTTTATTTTTCTAAAATGAATTACTAGAAGTAAAATCGCTGAGTCAAAGAGAGCCCATAAACATAAGAAAGGGAATGTATGTATATGTATGACTGAGTCACTTTGCTTTTCAGCAGAAAATGACATAACATTGTAAATCTTATTTACACAACATTGTATACTTCAATAAAACTTAAAAAAGAAAAAGCTTTAAAAAAAGGAGCGAGAGAGAGTGAGAGTGAGCCCATATTTAAGGTCTTATTTCCAAACTGTCCAACCAACTTTCAGAAAGGTCATACCAGTTTACACTCCTATCAGCAGTATATATTTCTTCTCATCTTAATATCAGGAGTGGAGTTCCCGTCATGGCGCAGTGGCTAACGAATCCGCCTAGGAACCATGAGGTTGCGGGTTCGATCCCAGGCCTTGTTCAGTGGGTCAAGGATCCAGCGTTGCCATGAGCTGTGGCTCTGGTGTAGGCCAGTGGCTACAGCTCCGATTAGACCCCTAGCCTGGGAACCTCCATATGCCACGGAAGCAGCCCTAGAAAAGGCAAAAAGACCAAAAAAAAAAATTAGCATATTTTTTAAAAAAAAACCTGTCTTTTTCTTAGGTGAACGTAATAATTCACTGTGCTTTTAATACACATTTGATTGCTATTGGCCTTGAACTTTTAAAAAAACTTGTTATTGTATATTTAAGCGTCCCTGATGCGTTATGGGTATTAGATTTTTGCATGTTTACTCTTATAGTTGTTATACTTCTGTTGTAAGTGTAATTATTTTGAAACAGACTTAAGGAAGTTTTTTGCTTTGTTTTAAGGGCCTCACTTGCAGCATATGGAAGTTCCCAGACTAGGGGTCATACCAGAACTACAGCTGCTGGCCTACACCACAGCTGCAGCAACACCAGATCCTAGCTGCGCATCTGTGACCTACACTGCAGCTCTGGGCAATGCCAGATCCTTCACCCACTGAGCAAGGCCAGGTATCAAACTCTAATCTTTGTGGATACTAGTCAGGTTTGTTTTTGCTGAGCCACAACAGGAACTCCAAAAGTTTTTTTTTTTTTTTTTTTTGTCTTTTGTCTTATTAGGGCCACACCTGCTTGCATATGGAGGTTCCCAGGCTAGAAATCTAATCGGAGCTGTAGCTGCTAGCCTAAGCCACAGCCACAGCAACCCTAGATCCAAGCCATGCCTGTGACCTACACCACAGCTCAAGGCAACACCGGATCCTTAACCCACTGAGCGAGGCCAGGGATCGAACCCACAACCTCATGGTTCCTAGTCAGATTCGTTTCCACTGCACCACAACGGGAACTCCCAAAAGTATTTTTTAACATCATGGAAAAGTTTTATATACTAGACCTATGCTATCCAAAATGGAAGCCACCAGCCACATGTAGTTATGAGGTTCTTGAAACGTAATTAGTATGACTAGTGTGTTATTTCCTTTTTTTCTTTGTTTTAAAAAACAACTTTATTGAGGTATATTTTACACATGCCTATTTCAGGTGTAAAACACTGTTGTTGTTGTTGTTATTTAGTAACTTCAATGACTAATGCAACCATCACCATAAATCAGTTTTAGGACATTCTCATTTCCCAATTTTATTTACTTTAAATTTAAAAACAGATGCTTGATTTAGTTATTGGAAACCTTATTCACACAAGCTTAATAAAGCTTTCTTTTGCTTTTCAGGACTCAGATAAAAGGGACTTGAATGATCTCTTCTCAATTGCTTGAAACTGCCTGGGTAAATTTTATAATGGTCAGTCATATGAATGATAATTACTACATGAAATAAAATTTAATATTTGAAAGGATTTGGGCAAGTTCATACAGTATTTTTATAATATTTAGATGTTGATGCAAAAGGTCAGTTTCTACCATCATAGTAAAGTAAGCACTAATTATGAAATGTAAGTCTTGTCAACTGAAAAGCACTTTGTAAGCTGTACAAAGATTAGCTTAATGAAAAATTACCAGAGGATAAAATCTTGTGCTTCAGAGCCAGAAGGAGAACAGATGGCAAGTGCGTTAAAGAAGGCTTAACCTATAAGAAACCAGATTTAGGTCATTGCTGGGATGAAAATTAGAAAAGAAGCAGCTAAGATAAAGAAAAAAAAATGGAGAAAAACATTTAGCAGGAAGGAGAAAAAAAGAAATTGAGGAAATAAGAAATAGGAAGACTTCTTAAGTCATTTATTTTCACATCTCCTTGAAGGGTCTGTGGCCTATATTACATAGATTCCATAGCACCCTGTACTTATCTCTAGTAGTATTTGATACAATTTATTATAAGCAATTAATTAAATAATTATTCATTTAATACTTTGTTCTGAAGATCAGAGACTACATCTATTTTGTTTACTTCTATGTTCTCGTGTCCTGGCATAGTATTTGGCACAATGCTTATTACATAGCATGTACTCCATAAATATTTAATAAATGAGTAAGCTTTTTCCACTGTGGCAAATCTTACATTATTAATAACTATGGAATGGGTATTTGCACCCACTCTAAAATCAGACTTCCTATAGTAAGAATCTTAGCTCGGCTGTGCTACCTTAGGCAAATGACAACCTCTCTGTGCTTTAGTTTCCACATCTTTAAAATGGGGATAATAAAACTGCCAAATGAAGAGTTCCCTTTGTGGTTCAGCAGTTAATGAACCTGAGTAGTATCCATGAGGTTGCAGGTTCAATCCCTGACCTTGCTCAGTGGGTTAAGGATCCGGTGTTGCCATGAGCTGTGGTGTAGGTCTCAGACGTGGCTCGGATCCTCTGTTGCTATGGCGGTGGCGTAGGCCAGCAGCTGTAGCTCTGATTAGACCCCTAGCCTGGGAATCTCCATATGCCTCAGGTGTGGCCCTAAAGAGCAAAAAAAAAAAAAAAAAAAAAAAAAAAATTGCCAAATGAAAAGTGCTTCACTCATATCTGCTCAATAAAAGCTACCTATTGTTTTTATTATTATTAACACAATGGTGGCCAATAATACTTAAAATCAAATATTACTCAATCTCAAAATGACTAGATGTCATGATTCTGAATTGCTTTTTAAAAAAGAATACCATGCTTAAAAAAAATTTTTTTTTTTTTAAGTGCCACACCTGCGGCATATGGAAGTTCCCTGGCTAGGTGGAATCAGAGCTGTAGCTACCTGCCTACACCACATCCATAGCAACATGGGATCTGAGATTCGTCTGCAACCTATACCACAGCTCACGGCAATGCTGGATCCTTAACCCACTGAGTGAGGGCAGGGATCCAACCCCCATCCTTGTGGACACTAGTTGGGTTCATTACCACTGAGCCATGATGGGAACTCCCTGAACTGCCTTAATTTTTCCAATTTTTTCAGACTTTGTGGATAAAGATTTTTTCCTTGCTTTTTATTTATTTAATTTACTTATTTATTATTTATTTTTTGGCTGCTCCCATTGCATACAGAAGTTCCCAGGCCACAGATCAAACCATTGCCACAGTAACCCAAGTCACAGCAGTGACAATGCTGGATCCTTTAACCACTAGGCCACCAGGTAACTCCTATTTTTCAAGTTTTAAGGGTTTTTGTTATTAAGAAAAGATGAGGAGTTCCAGTCATGGCTCAGTGGAAACAAATCTGACTAGCAGGATGCAGGTTTGATTCTTGGCCTTGCTGTGGCTGTGGTATAGGCCAGCAGCTACAGCTCTGATTCAACCTCTGGCCTGGAAACCTCCATATGCTGCAGGTGCATGCCTAAAAAGGCAAAAGAAAAAAAAAAAAAAGGAAAAGATGAAAAAGCCCATGATTACAGATTATAGATAACATTTAGGTAATAAGAAATCCATAAATCCAAATCTATTTGGTGCATTTTTATTAAATCTACACCAAATAGTTAAGAATGGATGTTTTTGGGGGACAGATGACATAGAAGCTTTCACTTTTTCTATATTTAAAATTTTTACAACAATCACAAATTATCAGGAAAAAAACAAACAAGGTATTTCCATTTGGAAAGCTCTAAAATAATGAGAGAAAAACAAAAAAAACACTAGAAGCCTTGAGAAGATGTATACCCAAACAAAACGACCAGTAATTTTATTAGCAGTGCATAAGATCTTTTTTGTAGAACTAGGCATAGAGTCTTGCAGAGGGGCTAACACTGATAGATAATGAGGGGCCAGGTAGGGAAGAGCTGCAGATGAAACAATGAAAATATAGGACTGGAAGAGACAGCTATTATAAGATTTTAGTGTGGGAGTTACACAATAAAAGTGAATGCTTTCAGATGATCACCATGACAGCAGTTTGCAAGATCAGCTTGGGGGACAGACTCAATGTGGGAGAAACAAGATGCAAACAGTAAGGGTCTTGAAAGTGGTGTGTGGTATCTTTATGTCATTTTTCAGGTAGAATATGTTTGCCTGCTTAAGACAGATTGCAAATAGTCAGAAATGTCTCACTCCTCAAATTAGTGTAAAGAAAGATAAAGCAGTGTTGGGCATCAGAGGGTTTTGTGAAGTTTTAAGTGCTTTGTCTGGATCCATCAGAGACCACCTCCTCACTCTGCAGTGGAAGATGCTTATAATATCATTCTTGATTAATGAAGGATGTAGAGGAGGAGAGGCAATGACGATTGTGCTAGTAAAGTCCTATTTGACTTGAATGGAATAAGGTAGATAACTAGGTAGCTGAGTATATGTAGGATGAGAGATATTGAGGACAATATTTGGCTACTAAGTTAAAGCAAATTGGGCATTTCATAGCTGTTGTGGCTTTTCTTCTCCTTCTCCTACTTGACAGGTGGCTTAGAGCTGGGAAGAGGGAAGGTTGTAGGGGATACATTATTCTGCAATACATCCAAGCCATATAAAACCTTCTTCAAAGAGAATTACTTCTTGAATTAAAGACAAAAGTACAATTTTGGTTTTTTCCTTAGCCAAAGGTTAGAAGTTGCTTCTGTTTCCTTATCTCTTCCCCCACTTCTACTCCATTACCGGAGTCTGGCTAGTGACTTTCTTTCTAATATACAAAGCCATCCAATAAAAATACTCAACTTTAGAAGTATAAGGGTGTATAGAGTGAGCAGAAGAGATAAGGGGAATTTCCTACTTTCCATTTCACCCACCTAGGCTTACTGAGCCTTAAAGCCAGATAGTCATGAATGTTTGTCAACATAGTACTTTGCATTCTGCCTTGTATTATGCTATTTTTACACATATTTTCCTCATCCTTTGTAAATTCAAGCTACTTAACAGAGGGGCTAGATGTTAATTCCTCTTGTATTCTCCATGTCCACCTCACCTAGCAAAGGAGTGAACTTGAAAACATAAGTGCTGCCTCTTAAGTAATTCTTTTGCACCAAATACAGAGTTTGTTAACAAGCAGGTCATGACAAAGATTGTGCAGTAAAACTGATTTCTGGTACAGTGAATTTAAGTAGTTTTCATTAACATTTTATAGACATTTTTCTTCTATGAGAACAGTGAGTAAATAAAACATGCTAGTGTTTATTTTTGTTTACTTACTTAAGAATTACATGAATTACATGTCAACCAAACTTCATCTAGGTCCCTCTGAGTAACTGCTATAAAAAAATATTTAATTTTAAAAAAGGATAGTCTGGGAGTTCCCGTCGTGGCTCAGTGGTAACGAACCTGACTAGCATCCATAAGGATGCAGTTCAATCCCTACCCTCGCTCACCGGGTTAAGGATCCGGCGTTGCCATGAGCTGTGGTATAGGTCACTGATGTGACTCAGATCTGATGATGTGTGTAGGCTGGCAGGTGCAGCTCCAACTAGACCCCTAGCCTGGGAACTTCCATACGTCACAGGGTGCGGCCTAAAAAGACCAAAAAAAAAAAAAAAAGATAGGCTACCTGTTAGTCCTGGGAAAATAACAATTTCCCCAGTAAATACATTTAACACAAATTTCAAATTTCAAACATTCTCTGTTTAAGGCTCTATAACATGTATAAGCAAAGGGAATAAAGAAAGAAATAAGAATTAAACTCTGCAATCAAAGGACTTACCATCTAGGAGAAGAGATGAACGTAAAATTAACCACAGTGCTATGAAGTAGTTTTAAATAAACTGCAATGTGGCAATTGAGCTGAGGCTTTAAGCACTTGGAGATGTTTTCCCTCTAATTACCTGTTCCAAGATGACAATTTGGAAAATACAGAAAAGCAAAAGAAAGTTATAAAAAAAAAGTACATGTAATTCTCCCGAGAGAACCACTATTATCATTTTAGTATGTTTTTTCCTACACACTTTTTGTTTTTGCTTTTTATTTTTTTTTTTGTTGTTGTTGTTGCTATTTCTTGGGCCGCTCCCGCGGCACATGGAGATTCCCAGGCTAGGGGTCTAATCGGAGCTGCAGCCACCAGCCTACGCCAGAGCCACAGCAACGCGGGATCCGAGCAGCGTCTGCAACCTACACCACAGCTCACGGCAACGCCGGATCGTTGACCCACTGAGCAAGGGCAGGGATCGAACGCGCAAGCTCATGGTTCCTAGTTGGATTCGTTAACCACTGCGCCACGACGGGAACTCCTGTTTTTTGCTTTTTAAATTTCCTTAAAGCAATACATGCATATGGGAAACAAAAATTCAGAGTGTATAATAAAGCATACAGAGTATATAGACAGGTTTGCTCACCAAAGGTATGTCAAAAATAAATTTCTAGAGAGTTCCTGTTGTGACTCAGCAGAAACTAATCTGACTAGTATCCATGAGGACACAAATTCAATCCCTGGCCTCACTCAGGGGTTAAGGATCCCGCATTGCCATGAGCTGTGGTGCAGGTCACAGACAGAGCTCAGATCTGGTGTTGTTTGTAGCTGTGGTGTAAACTAGCAGTTACAACTCCGACTTAACCTCTAGCCTGGGAATCTCCATATGCCGCGGGTGCGGCCCTAAAAGACAAAAAATAAAATAAAATAAAATAAATTTCTAGACCCAAAATGGAGTTGCTTCTGTTGGAAGTGTCATATCAGCAAAATTCATCTTTATGTTCCTGTAAAGGCTCAGCTTGACCAGATCTGCAGTATATCCGGTCAGCCAATCCCCAAATGCCATACTTTTAGGCTCTGTACTTATTTCCTGGTTCCCTAATCTTACTAAATAAGGTCAGATACACAACCCCAGCTGATCATACCGATTACCTTGCTGCTTCTAATGCTGTATAAAATGTACTCTTGCCCCAACTCCCTGGGGAAGTGTGCTCCACTGCTTGTGAGTCACTGTACTCTTCCAACCATGGACTGCTCTCCCTAAGTAAATGACATTCAACTTGTTACTAAATGGCTTTTTTTTTTTTTTTTTCATTTGATAGGTAACAAGTAATTTCCTTGTGAATCTCTCTGGAATTCAGACATAATTCAAAACTAATGCATAAAACTGTATTCACATATACATATATTCCATAAGATGTATACAGATGGTATCACATTATCTAGATAGTATTCTGCATCTTGCTTTCTCTAACTGTACAGAGAAATATCCTTCATTCCTAGCATAGCTGGACCTATCCCACTGTGTGCACGGCTGCTATAATATAACCAGCGGGACTGGCAGGCGATGCCTGGAGCCAGAAGGTGGGAGACTAGCTATTTCAGGATGAGGGGAAGAAGGGAGCAGATTTGGGGGACGAGCAGGGGGGAGGGTTAGATGGGTAAGCCAATTCTGGTTGGCATGTAGGGTATTCGTGAAATGATTTGGGGCCAGAGGATGGGTGCTGTAATATTTCAGGCCAACATTTTAGACTTTCTTTACCTTTTGCAGTGGAGAGGAATAAGGAAGTCAGCTGTTTTGGGTGAGATACAGGTTGTCTAAAGAAGGGCTTGACAGGTTAAGTGTCCAAATGGGAGCTCTAGGGTTGGAGTTTTGCAGGATTGGTTACTTTTCTAGTCCTTGGTGCTCCCTCCCAATTCTAAGAAAAGTGTTTTCTTTATCCACACAGCAGTATAGAGGATTCATTCGGAGAATCCTGCTTCCCTTTACCTAGGCCCGGAGCTAGGGCAGATCCTTTGAGCCGCTACCAAACAAAATCCCGCAATTTTTCCCCGCCCCCGCGTCGCCGGAATTCCGAGATCCCGGCGGGCCTTCTACCAGGTTCTCTAAGGAGCAGTGATAGGATCCCGTAGCCGCCAATCACAACCTCCCGGATACCCGGATATGAAGTGGTGCGCGGTACAAAGGCAGGTTTCCACCTACCGCTTCGTCAGTTACAGTGGCCAATAAGCATTTCTCAGGTGATAAATGACAGGAAAAATAACCAGTTACAAACTAACTCCGCTCACGCATGTGGAAATTCTCTTGCTTAGTCTAACCCACTACTGATTGTGATTGGACAGAATTGTGAAGAGCGGTAGAACTGTCTAATTAGAAGCGGGAGCGAGAAAAAGCTCAGCCAATAGGAAGAGTCCTAGAAGTGGGGCGGGGACTAGGCCTTCGCCTCGGCGGCAGAGGAGACTCGGGGGCCATTTTGTGAAGAGGCGAAGACTGAGCGGTTGCGGCGGTGTTGCCGACCTCGAGCAGCAGTCCGCTTCTCCACGTAGAACCCGGGAGTAGGAGATTCAGAATCGAATCTCTTCTCCCTCCCCCCTCCTGGTAAGTGGAGGGGGTGGAAGCAGGGGAGTCGCTGGGTTCCTTGGGGAGCGCGAGGGGGTGTGGGAGAAGACGGGGGGAACCCTCCTCTCGGTAGAGTAAGCAGGCCCCCGTTTATTCTATTCGCACGGGGGGATTAGATCTTATGCAAGAGAGTTTTATAGGCCTCAGCCCTTGCGTAGATTTTTAACCTAGTGTCCTCTAGGCCAGGATCGGCAGGGAGAATGTCCTTTTTCTTCTTCTCGCTCTCCTGTGTTAACGGCTGCTGTCCTTTCATTTTCTATGACCATGAGGTCTCTAAGAGAGATCATGAAAGGGAAGATCGAAATGCTCATTAGTATAGTTCAAGGTATCTTGTGTTGATGCCTCCTGTAAATTTCAAAATTGAGCGGGGGATGGGAAGGGTTATCAAGCAGATATTTATTGTACCGCAAGCCTCTAAATTCTGGAGCGTACCACAGGGTATAATAATAAATATAACAATAGGTTTAATATTTTACCGGTTAGTTTTTGTTTCACTCCTCCCTGAGCAAATGATGGACTTCGACGTAGTTATTTTCAATTCTATTTTTTAAATTGTAATCTCATTTCCATATTAACAGTAATAATGAAAGCTGGCTTTTTATCTACAGGTTACAAATCACTTGAAATATATAAGTTAGTGGAGCTTGCTTGAGGTAGGTATTACTGTCTTTCTCAGATAGAAACCGCAGCATGAGAGTGTGGATTGCCAGGGTCGTATTAAATCAGTAGGAGGACTAGTAAGGAATTTGGCCACTAGGTTAAATTAAATGGCTTTTCCTACCTCTTGACGTGGTAGATACTAACATACTGTATTTGAATCTTTACAAGAACGTAATTACAGCAACCACTAGCGGTAATTGGAAATTCCCAAACTGCCCTTGGGAAAAATATTAAATTATGAGAATTACATATACTATTGTTGTAACTTCCTAAGACAATAAAGTTTGATTTTCAGGGTATTCTGGCATGCATTTTACAGATCATCCAAACGTTGGCCAAAAAAAAAAAATGCGTGCCTGTATGCTATTAAGTAGGTATTATAGTGCTTATTATTTGCTAGGTTCTGAAACATTCAAGTTTTTTCCTAAACTTGCAAAAATTATGTGGGTTTTTGAGTATTATCACATTCACATATCAGATCCTTTTTTTAATTCTTGTGTAAGATTTAGGTGATTTTATTTTTCATAACGTGTTGCTTTCACAAAAGCTAGTATTAGCGCAGTTTAAACCAGTGCTGCAGGATAAATTCATCCCTTAGGAAACATACTTCATAGGCGCTGAAAGTATTCTTATTTTACATAGCTGTGTACTTGTTGTTCCCTCACCATGTAGATAACTGTTCTAATTGTAGTAAGAATCAAAAACGTTGCTTGCTTTTTTTTTTTTGGATAAAGCCTGAATATTTATACTATTACATGGCCTTAAAACTAAAATTAAGTGCAGAACTGCCAAAAAAGTGACATAAGGGGAGTTCGCTGGTGGCTCAGTGGGATAAAGATGTGTCACTGCTGTGGTGTAGGTTCAATCCCTGGCCTAGGAACTTCCACATGCCTCAGTTGAGGCCAAAAAAAAAAGCAGTGATTAGTTAATTTAGGGAATTATATACCTCAAAAATATTATTGGCAAATAGAAATGTAAGAAATAAGTTTTTAGGAATAATTATTCATAGGAATTGGAATTGAAGGACACTTTTCTTGCCTTGAGGTGTTAGAAATAACGGGTTCATTAAGATCAGCATGTACCAAGGTAACAGTTCCTTTGAGTTAATATCTATCCGGGATGATTTGGCCGCAGAATTAGTATCTAAAACAGTTGTAGATTTGATTTCAAGAAGGTAGGCATTAGTAACATTTTCATGTTGGCTGAAGAAGATTTAAGAAGGAAGATGCAATTGACCTTTTTGTGTTTCCCAGTGCTTATGCCACAGGAAAACTTGATGGTATTTGCTATTCCTTTGGTAGAGAATTTAAACACACCTTGTTTGTGATTATGTCTCCAGAGGGTTTTACATGGTGTGGGACCTTGTTATTATGAATGGAACTGCTGTTAGAAACAAGAAACTCCAAGGTAGCTAGTTATTCTAATACTAAAGATTAATCTTATTAACTGTGAGACGTTAACTGGGGAGTGTTAGCAGTAGAGAAAGATCCTTGGCCTAGGAGGAGTTAAGAGAACTGGATATTTCCCCCTCTCCCCCATTATTACCTCTCAGGCAAATCAGTTAAACTTTCTGGAATTCAGTTTTACACTTATGAGGGAGCTTAGATTTCTTATATGTTTTAATTTTGTTGCCAGAAAGCTAAAACATGTACAGAAATAGTTTTAATGTTGAAAGCAGTTTTGTTTTTGGCTATACCCTCAAGCATTCCTGGGCCAGGGATTGAACCTGAGCCACAGTTGCAATGTCAGATCCTTAACCCCATGCACCACACAGGAACTTCTGAAAGCAGTTTTTGTGTATTAGTAGTTACTATTAACTACCTTAGTAACAGTATTTCAGTCTTCAAATAATTTTATTATTGTCTTTGGGGGATGTTACTTGCTCAAATTTAATGTCTACTCATTCTCATTGGGATCAGAAGCTTAAAGTTTTGTACACAATTTACTAGAGAATTGACTATGATAAAGAACCAGCACTGTTAGATGTAGCATAATGCTTGTGTTCTTTTAGATATTTGGGGTTTATAAAGGAAAAAAGGATAACTGTAGGGTTTTATAGTATAGCATTTACTGTGATAGGTAATAATGGTCTTAAATTTATTTATATCGCTCTTAACTAGGGGAAAGAGATTCCTTATTAAATTCTATATAGTGGTTCTTAAACATAAGCAGACATTAGAATCAGCCAGAGGGCTGGTTAGAACAGATTGCTGGGTTTTCCACTGCAATTCTCTAATTACTAATAGTGCCACATGATGTTGATTGACAGCCCTCACTTTGAGATACCCCTTTAGAGGGATCCAGATTTCCCAGGGGTTTGACAAAGTATAAACTAGGTATACTGTTTATTAATTGCAAAGATTACAGTTAGGTGTTAAAAGTTGGTTGGCTGTTTAAGTGGTCGCTCATCAGTTTAACATACCATCTTGGGAGACAGGTAAACCTCTTGACTTTGAAAGATGTGCTTTCTTTTCATAATGCTCCTTTTTAAGCTTATGTCTTGTAACACTTGGGCAAAGAATTTGTAGACGAGCTGCTTAGTTACTTAACATATGCTGAAATTTTCCAGTACTAGGTTCAGGCTGTGTTCAGAAGAAAATTGAATTTTTTACCATAACGAAACATCCTTAACACTGACTCAAAGGAGCTAACATTCAAATAATGTACATTTTCTACAACTTTTTCTATAGTCAGTACCTTTGTACAATTTAACACATCAGTCTTAGTGTAAAAGTAACATGTAACCCTAAACTGGTCTGCTATGTACCTTAAAAATTTTTGGTTAGGAGTTCCTGTTGTGGCACAGCAGAAAGGAACCTGACTAATATCCATGAGGATGTGGGTTCAATCCCTGGCCTTGCTCAGTGGGTTAAGGATTTGGCATTGCTGTGAGCTTTGGTGTGGGTCACAGACCTGGCTTGGATCCTGCCTGGTTGTGGCTGTGGCCATCAGCTGTAGCTCCAATTAGACCCCTAGCCTGGGAACTTCCATGTGTCATGGGTGTGGCCCTAAAGAAAAAAAAATTGGGGTGGGGATTAAAATTTTGGTAATTGTGTACCTGTTCTGTTGCTGTAGTCATTCATACATAATTGACTCAAGGAAAAGTTTAAAAGCTCAGCTTGAAATTTTTAGCTTACTGACATTTGAAAAGGAGAATAAAATCTCATGCCTGAAAATTGAAATTCAGGTGCAGTCATTCTTGATCAAAAACACGAAATCTCATTGCAGATCTTGTTTTAGCAGATGAAACAACCAGCCTGTCATAGGGTGTTTCTGTCTTGGACTTAGCTGTATGTACTAGTTTATAAGCAGTGGGGGAGTTCCCGTTGTGGCTCAGCGGTTAACAACCAGATAGCATCCATGAGGACGCAGTTCGATCCCTAGCCTTGCTTAGTGGGTTAAGGATCCGGCGTTGCCGTGAGCTGTGGTGTAGGTCACAGACTCTGCTCAGATCCCTTGTTGCTGTGGCTCTGGCTAGGCTGGCAGCTACAGCTCCGATTGGACCCCTAGCCTGGCAACCTCCATGGGCCTCGGGTGTGGCCCTAAAGACAAAACAAAACAAAAACACATCAGCGGGAGGGCAGAAACAAATTTCTTAAGGACCATAATTTATTTTTGTCTGTTTTATGACATTAAATACTCAAGAGGCATAATAATCTTTTTTCCTTTTTTTGTGGTTTTTCATTCTGTTGTTGAGTGGATTAATGTACTCTTTGTTTAAATCATCTTTCCCTCTGATAGAACCTATCAGGTCTTGTGATTTGATCACTCATTTGGAGAGTAGATGTCATCTCTAGTATGTATCTTTTAGGGTAGAGCATTCCACTTCTGTTTGTATCATGGGAAAAGCTATGAGGACCTAAAATTTAAAGCCCAGGAATCTGTTTATCTTCATAATCTTGATGTTTGACATCTGCTCACTTGATCTCAGTTGGCTCGGTTTTTCCGTATTTTCTTTGCTCAAATTGCCGAATATCAAGATGACTGTGGACCTTTTTTTACCTTTCTTTTGAAACCCTTAAGGAAATACAGGTTCATATTTAGTTAATTTTAGTCATCAACTCACGTTGAAGAATTGTGAAGACCGTCACTGGTAGAGGTGATTATTCTACAGAGGCTCTCCTCCATCCCAGTGGGATGTTATGCTTTACCAAAATGTATTAGATGCAATGGACAGATGTTTCTGTCTTGGGGGTTAAGGGCACAACATTTCTGAGGAACTCTGACTCAAACTGTCCCTTCTCCTTTCACAGGGCAGCAAGGCGAACCCCATCCCTACTCACTGGAGCTCAGCTTTGATTTTTAACCTCCCTTCCCCAACCTTCCAGAACACACACATTCCCATTCCAAAAATGATTTTATAAAGACATTTTAAACATAATGATGCAACTTGGTGTGCACTACAGCAAATTTACAGGTGTTTTTTTTTTAATTGTTTCCAAAAACGGGACTTGGATTTAAGATGTAATTTTTAAATTTCTATTTTTTTCTGCAGCAGTTGGGTTAGAGGAGGAGGAGCCTTTTAGCCTCTCATAAACTGACCTCTCTACTTCCTCGTGTATTTTTTAGATTGATTGATGATGTGGAAAGGGCTTTGCTTGTCTGCTACTGAGAACTTTACCCTTGCGGTTTTTGTGGAAACTGCTTTGGAAAGAAAGAGAAATGAACTTTACTGACTTGACATTTTTGCACCTCCCGTTTTTCTAATCTGGGCTATTTTTATTTTTGTTTTTTTACAGTGAGATTTTTTTGATCTTCAGCTACAGTAAGTTATTCCAATTTTTTTTTACATTTTTCCTGACTTTCCGCTGATTTCCTTTTTATTGTTGTTACTAGTTACTATTATTATTTATTATTATACTTAATGATGGTGATGATGATGATGATAATGACACTGATGATTTTTAACCGGATTAAAATCTTGAGTTTTTCTGAATGTTGATAAGAATTTCTCCGGCCTCCTGATTGACTTTGGAGTTTTGCATCTTGGGAGAGAAAGTGAAGTCATTAGCATTTTTAAGTGGATTGATCACATAAACCTTTTCTCTCCCAACCTCCCCTTGCCCTCATCCCCTTCCCCACGCTTGAAAGAAATTTTACTGGCTGTTAAGTCTGTGACCTTATTTTTCCTGATCTTTAACTTAACTGTTTTAGAGCATCTCTGGACGTCTGTATTTTTAATTTTTTTATTTTTATTTTTTT
Source organism: Phacochoerus africanus (assembly GCF_016906955.1). NCBI lineage: Eukaryota > Metazoa > Chordata > Mammalia > Artiodactyla > Suidae > Phacochoerus > Phacochoerus africanus. The sequence goes on from NC_062552.1 coordinate 79,129,268, forward strand.
TTATTTTTAATCTTTCATTTGTTAAATTTTTAAACTGTGCTGCAATAAAATGTGTGTGGTACTACTTAACACCTATGATGGTGATGGCATTTTCCCAGAAAGCCATCTCCCTCCTGTTTCCCTTGAAATCCCATCCTGCTTTTCCTGTACACTGCCCCTCACAAACCACAAGCTGCAGCAACATGGATGCCCAGCCTGGAGCAGCAGCAGCCAGGATGATCTGGAGCCAGGGGGGCCTTCGGAACAGATGCACACCCTTCCTGGGTGATGGTAAGAGGTGTGAGGTCCACTTGGTTTCATTGCAAAGACTAGGAAATAACGCCTGTTTGAGTTTAGTTGATGTGGTGTAGGTGAAGGGTTTGTGTGTGTATCTCAAGAGACATTTCCCAAGGAAGACCACTTCAGATCTTATAAATGAATGGAATTATGAGTATCAAACTTGGGCTTGCTTGAGTTTTTCATAATTGGAAAGAGCAGCTGAAGTTTATGTATGCTTTAGAATGAAAATGGTTTGTTTTAATGATTAGCAACAAGACACATTAGGTGGTCCTTTTTCTTAGACTTGCAAATTAATAAAAATTTTCTGTCATTTAGAACTTTCCTTGAGTCTGTGACAACAGTTTTGGATTGTGTTCTATTTAGACTGTTATTAAACATAAACCACAAGAAACACCCTGTGATACTGAAATGCTACGTCACTGGGAGGTTTTTTAAAAAGAAGAGGATAAGTAGGCTTTTTAATGTAGAAAGAAAAATCTGTATCATCTCTGTATCCAAATCAGAAAAGAACTGTTGACCTCTTTTTCAGTGATTACTTGTGGCTTAGCTAGGTATTAGAGAATCCACTATGTCCCCAAGGATAAAAAGGAGTGAATCTGGTCTTTCACAAGAAAAAAGATTAGTAAGGATGTGGATAGCCAAAGAGTTAAGAATATTAGCAACCTGTAGTATTTTACCGACAGTAGTGGAATGTTTTGATAACTAACTTTACAGTTGCTTTAATAGATTTTGAGCTGGGGTAGGGCAGGGAGGAGAAGTAAAATGATTTTTTAAAGGTATGTTTAGTGCCGTGGTACTAGTGTAAATCATATACTTGACCCTTTCCTTTAGTTGTACTGAAAGTAAAATCTAGTGAATACTTATGGCAGCCTCAAAGGAAAACAATGGGTGAAAGTTAAGTAGAATGTTTTGAGGTTATCTGAGGAATGGGAAAATTTTCTGTTATAGATCCAAGTTTTATTGATGCCCTCTATTGTATGGAAGCTGTTTTTACCTGTTTCTGTCATTTTGTGACACCTGTTCACTATAGATTCAGTTTATTTTATGGGCCATGTTTTTCTGGTTTTGAGTATGTGAAAAAGTATTATAGTTCTTCAGAGACTCAGCCTTTTGAGGATGAGATAGTGTAGAGGTAGGCAGTCTGTCAGCCATGCAAAAATGGGTACCTAATTGGCTCTTTTAAGACATCAGGAAATGCTTTTAAGGGCGCTGAACCGAATCTCAAGAGGTAAGGCCAGATTGTAAAAAAAATTTAATGCCATGCCAAGGAGTTTGTATTTTATCCAGGAACCAATGGTGAACTATTGAAAGATTCTAAATTGGAGAGTGACATCAGATTTTCATTTTTAGAAATGTCATTTTGATCACAATGTGAAAATGGCATAGAGGAGAATGAGACTGAAAGTAGGTGATGAATAAGGAATATACTAAAATAGAAGGGAGAATAATGACCTGGCCTGGCCAAGAGCCATGGTATTGGGATTAGGAGGAGGTAAATTTAGGGGAATTTGGTGGTGGCTGTGATAATGAGTGAGGAATTTTGCATGATTTCTGGGTTTCAAGTTAGAGATGTTTATTCATTAAACATTTCAGTGCGTATTCTGAAAATCACCATTAGACTTGGGCATAGACAGATGAACAAAGCATACTGTCTCCTGCCCTTATGAGTATTATAGACCATTGATAGAAGAACAGTGAGTAACACTTTCATAGTCTACATCCATGAAGGAACAGAGTAAGGGATAGTTAAGGGAACCAAACTTAGAATGTGGAGGTTGGGAGGGTGCTGCCAGCAAAGTGAACTTAAGGGAAGTGATGTTGAAATTGAGGTCTGTAAGTGGATTTTCACAGCTGAAATCACGTGTAGTGGGGGGAAGGAACTTGGCCTCAGAGCAAAATTTTACTGGAGGAGAGTCACCATGAGTGCATAGAATAAGAAGTGAAGTTGGAAAGATAGGCGGGTAAGTACCAAGCAAAATACACAGATCCTTATAGGCCCATGTTTAAGATCTAGATTATTTTGGGCACACTGGGAATCTGTTGAAGGACCTTGCAGATTGGAGAGATCAGATCGATATTTTTGGAATTTACATCTGGCTGTTTTGTGGGGAATGTTAGTAATGAGGACTAAGTACAAGTAGGACTAAATTGGTTAGAAGACCTGTTACAGTAGGCCACTATTGTTCTTTTTTTTTTTTTTTTGTCTTTTTGCTATTTCTTTAGGCCGCTCCCACGGCATATGGAGGTTCCCAGGCTAGGGGTCGAATCAGAGCTGTAGCCACTGGCCTACGCCAGAGCCACAGCAACGCAGGATCCGAGCCTCGTCTGCAACCTGCACCACAGCTCACGGCAACACCAGATCATTAACCCACTGAGCAAGGGCAGGGACCGAACCCGCAACCTCATGGTTCCTAGTCGGATTCATTAACCACTGTGCCATGACAGGAACTCCTATTGTTCTTTTTTTAATCTGAGCTGCAGCTGCTGGCCTATGCCACCTCTGTAGCAACACCAGATTCTTAATCCACTGAGCCACCACAGGAACTCCTGTCTGTTTATTTCTTAGAAGAAAGTAGGCCTAAGGGCATTTGCCCTGGTTTTTCAAATGAGTTTTCTTTGGGTGTATAAGCAAAGGTGATGAGTTTAAAGAGGATAGATAGGCTGGCTTTAGGAAGTTACTAGTTAGGCTTAGGTTGTGGCTTAGGTTGCAACTGCCTCTTGGATCTGATGCCTGGCCTGGAACTCCGTATGCTGTGGGGTGGCCAAAAGAAAGAAAATATATAAATAATTTGCCCCAGATTACACATACCTAACAAATAAGGCAGTTAACCTGGAGATTTCAGTTCTTGGCTTTTTTTTCCCCACCCACCCAGGGCCACCCTTGCAGCATATGGAAGTTCCCAGACCTTGTCTGCAACCTACGTAACAGCTCACGGCAACGCCAGATTCTTAACCCACTGAGCAAAGAGGCCAGGGATTAACCCATGTCCTCATGAATGCTAGTCGGGTTTGTTACCACTGAGCCACAACCGGAACTCCCAGATTTCAATTCTTAACCATATTAGACTGACTGTACTTGACATGGGAAGTACTCTAGTAAAACAAATCTTTTATTTTGTTACAGTACCAAAAAAATACCTTGGGATTTTGTTTTTAACAGGTTTTAAGCTAAATGTCATTGTTACGTATTTTGTTCAATTCACAAAGAGTTTATATAGCATGAGGAAGTATCCAAGGTAATAAATTATTTAGGTAGATGTAGTTTTGTATAATTTTGCAGAATCTTTGGATGTGACAGACAGCATTCTTTTAGGGAAGTAAATTCATTTAAAACAGTTTCAGTAGAGGGGAAAAAATGTATTATTTATAGTTTTTAAAAATACAGAACCCAGGAGTTCCGCTTGTGGCTCAGTGGTAAAGAACACAACTAGAAACCATGAGGATGTGAGTTCAATCCCTGGCCTCGCTCAGTGGGTTAAGGATCCAGCCTTGCTATGAGCTGTGGTGTAGGTCTCAGGCATAACTCAGGCGTGGCTGTGGCTGTGGTGTAGGCCAGCAGCTGTAGCTCCCATTTGACTCCCAGCCTGGGAACTTCCATATGCCACACATGAAGCCCTAAAAGCAAAACAAACCCCCCCTCCCCCCCAGCCTCAAGGGATGTGTTACTTAAATCTAGTGGTCCTTTTTCAGTCCATAACACACTTGACTTAATGGGTTTAATTTAACCATTCTAGCCATTTTTCTTCCTTGAAACATTTTAAAATAGCTTCCAAGGGTTTGTTCTCTTTCTGCTGATTTTTCTCCCGCTCAGCTGGAGTGCCCAGTGGTTAAGTTCTTCCACTTCTCTTTTCTATTCACACTTCCTAGGTCTTTTCAGTTGCATGATTTTAGGTACTGTCTGTAAACGTGTCCCACACGTTTATCACCAGTCTGGACTTCTCTTCTGAATGATGTACTTAGCTCTCCAGTTACCTACCCGACAGTTTGCTTGACTGTTAAATAAGTATATCAATTTAAAAGTGGAAAATTGGGCTTCTGGGCTCCTGCTATGCTTCCCTCAAACCTTCCTTCAGTGTTGCCCATTTCAGTTAGTGAAAAAGGCAGTTTTCGTGTCAGTCCAGACTTTGGTCAGTCATCCTTAACTTTTTTCCTCACATAGTTCACCTCTGACATTGTAGAAAATCTTGTCATCTCTGCCTTTAAAATATAACAAGAATTGGTAATTGATTCTTCTATCATTTGATCTAGTCCTAAGCCATCATTTGTCTCTTGTGCATTTTTGTCGTAGATTTATGTTTCTTTTGCCTCTTCACACCACCGTGTGGTAGCTAGATGGATTCTCTTAAAATGTAATGCTTGAAGGAGTTCCTGTTGTGGCTTGGTGGTAACGAACCCAACTGGTATCCATGAGGATGTAGGTGCAATCCCTGGCCTTGCTTAGTGGGTTAAGGATCAGGCATTGCCGGGAGCTGTGGTGTAGGTAGCAGTACAGCCTGGATCTGGTGTTGTTGTGGTGCAGGGTGGAAGCTGCCGCCCTGATTGGACCCCCAGCCTGGGAACTAACATAGGCCACATGTGTGGCCCTTTAAAGTGTGCACACACACAAAAGTAATGCTTGAAAGTGTATTACCTGCTTGAAATGCAACAGCTGCCTATTTCAGCCTTAAAGTCGAAACTTTACTGTGATTTATAAGACACCCTAAATAATCTGTTGTGCCCCTCCTCCATAGTTAATAGCATCCCACTGGTCTCCTTACCTTTCCTTGGAATTTTCTTCTATTAGATATTCAGAAGGTTAGATTCCTCAGTTCATTAGGTTCTTAATCAGAAGCCACCACCTCAGTGCTGTTTTCCCTCAATCTTCTAAATACTCTTTAGCACTTTTCACCAGCGCATATGTTACAGAAATTTATTTTCTACTATGTAAAAATATGGAGAAATGTCTAGAAAGATACATGTGAAATAACATTGGTTACTTCTGGACTGGGCCAGGGGGATTTAGGAGGGTTAGAAGGAAATTTTTGCTTTGTGAGATTGAAAACTGTTAGTAGTGAGCAACACCATATTAGTTTGCTTCTGATTTTAAAACCCGAAACTCCTTATTGTAGGTATATTTCAACTCTTAAGATTCTGTGTCTGGGTATAAATAACTATAGCCTGTGTAGAAGGAGTTAAGGAAGCAATTTTTGTAGTTAAGTTGTAAAAAACAGCTTTAAAATAGGATTGGCTGTGATGGAATGAATTATGTTAGCATTTGAGGGCATAGGCTGCTTGTTGCCTGTAATAGGGCTGTAGTCACAATTTGAAAGAACTTAAAAAATTTATTATCCAGTGAGAATTCATAGCTATTTTTGAGAGGTAGCCATGGCAGATTAGAGGTCCCCTGAGTTTTTTCTCCTACTGGATCTGATTCCAGTTTTTCCTGTCTGAAATACCCATCCTGTTTCCCATTTAGATTAATATATGGCTTTTGAGTTTTGGAATTCATATAACTCCCTGGAAGTTCATTGAACCAGTCTTACGCTTTTCTAACTAGTCTGGAATGACATTTAAGAATAATGGAATACATGTTAAATTTTTCCCTCAGCTCTCTTAATAAAATTCTGTATTCTGAAAATGATGTAACCATTTATAATGTGCTGTAATTCCTTATATTAATGCTTTAATTATAGTTATTGTGACATAAATGGTTTTGTTTTAACTTTAAGAAAACATGGCTAAAATTGAGGTAGTTAAATGTCCTTTTCCAAAGGAAAATTTTCTCTTGTTCTTGCAAGTTTGTTGACTTCTTTATTTTGGAGCTACACAGCTGTTTGAAATGTAGTTTTACTAAAATTAAAAAGAGAATACTAGGAGTTCCCATAATGGTGCAGCGGAAATAAATTCGACTAGGAACCATGAGGTTTCGGGTTTAATCCCTGGTGTTGCTCAGTGGGTTAAGGATCTGGTGTTGCCATGAGCTGTGTTGTGGGTCACAGGCACAGCTCAGACCTGGTGTTGCTGTGGCTGTAATGTAGGCTGGCAGCTACAGCTCAAATTAGACCCCTAGCCTGGTAACCTCCATGTGCCACAGGTGTGGCCCTGAGAAGACAAAAAGAGAACAAAAAAAAAAAAAGGAATACTAGGAGTTCCCTGATGCCCTAGCAGTTGGGGACTTGGCCTTGTCACTGCTGTGCCTTGGGGTTCAGTCTGTCTGGGAACCTCCACATGCCATAGGTGTGGTCAAAAAGAGGGATACTATGACTTAAGATTGATGTAGATTTTTTTTAAGAGAAGGTACCCCCATTTTATTTTACCTTTAGTACAAATTAAGCAATGCATGCTCATATAACATTTAGAAAATGCAAAGCAGCCCCCTCCAAAAAGACATACTTAATCATCCAAAGTAAAAGGTTTCGTGTGGCCTTCCAGGTTTGTTTGTTTTTTTTGTTTTTTTTCTTTTTTTGGCTGTCCCGGAGTGTGTGGAGTTCCCAGGCCAGGGATCAGATCTTAGCCGCATTTGTGGCCTGCGCTGCAGCTTCGGCAACATTGGATCCTTAACCCACTGTGCCGGGCCAGGGATCCATCCTGTGTCCCAGCATTCCCAAGAGGCTGCAGATCATGTTGCGCTTCTGTGGGAACTTCAGCAGCAAATGTAGGCTTTTCAGAAAAGTCATGTCATACATCCAGCACATACATTTAAGTAGTAGTTTTTTCTTCAACATGAATATAAGATTAACGTAGGATATTATTAAATGCAGGTCTCTTAAAAATTGTAATAGCTGCTTTGTATTACATGGTATACTTCTACAATATTTTACTTAACCAGTACTCTATTGTTGGGCCATTAAGCCCCCTCCCAATCCCCCCCCCTTTTATTTATTTATTTATTTATTTATTTGTCTTTTGTCTTTAGTCTTTTTGGACCACATCTGCAGCACATGGAGGTTCCCAGGCTAGGGGTCTAATTGGAGCTGTAGCTGCCGGCCTTCACCACAGCCACAGCAATGCCAGATCCAAGCTGCATCTGTGACCCACACCATAGCTCACAGCAACACCTTAACCCACTGAGTGAGGCCAGAGATCAAACCTACAACCTCATGTGGCTAGTCGGATTCCTTTCCTCCACACCACGACAGGAACTCCCCAATTTCCCCTTCTATAAACAGTTTTTATTAACAATTGAATGATGTTACAATTAAGATTTTGTAAATACCCTTAGAATTAAGCTCCAGAAGTATAATTGTTCAAGGGCATTTATGTTTTAAAAGCTTTTCAGGAGTTCCTGTTGTGGTGCAGTGGAAGCAAATCTAACCAGTATTCATGAGGACAAGGGTTTGATCCCTGGTCTCACTGAGTGAGTTGGGGATTCGGCATTGTCATGAGCTGTGGCTGGCAGCTCTGATTTGACCCCTAGCCTGAAAGCTTCCATTTGCCACACCTGTGGCCCTAAAAGCCCACTCCCCCAATTTTTTTTTTAATCTAGTTTGCTCTCCAAAAAGGAGTTCCAGTCGTGGCTCAGAGGAAATGAACCTGACACAGGTTTGATCCCTGACGTCGCTTGGGTTAAGGATCCAGTGTTGCCATGAGCTGTGGTGGTCACAGACGGGGCTTGGATCTGCTGTGTTAATGGCGTAGGCTTGTTAATGGCATAGGCTGGTGGCTGCAACTCTGATTTGACCTCTAGCCTGGGAACCTCCATATGCTACAGGCGTGGCTCTAAAAAGACACAGACACAAAAAGCCAATTTACTTACTGGAAATATAAGTGACCACTAATAAATAACTTTTAGTTTTGTGAATTACTTGGATTTATTGCCTATGTTTTAAGGTTTGGCATTTAAATTAAGTGTTCATAAATTGAAGAGAAAGAATGTTATAGTGTTAATAGTTTTTCTGAGTGAAAAATTGCTACCAGGTTGACTATTTTTCTGTGTATAGTTTGAGATTCATAGATAATGTTTATTCCCATGTATATGCATATATTCGGTGCCTTTTTTTTTTTTTTTTTTGCTTTTGCTTTTGCTTTTTAGGGTCACAACCACAGCATATGGAGGGAGGTTCCCAGCCTAGGGATCCATTCAGAGCTACAGCTGCTAGCCTACTCCACAGACACAGTCATGGCAGATCCGAGCCGCATCTTTGACCTACCCCACAGCTCACAGTAACTCGGGATCCTTAACCTACTGAGTGAGGCCAGGGATTGAACCTGCATCTTCATGGATCATCGTTGGGTTTGTTAACTGCTGAGCCACAAAGGGAACTCCTATTCAGTGCTCTCTTAATTTTATTGTGAAAAAATTTCAAACATGCAAAAGAGAAAATAGTATGGTCAGTATTCATAAATTCATAAATTAATGCAGCTTTAATAATTTTTGGGTAATCTTATTTCATCTGTATCTGCATCTACACCCTTCCCCTCATGTTATTTTGAAGTAAATAAATACTTAATATATTTCTTCTATAGATATATCAGTATGTTTTTTTAGAAGATAGGGGCTTTAAGAAAACAGTCATCACACAAAAACATTGAATAAATTGAATATATTTTAGGACCCTATAATACTGTTCTGAGGACTGAATAAGGCATTCTCTTAGTAGTGTTTTATTTCTATGGGAACGGTAATGCGGGTTGTGGGTTTTTGCTTACATACTGTTTTGTGTAGTCCTTCTTAGATTTGGGAAGTTCTATTTATTAGAACTTAGAAATAAGCGTAAAAAATTTTTTGAGGTAAAATCTTGGTATGGTTATTCTCATGTATGATAAAATTAAGTTTTCAGGATAACAGAAAATGAGATTCTGCTACATTTTTTTAATTAATTTTTTTATGTTAGGGCCGCACCCTCAGCATATGGAAGTTCCCAGGCTAGGGGTCGAATTGGAGCTGTAATTGCCAGCTTATGCCATAGCCATGGCAACACTGGATCCATAACCTACTGAGCGAGGCCAGGGATTGAACCTGCATCCTCATGGATGCTAGTCAGATTCATTTCTGTTGAGCCACGACGGGAACTCGTACTGTAGAAATATTAATGTATTTATTTGATACCTTGATGCTTACCTAGATCCCACTGAGTGTTATATAGCAAAAACACAGTATTATCTTTGTAAAATCTGAAAAATCTTGATTTTTCCCTAACACGTGTCTCCAGGGGATGGTGGTAGAGTTTTTGTTTTGTTTTGTTTTGTTTTTTAATTGTCTTTTTGCTATTTCTTTGGGCCGCTCCCACGGCATATGGAGGTTCCCAGGCTAGGGGTCGAATTAGAGCTGTAGCCACAGCTCACGGCAATGCTGGATCGTTAACCCAATGAGCAAGGCCAGGGACCGAACCCACAACCTCATGGTTCCTAGTCGGATTCGTTAACTACTGCGCCACAATGGGAACTCCAGATGGTGGTAGACTTTTAAAAAGTGTATTTGTTGAAACCCAGTGCTCAGTTTGAAAAACTGAAGCATTCTACAAGATAATAAAGAAATGAAGTCTTATTAAATATTGTTAACCCTTGCTATTCAGAATATGGTCTGCGCTCCAGAACAGCATATTGTTATCGTCATCATCTGGAAGTTTCTTAGAAATACAGAATTTTATACCTTATCCTAGAACTGTGATGGGCACATTAGAGAGATGTGCTGGTCTCAACCACTTTCACTCCTTTTTATTGCTTGCTCGGGAATTAGAAATTTTGGTAGATTTTCTGGCAAGAGTGTTTTTGATGTCTGGGAAGCAAAGCTGAGTCATTTTATGTTAATTTGAAATAATGGAGTATTAAAAAAAAATGACCATTTTGTGTGCAAAATTTCAACTAATGACTCTCCCTAAATTTCACATTGACTTAAGAGTCATGTAGTTTTCATCAGGCAGGCTGGCTAAACAGTGGTGCTACTTAAGCTAGTAATCAGAAATACATGCTGTTTGTGTGAGTTTTGAATTTTCTGAGCTCTTAGGCAAATTGCATATCTGGTATAATGTGACCAATCTATATTTATCTTTTGGTGATAAATGATAGCTGAAAAGATTCATGTTTTAAAACAGTTTTGTAGATCAAGGTGGCTCACTGACCGTAATTTAGTTATATGACCATTTTCTCCTTTCCCCAACTTTTAAGCACACAGAATAATGAATTTCTATTGTACCTAATGGCCATGTTTGCTTTTTTTCAGTGATTTTTGCTGAACTACCAAAAGGAAATTGCTGATATAAGACAAAGCCCTACATTTGCATTCTTAAGCATGAATCTCTAAATATACCCTTCTCCTGACCAAGAGCTTATACACTCATTCACATAGGCTTTCAGTTATATTAGAAATAAGTCTTTAGGAGTTGTTATTCCTTTTGTGGCACAGCAGAATCTGACTAGGAACCATGAGGTTGCAGCTTTGATCCCTGGCCTTGCTCAGTGGATTAAGGATCTGGCGTGGCTGTGGCTATGGCGTAGACCGGCAGCTATAGCTCTGATTAGACCCCTAGCCTGGGAACCTTCATATGCCAAGGGTTTGGCCGTAAAATGACAAAAGACAAAAAAAAAGAAGTCTTCAATGTATTTTTTGTTTGTTCAGTAGTTTTGTGTATTGCATGTGCCCTTGATGTTTTAGTTCCCAGTTAAGATTTATTGACCTTGCTGAAGTGATTTTGAAATGTTAATTCTTTTCCTATGAAAAGCATTCTCTTATGTATTTCTAATGCTTGTTTGATACTTACAGATTCAGAAACCTCTTTTTTTTCAAATGGCTTAAAATGTTCACAGAGTACATAGATGTTGTTTAGGAGTTCTACTATATAGAAACTGCTCTAGAATGTGATGGGTTCTAAAATCTGTCTTTTTTTCCCCCTTAAATATGATACTCAGAAAGAGGTGACCTAGCATTTAATTGTGGGAGGAACAAATTAGGGAGTATGGTATTAACAGATAAAAACTACTGTTACAGGTAAGCAACAAGGGTTTATTGTATAGCACAGGGAATTATACCCAATATCTTGTAACAACCCCAAAATAGAATATACCAAAAAGAAAAACCCTAAATCACTATGCTGTATAAGTGAAATTAATGAAATATTGTAAATCACCTATACTTCAGTTTAAAAAAAAACTTGATGGCACTGCTGATTAGAAGGTTGTGAATATGGAGAGAAATATCCATATCTGTTGGGACTGCCATCAAGTGAGAGACCCCAAATTATGGAATGCAATATCCAGTGAAAGTTTTTTTGTCTTAGGCCCAATTTTTTGATTTTATGTAGTTCTGAATTGCTCTGGAGGAAAGGAAGCACCCAGCTTTTCTAATTCTGTTTAGGACTTAATAGAAAAGCTTCTCTGATCATAATCATTAAATTCCAGGGTAGCTTGAAACTCTTTGCAGAATGAAAAAATTATGAAACTCAGAAAATATTAAAGAAAGATTGCAAGAGGTCTCTTGTAGCTCAGAGATCGGTATTGGATCTGGTGTTGTCATTGTAGTGGCTTGAGTTGGATCCCAGGGCCAGGAACTTTGGCAAGCCACAGGTGTAGTCAAAAAAATGAAAGAGGAGTTACCATTGTGGCTCAGTGGGTTAAGAACCTGACATAGTGTCCTTGAGGATGTGGGTTCGATCCCTGGCCTTGCTTAGTGGATTAAGGATCTGGCATTGTTACAAGCTGTGATGTGTGTTACAGATGCGGCTGGGATCTCATATTGCTGTGGCTGTGGCCGAGGCTTGCAGCTACAGCTTTGATTCAACCCCTAGCCAGGGGCCACATACCACAGGTGCAGGAGTAAAAAGAGAAAAGAGATGGGGAAAAGAATATTTTCAAAGTTCACAATCTTACCACATTCTAACTTGTTGAACACTAGCATATATATAATCTTCTGAATAACTTGTATATTATGTTTACCTTGAACATCTTTTTTTTTTAAATTTTTTACTTTAATCTTGAACATCTCTTGGTTTAGTTTTTAAATATTAGTCTCACATAATGCACTTGGTTTCTAATTTTTCACTTAATATGTCTGCATCCTTGTTCCCTCTGAGTTTGTGGTTGTTTTGTTTTTGTTTTTGTGTTTTAGGGCCATATGTGCAGCATAGGGAAGTTGCCATGCTAGGGGTCAAATGGGAGCTCACAGCCGCAACCACACCAGGCATCATCTTTGACCTACAATACAGCTCATGGTAATGCTGGATCTATCACTCAGTGATCAAGGCCAGGGATTGAACCCACATCCTCATGAACTAGTTGGGTTCATTACTGATGAGCCACAATGGGAACTCTCAAATGAGTTCTTAAAAGTGAGATTATTGGGAGTTCCCATTATGGTTCAGTGGGTTAAAGATACGACATTGCAGCAAGCTGTAGTGCAGGTTGCAGGTGTGGCTTGGACCTGTCTTGCCAGGCCTATGGTTTAGGTAGGCCTCAGCTGCAGCTCAGATTTGGCCTGAAGCCTGGGAACTTCCATATACCACAGGTGTGGCCATTTAAAAAAATAAAAATGAGTTCCCCCTTTGTGGCTTAGAGGTTAAGGAATCTGGCTAGCATCCATGAGGATGCAGGTTCGATCCCTGACCTTGCTCAGTGGGTTAAGGATCCAGTGTTGCCATGAGCTGTGGTGTAGGCCGGCAAGTACAGCCCTGATTAGACCCATAGCCTGGGAATTCCCATATGCTGTGGGTGCAGCCCTAAAAAAAAATAAGTAAAAAATCCTTAAGGCTTTTATTAAAATAGTCTGGTTGTCCTTTGAAAATATAATTGCCATTTCATACTGTGACAGTGTATGAAGTGACCATTTCTATTTTAAATGTTACTCGTTTAGTGGGTAAAGTATGGTATTTGGTTTAATCTTTTATCTCCATTATGTGGTGATGATTTTTTGTTGTTCCAATCACCTTTTGTGTCCTTGTCCCATTTTTTTATTGGTATTTACCAATAATAGTAAATGATGAAATAGTAGCAACAGCTGCAGCATCTATACTTGCTGTGTGCTAGGCACCATGTTCTATGTTTACCGTACCTTACTTCATTTACACCTCATACCTATCCTATGAGACAAGTACTATCAGTGATACCCATTTTATGATTGAAGAATCTGGTGTTTGAGGGATTGGCACTCCAAAGGGAAGTATGCTGCTCAAGTGGTTGACTTTGAAATTGAAACAGATGAATCGAAGCTGACTGTGAGGCCTCTGAGCTCTTAACCATTGGGATGTTTATTATTTTCATACATTCTTATATACAGTATTAAGGACTTGAATTGTTGTGGACAAATAATATGTATCGCACACATAAGGGCTTTATTATTATTGGGGTTTTTGTTGTTGTTGTTGTTGTTTTGGTCTTTTTGTCTTTTTTTAGGGCCGTACCCTGGGCACATGGAGGTTCCCAGGCTAGGGGTCTAATCAGAGCTGTAGCTGCTGGCCTATGCCACAGCTCTGAAAACACTGGATCCTTAACCCTCTGGGTGAGGCCAGGGATCAAACCCACAACTTCATGGTTCCTAGTTGCATTCGTATCCACTGCCCCATGATAGGAACGCCTGTACACATAAGATTTTTGTTTATGGTATGGGGACTTGGGGGTATGTTTGTGTACTTTTTAGGATGATCTCACCTTAAGGGTAGTTGCTGTTTTAAATGTGGACATGGCTTGATATGCGATTTGTAATCTACCCTTTCGATTAAAATTTTTTTTTTTGCTTTTTTTGGGGGGCCATGCTGCCGGCATATGGAGGTTCTCAGGCTAGGGGTCACATTGGAGCTACAGCTGCCGGCCACAGCCACAGCCACATCAGATCTGAGCTGTGTCTGTGACCTACACCACAGCTCATAGCAAAGCCAGGGATTGAACCTGCAACCTCATGGTTCCTAGTCGGTTTTGTTTCTGCTGCACGACTGGAACTCCAAAAAAACTTTTTTATTAGGCTTTATCTAAGCTAAGTTATTAAGGGTCCTTTCAAAACTAAATCAGGGTAGAGCTTTTCAGTGCACAGGACATAGGCAGAAAGGCTTCTCAGTTGAGATTGATCTTAGTATCATTGTTTCAAAGCTGATATATAACATGAAAAAAACTCACTGTTAAAGGAAAATTGTGTTAATCTTAATAAATTTTTAAAAATGACATGAGTGAGACTGCTCACAGTATTGGGAGGGATTGTTACTACAAGATTCAAAGTCTGAAATTTTCTTCAGGCTAGAACCAGAGACTGTAAATTAAAAATAAGAGTGTGAAATAGTATATGAACTGTAAAGCCCTGCACTTAACAATGAATTTTGTATGTGTTGACAATGCCAGCATTAGCAAGTATAGTAGTATCTGGATAGCATCCAGAATGTGTTCCACTCTTGAAAGAGTAACCAAATTTGGACTACTGTGTTCAAAGGGACATTGATAGGTTAAGTTGTATCTTATTTTTACAGAACATGGTCAGGTTAGGGAACAGTTTGAGAAGGATGTTTTAAGTCAAAGAAAAAATAATTTAGTTGCTGATGAATGGACATTAAAGAGAAGATCTAAGGGAGGAACTTAGATTCAGAATTGCGAATCTTTCCAGTTGATTTTGGTGACAATTTAAGAAACTTGACTGTTGACAGAAGGTGTTACAAGGGAATTTTAACATCCTTGGAAGAGCTTGGGGGCATTGAACTTTACGATTGGTTCTTTCCCTCATTGAGATTCTGTGAGTGTTTCCTTAAGGAACTTCTTTTTTAAATTTTCTGTTGCATTTCCTTACCCATTTATACTTTGATAGGAATAATCTTTTTCTTATAAAAAGATTAAAGTTTCCTATTAAAGGAAACTTAGGGAGTTCCCGTCGTGGCTCAGTAGTTAACGAATCCAACTAGGAACCATGAGGTTGCGGGTTCGATTGCTGGCCTTGCTCAGTGGGTTAGGGATCCGGCGTTGCCATGAGCTGTGGTGTAGGTCGCAGATGCAGCTTGGATCTGGTGTTGCTGTGGCTCTGGCGTAGGCCAGCAGCTACAGCTCCAATTCATTCCTAGCCTGGGAACCTCCATATGCCACGGGAGCAGCCCAAGAAAATGGCAGAAAGACAAAAAAAAAAGAAAAGGAAACTTAGAAGGAAACATGCAGATAAAGGAAATGTTTACAGCATCAGCACTCAAAGATGACCACTATTAATATTTTGTTGTTTTGATCCATTCTTCTCCAGTATGATAGCAATAGATGTACCTATACCTTATTTTTATTTAGTTTTATTTAATTTGGGGGGGGGGGGGTCGTCGCAACGTGGCATATGAAAGTTCCCAGGCTACAGGTTGAATCGGAGAGCTATAGCTGCTGGCCACAGCCACAGCATCTTGAGATCCGAGCTGCATCTGTGACCTAATCCACAGCTCAAGCAATGCCGGATCCCTGACCCACTGAGTGAGGCCAGGGATCGAACCAGATCCCTCATGGATACTAGTTGGATTCATTTCCACAGCGCCACAACCAGAACTCCTTGTTTCAGCCTCCCTATTCTTGTTCTGCTAACAGCTGTCTAAATTACCATGCTTGCTCTCTATATGTCTTTTTTCCTCCCAAATGATTTTAAAGTTACAGGCATGATACTTCACATGGGAATTTCAGTACAGCTGCATATCCTAAGAATAAAGATAATCTATATCATCAAAGTAGTTATCAAAGCAATTAAGACATTAATTTAATATTAACTCACATGTAGTCCACATTAGAATTCTCTAGTTTTCACAGAAACTGTCTCCTCCCCAATCTAGATTTCAAAATTCATACATTGCTTTCCTAATCTAGAAAAGGTCAACCGCTCTTTGAGGAGTTCCACCCAACCAGTATAATGTCCCCCACAATCTTGAAATTGTCTGATTATTTCCCTGTTGTATAGATTCAAGTCAAATATTTTACCGAGAATATCGTGTAGGTGGTGTATCTTATTTTGTCAAGTCAGGAAGCATATAATGTCAGATCACTTGGTTTAAGTGGTGACCCATGTATCTGTTATTAAGTAGTTTTTCTCTTTTATAATCAGTGAGCAATCTGTTGGGTAATACTTTGAAACCATGTAAGTAAACTCTTTCCTGCCCAAGAAGCGTTCGCCCAGTGCTTTTGGTGTACATTGACAGTTGTCTGAATCAATTATTTTTTCATTTTTTAAAAAAGTTTCATTGGCGTTCCTGTCGTGGCGCAGTGGTTAATGAATCCGACTAGGAACCATGAGGTTGCGGGTTCGATCCCTGCCCTTGCTCAGTGGGTTAACGACCCGGCGTTGCCATGAGCTGTGGTGTAGGTTGCAGACGCGGCTCGGATCCCGCGTTGCTCTGGCTCTGGCATAGGCTGGCAGCTACAGCTCCGATAGACCCCTAGCCTGGGAAACTCCATATGCCGCGGGAGCGGCCCAAGAAATAGCAAAAAGACAAAAAAAAAAGTTTCATTGAAGGATAGTTGACTTAAAATGTTGTTATACTTTCTCTGTAACAAAGTGATTTTGCTACACACGCACACCTGTCCGTTCTTGCTTTTTTTTTTTTTTTTTTTTGTCTTTTTAGGGCCACACCCATGTTATTCCCAGGCTAGGGGTCAAATCGTAAAAAGTGGTCTTGAGGTTTTTTTCACTATGCTTTCTTAAAATATGAATAAAATTTTTCATATTCACTTTTTTTTTAATTGCTGTATTTTTTCCTGTTACTCATACTTCTTGAGGATTGTTGAGTTTCATATTATGTGGGTTTTGACAATTGTGTATGTAATTTTACATTTAAATTTTGATTTATCTATAATTTCTTTTGGCATATAGAATGATATTAGCCCCCAGTTTTTTTTTTAGATGGCTATGTGGTATTGTTTATTGAATCATACATTTCCATTATTATTTATATCTTGAATATACTCAGTTTTAATTCTTGGACATGGTGGTCTTTACATGATACTCTTTACCTTGACATCATGACTGTGTTTTGATGAGTAATTAGCTTTGGGGGTGGAGTAAATTACAGTCCCTTGGTATCCTAGGGGAGTTGCTTCCAGAACCCTGGCAGATATAAAAATCTGAGGGTGCTAACGTCTCTTATATAAAATGGTGAGACATTTGCGAATAACCTGTGTATATCCTATCATGAACTTTAAATCATCTCTAGATCACTTATAATACCTAATGTAAATAATTGTGAATACAATGTAAATTTTATGTAAATGGTGTGCAGCAAATTCAGGTTTTATGTTTTGCAACTTTCCAGAACATTATTTCCCCTGAATATTTTTGATACGTGGTTAATTGGATCTACAGGTGCAAAATCCAGAGAGGTCATAACACTGGCCACCTGTTTGCAGATATGTGAGCAGTAGGAAAACAGTTTAGACCAGGTGCTGTTTCTCTAAGTAGGCAGAGAAATTTATTTACAGTATCTAAAAGGTACTGAGAAACTGTAAGAAATTGTGAAAGTGTGAAATAGGAAATCTTTGGACTCAGGAAGATTGCCATCTTTTTAAAAAAAATTGTCAGCTCATTGCTGCCATCTAGTGAAACTGTCCTTAAAATGCTTCAAAGAAAGGTGGGGAATAAAAGCATATTAGACATAACGGTGGTTGCAACTAAATTGAATTAAGTGTAGGGACTATTTTAGTTTTATGGGGTAATAACAAAGAGAAAATTCTAGGGTAGGGTTCTGAATTTCCTAGTCTGAGGTAAGTTATCTCCTTTGTTGTCTAGTTAGTATGATCTCACATTTGATAAGCCATACTGATGCCATCTTTTTTTATGGACCAATGGATTATGTTATATGAGTTAAGTATAATGTGAGTGGCCTGTAGAATAGGGTGAACAGGTAGAGGACTGATTAAGAAGGTCAGTAGAAACATCTTGTGGCTTTTATGCTTTCTGTTGTGTTCTCCCCCCATCACGCCCTCTTAAATAATTCCTGGGTAGAATACCGAACACAGTCTGAATGAGTGGCACTGCTTTGTCAAGTATTTATCTTCTGTCCCCTCAGTCTTCTTCCACTAAAGGTGGAGTTCTAATGACCAGGACATAAAAGCAAGAGAGCTGAAAGCTTGATTCCAATTATGAATTGATTTTCGCCTGGTTCCCAGCAAATTCCAGGAACTTCAAAACCTTTGTTTCTGTTTCTAGACCATTTGAAACGTGCGTCTCGTAATTGTCAGTACAGTCTGCCTTTCTCATCTTGCTATACTTCTTCCCAACACAATTTGCTTGAGATTTAACATGAAGTTAAAGGGAAATGGGACAGTCATTACAAACATTTCCCAAATTTGTAACTCGATTGACAATCCAAACTAGGTATGCCTCTTAAGAGAACAGAGAGTATGATAGATTGCTGAAACTTTAGAATGTACAGTTAGAAATAAAATTGACAGATTTGCTTGCACTCCAACCAGATGTAGTTTTTATTTGTATTTTGGTTTTAGGATATGAATGGGATGTTAGAAATGGGAATAGAAACACATTTCTGTATCCATGGATCTTACCATAAAAATCTCTTGTTGCATATGATCAACTTAAAACATGATCAAATGGGCACACAGATCCATAACTTAATATTCCTGGTTTAGATTCTTAGGCACTAGTCTTAGTAATCCTTTGATAATAAAAATTGTGGAAATGAGAACCTGACATAGAAAAAATATGCAAATACATGCATTTGTATCCATGAACTAGAGGTTTGAGTACTACCACCCAATAACCTCTAGTAAAACACTTGACCTTTTTTCCTTTGTCTGGAATTCTGCTTTTCTAGAAGCAGACTCATCTCCGCTGCTGAGTTAAACAGGATGCAGAGTAACCAGGGAACATAATAATTTGAGAAATCTTTTCCCTTTGGTTTTACTCTTGAAAAACAATTTTAAGAAACAGATTCTGTGTATTTTTTATTCTTGTACTTTTATTTATTTAAATGTTCTGTAGTGTTCAGTATTGAGTTTAAAAAAGAATGAATTTACTTAATGGTTTTGCTTAAAGGATATGACCAGAGTACATTCATCTTTGAGAATTTGTGGAGTATTTATGATGTATTTAACAGTGTTGTTAAGACTATTAGTTTATAAGTACATCTGATGTTTTCAAAGCATTTGAAAGGTTTAATAAAACCAATGTTTAAGGAACCTGGATTGTTATTTAAAAACAGTTGACTGACTTTATTTCCCCTCAAATACATTTCCTGAGTAGAAGTTAGATGCTTGATTTTTAAAATGGTGTTTTCCTAAAAACAAAACATTTCTTTCTTTTTTTTTTTGGCTTTTTAGGGCTGCACCTGCAGCATATGGAGATTCCCAGGCTAGGCATCAAATTAGAGCTACAGCTGCCAGCCTATGCCAGACCCACAGCAACGCCAGATCCTAGCCACAAATCTGCAAACTACACCACAGCTCACAGCAATGCCAGATCCTTAACCCACTGAGCAAGGCCAGGGATCAAACCCGCAACCTCATGGTTCCTAGTCAGCTTCGTTTCTGCTGTGCCGTGACAGGAACTCCCCTGCAGCTTGTATTTATTTCATTGAAGAAAATTGGGATAATATAAAAAACTATGAAGATGTTAACAATGAATTAACCAAAAGAGTACCCATGGAACAATATTTTTAAATATTTTTGCCCTTTTTTTCCTGAGTACATAGTTTTTATATAGGTAGTTTATTTGCCTCCAGTTATATATTACCCAATTGTGTATACTGCATTTTGATTTTTTTTCTTTTTTTTTCTTTTTAATGGCCTTACCAGCAGCATATGGAAGTTCCCAGGCTAGGGATTGAGTCCGCAGCACCAGATCCTTTAACCCACTGCAACAGGCCAGGCATTGAACTCACGCTGTCACAGCAACCCAAACTGCTGCAGTGGGATTCTTAATTAGTTAATGGCCACATCTGTGGCATATGGAAGTTCCTGGGCTAGGGGTTGAATCAAAGCTGCTGCTGCTGGCCTACTCCACAGCCACGCTAGATCCATGCATCTGCAACCTACACCAAAGCTTGTGGTAACACGGGATCTTAACCCACAGAGCAAGACCAGGGATCAGACCCTCATCTTCACAGATATTAGTTGGGTTTGTTACCACTGAGCCACAATGGGAAATTCCTCAAGTTTGTTTAATGAATAAGACTATACTATCTAGGGGTAAATGTTTAGGTGATATCATTTAGTACATTTTAAAAGAATTTTACTTTAAAATTAGGTGTTTTAGAGGGAAGAAAGGGATTGAGAAAGGAATGGTGTACATGGGGCTGCTGAGTTCGCTTTGAAATTTTACAGATCCTAAACTGCTCTAGCACCTTGAGGCTGTTTTACTGCAGTACCTTGTACTTACCCATTTTGGAGCAGACAAAACCTTCCCTGTTGGAACTGCTATTCCTAACATCACTTCCCTTTCCAGTAAATACTAGCTGGATATTTTGGGATTCTTCTATTTCTGGGTCTTTTAGACTCCCACAGTAATAGATACCATGCATGTTAGCTTGCATTTGGAGTTGATGGGGATGCCTTGACACCAAGTTTTGTTTTTGTTGAAACCTGGAGAGAGTTTTTCCAGTATTTGCTGTTATATTTATTGTTAGTGAAAAACATTTGCTGAAAAATAGTTTATATTTCCACTTATAATAATAGTAAACCCTAATAGCTAAGCAAAAATATTTGCAGCCAGTTAGACCTTTTAGTAGGTTTCAATTTTGATTCCTTGTTGTTCTAAGGCTTTCTGGCACTCCCACTTAATTGAAAGGTTGTTGATTCTCAGTAGCCACTGTGGTTAATTTTTTATTGCTTAGTCCAAAAAGACTATTTATAAAGATACAACTTAGAAACCAAAATAAAGATGAGCTGTTTTTTGAATTTCAGAAAGGATAGGAGGTAAAAGCTGTTGTTACAGCTTTAAAACCTGTATGCTTGTGAAATGACCAGTTGTTTTCAGGGTCAGAATGGTAGTGATCATATATAAATGTTTAATTTTTTTTTCTATGTGTTTGTGTATAAGACGTTTTTATGTAACCCATGAAAACTAGTTTGTCATTCTCTTGAGGATTGGAAAAATAATAGATATTGGACATTGGTATTTTTTGAGATTCTTCAGTACCTTTCAAAGGGATACATGAGAAATAATCTTAAGTATGTTAACTCAGAATCTAAGGTGCATCCATTTAAACCAGGTTTAACGTTGGTTGGAGAGGGGAGGAGCAGTGGACTGATTAAAAGCTAAAGAATTTTGGAGTTACCTGGTGGCCTAATGGCTAAGGATTTGGCATTGCCAGTGCTACTAGCCTGGGACCTGGGCATGCCTGGGACATAGCCAAAAAAAAAAAAAATGGCTAAAGAATGTCAAAACATCTTTACTTTGGAGTTCTCTTGTGACTCAGCAGGTTGAGGATCCATTGTCCAATGTTGTCACTGCAGCAGCTTGGGTTGCTACTCTGGTGTGGATGCGACCCCCCAAAAAATCTTTTTTTTTTCTTCTTTCTTTTTCTTTTTATAGCCGCCGCACCTGTAGCATATGGAAGTTCCTGGGCTAGGGGTTGAATCAGAGCTGCAGCTTGTGGCAACACCAGATCCTTTAACCCAAGGCCAGGGATCAAACTCACATCCTCACAGACATAGTGTCAGGTTCTTAATCCACTGAGCTACAATGGGAATTCCAAAATATATCTTCACTTTGGAAGACCTAAAATGATAGTATGAATCTCTGGGTAATTATAATAGGATTCTGCCTCCATGACAGACATAAAGGTAATTTTTGTTTTGAAACAGTGTGAGGAAAGTTGTATTTTTTTCCGTAGTTCTCTGGGTCCTTTGATTCATGCAGTGTTCTACTTGCTAGTTTTATCATCATCACCATCCAGTATTATTAAATATCTTGGTTATAGTTTGTAATATATTCTCACACAAAAAGTGAAGAGTCATTGCTTTCTGTAAAAAGGTTGTATTGATACTTAAGATACATATCTATGGCATATTATAAATTAGTTGAAGTACCTGGAAATAGATTACTTCCAGAGTGAGTGAATTGCTTCTATTTATTGCTTTTGTATAATAAAGTTAATTATATGTAAAGGGTAGAGTGTCAGTTGTCCACATTCATCTAGCTCAAGATTAGTTTGTGGGCAGAATTTGGGGGCATGAGTGAGCTCATTTTAGTAAAAGCAGTGTGCAAGAAGTAGAGTTATTGTTGGCAAGGAATGGTTAAGTTAGTGTGACTCGGAAGGTGAAAAACAAGGAGAAATTTAGAGTTTATGGGGTTCTAATTTGCTTGAGGACTTTAAAACAGGGAGATCACTTGGAATTAATAATGTCCAAGAAGATCGTGTTGCCCCTAGTCTGTGAAGAAGATTCCCTCTTCCCAGCCCCCTTGAAGTGATAGTCTAGCAAGAATATACTAAAGAAGAGTGAAATTCTATAAGGATGTATTCAGGTGCCATAGTCTTTGAATAGTAATACACTTGCTGCTGTGAGATCCTTTTAGTTGACTTATATTTAGGTAGTCATGATGGTTCAGAGTAAGTTTTTAATCAATGATTATTTTGTTTTTAGCATCTTTTCACCTGAATGCATTTTTTTTCCTTTCAGTTTTTCGGCTTTGTGAATTACCTTATCATCAAAGACAATGGCCAGCAACGTTACCAACAAGACAGATCCTCGCTCCATGAATTCCCGTGTATTCATTGGGAATCTCAATACTCTTGTGGTCAAGAAATCTGATGTGGAGGCAATCTTCTCAAATATGGCAAAATCGTGGGTTGCTCTGTTCATAAGGGCTTTGCCTTCGTTCAGTACGTTAATGAGAGAAATGCTCGAGCTGCTGTTGCAGGAGAGGATGGCCGAATGATTGCTGGCCAGGTTTTAGGTAAGGTCTGGGTTGAATGTATTTTTCATTGATTATAGAGTCTTTCTGTTCGGTTCTCTCTTTCTCTTCCTCTTTCTCCATAAAGCTAACAATCTGGTATTAGTTCTGCATGTTACGACTGGCATCAACTTAATCAAAATGTTAGGTTTATAATAGACTTTACTTATTGGGTTATTTTGTGTGGTAGAGACCAATTAACCCTTAGTTGGTAGTTTTGACTTTGGGGGAGGGGGAGATGGGAATGATATTTCATAAGATACTATTGCTACCTAAATTGCTGTCCTTCCAGTCACAGTGGAATGGGTGAAGACAGTGCTCAGTCATGTGCTCTGGAGTCCAATTGTTTGGCTCTACTTTGGAGCCTCACAACTATGTGTGTTGGGTAGCATATGTAGTTTATCTGAGCCTTAATTTTTCTCATTTGTTAAAACAAAGATAGTAGTACCCTCCGTTTATTATCTCTTACCTGAGGCAGTGACACTGTGGTGGTCTAAAGAATTTAGGTAAATTGAGAGGATGATTCATAAGAAGCTTCTAATTGAGCATGTTACATTCAGTAAAAGTTACTGTTAAATCTGTTTTAGTACCATAAACTCTGATTATGTTGTTTTAGATATTAGTTCCCCTAATAGGTGTCAGCTCTGATTTAGCATGTTCAAGTTTTGAGAAAAGAGATATGCTCAAAGATAGTTTATATTCTAAACTTTAAATCTCATATATTAAGACTATTAGAACACATAAGTATGTTCCTGATGATTGTAGAACTTCATCTCCTTGAATAGCTTTGTAATTGCTTGTCAGCTTCTAGGATTTCATGTCAGTAATAGTAATTTTGATATAGCTTGTATTTTCTTGGGTATGAATATCAGAGAATCTAACAGGTTTGTAAAGCAAGTCAGTTTCTTTTTAATTTTTATGAAAAAACAGAGGTGTCTTTGAGTACCATAGACTGGCTATTTCCACTGTTGATAATACATCATTTGCCAATTTAACGAATTGTTTACTTCAGATTTATGGTTTGTAGAAATTCATAATTAAAATGAGGTCTTAAATTTTGTTTGAATATTCTGGCAGTGGCTTAAATTTTCATTTTGTTTTCAGAATTTTCAGGAGTTTGTATTTATTCACTTTTAAAATGTAAATGTAGAGCACATTTAAAGTCCAACTTCATTTTCTACTCGCCTTTTTCTCTTCAGGTTGGAGTGAATTTTTTACCCCTTTAAGTGTTTCTATGTTGGTATTTCTCTCTAATACAACTTAAAACTTCAGCATTCCGTAATGATTATAATCTTTAGTAAATTTTTACAACAGATCACATTGTACAGAATATTTTGTTTGCTTTTTGCTTTTTAGGGCTGCACCCACAACATACAGAAGTTCCCAGGCTAGAAGTCTAATTGGAGTTATAGCTGCCCTCCTATACCACAGCCACAGCAATTCAGGATCTGAGGTGCAACTGTGACTCAAATTACAGCTCACAGCAACGCTAGATCCCTGACCCACTGAGCAGGGCCAGGGATTGAACCCGCATCCTCATGGATACTAGTCAGATTCCTTTCTGCTGTGCCACAATGGGAACTCCCTGCCAGAGTAATTTGAAAACTTCAGTACACACCTAGTATATAAGGACTTTTAAACAAAATGCAAACCACATGCCCTTATCACACACAAAATTCATAGTGATTATTTAATACCATCTAATATTCAGTCCATATTCAGATTTCTTCCTCTCTTGTCTCAAACTTTTTATCATAACATTTAATTTGTTGAATTAATGTTCATAGTAAAAGAATTGGGGTGAAACTCATTTTAATAATGTATTTTATGTAACTATCCCATAATCATATAAAAATATGATTGGAGTTCTTTACATTCTTTTTTCATACAAAGTCTTTGAAGTCAGTGTGTATATTTCACTACAATTTATCTGAATTCACATTCAGTACATTTAAGATGCTCCATAGCCACATGTGGCTTAGCAGGCTTATTGTCTGGGGCTGTGCAGATCTAGACGCTTGATTCGATTCAGAGTCTATTTATTTAGGTGAAAATATTTCATAGATAATGTTATGTATTTTGTATTGTATCACATCAGGTAACCTAACATTGTTGTCCCATTTTTAGTGATGTTAAAAATTTGTGGGTTCAAGTTTTACACCATGATCCATTCATGGTAAAAACTTACCCATCAATTTTTCACCTTAGGATGATCATCCATTGATGACCATTGCTTAGGTATTTCATTGGGGCTTGCAAAAGCGTAGTTTATTATCTGTAGTTTTTCTGTAATGAACTACTCATAATTTGGGTTTTTCTAAAATATTGGTTACATTGGAAAGTCAGAATAAATCTTTCAGATTTTGATGTAATTGATAGTTTAGCATTCTTTAAATACAGTCATTGCTTTAGTTTAGTATCATGAATTTGGGTATTTCAAATTGATATGTTTCAATCCATTGCAAATCATTCTTTGGAGTTCATAATATTTCATCTTTGGCCAGTGGGTCAGGTTGGTTCCTGTGTCCTTCAGACCTTACTCTTACAATACTGCATTACTTTTGGGCACCATAAGGTATTCTAGATCTTATGGTATACTTCTTGATCTATCCGAGAGTTTGTCCCTTTTTCCTAAGAGCCTTGGCTCCTTTTAATGGGAGTAAGAAATCACTTCCTATATATTAGGGGTGTTTATTATTGCTGAATTTTATTTGCATCTGGTTAATTGCAATGGATAGAATGAGGGACACTTTTTATTTTTAAGAAAACATATATTTTTATGAGTGCTTTGTGCCACAGTTTTAAAATAGCCATATTTTTACCAAAATTAAGATTACCAGGAATTCCCGTTGTGGCTCAGCTGTAACGAACCCGACTAGTATCCATTAGGATGCAGGTTTGATCCCCAACCTCGCTTAGTGGCAAAGGAGCCAGCATTGCCATGACTTGTGGTGTAGATCGTGGGCATGGCTTGTATCCCCTGTTGCTTGCTCTTGGCTGTTGCTGTGGCTGGCAGCTGCAGCTCCCATTTGATCCCTAGCCTTGCAACTTACATATGCTACAAATTTGGCCCTAAAAAGCAAAAAAAAAAAAAAAAAAGATTATCAAGTGCTATTTTAGATTTGATTTTTGTTTTATTAGTATCTTCTATTTTGGATATTAACTTAGTACAGTTTTCCCTTGATTAAATAACACATTTGAACTGCACAGATCCACTTCCATGACTTTGCTCTGCTTTGTTTTGTTTTCCTTCCAACAAATATATATTACAAGAATTTTGGTTGAATCCCCTAATGTGGAACCATGGATATGGAGGTTAGACTATAAAGTTATATACAGATTTTCAACCCCTACATTGTTCAAGGATCACTGTACTATAGTTTAGAATCACATGAAATAATTCTATAAGGCTATGTATAATCAACTTGAAACATTTTAGTTCTATTTCATTTTATTGCATTTAAGAACTTTTTAAAAATTCTCTTTAGGTTTAAAAAATCTTACTGATTATAAAGTCTAAGTTAAAAATCAAATGAGTTTAGTGAATGAAGAACTCTGAAGGTTATAGATGTAGTTTGGAGAGCTAGCTAGCTTTTGGCTAATTGGCTTTTGACAAATGCTCTCTTTTGTTAGAATAAGAGGGAGAACATGAACTAGTTGGTAGGCAGTGGGAGGCAGGATAAGTAAAGTAGCTGGCCACTTTGGCATAGGTGTTTTAAAAATTATGTTGTATATGGAAACTAGGATTTTTTTCTTTTGCTTCATTTCCTTTTTCTTGGGGTGTGTATGCATGATGTAAAGGTCATTTACCTAAGCAATTTGTATAATACTAATTTTTTTTTTTAATGTGACTTTACAGCTTACCCTATTTGCAAGAATAAAAATTTTCCTTTGGGTATAATTTGAGGGTACCATGCATGCTTCAACCAGATTAATTCATGAACTGCCGTATGTTTTTATCTCTGAAGCCATTTACTCATTAATATATTTGTCTGTGCTAATTTTAAATGCACAAAATCATTTCTGGAAAAGCAACTGTTGGTCATTGATTTTTTTCCTTTGATAGTAACTAAGTGAGCAGAGTGGGTGCCCTCTGAAGGTGAGAGTTTCATTAAAATTCAAGCTGAGGGAGGATAGTACCAAAGACAAACTTAATTAGTTGTATATAACAGACACCTTATTGGTACAGAATGAAGGACAAAGGAATAGAAGATTTAAGCCTAACCTTGTAAAAATTCTTGGGGCCTTTTTTATATGATAAAGACGAGATACATAGTTTGACCTTTGTTACTTTATATGGCTATGTACACTTTTAAAAGTTATAGTTTGAGACATGCCCCACCCCTCCCCAACAGAGTTGTCATTAAAGGTTTTTTGTTTTTTGCTTTTTCAGATATTAATCTGGCTGCAGAGCCAAAGTGAACCGAGGAAAGGCAGGTGTGAAACGATCTGCAGCGGAGATGTACGGGTCAGTACCAGAACACCCTTCTCCGTCCCCTCTACTCAGGTCCGGAACTTTATTATTTATAACTGCATTGTGTCCATCAGTGGGCATCTTCTCTATCTGTTTTCTGGATGTGGGGAGGGTTAACTGTAGTATGTTTTAATATGTGTGAAAGTAATGCTTTATTGATTTGTTTTGATGAACCTCTTTTACCCCCATTTCCCAGAGAATTATTAGAATTCCCTGAGATTTTTTTACTGTTAAAAATGGTTTGGTATTTAAAGCATAAATTATTGTCCTTCAATAAGAGTTATTCAGTGTCTAAGAAGCTGAGGGAGGGAGTATAGAAAAGGAAGGAGGATGGCATAAGAATGTTCAATTTACTGTTGTATTTTTCTGTGTTCTTATTTTAGCTATTATGTTGTATGTTGATATTGTAGCAATCTTTTGTCTAAATTTGCATTTGCCACTGCATGTCCAGTAGCCTAAAGTGGTTAGAATTAGTGAACTATTGTTTAATGATTGGGCATTAGTCCATGCTAATCTTTTGATCTATTTGTGGTTGGTTTAGTGTGGGGTTTTTGATTTTTGTTTTTTCCCATCTGCTGTTGTAAATTTACATCAACAGCTCCAAATTAATCTTCTTTGGTATTTATTTTTCAGCTCCTCTTTTGACTTGGACTATGACTTTCAACGGGATTATTATGACAGGTATGTTTAAAATGTTTTGTCCGTTCCAATAAGAAACTATCTAGAACCATTTTATTTTTCTAATTCATAGTAATAAATGTTCCATTTTGTAGTAATAAATTTTTCAAAGGCCTTTCTGCCAGAATATAATGAAAAATACCTTCCCCAAAATTGTCAGAGGTACACTAGATAAGAGTGGTGTTTGTAATTTCAGGGCATATGTAGACATGACCATTATTTTCTGGACTAATGCTTTCTTTTTTTCAGTCATTTTTGGCCTCCCTGTGGGATATGGAGCCATTGGGCCAGGGATCAGATCAGAGCCACAGTCACAACCTAAGCCACAGCTGTGGCAACGCTGAATCCCTAAACCACTCTGTTAGGCCAGGAATCAGACCCACTTCCTAGTAGCTCCCAAGTCTCCACCAGTCCCTTTGCACCACAGCCAGAGCTCCTGATGCTTTTTTCTTGACAAGTCAGTTTCCTTTTTGTTTTAATTTGTATGCCACATAAAAGTGAGGACTGACTTGCCTAAGAATGAAATGAGATTTAATTAGTAGTACCCTATTCTCTTTATTGAATTTGCTATTGCATATTTGCCACTTGGCTTTACATTGTAGGAAATTACTGCAAACTATAAAAAATATTCCCTAACCTTAAAAGTCTAATAGTCTCCTTTGAGCAGACCCATCAATAGAGGGTACCATAAGCATATATAATGAATTAACAATACAAATTGCTTTAGGAGTTAATGTTGAAGTGTTAAGATTTGTGTGCTGATAATACAGTTGTAAAAGGAAGGGAGATTGGACTGTAATGATTATTTTGCCTTCAGAATGGCATTCATTTTGAAAAAGTAAGAAATAAAATTGGGAGATGAGTTGGATAGGGATAAGTTATGGATGGCTTTGAATGATGGATTTAGACCTGATAAAGGAATTAGTCATTGAAGAATGGCCTGATTTTTTAAAAAAATTAGTATACTATTGGCATCCTGATGACATTACTGTTCATGAATGTTAAGGAAACACATTTATTTGTTTAAATTATGCATTGTTTGTATGGAAGTCTATGGCGCATACTCGTTCTTTAGATTTGGTGAGATATCAGTATACTTTCTTTGTTATTTTCATGTTAAACTCCAATATACGAGTCATTAGTATTTTAAGTTAATATATATGTAAGAATTCCAGTTAGGGTCAGCCTCTGCTTTTGGAATAAAAGTAATACCTTTTTGATTTGGGAGTATTTCACGAAAGAGAAACATTTGAACTAAGTTGATCAATCATGCCACGGGAATTGGATAAAGAAATTAAGTCAGCTGGAAAATCATGAGCAAAGACCTGAAGGTATACTTGTGTGTTTGAGAAATACCACATAGGCAATAGTAGCTAGTCAATAAAAGGCCAGAAAATAAGGCTGGAAAATAGTTTGGATGTAAATTGTTACAGGTCCTTGAATGCCATATTAAAAAGTTGTGGGATTTGAGTCTCATGCATTGTCAAAATCGTTATTTCAGCGTTTCCATTGTGATTCAGTGGGTTTAAGCGCCTGCCCACTGAGGTGCAGTATCTGTGAGGATGCAGGTTCAATTCATAGGCCTTGCTCAGTGGGTTTAGAATACAGTATAGGCCTGCAGCTGCAGTTCTGATTAGATCCCCTAGCCTGGGAACCTCCATATAAAAAAGGAAAAAAAGTATTTCTTAGAGATTTCTTTAGATTTCTGTGTTGGGATACATTTTGAAAGCTCTGATTTTTGCACTGTGAAAATAGTAAAATGTAAAAATACCAGACCTTAATAGTTGAGAAAACATATTTTCTTACCTACTGAAAACTTGGTTACTGGTTGAGTGACTTGAAGGCACTGAGACTTAGTGGGTTTGAAGCAGCTTACCTTTACCCTTTCTGCACACAGGAATTTCTTGGCCACATTTTATTCATGCCCAGTTACATCTGTAGGGATTCTTATACATCTAGTCTAGGTAAACCCCTTAAGTATTGATGTATTTTTTTTTCTCTAAGTTTTACTATTATCTTGGTGAGGCAGTGAGATTTGACCATCCTTATTGTCATACTCTAATTTGGAAAAAGTTTTTTTTAATTGAGGAATTTCAAAATTGAGTAAAAGAGATAAGACAGGTAAAGGAATACTGAAAACATTTAGATGCTTGCAAAAATATCTTCAGATTTCTTAGCGCTGCTCCCTGGTCTTAAAAATTGGTGGCAACACCACTGTTGGCCACACTCTAGTTTCTCAGGAGGCAAGAGAATACCTTTAGGTGTTCTCTGTATTATTGCTTGATATTACAGAGTGTCAGTGAAAAGTAATGTCTTTTACCTTCCATTCTAAAGTCAACCAATAGAAAAGAATTCTGATGACTGATGGAGTAACCAAATAGTAATTGATAAAGAGCTCATTCAGATTTATACTGAGGTCTAGTGGAAACTGAACATACTCAGTTAAGAATGGAAAAACTATAGGAGTTCCCGTCGTGGCTCAGTGGTTAATGAATCTGACCAGGAACCATGAGGTTGCAGGTTTGATCCCTTTTCCTTGCTCAGTGGGTTAAGGATCCGGCATTGCCGTGAGATGTGGTGTAGGTTGCAGACGCGGCTTGGATCCCACATTGCTGCGGCTTGGATCCCACGTTCCTGTGGCTCTGGTGTAGGCCGGTGGCTACAGCTCCGATTGGACCCCTAGCCTGGGAACAGCCCAAGAAATAGCAAAAAGACAAAAAATAAAATAAAAAAGAATGGAAAACTACTCAGGCAAATGGTATTAATTTCCTCTCAGAAGTCATCCTGAAGATGATGCTTTATTCACAAGATTAAGATATTTATTATCCTACTTAGTAACCTCCTAGATCAATTATGTTAGATTCTTTTTAAAAGAAGTTGAAAGATTTACTTTGAGATGTGCTGAAAACTCTTAAAAACATGAAATTCACATGAATATTTCAAGACATAAATTTGGCATTTCTGCTACCTATTGGCAACCTATATGGAGCAGAGAAAAGAAAAGCTGAAGAATCCAAAGACTTAATCACTCAGCAGGAAAGGTTACGACCAGAATCATAGGTATCATCTCAGTTTTCTTATCCCTAAAAGGGAAATAATAATGCCTACTAATAGAGTTGTTATGAAGACTAAAATATGGAAGATAATTACATTATAAATAACCTTCACATATTGTTAAGCTATCAGATACTATCAGTCAAGAATTCCCGATCTTGGGAGTTCTCTTCTGGCACAGTGGGTTAAGAATCTGGGTTTTTTCCCCTGCTGTGGCCATGGGTTCCATCCCTAACTTGGAGGCTTCCACATGCCATGGGTGTGGCCAAAAATTTTTTAAATTTCCAATCTTTTTAGAGCATGAAGATTAAAATCTCCTAAAGTTACTGAAAATTATACTTCTGAAATACTATTTTATTAGCCCTATTAACACTGTCACACATTAAAACATCAAATTGAAGGGAATCATGGCTAGCCTACCATTCTTTCCCACAAAAACTAACATCTCTAGCATAATTTGGGGGTCTTTATGTGCGACAAAAGTCTTCTAAATTAATGCATAGTGAAGTGCAAGGCAGGTGGAAAAGGTAACCATCATATTCCTTAAACTAATATTTGAGCCCTGGGAGTTCCCATCATGGCTCAGCGGAAACGAATCTGACTAGGAACCATGAGGTGGTGGGTTCGATCCCTGGCCTGGATCAGTGGGTTAAGTATCCAGCATTGCCATGAGCTATGGTGTAGGTTGCAGATGCGGCTCGGATCTGGCCGCGTTGCTGTGGCTTTGGCGCAGGCCAGCAGCAACAGGTCTGATTAGACCCCTAGCCTGGGAGCCTCCATATGCCACAGGTGTGGCCCTAAAAAGACCAAAAATAAAAATAAATAAATAAAATAAAAATAAAAATTTTTAAAAATTAAAAAAAAAAACATAATAAGAGGAGTTCCCGTCGTGGCGCAGTGGTTAATGAATCTGACTAGGAACCATGAGGTTGCAGGTTCAGTCCCTGGCCTTGCTCAGTGGGTTAAGGATCCGGCATTGCCATGAGCTGTGGTGTAGGTTGCAGACTCGGCTCGGCTCGGATCATACGTTGCTGTGGCTGTGGTATAAGCCGGTGGCTACAGCTGTGATTCAACCCCTAGCCTGGGAACCTCCATATGCTGAGGGAGCCGCCCAAGAAATGGAAAAAAAAAAAAAATTTGAGCCCATAGTTTGTTGTAGGCACACAGAGTTTAGGCTTTGAGTTAATAAGTCAAAAAATAGAGAATATGGGAGTTCCCGTCGTGGCGCAGTGGTTAACGAATCCAACTAGGAACCATGAGGTTGCGGGTTCAGTCCCTGCCCTTGCTCAGTGGGTGAACGATCTGGCGTTGCCGTGAGCTGTGGTGTAGGTTGCAGACGCGGCTCGGATCCTGCGTTGCTGTGGCTCTGGCGTAGGCCGGTGGCTACAGCTCCGATTAGACCCCTAGCCTGGGAACCTCCATATGCCGCGGGAGTGGCCCAAGAAATAGCAACAACAACAACAACAGCAAAAAAGACAAAAAGACAAAAAAAAATAGAGAATATGGATTGGAGCCCATCCCCAACCCCCCTCTTGTTGGTGTTAAGAAGAGCCCGCTCCCCTCGCCCCCCCGCGGCCATACACATGGCCAAGGAACTCACACCACAGCAGTGACATCACTGGATCCTTAACCTGCTGAGCCACTAGGGAACTCCTAGATGAGCTCTCTTTGGGGCTTCCTCCTCTTCCAATTTTCTGATGTCCCTGGGCAACAATGGACCTGAGAGATGGGGTTTATGTATGTGTATGAAGAAAGAGTACATAAAATATTTAGGTTTTAGAGAATTGGGTAAAACCATCTGCTTGGAAAGGCATGTGATTCAGAGAACAAGAAGATTCTTGGCTGCCTGAAAAAGCCTTTTTTATTTTTATTTATTTATTTTTTTTGTCTTTTTGCCATTTCTTGGGCCTCTCCCGCGGCATATGGAGGTTTGTTAACCCACTGAGCAAGGGCAGGGATGGAACCCACAACCTCATGGTTCCTAGTTGGATTCGTTAACCACTGCACCACAACGGGAACTCCAAGAGATGCCTTTTTAGCTTTTCACTTTAGGTGACATTTACATGTCATTTTAGGCATAGGATGAAATTTGCATTTGCTCAGCCTTTCTATTGGTTGTATCTTTCATGTTGTAGTTGTCAAAAAGACTTCAGTATAATTATACTTTGAACATAAATATGATATTATTGGACTTAAATTTTTGACAATAATATATTTTATTTAGCATTCATTTGGGACAGTTTTCTCATTTTATTGTGTCCTGGACACTTGTTGAGTATGTGGGAGATGTTTATTTGAAAGAGAAGTGTTTGAGTCTAATCAGAATCTGCTCTTTTAGGAATATACATCAGGACATTTTCCATCTATTTATACTTTATCAAGCTCCTAAATTTCTTTTTTCTTTTTTTAAAACTAGCTTTATTGAGATGTAATTCATTTTAAAGTGTACAGTTAATGGAGTTCCTGTCATGGCGCAGTGGACATGGAACCATGAGGTTTCAGGTTTGTTCCCTGGCCTCTCAGTGGGTTAAGAATCCGCTATTGCTGTGAGCTGTAGTGTGGGTCGCAAATGAGACTCAGATCTGACTGACTTTGCTGTGGTGTGGGCCAGCAGCTGTAGCTCTGATTAGACCCCTAGCCTGGGAACCTCCATATGCCATGGGTGTGACCCTAAAAGGCAAATAAATAAAGTGTACAGTTGAATTTATATATTCATAATTTTGCAGTCATGACCATGATCTGATTTTGGAACATTTTCGTCACCCCCAAAATAAACAACTTACTGGCAATTGCTCCTTACTCTTCCTCTATTCTAAGGCCTAGCAACCGCTAATCCATTTTCTACCTACAGATTTGCCTATTGTGGAAATTTCATGTCAGTGGAATCATGTGACATGTGTCTTTTGTGACCAGTTTTTTATGGTTCATCCATGTATTATTAGTACTTTATTCCTTTTTATTGTTGGTTTGAGATGTTTCCACATTTTTAATAATGCTCCTCTGAACATTGGTGTACACATTTTTGCATAGGCGTATATTTTCATTTTTCTTGGGTATGTACCTCAAGGTAGAATTGCTGGGTCTTATGATAATTCTGTGTTTAACTTTTAGAGGAATTGCCATTATGTCTTCCAAAGCAGCAATACCATTTTATATTTCCATCCACCATGTATGAGGGTTCTAATTCTCCACATCCTTGCCAACATTTGTTCTGTTTTGTATCTTGGTTATTTAAGTTATTCTGGTGTGGGGATTATTTTATTATAGTTTTGATTTGCATTTTCTTTAATGCTGATGTTGAGTTTGTGTGTGCTGATTGGCTCTTTATCTTTAGAGAAATGTTTTCTGATCCTTTGCCCAATTTTATATTGGGTAAAACATTTTTGTATATTCTGGATGTAATAACCGATATTATCATTTTTGAAGTTTATTACTCTTTAGTTTTCTATGGTTTCACCATTTTGCTTTGTGATCACAGATATGTAACTATCAGTTTATACTAAGGACGTTAGCTGGTTTGTAAGGATTATGGTTTTGTTACAGGCTTGTGAAATTATAGAATTATCTAAGCTCTCTTTGAAAATAATTTATTAGTTAGTAGGTAGATGTCTGTGGAAGGAATAAACTAGGACAGCACTGGCCAAATAGAACTCTGTATATAGGGGCTATCAATTCCTGTTCTTTGTAAGTAGCAATGCATGTGTTGTTCCTCAACCTTGTTCATTGTTCTTTGGGCAAGGTAGCAATAACCTCTTTTGTTTTGTTTTTTCCTATAGTTAAAAAATCGTTATTTAGTTAAAATTTGACAATTTGGGTGTCCCTAAATATTGAATGATCCTATGCAACATACTGGTTTGCCGTTTAGTCCCTTCATCCTTTACATCAGCAGTACTTGATGTTTTAATCTTGACTATCATCCCAGATAATCTATATCCTTAGTGGACCCTAAAGCCAATTTGAAGAAATTTGAGGACCTTAACGTACAACTATGCAAATTTACCTTGGTAATTAGCACTGCATTAGCAAAGCAAGTGTAAGTTAATACTTGTATACAGTTTGTCTTTTCCTATACTCATTGAGGCAAGCTTGTGGAAGGGTGCCTTCAAATAATGTTCAGAAATTGTCTCTTATTTTAGAAATAAAACACATTGTAAGGATTTCACCAATTGATTTAAAGCACAACGTCAAGAATTCCAGCTACATCATGGAAGTGGGTTTGGGTGTCTATTTGACATGACGTAGTTTCATATTTACATTTCAATGTAAACCTGAATTGTTACATAGACATTTTTAGCACTTTTCCCTTATGTAATTAAAGTCAGTAGTCTATTCACTTGTAAAATAGAGCTTAGAGAAAAATATATACTACAAAATTACATGTTGTAGGGTGAACTTTTGGTCTGTTTGTATTGGGGGGGGCCACACTGTGGTGGATGGAAGTTCCCAGGTTAGGGGTCAAATTGGAGTTACAGCTGCAGGCCTACACCACAGACGCAGCAGTGCAGGATTCCAAGCCTCATCTTCGACTTATACCATGACTCACGGCAACACCGGATCCGTAAGCCACTGAGCAAGGCCAGGGCTCAAACCTGTGTCCTTATGAATCTGAATCCCAGTTGGGTTCATTACTACTGAGCCACAACAGGAACTCCAAACTTTTGGGTTTTATTTTATTTTTTCGGATTTTTAGGGCCGTTCCTGCGGAATATGGAGGCTCCCTGGCTAGGGGTCCAATCGGGGCTGTAGCGACCAGCCTACGCCAGAGCCACAGCAACGCCAGATCCTTAACTTGCTGAGCAAGGCCAGGGGTGGAACCTGCATCCTCATGGATACTAGTCAGATTCGTTTGCACTGAGCCAAGATAGGAACTCCCGAACTTTTGGTTTTTAATAAGAATTTGTCCCAAAAGATTGTAAGCCATAGTC
Organism: Phacochoerus africanus; assembly: GCF_016906955.1. NCBI lineage: Eukaryota > Metazoa > Chordata > Mammalia > Artiodactyla > Suidae > Phacochoerus > Phacochoerus africanus. The sequence continues at coordinate 79,165,428 of NC_062552.1, forward strand.
TTTAAGATAATTTTATTTTGTGTAAAGTCAAGAAATACATTTAAAATAAAAGATGCCAATTTTTGAAGGCCTTGATTGTTGAACGTATTCATGAGTATCAGTAGTTGATATTCTGCTTATGCAATGTAATGCTTCAATTCACACAAGGCCAAAGTAAATAAATTTTAATCTTGACAGTCATAAAGTCCTTTTCTTCAAAAAGTGTACAGCATAATGTTGTACAAGAGATGTGTTCTGAAGTTTTACTCTGGATGATGATATATCAGGAAACTTAACATTGAAGTTAATTTTAGCAGACAATTAAATTCAGCAGAGAGTCTCAGGCATTCTAAGCCCAAAAGTATAGTAGCCTATAGAATAAATCACTTTTTGAGGAAAATCAAAAGTAATCAGGAAATTTCATCTTGAAAACTTTTCTGTTGTAGAGGAAAAATAATGGAGTTGAAGGAAAAATACTTCCTAATCCCTGAATGAAATTATAATGGGATTGCATGTTTAAACTGAATTTGATAAATCAGAATTATTCTGGGGAGGAGTATTCTTAAGGTAGTTCTCACCTATAATTTACTTCATATTGTGGCATTTGTTTTTTATTCACATTTTTTGTAGGCAACAATATGTAAAATTAGTTGGTTTCCAGAATTTGATAATTAACATGACTTAAAATTATTTCTTATCGAAATTTTTAAGAGAAGAAACAGCTATTGTACATTAAATATATTTAAGAGAATATAGATTTTTACTAATGCTATATTATAGTTGTTTCTGCTTTGGTAGTGATTGAAATATATTGTTAATCAGGCTTTTTGTGACCCAAAGAAGATCACTGTTACATCCAGTCATTTAAAAGCTTGCCTTTGAAAACCTATACATTTAATAATACCTTGTAATGCTTATATTTTAGCTTAGATTAAGATGGAGATTTTGTCTTAATCTGTTTAGATTATTAGCTAGCTAATGTGTGTCCAGGAATGTTTTAATTTCTTTAAAATGGTCTTTTAATTGTCTTTTATTCTGATTAGATTATATACCAACATTCAGTGTCCAGATTTCTGACTTAGGGTATAGTCAGAATTCTTTTAGTGTTTAAGTACTTTTTCCTCTGGTAATAATGAAACTTTCATAAAGACTTTTTAATGACTTGGGCTTTATCATTAGGGGATCAGCAGCTATTGTGTTTGCCTCATGTGATTTACTATAGTTTTCTTGTAGGAATAATGGTTACTTAATTTGTAGTTGGTTCATGAAGCTGTTATACTGAGCTTCTTCCTATTATCTATCCCTTTGACCCTAAGGGTTATCACCGTATGTATGGTCTTTCTCTTTGTGTTTCTCCTCCTCATATTTTCACATTGATGCACTTTGGCATTTTACATGGAAAGGTCTATTTAATAAATTTCCTTAAACAGATCTTTGTGGGTTTTTGAAAGCCCATTTTTGCTTAAGCAGCAGTTCTGTGACAGTAAAAGTCCTTGAGCATTACCAGTTGATCTTTTTAAAATAGTTTTTTCTGGGAGTTCCTTGGTGGCCTAGCAGTTGAGGATCTGTGTTGTCACTGCTATGGCATGGGTAAATCCCTGGCCTAGGAACTTTTGCATGTGATAGGTACAGCACCCCCAGTTTTTTTCTTCAGAGAACTGGAGTGTTTGACTTCCCTTTGTGTTCATGAGGCCATTACCTAGATTCAAAATACAGGCTTTTTATGCATCATTTTTGCTATGGTGATTTACCCTGGTCAGATGAACTAGTATAGTTCAAAAGGAAATTCCAGTGCCATGAAGTATAGGGAATCTGGAATGGCTAGCTCGTTGGTTTGGAGACTAGTGCCAGTGAGAATGAGTGAGTTGGGAGGTAGGTTAGAGCTATAAATCCAACAGGGCTGGGGCATGTGCTGTTTCATGCCTAAAGATAAGGATAATTTATTTATTTTTTTAACCCCCAGAAGTTGTGTAAGGTGCAAAACATCATCACCTTACACAAAGAAAAGTAGTTTGTGAACTCTAATATTTTATAGTTTCTGAATTATTTTACATCAGAAAATTTTGGGCCAGAAGATGGAAAGCTCTATGTAAAAATGGAAGATAGTAGTGCAGTTACTCAGTATCTCTTGTGTTTATTTCTGTTAATTTCCATAAGTGGGTTAATACTAACAAATTAGCAATTCAGTTAATACATGTCTACTGAGAAGAAACCTCTACAGAAATGCTAAGGCAGTCCTAATTTCTGAATCATAAATTTTCTTATTTCCTGGGACTCAAACTTTTTCTTATTGGATCTTAAAATAAGACATATATGAGTGCTTTAATAATTTTTATCAGTCATTGATTCTTTGGCACATGGTAAATCATTATTATGCTGCAAGAGGAGTGGTGTTGGATGGTCAATGCTTAAAAACTGAGTGAAGATTAGTAGTAAGTCATTCCCTCACTTCTTTGGCAGTGTTCCTAGCATAGCCACTTATAGGAAAATATTAAAAATATTATCTTGTTAAAGTAGGGTGGAAACATTTTTATATTAAGGTAGGTAAGTTTTTTTTCCTACTGATATGTTTTACTTATGCTGTCATGGGTTTTTGTAAAATAACAGAATGAAGAGACTTTGTAGAACCGCTCTCCATGTTTTTGGTTGTATTTTGGATTTTCTCTTTATAAATGTTCAGAGTCAATACCAGGCCATCACTTTGGTGTATCTTTTTTTCCTCTTGGCCACACCATGGTATATGGATGTTCCTGAGCCAGGGATCAAATCCAAGCCTCAGCTACGGCAACACTGGATCCTTAACCTTCTGTCCCAGGCTGGGGGTGAAACCTGATCTGTCGCAAAGACAATGCCAGATCCTTAACCTGCTGCAACACAGTGGGAACTACACTTGGGTGTATATTTAGCAGTCACTGGGATTACTTGTCCAGGGGAAGCAGCAGTTGAGCAGTCAGTGATTTTTGAGAACTAAATGTGTGCTAGACACACTAGTGAATAGTGAACAAGATAAACAATATTTATTCTCTGTTGAAACTTTGAGTGGAGCTTATGCTGAATGTTAAAATTGATAGTGGTAGTGGTATTTATGCCCAGCTAATACATGAAATGCCTGTTTCTGTAGGCCAAAAATGGTTAATATTGGCCATTTTATTGGTTCAGTGTACTGTTACTAACTAACGGTAGTTACTTGTATGTTTCTGTGGTTAAAAAGATCAGGCAGGGGAGTTCCCGTCGTGGCACAGTGGTTAACGAATCCGACTAGGAACCATGAGGTTGCGGGTTCGGTCCCTGCCCTTGCTCAGTGGGTTAACGATCCGGCGTTGCCGTGAGCTGTGGTGTAGGTTGCGGACGCGGCTCGGATCCCACGTTGCTGTGGCTCTGGTGTAGGCCAGTGGCTACAGCTCTGATTCGACCCCTAGCCTGAGAATCTCCATATGCCTCTGGAGCGGCCCAAAGAAATAGCAAAAAGACAAAAAGAAAAAGGAAAAAAAGATCAGGCAGGATTTAGGTAACAAGAACTCTGTTTGCAGGCTTGGTTGAAAATAATGTTCTTTTGGAGTTCCCACTGTGGCACAGTGGGTTAAGAACTCAACTTCAATGGCTTGGTTCACTGTGGAGGCATGGGTTCAACTCCCTGGCTTGGTGCAGAGAGATTAAAAGATCTGGCATTGCTACAGCTGTGACATAGGTTGCAGCTGCAGTTTGGATTTGACCCCTGGTCCAGGAACTTCCATATGCTAAGGGTGTGGCCATATTTTAATGAAAAAAAGTAATGTTCTATTAAAACTGCCGTTGTACCATAGGAACCTTTATGTCCAATGCTTAAGGCAACCAACCATATTATTGGATGTGTGTGTGTATATATGTATTTTCTTGAAGGAAAGTGGCTGCAGTATTAAATATCAAAGAATAAAGAATTTTACTGGCCTTTTGAATTAAATTAGCAAAAAATTATTATTGTAAGGCAGTGGACAATATTTTACTATTTAATAAGGAGACTGTTTGAATCTTCCTGACTCAATTTTAGTGGTGAAGGAATTCTGTTTTCTTTTTCTCTAACAGGATGTACAGTTACCCAGCACGTGTTCCTCCTCCTCCTCCTATTGCTCGGGCTGTAGTGCCCTCAAAACGCCAGCGTGTATCAGGAAACACCTCACGAAGGGGCAAAAGTGGCTTCAATTCTAAGAGTGGACAGCGGGGATCATCTTCTAAGTCTGGAAAGTGTATGTATTGTCGCAGCTTTATGATTCTTATATTTCTTGTGTGTTGAAATAGGGAAATTAATGCAGTTAATAATCAGGTTTTGTACAAATGACTTTGGATAATCAAAATTATAAAAGGTGACAAATAGTGATTAAAGGGCCAACTCTAAACAACCTAACGCCTTGGTAATTTGAAAAAAAGTCATTCGATTTTAGAGAGTTGAAATACCTATTCATTGTATGAAATGTGTTGGTAAAACAGAACCGAAAATGCTTTAAAATAGAATTGAGGGTCTTTGGCTTGCCTTAATGTTAAGAATGCTGCTGCTAAGTGGATAGGCACATTAGATTCAGTTTTCAGCTTCCACCTAAAAGATCAAAGGTCCCTGTTAACTAGGACAATTTGGTACAGGCTCCATTTCCCTCCAGGGATCTCATGTTGGTTACTGTTGTATAGTCTAGGTGAAGAGTGTGTTTGAGTCTAATCTAGATTTTATTTGTATTAAAGTAAAAGGAGATGACCTTCAGGCCATTAAGAAGGAGTTGACCCAGATAAAACAAAAAGTGGATTCTCTACTGGAAAGCCTGGAAAAAATCGAAAAGGAACAGAGCAAACAAGGAGGTAAATAATGGTCCTACACTTGTTGGGTGTAAAGTAGGGTTAGTTACCTAAGATAGTTGAAAGTGTATGTTGGAGTAGTGGGATATAAAGCAGTTGATGAATTTGAAACTTGTGGAGTTTGAATTGGGAAGGGCATTTGTGTGGGAGGATTTAGACTTGTGCTGCATCTCTGTGATCATTAGTGGGGATTGTCTACATCCTGTGGACATTACTTGCCCCTAGACAGACTTGTCCTTCTCATCCCCAGTAGAGATGAAGAATGATAAGTCAGAAGAGGAGCAGAGCAGCAGCTCCCAGAAGAAAGATGAGACTAATGTGAAGATGGAGTCTGAGGGGGGTGCAGATGACTCTGCTGAGGAGGGGGACCTACTGGATGATGATGATAATGAAGATCGGGGGGATGACCAGGTGAAAACCACGGGAAAGGAAAGAAAGAGGTGGTGGAGGGGGGATCAGGGACACATGGAGTGCCTCTAACTCCATCCTATTTGTGTCTGTTTCTCACAGCTGGAGTTGATCAAGGATGATGAAAAAGAGGCTGAGGAAGGAGAGGATGACAGAGACAGCGCCAATGGCGAGGATGACTCTTAAGCACATAGTGGGGTTTAGAAATCTTGTCCCATTATTTCTTTACCTAGGCGCTTGTCTAAGATCAAAATTTTCACCAGATCCTCTCCCCTAGTATCTTCAGCACATGCTCACTGTTCTCCCCATCCTTGTCCTTCCCATGTTCATTAATTCATATTGCCCTGCGCCTAGTCCCATTTTCACTTCTTTGACGCTCCTGGTAGTTATGTTAAGTCTTACCCTGTAATTTTTGCTTTTAATTTTGATACCTCTTTATGACTTAACAATAAAAAGGATGTATCGTTTTTATTAACTGTCTCCAAAATAATCTGTTGTTATGCAGGGAGTACAGTTCTTTACATTCATACATGAGTTCAGTAGTTGCTTCCCTAACTGCAAAGGCAATCTCATTAGTTAAGTAGCACCTGAGAGCAGCTTTGAGTTAGAGGTATGTGTGTTATACCCCACATAAGAGTGCTGTGTGGGGCTGTTCAACACAAATGTAACAATGTATTTTTGTGAATGAGAGTTGGCATGTCAAATGCATCCTTTAGAAAAATAATTAGTGTAATAGTCTTAAGATTTGTTTTCTAAAGTTGATACTGTGGGTTATTTTTGTGAACAGCCTGATGTTTGGGACCTTTTTTCTCAAAATAAACAAGTCCTTATTAAACCAGGAATTTGGAGAAAAAATAAACACCCTGGTTTTTTATTTTTGTATTTTATAGTTGTTTACTTCAAATTCTTTGTTCCACAGCAGCTTCCACAAAACCCCTAGAGTGTACTACTAGATAATGTTTTTCTTTGAGTCATAACTACTCTGCATACCAACATACACAACTCAAATTGTTTTGTTGGGGTGGGAGTTGAATTAAGGAGACAAGTGACTTGTGGAGTGGAGATTGTTTTGCAAATATGGCTTTTAAATCCTGATGAAAAAGTTTGGGAACTACATTAAGCTGTTTTTGTCGGTGCTTTGTGGTCCAGTTAGCACCCTTTTGAGATTTTTTTATTGTGTGCTAAATTGTTCCATTTCTAAATAGAAGAGGCTCAAACATGTCAAGATTTTAGGAAAAGGTGAAACAACTGGAGAATGAAAGCTGTATTTTCAATTTTTGTTCTTTTGATTGCTATTTATAGCCCTAGTTACCATGTGGATTCTGAGTCTATGCCTCAGTGTTACTGAAAATAGGAGAGGTCTTTATTTTCTGGTCGTCTTTAGTCTATGTCTTCCTAAATAACTGTGAGGATGTAGAGTTATATGTTTATCTTACTTTTAATTAATTCAATCCATATAAACTAATTTTTGCCCCTTATGTTTTATACTTGAGTTTTTCCAGCAGAGCAGGATAGAAACATGGTTAATTTGAACTCTTATCACTCATACAAACCTTGGATTCCCCAGAAAGTTGCTGCTGTTTCATAGAATACAGCAAAGGAATTTTTATACAAGCTACTATGGGCAGAAATCACACCCTATTTATGAAGCTCTCATAAATCATTTTATAAAACAGGTGACAAAGAATAGAAAGGAGGGAGAGGCTAAACTGGACGACCCTTGAATCTCAAATCCATAGTATATAAGTAGCTTTTGTGTGATAATTTGGTCAAAAATACTTCTAATCTCCCTGTTTTCTGATTGTGTATGTTCATATGTTACACAAACTCATAACTCATGACAAGAAAATAAACTAGATACTAAGAGAAAGATGCTAATAAATGTGTTTGAGATTATGTTAGCCATCAGTATTTTAAAAGATAGGCTTGAACGTGTCTGTTTTTAAGTATTGATTTAAAAAAAAAAAATCTCTGGAAAAAGCCCTCTTAAGCTAGAGAAATGATTGTACACTCTCAGAAAAACTACACACACATGGGCATATGCACATGCATATAGGGTTACTGATAAAATACCTCAATACTAATTTGTCTTGAGGAAGAGTCATTTCATGCTGTAGGTCTCACACTACTATGAATTAAATTTCCTCATGTAACGAAGAACAGTACTCTGGGTGATCTATTCAGATCAATACTTTCAGTGCAGGCCCCTAGGCTAAAACTATAGAAAGTAAACATTTTTAAAATAGCATATTAAATATTTTTTGAAATCTGATCAAAGGCAGATATTATAGGCTTTCCCCCCCCCCCCCCCACAAGGCTAATATTCTTGAAGATCCTGTGATAGGTTTTTAGTCACTGTTACAGTGCCTAACCCCAGGAAATGAGACTAGAATAGGTTCAGTAGAAATTAAGAGACTGAATAGGCTTGGCAGTGCAAGTAAAGATGGAAAGTTTGACAGTTCTAGAATCAACTAATTGTTTAGAGAGAATTCTGGGTAACTTGACAGCCTCAAAGACAGGGGCTTTACAATAATGAGTGGAAGTAAGATTAAAAACAAAGTTGGGTGTAAAGTTTAGGATAATGGGTTTTTCTTTTTGTTTTTGTTTTTTTTGTTTGTTTTTTAGGGTCGTACCCTCGGCATATGGAGGTTCCCAGGCTAGGGGTCTAATCAGAGCTACAGCTGCTGGCCTCCGCCAGAGCCACAGCAACGCCAGATCCTTCCTTAACCCACTGAGCAAGGCCAGGGATCTAATCTGCAACCACATGGTTCCTAGTTGGATTCGTTTTCACTGCACCACCACGGGAACTCTGTATAATGGGTTTTCTTAATATGCCATGAAGTGTAAGAAAAGTGCCTTGGAAGCTTTTAAGCATTTCAGTCTCCAACAAAGATTGGAAAGCAAGAGAAATGTGGATGATTAAAAAGAAATCCCTTTTCAACATTTCTGATGGTACATAAATTTTAATTGGTAAACTGTTCTTTGGAACTCACTGGCTTAGGGTAGGTACTTTCTAATTTGCTGTTACCTCACCAGTTAAAGGAGCGAACTTAAAGACATCAAGTTGGAGTAGATGACAAATTTGGAATGCTTGAAAATGAGGGGGTTCCCAATGGGTTTCAGTTTGGAAACAGATTTGTGTCAGTCAATGCATGTTTTGAAGCCCATGTTTTATAGAGGGAACTAGATAGAAAAGGAAAGTAATAATGAAAACAAGAATATAGTAAATTGGAAGGGAATATGCTGAAGTCAAAGGATTGAGAGTAAACAGAAGGAGTAGTAGAACAAAAATAACTATTTGAGCCAATGGAGTGGACATAAAATATTAGTAAATCTACTGGACACCTTCACAGCAGTATATTCCAAAAAATAAGTAGCCAAGGAAAAGCCCCAAGGTTATGATATGGAAAGTAAAGAAGCAGGTGACAAACTATACTTCACAAGAAGTAGTGCTAACAACCCAGATGAAGTGATGGGATGGGATGTGTTGTGAAAATAGTTGGGGAATAGGAAATGGCTGTGTATTTAAAGAGATCAGTTCGAAATGTACTTTCTTCTGAGAATGTGTGGCTGGCCTGTGACAGCACTTGACTGGCCACTGATTTACTAATTTTATTTTTAGGAGAGAATCAAGAAGCGTCATTGATTGTGGCCTGAGAGAATGAAAAACTTAGCCACATAAATGTCCCTATTGACACTGACCTGCTATTTTATACAAGGAAAATTCAGCTGCACCAATAATCAAATGGGGTTTAAATTTCTGGACCTGAGTTGAGGTTACCTTGACCAAGAAAATGCATTTTAGTTGAATTTAGAGGGATCAAAGAAAAAGTAGTAGTACCCTGATTACTTGAGGAAACCAATTAACAGTAGTAAACAGTTTCCTGGTGGTTCAGCAAGTTAAGGATCAGTGCTATCACTGCTGTGGTTCACAGTTCAGTCCCTTTGCCTGGGAACCTTTGCATGCTGTAGGTGCAGCCAATAAGAAAATTAAAATAACCTAATTGTAAATAAAGTTGGTGACATATGTTTTTTAAAAAATCAGTGGTAAATAGATGTGACATAGAAATGACAGTGATTAGTAAATTTTATATATAATATGCAGAGTGGGGATACTAAATAAAGAACCTCACTTTATCGATGCTGTACCTCAGAACAAATTTATACTAGGGTGTTTATTTGACTAATAAGGGGCACTGTGTTGGAGAACTTTTAGTGTTTGGGATAAAGTAAAAATTAGCCAATTAAATTCTGTAACGAAATGTTCCATTGTGGCTCAGTGGATTAAGGACCTGACATCTCTGAGGATTCATGTTTGATCCCTGGGCTGGCTCAGTTAAGGATCCATCATTACCATAAGCTATGGCATAGGCTGCAGCTGTAGCTCTTATCCATTCCCTGGCCCAGGAACCCAAATGCCACAGGTGTGGCCCTAAAGAGAAAGAAGGAAAAAAACTTTAGCGAAAAGGCTGGATATAGATGTATAGCTGACTGGGATGACAGAATTCCAAATGTTTAGAGAGGAGACTAAACTAGGGGTTTTGAAAATTTAAAGTTATTCCAAGAATTTTTGTTAATAAAATTAATCTTAACTGAATTAAAGTAAATCAAGGAGAAGGCCTCAAAACTTGTAGTTGCATTAGTAACTTTCAAGTTTGAAAAAATTAGAACCTCAGTTATGGAAACCCCAGGACCTGTTTACAAAGTGTTGAAGAATTAAAGCTCTTTTGTGAGCTAGAGTGGCACTCTGCCCCCACCACTTAAATTAGAACTACAAAACATAGGAAGAGGGGAGAGATACTATAATGTGGAATATGCAAAACAAATTAAAAACCAGTAGTTAACAGGAAAGAGTTGTAGCCAAGATGAATGGGGAATAAGAAAGTACTGTACAGTCCAGTAGAACTTTCTGTGATGATGGAAATGTTTTATCACACCGTATCATACCAATATGGTATCCCTGTGGCTGAGCCCTTGAATTGTGGCTAGTGTGATAGGAATTGGATTTTGTTATTTTTAATTTAAATAGCCACATATTATATGTGACTGCCTTATTAGGGTAGTATTAGATAATACCAAGCAGTTTCTAAATAAGTACAGATACTGATTACAAACTCAAACTTATATGCACAAATGTGACTTTCCAAGATGGTTCATGTCCTATATTCATTGAAAATAAATTATTCTCAGGCTCTGTAGACACTAACACTGAAACTTACCTAGAACATCCCTATTCCCTAACATGGAGTATTTCCCTAGCATGAGAACATCTGCAACTGCAGGACTGGTCCATGTTGCTCACACCTCCATTTAGCAATGTCTCTTGCAGGATAAAATACATTTAAGTTGGAACCAATCTTGTCAGTTGGGTGGCCTGAGGCTCAAAGCAGATACTATCATTTACAGAGTTGTATAGCCACTCAGCATAATGCTACAAAGGCTTTTAACATGTACAATCTTACTTGATTATTGCACAATCCTTTTACATGTATATGGAAGTGGTGATTGCCATGTTTCAATAATTTTGAAAGAGGTTATAGCTATTAAGTGGTGGTGCCAACCTTGCAATCTGTTATCTAAACATCCATGGATTTCCTACCTTAGGAAAGGGGATGGTATCTTTGAACACACATCCTGAATCCTTCAAAGTGACAGAACTGTTTCCAAACTATAGTAACATACTTTGAGCACCTCCTCTCTTAAACTTAACAAAAGAGGAAAAAATATCCTCACCATTTTTCTTTCCATTCTGGTCATTGAGCGGTTTGTGAACTAATCATTGGAAAAGCAGAATAACTGAAAAATGCCAAGGAGCTGAAATTCTGCTGTTTTGTGCTACATGCTTGGGCTTTAGAAATGTAGCAAATATACAGAAAATACATTTTCTCCCACCCATTTTCTTAGCTCCTTCTGGGACAACCCAGAACCTCTATTTTAAACCATTTCCACCCCCAAACAACATAAACTTTACAACTGTCTTGTTAAGAAGTTATTATTTGTCAGGATAATACAATGACTGCATGACTTTGATTCTGTACCTTGAGAGTTACATGACTCATAAGGAGCATCTGGCCATTGCAAGGGCATCCTAAAAAACATCCTCTCCCAAAAGGACTTGATGTGAAAGGGGATGGATGACACAGGAAAACCCTCACAAGCCACAATAATGAATTGCTGGTGTGGCTATAAGACATGAATGGAGGGGGATGGTAGGTGGGAGGTGAACCTGCTTATTTCCACGTTGGTCCTTTGTTAATAGCTGTACTAGTTCTCATCTAAACTTGGAAGTCTTATTGTGGACTTTGATGCCTTTTTTTTTTTTTTTTTTGGCCTGTTTTGTCCCTGCCTTGAGGGATGCTTGCTCCAAAGAGTTACAAATGAGAAACTTCAGGGACCCTCTTGGCCCTACTGGAAGAAATTACCCTAACCAGAGAGCTGGACCAGATGGTCTGCTAAATAGCTCGCAAGAGCCAGCTGCCAGCCCAGCCTTACCCACAATAATATTCCTCTCCCTGCTTGGAATCTGTGTTAAATTTTTTATTAGTTTCTTCATCCAGGCAAATCTGTTCCTCGTCCAGAATTTTATATGTACTCTAAACAAAAGCTGTTTGGTAGCAGCAGCTAGGTCATTCCCAAGGTCTCAGAAGTCGCTGAGGTTTAGTTGCCAGGAAGTTATGCTGTGGTGGTCTGCACTGTCCTTGCCAGGTCCCCCATCCTGGACTGACCCTTGGTGTTTTTTTCAGCTAGAGGTGTTCCAACTCTCTCTGCCAAAGGCAGAGAGAGAAACAGCCTTTGATAGCATCTACTCCCCCAGGGGCAGTCCTAGCAGCATTCTTACTTTCTGTTTTCTCATGACACCTTTGGAGTCAGCCTTAGAGTTTGCTGTCCAGTGTTTTCATTCCCTCTTAGCTGGGCATACAATCCTGATCCATTCTATAGGGTCCAGCAAATACTTTCATACAAACCTGGGGCCCTACCGTCTCTCCCTCAGCTTGGGATCAGGCAGCACTCCTGAAATGCTGTTTTGTCCTCCTAAGCATCCACCTGGGTGTAAGTATATACATCTTTCCTTCAAAATATTAACACCCCTAGCAGAATCCCTCACCTCCCAAGGATTCTGCAGCCTTCATGCAAATGACTCGAAGATTCATTTCTCCTAAATCTCTACAGACTTCAGGGAGCTTGTCTTAGCTTTGATGTATCTGGAGTTTTGTTTCAACTTTTCCCATCAAGATGGCAGCCTCCTGCCTGCCCTCTGTTTTTCATTTTGCCTTCCTTGTAATGCCCTTGGGTGTTTTTCCTTCACTGATGATTCCATAGTTATGTTCCCCCCCCCCTTTTTTTGGCAACAATCTTCAATTCTTTCCTTAAGTATTATGGTACTTAGCATCTTGAGACTATCCCAGACACAATTTGGTTGCAACATGGCCACACCTTTTTTTTTTCCCCTAAGGACATGTGCTAGTGAAGCAATAACCAAGGCTAACAATGTGAATGCTTCTGTATCTAGCCGTTGTAAATGCATGATTGATTTGCTCTGTTCAGAAATAAAGATGACACACCATATTTTTAATAGCTGCTGTTAAAATGTAGGTGCCTCCTAAATATCTGCTCAGTCGTTTTATTCTTCTCTATCTTGACTGCTACCATCCCAGTCCAAGCAACCATCACCTTGCAGCTGGCTTACTCAGTACCCTCTACCCTCCTATATACCCACATCCACTGTGATCCTTTTCCAATCCCATCTCCACACATCAGCCATAGTGATCTTTTCAAAACACACGTATAATCATGGCACTTCTCACCTTAACACACACATGCACACACACACACACACCAGCAGCTTCACTTCTTGCCCTTAGGGTAATGACAAAACAACACAGTATACACATGGGCAAAAATGGTCTTCCCTTGCCCATCTCTCTAGCCTCTACCACATGCTCCCTGCGCTTTGCCTCTTCCAACCATGTGGGACTTAACTTTGTCTCTCTTTCTCCCCATGCTCTTCCCTTCTGCCTTTACCCATTTGTCCCTAGTTGATTTCCATTTGTCCTTAGAGTTTAGCACAAGTGTCACTCTAGGAATCCTCCCTACCTTTCCTAAGTAGACCAATAGGCTTTCATAGAGCCAAGAATCGCTTTGTAGTCACACTCATCAATTTATATGATTACTTGATTAATAAGTTTTTCTTATTATCAGGAACCACATCTATTTATTAGTGTTCACCAGTATATCCCAAGTGCTTAACATAGTGTCTGAATCACAAATATATGTTGAATGAATGAATGGGGAAGGGAAAGGAAGAAGGTGAAAGAGGATTAGCCCTGAGTGAGGCAGTCTTGGAAACAGCAGGAATGCTAAAGCAAGGGTGAAGAACTGACTCTTCACAACACACCTGAGGAATGCTGTTAATGCCTGTGCCTGTCTCAAGGAGGTGCTTTCCTAACGGGTGAATTTCGGTGCCTTTGCTTCTGTTATGTTTCCCAACTCCAATGTCAGCCTCCAACAAATCCCTCAATAATTGTGTCTGATGCCAAGGATAAGAGAGAAAGCTCATTATCCAGAAAGATAGATATGCCCACTGCAATGAACCTTTAAGTCCAACTCCCTTACATAGCCCACTCTCCACTTGGTGAGCAGCTCACCTACCCCTCAACACCTGCGTTCTTTAATTTTTAAAATTAAAGTGTACATATATACTATAAAATGCATACATTTTAAGCATTCAGCTTAAGGAAGATTTGCAAAGTGAAATCTGCGCTCTGATCAGGATATGGGACATTCGTTACCAGTACATCAGTGCCCCCTCCAATTATTACACTGCTAGGTAACCATTATTTTGACTTTTATCACCATAGATAGGTTTTGTCTATTTTAGAACTACATGTAGGTGGAATAGTATTGTGGAAATTTGGGCTCCCCTTGCAAGAACACTTTAATGCAGTGGTTTATTTTGGGGATGATTCCAGAAGACGTACTGATAACGTGGCAAGAGTGAGACAGTTAAGGAGGAAAATTCAATATGAAGGTATGTTACTGAGACTGGATACATAATGCTTCCCAGAACTGTCTGATGGGTGGGAGAAGAGGAGGCTAGAATATTTAGCCACTGGCTCCCGTTCCCCATCGACTGAAGGATGCCACAAAGGGTTTAACTTCTATTTAATTCTGGGCTGTAACTGATCTCAGTAGGCTCTGGCAACAATGAACGGCATTTGGATTGTTTTTGTTTGGGATAATACTGCTGTGAACATTCTTGTACATTTTTGAGAACATGTACACATTTCTGGGTATATAATTGGGTGGAATTGCTGGGTCACATAGTATGAGTATATTTAGCTTTAACAGATACTGCCAAACACTTTCCAAAGTGTACTACTATATGTTCCTACTAGCTGTAAATGAAATTTTCAGTTACTCCACATCCTTGCCAACTTGATATTGTCAGGTTTTTTAATGAGTGTGTAGCGGTATCTCCCTTTGCCTTTTGGTAAACTTTGAAGTATAATTTACATGCAGAAAAGTACACAAATTATGTGCATACCTGTTACTTTTCACACACTGAACACACACCAGCTAGAAATCAAAAACTGGAAAATCACCAACACTACAGCCCCATGCAAGGGTGCCCTCTTCCCATCACTATGCCACCATTCCAGGAACATTATCCTGACACCATAGATTCTTTTTGTCTGATTTTGGAACTTTAAATAAATGGAATAATGTATTATGTAGTTTTGTGTGTGTCTGGCTTTTTGATTCAACATTATGTGTGCAATTCATCTATATTGTTGCATGTTGTAGTTCATACTGTTGTATAGTATTATGTTGTAAAAATATACCACAGTTTATTCACTCTGTGAATAGGCATTTGGACTGTTTTCTTCAATTTTGGCTATTATGAATAAAGCTGTTATGAACATTCTAGAGCATGTTTTTTGAACATATGTATTTATTTCTGCTGATTATGACACTAAGAATGAAATTACTGGGATAAAGAGTATTCCCCACACCCTTGCCTACCTGCTATTTACTGACAAATTTTAAAGGTGCCTAGTGGTATCCTGTTAAAAAAAAATTTACCTTTAAAAAAAAACCTTTAACGTTGGAATAATGTTAAATTTACAGAAAAGTTGCAAAGACAGTGCAGAGAACTCCTTGTATATCTCTCATCAAGTTTCCCCTGCAGTTAAATTAACATCCTGACGCTACGGTGGCACATTTGTCAAAACGAAGAAACCAACACTGGTACATTACTATTAAACTGCAGACCTTATTCAGATTTCACCAGTTTTTACATGTGTGTGTGTTCCCGCACAATTTTGCCACATGTGTAAATTCATGTAGCCATCACCACAGTCGACAGAAAGGACTATCCCATCATCACAAAGGAACCTTTGTACTATTTATTGTCACATCATGTCCTGCCCCCCCATCCTCTACTACCATCCCTAGCCACTGGAAACCACTAATCTGTTCTTCATCACTATAATTTTGGCATTTTAAGAAGTTATTTAAATGGCATCATACAGTATGTAACTTTTTGAGATGGCTCTTCCCCACCCTACAGCATAATGCTCTTGAATTCCATTCAAGTTGTTACATGTATCAGTAATTATTTCTTCTTATTGCTGTGGATGTACCAGTTTGTTTATTCATCTGTTGAAGAACATTGGGATTTTTTTTTTCAGTTTGGAGCTATTACAAATAGAATTGCTATGAATATTTGTGTGTCAGTTTTTGTGGGCATTTTGTGGTGGTTGCTGAATAGTACGGTAAGTATGTTTAGTTTTATAGGAAACTGCCAAACTATTTCCAAGAGATGCTGTATTATTTTACATTCCCACTGACAATGTATGAGATCCAGTTTCTCTGCATTCTTGCCAGGATTTGGAATTGTCACTAGATTTATTTTCTCTTTTCTAGTAGTTATGCAGTAGTTTTCTGTTTTGTTTTGTAGTTTTTGTTTGTTTGTCTTTTTGCCATTTCTGGAGGTTCCCAGGCTAGGGGTCTAATCAGAGCTGTAGCCACCAGCCTACGCCAGAGCCACAGCAACGCAGGATCCAAGCCACGTCTGCAACCTACACCACAGCTCACAGCAATGCCAGATCATTAACCCACTGAGCAATGGCAGGGATGGAACCCACAACCTCATGGTTCCTAGTCGGATTCGTTAACCACTGCAACCGAGACAGGAACTCCTGTTTTGTAGTTTTGTTTGCTTGTTTGTATTTCCCTAATGGCTCATGATGTTAACCATCTTTTTGTGTACTAGCCATATATCCCTCTGGCAAAATATCCTCTCATGTTTTTATCCAGTTTATAACTGGATTCTTTTTAAACTGCTTAGATTTGAGAGTTCTTTATATGTACTAGATATAGGTCCTTTGTTTAGATGGTTTGCAGATATTTTCCTCCAGTCTGTAGCTTGTCTTTACATCTTAACAGAAACTTGTACAACAAAGGTTTATATTTTTAATCAAAAATTGATTAGTTTTAAGTCCAATTAATCAATTTTTTATTTTATGATCATGCTTTTTTAGTGTCATTTTCTAAGAATTCTTCACCAAGACCTAGATTCTGAAAATTTTCTCCTATGTTTTTCTCTAAAAAGTTTATTTTTTATGTTTAAATCTCTGACCAATTTTGTTATTTTTTTGTATTAAGATGTGAGGTTAAATTGAAGGATGTTTTTGTTATTTGTTTACCTCTGGCTATTCAGTTACTCCAGCATCATTTGTTGAAAGACTGTCCTTCCTCCATTAAATTGCTTTTGTACCTTTGTCAAAAAGCAATTGAGGGAGTTCCTGTCATGGCTCAGTGGCAATAACACTGACTAGTATCCATGAGGACACAGGTTCAATTCCTGGCCTTGCTCAGTGGGTTTAAGGATCCAGCATTCCTGTGGCTGTGGTGTAGGCTGGCAGCTGCGCTCCAATTGGACCCCTAGTCCTGGGAACTTCCATATGCTGCCGGTGCGGCCCTAAAAAGAAAAAAAAAGTAATTGAGCATACTTGCGTGGGTCTATTTCTGGGTTCTCTATTTTATTTCATCGATTAATGTACTTATCCATTTATCCATATCATACTTTTGTTGACTGTAGCTATACAGAAAGTCTTAAGGTTGTGTAGAATAATTTCTTCCACTTTATTCTTTTATTTTTTCAAACTTGTTTTAGTTATTTCTTTTGTTTGTTTTTGGCTGTGCCCACAGCATATGCAAGTTTCTGGGCCAGGGATCAAACTTATAACACAGCAGTAACCAAAGCCACAGCACTGACAAGACTGGATGCTTAACCTGCTTAGCCACAGGGAACTGCTAGCTATTTCCTTTGCATTTCCATGTACATTTTAGAATATGCTTGTCTGTATGTTAAAATTTTTAATTGGATTGTGATATGAAATATGTTAAATCCATAGATCAATTTGAGGAGAACTGACATCTTTACATGTTGAGTCCTTTACATGTTGAGTCATGAACATGGTATGACTTTCAGTTTGTTTACATCTTTTATTTCTTTCATCAGTATTTTATAGTTTTAAGCATATAGCAAAGCAGATTCTGTACAGGTTTTGCTAAATTTACATTTAATTATTTTGGAGCAATTGCAAATGTTATTATATTTTAAATTCAGTTTCTACAGTTCATTGCTAGTATACAGAAATACAGTTCATTTTTATATCTTGATCTTAAGTCTTGTATCTTGAAACCTTTCTGAACTCTCTTATTCTAGGAGGTTTTTGTTTGTAACTTTATCAAGAAATCAATTTTCTCAGTTCATTGAGAATTTTATAGATTCTTCTGTCTAGACAGTCATGTCATCTGCAAATAGGGATTTTCTTCCTTTATAATATGTATGTCTTTTGTTTCCTTTTCTTGCTTTTTTGCGCTGGCTAGGATTTCTAGTACTATATACTTTGATGCATACATAAGGCTGGTAAGAGCAGACATCCTTGCTTTGTTCTCAGTTTTAGGAGGAAGAAATACTCAGTCTTTTACCTCAAGTATGATGTTAGCTGTAGGTTTTTAACAGATGCTTTTTTATCAGGTTGAGATAATTCCCCCCTATTTCTAACTTGCTGAAAGTGTTTTTTGTTTGTTTGTTAGTTTGTTTTTTGTTTTTGTTTTTTTTCATCTATTACCTACAGCACAGCTCATGGCAACGCCAGATCCTTGACCCACTGAGCAGGGCCAAGGATTGAACCTGAATCTTCATGGATATTAGTTGGGTTCATTACCCCTGAGCCACAATAGGAAATCCAAGGATTTTTTTCTTTTTGTCTTTTTGCTATTTCTTGGGCCGCTCCCCCAGCATATGGAGGTTCCCAGGCTAGGGGTCAAATCAGAGCTGTAGCCTCCAGCCTACGCCAGAACCACAGCAACTCGGGATCCCAGCCGCATCTGCGACCTACACCACAGCTTATGGGCAACGTCGGATCGTTAACCCACTGAGCAATGGCAGGGACCGAACCCGCAACCTCATGGTTCCTAGTCGGATTCGTTAACCACTGCGCTACGACGACGGGAACTCCCCAAGGATCTTTTTAAAACTAGGAACTCAGGGAGTTCCCATCGTGGCTCAGCAGTTAACGAACCCAACTAGCACCCACGAGGATGAGAGTTTGATTCCTGGCCTCCCTCACTCAGTGGGTTAAGGATCTGTGAGCTGTGGTGTAGATCACAGACATGGATCAGATCCCAAGTTGCTGTGGCTCTGGCACAGGCCAGCGGCTATGGCTCTGATTCGACCCCTAGCCTGGGAATCTCCATATGCCGTGCATGTGGCCCTAAA
This sequence comes from Phacochoerus africanus, assembly GCF_016906955.1. NCBI lineage: Eukaryota > Metazoa > Chordata > Mammalia > Artiodactyla > Suidae > Phacochoerus > Phacochoerus africanus. The sequence continues at coordinate 79,184,428 of NC_062552.1, forward strand.
AGACAAAAAAGACAAAAGAAAAAACAAAAACAAAAACAAAAAAACCCTAGGAACTCAGTTATCTATTTTGTCTATTTTGTATTGGGTGATTTTAGTCATTTCTCATTTTTTAGGAATTGATCCATTTTATTTGAGTTGTTGAATTTATTTGTGTAGAGTTTTTGACCTATTCTCTTACTATCCTTTTAATGTTTGTGGGTTCTGTAGTGGCCAGTTTTCATCCTTAATGTTGGTATCTGTATCTTCTCTCTTTTCCTTTATACATGTTGCTAGAGGTTTATCAGATCGTTGATCTATTCAAAGAGCCTTTTTTTGGTTCAATTTTCTTTTCCTATTTTCAATTTCATTGATTTCTGCTCTTATCTTTATTATTCCCCTCCTGTTTTGCTTTTTTTTTAGGGCCACACTTGCAGGATATGGAGGTTCCCAGGCTAGGGGTCTAATCGGAGCTACAGCTGCCAGCCTATACCACAGACACAGCAACACCAGATCCCCGCTACATCTACGACCTACACCACAGCCCATGGAAATACCAGATCCTTAACCTACTGATCAAGGCCAGGGGTGGAACCTGTGTTCTCGTGGATACTAATTAACCACTGAGCCATGACGGGAACTCCTCAAGAGCATAATGTTTTCAAGGTTCATCTATGTTGCAGATTGTGTCAGAATTTCCTTGCTTTTTTTTTTTTTTTTTTAGGCATATGGAGGCATATGGAGGTTCCCAGGCTAGGGGTCAAATCAGAGCTGTAGCCACTGGCCTACACCACAGCAACGCCAGACCTGAGCCGCATCCAAGACTTACACCACAGCTCATGGCAACGCTGGATCCTTAACCCACTGAGCGAGGCCAGGGGTGGAACCTGCAACCTCATGGATATAAGTCAGATTCATTTCCCCCTGAGCCATGACAGGAACTCCAGAATTTCTTTGCTTTTTAAATCTAAATAATATTCATTGTATGTTGTAAGGTGTTTTCTAACACTAAATATGTTTATGTTTCTTTTCTAGTACCAACTAATTCATTCTAATTCTCCACCCTCATCTGGGTGTCCAACAATTCAATTTAATTCTGACAGTAACTCCTGGAGTTGGTGCAGACACTACAGGTTAAGGACCTAGTTCTGCATGACTGCCCCAATTTCAAACCCCAGCTGCAGAGAGTGGTACCCAAATTAACCACTCTCTGCCTGGCCCACACACATCTTTACACATTTATCTGTCAGTGGTCATCCAGGTTGCTTCCATGTCTTGGCTATTGTGAATAGTGCTGCTATGAACATCAGGGTGCATGTATCTTTTCAAATTAGATTTTTCTCCAGATACATACCCAGGACTGTGATTGCAGGATCATATGGTAACTCTATTTTTACTTGTTTAAGGAAGTTCCATACCATTCTCCATAGTGGCTACAGCAATTTGCATTCCTACTAACAATGTAGAAGAGTTTCCTTTTCTCCACATCTCCTCCAGCATTTAATTTTTGTAGGCTTTTAATGATGGCCATTCTGACTGGTGTGATACCTCATCATAGCTTTGATTTGCACTTCTCTAATAGTTAGCAATATTGAAAATATTTTCATGTGTCTGTTGGCTATCTGGATGTCTTTGCAGAAATGTCTATTTAGGTCTTCTGCCCATTTTTTGATTGGGTTGTTTGTTTGACAGTAAACATATAAGCTGCCTGTATATTTTGGAAATTAATCCCTTGTTGGTGGCATTGTTTGAAAATATTTTTCCCCTAGTCCATAGGTTGTTTTTTCATTTTGTTTGTGGTTTCCTTTGCTGTGCAAAAGCTTTTAGGCTGAATTAGGTCCAATTTGTTTATTTTTGTTTTTATTTCCATTAATCTATGAGATGTAGCCAAAAAAATATTGCTGTGATTTATGTCAAAGTGTTCTGCCTATGTTCTCCTTTAAGAGTTTTATAGTATCTTGTCTTACATTTAGGTCTTTAATCCATTTTGAATGTATTTTTGCATATGATGTTAGAGAATGTTCTAATTTCATTTTTACATGAGCTGTCCAATTTTCCTAGCAATTGGACAGCTTTTGGAGTACAGGTCTTTTGCCTCCTTAGTTAGGTATATTCCTAGGTTCATATTACCACTTTTTAAAATCCATCTATCAATGGACACTGGTTTGCTACTACCTATTGACTATTGTGAATAATGCTCTATGAACATGGATGCACAAATATCCAAGTTTCTGCTTTCACTTTTTTGAGGTTTATACTTTGAAGTAAAATTGCTTGATCATATGGGAATTCTTTTTTTTTCTTTGCTTTTTAGGGCTGCACTTGCCACATGTGGAAATTCCCAGGATAGGGATTGAATCAGAGCTGCAGCTGCTGGCCTATGCCACAACAATACAATGCCAGATCCTAGCCACATCTTTGACCAACACCACAACTCAGAGAAACGCTGGATCCTTAACCCACTGATTGAGGCCAGAGATCGAATCCACATTCTCAAGGATACTAGTTGGAATCGTTTCCACTGCACCACAATGGGAACTCCCATATGGGAATTTTGTTTAATTGTTTTAGGCATTTTTGCATTTTCACATTCTCCACAGTGGCGTCACCATTTTAAATTCCCACCAGAAATGCACAAATGTTCAAATTTCTCCACATCCTACCAACACTTGTTTTTTTCTCTCTTTTTTTTTTGTTAATAGTCTAATAGATCTGATGTGGTATCTCAATGTGGTTTTAATTTGCATTTCCCTAGTGATTAATGGTGTTGAGCATTTTTCCTGTGCTTATTGGACATTTTTATATGTTCTTTGGAGTAATATCTATTCATATCCTTGGTTCATTTTTAAATTGAGCCATTTGTTTTATTTTTGGTATAGGAGTCCTTTATAAATTTTGGATATCAATTCCTTATTTGAACAGAAGTTGTCCAACTCAGTGTTGAATCAAAATTTTGACAGAGGTCAACCCTGCTTTGTTCCCGATCCTGGGGAGAAAGCTTTTACTATTTATTGGATTTTAATAAAGTCAATAAATATGATGTTTGCTGTAAGGTGTTTGTATTTATAGTTTGTTAGATTAAGAATACTCTTTTTATCATTAGCTTGCAAAGATTTTTAAAATATCATGAGTGGATATGGAATTTCATCACATGCTTACTCTCCATCAATTGTAAAAAACATATTTTTATATGTTTATTTTGAATTTAAATCAATTTCTCATTCCTAAAATAAATGGAATTTGATGTACTATTTATTTTATTTTATTTTTTTTTGGCTTTTTAAGTCTGCACTGGCAGCATATGGAGGTTCCCAGGCTAGAGGTCTAATCGGAGCTACAGCTGCGGGCCTACACCACAGCCACAGCAACATGGGATCCAAGTTGAGTCTGTGACCTACACCACAGCTCATGGCAACACGGGATCCTTAACCCACTGAACGAGGCCAGGGATCAAACCTGCAACCTCTTGGTCCCTAGTCGGGTTCATTTCTGCTGAGCCACAACGGGAACTTCCTACTCTTTTCATATATTGCTATATTTGTTTCGCTGATGTTTTATTTTGAAAGTTTGTATCTATGTTTACATGAGAAATTGACCTGTAAGTTACTTTCTCACAGTGTTGTTTCCAGGTTTTGGTTGTCAAGCTTATGCTTCCTCTTATAATAAATTGAGCAGAACTTCCTCTTTTTCTTTCCCCTGAAAGTTTTTGTGTACTATGTATGTTATTTATTCTTTAAATATTTGGAAAATTTTACTGATGGGATGGTGATTCTGCCAATCCAAGAACATGATTTATCTTTCCATCTGTTTGTGTCATCTTTCATTTTTGTTTTTATCAGCATCTTTATAGTTTTTGGAGTACAGGTCTTTCACCTCTTTGTTTTTTTTTTTTTTTTTTTTTGGTCTTTTTGTCTTTTAGGGCTGCACCCATGGCATATGGAGGTTCCCAGACTAGGGGTCGATTTGGAACTGTAGCCACTGGCCTATGCCACAGCCACAGCAATGCAGGATCCAAGCCATGTCTTTGACCTACACCACAGTTCACGGCAATGTCAGATCCCTAACCTACTGAGTGAGGCCAGGGATTGAACCCACATCCTCATGGATCCTAGCCAGGTTCGATAACTGCTGAGCCATGTCGGGAACTCCTCTTTTGCCTCCTTAGTTATGTTTATTCCTAGGTACGTATACCACTTTTTAAAATCTGTCAATGGACATCTGGGCCTAGAGTTTTCTTTGTAGGAAATTTTTAATAATGAATTTAAATTTTTATAAGCTTTAGGACTATTCTGATTATCTATTTTCTCTTTGTTTTGGTAAGTTATGTTCTTTAAGAATATTTTTCTTGGAGTTCCCATTGTGGCGCATTGGTAATGAACGTGACTACTATCCATGAGGATGTGGGTTCAAACTCTGGCCTCGCCCATTGGGTTAAGGATCTGGAATTGCTGTGAGTTGTGGTGTAGGTTGTATACTCGGATCGGATCTGGTGTTGCTATAGCTGTGGTATAGGCTGGTGGCTGTAGCTCTGATTCAGCCCCTAACCTGGGACCTTCCATATGTCACAGATGCAGCTGTAAAAAGTAAACAAACAAACAAAATCTATTTTAATTAAATTTCAAAGTTATTGACATAATATTGCTCATAATGTTCTCTTATCTTTTTAATATTTGTTGTATCTTATTCAATTTTGATTTCCCTTTTGACTCAAGTTATTTAGAAGTCAACTTACCACTTAATTTCTTGTCTATTGTTTAATTTCTGAGCATGATTTTATAGTTATCTTTTTAAATTTGTAGCTCAATCAGAGAACATACTCTGTATAATTTCATTCTTTTGAATTATGTCAAGAGTTACCTTATTGCCAGGTATGTTCCATTTTGGCAACTATCCATATATACTTGAAAAGAATGTGCATTTTGTGGTTTTTGGATGCAGTGTTTTTTGTCAATTTCACTAGTCACTTATTCATGTCCTTTATATCCTTTGTGATTTTCTGTCTGTTTGTCCCATTATTTACTGACAACTGTGAAAAATCTCCAACTATAATTGCAATTTAATCTGTTTTGTCTTATGTTCTGTCATGATTTACTTTGTGTATATTTGAGGTTGTATTATTACATGCATGCCATTTAAGATTATTACATCTTCCTGTTGGACTGGGCCTTTTTTTCACTATGAAATTAATCCTTTTTTTTTTTTTTTTTTTTAGGGCTGCACCTATGGCATATGGAAATTCCCAGGCTAGGGATCAAATCAGAGCTTCAGCTGCTGGCCTACACCACAGGTCATGGCAACACCGGATCCTTAACCCACTGATCAATACCAGTGATTGAAACGGCATCCTCAGTGGATACTAGTCAAGTTCTTAACCTGTTGAGCCACAAACAGAACTTCTCATTATGAAATTCCTCTCTTGAAATGTTCTTTCCCTAATGTCTACTGCAACTGATATTAGTATAGCTAAACCAGCTTTCTTTTGGATAAAATATGCATTATATATATATATATTCATTTTTTACTTTCAACTTTTCCTTGTGTGTGCATATATATACTTTTTTTTTTCTGCATTCACAGCATGTGGAAGTTCCTGGGCCAGGGATCAAACCATACCACAGTTGTGACTTGCACCATGGCTATGCCAATGCCAGATCCTTAACCCACTGTGCCTTAGGGGAACTTCCGGTCTTTATAGTTTAGATGCAGTAGTTTACACAGGAGATGCAGAACAAATGTTTGATTCTTTCCTTTTATTTTATTTTATTTATTTGTTTTTGTCTTTTTTGTCTTTTCTAGGGCTGCTCCCACGGCATATGGAATTTCCCAGGCTAGGGGTCGAATCTGAGCTGTAGCCGCTGGCCTACGCCACATCCACAGCAACACAGGATCTGAGCCGCGTCTGCAACCTACACCACAGCTCACAGCAACGCCAGATCCTTAACCCACTGAGCAGGCCAGGAATCGAACCTACAACCTCATGGTTCTTAGTCAGATTCGTTAACCACTGAGCCACGACGGGAACTCCTGATTCTTTCCTTTTGTATCCTAGTGTTCAGCTTCCAAATGTGATAGCCAGCCCCCAATGATCCTTACCAGCCCTTAGTAGGGTTGACCTGAGTAACTAACAGGATATTGTATTATGGTGTGTGCTTTCTGAGGCTTCCAAGTTCTTAACATACATTTGGCTTTTTATTTGCACTGTGTTTGTTCACTTCCTCTGCAGGGAGGCATTCATCATGTTAGAAGGACACTCAAATGATCTTGTGGAGACACTTGCCAGTAGAACACATGAGGCCTCCTGCTAACAATTACCATCAGCACCAGCATGTGAGTGAATTATCTTATAAGCAGATCCTCCAAAGCTTCAATTGACAGCAGCTTCAATTGACATATTAACTGCAACTTCATAAGAAAGCCGAGATCTCTCAAATTTAGGACCCACAGAAATACTAAATGTTTATTACGGTTTTGGCTACTTAATTTTGGAACTATTTGTTACATGGCAATAGATAACTAATACAGACTTTGATACATGGAAATGAGACGTTGACCAGGCAAAAATCTTAATAAGTCAGAATGTCTTTGCCAGTGAGAAGAAGCCAAAAGAACTTTTAGGAAAGGATCAGTGACAGGTGTAAAGACTTTGAAGACACTGCTAGCAAAATTCTGAGAAGGTTTCCAGTGTGGACTTAAATAAACATGAGGAAAGTATTACCAGAAATTGAAGGAAAAAAAATCTTTATTATGTAGTGGTAGAAAGTTTAGTAACTCTGTTGCCTGTGGTAACATAGTTGGTAAAAAATGTACCTAATGAAATGGACACTCTAGCTAAGGAAGTTTTCAGGAAGGGTGTCGACACAAACAAATGGTGAGTGGGAAAGATCAAATTTAGGGCAGTCTAGGGAAAACATTGTCTAAAGACAAAAAGCTGAGGGTGACAGTAAAATCTTTTGTTAAGACCTTAGGAGAATGGGAGTTCTCACTGTGGCTCAACGGATTATGAACCCAACCCATGAGGATTCAGGTTTGATCCCTGGCTTCAGTCAGTGGGTTAAGGATCCAGTATTGCCAAGGCTCAGATCCTGCATTGCTGTGCCTGTGGTTTAGCCCAGCAGCTGCAACTCCGATATGACCCCTAGCCTGGGAACTCCCATATGCTGCAGGTGCAGCTGTAAAAAGAAAAAACAAAACAAAAAACCTTAAGAATTTCCAAGGTGGAGCCTCAAAGAATAGTTCAGTCAAGCAATAGAACTTCTAGGAAGCTTCAGAGTGTAGGCTCTCAGCCGTCTCAGCAGAGGCTCAAGGCAGAGCCTAATCACAGAGAGATTTTTTAATGTGATTTTTGCTGATCTGGATAAATCCTAATAAGATTCATAGAAGACCTTCAAAGTTTTTAAGAATGCCATGGTGGCACCTTCTGGAACTGTAAGACTATAGAAAATTAAGAGAAGATGTCCAATCACCAAATTCCTTCAGACAGGAAGCAAGCTAAGAAAACTACTCAGCTACAAACACAGGCTGGCTTTCATATAAAATGATGGGTACTTTAGTGGGCAGAACCATGATCTCAGAGGTGAAGCCAAGAGCCACAAATATTAGGATCTGAGTCCTAATCATCTGAGTCCTAATCAAGGAACTGCCAACTAGTGTCCTCCCGGATTTTACAATTTTTGTGACTCAGTGGCTCTTGTGTGCTACCTTCCCCCACCCCCATTTTTTCTGTAGTAGTTATCCTATACTTGTCCTGCTATCAAATGTTTTGTGTGTATAGAAGCCAGATGTAACTTGAATGTTGAGCTCACCAGTCTCATGATTGAGAGGAGCTGTACTCAAGAAACTATGCAAGGAACCACACATGATGCGCCTCATCTATACCTGTACCTAATTGGATGATGTGATTGTGGACCTTGAGCTGATACTGTAATGGAATGTGAATTTTGAGGTTTGGGGGAGGGGGGCAAATATATTTTTGATTATATATTCATATGTAAAGTGGACATGAATCAGTGAGAGCCTGAGGGCGGAATATGATAGCCAGTCCTGTTTTTTGTTTTTTGGTTTTTTTTTTTTCTTTTTTTGACCAGCCGGGGGCATATGTAGTTCCTGGGCCAGGGATCAAACTCAAGCTGCAACTGTGACCTCTGTTGCATCGAGCTGGGGACTGGACCAATCCTCTGCAGCAACCTGAGCTTCTGCAGTTGGATTCTTATACTGCCCCACAAACTCCAATGGCCAGTCTTCAAAATGGTCCCAGTGATTCTCAGCTTGTGTGGTATTGATGCCCTTGGGTAGTTTTTTTGTTTTTGTTTTTTGTTTGTTTGTTTTGTTTTGTCTTTTTGCCTTTTATAGGGCTGCTCCTGTGGCATATGGAGGTTCCTAGGCTAGGAATCTAATCAGAGCTGTAGCCACCAGCCTACACCAGAGCCACAGCAACGCCAGATCCGAGCCACAGCAATGCCAGATCCGAGCCACATCTGCGACCTACACCACAGCTCACGGCAAGGCCAGATCCTTAACCCACTGAGCAAGGCCAGGGATCGAACCTGCAACCTCATGGTTCCTAGTCAGATTCATTAACCACTGCGCCACAATGGGAACTCCCCCCCCCCCACCTTGTGTAGTCTACTGAATGGGACTCACATGTGTAACCAATAAGATACTGCAAAAGTTATAGTACTGTGTCCCTTCCAAGAGTATAAGATAAAATGTTTATTGATTTAAACTTCTAAATTTTGAGATAATTTCTTGTGTGGCAATGGATAACTAAGCTAGTGACCAATTAATTTAGCTACCACTATGAACTTGTGGAATTAAATATATATGATAGACTTTGTTAAATTAAATATTAAGTGTTTAAGGATAGCTACTAATAGAAATAGAGGAACTAGCAATGGGGGAAAACATAAATTGAAAAACAAAGAAAACTTAATAGGAAATAGAAATAAGGTCAGAAGGTGGGGGAGGGATGTAAATAGGAAAAAGTATGATAAATGGAAAAATCAAAGTGAGAAATCAAAACAAATTCAATATACCAGAAATCCCCCCAAAGTTATTTTTTTATTTATTTTATTTATTTTATTTTTTATTTTTATTTTTTTTGCTATTTCTTGGGCCGCTCCCACGGCATATGGAGGTTCCAAGGCTAGGGGTCAAATCGGAGCTGTAGACACCGGCCTACACCACAGCTCACGGCAACGCCGGATCGTCAACCCACTGAGCAAGGGCAGGGACCGAACCTGCAACCTCATGGTTCCTAGTCGGATTCGTTAACCACTGCACCACGACAGGAACTCCAAAGTTATTTTTTTAAGAGAAAGAAAAGCAAAAATCCAATGCCCCCAAATATCCCCTATATAAAAACAGAAGTACTCTCTGATTGATTAAAAGAGAATATTCTAGATAGATGCTGCTTATAAAAGCCACACACACCTGAAATTTTGACTGTTGGTTTACCAAAGTGATTTTAATGTGAAACAAGCTAAGACACACAAATAAAGGGCACAAGTTCCTCTACTGTAAGTAAAGGATATGAGAAATCAATGGAATAAAGATGCTGCATAGAAAAGACACAGCATCACTCTATTAATGGGACAATTATTTCTGACTTTCAGGACTACACAACAGCATTCAGCTGCCTACGATACCATCTAATTGGGGTGAGGATCCCATCCCATTCTTTGCAAAGTTGCCTTTCACGGGGTTGGTTTGATTTCCTGCCTAGCCCATACCAGCTCTTCTGATAAAGCCCTCAAATATTCCTGAATGTTCACTTTGTATCAAGTTACATCTGAAATCAATTTTCCAGGCATATCATCATCCTAGAAGACTAGGATTTCAGATCTGCTTGGGGAAATTCTGCAAACATAATTGTGCAGAGAAGTTGAGAGTAAAGGGTTAACAGTAAAGAGATGAAAAAAGATTGTACCATGGTAGAGCAATCAAAATAAAATGGTAGTGAAAGTATTAATTTCAGAAAAGTATATTTTAGATCAAAATATTAGCAGGCATAAAGTAATTTTATAATGATAAATGAGGAAATGTATCAAGAGGATATAGCAATTTAAATGTTTATGCACCTCATAACAGAACTTCAGATACATGAAGCAAAACTGAAAAAACAGCAGGAAAAATAAATTCACAATTACAGTTAGAGATTTCAATGTATTCCCCTTTCAATTCTTTATAGAACAAGTAGGCAGAAAATTAGAAAGGATATAGTTGACCTGGGTAACACTATCAAGCAACATGACCTAATCCACAATTATAGACCACGTGAATATATATTCTTTGGTCATGGAACATTCACCAAGATACACCATATTCTGGACCATAAACAAGTCTCAATAAATTCAAAAGCATTCCAGTCATACAAAGTATGTTCTCTGATCACATGCTATTAAATTAGAAATCAATAACTGAAAGATCCCTAGAAAATCCCCAAGTATTTGGAAAGTAAGTCACATACCTCTAATTTTATTATGATCTTGATGGGCAGAGAGGATCTCAGCTGTAATCCAGGTCACAGTGTACATTGGGAAACTGGCATAAAAGAAAGAAAGACTATAAAAGCTTGGTTTTCCAGCATAGAAAAAATATAGATAACAATTACACAAAAGTTTGGGGGTGAGGCAGAGAAGTCCTTTGGGGCTAATAATCAGTGTATTGGCAGAGATCTGGTGTGGATCCAACCTCTTCATCCACAGTTTCCCAATCATCTTATTCCTCAAGGGTAGAGACTCTTGGAGATGCTAGTAGCTTTGCAAACTCAGTAATGGGTCTACATGGGGCCAATTATTCTCACTTTTTCACCTGCCTGATTAGCCCTCATCAGTGAACCCAACATCCTCCCAGCTGACAGCTGATGGGCCACCCAGGGAAAAAGATGGCTCTGCGATGTCTCTCTTCAGCACAGGATCAGTTGTGAGTGCCTCTCAGGGAGGGGGCTGCCTCACTCCCCTCACCACGTGAGAGGTTAAAATCAGTAGCAGGCTCTGATCCCCAGATTCAATCTATGGATCCAATGAGCCTGGTTTTGTCTTAACTGTTTTTCTAGTGAAACTTTGCTCTGATCACCAGAGCAGCACTCTGCCACCAAGTCACGTGCCTTATTGGAATTATGGTTTGCTTAAGAACATCTCAAGCAACCTCAAAGGAGGAAATTCACTGGTGTTTGATTATCATCAGGTAATACTCAGATTTCTGGGAAGTGTTAACTACTGATATATAATCTATAAGGAAGGGAATGTTCAAGACAACAATCCTACCCATAGGCTGATTTGCCAGGACATGGAGAATTCTAGTAATTTAGAAAAGGATATTTATATGTATGTGGCTCAGGAGGAAGATCTGTTTGCTCCTGAAGGTACCCGATGGTTTAGTGTTTTTCAAAGTACTCAGAGACCAGCAATTTCAGATTCACTAGATATGGGGGTCTGGCTATAGACTTACTAGACCACATTTTCTCAGGTCGGGACCTGGAATCTGCACATGCAACAAGCTTCTCCAGTGAAACTTCAGCAGGGCACCTTAATGTTTAAGAACCATTGTTTGGGATCACTCTTGCTCAGAGATACTGGCTGCTCTCTTTGGCTGTAGCTGTACTTCATTGTACTCCCACTCTGCTATCCTAAGGAGGAGAGCAAAGAGGCAGGCAAAAACAAGCCACTTGACTACTCATTCCTCATTTACAGGCCCCAGGCACCTGCTCTCACTCTTACACACTCCACAAGCTGTTTTCTTATGATAGGACTACTCAAGTTTTCTTCCTAGTTTTCATTCACAGGTACAGACTGCAGCCAACAGATCTAGTGGTTACTCCAGCATCCTTTGAAAGACTGTCAGAGCTGTTGGTTTTTCCATAATCCCTTGCTTCACTAACGCTCTATAGTTTGAATAGTTTTGAGTTTAGTGCAGACCGGAAAAGTGAGACGAAGAGTTCCCGTCGTGGCGCAGTGGTTAACGAATCCGACTAGGAACCATGAGGTTGCGGGTTCGGTCCCTGCCATTGCTCAGTGGGTTAAGGATCTGGCATTGCCGTGAGCTGTGGTGTAGGTTGCAGATGCGGCTCGGATCCCGCGTTGCTGTGGCTCTGGCGTAGGCCGGTGGCTACAGCTCCGATTCAACCCCTAGCCTGGGAACCTCCATATGCCGCGGGAGCGGCCCCAAGAAATAGCAACAACAACAACAACAACAATAACAACAACAACAAAAAGTGAGACGAAAGGGGAGGAGAAGAGACAGAGAGAATGGATTTAAAGCAAGTAATGAACCTGGAGGCTTTGCTCAAATGCCCATTGTGTTATCCATCATCCTACCCTATTCCATCCCACATCCGCACCTGAGTGTTGGCCCTATTCCTACTCTTCTCTGTTTTTGTCCATTCTTCTAATTAGAGAGATCCTTAAAGACCTTTTACCCACGCTGAAATGGTCTATTGAAAGAAGATGTGAAGCTGGATCTAAAGAAGTTCTACTTTACTTCTACCATTCCCGAACTTCCTTGAAGTTCCTGTAAATTATTGCATCCTGTGATTTGTACAGTCAATTCTTAAAAGTTCTTATAATTTGCCTTGAAGCTGAGTTTGCTTTTGACACCAATAGGGCCAATGATATTTGCAACCCAAATCTAGGGCTATCCACATTCTTGCACTGATGGGATTTGTTATAAACTAGCAGCTGTTGGGTTAAGAATGGCTGACTGTTACATCTCAGTGATACCAAATAAATCACTTATGCTCTATGTGCTCTAAAAGAAGTTACCAATGCTCTGTGTTCAGATTTGCTCTCTCATATTTTAAGTGTCTCACCTTCATTAGGGCAGATTACCTCTTTGAGCATTTAGTGCTTTCTTCTTGTCATTATTCACAGTGTTCTATCAACAGCCATAGCACATTCACTACCTACTTGACAGTTAAATTTAGTTATCCATATGTCCAGAGTCTTTTATCTGACAGTTTGCTGATTCTGGAAACTGCCAGTAGGATAAACCAGAATCTTTGCCTGTTTGATACAGCTCTTTCCTCTCTGGAATCCTCCCAATACTTTTCACAGCTATGTTATTCATTTACTCTCCTGAGGGCAGGAGAAGGGGGCTCAATTTCATCCTTTTCTATCTCACCCCAATCACATCTGCTGGTTTCAAAGTCTTCACAACATAGAGTTCCCGCCATGGCTCAGCAGACTGACATCATTGAGGATGCAGGTTTGATCCCTGGCCTCACTCAGTGGGTTAGGGATCTGGCATTGCTGTGATCTGTGGTGCATATCTCAGATCCCATGTTGCTGTGGCTGTGGTGTAGGCCATCAGCTACAGCTCCAATTTGATCCCTAGCCTGGGAATCTCTATATACTACAGGTGTAGCCCTAAAGAGACAAAAAAAAAAAAAAAGTCTTCACAACAGAAGATCCTTGCCAAAGAGCACAGGGTATTTAACAGACTCCAGAGCCCAAAAGTAATTCAGCAACAGAGCAGCCAATGGAGCAGAAGGGAGTGTGGTGTTTAATTGATGCATCCATAGTTTTGTTCATTATCTCAATAGAAAAGGCATTTTTTACACAGCCCTAGTCCTGGGGAGGGGCTGTTCCTTCCCTGCTGTCCCCAACAGCCCTTGAGAATAAAGAGATTCCATTCACTAGAAATGATGGTGTCTTCATGAAGGATGGATGACATTTTCCCCTTGGTTGATGCTCCCAAGTGCAAGATCGCAGTCTGCTGTGTACAGCCTCACACCATTCCCATCTCTCAACATTCCAACCCCCATGACCTTTAGAGCCGACAGTAGTGCCTGGCTTGCGCCAAGTTCAGAGAAGCAATTTTATAGCTGAGCCAATAAACCATCTTCAACTCCTCTAGAACATTCAGGATCCTCTGAAGGCCTGTTTAGTCACTCTTGTTTAGTACACCTGTCTCTGTCAGATATACTAAATTGTTTAGTGGTAGGTTGCTAGCCAAATTTTGTCATTGTTTCATTTATTTATTTTATCATTGTTTCATTTTGTGTTGTCTATCTCTCCAACAAGAGCAATCAAAGCTAACATTCTTAATGTGTCATGCTTTGTTCAAGTGCTTTATGTGAATCAACTCATTACAGTTTTACAATCTTTTGAGATGAGCGCTATTATCCCTATTTTGCAGATGTGAAAACTGAAAATGAGAGAGGTTAAGTAATATTCCAGGTTACACAGCTAGTTAGTGATGAGGCTTGGAACCTGATGGTCTGTTGCCATAACATATGTGCCTAAATACAAAATATACTGTCTCTAGAATACAAACTTTCTGAGGTCAAACACTCTTGAATTCCTGACGCAGAGAACACAGAGCTAAGCCTATGGAAGCTGGTCAATAAATATTTGGTAAGTAACTATTTCATTATTCAGAAATTTTTAAGATCCTTAAAAGACCAAAATGTGTATATTTCCCATTGCTGCCAAGTAATGTTTCCTAATGAATCAACCAGCCAAGCAGAGGAGACCTTCTTTATGACAGAGTTCCATCAACAAAGCCAGACTTCCTCAATGAGAACAATCTTCAGCTGAAGATTGAAGAGCCCCTGGGAGTTTCACCTTATTTTCTGTGGTCCCTTCTCTCCATATTGCAGAGCACTGGAGAAATATGGAAGGGGCAAACCTGAGCCAAGGGATTGAGTTTGAGCTCTTGGGACTCACCAGTAACCCCTGGCTCCAGACGCTGCTCTTTGTGATGTTCCTGGGCATGTACATCATCACCCTGGTGGGGAATCTGATTATGTTCCTTCTGATCCATGTGAGTGCCACCCTGCACACCCCCATGTACTCCCTCCTGAAGAGTCTCTCCTTCTTGGACTTCTGCTACTCCTCCACAGTTGTCCCCCAGACACTGGTGAACTTCTTGGCCAAGAGGAAAGTGATCTCCTATCTTGGCTGCATGGCTCAGATGTTTTTCTATGCAGGTTTTGCCACCAGTGAGTGCTATCTCATTGCTGCCATGGCCTATGACCGTTATTCTGCCATTTGTAACCCCCTCCTCTACCCAATCTCCATGTCTCCCAAGGTCTGTGCCTCTCTGATTGTGGGCTCCTACAGTGGAGGATTTCTCAATTCTCTAATCCATACCAGCTGTATCTTTAGTCTGAAATTCTGTGGTGCTCACGTGGTCACTCACTTCTTCTGTGATGGACCGCCCATCCTATCTCTGTCTTGTGTGGACACCTCACTGTGTGAAATCCTGCTCTTCATTTTTGCTGGTTTCAACCTTTTGAGCTGTACCCTCACCATCTTGGTCTCCTACCTCTTGATTCTCATCACCATCCTGAGAATGAACTCAGCTCAAGGCAGGTTCAAGGCCTTTTCCACCTGTGCTTCCCACTTCACTGCTGTGTGCCTCTTCTATGGCACAACTCTTTTCATGTACCTGCGCCCCAGGTCCAGCTACTCCTTGACCCAAGACCGCACAGTTGCTGTGATTTACACAGTGGTGATCCCAATGCTGAACCCCCTTATCTACTCTTTGAGAAACAAGGATGTAAAAGAAGCTTTAAGAAAGGTTTGGGGTAGGAAAATAATGGAATGATCTCAATTCAACACCGTATATCTTTAGAAAGCTGAGGGAAATTTATATAGGGTCAACCTGAGCACAGTCCCATGGGTGCCTGTTTATAGGGAGTACTCTTGGGTCTGTGGATGCTTCTGCATCTACCTGCCACAGGAAGAACTGATGGCATCACAGAGACTAAAAAGAAGAGAGGACTATCTTCTTGCTGCATAATTGGGCCATTGGCAATATTTACTCACAACTTTGTTCAGAAGTTTCATTTGTATTTCCAAGTTTGTGAATATTTTATTAGTACAAATTGACATATATATACACACACACATATATACATGTATACACACACACACACACACACACACACATACATATGCTTTTTAGGGCTGCACCCTAGGCACGTGGAGGTTCCCAGGCTAGGGGTCGGATTGGAGCTACAGCTGCCAGCCTATGCCGTAGCCACAGTAATGCAGGATCCGAGCCTCATCTTCAACCTACACCACAGCTCATAGCAACGCCGGATCCTTAACCCACTGAGTGAGGCCGGGGATCGAACCCGCAACCTCATGGATACTAGTCGGATTCGTTTCCGCTGCACCACAATGGGAACTCCACATTTATATTCTTTATAATGAAGTTCTCCCCTTAATTAATTTGAAGACCTTCACTGCTTGGAGGAATCCTCCCCATTCTTTACAATCTTCTCTTTGTAAAAACCGACTCCTTAAAAATGTTTTTTGATTGTCTAATTTTTTGAATGATACTGTAGCAACAATTGCAAGAGCTTACATGATGTTCTATTATCTTTATTGACCTTTTTTCCTGGCCAATAGCTGCTTAGTTGCTTGCAAACTGGATAAACTTGGGCAAGTTACTTAGCTTTGCTGAGCCACAGATATCTCATTTATTAACTGGTGTGAGTTTTTTTTCTTTTTATAGCCACACCTGAGGCACATGGAAGTTCCCAGGCCAGAGATCAGCAGCAGAAGTTGCTGCAGTGACAACACAGGACACTTAACCCTCTGTGCCACAAGAAAACATCAGGAATATCTGTTCTTTACAAATTACATATATGCAGCTATAAAGCCACCTGAGACTGTTTTTTATTTATTTTTTATTTTTTTTAACTCTCTCTATCTTTTGTTTTGTTTTGTTTTAGGGCCATACATGTGGCATAGGGAAGTTCTGGGCTAGGGGTCAAATCAAAGCTGCAGGTGGAGCTTTGCCACCGCAATGACAGATCTGAGCCACATTCGAGAACTATGCTGCAGCTTATGGCGACCCTGGAGCCTTAATCTCCTGAGCAAGGCCAGGGTGGAACCCACATCCTCACAGACACTGTGTCAGGTTGTTAACCCGCTGAACCACAATGGGAACTAGTGCATTTTAAAAGGTAGATCTTGGAGTTCCCTTGTGGCACAGTAGGCTAAGGATCCTGAGTTGTCATTGCAATGGTATGGGTTTGGTCCCTGGCCTGAGAACTTCCATAAGCCACGGGCATGACCAAAAATTTTTAAAAATAAAAAATAAAAGGTAAATCTTTAGTTACTCTTCCAATTTTATATACGATTATTGGTTTCAGTTGAGGTTTTTCCCTGCTTAGTAAATAAGTCAGTTTGATCATTTGTATTTTGCTCAGAAATTATTTCCTCTTCTAGATTTTCAAATTTACTGCCATGAGTTGCACATAGCATTCTCTTATAATTTTTGTATTTGTTCTCTAGGTCAGCACCATCTATACTTACTCCTGTAAGTCTCTCCAGAGAGTTTGTTCCATTTTTTAGGACAACCCCCCAAAATATCCTCTACCATAAAATGAGAGAAACGGATTAAGTAGTCTGTAAGGATCTTCTGGGCTCTAATATTTTATGAGATAAACATTTGAGGAAAGACAATGTGGAGGAATGATTAAACATGCCTAGATTCAATCCCAGCTTTGTCACTCACAGGCAATGTAAACTTCAGGAAGTTCTTTTACCTCTCTGTGCTAAGTTTTTTTTATTTGGGAAATAGGGATAACAATAAAGTCTATCTCATGTATAAAACTGTGAAAATTAAATGGCACAATACTTATCCTTGGGAAAACACAATATTTAGAACAGTGTCTGAATCCTCATAAGTCTGTACTAGCTACTTTTTTTGTCTTTTTTTTTTTTTAGGGTCACACCTGTGGCATATGGAAGTTCAGGCTAAGGGTCGAATCCGAGCTGTAGCCAATGGCCTACACCACAGCCACAGCAATGCCATATCTGTGGCCTACACCACAGCTAACGGCAATGCTGGATCCTTAACCCACTAAGTGAGGCCAGAGAGGCCAGGGGTTGAACTTGCGTTCTCATGGATACTAGTCAGATTCGTTTCTGCTGAGCCACAATGGGAACTCCTGTTACTTCTTTTGTTTCTATGGTTATATAGCCTGATGCATTTTTCATTATTTTCCTTAATACTGCTCAACAGAGGCCTTTTTTTTCCCTGCTTTTTAGGGCCTCGAGGCATGTGGAAGTTCCCAGGCTGGGGCAGATTGGAGTTACAGCTGCTGGCCTATGCCACAGGAGAAGCAACGCCATATCTGAGCCGCATGTGCGACCTACACCACAGCTCAGGCAACACTGGATATTTAACCCACTGAGCAAGGCCAGGGATCAAACCCGTGTCCTCATGGTTCCTAGTCAGGTTCATTAACCACTGAGCCACAAAGGGAACTGCTTTAACAGAAGATTTTATCAACCTTTTAAAACATTCTGTTTTGTGTTTTTTCTTCTTATTTCTATAATGTATCAGTTCCTCATTTTACTAATGTCAGATTTTTATTAATTCTTCCTTTTTGTTTTCTTTTCATTTATTTTTTGTCAAGTTATTAAATACTGAAAATCTACAAAACTTTTATTTTTTATATAAAAATATTTTAAACATTTTATGTATATCTAACAAATAATGATTAAAAATAAAATGCAATACTCACAATCAGTCTAGCTAAAGAGATAATATTACCAGTGCACTAGGAACTATTCTTGCTTTATATTCTAGGGGGTGCTTATTCATAGTCATCTTTTTTTGGTTTTGGTTTGGTTTTTGGTTTTTCTGTATGCTGAAAGCTAATCTTTTGTTGATTAAATGTATGGCATGTATCTTCACCTAGTTATGTCTTTTTAAAATGTAATTCATTTTTACTTTCTTTATGATGTGTTGATTAACAGAAAGTCTTAATTTTAACATGAGCAGATTTAGCAATCCTTTCCTTTCTGGTTTGAATTTCTTTAATGTGTAAAAACCTAAAACTATAACACTTTTAATAGAAAACCTTTGTGACCTTGGGGTAGCCAAAAATTTATTAAATATGACACAAAAAGCACAAATTATAAAAGAATAAATGAATAAGTGGGGTCTCATCCAAACTAAGACACATCAAAAGACACTTAGAGAGTGAAAAGACAAGCCACGGGATGGGGGAAATATTTTCAGACACATATGTGATACATCACTTGTATGAAGAATATACAAAGAACCCTCAAATCGCAATTAAAAAAACAACAACCCAATAAGAAAAATGACCAAAGATTTTAACAGACACTCACCAAAGAATATATACAGCAGGCTGAAAAAGCTTGAAAAGATGTTAAGCATAATTAGCTATTAAGGGAATGCAAATTAAAAATCACAATGAGATACCTCTAGATACCTAATGAAATGGATAAAATTAACAAAATTGATCTTACCAAGTGTTGGCAAGAATGTGGAGCAACTGGAACTCTTTTTTTTTTTTTTGCTTTTAGGGCATATGGAGGTTCCCAGGCTAGATAGAAAAGGAGTTGTAGCTGCTGGCCTATGCCCCAGCCACAGCAACCCAGGATCTGAGCTGAGTCTTCCATCTACACAGCTCATGGCAATGCCAGATCCTTAACTCACTGAGCGAAGCCAGGGATCAAACCTGCAGCCTCGTGGTTACTAGTGGGATTCATTTCCACTGTGCCACAATGGGAACTCCAGCAACTGGAGCTCTTATACACTACTGATGGGAATGTAAAACCACACTGGAAAACACTTTGGTAGTTTCACAAAATTCTAAATATATACCTACAATTGCTTTGTTTAAGAAAGTGTTGTTTAGGAGTTCCTGTTGTGGCACAGCAGAAATGAATCCAACTAGGAACCAGGAGATTGCAGGTTCCATCCCTGGCCTCACTCAGTGGGTGAAGGATCTGGCATTGCTGTGAGCTGTGGTGTAGGTCACAGACATGGCTTGGATCCCACGTTGCTGTGGTGTAGGCCAACGGCTGTAGCTCCTATTCAGCCCCTAGCCTGGGAACCTCCATATGCTGAGGGTGCAACCCTAAAAAGCAAAAAAAAAAAAAAAAAAAAAAAAGAGTGTTGTTTAATTTCCACATATTTGTGAGTTTCTCAAATTTTTTTGTTATTATTTTTAATTTTATTCCATTTTGGTTGGAAAACATACTGTGCATTAATCATGTCCTTTTACATTTAATGAAGTTTGTTTTATGACCTAGCATGTCATCTACCCTTAAGAATGTTCCCTATGCACTTGAGAAGAATGTATATTCCAAAGTTGTTGGAGTGTTGCATAGATGTCTGTTAGGTCTAGTTGACGATAATCTTCTATTTGTTGGTCTTCTGCTTAGTTGTTCTATTATTGAAAATGGGGTATTTAAGTCCTCAACTATTGTTTCTCTTTTTTTTCAGTATAATTCATCTTCTGGGAAAGAGACACACAGATTGTATGGTAACATATCTAATACCCAAAATATTACGTACCCTTGAGAAAGGAAAATTCATTATATGGTGGTGTTGGAGAGTCTGCCTTAATGACAATTTAATTATCTTCCAGATTCCCTGTATTTTTACTTTTTATTTTATTTTAATTTTATTTTTTGGCCACATCTGTGGCATATGGAAGTTCCTGGTCCAGGGACTGAATCTAAGCCGCAGCTGTGATCTATGCCTCAGCTGCAGCAATGCTGGATCCTTAACCCACTGTGCCAGGCCAGTGATTGAACCAGCATCATTGCAGAGACAACACTGGATCCTTAAGATGCTGTGCCACAGGGGAACTCTCTACTTTTACTTTTTAAAAGTAAAATGTTGTTAAGGGACAAAAGGAGAAGAAATGTGCATTTATACTGCCTGTTATAATTACATAATTACTTTTACTGGTGATCTCTGTGCTTTCATGTGGATTTGAATTCCTGTCCAGGGTCACTTGCTTTCATTCTGAAATTCTCCTTTATCTTTCTTGTAGGCAGGTCAACAAGCAACAAATTCTCTCAGTTTTTGTTTCTCTGGGAATGTCTTTATCTTGATTTGACTTTTGAAAGATTGTTGTGTTAGATATAATATCCTTAGTTTATAACTTTTTTCCTTTTGGTATTTTGCATAGGTCACCTGCTACCTCCTGGCCTCTTTTTTTTTTTTTCCCTGATAGCAAGTCAGCTGTTAATCTTATTGGGGTTCCCTTGATTGTGATGATTTCTTTTTCTCTTGCTGCTTTCCATATTTTCTGTCTTTGTCTTTCAACAGCTTTATTATGATGTGTCTGTTTGTGAATTTCTTTGCTCTTATCCTAGTTGGAATTTTATTAAGCTTCTTGGGTGAATAGATTAATATTTTCATCAAATTTGAGAATTTAAAAATCATTATGTATTTGAATATTTTTTCTTCTCCATTCTCTCTTCTCCTCTGTTTGTACTCCAAATATGCATATGCTGGTGCCCTTAAGTATGGCTTTGGCTTCTCTAGTAAATTTTTTATTTCAGTTATTTTACTTACCAACTTCAGAATTTCCACTTGGTTCTTTTCTGTAATTTCTATTTATTTATATTCTCTATTTGATGAGAGACTATCATCCTATAATCCTTTACTTCTTTAATCATGGTTTCCTTTGGTTCTTTGAATATATTTATAAAAGCTGCTACTAAAACTGTGGTTGCTATGCCCTCTATTTGGGTCCTCTCATAGGTAGTTTCCATTGCCTCCCTCCATCTCACCCCCTGTGTAGGAGTCACATTTTCCTTTTTTTTTTAAGCATTTCTCATAATTTTGTTGTTACTGTTGTTGAAAACTGGACATTTGAGATGATAAGTAATTTTGGATACTAATTTCACCCTCCTCATCCAAGATTTGTTGTTGTTTATTTATTTAGAGATTTGGCTGGATTATTTTAAGGATGTCTATATTCTCCATAGCATGCAGCCTTGAAGGTTCACTCCTTGAAGGTACAGAATTAGGAAGGTGTATAATCACTCTGGGTGTTTTTAGCCGGGCTCTTTTTGATTGTCTCTCTATTAAGCTGTCTGCCTCTGTATGTATCACATCCAGCTCTTAGGATTCACTAATTGGTGGCTAATTGCTTTATTGTTTTTGACAATACCCCAGGGCATAAATTTATCCAGTCAATTAAGTTCAGGCCTCTTGTATAGGTGGTTTTGAGGCCAGTCTTTGGGTTTGTTTTCAAGACTCTTCACAGCTGTCTCTTTCTTTGATTCTCTCTGGTAAACTAACTGGCCTACAGTTTACTTCTTCCTTTCATTTCCTCTTAATGGCTTACAATTTAAACCTCCCTTGTTTTTGACCCTCAGCCTTGAAATCCTTCCCATTATTTTTGATGCTATTGTGAATGGGATCATTTCCTGTATTTCTTTTTCAGATGATTCATTCTTAGTACACAGAAATGCTACTGACTTTTGCACATTTCTTTTATATCCTGAAACTTTACTAAATTTGTTGATTACCTCTAACAGTTTTTTTTTTTTTTTTGGTGGAATCTTTAGGAGTCTCTCTCTATAAAATCATGTCATCTGCAAATAGGGACACATTTACTTCTTTCCAGTTCCGATAATTTTTATTTCTTCTTCTTGCTCAATTGCTCTAGCTAGGACGTCCGGAACTATGTTGAACAGGAGTAGTGAGAGTGGGCACTTTTGTCTCATTCCTAACCTTAGAGGAGAAGTTTTCAACATTTCACCACTAAGTATGATGTTACCTGTGGACCTGTCATATGTGGCTACCACACTCCTTTCAATTAAAATCAATTCACCTGGGGAGAGCTGTAGAGTTCTGTTCTTAAGAACCAACTCTGGGGAAACGGGATTAAGATGGAGGAATAGAAGGACTGAAGCTCAACTTCTCTCCTAAAAACAACAAAATTCACAACTAAAGGCTGAGCAATCTTCACCCAAATGGACTGGAAACCTTAAAAAAGATATCCTACTCCAGAAGAAAATGAGGAGGACACATCAAGAGGTAGGAGGGGTGATTTTGTGATATAAACAACCCATACCTCCTGGGTGGGAAGCCTCACAGACTGGAAACCAACTAGTTCACAGAGACTCACCTACAGGAGTGAGAGTTCTGACCTCCAAATCAAACTCTCACGTGTGGGGATCTGGCACTGGGAGAAAGAGCCCCTGGAGCATCTGGCATTGAAGGCCAGTGGGGCTTGTGTGCAGGAGCTCCATGGGACTGGGGGAAATGGACAGCCCATTCTTAAAAGGCACACACAGACTTTCACGTGCACTGGGTCCCAGGGCAAAGCAAAGTCTCCATAGGAAATCTGGGTCAAACCTGACTGCAGTTCTTAGAGGATATCCTGGGAACACAGGGGTGAATGTGGCTTGCTGTGAGGGAAGGACATTGAAAGCAAAGCTCTCGGGAATATTCAGCAGTGTGCCTTTCTCTGGAGGTGGCCATTTTGGGAACAGTCAGTCAGCACTGAGAAGCCCCAAGGCAAACAACAATCCAGGTGGGATCACAGCCCCACCCCTCAGTAAACAGGCTACCTAAAGACCCCTCAGGCACACAGCTGCCTCTAATCTCATCCAGAGACTAAGCCCCACCCACCAGAGGGATTAGAATCAGCTCCACCTACCAGTGGGCAGGCATCAGCCCCTCCCATCAGGAAGCCTACAGCAAGCCCCCCATACTGACTTCAACCACAGGGGGGCAGACACCAGAAGTAAGAGGGGTTACAACTCTATTATCTGTAAAAAGGCCACCACACCAAAGCCTATAAAAATGAAAAGACAGAGAACTATAACTCAGATGAGGGAGAAAGGAAAAACCCCAGAAAATCAGCTAAGTGATAAGAAGATACTCAGCCTCCAGGAAAAAGACTTTAGACTGTTGATGCTGAAGATGATGCAAGACATTGGAAATAAACTGGAGGCAAAGATGGATAACTTACAGGAAACACTGAGCAAAGAGATACAAGATATCAAACTTAAACAAGAAGAGATGCAAAATACAATAACTGAAATAAAAATTCATTAGAAGACTCCAACAACAGAATATAGGAGGCAGAAGAATGAATAAGTGAGGTGGAGGACAGATTAGTGGAAATCATAGATGTGGAACAGAAAAGAGAAAAAAGATTGAAAACAAATGAAGAAAGTCCCAGAGAATTCTGGGACAACATTAAACGCAGCAACATCTGTATTATAGGGGTGCCAAAAGGAGAAGAGAGAAAGAAGGGGACAGAAAAAAATATTCCAAGAGATAATAGCTGAAAACTTCCCTAACATGGGAGAGGAACCACTCACTCAAATCCAGGAAGTACAACGAGTACCATATAAAATAAACCCAAGGAGGAATACACTGAGACACATATTAATCAAACTGACCAAAATTGAAGACAAAGAGAAAATCTTGAAAGCAGCAAGGGAAAAGAAACAAATAACATACAAGGGAACTCCAATAAGGTTATTGGCAGATTTTTCAGCAGAAACTCTGCAGGCCAGAAGGGAGTGGCATGATATACTTAATGTGATGAAAGGAAAAAACCTCCAACCAAGATTACTTTACCCAGCAAGGCTCTCATTCAGATTTGAAGGAGAAATCAAAACCTTCACAGATAAGCAAAACCTGAGAGAATTCAGCAACACTAAACCAGCCTTACAACAAATACTAAAGGAACTTCTCTAGGCAGAAAAGAACAAGAGAAGAAGGAAAGAAAAAAGAGCAACAAAAACAAATCCAAAGCAATGAATAAAATGGCAATAAAAACATACATATCAATAATTACCTTAAATGTTAATGGACTAAACGCCCCAACAAAAATACATAGACTGGCTGAATGGATACAAAAACAAGACCCATATATATGCTGTCTTCAAGAGACCCACTTCACTCTAGGGACACATACAAATTGAAAGTGAGAGGATGGGAGAAATATTTCATGCAAAGGGGATAAAAAGAAAGCTGGAGTAACAATACTCATATCAGACAAAACAGACTTTAAATGAAGAATATTTTAAGGGACAAAGAAGGACATTACATAATGATCAAAGGATCAATCCAAGGAGAAGAAATAACAATTTTAAATATCTACGCACCCAACATAGGTTCACCACAATATATAAGGCAACTGCTAACAACCTTAAAAGGACAAATCAACAATAACATAATAATAGTGGGGGACTTTAACACCCCACTCACAGCAATAGACAGATCAACCAGACAGAAAATCAGTAAGGAAACACAGGCCCTGAATGATGCATTAAACAAGATGGACTTAATAGATATTTATAGGACATTCCATCCAAAAGCAACAGAATACACATTCTTCTCAAGTGCACATGGAACATTCTCTAAGATTGATCACATCGTGGGCTACAAATCCAACCTTGGTAACTTTAAGAAATTGAAATCATATCAAGCACCTTTTCCAACCACACACTATTTGGCTGGAAATCAACAACAAGAAAAAAACTGCAAAAAACACAAACATGTGGAGACTAAACAACATGCTACTAAACAACCAATGGATCACTGAAGAAATTAAAGAGGAGATTAAAAAATACCTAGCAGCAAATGACAACGAAGATATGACACTCCAAAACCTATGGGATGCAGAAAAAGCCATTTTAAGAGGAAAGTTTATAGCAATCCCAGCCCACCTCAGGAACCAAGAGAAAGCTCAAATAAACAACCTAACTTTACATCTAAAGCAGCTGGAGAGAGAAGAACAGACAAGACCTAAAGTTAGTAGGAGGAAAGAAACCATAAAGATCAGAGCAGAAATCAATGAAATAGAAACAAGAAAACCATAGAAAAGATCAATGAAACAAAAAGCTGGTTCTTTGAAAAAATTAACAAAATTGATAAACCCCTAGCCAGACTTACCAAGCAAAAAGAGAGAAGAATCAAATCAATAAATTAGAAATGAAAAAAGAAGTAACAACAGACATCAGAGAAATACAAAGGATCATAAGAGACTACTATATGCAACTATATGCCAATAAAACAGAAAACCTAGAAGAAATGGACAAATTCTTAGAAAAGTACAATCTTCCAAGACTAAACCAAGATGAAATAGAAAAGACGAATGGACCAATCACAAGAACTGAAATTGAAACTGGGATTAAAAAACTCCCAACAAACAAAGTCCAGGACCAGATGGCTTCACAGGAAAATTCTATCAAACATTTAGAGAAGAGCTAACACCTGTCCTTCTGAAACTATTTCAAAAAATTGCAGAGGAAGGGATACTCCCAAACTCATTCTATGAGGCCACCATCACCCTTATACCAAAACTAGACAAAGATACCTCAAAAAAAGAAAACTACAGGCCAATTTCACTGATGAACATTGATGCAAAAATCCTCAACAAAATACCAGCAAACTGCATCCAACAATACATTAAAAGGATTGTACATCATGATCAAGTGGGATTTATCCCAGGGATGCAAGGGTTCTTCAATATCTGCAAATCCATCAGTGTGATACACCACATTAAAAACTGAAGAATTAAAAACCATATGATCCTCTTAATAGATGCAGAAAAAAGCCTTTGACAAAATCCAGCACCCATTTCTGATAAAAAACCCTTCAGAAAGTGGGCATAGCAGGAACCTACCTCAACATGATAAAGGCCATATACGACAAACCCACAGCTAACATCATTCTCAATGGTGAAAAGCTGAAAGAATTCCCACTGAGATCAGGAACAAGATAAGGATGTCCACTCTCGCCACTACTCTTCACATAGTTTTGGAAGTCCTAGCCACGGCAATCAGAGAAGTAAAAGAAATAAAATGTATCCAAATTGGAAAGGAAGAAGTAAAACTATCGCTATTTGCAGATGACATGATACTATACCTAGAGAATCCTAAGACTCTACCAGAAAACTCTTAGAGCTCATCCATGACTTTGGCAAAGTCTCAGGATACAAAATTAATACACAGAAATCAATGGCATTTCTATACACTAACAATGAAAGAGCAGAAAAAGAAATTAGGGAAGCAACCCCATTACCATCACATCTAAAAGAATAAAATACCTAGGAGTAAACATACCTAAAGAGACAAAACACCTGTACTCTGAAAACTATAAGACACTGATTAAAGAATTCAAAGATGACACAAATAGATGGAAAGACATAGTATGCTCTTGGATTGGAAGAGTTAATACTATCAAAATGACTATACTACCTAAGGCAATCTACAGATTCAATGCAATCCCTATCAAATTACCAAAGATATTTTTCACAGAACTTGAACATAATATTTTAAAATTTTTTGGGAAGCACAAAAGACCCAGAATAGCCAAAGACATCCTTAAAAAGAAAAATGGAGCTGGAGGAATCAGGCACCCGGACTTCAGACCATACTACAAAGCAACAATCATTAAAACTGTATGGTACTGGCACAAAGACAGAAATATAGATCAGTGGAAGAGGATAGAAAGCCCAGAATTAAACCCACGCACCTACAGCCAACTAATCTATGACAAAGGAGGAAAGGATATACAATGGAGAAAGGACAGCCCCTTCAATAAGTGGTGCTGGGAAAACTGGACAGCCACATGGAAAAGAATGAGATTAGAACACTCCCTAACACCATACACAAAAATAAACTCCAAATGGATTAAAGACCTAGATATAAGACCAGACACTATAAAACTCTTAGAGGAAACATAGGCCAAACACTCTCTGACATAAACCACAGCAACATCTTCTCAGATCCACCTCTTGGAGTAATGACAATAAAAACAAAAATAAACAAATGGGACCTAATCAAACTTAAAAGTTTCTGCACAACAAAGGAACCCTAAACAAAACGAAAAGACAATCCACAGAATGGGAGAAAATCTTTGCAAATGAATCAACTGACAAGGGATTAATCTCCAAAATTTATAAATACCTTCTGCAGCTCCATACCAAAAAAATAAACAACCCCATCAAAAAATGGGAAGAAGATCTAAACAGACAGTTCTCCAAAGAAGACATACAGATAGCCAAAAAACACATGAAAGATGTTCAACATCACTCATTATTAGAGAAATGCAAATCAAAACTATGATGAGGTACCACCTTACAACCGCAGCATGGCCATCATCCAAAAGTCTACAAACAATAAGTGCTGGAGAGAGTGTGGAGAAAAAGGAACACTAGTACACTGTTGGTGGATTGTAAATTGGTGCAACCACTGTGGAAAGCAGTATGAAGATTCCTCAGAAAACTAAACATAGAAACTACCATTTGATCCAGCAATCCCACTCCTGGGCATCTATCCAGAGAAACCATGCCTCGCAAAGACACATGTACTCCAATGTTCATTTCAGCACTATTTACAATAGCCAAAACATGGAAACAACCTAAATGTCCATTGGCAGAGGAGTGGATCAAGATGTGGTACATATTCACAATGGAATATTACTCGGCCATTAAAAAGAACGAGATACCGGCATTTTAGCAACATGGATGGACCTAGAAATTATCATGCTAAGTGAAGTCAGCCACACAATGAGACACCAACATCAAATGCTTTCACTGACATGTGGATCTGAAAAAAGGACAGACTGAACTTCTTTGCAGAACAGATGCTGACTCAGAGACATTGAAAAACTTATGGTCTCCGGAGGAGACAGTTTGGGGGGTGGGGGGATGTGCTTGGGCTGTGGGATGGAAATCCTGTGAAATTAGATTGTTATGATCATTATACAACTAAAAAAAAAAAGAAAAAAGAAAAACCAACTCTGCCACTGAGAAAAATCTCAGCGTCAGCTTCAGAACTTGGGTGGAGATGGTAGCCTGCTTCTCTTGGGAAGAATCCCCTGCTTTGTGAGCAGTGTCAGTAGGGCGGTAATCTCTGGTTTTCTTGGCTTTCCTCTCTTGGTATGGAATTCCATCCTAACACAACCTTTTGAGCACACTGGGGTAAGGGTAATTGGGACCCCAGTATTCTCAGCCTGCCATGCCTTAGGTAGAACCTCTGCTCAATGAGTGGGAACTAGGTGGAAGAAGGGAGACTTTGATGTCTTGGCCACATTTGCCTCAAATTTAGCCTCCACAACATGGAATTTGGAGAGATGAGAACTGCTGATGGCCTGCTTCCCAGAGAGATATAGCTCTTGGCTGGGATCTGGGGGTAGATGGTGCTTTGTCTTACCAGCAAAACCTGCTTGGAATGGACTTTCCATCATACTGAGCTGGGGGTTTAGGGAAAGAGAGTTCGTGGCTCTGTGTTGTTTTTGTTGTTGTTGAGCTGTATGTGTTTTTTATGTTTTGAATATTAACCCTTTATCAGATATTTGAGTTGCAAATGTCTTCTCCCCTTCAGTTAGACTGCCTTTGTTTTGCTGATGGTTTCCTTTGCTGTGCAGAAGCTCTTTAGTTTGATGCAGTCCCATTTGTTTATTTTTAAGTTTGTTTCCCTTGCCTGAGAAGACATATCCAAAAAAATATTACTAAGACCAATGTTAAAGAGCATTTTTCCCATGTTTTCTTTTAGGAGTTTTATGATTTCAGGTCTTACATTCAAGTCTTTAATCCATTTTGAGTTAATTTTTGGGTATGGTGTAAGAGGGTGGTCTAATTTCACTCTTTTTCATGTGACCGTGTGGTTTTTCCCAACACCATTTATCGAAGAGGACTTTCCTTTCTCCATTGTATGTTCTTGGCTTCTTTGTCACAAATCAGTTGTCCACACCCATGTGGGTTTATTCTAGGTTCTAAATTCTGTTCCATTGATCCATATGTCTGTTTCTCTGCTAGTACCATGCTGTTTTGATTACTCTAGCTTTGTAGTATAATATGAAATAGAGAGTATGATACCTCCAGCTTTGTTCTTTTTTCTCAGTATTGCTTTGGCTATTTGAGGCTTTTTGTGATGCTATATAAATTTTAGAATTTTTTGTCCTATTTCTGTGAAAAATGTCATTGGGATTTTTGAAAGGATTGCATTGAATCTGTAGATATCTGGGGTTTTTTTGTTTGTTTTTTGGTTTGGGGTTTTTTTTTTTTTTTTTTGGTCTTTTTGCTATTTCTTTGGGCCTCTTTCGCAGCATATGGAGGTTCCCAGGCTAGGGGTCTAATCGGAGCTGTAGCTGCTGGCCGACGCCAGAGCCACAGCAACGTGGGATCCGAACCGCGTCTGCAACCTACACCACAGCTCACAGCAACGCCGGATTGTTAACCTGCCGAGCAAGGGCAGGGACCGAACCCGCAACCTCATGGTTCCTAGTCGAATTCGTTAACCACTGGGCCACGACGGGAACTCCTGTAGATATGTTTTAGGTAATATGATCATTTAAACAATGTTAGTTCTTCAATCCATGAGTAGTTTCCATTTCTTTGTGTCTGTTTCAGTTTCAGTTTCAAAAATGTCCTAGAGCTGTGGGTGTACAGATTTTCACCTCCTTGGTTGAATTTATTCCTATGTATCATTCTTTTTGTTGTAATTGTAAATGTGATTGTTTTCTTAATTTCTTTTTCTAATAATTCATTGTTAGTGTATAGAAATGGAGCTCATTTTTGTATTTTGTCTTTGTACCCTGCAATTTTACTGTGTTCATTATTTTACTAGTTTTTGATGGAATCTTTAGGATTTCTATATATAAAATCACGTCATTTGTTAACAGTGACAGTTTTATTTCTTCCTTTCCAATTTGAATACTTTTTTATTTCTCCTTCTTGTAAAACTGCTCTGGCTACGACTTACAATAATACTTTGAATAAAAATGGTTGTATCCTTGTCTTTTTCCTGATCTTAGAGGACTAGCTTTGAGTTTTTCACTGTCGAGTATGATATTAGCTGTGGACTTGTCATAAACGACCTTTATTATGTTGAGGTGTGTTCCCTCTGCACCCATGTGATTGAGAGTTTTTTAATCATAAATGGGATGTTGAATCTTGTAGAATGCTTTTTCTACATCTATTGAGATGATCATATGGTTTTTATCCTACATTTTATTAAGGAGGTTATCACATTGATTGATTTGCAGATGTTGAGCCATCCTTACCTACCTGGAATAAACCCTAATTGATCATCTTTATGATCCTTAAAATGTAGTATTGTATTTGGTTTGCTAATGTTTTGTTGAGGATTTTTATATCTATATTCATCAATGATGTTGGCCTAGAACTTTCTTTTTTGTGTTGCCTTTGTCCACTTTTGGTATCAGCATAATGGCCTCATAAAATAAGTTAGGAAGTATTGCCTCTTCTTCAATTTTTTGGAATAGTTTGAGAAGGACTGGTATTAAATCTCCTTTGAATGTTTGGTAGAATTCACCAGAGAGGCCATCATGCCCTGGACCTTTTTTTTTTTTTTTTTTGTCTTTTTGCCTTTTGTAGGGCCACTCCCATGGCATACGGAGGTTTCCAGGCTGGGGTCTAATTAGAGCTGTAGCTGCTGGCCTACGCCACAGGCACAGAAACACCAGATCCTAGCTGTGTCTGCAACCTAACACCACAGCTCACAGCAATGCCAGATCCTTAACCCACTGAGTGAGGCCAGGGATGGAACCTGCAACCTCATGGTTCCTAGTCGGATTCGTTAACCACTGCACCATGATGGGAACTCCCTTTCCTGTGTTTTCTTGTAGCTTGTTGAGTTTCTTCACAGCAGCTATTTTGAGTTCTCTAACAGATTACAATCTTCTGTGACTTTAGTTTCTGTACAATTGTCATTTTCTTTTGTGATACTGGGTTACCATTTTTTAAATGGTGCTTGATGATTTGGTCTCTACTAGTGCATTTAAAGTAGTGAACACCTTGCTTATTTAGGTAAAGCTTTGTTTACTTCGATTTTAACAATTTAACAGATTGATCACTAGAAGACCTTTCTTTTATTTTTCAGTAGGTGGAGCTATAGTACAAGTTTTTGGTTTCTCTTACCTGAGCTGCTGTGGCTATATTTAAGAATCAGCACCTTCCATCCTCCACTGCCTCTGCCAGAGGTATCATTTGAGACCTTGTTATATAGCGGATTGCATTCCTGGGATTATTGGTGCCTTGCTGCTGCTGGTGATGCTGCTGTTGCTAGAGTAGCCAGCAGGGGCCCTGGGATGGTGGGCACCTTTGCCATATCCAAGGTTGCCTGGGTTGCAGGCATTGTCACTGCAGTGAGGGGAGGGAATGGGTTGGGGCAGCCAGGGTCATGGGCACCTCCACCGTGTCTGGCCTTCAGGCTCTGCTACGGTGGATGAACTGGGGAAGAGTGTTGTGGGTACCACCACAGTTAGAGGTTCTGAAGTCTTGGTCACATCAGTGCAGCTGGCCAGTTTCCTATGCCCATAGGTACTGATGTGGCCAGGAGGCTGAAGTCATGTCTGCTGCTTCTCCTCCTGCCACTGGGTTCTCTGGAATTCCAAGTTTAGCTGCTGCAGCTAGGGGGCTAGGAATATACGCACAGCCTCTGCTGTTTCTCTCCCCTTCCACCTCCTCATTGTGTTCCAAGACAATCTGCCTTCACATGTACAGATGTGTAGATATCTCCATCATCCTGGTGTGTTGGGTGGGGAACTTTTCTTGAGTTATGGATGTTTTACTAGTTATAGATTGAAGGGGAGAGACAAAGGGAGCTTATCATACTACCGTGATGCTCATGTCTCCTGCAGGAAAATGTTAAAGTTCTACTTAAAACCCAGATTGTGAAGATTTTACATGTATATTTACTGGAAGAATTTTGAAAATGTGTTTTTAAAAAGTTAATAAAATTGGAGTTCCTACTGTGGCACAATGGGATCGGCAGCATCTCTGGAGTGCTGCGACGCAGGTCCTATCCCTGGCCCAGCACAGTGGGTTAAGGATCCCAAGTTGCCACAGCTGTGGCTTGGATCTGTTCTTCCTATCCCATGAATTCCATATGCCATGCGATGGCCAAAAAAGAAAAGTAAGTGAAATTCACCTATAATCACCCCATTGAAGTATAGCCATTAAGCCATTAATATGTTGACATATATACTTCCAATTGGTTTTTGTCCCATGCAGTATATGCGTTTTTACAATAAAATTGGGATCATTCAAATATGCTGGTTTGGATGCATCCTAATGTTCATAGCAGCATTATTTGTAATTTCCAAGATACAGAAGCAAACTAAGTGTCCATCAACAGATGAATGGATAAAGATGTGATATATATAATGGGATACTATTCAGCCATAAAAAATAAAATAAAAAATTGCCATTTGCTGCAACACGAATGGATTTGGAGGGCATTATGCTGAGTGAAATAAGTCAAGCAGAGAAAGATAAATACTGCATGATATTATTTATATGTGGAATCTAAAAAATACAACAAAAGTAGTAAAAATAACAGAAAAGAACCAGACTCACAGACATGGAAAACAAACTAGGAATTACCACAGGGAGAGGGAAGAGGAGAGGGGCAAGAAAGGTTAGGGGATTAAGAGGTACAAACTATTAGGTATAAAATACAAGGTCATATTGTACTACACAGGGAATATTGACAATATTTTATAGTAACTATAAATAGAATATAAACTTTCAAATTGTAAATTACTATATTGTACACTTATAATTTATATAGTATTATACATCAATTATACTTCAATAAAAAAGGAATTCCCATCTAATTCCCATTGTGCCTCAGTGGGTTAATAACCCAACTAGTATCCACAAGGATGTGGGTTCAATCCCCAGCCTTGCTCAGTGGGTTAAAGGATCTGGCATTGCCACTAGCTGTAGTGTAGATGACAGATGTGGCTGGGATTTGATGTTGCCATGGCTGTGGCATAGGCCAGCGGCTATGGCTCCAATTCGATTCCTAGCCCGGGAACCTCCAAATGCTGCAGGTGCAGCCCTAAAAAAAAGAAAAAAGAAAATAAATTCCTTTTAAAAATAAATGAAAATTAAAAATAAGAAAGAATTTGAGGTATAACTGACATAACAATATATTAGTTACAGCTGTACAGCATAATGATTCAATATTTGTATATATTGCTAAATGATCACAACAAATCTAGTTAGCATCTGTCACCATTAAAAAAAAGTACCATTCTGGTGAATGATGTTAATAATGGAGGAAGCTATGCATGTGTTGGGCAGGGAGTATATGGGAAACCTCTGTACCTCCCTCTTGGTTTGTGGTAAACCTAAAATTGCTCTTAAAAAATTGAGTGTTTTTAAAAAACAAGTATACTGGTTTGATTAAATAATATATGAATATATGATGAACATTCCTCTATTTCATTAAATATTGTTCTACAGCATGTTTTGTTTTGTTTTGTTTTTATGGCTGCACCTGTGGCATATGGAAGTTCTTGGGCTAGGGGTCAAATCGGAGCTGCAGCTACAGGTCTACACCACAGCCATGGCAACACTGGATCTAAGCCACATCTGCGACCTACACCTTGGCAATGCTGGATCCTTAACTCTAGAGCATGCTTTTAAAAGGGCTCAAGTAATCTAGGATTATTGTA
This sequence comes from Phacochoerus africanus, assembly GCF_016906955.1. Lineage (NCBI taxonomy): Eukaryota > Metazoa > Chordata > Mammalia > Artiodactyla > Suidae > Phacochoerus > Phacochoerus africanus. The sequence continues at coordinate 79,218,598 of NC_062552.1, forward strand.
GAAAAATTAGAACATTAGTCCTAAATGACACCATAAACAAACAGAGTAGATTGATATTTATCCTTCTCACTTTTCTTCCTATGCATATACATCTGGAAAAACAAAACTAACTATACCTATTATTTTGTAATGTGCTTTTTTATTATGGTAAAATTCACATAACATAAATTTCATCATTTTAACTATTTTAAAGTGTACAATTCAGTGGCATTTAGTACGTTCACAGTACTGTGTAATCTTCACCACTATCTAATTCCAGAACACTTTCAGCATCACAAAAGGAAACTTCATAATCTTTAAGCAGTCATGCCCATTTCTCTCCTTCTCCCAGCCCATGGCAACTATGAATATGCTTTCTATTTCTATGGATTTGCCTATTCTGGATATTTCAGATGAACATAATCATACAATACAGGCCTTTTGTGTCGGGCTTCTTTCACTAAGCATATTTGCTGGGTTCATCCATGTTGTAGCACAGTGGAATAAGAAGTGTTCCATCATATGGATATATATACCACATTTTTTAAAAAAATCATTTGTTTTAGTCTGGCTCAGCTTTCTCAATCTTTTTTTTATTATTTTTTATATATTTTTTTATTTTAATTTTTTTTGTCTCTTTCTTTGCTATTTCTTTGGGCCGCTCCCGCAGCATATGGAGGTTCCCAGGCTAGGGGTCGAATCGGAGCTGTCGCCACTGGCCTACGCCAGAGCCACAGCAACGCAGGATCCGAGCCGCATCTGCAACCTACACCACAGCTCACGGCAACGCCAGATGGTTAACCCACTGAGCAAGGGCAGGGACCAAACCCGCAACCTCATGGTTCCTAGTCGGATTCGTTAACCACTGCACCACGACGGGAACTCCATATATACCACATTTTGTTTATCCATTTATCACCTGATGGACATTTAAGTTGTTTCCATCTTTTGGCTATGAACATTCATGTGTAATTTTTTACCTAAGAGTGGAATTTCTGACTTACATGGTAATCCTATGTTTCACCTATTGAGGAACAGCCAAGCTCTTTTCCACAGCAGCATTTATGTTCCTAACAGCAATACATGAGCATTCCAACTTCTCCACATCCTTGCCAACACCTGTTATTTTCTGTTTCTTGCTGTTGGTTTTATAGCTATCCCAGAAGGTGTGAAGTGGTAAAGTGGTAGGTAGCTCATTGTGGTTTTGAATTGTATTTCCCTAATAACTAATGATGCTCAACATCATTTTCATGTGCATATTGGCCACTTGCAATTTTTTTGAGAAAATATCTATTCCAGTCTTTTGTCATTTTTTCACTTGGATGCAATCTGCTTTTTTTTTTTGTAACTTAGAAATATACCATGGACATCTTTTACTCTTTTTTTGCCAGGATAATGCAGTATAATATTTCATTCTCTAGGTTTATTATACTTTAACTACCTTACTATTAGACATTTAGAACTGCTTGCACTTTTTTTTTTTTTTTGTCTTTTTAGGGCTGCTCCCATGGCATATAGAGGTTTCCAGGCTAGGGGTCAAATTGAAGCTGTAGCCACTGGCCTACGCCATAGCCACAGCAACAGCAGTATCTGAGCTTCGGCTGTGACCTAGACCACAGCTCATGGCAATGCCAGATCCTTAACCCAATAACTGAGGCCAGAGATTGAACCAAAATCCTCATGGATGCTAGTCGAGTTCTTTAACCATTGAGTCACTACGGGAACTCCTAGAGCTGCTTGCACTTTTAAAATTAATGCTGTAATGAACATTTCAATAGATAACTCCTTATACAACTACTGCAAAAAATTCCTAGAAAAAGAATTGCTGGGCCAAGGGTAGGCAATTTTTAACCTGTAGATACAAGATGATAAGTTGCTTTCCATTACAGTTGTACCAATTCAGAGTTCTACCAGAGGTATAAGGAAGTACCTATTTCCTTGCATACTCATCACTGATGGGTTTTATGCACTTTAAAATGATAACAACACAATTGGCACAAAATGGCATCTTATTGTTTTATTTTTTTTTTTCTTGGTCTTTTTTAGGGCCACTGGATCCTTAACCCACTGAGTGAGGCCAGGGATCAAACCCACATCCTCATGGATACTAGTTGGATTTGTTTCTGCTGCACCACAGTAGGAACTCCCACAATCTTACTATTTTAAATTGCACTTATTTAACTACTATGAATATAAATCATCTTTCATAGATTTATTGGCCATTTAAATTTCTTAATTTATTTTTGGTAAATTGGTTGTTTTATCTTTATCAATATTTCTATAAGAAAAGAGTCAATATTAATACTAACAATCTTTTAGTTATATGTTACTTATACATAAGTAACATCCTTTCTTAACTTTTCCTTTGAAATTTACCTTTATTGGGAGTTCCTGTCGTGGTGCCGTGGTTAACGAATCTGACTAGGAACCATGAGGTTGTGGGTTCGGTACCTGCCCTTGCTCAGTGGGTTAACGATCCGGCATTGCCGTGAGCTGTGGTGTAGGTTGCAGACGCGGCTTGGATCCCGCATTGCTGTGGCTCTGGCGTAGGCCGGTGGCTACAGTGCCGATTCGACCCCTAGCCTGGGAACCTCCATATGCCGTGGAAGCGGCCCAAGAAATAGCTAAAAAGAGACAAAAAAAAAGAAAGAAATTTACCTTTATTTATTGTGATTTTTTGGATAGAAAGTTTAAATTTTTTAATGTAAAATCACTCTTTTTCTTTTTAGTTTCTGCTACTGGTGTTATAATTAGAATCTGCCTCATGTCATGTAAATATTTACCTACATTCTCACACTTTTATGATTGTGATTTTTCCATTTAAGTCGTTAATTTTTTTTGTATTTATTTGTTTATTTATTTATTTTTAGGGCCTCGCTTATGGCATATGAAAGTTCCCAGGCTAGGGGTCTAATTGGAGCTGCAGCTGCTTGCCTGCACCACAGCAGCACAGGATCCAAGCTGTATCTGCGACCTACACCGCAGCTCACAGCAATGCCAGATCCTTAACGCACTGAGGAGGGCCAGTGATTGAACCCACTCATTGATACTAGTTGGGTTCATTACCACTGAGCCACAACAAGAACTCCTCTTTAATTTTTAAAAGTTAAGTCTAGAATTAATTTTGGTGTATTTTGGTATGATGTATGATAGAAGTGTAACTTAATTTACAAGCAGCTATGCAGTTTTTCCAATAATTTATTGATAAAAATCAGTTTATGATTAACTGTCTGATAAGAAATAGTGCCATTAAAATATATTACATTAAATCTTTGTATATACTTAAACCTTTTTTTAAATGATTTTTATTTTTTCTATTATAGTTGGTTTACAGTGTACTTGAGCCATTTTTGACTCTATTCTGTTCCCTTCACCTATCTGTCTATTCTGATGTCAATACCACAGTTTTAATTTTTTATTTTTATAATATACGTTAATAGCTGATAGGCCAAGTCTTACCTTATTATTCTTCTTGTTAGAAACCCTTTCTTCCTTCTTTCTTTCCTTCTTCCTTCCTTCCTTTTTCTTTCATTATCTTCTATTTATTCTTCTAGATGAACTTTAGACTAACTATTGAAAACAAAATGAAAAACAAACAAAAAAAAACTTGAAGCAGCATTTGTGGAGATTGAGAACTGCCAATAGTAGTATTAGGCCATTGCCTTTAGGCTCTAGTTGTAGTTTGGGATCATGAGTTTGTTGTGGCATGTGCTGTATGTTTGAATAATTTCCCCCAGTGGCACCATTATTGTTAATGTTTTAGCAGAGATCAAATGATTGTCAGAAATATTGCACAGGAGTTTCTATGTTCTGACATCCAATCACTTCTAAATTTCCTTCTGACTTAGTCTGTTTATTCATTCATTCAGTAAACATGTATTGAATGTCTCCTACATACCATTCACTTAGCTAGGTTCTGGGGTTATAAAGATGAATAAAACACAATTCTTGCTTCAAAAGTGGGTACATAAGTGATAATTTCAACTGTATGGGAGAAAAAAACAACCTCTTATTTAAAAACAAAAACAAAAACCTCTTCTTTATCCTGTTAGGTTTAGTAGCTGGAGCTTGCAAATAATAAATTAACAGAAGCCAAACTAACAGGAGAAAAGGCATACTACATCTTACTTGATGTTACTATTTCAATTTTTATATGCACAGAGGAACTTCATAGAAAAGAAATGAAGACCCAAAGAGGTGATTAGACACAGGGGATTATATACCATTTTAACAAAGGGTGAGAAATTGTAGAGACGTGACAAGACAAAGGAAAAGCATTTCGAGTTTCTAGGGGCAGTAGATTGCAGGAAAGTAAGTATATGGGGAAAACTGATGGACGATAAGGATAATTTTTTGTAAGGTTTGTTTGTCTAGACCCATCATGGTGCTGACTGTCTTTCAGCAGTGAAATGGTTGTTTTTCTTCCTCCTGCTACAAGAGAGGGGAGAGGGAAGACCTTCACAAAAGGAAATTTATATTCCACTTTTAGGCAGACAAGAGGAGGGCAGAAAGCTCTTTCTGAGTCTACTGCTTCTTATTTGCTTCCAGTTCAAAACAACCCCATGCCAATGAGGCACATCTTGGGGTGGCACATTCTGATACGCTTCACAATAAGCATAGAACTATGTGTAGAGCACTGTAAAAGTACAGTTTGAGTGGCAATGGGAGAGATCAGGGAAGCTTCCCGAAGTAGCTGAAGTAGGTGAACTAAGCTGAGTCTTAAAGAATCAGTAGCAGTTAGCAATATGGGGCTAGGCCCCGATACAACAGCTTGAATAAGGCATGGAAGTAAGAAACATGTGCCGAAGTGAGATGTTTTCACTTAACTCTTTTGACATGATATGGCTTTGACTTCCTCTTGATGTTTTAATTGTTCTGACTTCTCATTAATGTGCGCAAGAAAAAGCCCTGACCCCCATCCCACCCATGACTGAGTCACTGCTGTCATCATCATGATCCTTGGGCTAATCAAAAAAAAGAAAAAAAAAAAAGAGGGAAAAGGTAAAGCTCAAAGATGGAGTGGGGATGTTTATCATACATATTAATAATTTGGAGTTCCCATCGTGGCACAGTGGTTAACAAATCTGACTAGGAACCACAAGGTTGCGGGTTCGGTCCCTGCCCTTGCTCAGTGGGTGAACAATCCGGCGTTGCCGTGAGCTGTGGTGTAGGTTGCAGACGCGGCTCGGATCCCGAGTTGCTGTGGCTCTGGCATAGGCCAGTGGCTACAGCTCCGATTCGACCCCTAGCCTGGGAACCTCCATATGCCGCGGGAGCGGCCCAAAGAAATAGCAAAAAGACAAAAAAAAAATTAAAAAAAATGTAAGGCTGCATGCCAATGCCACCTTCCTCAGATTGCTGTCACTGAAGAGTGTACTGCAAGGAAGGGGATGTGGGAGATGACACTGGAAAGGCAGAGGCCAGATCACTGAGGTCACTGCACGATTTAAAATAGCTTGGACCTGATCTTTAGATAGAGATACTAAAGGGCTTTTAAGGTGGGAAGCTATTTGGTCACTTTGATGTGGTTATGTGAAGGATCTTCCAGGATGATAATTCTGGAGGTACAGAAACTATTTAGGAAGCTTTTCTGTGGTAGGTAAGAAGTGAGGGCCTGAACTAGGGCAGGGGTGGAGGTGAGGTGGAGAAGAGGATTGATTCAAGAGAAGGAGGAAAATCTATACACAATGTATAGATTTTAGGGTGAGCATTTGGCTACAGGAAATGAGGGAGAGGAGGTTAGCATTCAGTTTGTGTGACCAAGCCATATCACCAGGTAAGACAGACAATTCAGAAGGGAGAATGCGGGCACAAGGAGAGGATTTCAGGTTTTGGATGTGCAGTGTGGCTCTTGCAGGTCTTTGTAGGCTCTTTTTAAATATAAGAATCTTGGAGAAGTTAAACATTAAATTCTTGAAAACTTTCTAATCATATTTCTCTAGGGCATTGGTTTTCTGCCCTATGAGGGGGCTATTTTGCTCCCTGGGGAACATTTGGCAATGTCTGGAGATTTTTTTTTTGTCTTTTTTTGGTGTTTTCCTTGAGCCACTCCCTCGGCATACGGAGGTTCCCAGGCTAGGGGTCGAATCCGCACTGTATCCACCAGCCTACACACCAGAGCAACAGCAACGCGACATCCGAGCCGCATCTGCAACCTACACCACAGCTCACGGCAACGCCGGATCCTTTAACCCACTGAGCAAGGGCAGGGATGGAACCCACAACCTCATGGTTCCTAGTCAGATTCGCTAACCACTGCGCAACGACAGGAACTCCTGGAGATATTTTCGTTTACAATTAGAGGGAGGAGTGCTACTGGTGTTTAGCGGTTGGAGACCAGGGATGCTGCTAAGCATGCTACAATGCAAGGGACAGCCTTCCACAACAAAGAGTTATCTGGCCAAATGTCAGTAGTGCCATAATCGATAAACACTGTTTAGGGACTAGAGGAATACTTTATACTTTTGCTTGGGGCTAGTCATTCAGATTAGAGAGTATGGTCTGTTAAAAAAAAATCACCACTGCTAAGAAACCAAATCTTAGTATTGGAGAAGAAATTAAAAGTCATCTATTTCGGGAATTCCTGTCGTGGCTCGGTGATTAACGAATCCGACTAGGAACCATGAGGTTGCGGGTTCCATCCCTGGCCTTGTTCAGTGGGTTAAAGGATTCGGCATTGCTGTGAGCTGTGGTGTAGGTCGCAGATTCGGCTCGGATCCTGCCTTGCTGTGGCTCTGGTGTAGGCTGGCAGCTGCAGCTCCGATTAGACCCCTAGCCTGGGAACCTCCATATGCCGCGGGTGTGGCCCTATAAAGACAAAAACAAAAACAAAATATCCAGAATTCGAGAGCCTAACCTCAAAGTAGTTAAGCAGTTTATCTTTTTTTTTTTTTTTTTTTTTTTAGGGCTGCACTCACAGCATATGGAGTTTCCTGAGCTAGGGGACTAATCGGAGCTGCAGCTGCTGGCCACAGCCACACCAGATCCCAGCGGCATCTGTGATCTACACCACAGCTCACAGCTCACTGCAATGTCTAATCCCTAACCTACTGACTGAGACGATGGATCAATCTGAAATCTCATGGTTATTAGTTGGGTTCATTACCACTGAACCACAACAGAAACTCCCAAAGTAGCTCATCTTTAGAAAGGTGTTCGGTTTCTCTTTTTTTTTTTTTGGTGTAAAACTGCCTCTCTAGGAGTTCCCATTGTGGCACAGTGGAAATGAATCCAACTAGGATCCATGAGGACAGGGTTCCATACCTGGCCTTGCTCAGTGGGTCAGGGATCTGACATTGCAGTGAGCTGTGGTGTAGGTCACAGATGCGGCTCAGATCCAGCATTGCTGTGGCTGTGGTGTAGGCTGACAGCTACAGCTCTGATATGACCCCTAGCCTGCGAACTTCCATGTGCTGCAGGTGCGGCCCTAAAAAGCGGAAAAAAAAAAGTAAAACTGCCTCTCTAATATGTAACCACTGAACCCAGTTTCACTACTTAGGTTCACAAAGAACAGTTTCTCTTCCTCATAATTATCTGTGAGAGTCACAAAGACATCAATCCTGTTTCTCGTATGCCATGACTTCCTTCACTTTACCTAAAGTATAAGAGTGGGTGCAGAGCATTTTTCTTTTCTTCTTTTTGGCTGTGCCCGTAGCATGTGGAGGTTTCAGGGCCAGGGATTGAACCTGAGCTACAGCAGAGACCCAAGCTGCTGCGGTGATGCCTGATCCTTAGCCCACTGCACCACAAGGGAACACCTAGAACATTTTCTTTGTACATAAAATGAGCACATAGTTATAAAGAAGCAAAACAAACCAAAGCTTGTCTGGGGAGCTTAGACTTGTGGAAAATATTTTAAACAAGAAAGCTTTACAAAGGCAAGGAAAAACAGACAAGAATCAACAAAGACAACTCATTCACTCTGGACAGAACATAGGAAACATTTCTGATAAGAAAAATAAACCAAAGATTCAGATGATAAATAGAATCAGGAATAACATGCAACATAAAATATAAATGAGGAGTTCCCGTTGTTGGTGCAGTGGTTAGCGAATCCGACTAGGAACCATGAGGTTGTGGGTTCAATCCCTGGTCTTGCTCAGTGGGTTAGGGATCCGGTGTTGCCATGAGCTGTGGTGTAGGTTGCAGATGCGGCTCAGATCCTGCGTTGCTGTGGCTCTGGTGTAGGCCAGTGGCTACAGCTCCAATTCAACCCCTAGCCTGGGAACCTCCATATGCCGCAGGAAGCGGCTAGAAAAAAGGCAAAAAGACAAAAATAAATAAATAAATAAATAAATGAAATCAGGCTGAAAAAAAATGTAGGCAAAGAAGGGTAAAATGAAAGAAACACAGGACAACTCCATTAAATAAATGGCATTTGAACTTTAGAGAGTAGCATCAGTTTAGTAGCCTAGGAAATTATATCGGGAGGCCCTTCTCCCTAAATTTTTACACAAATTAAAAACAAACACCAAAGGTAGTGGTTTCTCCTCTCTGTCCCCCTGCTTTTTCTCCTTCTCTCTTCCTCCTCTACTTCTGGAGTCAGGGGTAATGTAGACATGGTAGAATTGGGGGCTCTCCAAAAAGATGGGACATTTTAAAGCATACAGGATGGGCTAACAACTGAGGTAGTTCTACACATTTACTTTAGCAAGTGGAAGGTATTTTGGTTTGTTCTGTTTTGGCCGCCTGGCAGCATATGGAGTTCCCCTGCAGGGGATCAGATCCAAGTGGCGGTTGTGACCTAAGAGCAGCTGCGGCAATGCAAGATCCTTTAACCCACTGTGCCACCAGGGATCGAACTTGCGTTTCAGCGCTCCTAAGATGCTGCCCATCCCATTACACTACAACAGGAATTCCAGATGGAAGGTTTTAAACACATTATTATAATGGGAAAAAAAAAATTAGCACCAATTAAAAATTTTCCTGCCTTCACCTCTGCATGAGTCACTCACTTCTTAGTCACCAGTAGCCCAGTTCAGGGAAGTCTCCCAGATTTCCTGTGCCCTGGAGGCAGACCTCTGACACTACAGTGCTCAGATCCTGCCGTATTTATAGGAAACACTGACTCATAGTGACACCCTGCCACTGTTCTGTTCAATTCATCAATCAAATATCAAACTTGGGCAGCACCAGCAGGGCAAGACAAGAATAAAGGGCGTGGACACAGAGAAACACCAAATGGGCCTAGACAAGAAAAATGAAATCCAGAAACCTGAAGGAGTAACCATCTCCTCTCACTGAGATGAAGAACATCCCAGGCCTGTGTGGCAAGGGGCATTCATTGGGCCAAGCAGGCGAGGTCAGCTCCAATTATTCCTGAGTAGTTGAGTTTACTGATTTTGGTGGCTCCAATCCAGGATTGCATAACACATAGAGGCCCAAGGGGCTGAGATTGACCCTGAAGGGACCTGTGACTCCTGCCTGCTCGTGGAAGCACCAAGCCCGTGTGCTACCGCCTGGGTGGACTCTTGGCAGGGAAGGGATTTGGGGCGTGCCCCTGAGCAAGCATTGATTCTTTCTCCAACTAAGCCACTGGCATACACCATTACCTTGTGAGAAGGCTCTTTGTGAGACCGCCACTAGGGCAGCAAAGGGACCACAAGATGGCAGCAGAGGACACAGCCCAGGGCACAAAACCTGAACCATCTGCAAAAGCAGATATTCCATTTGGGAAATGTCATCAGTTGTCCATAATCATGTATTTGAGGCCAGAATAAATGACTGAATTTCAAAGAAATGAGGGTAAAATTCATCAACATGGAGAATTTCCCAACCACCACAGAATTCAGCTGCATACAAAACCACATATTTCTCCAGTGCTTACAGCAAGGGATAGGGGTCAAGACCTTTAAAAACTGACGTCAGCAGTAACCTTGTCCCAGTCACTTCTTTCTGTGACGTTTCAACGGGCAGCAATTCAAGTAAAATATGAGTGACTTCCACAGAGGCTGCCAAACTGATGAAGGGGTAGATGCAATGATTGCTGGGAAGCATTATAGCAAAGCAGAATGATTTCATGGAGCAGCCAGGAACTCTGGCTGTGTGTGTGCGTGGTGTATAATGAGGACCACAGGACAAGCTTCACAGTCTTCAGTAGCAGCCGGCAGAGGATAATGCACAGGAAAGGAGCATTAGGAGCTTTGGGACTGAATCTCTGATCTTCCAACTTATCATCTGATTCTCCTTTGCTTACATATTCCTCCTACCCTGAAGGTGTTACTACCAAAAACTGCCAAATAAACCCTGGGGGGCAAAATACTCTCTCCCTGATAACCAATATGAGAACCTAATGTTAAATCTCTTCAAGATTTGAATTTTAGAAGCCTCGAGGGCCAAGGAGAACTGCACATCCAAAACCTGAATTTATAGCTTATTTTTGTATAATGGAGAGACAATAACTGAAGGACCATAGGCCGAATCTGTCGATTTTTAAAATTGTAATCATCATTTTATTTACATTTTTTTTTTTTTTTAGAGCTGCACCTCCGACATATGCAAGTTCCCAGGCTAGGAGTCAATTGGAGCTGCAGCTGCCAACCTATACCACAACCACGTGAGATCCAAGCCGCATTTTTGACCTATACCACAGCTCAAGGCGACGATGGATCCTTAACCCAATGAGCAAAAAGGCCAGAGATCGAACCCACATCTTCATGGATATCAGTCAGGTTCATATACAAAAGGAACTGCCTCAACATTTTAAAATCAGATGATTTCACATTTAAAAAGTCAGAATTTCTGACCTTTATAGGAAAATTGGAACAATGGCAATACCAAGCCCCCAGTCCCACATGGGAATAATTGGGTAGAATTGGGTTAAAGTCTTTAAATAGAATGTGGGCTCCTCTAGTTTTCCATAGTTCCTATGACTCCCTATTAACTCATACCTAATCTGCTTCACTCCTCTTCCCTATCGGAAAAACCTCCAAAGTGTTTAACAGTTTTAAAGTTTTTTTTTTTTTTCTTTTCATGTGTTATTTTATTTGAGCCTTGGTCCTCCAGTTAGGTTGAGGGTAAATACTATAACCTCCATTTAAGCAAAATGTAGTTCATAGAGATCTGACTTGCCCAAACTCACACATCAAATTTCCTGACTCCCAGTCTTACCATTATCCTGGTGGGGGAAAGTTTCTATTAAGAACTTCATTTAGTGGAACAAAACCAAAGAACAAAACCAAAGTAGATATGCGCATAACTGCTGGAACAGATGAATGCCAACTGCTAAGCTGTTCAACAAATCACTGCAAATGGCTACCTCCTCTTCCTTTAATGAAGTATTTCTGCTTCCCTTCCCCTTCCAGGAATATGTAAAGATTGCCCTTCTGGCCATCTTGAAGTTGGATATGGCTATATGGCTTGCTTTGGCCAATAAAGTGTGAGCAGAAGTGATATATATCCCTCTGAGGCAGAAACATTTAAAAGCCTATGAACAATTCTTCATGCTTACTTCACAACTGGGCAAGCTGGTGGTGGTGAGGGGGATTAGTCTCATGGTGTCATGGTAGGATCTCAAAATGGTAGTGCTCCATGGGCTTGGGTACCTGCGTAACTTACAATGTTCAGAGTACCCTGCCAGACTCCCTAAACCTTTGGGGCTTTAGGTTTCACGGCACTGAAATTTTGGCATTGTTACCACATCATAATCTCACCAAACCTGACTGATACAAGGTTCATCTGCATGGTGACTGACTTCTCCAAGAACTAAAATGCAACTCCTAGACATCTGATTGTATCACTAAAAGCTGCTGCTTCTATTTGGAATGAATTGCTGATTTTTACCCTCAGCTTCCTCATCTAATATCACCTTCTGAGTTTTAAGAAAATTATTTTGAGTCCTTCACACATGAGCTCTCCATTATTCTAGATTGGGAGGAGGCGGCGAAGGGGGAGGCCCAGATCTTGTTTTCTCCATTTCAGAACCTAATCCCAGCACTGTCCCCACCCACAAATACTCACACAATCTTGTCATAGGGCGACTATTACCACTCCCAAGGTGTCACAAACAGAAAGGAGCTGCCCCTGGCGCCACTGCAATGTCAGGGCAAGGCAGCCAGGCTGCGCTCTTTCCTTACTGGTGCTTGGGCTTGTCTAAGCCCGGAGAAGCAGCATTCTCTAGGGAAAGAAGCCTTCTCAAGTGGGAACAAAAATGAGTGTGAGGCGCACACCCATCCTGGGCACTTTGTGAATTTGGGGTGAGTTCTCATAGTAATGCAGCTCTGGTCAACTTCTAGTTTCTCTAGCGGCTAGTAAGCTGTCGGGCTGGTACAACTGGGTGCTCCCAGTTTTCCTGGGCTTTTCTCAAGCCCACCTGAGCTCGTCATCTTTGCACATTTGCAAAGGTCATAAACGGTGGGGGTTGAGCGCAACCAGAGCTTCAGCAACCGCACCTCAGCAGCCGGGATCGAAGGTCGGCGGGGCTGCTGAGAGGCTGAGCCTGCGCAGTCCCGCTCCCGCCTTGGAGAGAAAGGGTGACGGCGACGCGGGCTTGTTACACCGGCGTGCTCGCAAGAGGCGGGAAAGCCTTAGGTCGGGTCGCCGTGTCCCTCCTCTTCCTGCCCCATCCACCCCGTCTGGCCAGCCCGTCCTCCTCAGGCGCCTAGGCCCGGGGGGAGGGGGATGAAAAGGGCCCTGGGCTTCTGACTCATCATCTCCAACCCCTTTCTCGCGCGCGCTCCAAGTCTCAGGACTTTGGACCTGGGCACTGTGGGAGGGGGCACGGCGACAACATCTGTGGAAACCCCAGCTCTGCTGAGGGCCAGCCCTCCGCCCCTGCCCGTCTCCGAAGCTGTCAGAGGGAGGACTGTGGACCCACGGTCAACTCTCAGTTACCGAGATTGGGGTGGTGGCGGCCCCGCTCAGAATAGCCCGCCCGGCTCCTCCCTGCACACGGGGCCAGTGGTCGCGTCCGAGGAAACTCTCGGCTAGGCCCTGACTTCCAGCGCTTGGCGTCACTCAGCAGATGCACAGCGCCCCCACCGCGGAGGAAAGGCTCTTTATTTCCCAGCAGGCCACGGGGCAGCGGGGCATCCTGGGACTTGTAGTCTCCGCTAGAGTAGAAAGGAACCGCCTCTGACAGAGAACTAAAGCACGAGTGAATTGACTTCGGAGAGTAGGCGTGTACGGAAACCCGGGTTTGGAGTGGTTGGGACTGTGAAAGTTGGAAATCTTGGAAATAGTGAGATGAGGCAAATGTGAAGCTGTACTGGGAGGCAGTGGGAAGGAAGGAAAAGTTGGAAGGAGGGTAAGGACAGATGGGAGGAAATCAGTCTAGCTGATAGCTGTTTAAAGATATCTTGCAGGCGGGCAGATTTTAGGGTAGTGAGGTGATGGAAGACATGGTCTGGGTATTGCTGTCTCCAGAAGGGAAGGGAAAAGAATGGGGCCCTGGTCTGACTGAAAATTGAAGGCACTCCACCAAACGTCTTGTAGGTCTTTTTTTTTTTTTTTTTTTTTTTTTTTAGGGCCGCACCAGCAGCATATGTAAGTTCCCAGGCTAGGGGTAGAATCGGAGCTACAGCTGCGGTCCTAGGCCACAGCCACAGCAATGTGGGATCCCAGCCACATACGGGCCTACATCACAGTTTATGGCAACACCAGATCCTTAACCCACTGAGAAAGGCCAGGGATCAAACCCGCATCCTCGTGGATCCTAGTTGGGTTCGTTAACTGCTGAGCCACCAAAGGAACTCCTTTTTAGGTCTTAAGGGACTCCATCTAGTTTGAGTTCTATGGGGATGGGGTGCAGGAGTGTCTGGAGAACGCTTCTGTAGGGTAGGAGAGCAGCACCTGTACTCTTCCCCTTGCCAGTTCACTCATTCGTTCTGTTTGCTGTGCTAGTCATGGTGGGACCATTCTCCAAATCAGGAACTTCCTCCAACTCTGAGAGACCCTGAAAACCAGACAGGTGTGAGGAATGCAAACCGAAGGGGTGAGAAAGGAAGAATCCCAGACAGATGCAACTTTGTCCTCTGCCATTTTTTCCCCATGTTCCCATAGCCCTTCCAATATTTAGGCAGATTTCTATTGCTTCTCACATTTCTAACCCCAACCATTTAGATACCCAATTCCCTCTTCCCCACCTCTAGAGGAGAAATGTCCAAAGCCAGAAAACCAATCACTTTCAGCCTAGTACCCCTTCTTTCTGCCCTGTCCCATTGTTTTCCCTTAAGTACCACCAACGAGGATAGCCAGTGAAAAAAATATTTTCCTCCCTGCGTTCATTCAGTACCTCTTGCAGTTCCTGGTAGTGCAGACTCTGGCTCCTGCAGCATCCTCGCTTCCTCTGGCTCAGCAGGATCAGGGAGTATGCTGAGACCAGCACTCCCCCTAGAGTGAAGGCTTCAGCGCTGAGCTCAAGCACCAGCAAGCCCTCTAGCTGTAGGTAGAAAGGGCTGAGGATGCTGCAAAGGACCCTGCACCTATTTGCCCCTGCCCTTCCCCCTCCTCTTGTCTCCTCATCGTCCCACCTTCTCTTTTATTCACTTGTACCTGGGAGGGGACATTTGGGGCAGACATCAAGGCTGTCTTCATCACCTCAATCACCAACGCGATGAAGCCCAAGATCAGATTGAAGAGGTTGAATATCATCATGGCACGCACCTGCCAGTGAGTCAGTTCAGCTCTGCCCAGCCTGGGGGACTCAGTGCAACCCCAAGCCCCACCTGCAGCCTAGCTGAAAACCAAACTCAGTTCCTATTCCTCCACCTCCAAACAGGGCCATCTAAATGTCTTCCTTCCTCAGTCTTTTAGGCCATTCATGGGCAGAGAGCAGAGAGCTGACAGTCGACAGTTAGAAATCCACTTCCTGGGCTGAGGGGTGTGTGTGTAGGAGGGGGACAGAATAGTTCTCTTCTCCTCTCACCTTCCAGAGACGGGGTGCTCTGCGCAGCTCAAGGGTAACAATCCCAGTGAGGAAACCCTGAGTGATGAGAAAGGCACGTGGTGAGCTCTGACCCCTCAGGACCTTCCTTCCACCCTCCCATATGGTAGTTCTTACCAGTACTCCAGGCCCAAGCGGCAGTGCTGTGGCCATGTGACAAGCAGAGTTCAGGCAGGCAACTGAGATAGCAAAGGGCACCACAGCCACTGCCAGCCATAGCTGGCTCACCTGGAGACCAGATGAAGGGTAGGTGAAGGGGAACTGTCAGGGATTCCCTTCCTTTCTCCCAGCCCCTGCCTCTTTTAGAGATCAGCAATTGGGAGGAAAGTGTAGTGGCAGAAAGTAGTCAACTAAGGGCTGTTGAAAGAAGGGGAAATCCTTTAATTTTTTTCTGTCTCATGTCATAGTTCAGTCACTTACCTGTGTGTTTTCCTCACATGATGGAAGAATCTACATGGAAATTAAGGGTCTTGCCTTGTTTAGTCTATGCTTCCTCCACCCTCCTCCCACTCAGAGCCTAGCACTGTTTCAGGAACATGATGGGTTCTCACTAAACATGGATGGAATTGAACTGGGGTAGAAGTGAACATGCTGAAGCTTGGGATGGAGCAGCCTGGCCTCACCGCCAGCACCAAGAGGTGCCCACTCTGCCTGTGCCTCGCCCAGTGCTGTAGCTTTTCCAGACGACCAGCTCTCTCCTCCATGGCTTCCTTGACCACGAGAGCTCGGTACTTCCCAGCCTGGGAAAAAATGTATTATGGCACCTATCAGGAGAGGATATACAGCAGCATCTCTTTCAGCTACCCCTCTGCCCACTTCCAGTATCCAGGGAGTTGAGGCTCAGGTCCTCACACCTACCTAGTCTGAAGCAGCTGCTCCAAAGGGATGGGTCCCAGCTGAGCCTGGAGCTCCTAGCGGGGCTTGGTAGCTCAGAGCAGCCAACGAACTTGTCCTGGCAGAGACAGGCTATCAGGATTGGGGTGTGGTGGGGTAAAGGTCCCTATGAGGACCTAAGGATCCAGGGAGTGGCAGTTAGCAGGCACCAGCCTCAGTTCTCTCCTCGAGACAACCAGCCTTGTCTCATTCTGTTCTTGTTTCCTATTGTCCCCATCTCTGCCCATCCTGGGTTCCTCTTCTGATCACTCACCTCATCTGCATGAACACTACCATCCTGGGCCTCAGTTTCCCCCTATTTTCATCTCATGTTTCTCCTTTTGCAGGGGAAGATTCCTCCTGAAATTATTTGCTATTCCCTACAGAAATCTTACATTACTCTCTGGATTAGTCCTGTCATTACTTCTTAAAGATTTGTGCCAAGACCTGGCTTCCTGTCTCTCACTTTCTGGACAGTTTCTCCTCTCTCATTCCTTTCTTGAAGGATTTACTCTGGATTGGACACTGACTAAGTGGATGGAGAGCTCTATTTATAGTGGGGATTGTTTTTGACTCAGTGATAACCCACAACTAGACATGTATAGAAGATGGTCCTTAAATGGTCAGCCTTGGGAAGGACACTATTGAAGCAATTAAATTTCTTTTTCTTTTGTCTTTTTGCCTTTTCTAGGGCTGCTTCCTGCGGCACATGGAGGCTCCCAGGCTAGGGGTTTAATCAGAGATGTAGCCGCTGACCTATGCCAGAGCCACAGCAACGTGGGATCCGAGCCGCGTCTGCAACCCACACCACAGCTCACGGCAACGCCAGATCCTTAACCCACTGAGCAAGGGTAGGGATCGAACCCACAACCTCATGGTTCCTAGTTGGATTCGTTAACCACTGTGCCATGACCGCAACTCCAGCAATTAATATTTTTGAAGCACAGGAGTCGCCTTGTAGCCAGGCAGACCTGGACTAGAATCAGCTTTGCCACTTTCCCAGCTATATGATGACCTTGGATACATTATTATACTAATTCAAATCTCAGTTTGTTGAAACTGAGTGATAAAAAGGGGGCTAATACTATGGCTGTGAAGGGTTGTTGACTCAGGCTGGGTGAATAATAACCATTAATGGTGCTGATGAGGTCATACTGATGTGCCTGATGCCCATATACTAAGGGGCTTATTCAGAAGCTAAGCTGGGGTCATTTATTCTTACAATAAGAAGCAGAACCATCTGGGCCCAATTATATAGTCTATATATCAAAAATAGGAAAAGTCCATCCTGGTGCAGAGCCAGTCAGAAGTCCAGAGGCAAGCAGTCCTATGTTCAAATCCCAGATCTACCTGGGTGACCTTGGGCAAGTTAGTTAATCTCTCTGTTTCTTTGTCAATAAAGGGAGTTTAATACCAATCTTAAGGGATTGCCTTAAGTATTAAAAGACAAAATGCATACAAACCAATTCAATACATGCTCCATAAACGTTAGTAGCTGTCATCATTATTATTACTGATGACAGAAGAAGACTGAGCCAGAAGTGCCCGAGGAGTTAGTATTAGAGACAGGGTCCTGGGAGGCAAGTGGCCTTCTTTGTAAACCACTTCTGCTCTGCTCAGTGCTGGGCTAACCCTCACTGGAGCATTGTGCCCACTCTTCTTTCCTGGGGACTGGGAAATTAAAGAGATTCTGAGAACTGTTGTATGTCTACTCCCTCCTCCATCCCCATGTGCATAAATTTTATTTTGTGGCTAAGGCCTGATAGAATGTGAGATGTTTGGCTTGCTTAACTGGTAGGCCAGTGGAAAGTCTCTTTATCTTCATTTTCTTTACCTGTAAATGCAGACTAATTATATTTCAGAGTGTTATTGCAAGAATTATGTACTACTAATATGTGAACAGGCATTCGCTAAAAATTGGTTAAATCTAAGTAACCTACTTACAAATTTGTAGCCCCTGTCTAGATTACAATCTCCTCGGGGGAGGCTACTCTATTCCCCTCATCTGTTCATCTCCCAGGGCGCTGAACATAGTGCCTGGTACTTAGTAAGCACTCAGAAAATATTTGTTGTATTGAAGAGCCATTAAAGTGACTTAAGGAATGGAAAATAGAATTCGAGAGCAAGGAGCAGGAATTGTTTATCAAGAACAGAAAGGACCGTAGAGTAACTTTAATAATGTTTCTTATACGGCAGACATTAACTATCTCTATAATCGCCCCTCCTCCTCCTCCCCCAAAAGAGAGACAGAAATTGTAAGGGAGAGGCTTTGAGATAAAACCCCAGGAAGAACTTCCCGAGTCTGTGCATGTTGGGGCAGAAAGAGCGGCAGAGCCAGCTCCTTCCCTGGTATGTCCGGGTTTAGGGTGGGAGGGGCAGTCCTGCTTGGAGGCTGGGGGAAGGACGAGATGACCTTTCAAAATCTCTTCCAGTCTCCTGTTGGAATCATCTGTGTGCCCCACCCCCCGCTCCCTCCCTCCCTCCCTCCGACAGCGCCCCCAGTCTCCAAACGGCCCGCACCCCGCCCCTGGCGGCCGCCTCTCGCGGCTCCCGGGGTCCCCAGCTCCCTGTCCCCGGAGCCAGAGCCCCGCTCCCGCTCCCGCTCCCGCGCGGCTCCTAGCCCCGCCGCGCCGCCCCCCGCATGCTAATGGCCGGGCCGCCTCCCGCCGCACACAATGCGGGCCAGGGCCGGGGGCGGGGGACCGGGGAGGGGGCGGGGGCCGGGCCGGGGGCGGGGGGGCCGGGGCCCGGCGCATCTCCCCCGGCCCCACGTAACGCTGACGCCCGCGCCGCCGGCCCGCCGCCCGCCGCCGCCGCCGCCGCCGCCGCCCGCTCCGCCGCCGCCCGCCCGGGGCTCGTGAGTAGCCGCTCCCCCCACTCCCGGCCCCCCCCTCCGCCACCCGGCCCCCGCCCCCGGCCCCCGCCCCCCCTCACGGAGGGGGGGCCCTCTACGCGCGCCCGGCTCGGAGCAGGTGCAGGGGGCGGGGGCGGGGGAGGGGCGCCGGCTCGGCCCCAAGCAAACTTCGCCCAGAGCTCCTGGGGGGGCGGGGTGGGGGCGGCGGCTGCAGAAGCCTGGAGAGCTAGGGGGGCCTCTAGGGAGGGGGGGCAGGTGGGGGAGCCGAGAAAGCGGACACCAAAGGGGAAAGGCCAGCGGGGGTGGGGGGGGGCGGCCGTCTTTGTAGGGGCCCGAAGGCAGGGCGCGAGGGGCCTGGGGGTGCGGGGCGGCGGAGCTGGGAGTCTGAGGGGATGAGTGCCCCCCGGCCCAGGTAGGGCTGATGCAGGAGGAGGAAGGGACCTAAACTCTCCGGGAGCAGGGGTGGGGGAGGGGAGAGGATGGGGGGTGCTTCCCTCTCTGCGTCCCAAACAAAGTGTCACAAAGAGCTCGGCCGGCGGCAGCAGCGGAGGCGGCTGCAACTCAGCTTTTGTTCTCCCGGGCCCGGGTAGCTGAGCCCTGGCCTCCCAATCTCCCAACCCTGCCCCCCATCATCCTTCTGGTTTATCTTCCCCCGGGAGGGGTCTGCGGTGCTGCTGGAAGAACCTCTTGTGCAGGATCAAAGGTCTTGCACTACTTGCCAACCTACTTCTGGGAGGGAGATTTTCCCAGAGGCTCTCCTTCTCACTCCCCACCCCTTAATCTGAGAACTGAAGCTCATATGGGTGCTAAGACTCTGACCTTTCTAGGGTCAGTTCCAGCTAAGGGGGTTTAGGGCTGGCTTCAGGCCCCCTCCCCCAAATCCAGGTCCTCCAGAACTTTCAGAAGAGGGGTCAAGTAGGGACATGCCTCTGGGATGATTCACCATGGTGGGGTGGCAGTAGGTGAGCAGGTGTACCTTGTCTCGCCTCATGCTGTACATTTGGCATCCATGACGAGGTCTGTAACCCCAGCTCAGGGCAGTGAGGATGGAAGGAAGGAGGCTTTACCAAGAACTCAATCTATAAGGTGGGGAGGCTGCGATGTGGGGTCACTTTGAAGTAGCCACTTGAGTAGTGAGGTTCAGAGGGCCATGGAGAAGAGACCATAAAAGGGAACTACTGGCATGTCTGTGTGATAAAGGTGGTCTTGACTCTAGACCACCTAAGGAGTTCCCTTTCCTTTTAACCCCATCTAGTGCAGCATTAGTCGTTGTTAGGAGACTTGGAAGATGTAAGGATTCTCAGGGAAAAACATCAAGTATTAGAGCTGACCAGAGACAGAAGCCTAGTCACAAGCATACTTCAGAATTCCTGAACCCTCGCCCCTTACACTTTGACCTGAAAAAACTTTTGAACCACAAAGCTTGAGACAATCTTCATGGTCCTCCATTCGGCAGATGCGTCTATGTACCTGTCCCTATTGTTCCTAAGAGTCTTCTCACCAACCTTTCTGTCCTTCCCTACTCAGTAAGGTTTGATGGTCCACATCCTTTTCCCCATCAGCTCTCCTAGCACCTAAAGGGAATTGGCCTGTTGCTTTGGAAAGATTTCGAATCCCTATCCCTGGCCCTGCATTCCTATAGAACCCAAATAAGGGCACAATAACCCTTGATTCCCACTGAGGGTAGAAAGTAGGTCAGCACTACTGTCTGGCTAAGTCTCGTGGCTGGTGTTTAGGGCCTGACTATAGAAAACTCTAATTATTGCTCACAGGCAATACATGCATGACCTGGGTTCCAGGTCAGTTCATAAAACCTGGGGCTCTGTCAGTGTATTCTCCTATTGAGAAAAACTCAAGAAATCAGATTCTTGGGACCCAGTTTAGTGAGGAAATGATTCAAGAGATTTTGACTGGACCCAGAAAGGTCTTTCAATGCATTTTGTTGATTTGAGGCTACCCTCTGGGGAAACTTTCCCTGCTCGGGAATTCAGCTTCAATTTGGGCCTTTTTGTATGTCGCTGTCTTTCCATCCTGGAAACTGCTATGTGCAAAGCACTTTTTTGGTTTTTGTTTTGTTTGGGGGGAGAAAGCTTTGCCCAATTCCTACTCTGCTCGACTCCAATATGAGGTCAGCCTTCCATGAGGTATTTTGTTTATGATCCTATAGGCAGTGTTCGGAGCCCTAGAATCTTCTCAGAATCAGAGTATGTGCCCATAGGTTAGTCAGCTATGACCATGCAATATTCCCAGCCTCCCCCCTCCTCCCCCACCATCTGCTTCCTCTGAATATACCAGATTGGCTGTACACCAGGATGTTCCGGGAATCCCCAGGAGAGCAACAGAATGTGATGGACCCAAATACGATGCCTCAGTAACTCATTCCAGGATGTACAAACTGTAACTGTCAGGGCACTCCTTATAGCTAATTAAAATTCTTCTAGTTACATCTATTTTCCATTACATCTATCTATCTTTGGTGACATCCAAAAGGCCAAAATAATTCCTCTGGCACCTCTGCTTTTTTCTCCTGCTGTGGTTTTCAGATAGGAATTTTTAAAAATCCTGTGACGTTTCTCAGTGCCTTATCTGTGGCTCTAAAATGGCAAATGTGGCCCCTCTAGCACTTCATAGCTCTATCTATGGTACTGAGGTGGCCAAAGTGGCTCCTCTGGTAGCCCACTGCACTCTCCATGGTACTGAAGGAATGACCATTTGTTTTAATGTCTCTCAGGGGTCCAGAAGAGTCCTATGACTCAGAACCACAAAAGTTTCAAACTGGAAGGGACCATCAGTATAAATTAGTCCAACCCCCTTATTTTACAGATGAGTACAGCGGGAGGTTAAATGACTTAATGAAGGTTGCAGGGCTATTGATGGTCTGACTAGGCCCATTATAGTCTTGCACCCCTCAGTCCTTCCCTAATTCATCTTTCATGATACTGCTCAGTGAACCCGGCTAAGCTCTTGGCCCCAGGCAAGGGGTTTATTTGGGGATCCAGAAAATGAGAGTGGATGCCCTAATTTGGAGCTGCAGAAATATAGATATTAAACGTAGTGGCGGCGTTTGTTTAGTGACCCTCGAACAAAGACATTTTGTAATCTCCTGCTAATAAAATTCCCGTAACCCGGATTCCACATGTAACAGGTTCCATGCCCCTTCATGGAGTCATATCTCCATCTATGAAATGTCAAAAATTAAAGAAGCCTTGGACCTCCAGAGCCTTTTCTTTTTGCAGGGCTGTCTCCTGACTCAGTTCTCTTGTATTAAAGATCCTTAAGCAAAGTAATGCTGAGTCCTTTTCTTTTTCAGTAACCTATTTCAGTTTCACAATGCCTATTATAAGGAAGTTCTTTATATCTCAAATATTCTATCTCAGGGAAAAAAAAAAAAAAGGTTAGGCCCACATTTGCCTAGCCTTGACCAGATACAATTCTGTATGTAGGCAAGAAAGGTAGACTGGACTACTTCTGGTCATTCTCCTAGGCCTATTTCCATAAACCTTAATTCTGGGGTTGCTTCTCAGTCTTAATGCTAACCTCCTCTGCAGCTTAGAATCAGGAGATCTGCCCCCCCACCCCCCCAGTCCTTTTCCTCTCAGTGCTCTTGTCCTTCCTCAGACCTGGAGCTCTGCACATCCCAGGCCCAGGGAATTTTAGCCTGGAGAATGTTAACCCTTTCCTGCTCAGAGCATGTGCTGAGCCCCTATCTGTGCAGATGGCCCAGCCCCGCCCCCCGTCCCTCACTCCAGCCTCTTGAGCTCAGAGCCAGTGTAATCCTCCTCTTGTGTGAGGGAGCCTCTCCCCTGCAGAGAGGAGGAAAGCCTGCTTCGGAACAGCCCTGGACAAAGGGGCTGAGATGCCCCATCAAACTGCAGGCTCCAAGGTTTTGAAACAAGGGGATGAATCCTGTCCGGTATTTGCAGTTTTTAACCCCTTCCCAAGGCCTGCAGCGCCCCTTAACTTCCACTCCTCCCCCAACTCTCTCTTCATTCCCTCTTCCTCTGGCTCTCTCCCCCTTCATGCCCCTCCCCCTCTGTCTGTCTCCAGACTCTGCTGCTGGGAGGTGTTTCTCTCCCATGCATGAATGAGTCTCTGTAATGAATGGAAATGAATGGATCAGGAATCCAGGCAGAGGGAGGAAGAATGAGGGGGAAAGACAGAAAGACAGGGTAAAGGCAGAAGGAAGAACTGTGGAGTCTGGAAGAATGTTTGGCTGGCTGGTCAGTTAGGGGTCTGAGAGCAACTGGTCCCGCTTGGATAACTGAGGAGCCTGGCAAGCCTACCCCATTTGCTCTTCAAGCTGCACAGCCCAACCTAAATAAGAGAAGGGTATACTGTGATGGTCTCCCCCACCACCCCGGTGGGGTTGGGGTGGGGGTGGGTTGTGATGGTGGTGGTGATGATGGTGGTTGTTCTGGACAAGGCATTTAAAAAGGAATAATTTGGGGGAAGAAATCTGGGTTATCAGGGAGCTTTGTGGGCAAATAAAGGAGCACAAGTTTTGAAGATAGCAGCCCCCTCCTGTCTCAGGATGTCAGGAAGAAGGGATAGGTTTCAGCGTGCTAAGAGTCTGGGGTTGGGAGTGACTCTTTCCACTGCTGAAAATCAGGGCTCATCTTTTCCTCCAAATCTGTCTCTCTTGCTTTAGCTCTTCAGCACCTGTTGCCTTCACTAGCAGCTTTTCCTCCTCCTCTTCCCTGCACTCCCCAGAACCAAAGAATGTGAAGGGGGTCCATGGAGGTGAGTGAAGCAGGGGCCTGAACCTATAAGTACCTGCAACTATGCTTCCTCCCCTCCCTACCTCTCTCTCTGGCCTCCCATTATTAGAAGTTATTTCTGTGGCTCCAACAGCTCAATTCCCAGTCATCCCCCAACTTCCCTGAGGTGAGTGGGAGGGGCACCCGGTGTTCCTGGTTCAGGCCCCGACCCACCCTCCCTGGGGTTCTTTTGGCTCTCCATGCCCTTGCTTCCCCCACTGCGCTCCATTCTCCACTTTTTTGCCCTACTCACATCTTTCTCCACAGGGTTCACGTCCCCGCGCCCCGGGCGGCCACCTAGCGCCGTCGCCACCGGCCTTCGACGGCGAACTGGATCTGCAGCGCTATTCCAACGGGCCAGGCGTGAGCTCCGGGTCTCCGGGGATGGGAGCAGTGGGCTGGTCTGAGAGTCGCGCGGGCGAACGGCGATTTCCCTGCCCTGTATGCGGGAAGCGCTTCCGATTCAACTCTATCCTGGCTTTGCACCTGCGGGCGCACCCAGGCGCCCAGGCCTTCCAGTGCCCGCATTGCGGGCACCGCGCGGCGCAGCGGGCCCTGCTGCGCTCGCACTTGCGCACGCACCAGCCCGAGCGTCCGCGTAGCCCCGCCGCTCGCCTGTTGCTGGAGTTGGAGGAGCGGGCGCTACTGCGGGAGGCCCGGCTGGGGAGACCCCGAAGCTCAGGGGGCCTGCAGGCCACCCCTGCCACTGAGGCCCTGGGGCGGCCCCAGGCTCCTTCATCGTCCGCCTTCCGTTGCCCCTTCTGCAAGGGCAAGTTTCGCACCGCGGCGGAGCGCGAACGCCACCTGCACATACTGCACAGGCCCTGGAAGTGCGGCCTGTGCAGTTTCGGCTCCAGCCAGGAGGAGGAGCTGCTGCACCATAGCCTGACGGCCCACGGAGCTCCTGATCGCCCCCTGGCGGCCACCTCGGCTGCGCCCCAGCTTCAGCCTCCACCCCAGCCTGAACCTAGATGCGTCCCGGAGCCCGACCCGGAGCCAGAACGTGAGGGCAACACCCGCCCCTGCTCCTGCTGCTCCCGAGGAGCCCCCAGCGCCTCCGGAGTTCCGCTGTCAAGTGTGCGGCCAGAGCTTTACGCAGTCCTGGTTTCTCAAGGGCCACATGCGCAAGCACAAGGCCTCCTTCGATCATGCGTGTCCTGTGTGTGGCCGCTGCTTCAAGGAGCCCTGGTTCCTTAAGAACCACATGAAGGTGCACGCAAGCAAGTTGGGCCCACTGCGTGCCCCGGGGCCTGGTTCTGGGCCTGCCCGGGCCCCCCAGCCTCCTGACCTGGGCCTGCTGGCCTATGAGCCTCTGGGCCCTGCGCTCCTCTTGGCCCCAGCGCCCACACCGGCTGAGCGCCGCGAGCCTCCAAGCCTCCTGGGCTACCTGAGTCTGCGAGCCGGTGAGGCCCGGCCAAATGGTGAGGGCGCTGAGCCTGGGGCTGGCCGCAGCTTTGGAGGTTTCCGCCCACTTCCCTCTGCTCTCCCGGCCCGGGCTCGCCGGCACCGCACTGAGGAGCCAGAAGAGGAAGAGGAGATGGTGGAGACAGAGGAAGAGACCTGGGCCCGGAGCAGGGCGCTGGGTCCTCTGGCCTCACTGCCTCCGCGCCCAGGTGAGGGCTCAGGGCACAATGCGCCTGCTGCGGGGGCCCAGGCAAGGTCCACGACCACGCAGGGTAAGTAAGGGGTCTCCTCTCTGCAAGGTTTTCTGCATCCTGGGCCCACTCCTATGCCACCACCGCCCTTTTGTCCCCCCTTTTAAGAAAGGACCTTTTATTTCTCCCTTCATTCCCCCCTCCCAGCTTTATCTCCTTTGAGGGTACAGCTCAACTCCCAACAAATCCAACCCTTCAGGTTTCTGCTAACATACTGTGTCCCCCTGGGCGCGGAGGGGAAGCGGTCCTGTGGAGTGGATGTAGGGGCACATGACCCAGATACGGTTAGAGCAAAGTCCCTTTGATTTCCCTTATGTGTGTATTGCAGAAGAGAATGGGCTGTTAGTTGGAGGGACCCGGCCTGAAGGAGGCCGAGGGGCCACCGGCAAGGATTGCCCGTTCTGCGGAAAATCCTTCCGCTCAGCGCATCACCTCAAAGTGCACCTGCGAGTGCACACAGGTGAGGGGGCAGACTGAGGTGGGGAGGGGACTGGAGGGCAGGAAGAAGGGGGTGGTGAGAGGCCTCCTGGGAACGTTGGGAGATAACGTTCGACAGCCTTTAGATTTTTATTAAATCAGAGGGGATGAGAGAAGCAGTGTTTTGTTTTTTTTTTGTTTGTTTGTTTGTTTTTTCCTGGTCCAGCGGTCTGAAGATGAAGGGAAATGCGAGTTGGGGCGGGCAGTGATCCTCTCTGTCCCTGTCACCCACCGCCTCCGCCCCCCCCCCCTCTTTCCAGGCGAGCGCCCCTACAAGTGTCCACACTGCGACTATGCGGGCACCCAATCCGGCTCGCTCAAGTACCACCTGCAGCGTCACCACCGGGAGCAGAAGAGCGGGGCCGGCCCTGGGCCGCCCCCCGAGCCGCCGCCCTCCTCCCAGCGGGGTTCGGCCCAGTCGTCGGGACCTAAGCCGGCTTCGCAGCCTGCGACCTGGGTGGAGGGCACGGCGAGTCCCCGGCCTCCATCAAGAGGCGCCGCGCCGGGGGTCCCGTCGGAAGCCCACTAGCCCTGGGAGGACCCTGCGCAACGGGCGAGGCGGTGAGGCCGAACCCCTGGACCTGTCCCTGCGGGCAGGGCCGGGAGGCGAGGCTGGGCCGGGGGGTGCCCTCCACCGATGCCTCTTCTGCCCTTTCGCCACTGGAGCCCCTGAGCTCATGGCCTTGCACCTGCAAGTACACCACAGCCGCCGGGCTCGAGGCCGCAGGCCTCCCCAGGCCGATGCATCCCCGCCCTATGCCCGACCACCGTCAGGGGAAACCCCTCCTAGTCCTCCGCAGGAAGGGGAAGAGGGCCCTGGGCTGTTGAGATCTGGAGAGGCTGGCCTAGGGGGACAAGAAAGGTAGGGAGCCCTCTTAGGGGCCATTAGCTTAGTGAGTTTACCCCGCAGGAGCGGGGGAGCGCTAGAGGTAGTTGGGTAGAGCAGCCAGCAGGGGGCAGCGTGGGACCCATATCCCAGCCCCAGGCGGACCAGAGGTGGAGGGGGGCCCGAGGGCGTTAGGAGGGTGGGCGGGCCGTACCCACCCAGCCCAGGGGAGAGTCACAGTGCCTTAGAAGTGGCAGGGGTGAGGATCAAAGAACGGGGTCCCAGGGCTGGCAGAGAGGAGTGTTCCTGTTGAGGGGCAGCTCTGCCAGTCTTTGCTGGTCCATAGGCGTGAGAGTTTATTTTTGTACAATGGGTGGGGGTGGGGGGCGCTGTACCCTTCTGGCCCCTTCAGGGGCCCTGTAGACGTTGCTATTTTTGGTACGATTCCTGTCATCCCTGTCGCAGAGTTGTGTCCCCAATAAACAGGTGTCTTGAGGCACAGGGCACTGTGTGTGTCTGCCTATGTCCTGCTCTCCTTGGGCCACTGTGTCCAGAAAACAGTAATCTCTTCAGGCGCTTTTTGTCACCCAAAGAGCTTGGTAGAAAATGCAGAAACTTGGGCTTTACTCCCAGGCTTCAGCTTCAGTAGCTCTGGGGTGGGTCCCAGATATTAGCATTTAACAAGTACTCTAGGGGATTCTCAGATACTGTGGCCAAAGGCCTCATTTTGAGAACTGCTGGACAGTGCTGGACCCAAGCTTGACTGTGACCAGCCTGGTCTCAATAAGTGGGTTCAGCATGAAAGGAGGACTTTCAGCAGGTGCATTGAGCCTCTGGGGCCACTCGTCTGGAAGGGTACACATTGGCCCAGGCCCAGGCCCAGCTTTTGGTGGGTAAGGGGTACAGGGTACCTTGCAGCCTTGATTTTATTTTCTGTGTTATAGTTAATGGGTGGGTGAAGGGAAGTATTCAAGTAAGTGGTATCACCTCAACCCCGAGTTCTGCTCTAGCTCTTTGGAGACAAAGTGTGAGTAAATATATTTAATATATCAATAGTATTATAATAATAACAGTAATTACATATATAAAAGTTTGCAGTTCCCTGCCCCACTCTTCTGTAATGGTTTGCATAGCTTCGTTTCCTATGACACCCCGGAATGGAGTCACCAGGAACTAAAGTTGACCTGGCAGAGATGAGTCTTCTCAGGGAGAGTCGGGGGCGGGACCCAAGGGAGAACACAGGCCGTCAGGGAAGGGCTGACACGGAACGGTGTCCTGGGAGTCGGTAGTGGCCCAGGATGGGGAAGGACTGAACGGGGGATACATTCCCCACCTCCAGGGTATGAAGACAAGCAAGTGTGGTCACTCTGGTTCCTGCAGGAAGGCACCTGGCTGGGGAGAGCTAGAGATAGCAGTAGCAGGGGAACACACTGGTCCTTTGACCTCCTCTCTGTCCAGGAAGCAGAGGGAAGGAACTCAATGTGCATCCAGTCCTTTACTATGTCCCCCCGCCCCACCTCCCCACCATCCCAGCCTAAAGTGTGCTGAGAGGAGGGGCTGTAGCCAAGTTCTGGATCTTCTTTAGAAGTCGGGAGAGAAGAGGGAGATGGGCTGGGAGAGGGAAGAAGCTGACTCCCAAGCAGCTGGGGGAAGGAAGGATGGTACATGCAGGAGGGAAGGATGCTGGATGTTGCAGAAAGAGGGCACCGACTCACCCAGTCACAGAGGCGTGGTGGGGTCACTCAGGGCTCGGGCATGACTCTAAGGGAAGAGAAACTGCAGTGAATGTAAAGGATAAGAAATATTCTCTTCCATATATAACCTCTCTCCCACTCCCAAGCCTCTCCATTAAATTGCCCTGCTTTCTTCCCCAGAGTTCTTGAATATTGCTGATTTAATCTAAGTCCAAACCAGGCTGTTGGCATTCTCCCCTTTCTAGCACCCTTGCATTACGCTCCTTATTAAACATTCCTTTTTACTTCTAACCTTGATCTCTCTCAGCCAGGCCTGGGGGAGAGGAGAAAGGCAGACCAGACAGGATATCCATCCAGCCTTTAGCATTGCTGGGAGCACAGGTTCACTGGTCCTCCTGCCCCTTATGGATTGAATGATCAGAAGAGCCCGCCCGCCAAAAGTGGCCCAAGAGACCACCCCATTTTCAGCCCTGTTGCAGAGGACTCACCTGCCGGGATAGCCCTAAGATCCCTCCACTGGCCAGAGTGGGAGTGCTGCTCCCAGGGTGTGGGGGTTGCAGGCTGGGGCTGTTTCTTGGTCCTGGGGACACATCTCCAGAAGAGTCAAGTGTTTCTGGTGCTGGAGGGGAAGCTACGGTGAGAGCAGGGTATAGAACCCCTCTAGATTACCTTAAGCAACCAGGCTGCTCCATCAGGGAAGGAAAAGCTCCATAGCAACAGGAAGCTGTAAGTCACCATAGCAATCCAGTTGCAAGAGAACCCCCCTACCAAGAGGCAGGAAATTGTCAGCGGCATCATTAGAGCAACCAGGGAAGAAGCGACAGGAAACTATAAAGATTGCCGTGGTGAACCAGGAGGGTACAACAGGAAGCTGAAGCAGTTTCCATAGAAACCCAAGAAGAGCTAGAGAGAGAGGTACAGAGGAAGTGCTTCTTAGCAACAGGCTGCTGTAAGCATTACCCTAGCAACCAAATGGAAGGCTCTTTTAGCAATGGGGAAGCTGTACATAGTTGTCATGGCAACTGGGCTACTTGGCTAGAGAAAGGAATTGCTCAGCAGCAAGCAGCCTGAACATCACCATGATGACCCAGCTGTTGGGAGCCACCCCTTGAGAGGTGCCTCACCCAGGGAAATTTGCTTGACGTCCAGATCCCAGGCCTCCTCCTCGACGCGGGCAGGCAGGGAGCAGGCTCCCGGGGAGAGACCGGGAAGGGAGGGGCCGGCATGCTCAAAGGAAGACACGGCCACCGAGGCCCGGGTGCGGGCGGCTGCAGAGAGTGGGGGGTTGAGGGGTGGGGTGCTGGTGTGGGAAATGACCCTCATTTCATAGAGGGCCTGGCTCCCTGAAATGACCCTCATCTCATAGAGGGCCTCCCAGTCAGTCCCACACTTGCTGGGAAGACATATCCACTCATGACCCTTCCTCACTTTCCACCACGCCTCTGCACTGTGCCCTCACTCTCAAGGCTTTGACCTCTGGGGCCATCCCCCAGCACTCTGGCCCTCACCTCTTCCAGTGAGCAGGGCACTCAGCGTCCGCTCCCCAAGGGCTTTGATGTCCAGGAAGGGTTTGTTCCCAATGCCCATGGAGACCATCTGCTGCACTCGGAGCTCTAGGGAACAGAGACCCTGTTACCAACCCCTTTGTTCCTTCGAACTCTCATTCTTCCCGCTCATTCCTCTGGTCTCCCTTGTTACTCTTCCTGTTGACTGTTAGGACGTGGATGGTGACGGTGGTCCTCGACTTGCCCCTCACTTCTGTCTCTTCTCTCCTATATGCTGTATCCTGCCCATCTGGCATTCCAGCCACCCAGTTTCTCTTCTGATACTCACCTTCTTCTCTTTAGCTTGGGCATTAAGAGCAAAACCCACATTTTTACATACCTTTACAGTTTATCAACTGCTTCCATATATATCACCTTATTTAATCCTCCCTATCACACTGAGGTATAGATGTTGCTTTCCATTTTTCAAATGAGTGGAATGGGATTCAGAGAATTAAAAGCAAAACAAAGACTAGCAAAAAACCTCCCCCAAAACAAAACTAACAAACAAGTCCTGGTAATACAACAAGTAAGGTCTGGCAGGTGGGTCCAAGGAGCACCCTCTCACTCTCTCTTGCCCAGCCATTTGCTCTTACCACCCTGAAATTTGCTGGTTTCCTTTCCCATTTTGATGCATCTTAGATTAATTTCTATCTCAGCAATCTCTCTCAAATCAGATTCTGAATCTTCTTAGAAGTCATTGTCCATCCTACACCCTGTCTTCCTGGGCAGTCTCCACACTCTCCAGCTAAACTTCTGCCGTAACCTTGACCCCGAGCACACTCTGTCCAGCTCTGTCCCAGTACCCTTGTTGTGGGCTGCCTGTCTCCACAGCAGCTGAGCAATGGAACTCGTCCACTTGAGTTTGATCTCTGGTGAGGCTGCCTGCAAAGTGTACGCCTCTCGTGCACGACGTCGCCGAAACCACAACTCAAAGCAGAGCCCACTGTCCCCGATGTTTTCTGTTAGTCCCATGTCGGCAGTCTGAGAAAGAGCAGAGGAGAGTGGGTGAAGATGGAGTGCATCCTGGCAGGATGGTACCACGTGGAAAAGCTCTCCACTTAGCCTGGCATCTGGTAGATGCTCCGTAAATGTTTGCTCAACACCTACCATGTGCCAAGTACTCTACATTTAGTTTTCATAACAACCATGATTTACAGAAGGGGGGCTGTGCCCAGACACACAAAGCAACTTGTCCAAGGGCTTATCAAAGCTTAGCAGAGAAGGAGAGTTTAAACCCAAGGCTATATTATTCCAAACCTAGGCTTTTTTCTTTATACTAGGACTGCTGTGACTAGTACAGAGGTACAGAGTCTAGAAACCCTTGCACTGTTGATGTTCATACCACACTGGCTGATCTAGGACTAGACTGCTGGTGATGTTTATCTGGATAGCAAAGCTGTTTCTCGAAAGCAAGGCCTCCCTCTCTTGGGTTCTTTAGTTCCATCACGTTAAGCTATGTTTATAGTGTCCTTTACCCCCCAAGGACATTCCTAACTCAGAAGGCATGTGTGTTCTGTCTCTCTCTCTCTTTTTTTTTAGGGCCCCACCTATGGCACATGGAGGTTCCCAGGCTAGGGGTTGAATCGGAGCTATAGCTGCCAGCCACAGCCACAGCCATAGCCACAGCAATAGCAATACGGTATTCAAGCCGCATCTGTGACCTACACCACAGTTCATGGCAACATCATATCCTTAACCCACTGAGTGAGACCAGGGATCGAACCCTCATCCTCATGGATACTAGTCGGGTTCGTTACCACTAAGCCACAGTGGGAACTCTGACATGTGTGTTCTTAATGGAAAAGATCCTCCTCCTTTCTGGCTTAGAATGCCTCATGAATCTCCTGCATGAATGACAAGGAAAACCCCATGGAGTAGACTAATGACAAGGACTTCTGTCACCTCACATTCTAACCTGACGTTTGATTACATGCCAGAGCCTGTTGTAGATGATACAGATTCTGAAGCTGGGTTGGGACTGAATTTTTAGAACATCCTGAGTTTCCAAGAAGAATATGACTTCCTGGAGTTCCTGTCGTGGCCCAGTGGTTAATGAATCCGACTAGGAACCATGAGGTTGCGGGTTCAATCCCTGGCCTTGCTCAGTGGGTTAAGGATCCAGTGCTGCCGTGAGCTGTGGTGTGGGTCGCAGACGGAGCTCAGATCCCAAGTTGCTGTGGCTCTGGTGTAGGCTGGTGGCTACAGCTCCGATTAGACCCCTGGCCTGGAAACCTCCATATGCCTCAGGAGTGGCCCTAGAAAAGGCAGAAAAACAAACCAACAAAAGAATATGACTTCTTATCCCATCCCTGTGGCTCCTCCCACCCCTGCCCTTAGGCACTGTACCTTAAAGGCCTGCTTGTAAACAAAAGTCTCTGGCCCCCCTTCAGGACCCTTGAGCTTGCTGAACAGAAGGAGATGCTCAAAAAGAAAGACATGGCGAAGGCACTTTTTCCGGCCACAGATGACTGTGAAAGGGTCCCGATGCAGGAGTTGCCCCTGCTCCTTCAGATCTATCTGGGAAAAGAAAAAGGAAGAGAAAAGGTCATTGGCTACAGGGCCCTCTGTGTCTATTACACAGGGAGTGAAGACGGGATTTATAGCACAAGGGGCCTAATCCACTGGTTCTCAGGCAAAGTCAGGAAATCAGAGACTTCAGCCTAGAATCCATGCATGGCACACCTGGCCCCAGCAACACAGCCCTCCCTCTGAAGACGGAGAGTACATCACATAGTAGGATTTACAGCCTTAATGGGTAAGCCTTTGCAATGCTGGGGACCAAGGTACCATTTTGCCCCAGGAGGAGAATCAGCAAAGAATTAAAGGAGAGAGGTCAGTCCCAGAGGAGGTAGGTTTCCAACCTCTTCTGGAACCTCGGGGCAGGAAAGAGACTAAGGAGAGGAGAATAAGGTATGTATTAAGGACTGAGATATAGGATAAAGTTCAGGGTAGATAGTGATAAGAATTAGGAAAAGAACAGGAAAACACAGGCAGATACAGGATTATGGAATGCTGGGCAGGACACAGCTTCTTTATGTATAGATGAGGAAATTGAGGCCCTGTGAAGTTCTTGATCAATGCTATCCAGGTGGTTAGAAATTATAGCCTGGGGCCCTCTGACCTTGAGTCTACTTGTCTGGTCACCAGCCTACACTGCTTCTGAGGTCACAGGGATAGACAGCATGAGCTGGAGTAACAGGAACCACAGCCTCACCTCACAGCCACGCACCGCCTCCACAGCCAGCAGGTCTTTGCCACGGGTCTCTTGTTCTCGGAGCAGCTGCACGGCAGCTCCAAGAGCTTGGCGCTCAGAACTTGGTTCAGGCCCAGCTTCCCTTAGGAGCTCCTCCAGGAGCCGCCCATACTTGGCCAGCTGCTCCAGGGGCTGCTGCAGGGCCCGGGGCAGGTGAGGGCCTCCCTCCACGGAGCCCTAGTTTGAGGAGGAAACAGGTAGGAATGAGGGGAGGGGATGGAGCTGGTAGGAGATGAGCTCTTTGGGGAAGATGGGTGGTCCTTTTGGTTTTTAGGGGCAGATCTAGCCCTGATACACCCAAATGTAAGGTGAGAAACCTTCCCCCAGAAAGAAAGGAGGTAGGAGGCCTGCCGAGGAGTCAACCATCTGCTTTTTTTTTTTTTCTTTTTTTTCTTTTTTGTCTTTCTGTCTTTTCTAGGGCTGCACCCACGGCATATGGAGGTTCCCAGGCTAGGGGTCTAATCGGAGCTGTAGCTGCCAGCCTACGCCAGAGCCACAGCAACTCGAGATCCAAGCCGTATCTGCAACCTACACCACAGCTCATGGCATTGCCAGATCCTTAACCCACTGAGTAAGGCCAGGGATCGAACCCCCAACCTCATGGTTCCCAGTCAGATTCGTTAACCACTGAGCCATGACTCCCTATTTTTTGAAGAATGGAAGAATACAAATAATCCTTTGTATTCTCTGACTTTTAACTTCTGAAGTCCCTTTTACATCTTTTGATGTGGTGTCTGGATCCTCAGAGCACTTAGTTAGATATAGTGAATACTGCCCCCATTTACTAGAAAGCAGAGGCCCAGAGGAATCAAGATTCTTGTGCAGAGTCCCTTAGGTGGATTGGATGAGAACCCAGGTTCACTTGGTTCACAGTCTAATGCTTGTCCCACCCTCAGCAACTCTGGGAGATTATTGGTAGGTGATATTTCTGGGCACATCCACCAAGGGAAGCTTTATTTTTTCACTTTTTAGGGCTGCACCCACAGCATATGGAATTTCTCAGGCTGGGGGTTGAATTGGAGCTGCAGTTGCTGGCCACAGCCATAGCCATAGCCACAGCAACGTGGGATCTGGGCCACGTCTGTGACCTACTATGCAGCACACAGCAATGCCAGATCCTTAACCCACTGAGTGAGGCCAGGGATTGAACCCGCAGCCTCATAGATAATAGTCGGGTCCATTACCACTGAGCCACAACGGGAACTCCCAGGAAAGCTTCTTCACCCTGAGAGATTTTGAGGTTGGGTGGATTTCAGGTCTTCCTGGCCCCTTCGTTCTCATGAGGGATGGAGAAAAGGTTACCTTGGTTGGGGGGCCAAGGGCAGCCAGACCATTCTCCAACTTGTGCCGGTGCTTCACGTACTGGGCGTAAAGGCTGAACTGGTCCCCCTGTACCGGTAGGAAGCAGTAAGTCATCCCTGGTGAGGCCACACAGACAAGCCTCTCCCTTTCCTCCTGCACATCCTGTGCAGCCCAAAGGAGGGACAGGCCACCAGGGAGCACTCAATCTGCCTGGAGAAGGACAGGCTCCCATGGAGAGAGCGCAAGCCAGGCAGCATTTGACATCAGGAACACAGTGGCTGAGTAGATCCAGAGGAGCCCAGCAAATAGCACTAGGCCCCAGCTTCTTGGACCACGCATTTTGGTGGGGGGTGGGATTGGGGGACGGATCCTGGGAAGGAGAGACAAGAGGATGGGGCTGAGACATGTGAAGGCAGAAGCCCTGGAAGGTGTCTTAGAGGCTCACTCACATGGCGAAGGAAGCAGGCCCCAATGCGCAGGGGGTGTGTGGCACACCCCTGAAGCTCCCGCAGAAAGTGTGTCCGGTGGAAACTGCGGAGCCTCTCCCGGGCACTCAGGGCAGCGGCCCAGGTGCCCCGCAGTTCAGGGGTCAGTTCAGGCCCAGGGGGTGGCACAGGCTCACTCAAGGTGCCCACGTACTCCTGCTCGCAGGCAATCAGCTCAGACACCAGGCGCTGCTGGGCGCTGCAAGCACAACAAGGAGTGACAGTGGGTTGGGTATGAGAGGAAGTCACCACCCCAAAAATGTCATATGCTTTCCCTGCTGGGCAGCTGGGGCTGCCTCTTGGGCACCAGCGAGGCTGAGTCTCCTCACCTGATGCTTCGCTTGCGCTCCATCCGGGGGGTGCCTACTCCCCAGGGCCCTTCTGGCGCCCCGGCCCGGCCCAGCAGCACATGTTCCCGGGGTGAGCACGTCCTGTCTACCACCTCGGTACTGGTGACCTCCAGGCCCCGGATCAGCACGGTCCTCATCGGTCTGCCCTCTGCATCTGGAGTCAGCTCAGGGCCCTCTTCCTCATAGTCCTCCCCACAGGGGGCCAGGGAGCAGTGGGACGGGGCTGCCCGTGGCCCAGGACTGCTGGGGAGCAGCAGGGAGCTGAGACTGGGTGAGGGGCTGTGGGGGCCCCGCTGGGCCCCTCCGCTGCTGGCGCTGTCTGCCCGTCGTCGTCGGTGGCCCCGTGGACTCGCCTCCTCTCCCAGCAGTTGCTGAATCCTCCTCTCCAG
Source organism: Phacochoerus africanus (assembly GCF_016906955.1). Classification (NCBI taxonomy): domain Eukaryota; kingdom Metazoa; phylum Chordata; class Mammalia; order Artiodactyla; family Suidae; genus Phacochoerus; species Phacochoerus africanus. The sequence continues at coordinate 79,253,920 of NC_062552.1, forward strand.
CTCCTGGCAGCGGGCCCGGCAGCGGCCCCATTCTCGTAGGGCTGCCGGGCTGCCCAGGTCCAGTGCCAGGGCCCGCATCTCCTGGAAGGTGCCAGCGCTGGGCTCTGGGGCCCGCCGCAGGGCCAGGGCTGCCAGTACTGCCTCCCGCCCTGGCCCTGCTCCTGCTAGCCTCGCGGAACCTTCGTCCACCCATTCATGTGCCTATAAGGCCAAAGAGGTTGAAAATGGGGAGAGGAGGGAGTGAGGTCCTGAGTTGCTCCCACACACTGCCTGATGACAGTTCCTGTCCTCCTTTGCTGATGGCTTCCCAAGGACCATCACCCCCCAGTCCTCTCAGAACACCTCCCCTCACTGTCCCAGCATCACACGTCATTCTCAGCTGGTCTGGAGACACAGAGGCCTGGATAAAATACACAGAATGTACAAGTGGCAGGCTCTGTGTTAAGTACTTTTTATATACTGCTTACATAATCCACACTCAGCCCTGTAAGGTAGGTGCCACAAGATTTCACATCTTGTTCCAGGTCATTCATCAGGTAGGTGACAGAGCCGAGGGTCAAGGCCCAGGAGATGGCTTCCCAGGTCCCCCCCCCCCATGTCTTTTTAGGGCTGCACCTGAGACATGGAGGTTCCCAGGTTAGGGGTCTAATTGGAGCTGCAGCTCTGGCCACAGCTACAGCCACAGCCACAGCAACATAGGAGCTGAGCCTCGTCTATGACCTATACCACAGCTCATGGCAATGCCAAATCCTTAACCCACTGACCAAGGCCAGGGATGGAACCCACATCCTCATGGATACTAGTCAGGTTCCTTATCACTGAGCCATGACAGGAACTCCTCCAAGTCCCTGCTCTTAACAACTACCTGATCAGCTTCTCCAGGCAGAAGAAAGGTAGTGGTGGGCATAGAAGGAAGAGGTTCAGCACATACCTGCTGGAAGAAGCGCTGTAGCCGCAGAGCCCGATGGAGGCCACTCTCAGCCTGCTCTAGGCGCTGTTCAAAAATATCCAGAACCCTCTGGGAGGCAGTGTCCTCCTCCAGGGTCAGGGCCTCCCGTGCCTGAGCCAGGCGCTCCTGGAGAAGGGAGGCTGCACTCAGACCTGCCCCCCTACCCAAGTCACAGTCAGTCTCCCCTCCCTCCCCAAGTATCCCCCCCATCACCCCTCTCCCCCTTCTCACCTGAACCTCAGCGCTGAAAGCCCGAAATCGCAGCTCTGACTCCTGCAGGGCAGACAGGGAGTCCCCGGGTACAGTGAAGCTGGCCAGCTGCTCCTCCCCTGGGCCTGAGAGCCACTGCAGCACCTGAGGCAGACAAGGTGGGAAAACAGAGCCATGAGGGTGAAGGGGGCTGTGCAGTGGAAAGAAAAGCTGAGATCCAGCTCAAACCCAGCATCACAATCTGTAGAACCTGGGTGAACCATTTCATCTCAGGTGTAAGGTGAAATGGTAACAGTGAATGGTGGTAGTTTCCACAAAGGTCAAGTGAGAAAGTGAGTAAGAGATCTCTGCAAAGCACCAATGAAGGGGAGGCTGGGCTGGTAGGAAGCCCTGAGCATTTTAGGGCTATGCCTGGAGGTGAAATAGATAAAAGTGGTGTGAGCCAGATGCAGGATGAAGGGGTGAGGGTGGTTTGGATACCGAGGGCCAGGAAAAATTTCACATTCATAGAGCCTAGTAACTGGTGGGCAGGGGTCCCAAGGATCAAGCCTGGACAGCCCAGGACATGCGTATGCGTGCATGTGTGTGTGTGTGTGTGTGTGTGTGAGTGTGTGTGTGTCTAGCTCTAGTTGCCTATTATGGGGCTCGAGGAACTGTCATGTTGGTTCTGAGATGTTTGACCAAAAAGGGATGGTAAGACTTTACTCTGAAGAAAGGCTGGAAGCTAGGGAAAGACAGCCTGAGGACAAGAAGTCTGAGAATGTTCCCAATAACCTGTGCCAACAACAAACCACTTCTACAATCCTTTGCTGAACTCATTTGATCATTTTAACACCCTTGTGAGGTAAGCCTTACTATCATCCCCATTTTGCAGATGAGGTCTTGGGAACTCAGAGATGCTTCAATATTTGACCAACATCTCACTCCTAGCAGAGCAGAACTCAAGCTGAACACCTGAGATGCTAAATCCTGTGTGCTGACAGTTTTTAAATAAGAGGAATACAGCTAATAAGCAAGTAAGTAAGCAAACAAACAAACAATAGGAGATACAAACCCTTGGGTGCTGAGTAGGAGGAAGCCACTATGCAGAAATCTCATGAACAGAGATCTCTGCCCTTATCCCCTTTGACATTGACCCTGAGATGACCCTTCACCTGAGCCCACACGCAGGCCCATGAGGTGTTCACTCGCCTCACTTAGAAGCTGTGGAGGAGCAGTCAGATTTCAAAGGCCCCTCTACCCCACAAGGTAGGGTGGAGAGCAAATCCCTATGGAGCTCATAACCCAAGAGAGAAGAACCAAGGTTCAGAAAAGCCAACCTTATCCTTCAATCTTCCCCACAAAGAGGCCTTGGTTTCCAAGACATTTAGTGACTTCCACTGTCCTCTCCTTCCAATGTGGAGGAGTGTGGGATCTTTCCAGCCTCAGGTTTGGGTATTAGATTGCATAAGTGGTGGAGGGAGCTGGTATCAATAGATGTTTGTTATTTTTAAGCTAAAGAGGTAGGTACTCAGAATCAGTCGGCTCTTCCTAGAATCCCCTGGGGTACTGAGCATCTCTCACAATTTCTAAGGATCCTTGATCAACATCAACAGTGGGAAGGGGAGGAGTTCCCATTGTGGCTCAGTGGTAACCAACCTGACTAGTGTCTATGAGGATGCAGGTTCGATCCCTGACCTTGCTTAGTGGGTTAAGCATCCAGCATTGCCATGGGCTGTGGAATAGGTTGCGTGTGTGGCTCAGATTCTGAGCTGCTGTGGCAGATCTGGCTGCTGCAGCTCTAATTCAACCCCTAGCCTGGAAACTTCCATACACCGCAGGTGCAGCTCTTAAAAACAACAACAACAACAACAACAAAAAAACCCAAAAAACAAACAAACAAACAAAAAACTGTGGGAGGGGGAGATATGGCCTCTCTTTGCTCATACTGAGATGCTAGCTCCCTATTATTGAATCTAACATGGATCATGATCAACCTCTAGGGAAGATGAGGAGAAAAGGAAGGTCATTCAACAAAGCCACGTTAGGAGAACACCATCAACTCTAAGTATCAGTGGGAAAGAGGGTGCTGGAGGCCAGGCCCCCAGTCTGAGTAAGAAGCATGGGGGGGTTCTGACTTACCTGCTGGAGTTGGTGCAAGCGTTGTCGCTGCTCCTGCTGTTGCACATGTAGGTTGGAGAGGCGCACGAGCTGATGAATGGCTTCATCCACCTCTTGATACAGTGTAGCTGGGCCTGGGCCCTCCAGCCTGGGGAAGGAAGGGGCTAGAATGAACCCCTTCCCTTGTCAAGCCTCCCCTAAACCCCATCCCATCTTGGATACATGAGAGTATGTGCCTGGATTTGAGTCCTGACTCTTTCATTTACTGACTAGCCTTGGCCAAGACCTTGAAATTTTCTTTTTTTCTTTTGTCTTTTGAGGGCTGCACATGCGGCATATAGAGGTTTCCCAGCTAGGGGTTGAATCAGAATGCCAGATCCTTAACCCACTGAGGAAGCCCAGGGATCAAATGCACATCCTCATGGATACTAGTCAGGTTTGTTAACCACTGAGCCATGAAGGGAACTCCTGAACATTTCTGACCCTCCAAATCAACATCTATTTTTTGTCTTTTTTTTTTTTTTTTTTTAGCTTCACTTGTGGCACGTGGAAGTTCCCAGGCCAGGGACTGAACCCAGGCCATAGTTGTAACCTGCGTACAGCTGTGACAATGCAACCATCCTTAACCTGCTGCACTACACAGGACCTTCCACCCCAGTTCCCATCTGTAATTGTAACTGGCACCTGGGGATGTCGTGAGGGTTATGAGATAAGTGGGAAAGCATGATACTTATCCAGATACATGCTTAGTAAGAATTATCTGGCAGCTAAGGTATATTGGCAGCCCTCTGCTGTGTCTCCATCTCCCACATCCACATGCCCTCACACACCACCCCTCATACTTGCTGCTGTGGGTGGAGCGCAGCCTCATCAGGATAGCTCCCCCATCCCTCTGCAGCTCTGTCAGCCGGGGATCTGCCAGCACCTTCTGTAAGGGCTCAGGCATTCCTACCACCTCCTGGGGGACAGGGAGAAATTGACAGTTGGGATTCCACCAGAAAGCCCTCAGCTCAGCCCAACCCATCCCCAACACATCCCATCTCATTTCATACTTCTCCCTCTGGCTCTGCTGCTCCCTCCAGCTCCTCAATGGCTTGCCGTATAGAGCCCAGCACACCTTGGCACAGGCGGCACAGCCTTGCCACTTCCTGAAACAAACACACAGGGGTGGGGTCCAGGGACAGAGTTTAGGATAAAGAGCTGAAGCCCTAGGCTGGAGGTGCGGCAGCCCCAGAGATTTTTTATGGGGCCAAAGCTGGATTCAATTCTTTACTTTGTTTCTTGCTAACTGTATGACCTTGGGCAGGTCCAGAAACCTACCTGAACCTCGGTTTCCTCAATTGTAAAGTCATGATGAGACACCAGATTTCAAGGTTTAAAGAGATGATGCTAGGTAAGCAGCTAGCTAGGCCTGGCACATTTTACAGCGTAGTAAACATGAATCTCCTTTCCCTCATTTGCACTTGATCTTCACCCTATAAAACTCTCCTCCCTGCCTATTCAGATTCAGTTCCCTTTTGAGCCACAGTTTAGAGACCATGTTATAAACCAGTTTTAATACTCAGGTCAGGCCATATTCATATCTTTTTTCTTGAATACTTCACAGCATTTAGATTCATAGGATAGGAGATTATATCACAATTAGTATACTTCACGGTTGAGGATCTTGAGGCTGGAATGTTGGTGCAGGGAGCAGGTACAGAAAGGCACCATCTCCAGAAATAAATTACAATAGCTTGTTCAAGTTCACGTGGAACCAGAAACAACCTTTCTTGACTCTCAGTTCCTTCTAAAACTTCAGTGACACTATTTTGCACTCTTCTCTGGTTGTTTCTGACTTATCTCCCACCAAAAATATGCCACTTATTAAGAAGCAAAAGTAGAAAATTACAAGCCAACATCACTGGTGAGCATAGATGCAAAAACACTCAACAAAATATTAGCAAACCAAATCCAACAATACATTAAATGAGTCATATGCCATGATCAGGTGGGATTTATTCCAGGGATGCAAGGGTGGTTCATCTGCAAATCAATCAACATGATAGACCATGTTAACGAAATTAAGGAAAAAAATCATGTGATCATTTCAATTGATGTGGGAACAATTTTTCAAAAAATTCAACAGCCACTTATGATAAAAACTCAACAAAATAAGAGGGAAAGTACCTCAACATAATAAAGGCCACTTATGACAAACCCACAACTAACATACTCAATGACAAAAAGCTGAACACATCTCCTCTAAGATCAGGAAGAAGACAAGGATGCCCACTCTTGCCACTTTTATTAAAAATAGTTTTGGAAATCCTAGCCACAGCAATCAGAAAAGACAAAGAAATACAAGCCATCCAAAATGAAAAGGAAGAAATAAAGTGGTCACCATTTGAGATTATATGATACTATACATAGACAATCCTAGAGACACCACCAAAAAACTAGTAGGACTCACTAAAGAATTCAGTTAAGTTGTAGGATACAAAATTAATAAACAAAGATCATTACATTTTTATACACTAAACTATGAGAAAGAATTAAGAAAACGATTTCATTTATGATTGCATCAAAAAGAATAAAATACCTAGGAATAAATCTAATGAAGGTGGTGAAAGACCTATACTTGGAAAACTATAAGACACTAATGAAAGAAACTGAAGATGACACAAACAAATGGAAAGATAAACCATGCTCATGGATTGGAGGAATTAATATTGTAAAATGACCATACTCCCCAAGACAATTTACAGATTCAAGGAAATCCCTATTAAAATACCAATGGCATTTTTCACAGAAGTAGAACACATAATTCTAAAATTTGTAAGGAAATACAAAAGACCCTGAATAGCCAAAACAATCTTGAGCAAGAAGAATGTTGGAAATATCATGCTCCTTGATTTCAAACTATACTCCAAAGCTACAGTAATCAAAACAATATGATACTGGCATGAAAAGAGACACAAAGATCAATGGAACAGAATAGAAAGCCCAGAAATAAATCCACACACATATGGTCAATTAATCTATGACAAAGGAGGCAAGAATATACAATGGGAAAAGACTGCTTCTACAATAAATGGTGCTGGGAATACTGGATAACTACACACGAAAGAATCAAACTGGACTACTCTCTTATGCCATGCACAAAGCTAAATTCTAAATGAAGTAAAGACTTGAATATAAGATCTGAAACCATAAAACTTCTAGAAGAAAACATAAGCAATATGCTCTTTGACATCTGCCCTAGTATCATTATTTTTTTTTGTGGTGCCCACAGCATGTGGAACTTCCTGAGCCAAGGATTGAACCTGAGCCACAACAGTGACCCAAGCCACATAAGTGACAAAGCGGGATCTTTAACCCACTGAGCTACCAGGGAATGTCACATTTTTTTGGATACATCTCCTTAACAAGGGAAACAAAAACAAAAATAGGCAAATGGGACTATATCAAACTAAAATGCTTTTGCACAGTGAAGAAAATAATCAACAAAACTAAAAGACCACCTACTAAATGGGAAAAAACACTTGCAAACAATATATCCTATAAGTGGTTCATATCCAAAATATACAAAGAACTCATACAACTCAACATCAAAAGAACAAACAACCCAATTAAGAAATGGAGAGAGGATCTGAATAGACATTTTTTCCAAAGAAGGCATACAGAGGCCAACAGACACATGAAAAGATACCTAATGTTATAAATCATCATGAAAATGCAAATCAAAACCACAATAAGGAGTTCATGCCATGGCACAGTGGGTTAAGGATCCGACTGCATCACCTCAGATTGCTGCGAGGATGAAGGGTTCAATCCTTGGCCCGGTGCAGTGTGTTAAGGATCCAGTTGTGGCATAGATTGCAGCTATGGCTCGGATTGAATCCCTGGCCCAGGAACTTCCGTATGCCTCAGGTATGGCAAACAAAACAAAACAAAACAAAACAAAACAAAAAAACAAAAAAAACCCCTGAAAAACAAAAAAGCCACAATGAAATATCATCTCACATCTATCAGAATAACAAGTGTAGGTGAGAATGTGCAGGAAAGGGAATCATGTACTGTTGGTGCAGTGGAGAGATTCCTCAAAAAATTAAAAATGAACTACCATATGATCCAGCAATTCCACTACTTAGTATTTATGCAAAGAGGATGAAGACACTAATTAGAGGAGATAGATGCACCTCTATGTTAATAACATTATTTATAAGAGCCAAGATATGTAAGGAACTTAAGTTCCCATCAATAGATGAATGGCAAAAAACTATGTGGTACATACATACAAAGGAATATTACTCAGCCACAAAAAGGATGAAATCTTGCCATTTGTCACAACATAGATGGACCTAGAGAATATTCTGCTAAGTGAAATAAGTCAGACAGAGAAAGACAAAAACTGTATGATTTCACTTATATGTAGAATCTTAAAAACAAAACAAATGAACAAACATAACAAAACAGAAACAGAGTTATAAATACAGAGAACAGTTGGTTGCCAGAGGGGAAGTGGGTAGGGAGAGAAGGAAACAGGAGAGGACGAGTACGAGGTACAAATTTCAAATTGCAAAATAAATGAGTCATGGGTACAAAATGTACAGTGTGAAGAATATAATCAATAATTATTAATATCTTTGTATGGTGACAGATGACAACTGGACATCATGGTGATAATTTTGAAATGTTTAGAAATATCAAATCGCTATTTGTTTCCTAACACAACAGGAACTAACATAGTGTTGTAAGTCAATTATACTTTAAAAACAAATGAAACAAATTCATCAAAAAGAGATCAAATTCGTGATTACCAGAGGTGGGGAATGAGGGGGAGGAAGAATTGAATGAAGAGAGTCAAAAAGGCATAAACTTCCAGTTACAAGATAAATAAGTACTAGGGCTGTGATGTACAACATGATAAATATAATTGAGATTCCTGTATGTTATATATGAAAGTTGTTAAGAGTAAATTCTAAGAGTTCTCATCAGAAAGAAAACTTTTTTTCTATTCTTTTAATTTTGTATCTACACATGACGGAAATTTACTAAACTAACTGTGGTACTCACTTAATGATACATGTTGAGTCAAATCATTATGCTCTACACCTTAAACTTGTTCAGTGCTGTATGTCAATTATATCTTAAAACCAGAGGGAGAAAAAAGAACTTATTTAACATACCTCTCCCATCTTCCCAGTAGCTCAGGGTACATGTATAAATACTTTGTTCATAAATACTTGTTTGGTTTTATTGCTTGTTTGTTTTGTTTTGGGGGAGTTTTTTTGGCCATACCTGTGGCATGTGAAAGTTCTTGGGCCAGAGATCCAACCCTCGCCACAGCACTGACCTGAGCTGCTGCAGTGACAGTGCTGGATCTTTAACTCACTGAGTCACCAGGGAACTCCAATACTGGCTGAATTGAATGGAAGGGAAACCACTTTTCTCAACTCCTTGGTTATGTCTCAGATTGGCCCTCTCTCCTAGAATGTCCTCTGGTGGGTCAGGTCTGTTCCCTGTGTCCTGGGTTGGGGAGGTGAAGCTTACCTGATGTGTCTCTACCCAGTGGCTTGGAGAGGGCTCCCTGTGACCTCCCAAGTCCCACTGCAGCTCCTCTGGCCTGGCCACTCTTTTCAGATCACTCTCTGACAGCAGCTCAGCACCCTGTAGACATGTAAAGGCAGGGGAGTTCTGGCCTGGGCACACAGGGACTTGGGGACTGGCCTGGGGCCCCAACCACCCTCTTCTCTCTCTGCTACTGATTAGCACTAGGTGGGAGGGAGGGGCTCAAACCTGAAGTCCATGGAGTTCAGTTGGAGGGTTATCATGAGTGAGAAGCAGCAGCCGATGAATGAGGGGAGGATCTCCTGAGTCCTGAGGCAGATAAGAATAACCCTAAACTGTGGGGCAACTGGGTGGCCTGGAATGACCACTAAGGAAGAGTCACTAAGGAAGAGGACTGATGAAGATCCAGAAGTCACTGTCTCAAAGGGTTGATTACCTGAAGTCGACTCAGGACAGAAATGAGTGCTGGAGGCAGTGGGGGTGCCTTGCGAAGGTCCAGCAGGACGGAGAGCCCCAGTATCTGTAGATCAGGCCTGTGGGGGAAGGAAGAGCCAAGGAAGAGCCAAGGAAGGTGTGTGTGTGTGTGTGTGTGTGTGTCTGTGTGTGTGTGTGTTTGTGTGTGCATGTGCATGTTGAGGGGATAACAGCATAGAATCTGGTTTGAGTGTTATTCATCCTCAGGAGAAGTTAGTTCCTGGCAATGGGCAAAGGGCCAAAGTCTGGGATGTGTGTCCAAGAGGTGGTGACCTAGCAATCGGGAGTCTATAATCACATGGCTACTGGGTCATGGGATCAGGGTTTAAGAAGTTAGGAATTCTGTGCTCTGGAAGGGTATGAATTCAATGCCAGCACGTAGCTGCCATTGCTGCACATGCTGCCTAGTAGGTTCTGGTGCTCAAGTAGTCATTGAATGAGTAAATCAACGTTCTGATCATCTAAATAGTGTCTTAGAATATTGAGTTAGCACTGTTGATTTGGAGGACTGATGAAGATATTCTGCAAGTCAGGGGTCAGTAGGTCAGATATCAATGACTTGCAAATCTGAGGGTTGAAGAAGTAGGTGTCTTAGAGGTCAGTGTCCTGAGGAGAGAGGACCTTAGTAGTCCTCATGGTCCGTAGTTATTGTGCAGGGTGCTAGCGCTGGGCCTCGGTTACCTGAGCAGTGAGTGCAGGTAATGAAGAGCAGTGCTCAGCGCCTCTTGGGAGGGTGGGGGTTCCTCAGGAGAGCACGGTGGGGTAATGGTCAGCAGGGCTCGCCCACTCTGGTCCACCCCTCCTGAGGACACAAAATGGCCAGGCTATCCTGGCTGGGGGCAGGCCTTGGCTACCTCCTGTCCACCCCGCCTCCCTCCACAGCCCACTCCAGAGGCCTCTCTTTCCTCAGCTCCCTTCAGCCATTGCTGCCCACTGACCAGTCAGGATGAGGAATCCAGAGGCCATCAAGTCCCAAGCTACACCAGGGTCATCAGAGATGGAGCCTGGAGGAGCCTCTTCTGGGATGCTGTCCCCTTTTACTTCCTGCACAGTCTCGAGGGATGATGCTGGCGGGTCAGACGGGAGCCCTTCTGGATCGGTGGGTCCTGAAGACACAAGCAGAGCTATGGGCCTGGGTTGAGGATGGGTCTGGCTGTTCTGCTCTCAGGCTCACCTCTGCTCTTCCTTCAGCCCCTTTCCCTGGGCCCCCTGCTACCCCAGCCCTTGCCCTACTGGCCTTGGTGTCATCTCACCTGCCACACACACCAGGCTGGGTCCCTCCTGCTCTCTCTCTCTGGTCCTCTCTTCTACAGGCCCACAGGCTTCCAGGGGCCGAGGCTCTTTTTCCTCTGCTGGTTTGAGCTCCTCTTTTGGCTCAGACTCTGGCTTCCCTGAGCCTTCCTGCTCTTCCTTAACTGGGTTGCATCCTGGAAGCTCGTGTTCATTTGGTGGGGACAGACTGACAAGAGCTTCCTGGTGGCTAGTCTCTTCTTTGTCCCCAGGACTCAGTGGGGCACTGTCTCCTCCTCGGTTGAGAGCCCCTCTGCCGGCAGCTCGCTTCTTTCTCCTGTTTCCTTTGCCTGTTCTCCGAGGGGTGCCAGGTGGCCCTTCAGCCCCCTGGCCTGCTCCTCCTCCGACCTCCCCTGGCTTCAGGGGGCAAGACTCAGAGGCTTCCCCCATTGTCTCTTCTGGGGGCTCAGATAGCTCCAGGGCTGCTGCCTCTGGGAGAGCCTCAGCTCCTGGGGGAGACCCAGGCGAGGCTCCAGTGCTGCTCCCTTCACCAGGTGGGCGTGCTCCATCCTGGTCCCGAGACACCAGACCCTTCTGGTGCATCCACGCCCGGTGTCTCCGGTGTCGGCCCTTTCCTCCAGCACCCTTGCGTGTGGGTACCGTTCGGGTCCTGGAGAGGCCTGAGGAGCCTTCAGCATCCATGGGGCTCCCCCTTGCAGGCAGTGTCACCTCCAGTAGTTCCACGTACTCACCCTCAGGTCCTTCCGCAGGGGCATTGTGCCCATCCCCAGGACTCCGGGTGCCCAGGGCCTCCTCAGGGAGTGGAGGGCTGGGGAGCCCTGGAGGTCCGGGGGGAAGTTCTGGGGGTAATGTGCTTGGCCGATGTCCAACCATGAGGCCCCCTTTGTGTACAAATCGAGGGCAGATGAGCTCAGCCCAGGGCAGCCGCTGAATCCCAGAGGGTGCAGATAGCAGACAGGTGCTGAGGCGACCTGTTGGCCGGTCCTTATTGATGCCTTGCAGCCACTCGGGTGTGAACAGGTAAGCACAGGCCTCATTGGGCACAGGCAGCTCCTGCACCCGCCCACCCCCTGGGGCCAGGCACTTGAGTGCCAGGCGGGGTGCTTGGGCTGCTGAAGGCACCACTTGCAGGTAGAAGTCTCCTGGGCGCAGCAGCTGCCAGGGTAGGGCTGCGAGCTGCACCACCACCTGCTCGTGCAGGCAGAGGGGCCAGCCCTCATGGAAGAAGAGGAAACCGCTGTACTGGGCCTGGGGAGAGAGGTGGCAGGCTGCGCTCAGAACCCTGCTGATGAAACCAGCAGGAAGGGAAAGTTAGAATGAGAATACCCTGGGCAAGAGTGGCCTTATGCCTGGTGGGTTAAAATCCCAGGAGGACAGGAGGAGAGATCTTGGGGTGTGCATGTGATAGAGGAAAGGATTGGGACAGATACATTTTCTGGTGGTAGAAAGCTTCTCTAGGAAGTTAGTTCCATGAGGGGGAGGGTAAGAACTGTGTCATTACAAAGACATGGACAGCAGATGCCATCATCTTGGAGGAGCCAGAGACTCTTAGGAGGTCTTTATATCTGTGGAATTGACTCTGTTGAGTCATATCTGGGAGAGTCAGTAATTTGAAAAGCTAATATAAGGGGGGAAATATCTGGAATGGGCCCAGAGGGTGAGGGTCTTTGGGAGTTTACATTTCTTAGAGGTTAATATCTGTGGACGATGAGTGTCTCTGTTAGTATCTGAATGGTGAGTGTCTCTGAGGAGATCAGTATGAGGGGAGGCAGTATCTCGGTTGGGGGGGGGGGGGGAATTAGTCGGTCTGACTGGTGTCTGGGGTGAGGCAGTGGATCTTAGGGGAGATGAAATAGAGATGCATTCACTCACACAGGCTTCCTGTTGGACCTTGGCAAGCAGGTGCTTGGCGGGCACCAGGAAGTCCAGTGTATACCTCAGCGCATCCTCCCGAAAAGTCCTCTCCACCACCTGGAACACCTGGCCCAACAGTGTGGGAGCTGTTGCCTCAAAGGGAGGGTATAGGGCGGCCAGAGTACTCTGCACACAGTCCTCCACTGGCTCAGGCTCCTAAGAGAGACAAGACGAGGCTGCAGATCCCTAGAGATCACCCAAGCATGCATGGCTCCTTGGAGGCTGGCTGAGTCCTCCTGGGGCCCCATTGCATAGAAAGTATGTGGAGAGAGACAGCAGGCAGGAAATGCTGGCTGATGAGACTGGGGCTGAGCCAGTCAGCTCGGAGACCTTGGCTTTGGAGATCTGAGGAGACTTTTTTGTGAATGTGTCTGATCTGGGCCGAACCTGTTTCTTGTAAATTGGAGCGATTGCCTAGGCCCTCCTCAGGAAGAAATAGGCCCCTCGCCATCAGGACAGTCACTGATGTCTCAGCTCGGGAGGGTGGAGCCCTTTTTTATAGCCATCCTACAAGTAAGTCCCTGCTCACAGGGCCTACCATCCAGGAACCCCCATTTTAAGGGAAGATGTCATCACCCATGAACAATCACATGCTAGAGATGGTCATTGGGTGGGAAGAAGGTGGACTGAAGGGCTATCTGCCTCGAGTCTTTCTAGCACCCCCCCTCCCTCTCCAGACCAGCTCTAAAGCAATCACCCATTCCCAGAGCATGTGGGATTGGGTTACAAAGACCTGGGTGGGTGGGAACAGTTGAAAGAGGAGAAAGTCACAAAAGGAACTTGTAGGAAAGGGAGGAGAAGGGCTTGCTGGTAAGTATTAGAACTGAAACATTTTCTGATTTCTGTAGGGCCTCTCTGCCAACCTGCACTGGGAGCCACCCTCTCAAAAGTCAGCCTTGCTTCCTCCAGACTCACTTCCCTAAGTGAAACAACTGGATATCTTTCTCCATCTCACACCCTAAACAACCACCCCTCAGGCTATTCCTTTGCAAACTTATTTCTCTTACAAGGTGGCTTTGAAATTCCTTTTATCAGATTTCTTTGCTCTAACTGCCCAGTGAAGTGTTTATCTAGTTCTCTACTCCCTTTTGCTCCCCACCCCCACCCCGCCGTCCGTCCGCCGCCTTTGCCTTCAGGACAAAACTGCACGTTTTCCTTTGAGTCCCTCCAGCCCAGAGTGTTGCCTGCCTTTTCAGACCGACTGAGAAGCGAGGCGGCCAGTCCAGAGACCGACAGTCATTGCGTCAGCACAGAGACCCGGCCCCAAGGTGTGTGGGCGAGCAGACAGACCCCCCAGTGTTCCGGGGACACGGCCAGGGCTGGGAGCGTGGGTGGGGGGGAGAGTGGAGATGGGCGGGGGGTGAGGCAGAGTGGGCCGTCCGCTTGGAGGCCTGGAAGGGGGAGCTAGAGCTGGAGCAGCGAGGCAGCTGCAACCCATTAGGGGCGGTGAGCTCATGGCTGAGCGAGAGTCTCAGCCACAGGAAACGGCAGCGGCAGGAGGGGAGGAGGGGTCGGGGTGGGAGGCGGCGGGCAGGAGCTCAGAGACCGGGCCTTCAGCCGGCCGGGACCAAAGAGGAGACCAGAGAGACTGAGTCAGCTCTCCCTGGCTCGGTTCCTCTTTCTTCTCATTCCAGCCTCTCGGCCAGGGGGTGCCCTTCCTTCTGTAAAGAAGCAGCCGGGGTAGTGCTCCTCCCCCTCCTCCACTCCCTTCGATGAGCGCCCCCTGGCAGGGCCTCCCCCGCTCCACTCCCTGCTGTGAGCGCCCCTTTGGCCGCGCCCCCCCATCCCTCCCGCAGTGGGCGCTCTCCCTGGCAGTGCCCACACCTGCAGTGACTCTTCAGAGAGTACTTTTGGAGTGAAAGTTCACAGGATAGTGTCCACTCCGGTTCGTATGGGCTTCCCTTAACAGGGCTCTCCTGATTCCTGTGCCCTGAGTTGCTGTTGCCTGGGTCCCCAGCTGGCTGCAGGGAGCTCCCGTCAGTTCTCCCTTCCCTCTGCAGCTGCGACGCCTGGAGACAGCGCTTCGGTTCCCTGCCGCGTGAGCTCAGGGGCAACTCCTCGCCCCCACCGCATCTCTTGTCTGATCTGGCAGCGTCACGCCCCCTGGCACTGTGAGCCCCCCTCCCCATTCTGTCCACTGTTCTGAGGCAGCCTCGCTTTCTCCGCGGGAATTTCCCTTTTTGGCCAGGTCCCTGGCCCCAGCCCAGCCACAGCTGTGGCGGTCCCCAGGGCCGGATGGGTGGGCCCGGCTCACCGGGCCTGGGGACTGGGATGGAAAATGGTGGTTCCAAGCAGGTCAGTTCTCATGACCCGAGGCCGGGCCCCTTCTAGGGCCGCTGCAGCACGAACCCGCACGGGTCCCCCGCGGGTAAGGAGCTGGGACCGGGAGGGGGAGGGAAGATCCTGCAAAGGAAGGCACAGGTCAGGACCGAAGAGGGCGAAAGGAGGTGTGTGGATTTAGGGGGAGAGACCTATAGAAGGTTGGGGGAGGGGCGGAGAAAAGGAGGAAGAAAGGAGTGAGGGCAATACCCAGTGGGGACAGAGCCAGACAGTGGGGCAGACAGATCAAAGAAAAGAAGGGGGGATGGGAGGGAGGAGAGTCCCAGGGCGCTCAAGAGTTCCAAGAAGGAGCAAGAGGCACCAAGCAGGGGACTGGTGATCCCGAGCGGGCTGCGCGAAGGCGGAGGGGACACAGGGTTGCGACGGGGGACTCACCATGGCTCGGCTCCGGACCGCGTCCGACGCTGGGGCGGGCGGGCGGGGCCGGGCGCGCCGCCGCCTCCCTCCCGCCGCTCGCGTCTCGCCGGGTCTGGCTAGGGGACAGCTCCGGCCGCGGTGGCGGCTCGGCCCGCTCGCGCTCCCAGGCCGCGGGGCCCCGCCAGGGAGGGTCGAGACGGCCGCCCCTCCCCGCCCCGCCCTTCAGTGCCCGCCTCTGCCTCCGCGCTGGACCCCCTGTCGGGACTGCCACTCCCGCGCGGAGCTTCTGGCCTCTCCCCCGACGCCCCCAGCCGATCTGCACCGCTCTCCCGCAACTCTCTTCCTCCTCCGCCCCGCCCTCCAGCCCGTAGCCCGGACCCTGACCCTCGGAGGCCCGTCCCGCCGAGGATGCCCCTCTTCCCGCCACCGCCGCGCTCCCTAAGGGATCAGTTTAGTCTCCCCAAGGGACAGTCCAAAGGCTGGAGCGTGCGTGAATTCCCTGGGGTCCCCAGCCTAGGCCTGGAGCCTTTTGGTGGCCGGAAGCCTCTAGATTCTAACTCGCCCGGGAATCTCCTCTCCCCTCCGTTGCCAGACTTCGGCAGCTCCTGGAGCTCAGAAGAGACCCCCCTCTCCCATCCCCCAGGCCCCTGCCCGCCTCCGGTGGAACAGAGGACAGGAAAATCGGGGGATTCCTCCCACTCTCCAGGGACTTGTCCGCCCTCCTCCTTCCCCTCCCATCTCCTCCAGCCTCGAGCCTTCGGGCTCCGACAATGGGCTCCTCTGTGCTGCCTGGGGAGGGCGGGGGCGTGGGGGAATTTGGGAGCGGTGAAGGCTTGGGGTGAAGACTTGGGGAGGGGAGTGGACGTCCAGGCTGAATGCGCGCAGGGTCCCAGGATCAGGATCCTCCACTTAAGGCGTGCACTTCGGGGGACGTTTTCTGAGTTCTTTCCTCGCTGCCCCTTGCCCTCCACATCCCTGATCTCTCCCTTAGCTAGCAGAGGGAAGCCACCGGATCCTCATTCAGCCCCGTGATCCGATACTGGATGCCAGACCCTTCCTTCTTGTGGGGTGGCGTTAGAGAGTTTCCCAAGGCCGCTAGGGCTCCGGGCGATGGGGATGGCTATCTGACGCAGTAGACAAAGGAGTAGGCTAGTTAAGAAAGTTCTAGCTTCACCCATCCTCCGCTGCGTCTGGATGGGAAACGAAGCCCTGGCGAGGGTCCCCCAGGAGGCCTAGGGGAGCCTTAGGCATAGGAGGGAGATGCCTTGCCTCTCCTCTGAGCTGGCAACGGGAAGCCCTGCAAGGGTGGGGAACATGGGGAGGGGCGCTTCCAAAGGGTGGACATTTGAGAAGATCGGAAAGCCAAATAGACTCCGCAGTGGACTTGAAGGCAAGTGCCGCTGCGGGGCTGGAGGGTGACGTTTGGAAAACGTCGTGCAGTGGATACAGTAGTTCCTACGAAGCCAGGAGGCCAGAGCCTCAGGGCAGTCTTTGGAGAGGCAGGGGTGGGGGTGGGGTGGGGGGGAGTGGAATTGGGGGAAAGGGGCGGGGGTCGCCCAGGTGTTGGGCTTCTTCTCTCACCTCCTCAGGATGCTAACCTCCACCCTTTCTCCACTCCACGGGGTCTGGAAAAGAAGAGAGAGAAAGTGTTCATTCTTCTTGAAAGCAAGAAGCTTCCTTTGCTCCGCAGCGTCAAAAAATAATCTAGGGCAGCAAACCTCAGTGACCATCTTCCCAGCAGAGTTAGAGGCAGGGAGCTGGAGCTCTTTTCCATCAATGGTTTATGGGCCCTCTAGTCCTCCAGACTCTCCAGCTTCCTTATAATTAGTGCTGAGAACCGTGAGAGTGAGATTTTGCTACCCCCTGGTGTCCGCTCTGTAAATGCTGCCCAGAGGCTGGTTACTGAGGCCAGAATTTAGGAAACTTTCTTGAGGATATATTATCAACTTTATTCACTTGTTTGAAACACAGCTCATCCACTACCCGTGTTGACTGAAAATCTGAACCTTACCTCACCAAGTCTTACATTCTTTATACTCAAGCAAATTGGGGAACAGGTGGTAGAATCAAAGGTACCCACAATTGGGAAGTGGCATATAAATTAAGCTGGCTATAGGAGTAACTCCTGGGGGGAAAAGGAGTGGAGCTTTTTTTCCCCCCATTGGGAAAAAGGGAGTCATTGAAAGTTTTTGAGCTTATGGGGTGAGGGATTTTGGATTCGGGATCTGGGATCCAGTTATTCCTTTCTGGGAGTTTTAATCTGTGCTAAGTTAGAAAGGTTTATTTTGTTAAGTAAGGTAGTTTATAGTGGTTAAATGCTAGTTTCTCCAAGAATGCAAGTCCTTACCTAAGCGTGGATGTGTGTGTGGGTGTGGTTGGTGTGTGTGTCTCTACAAGGGAGTGTGTGTTGATGTGTTCATTTGGGGGAGATATGAAGTGGACAGATTATAATGGAGAGATTAGAGGCTGGGAATAGAGCAGGCTTAGAAGTTCTCTTGTGCATTCACAAACAGTTCTCACTATATTTCACCAACTTCAGATTCTTTGGAGTTTATTAAACTCCCATTTGACAGATGAAATTCTGACTCTTTTTTCAGGCTAGAGGTTGAATTGGATCTGTAGCCGTTGGCCTACACCACAGCCACAGCAACATCAGATCTGAGCCGTGTCTGTGACCTACACCACAGCTCACAGCAATGCTGGATCCTTAACCCACTGAGCAAGGAAAGCCAGGGATGGAACCTGCATCCTCATGGATGCTAGCCAGATTCGTTAACCACTGGCCACGACTCCGAAATTCTGGCTTATCAAAATTTAAAAACATGGAGTTTCCTGTCATGACTCAGTGGCAATGAACCAACTAGTATTCATGAGGATGAGGGTTTCATCCCTGGCCTTGCTCAGTGGGTTAAGGATCAGACGTTACCATAGGCTGTGGTGTAGTCTACAGACGTGGCTAGGGACCCACAGTGTTGCTGTGGCTGTAGTGTAGGCCGGCAGCTGCAGCTCTGATTGGACAACTAGCTTGGGAAGTTCCATATGCTGCGAGTGCAGCCCTAAAAAAAAAAAAAGAAAGAAAGAAAGAAAAAAGGCGGAAAAAAACAGAAATTTAAAAACTTGCTGTAAACTACACAGTGAGTGGAGAAGCCAGGATTTAAACCCAAGCTGTCTGACACCAGAGCCTTCATTCTCAACAACCATGTTATAGGGTTTCATTTAAGCTGTCAAGAGTCCATTAAAGAAGTGCTTTGAACACTACATCACCTTTTCCACCACCTACCCATCATGTTAAAAAGTGTTAACTTTATTTTCATAGTAGCCAGTGCTAAAAGAGTTTTAAAAGTGATAAATATGTCACTACAGGTCAGAAATTGAAACCATTTCCCCCTAGATTTGTTCTAGAATAAGTAACAGTTAAAATAATCCCCAGGAAACTTCCAATATGGTTCTCATGGAGAAATAGTGTAATATCAACATGAGAGATGGTGAAAGAAACATTTGTGTCTGTAATGTTTATTACCTGGCTTATGTGCACCAAGAGATGTAATAGCCATTCCATATAGGGTTGAAGCTTTAGACAGCTCACTAATTGTCGCCTTGGAAAGTAGCAGAGACTAGGGCTCTGCTGAGCTCCATGCCTCAAGGTAAGGACCACAAAGGGGAATTTGGGGTACAGGAAGGGACAGACTTGAGAAAACATGTTCTTGTTACTCATGCCTTCCAAGGAAAGTGGGGGACAAACCTGAGTTATTTTAATATTTATTTTTTAGGGCTGTACCTGTAGCATATGGAAGTTTCCAGACTAGGGGTCCAATCAGAGCTGTAGCTGCCAGCCTACACCACAGCAACAGCTGCCAGATCTGAGCAGCATCTGTGACCTAAGCTGCAGCTTGCAGCAACATGGGATCCCTAACCCACTGAGCAAGGCCAGGGATTGAACCTGCATCCATATGGATACTAGTTGGGTCCTTAACCTGCTAAGCCACCGCGAGAACTGCAAACCTTAGTTATTTTAGGATAAGAAATCTGTGTGTTTTATATACATATATTTTCTATTTTTAAAATTTCCCCTTAGTTTTGGTTTTATTAATATTCCTTTAAGCATTTACAGCTTGTCTTCTCTGAACTAGCTGTTACCAAAGCCCATACCACCACCATCTTGCCAGCACAGAATGCATTAGTGCATTAGTTTCCATACTGATCTACGTGCTCCACTCTGGCCACCTGAGAAGACATTCTCTGCACCCTTGCCAGAATAATCTAAAAACACCAATCACATCAACCCCTTCTAATGGACTCCCATTTGCATTGTGACTCCTTTACTCCTGTCTCTCCGGCCTCACCTCTTACCACTCCCCTAATGTGAGAAGCCACTAGTGATCCTCCAGCCATGGTGGCCATCTTCTAGTTTTCACACAGGCCTTGCTTATTCCCAATTTGAGGCCTTCTTACTCTCTTCCTTTTGCCTAGAGGCTTCACTTCACAGTTCTAGAGAGTGGCTCATCCTTCAGGTCTCAGCTAAAGTGCTGCATTCTTTTTTTTTTTTTTTTTTTTTTGTCTTTTTGCCATTTCTAGGGCCGCTCCCTCGGCATATGGAGGTTCCCAGGCTAGGGGTCGAATCGGAGCTGTAGCCACCGGCCTACGCCAGAGTCACAGGAATGCCTGCTATATCCTATATCACAGCTCACAGCAACGCCGGATCCTTAACCCACTGAGCAAGGGCAAGGATTGAACCCGCAACCTCATGGTTCCTAGTCAGATTCGTTAACCACTGAGCCATGACGGGAACTCCTAAAGTGCTACATTCTTGAAT
This sequence comes from Phacochoerus africanus, assembly GCF_016906955.1. Lineage (NCBI taxonomy): Eukaryota > Metazoa > Chordata > Mammalia > Artiodactyla > Suidae > Phacochoerus > Phacochoerus africanus. The sequence goes on from NC_062552.1 coordinate 79,273,881, forward strand.
GCCTTCCCTGACCCAGCATGATTTAAAGTGGTCTTTTACCTGTTGTTCCTCCCAACAATGTATGCTTTTTGTTTTGTTTTCCTCACAAGGTTCATGTCTGTTTGATTATATATTCATTTCTTTGGTTACTACTTCCTTTCTCTCATAATAGGCCCACTTCTGCCACACACATTGTTTGAAAATAAGCTCCATGAAGTCAAGGACCTTGTCTGTTTGGTCGCTGTTGTATCCTAGATAGTGTCTAACTAGGTCACAGAAGATGTCACCAATCCAGGTGAAGACTGCAAGGAGAGCAGAAATCCCCATATAATAGAAATGGTGATGGGAACAAGTGAGAGGTAGAAATGAGGAGGGGATGGGAAGGTCAAGGTGTGGACTCCTCTGCTTAGTTTTCCTTTTTTCCTGGACTTAGCCCTCACAAGTTCTTTCTCTGTCAGTGGAAACTTGCAAGTGGAAAATACACAGCGCGGAATTAAAGGCAAACATAGGGGGCAGCTCCTATGGAAAACAATATGGAGGTTCTTCAAAAAATTAGAACTTCCATATGATCCAGCAGTTCCACTTCTGGGTATTTGTCCAAAGAAAATGAGAACAATAGTTCAAAAAGATATATGTATCTCCATGTTTATTGCAGTATTATTTACAATAAGCCAAGCTACAGAAACAGTTCATTGACAGATGAATGGACAAAGAAAATGTGGTGTGTATATATAATGAACTATTATTCAGCCATAAAGAGAATGAAATCTTAACTGTTTGCAGCAGCACAGGATGGATCTTGAGGGCATTATGCTAAGTGTATCAAGTCAGAGAAAGACAAATACCATGAGATCTCACTTATATGTGGTTTTTTTGGTTTTTTTTTTCCTTTTTAGGGCTGCACCAGTGGCATAGGGAATTTCCCAGGCTAGGGATTGAATCTGAGCTTTAGCTGAAGGCCTACTGAGCTGCATCTGTGGCAACGCTGGATCCTTAACCCACTGAGGCCAGAGATCGAACCTACATCCTCACAGACATTTGTCAGGTTCTTAACTTACTAAGCCACAATGGGAACTTCTGGATTTTTTTTTTTTTTTTAAGCTAATAGGTACAGAGAACAGATTGCTGGTTTCCTTGCCAGAGGCAGGGAGTGAAATGGGTGAAAAGTATCACAAGATACAAACTTCCAGGTATAAAATAAACAAGTCATGAGGATACAACATACAGCATGAAAACTATAGTTAATAATACTGTATTGATTATTTGAAAGTTGCCAATAGAGTAGAACTCCATAGGAACTCCTGAAAATACAGTTTTATGTTCTCTTTCTTTCATGTAGCATTGCCCACACACATTTCCATACGTGAATATAATTTTTGTATGTTTGTCTTCAGTTTAAGTGGTGACTTGATGCTTTAGTTAAAGCACTATCAGTAGTTGCCCCATCATTTGTTTAGTCACTCTCAATTTTGGGGAATTTGTATTATTTCTAAACTTTTTTGGTTACACAAAGAAAAGTGTAAACACATTGCCCAAAAGTACTCCTCCTCACTTTGAGTTATTTCTGTTTAGCATATTTTACCAAGTGGAATTATTGGATCAAACAGTAGGAGCCATTTTATAGCCCATGTTATTGTATGATGATGCACTTTTGGAGGGCTAGGGTCATAAAACACTGAAAATATTTAAAAAGTTGAACATGAAGAGGAATTGGATTTATTCTGAATGGTGGCTCAAAGTGATAGGGCATCAGTGGATTGCCTCAGTGACAGATATATAGATTAGGTTCTATATAGGAGAATTTTTGATATTTAGAGCTGCCAGAAAATGGCACAGACCATCTCCATAGGTTGTAAATACCCCCTCTCTGGAAATTTTAAAGTATAATGAGAGAGTTTTAAAATAAATTGTTTTATAATCTCTCCAGAGTTGTGATCTGTATGTTTTCCTTGCCCCATTCGTTTGCTCTTGAGAACAAACTTTGTTCAATTACATTTACTAAGACCTAAATGTGCCAGGTATATCTAGTGGCAGCTGGAGCTCTCATTGGCAGACTCCCAGCAGGGCCTCCAGGGGCAGGCAATCTGGGAATTACAGCAGCATGAAGTCATACCTCCATCCCCAACCCCAACCCCAACCCCCCAATCTTTAGAACTGCTAAGCAGGTGGGTACAAACTCTAGTTCCTTGACATCTTGTTTTCTGTGTTCATTTTCTACTTTCACTTCTCTGCCCATATTCCACCAGTTCTCATGACCTTTATTACAAAACGTTCAACACTCTATCCTATGCAATGGGATGCTCCAGAGCCAAACACAGCACCTAGGTGATCGATTCCAAGTACTTGTTATATTATCTTGTTTTTCATTTCTGCCAAAAGGTATTCGTACTTCATGTGGTCCCCAAAGAATCTGTAATTGGTGGAATATAGCACTCCTAATTCCACTAACATAACCTCTCCTCCCCACCATGAACATATGTGTGTTTACACACACACACACACACACACACACACACACACACACACACACTTCTAGGCAAGCAGCCTGATATATTGGAGGAACCAGTTGCTTAACAATCTGTTGTTTGTTGTTTTTTGTTTTTTTAAGCCACCTTACTTGGAAGTATGTAGGCTCAAAACTACAAGTTTGGCCAAGGAGGAAAAGTCCCTATTGAGTAATAGAGACTTGGCTACACAGTCTTTTGAGTTTTACTTTGACCTGAAGTATACTTTGCTGAATTCCTCTGTCACTAACACACTGTCCTCAGGGAATCCCTGCTCCCCTTTCTCAGTTCCTCCAGAGTGCAGTGGGAAACCTTCTTCAAGACAGCAAATAACCTCCCTGGAGAGGGCACAATGCAGAGGAAGGAGGAGGCTGAGGAGAGAGACATTCTGGGTTGAGATCCGGTGCTACCACTGCTAGCCTGGTGCTTGTAGCCTGAGACTCTTTCATCATCAGAGGCCACTCTCCCTTTTGAAGGCTCAGTAAAACCAGCAAACAGGGAACACCAGGAAACACTATCACCAAAGCTACTACGTGTTGTGTAGGTGAAAACAGTGCAGAAAATGGACTGGTCTTGCAATGTCAATGTAAATTTTTGAAATGGCTTCTTTATGCCCAGAAAAAAAATTTGGAGGGCTACTTTAGTTTTTTTAAAATTTATGTTCTTATGTTAAAGATGCAAATCAGAAGCTCAGTTCTTCCTTAGGCTTTTATGTTTAACTTACAAACAAGTATATTTTAATAATCACTTTAAATGGTTGTATTTGATGACTATTTGGTACCATTTATAAATGGTTAATAAGACTCCTTTAATATTAAAAAATATACCTTATAAATTTAACATATTCCATGTCCTTGCAAAGTAATTTGATCATCTGAGGTAACCAACAACACATGCCTGAATACCTAAAACAACTCTTAGAAATCTGATAATATTTGAAGATGGTGATTCAATTTCTAGGTTTTCTTAAATGTTCCAAAACTGGTTTTAAAAGAAAATTCTATTTCAAACCACACATGTAAATTAATTGCACATTTTAACAGAATCACAAGTTCAACTGGTTTCTATAACAGACTAAATGCTCTTAAATATTGCAAATATCTAAAATACCAAATATCTACAAATTCCTTAATAGAAACATATTAATGCTATGTATTTGATTCTCTTAAATATTTCTATACTTAATTAAAATCTTTTATAGATACTAAAACAAACTTACCCACCAGGAAATAACTATGTCATCCTAAATATCTGAGGAGTTCCCTCCTGAGTGACTTTTTGGAAACACATTCTCAGTGGCTCAGAGAGTATAACCAGCAGGGATTTTTGTCCCAAGCCTTTTGGGAAGCTCTTCTCAGGCCCCCAACTCTCCCACTGGGCCCTGTTTTATGGGTGATGTGGATGGGCCATGGCTCCTAGATTCAAGTTACACTCCATCTAATTCTTCAGCCTACACACGGAAGTCAGAAACTCCTACCCAGGTTGCTATACCACTTGTGTGGATATAATTAATCTGTTTAAGGATCCATTCTAGTCTGTATTCTTTCTATGCTGTTTTTGTTTTTGTCTTTTTAGGGTTGCACCCATGGCATATGGGTCGAATCAGAGCTGCAGCTGGCCTACACCACAGCTCACGGCAACGCTGGATCCTTAACCCAATGAGCGAGGCCAGGGATTGAACCTGCATCCTCATGGATATTAGTCAGGTTTGTTGACACTGAGCTACAATGGAAACTCCCTCTTTCCACACTCTTCCCATCTTCTGGAGCCACAGACTCTTACAGATATTGAGTGGTTTAATTTCTCTTGGTGTTGCCTGACTCTGGTCACAGATATAATATTATGTCAGAGACATGTATTGCCAATATTAACATTTAACAGAGAACAAACTTTAGGTTAGGATGAATGAAACCCTGGGGGATATTAGAGAAAAATGTTACAGGATCAATTGATTCCTTATACTCTTCTGTTGTTGTTTTATTGTGTTTTAAAGGAATGCTTTTTTTCCCCTCCTAAGCTAGTAAATCATTGATTTTACAACCACTTGATTTGTTTAGCCTCAAATCACAGCCCCTCCATAGCCATAATGTGTGTTGGACCCATGTTAGGAACCAAATGATATTTGGGAAAAAGAAAACCCAAGAACTTGTATGCCCTCTTTTTTTTTTTTTTTTTGTCTTTTGTCTTTTGTCTTTTTGTTGTTGTTGTTGCTATTTCTTGGGCCGCTCCCGCGGCATATGGAAGTTCCCAGGCTAGGGGTTGAATCGGAGCTGTAGCCACCGGCCTACCCCACAGCCACAGCAACGCGGGATCCGAGCCGCGTCTGCAACCTACACCACAGCTCATGGCAATGCCATATCCTTAACCCACTGAGCAAGGGCAGGGACCGAACCCGAAACCTCATGGTTCCTAGTCGGATTCGTCAACCACTGCGCCACGACGGGAACTCCCTGTATGCCCTCTTAAGGTGGTACCTGGAATAGATGGAGAATTATTGGAGCACAAGCAAGCTAAGAAGAATGAATAGACACAGGTGTCTCTTAGATTAGGACTTTGAATGATTGGCTGTGATGTTTCCCCTAATTAAGACTGAGAGGAGTTCACATCATGGCGCAGTGGTTAACTAACATGACTAGCATCCATGAGGACTCAGGTTCAATCCCTGGCCTCGCTCAGTGGGTTAAGGATCTGGTGTTGCTGTGAGCTGTGGTGCAGGTTGCAGATGCGGCTTGGATCCTGCGTTGCTGTGGCTGTGGTGTACAGCTCTAATTTGACCCCTAGCCTGGGAACCTCCATATGCCTAAAAAGACACACACACACACACACACACAAATAAGACCAAGAGATGGCAGGAAGAAGGGCAAGTTTGGCAGCCAAGCAGATCTGATCCTGGTTCTGAGTATTTTTGTTAAGATGTCTGCAGGACACTGAGTGGGCTAATAGCAGTAGGGAGGTGAATATATGTGCCTGGTACTTGGGAGACCAGGGTTGGAGAGATGCTTTGGGGAGAAGGTAAATGACAGTTGAAGCAATGCAACTGTATCAAGCCAGTGCAGCATGAGAAGAAAAGAAAGCTAAGAAAAGGACCCTGAGAAACACCATAATTTAAGGTGCAGACAGAGGAAGTGGAGCCTGCCCACGTCTCTGGGGAGAAGCCAGAGGGGAAAAAGGATGTTGTTTCCCTCTCATTTCTGACCATGCATTCCTTGGTTAGAAACACAGGGTGGGCAAGATAGTGATAGTGATGGGCAGAGCGTGGGATGGCAGGGCTGCCTCGATGCTGTGGGGGAAGCTATATTTAGGGTAGGATAGTGTGGGTGTGGTAGGTAACAGGAAACTCTACCTTGGATCTCTTTCTAGAAAGCAGAGAAGGGTCTGGGAGTTGGAATTTTGGGATTCTCTGCTCTTCCTGCCACTTCACATTTTACCAATCCTCCTTTCCTTAGTCTGTGCAGGAAAATATCTTTCTAAATATAAGAAGGGAGGTGTATGGGGGAGGCAGAGTCAGAAGAGGGAAGGAGAGTGGCTGCTTTATTGTTGAGGGTGTGCACTTGTATATGTGTGTTTGTGCTATGTGCACACATGCACATGTGTGAGTATGTGTCCCTCTGTGTGTGTGTGGGTGTATGGGCATGTATGTCATATGTTAACATTTAACTTATATGTGTATATTCTCCTCTGTATATCTGTCATGACAAGTATAGGAATTGAGAGGAGGCATTGAGAAAATTGAGAGGAAGCATTGAGAAAATTTATTCCAACTTGATACACTGATTTTATGATCATTGAATCTAATAATAAAAAATTTGGGGAGTTCCTGTCGTGGCGCAGTGGTTAATGAATCTGACTAGGAACCATGAGGTTGTGGGTTCGATCCCTGCCCTTGCTCAGTGGGTTAACGATCCGGCGTTGCCGTGAGCTGTGGTGTAGGTCGCAGACGTGGCTCCGATCCTGCGTTGCTGTGGCTCTGGCGTAGGCCAGCGGCTACAGCTCCGATTAGACCCCTAGCCTGGGAACCTCCGTATGCCACAGGAGAGGCCCAAGAAATGGCAGATGCATATAAAGTTGCTCCTTGGAGTTCCCATTGTGGCCCAGCAGGTTAAGAACCCAACTAGTATCCATGAGGATGCAGGTTCATTGCCACAAGCTGTGGCATAGGTTACAGATGTGATTTGGATCCTGCGTCCCTGTGGCTGTGGCATAGGTCGGCAGCTGTAGCTCTGATTGACTCCTAGCCCGGGAAGCACAGCCCTAAAAAGAAAGGCAAAAAAAAAAAAAAATGCTCCTTCAGCACAGCTCCTTCAAGATTCTTAGAAGGTCCTGTGCAGGGAAATCCACTTCAGAAGTCTGAAGTTCTGCTGTGGGCCATACCATTAAGGCATGAGGTTAGGTCATGAGCATAAACAAGGGGCTCTAGCATCGGGTCTGACTGGCATCCCGGGGCTCAGCCTTGCTCCCCTTCATGTGACATGGGGCCAAAAGGCGGTTCTCAAGGGGGCAGGAAGGCAGGAGGCACCAGGCTGCTCAAGGGTGCTACCCTCCCTTCTACCTAAGGACACGTGATGCTGAGGCTTCTTAGAGATAAGGAGGGGTTTCCAAACCTCCATAATTTCCCTGAAAAGTAACACACAAATCAGGAAAGCAGGTCTTTTATCAAAGCAAAATCAGACACATTCTTTTGCTCCAGTACAAGGAACTCAGCACAGATTCTCCTGCCCTCTTTCCTTTGCAACTCTGAGGCCTGGGCTGCATGTGCTGGGTTTCAAACCACTGAGCTGAGGTCATGTGTCCGGGCTTGGCACTGACTGGGTCCTTGGCCACCCGCTGCCCCAGCAGCTGGAGCAGCAGAAGCCAAGACCAGAATCCTGCTCTGGCTGGTGCCATCTCTCCCAAGGGGCATGATGACACAAAGGAAGTGGGAGGTGGGTGAGTATGTCACCATAGGGACACCCTGATAGCCTGTCTAAGAATTTCATACCTTAAGTCCATTATTGCCAGGCCCCTGCAGCCTCAGATATTTAAGAACACTACTGGCATTTTATTCTTTGGTCCCAGCAGATACTGCACATTCTTATGCCCCCAATAAATACTGATATTGTTTTTCCCTCACAAGAGTTTCATGAGGTAAGATTAATTTTTTATACATGAGCAAACTGAAACTCAGAAAAGTTAAGGAAATTGCCCATCATCACACAGATTGTCAAACGCAGGATTTTAATCAATGCTTCTCAAGCCCCTATTCTTTCCACAATCCTGTGTTTCTTGTTTGAAACTCTGAGAAGTCAGAACACAAAAGGAAACTAATCTTGGAAGAAGAGTTGGCAAAGGATCCATACCCTGCTCTCCCAGGCTAGCTCAGTCATTCCTGAAAGTGAGTATATATATATCTATTTGCTTTTTAGGGCCACACCCGTGGCATATGGAAGTTCCCAGGCTAAGTAGGGGTCCCAGGCTAAGTAGGCAGCTGCCGGCCTACACCATAGCCATACCAGATCTGAGCCTCATCTATGACCTACACCACAGCTGACAGCAATGCCAGATCCTTAACCCATTGAGTGAGGCCAGGGATTAAATCGGAGTCCTCATGGATACTAGTCAGGTTTGTTACCACTGAGCCACGACGGGAACTCCTCTGAAAGACAGTATTAAGGTGGTGCTGTCAGGCTAATTCGTCTCTGTTCTGTGGTCCAGTTTCACACCAAAGCTAGAAAAACCATCACTTTCACTGCTCCAGCCAGCAAAGCAGCATGATGTGTTGGGTTCTTTCCAAGGCTGATAGCCCTAGTGGAGAAAATCTTGGAATGATAGAGGGTCAGAGCAGAAAATTCTTTTGAGACCATTTCAATCAACTCTATTCTACAGATGAAAGAGCTAGAGGTCCTAAAAGAGCAAGTACCCTTCCCAAGGCCACCAAATGGGTGGCAGAGTAGGGGCTGGGTCTTCCTGACTCTCAAACCGTCCCTTTGGTCTAGTGCCAGGCTGAAAAGGGAAGGAGAAAGTGTTTGCCACAGAGGCAGGGCATATTGAATGTGTCTGTGATTTAAGTGTTACCTAACATCACCTTCAATAATTCTCTTCTAGGAAACTCCCTTTTGGCAAAGCTGGCTAAGGATCTGGCATTGCCACAGCTGTGGTGCAGGTCTCAGTTGCAGCGTAGGTTTGATTCCTGGCCCAGGAACCTCTACATGCCTCGGCTGTGGCAAAAAATAAAATAAAATAAAATAATCTTTTATAATCCTTCTGACATTTAGAAGAAAGTCAGAGCAAGAAATTTAGAACAAGAAAGTAAATTCTTTTCTTTTCTCCCCCCTTTCCTAGGAGACACCTCAGACCTCAGGCTGAGTTTTCAGCTGAGAGCTAGATCTGGATAGAATTTTTGAAGATTAGATGACTTTCATTCAATTTATTTTTACTTCTGTTTATTAGGTGACCCTGGTATTGTTTGAAATGTGATGTTAGTTTCATTTTCAAAGAAAGATTTGAACTAAGTGCATACATATATATTTAGTGAATTATAATACTGGCAGTATTGCAACAGTTGTCAAGGGAGGAAGCAAACAATTTTTTTTAAAAATTTTATTTATTTATTTATTTTTGTCTCTTTGCCTTCTCTAAGGGCTGCTTCCTGCGGGTCTAATCAGAGCTGTAGCCACTGGCCTATGCCATAGCCACAGCAACGCAGGATCTGAGCCGTGTCTGCAACCCACACCACAGCTCACGGCAACGCCAGATCCTTAACCCACTGAGCAAGGCCAGGGATCGAAGCCGCAACCTCATGGTTGCTAGTCGGATTTGTTAACCACTGCGCCACGATGGGAACTCCCGGAAACAAACAATTGAAGTGGGGCATCTTTCTTTGGCTACAGCCTCTCCAGCCTGTGCTGAGCCCTACCCAGCACATTAACCTCTGTGCAGTGTCACTACCTTTGAGATCAAATGCTCTTCAAAGCGGCAAAAATCACTTAGGCGCCTATGATCTGCATTGCCAGATGGGAAGCTTCTGAGATGTCTGCCCCTTTAGATCCAAGGTGGAGCCTGGCTTATCCACAGAGCTCACTCTTTTCATAGTGGGGATCTTTTCCTGAACTTCTCTCCATAAAACTAATAAAACATTGATTTTTGAACCCAGGAGAACATTGTCCAGCAAGCAGTTGACTTGGGCCTCAGAGAGCAAATATATATATATATATATTTATATATAAATACACACACACACACATATTTAATCCAGGAAGTCATTTCTCTTTTGCAGGCCCTCATCTAAGCCTTTTCCGTTGGGATGGAAGGATTACCATGCGATTATTCATTAACAGTTGCAGACCTAAGCCTCTGGGCTTTTTTTGTGAGAGGGTAGGGATAGCAACAGGAGCCCTGGGTTGGCATAAACATTTCATGCCGACAAAGATGACTGACCACAGACTTTGCAAGCTCTGAATCCAATTAAATTGCAAACATGCTTTTCCTCAAGTAGGTGCTGACCCTGCAGCTGGCCACCCCACTCAGGGAGGCCTGGGGAAGGGGTTCCTCCTATTGTATAGTTGACCCTAGTTATTTATCACAAGTCTTCCCAACTGCCACAGTCTCAGGGCTGTTTATCCATTAGGCACCAGAAGCCCAGTGTCTAGGATCTGGGAGGTTTTCAAGGGCCTACGATATTTGAGACTAGGAAAAAAACACATTGGCTCCAATATAGGAAAAGTCAAATATAAAATCAAATTTAAAATATTTACTTACCTGCTACCACAGTAACATAAAGTTGATGTCACTTATTTTGGAATTTGGCCCCCATAAGAAGTTTATTACATTGGGACATTATCTTAGGTTAGATTTTTCTCATTTTACAGGAATGCCCGACACCATGGTGGCAGAAGGGGAAGTGCCAATGCCAAAGTCCTTGGAATCAAATAATTTCAGAAGTAAAAGTTTTTTGTTTTTGTTTTTTGTCTTTTTTAAGGCCACACCCATGACATGTGGAGGTTCCCAGGCTAGGAGTCTAATTGGAGCTGCTGCTGCCGGCCTACGCCAGAGCCACAGCAATGCCAGGTGGAGCCGAGTCTGCAACCTGCACCACAGCTCATGGCAACCCGATAGGCAAGGCCAAGGATCGAACCCCCAACCTCATGGCTCTTAGTCAGATTCATTTCCGCTGCGCCACGACGGGAACTCCCAGAAGTAAAAGTTTTAAAATCATTTCAGATACATTTCTGCAAGAATGAAATTGAATGAGAAATGCATATATATTATATATTCAATGCAGTATGATGAGATGTTAAAATGGCTACTGTGGTGTGGGGGTATTAAATATTTTCCTTGACATTGCAGGGCCAGTTTCCTTGAGTGTATCATTTACTACTTTCCTAAAGTCAGCCAGGATAACACAAGATAGGTTACTTTAGGGCTGGGTTAGCACAGCAATAGGAGGAAAGGAATACTACTAACCACCATTTACTGGACATGTAATGTGTGCTTGGCACAGGGCTAGGTACTTTGTTAAGGATTATGGTCATCACTTAAAAGGTGCTTACTGTGTGCCAAGGCCTTGTGCTTTATATGCAATTCTATGTGCAAAACAATATCATGTGTTCCATGTTGTTATCTCCATTTTATAGAAAAGGAAACTAAGGCTTGGAGAGGTTAAAGTCACAGATGCAGTAAGTGGCAGACCCAGGATTGAAAATGAGGTAGGTCTGGTGCCAAAGTTATGTTGTTCCCTCTCTGCTTCACTGCTTTCCTGATAGTTACCTTATGGACTGACCGTCACCTTGTGACCAAATTCTGTTCTAATAGACTGGTCTCTTTTTCTCCTGGCTGTGTTTTGCTTTCTTCAAATTTAATACTGTTTTGTTTTGTTTTCTCTCTCCCCCAAGAGCCCTCCCTCAAATGTTACTCATCCTTCAGAGCTCAGCTTGATCCTACGAGCTTGCTCATGACCACATGCATGAACCTCCTGTACAATTCCACTTCAGGTGTATCCCTCCTGAAAATAACCTCCTTCAGCATTAACCCCTGGTACCACTCATTTGGGTGCCCAATCATGTACCACTTTTCTTGTTATTCAACTCTTACATGTGTATCTGGTCTCCTCAAATAGATAGTGGACTCATGGGACAGGCATCGGGTCCTTTTGTGCTTCTCTATCTCTAGAGTGCCAGGCATATGAATAACTCAGAGGGACACTTGGGAACTGTGTGTTGAATAGAATCATCACTCTGGTCCTCCCAGTCTCCTCATATTTGTAACCCAAAGAGTTTCAGTGAAGTAATTTCCAATAAGCCCCCCTAGTTCTAACAGTATGAAGTAAGAGGAAACATCTAAGTGTTAGCAGCTATTCTGGAATGTGAGGGGAGGCCCTGTAGGAAGACCCTGAAGGTAGCTCAAAAGAAGGGGAGTAGAGGAGTTCCCATTGTGGCTTAGTGGGTTAAGAACCTGACATCATGCCTGTGAGGATGTGGGTTCCATCCCAGCCTTGCTCAGTGGGTTAAGGATCCGGTGTTGCTGTAAACTGTGGTATAGGTTGCAGATGTGGCTTGGATCCGGTGTTGCTGTGGTATAGGTCTCAGCTGCAGCTCCATTTTGACTGCTGCACTTCTGTATGCTGCAGGTCCAGCCATCAAAAAGAAAGAAAGAAAGGAAGAAAGGAAGAAAGGAAGAAAGGAAGAAAGGAAGAAAGGAAGAAAGGAAGAAAGGAAGAAAGGAAGAAAGAAAGAAAGAAAGAAAGAAAGAAAGAAAGAAAGAAAGAAAGAAAGAAAGAAAGAAAGAAAGAAGAAAGAAAGAAAGAAAAAAGAAAAGAAAAGAAAAAGAAAAGAAAAGAAGAGAAAAAAGAATCAATGATCCTGTGGAGACCAGTGTTTTCAGGATAGACCTGGAGGCACAGGTGAGGGGACCAGAAAAGTCCCCCTGATATGCTGGCTTGAAATAGTCTTTGAACTAAAAGGACCACTTCCAGTACAGCTGTCAGGCTCCTCCCTGCAAGCAGCCTCCTGGAGGCAAGAGGCAGCCTCTTTAGGAAGAAGAGGGTTCTGGAAGAGCAGGGCTCTGTAGGGGCGGGGGGCCACTACAAATGACCAACACTGGCGAAGAGGAGAATGGGCTATACAATTTCTGATCCCCTGCTTGGGTCCTGTATGAGAATATCCAGAACTGGTTCAGGCTCCTCAGCAGAGGGCACTGGTGGGATCTGTTCATAGACGTTGTGTCCGAGGACAGGTTCAGCTATGAGTAACCAGCTGGAAGCTCCGCTGCTCTGATGAGTTACTTACGGGGTGTGAGAAGAGCTGGTGCTGACACCACTTTCTGTAGGTGCCAACACTGACGGACTGGGGTGCTGACACCTTGGAATAAAATTCACCAAGAGACAAGCTGAATGAAGGTATAACATTAGCTTCAGGAAGCAGGTGGCTGCAGAGAGTATTTTTCTCTGGGCACAGCATAGAAGATGTTCTGCTGACTTTCGGCCAAACAGCTCATACATCCATGAGGACCATCTGGGGCCAGGACAGGTGACTGGAAGCAGCACTTACTCCCAACCATGGATGCCCTGCCGCCCAGACATTGGATGAGCTCTGCTGTGAAACACTACTGCGATGCGAACTCAAAAAAGAAGACTGAGATTGTGAATATTCAGCTCTTCAATTACTTTGTGAGTATATATAAAGATATCCCCAGGAGAGAGAAAAGAGGGAAAAGAGAAAAATTCAAATAGAATGAAAGTCCAGGAAGCTGGGTAGAGACAAGCTCAGGCTGGCAAAGCCCAGAGGAAAGCAAGAAGGATGAGCAGCCTGCAGGGCAGCATCCTGCTCCAGAGCAGCTCTGGAAGACAGCAGGACTACCTTGTCCCTGCTTCTCTGAACAACCTCCTTGGTCTGCTCGCTGGGACCTGGGGTCTTGGCAGCGAGTCCACAGCCAGGCCAGAGGAGTTGGGTTAGTCTCAGATGAAGGCAGGAGCCTGGCCAGAAGCTTCCACAGGGAACCTCTCTAAGAGGGATTCTCCTTCAAGAAGGGTCCCTGGCTCTGAAGACCTGTGGCCATGAGATATCCTGGGTCCTGATTTCTAAACTCTGAGTCTCAGAACACTATCGCAGGAAACTTGGCTGCTGCACTCCTTCCAGGAAGCCTTCTCCTTCTTCTTTTTTCTTCTTCTCTTTTTTAGGCCCGTGCCGGGATGTTCCCACAATAGGGGTCGAATTGGAGCTGAAGCTGCCCACGACAGCCACAGCAATGCCAGATCCAAGCAGTGTCTTCAACCTACACCACTGCTCACAGCAATGCCGGATCCTGAACCCACTGGGTGGGGCCAGGGATCAAACCTGCATCCTCATGGTTACTATTCAGGTTTGTAACCTGCTCTGAGCCACAATGGGACCTCCCTGGGAAGCCTCCTTCTGTTCCCAGCAGCTGACCCTGCCTCTTTCCAGGTCTGTTTTTCTTTACTGTGTAGTTCTTTGGGACCTTCTTGGGGAGCACAGAGCCACCACGATCTTGCCTCTGTGGGTGGACTGCCTCCCTTTGATCCTGACTATAGGATCCATCCTCAAGAAGGGGAGGACGTAGGCTTCAGCCCAGCCAGAGTGGAGGCATGTGGCTCCCCTCACATGGTTTTGCGGCTTTCAACTTTCTTCAAGTCTGTGTTCAGCGTTCGGATCCTCCAGGGAGGATGGCATCAATGATAAAAACAATCAGATGGGAGTTCCTGTTGTCCCTCAGCGGCTTAGGAACTGGATATTATCTCCCTAAGGATGTGGGTTCGATCCCTGGCCTTGCTCAGTGGGTTAAGGATCTGGCATTGCCGTGAGCTGTGGTGTAGGTTGCAGACGCAGCTCGGATCCCGAGTTGCAGTGGCTCTGGCAGCTGCAGCTCCAATTAGACCCCTAGCCTAGGAACCTCCATGTGCCACAGGAGAGGCCCAAGAAATGGCACAAAAAAAAAAAAAATACAACCTTGAGTAGAAGTATATTGGTCTGGAGTTCCCATCGTGGCTCAGCGGAAATTAATCCGATTAGGAACCATGAGGTTGTGGGTTCGATACCTGGCCTTGCTCAGTGGGTTAAGGATCTGGCGTTGCTGTGAGCTGTGGTGTAGGTCGCAGACTCGGCTCAGATCCTGGGTTGCTGTGACATGCTTGACTAGTTTACCATCAAGTTCCTAGTCGCATTCGTTAACCACTGAGCCACGATGGGAACTCCACTTCTACTCTAGGTTGAATACAGATATGTGCAAAGTGTACACAAAACCACAAGATACATGTCTTCTTTCCCAGTTTTACCAAAACTATTTTAGGGGGGAAAGGAAGTAATTTAAAGCATTGTTTTTACATAAAATAAAACTATGATAGAGTATATTGAAAAATTCAAATAAATTACCTTTTTTTTTTTTTTTTGGCTGAGCCTGTGGCTTGTGAAATTCCCATGCCAGGAATCAAACCCACACCACATCCTTAACTCCTAACCCACTGTACCTCAAGAGAACTCCCAAGTAAATTTCTTATAAAAATAATTTAAAATGTTTCTGCTTTGAAATAATTTCAAATATATACGTTTCAGAAATAGTATAAAGAGCTCCTCCACATACTTCACCTAGATTCCCTAATTATTAACATTTTTGAAATATTTAAGAATAAGTTACAGACATACTGCTTCATTCCTCCTTCATACAAAAACAACTGTGTCCTAATTACAAGTACCCTTGCCTACATAACCACAGCACAGCCATCCAAATCAGTAAATTAATATTGATCCATTATTATCACAAATGAAATTTTAAGATAACATATAAAGCATCTATGCACTTGGCTATTTTATAAATATTAGTTAAGTGAAAGAAAGAGGCTTCAGAGAAAGGTCATGCCTGCTGGGCACAACTTTGGATCTTTTAACCAATTCTCCTCTGCCATGACTAGCACTTCAGGGAAAAGCCTGAGAAATGCTGTTCTACAGGCTCTAGCTGACCATGAAAACCCAGCCCTGGATGTGCCAACTTTGAGGGTAAAGAATGATGACCCTTACCAAAGATAAAATATTTCAGATGTTTCAGGCCCATCTGGAGGTCCACTAAATGGGATCTGTGCAATATTTTCACCCTGGCCCCAAACAGCAGATGGGAAGTGAAAATCTTTGCTTGCTGTGTGTCCTTATTTATGTTTCCAAGAGCCAATGGCATGGCCCAGGGATATGGTTGACTAGTTTACCATCAAGTTCTTGGGTGCTGTTCTTTTTCCCCATCTCACTGATACAATGTGAGCATTCAGGTAAAGGGGATGTGGTCCGCACTGAAAGGCAGAAATGTAAACATGTCAGGATCATGGGCACTGAACACTCTTTTGGATGAACATGCTTTTGTTTCAGTCTTGGGAATCTGCCCATTTGCAGATTGATTTGCCAGCCATCTACAGTGAGTTTGACCTTGGAGGATGTCTGGGATCTATTCGGGACCATTAACTAGAATGCTGCTTTGTCAACATCACCTGACTGGTTCAAGAAACCTGAATTTTTGCTTAAACTAGCCATGTGATCTTGGGTCCCCTGGGTCCTATTTCTCTCATTTGTAAAATGCAGAGAGCAGGACTAGATGATCTCTGAGGTCACTGGATGTAATTGCTTGTAACATGATTTTATGAATTCTACTGAAAGAGCCTAAAACTATGCAGGTGGGAAGTTCTGTCTTGTGTAAATGCCATGGCCCAAGCAGGAATTTGAACTGATTCACACTAGGTCAGTTGATGGTTTTATGTTTTTGTTTTTATTGAAGAATAGTTGACTTACAATATTGTGTTAGTTTCAGGTGTACAATTTATGTTTTAAATGTGTAACTTCAACTAAGCTTCTATGTGAAGCCACAGAAAGTAACAATTGTAATGTTTTCCCATGGTAACCAATCCATTGGAAAACAGTGGAGGACCATTGGTGATGGTTTTGGTTAATGGAAGACAAACTAGGAAATGGAGTTGAATCAGAGGGTGGGAGAAGTATAAGAGGTCTTCCATGAGGAGGTGAGGGGACAGGAAGTTTACCCAAGGACTTGTCTAAATGTCTCAGGAGGGGAGGTTGGAAATGTCATGAGAGCCCTCTCTCCATCAACTGCTGTGATAATTGAACCCTTTGGAGAGGAGCTAGTAAGGAGGACACTTTCACATTTTAGCGGCCCTAGATCCTCTGCCTTCTCTTCATGTCTTTGGATTCATGGAGGGTAGAGATGATTTTTTTTTTTTTAAGCAAAACACTTAAGTAGTCTTAACAGAAATACTCAATAGCCTTTTTTTTTTTTTTTTTTGGCTCTAACTGAATGCATTGCCCCCACCCCAGCCCACTCCAAATGACTTTACCTAGAGGAATTAATGCATACTGTTCTTTTCGTCTGACCTTGAACTTTACCTGATTTACTCTTAGCCAGGAAATTTTCTTTGGCAAGGGAAGGCTGAGGAGTCTGGCCTCCTTTGTTTAAACCCTTTGTTCTTCCATCATGGAAACTAGGCAGCTCACTAGGCCAGTTCTATCCATCACAAATTGGCCACTCGACATTTGACATCACAGTAATAAATATAAATGATTGCATCTCTCAAGCTTTTCCTACACGCCAGCCATGGTACTAAGTGCTTTACATATGTTGTCACACTTAATCTACATAATACTCAATGAAATAGGTGACCTTTATATAGATGAGGAAATTCCAATCTCTCTAAGTCAAGAGGATTTTCCATCATGATATGTATTTCCATGATGGGCAGATAGCCTTTCTTACCTCCCCTCTTGTGAACTATGGACTTCCTAGAAGGCCTCATTAGCAATGTTTTCTTATGCCCTCGTGGCCTCAAGGATGCTCCCAAACTAACTGGCTCTGGAGTCCTGCACAGCAAAACATTCTGGTAAGAGCTGTGACTGCTCTCTCTACCCCTCTATGGTGGAATGAGGGTAGGAGGAGGACTTAAAATTAGGATCTGAAGACTTCAGAGCCCTTTTGGAGGCCCAGTTGTACAGGAGCATAGGATAAATGTGATGAAATGGGCCAAGGTTCTTAAAGAGAAGGCTCCCTGGATGTTGTTGCCATTGGTATGTTTTCTGCTGCTATAGCTCTAGGGTCATCCCCTAGAACCATAGACACTACAAAAAGGGCCATTTGATTCAATGGGAGGAAAAGGGTCCTAGCCTAAAGGGCATTTCTTCATCTTACACCCTGCCCTTGAGATAAGGACCCTTTTGGAGTTCTCTTGTGGTAAAGTGAGTTAAGCATTTGACATTGTCACTGCAGCGGCTCAAGTTGCTGCTGTGGTGCGGGTTGGATCCCTGGCCTGGGGTCTTCCACATGCCATGGGAACAGCCAAGAGTTAAAAAAAGATTAGGACCCTTCTCTTCACATTGACTCAGCTGGCCCTCTTCATAGTGTCTATGGGTCATTTTCTTCAGAGCATGGAGACTCTGGGGACATGAACTAGGGTCATGTAGAGGTTTCCTACCTAGTCTATCGCAGTTAGTCTCACTCCTAGGAAAGCAAGCTCACACTAGCTCCAGTTCTTGGGTTACTTTCCCTACTGAACTCCAATTCTGCTCCTTAGGTCCAGGTTGAAACAATTTTCTTTTCTTTTCTTTTTTTTTATTATAGTTGATTTACAATGTTCCATCAATTTCTGCTGTACAGCAAAGTGACCCAATTATACATATATACTTTTCTTTTTCACATTATCCTCCATCATGCCCCAACACAAATGATTAATATAGTTCCCTATGTAAAACGATTTTCTTTAGAGCCATCTACATAAGGCAGGGCCACATGCCCCTGGACACCCTCCTCCCCTCTCCAAACTGCCATCCGCCAACAACAGAAATCTCATAACTAAATCAGTCTTCTTTTCCCCATTTTTCAGCCTTCAGGTAGGAATGCATCAAGATGCAGACAGCCTTGGTAATTGGTCCAAACCTGTTATTTGTTTTGGACTTCAACTTTAGCCTTTGAAAGGCTGACCAGCCAAATGCTTGTTTCAACATAATTTTTGGCATTCCTGAACTTGGCTGTGATCATGATCATGTGAAGGAATGGGTGACTGTCAAATCAGTAAAACATCAGTATAAAAACAAGGCAGCTTGTTTGGGTTCATAGCTAATATTGGAATAATCACTTTCAAATATTGATGGGTACTTTGAATATAACCAGAAGTGAAATTTTCTTTATGAACTTTAAAAATGTTGAGATTCTATCAGTTAATGGAAATATACATGCCCATTTATTATTTAAAGGAAAATGTTGTAATAATGAATGGTTGTGAAAGTTTATATTATATGAAAAAATTGAGAATTTTCACATAGTTTAAAAATAGGAAAACTAGTTGAATAAATAATAATTGAAGTTATATAAATAACAGAACAGCATGAATTAATTGGACAACTTTAGAAATTTTTTGGCTGTGCCTGAGGCATGTAGAAGTTCCCAGGCCAGGAACTGAATCCCAGCTGAAGCAGTGATCTGAGCCATAGCAGTGACAACACTGGGTCCTTAACCTGTTGAGCCACCAGGGAACTCCATTGAGCCCAAAGTATTTACAGTAATTTAATAAATAATATGAATACTATTTATTTACCTTTTTTTGTTATTTTAAAATTTTATTTATTTGTTTGTTTTAGATCCACTCCTGTGGCATGTGGAAGTTCCCAGACTAGGGATTGAATTGGGACTGCAGCTGCCAGTCTATGCCACAGTCACAGCAATGCAGAATATGAGTTGTGTCTGAGACCTACACCGTAGCTCATGGCAGCTCGAGATCCTTAACCCACTGAGCAGGGCCAGGGAACCCGCATCCTCATGGATACTAGTTGGATTTGTTACTGCTGAGTCACAACAGGAACTCCCAGAAGGATTTTTAAATTGAAGTATAACTTGCATACAGTAAAGTGAATATATCTTAAGGGTATAGTTCTAGATCTATCCAGATCAAGAATAGAACATTTCCAGCTTACCTCCTATACCTTCCCAGTTAGTACTCCCCAAGGCCATCTATTACCATAGATTACTCTAGAATTTTGTTTAATTTTTTTCAGTTATTTAATACTATTTAGATCATGAGTCTTTCAAGAAAAAGTCACATTTGGAAATTCTTCTTATTTTGAGAGGATGCATTAAAGGCATAATTTTAGCCACTTTAAATTTTGTGAGGATGTTTCTAAGACCATAATATCCATAAGAAAAATCATCAATAAAGAATATAAAAAGAGTTGTGAAAAAAGTATACAGTGAAAAGAAAAATCAGCTACCCATAAGTATCCTGGTTTTTTATGTACCTCAGTTGAAAACCATCTATTTAGGATGATAAATGTGTAGTAAAGGGACCACAGGATATATAGATTTTCCATTCAGTCACTTGGCATTTGGTCAGAAAGTATATTTATTGTCCCTCTACTTTCAAGACTCATCAACATACTGGCCCCACATTCTGCTCGAATTGTTCAATGTTCTGCTCCCCTTCCTTTTCATCATCCCTTCCCTACCTCTCTTCTTACCATCTCAAACCATCCAGCCTACCTAGCAGGACTCTGCCTGAAGACTTATACTCTAACCTGCTCATAAACTCACTCCAGCAGAAGGAAGCCCTCAAGGAGAACTGAGTGGGGTGTTGGCCTTGGTCTATGTTTATCAAGGCAATCTATAGCTGGATAGGGCTGTTGCTAGCCATCATTATTGAATGTCTACCAGTGCCTGGGGCTGACAAAGGCTTCATAGATGTCATTTCTAAATCTTCCTGCAATCCTGTTGGGTAGGTCATATCACTACCATACGTGGAAACATAGTAGCAAAAATGTTCGGCAGTTTTCAGGAGGTCCAGTAACCGGAAAGGAGGGAGCCATGATTTACACCAAATTTTATCTGGTTCCAAAGCTTACTGCGACTCTGGTAAGGAATAGAGGAACACTGGAGGGTCGGGGATGCGGGGATGGGTAGTAGACCCCTGCATCTGGGAAAGGAAGGTCTGACAAAGTAGTATTTCGGTGCTGAAGTAGGGTGGGCGTGGGGCAGGCATGGGCGTGGTACAGTTTGTCTAGGACTGAGATTAAGGAAGAGAGAAGGGACTGGTGTGTCAGGGCTGCAGGCAATGCCAGGCAGAGGGCTAGGGGGTGAGGCTCTTAGGATGGAGCCACCCCAAAGCCACAGCTTCTCCAGCTCTGCTCACCAGGGAGGGAGAAGTGGTTTCTGCAGCCCAGGGGGACTGAGAGATGGCATCTCCACATCTCAACCCCTCCGGCCTGGGCGGACTGCCAGAGCGGAGAGCCAGGGAAGCACCGAGGCAGGAGAGATCATTATCGAAAGGAAGGAAGCTCTGGCAGCTCCCACCAGCTTGTTTGTGACAAGCAGGCACTGAGCCACGGAAGTCCCTTGAGGTCAAGGGAAATGTGATCCTGGAGCAGGGGGATAAAGCTGGGACACTCCCCTGACACCAGGCCTTCAGTCCTAGACCGTCAAGCCAGAGTCAAGTCTGGGGCCCAGGGTGGGGGAGCAGTGGGCTAGTGAAGGAGGAGGGCCGAGAGGCGGGGGTCGGGGGGTGGGGAGTGAATTAAGATCCCCGGGGCACCTCATAAATAGTCCCTTGGCTGCAGAGCCAATGGCCTTTCCCGCAGCCAACACAGGGTAACCGGCTCTTCAGAGCTCTCGGTACATTTCTTCACGGATGAACTCTTACCTAGTTTCCCTCTGGCCCCTGCAGAAGTCTCCCCCTTTTTTGCCCAGCAGTAAAGAAAGTATTTAGAGGCAGGAGACCTGGTTTCAAGTCCAGGTTCTGCTACTAACAACTTGACAAGCTTTTTAATTAATCAATCTTTCTGAAGTCTCAACGTCCTCATCTGCGAAGAAGGCAAGGGATCCCTGTCAAGTCTATGTCTCAAAGGACACAGCGGGAAAGGTGTGAAATGCTGTGTCAATATGAAGAGGTGACTCTTGGCCGTCTTTCCTTCTGGTTGCCTCTCTGTACTCGGGCCACTTCACGACCACATCACAGCTGGGAAAGGGGCCTGGTTTAGGGACAGCCATAACTCTTTCCATAAATCCCACACACTCCTTTTCCATTTCTTTCCTTTTCTTGTCATGGTGCCATGAGAAGAGGGGGCAGGGGAGAGATGTGTGAGGCACAGACCAAGGAACCCACGCCCCTAAGCTTCCTGGGGGTAAGCTCCTGGGAAAACAGCAACAAAGAGTTGAAACACCATCTCTTCTGGAGTTTAGACGACTAAGGTATCAGCCTCAACCCTCCACACCCCTCAGAGGAGCCTGAGCTAAGAAGGGCCCCAAGAGATGTCAGAAGGGAACCTTCTGGGCATAAGAGTGATCCAGAGTCCTGGAGAGGGAATTAAGGCATGGCCCAAGCACGAAGAAGGCTAGAAACCTAAAGGACTTTGTCCAAGTGGACAGGAACCAGCTGGAGTTTCCCAGAGTCCTCCTTCTGGGGAGGTTCACAGGCTACAATATAAGGAGCAACCAGTTGCTTTTCTTTGTACCTGCAGTCTGGGTACCTCCCCGAGGTAAGCATACACGTGGTCAGGGATACAGGCTTCTGGCTCTGATGGCAGTTTTCATGGCCATTCTTGCAGGCTATGATGGAGGTCTGACAAGTGGTGGCCACGCTGGAGAAGGATTCATGCAGGAAGGTGTTGAGGGCTTTGCATCGTTTTGAGTACTTGTTGATGGCACCCATCGCAGTGTTGCATCCCTGAGGTCTGGGCTGCACGTGCTGGGTTTCAAACCACTGAGCTGAAGTCATGTGTCTGGGCTTGGCACTGACTGGGTCCTTGGCCACCCACTGCCCCAGCAGCAGGAGCAGCAGCAGAGGGCAGAATCCTGCTCTGGCTGGTGCCATCTCTCCTAGGGGGAACCGTCAGAACAGAGGGCTGGGGTCTCTGGGGACAGAGAGCAGGAAGGGGGAAATTAGCCTGCCTAAGTCTGCTCCTTCTAGCTAATCACCAGTCTCCCTCCTCTACGGTCTTCTTCATCCCTCACCCTATGTCTTGTCCCTTCCTTTCCCTCTGTGTGCCCACAAATGCTATGGGCTACCACCAACCGTATGGCCCCACCGCGCTCATCTTGTAACCTCATCCTCCTTCATTCTGTCCCTCTTGCCTCCCACGCCTTGTTCCATCTCCTCTCCCTCAAATCCTATCCCTTTGTGTCCCTATGCTCCTATCCCTTTCGCTGTGTCTCGTCCCCTCCATGACTTCATCACCCTTTTGTCCATATCCCCACCTTATGCCTCCATCCCCCAGGATCTCTCTCTTCTCTCCCCATGTGTGTCCTCATCCCCTTGACATTGCGTCCCTCCCTTGTCCATGTTGTCACCCACCTGAGTGTCCTCTTATCTGCCAGAACGCATCCCTTCTCTTTCCTCTCTACTCACCCACATGCCATTGTGCCTCACCTGCTCACTGAGTCCTCCTGCTGTGGCTCCTGCTCCTTGGGACACACCTGCTCACCACTGGGCCTTGGATTTATGAGGGCCTCTTCTCAACAACTAACTTCTTATGAGTTTGCCTGGCCTGTGTTGCTTCTGTTTGGGAGCAGGCTGGGGAACAGCCTGGATTAGGAAATGAATCAGGGTCATGCCTCTCGACTTACATGTTCCAAATAAGTGGATACCTATGGAGCTAGGACACCTGCCTAAACATCTTCAGCAATGAGGAAGCATTAATCCTCCCACTCAAAGACTAGCTCTGGCCCCTAGCCACATGGTTTTAATGACTCTAATAAAGCACCTAACCCACATATAAACCCAAAATGAATTTCAGGGGGAGTTGTCATTTATTATCTCTTAGATACACCTCTAGTTCTGATTCTGGGAAGAGCCAATCACTGTGGTGGTAAGGACTGCTTTTTTCTGGCCTGAGCTATAGCAGGAATAACCTAGAAAGTTACTTTGTATGGCTTCTTGTTATCAGGACTTACTGCTCATTTCTTGAAGGAGCTGGAGGAAACAAGGAAGTGGACGAGTCATCACAGTCATGATTCATAACTCAGCTATTTCATAATGATCCCTCTGGGTTCCTGTAGTTCCAGGGGACAAGCAAGGTCACCTGGCTTTACCTGGAGATGACACCCAGCACCTCTCATCCTTCACTCTTTCCTTTACTAAGAGTAAGGATGGCTGGTGGCGCAGCAGCTTAAGGATCTGGCATTGTCACTGCTGTGGCATGGGTTCATCCCTGGCCCGGGAACTTCAACATGCCATGGATGTGGCCAAAAAATTGTAATGCTTGACCATTGTCCAAATTGGAAAATTTGGTAGTGGTGCTGCTCCACATGCGGCCTAGACCTTCCTCTCCCTTGTAGTCCCTGTTCGTTGTGGCAATTATGGCTGAGTGGAGAGCCTGGGTGAGAGCTGCTCTTGGGGCTCCAGTGAGCTTGGCATATGAGACTCAGAAGAACTGAGACATTAAGGAAGTGAAGCATCACTAACTGTGGGTGGGAAGCCCTGGAAAACTGAGTCAGTGTTTTTGTTTTCAGGAATCACCTGTAAGTAGGTGGTGTTCTTGGAATAGGGGGGTCAGGTTCTTTAACATAGTCAAACAAATATTTATTGAGCATGTACTATGTGCCAAGGTCCTTGGGATATATCAGTGAATAAAAGAGACAAAAATCCTTACTTTTAGAATCCTTACATTCCACTGACAGAAAGATAGTAAAAAAGACTTTGCTCAAAGTGATAATTGCTAAGGAAAAAAGAACAAGACTTGTTGGTGGGTAGCCATTTTTATTTTTATTTTTTTTTAAGGGCCGCACCTGTGGCATATGGAGGTTCCTAGTCTAGGGGTCAAATCGGAGCTACAGCTGCTGGCCTATGCCAGAGCCACAGAAATGCCAGATCCGAGCCTCATCTGCAAACTACACCACAGCTCACGGCAACGCCGGATCCTTAACCCACTGAGTGAGGCCAAGGATCAAACCCGCAACCTCATGGTTCCTAGTCGGATTCGTTTCCGCTGAGCCACGGTGGGAATTCCTCCAATTTTTGAGTATGTGACACTGGTGACCTTCAAGTAAAGACTTGAAGGTGAGACACTGAACTATACTTGTCTAGAGAAGAATGCTCCAAGTAGAGAGGACAGCCCTAAAGCTGATGGATGCCACCAGCGTTGGAGGGACAGTAAGGAGTTCTGCATGGTTGGAGCAGGTGAGTGATGGAATCCGAGAGGGACCAGAGGCCAGATCACAGGATGCCTCAGAGGCCATTAGAAGGACTGAGAGTTTTGCCGTGCACACAGTGGGGAGCACTGGAAGGGTTCTAAGCAGAGGAGTAAAAGAGTAGCTGTTTAAAGATGCCCTGGCTTTGGGGTGGATGTGGCTACAGAGAGGTCATGCAAACTATCTGGGTCACACAGTTTGTGTTCTGGTCCAGAAGTTACAGTTCTGAGTCAGGAAGGTGGGGTGGTTGTTTTGAGGTCAGGAGACTTCATTTTAGTAGAGAGAGAGCATAGCTGTGGGTTAGGATGAAGGATCTCTGGAAGAATAAAGTGATGTGGGAGTGAGAAGCACCACTAGGCGGCAACAGAGAACCAGGAGAGAGTTTCACACAGGCCTCTGGCTCCTCTGCTTTCCCTGGGGGTGAGGCCTTGGCTGTGGGCACAGTATTCACTGCTTTGTTCAGGTGCCTGAGTCTTTGTAGTTTGAACTTGTGGGTAGAGAATTATGCCTCTGCTGCAGTAGAAATGCAAATGTTTGGAGATAAAATCTATGGTTTAAAGCAGACTGTGGACAGAATGTGGATCAGCCCAGTCCAGTGCAGCCCTGGCCTCAAGGCTGGGGTTAGAGGAGGGGGGTGGGAGGCTGAGAGCTCATTTGAATTCCTAGCCCAGACTCCTCCTCACTTCTCATTATTCTAGAGTGAGATGTTTCCAAACCACGACTTGCACTGCCCTCTGCTCTTGTGTTTTTCTGTCATTATAATTAGCCCAGTTTGCTCTTCAACTTCATTATGCCGGGTCCTCCAGAAGGCTGCCTTAGTGCTCTGTGAAAGTAAAGACAGCCAGCCATGCTGTCTCAGGTCAAAGGGAAGAGGGAGTGAAGGTTTAGGGTTGCAGGGGAACACTGAAAAGACAAATCTGTTATTTGCACAAGTCAACCTGAAACCCTTACTTCATCTCCACTGTTTGGAGAAGGCAGGTGATTTATTTTGTTTATTCAGCAAAATTATCCAGCTTCTAGGATCTGCTTCGCTTTGCCCTTGGTAGGATAATTAAGCCTTTTTTCCTTCACTGCGTTCACAGGGGGAGAGGAAAGGCTGGAGGAAGGGGAACAAGGTTAGAAGAACAAAAAGGAGTCAGGCAACAGGCCAGGGAGTCTGGCAGAAGGGAGAAGAGAAAAATGAAAGAAGAGAGAGCAGAAGACAAAATGGTGGGAGAGAAGATGGGAAGGAAGAAAGCCCCTCACAGGGCAGCCTCTATCCAGGGACATAAGGTAGCCCAGCCTCCTTCCCCTTTGAGGGGAGGGTCGTAGTCCCTGCTCTTGGTGTCAGTCATCTGCTCTCCCCAGGCCGCTGCTGTGCGTGTGTGTGTGTGTGTGTGTGTGTGTGTGTGTGTGTGTGTGTGTGTGTGTGTGTATGTGTGTGGTGTTTGAAGTTGTTGGAGTGGGTGTTGCGAAAATCCCAGCAGTGCCAGGTGGACCTCTGCCTGTCTTCCCCACAGGACAACAGCTGCTGCTTCCTGTAGCCTGCGTTGGGAGGGGGTGGGGGGGTTGGGAGAGAGGAGGGCCTGGATTGGTGCCCACCCTTCAGAGCCCAGCCTCTCTCTCTTCCGGAGTTCCACACAGCCTCTGGATACCGATGGAAAGCCCGTGAGAGTTTCCCTCCAAGCAGGAGCAGATCCAAGTTCTGCTATCCTCATTTTGTTGCTTCGAGGGTAAATAAAGGTAATGGGCTCATTTTTGTAGATGGGGGGAAAGTGAAACAAACACCAAGCTGGGGTCAGATGTGGGACTCGGTTTGGGTCTTTGAATTCTCATGACCTTTCCTGGAACAGCTGTGGGTCTGGAGGAGGCAGCAGTGACGGAAGGTTGGAATCCTTGGCTTCCAGACCAATGGCTTTAGAGAGGCCAGGATGCAGGAGTGGGGGAACCTGGTCTGGGGTTGAGAGGCCTCATCAGGTCACTCTGCCTCCTATACCACTGCCAGCTCCCCACTTACCTACAGAATAAAATACACATTCCTTAGCCTGATAGTCAAGTTCTGCCACAATCTGGCAAACCTGTCTTTCTAACTTTATCTCTGACTTTTCTCCCACTGATTGCCTCAACCCCAGCCAGGTTGGTTTTCTCCTTCTTCAAACATAACTTTCATAATCCTCTTTTTCTCCACTTAACTCTTCACTGTTTTTTAGACCCATCCTAAGGTCCTAGGTGACCCCCTCTTCCCCCAGAAATCCTTCTCTGACCCTCCTCATTCAGAGGGATCTCTTTCACCACTAAATTCCTACAGTACTTACTGTCTTCAAGATGTATAATTTTCTGCCTTGAATTGCTGGTTATTTCTTCATATATATTTGTTTTCCTCCAGTTTAGACTGTCAATTCCCAGAAGACAAAGATCATCTGTTATACTTCTTCTGCACCTCCCACAGGATGTAGCATAGTGCCTAGCATGTAAATGACCCTAAGTGATTCAACTTCTAGGCTAGAAGGCATTTCCTCTGCCCTTGAATGATCCCAGTCCCAGGTGCTCTCACCTGAATGATCCCAGTCCCAGTTGAGGAACAGACCACGCAGCTCCTGAACTTGAACCCTGATGTGGAGGTGAACCTATGACAAAAAGGTTTAAACGGCTGAAGCAGTCCTTTAGGTTCAAGGGCAACCCAGAACACATGCTATTTGAACAATCTGAGCTGGACGGGACAAAAGGGATGCCACTGAGATTGCAGTAAGCTCCCTTGAGGCAAAATCTTGGGGCTCCTCTCTCCCAGTCTTAGGGAATCATCCTTGCACCTGTCACTCTAGTCGGTGGTTCTAGAAATGCTTACTGTTGGGGAGGGGAGGAGGAAGAGAATGTGTAGATGGCTACGTGCGGAGAGTCACTTTCACAGGAAAAATAAAAAGTTGTTTCGGCGATGAACTATCAGGAATCGTTTTGCTGGTAAAAGGACCAGCACCATCACAAGCAAAGTCTAACAAAAATATTTCCAAGTCTTAGATAGTTACCCTTTTCAATATATAGAGTATAATTCTGCTCTTTTTAGGACATCTGATTCTCTATTAGACCAAAATTTATCAACCTCAGCACAATCTACATTTTTGCCTGGATACTTCTTTGCTGTGGGAGCTGTCCTGTGCAGTGCAGAATGTTTAGCAGCATCTCTGGCCTCTACCCACTAGATAACAGCACCCCCCAGTATGACAACCAAAATGAGTCTCTAGAGGTGATCCAATTTCTCCCCATTGAGAACCACTGAACAAGACATAGGAGCTCAAGCAACTACTGTTCCTCCCTCTGACTTAGTTACTTCATCTCCAGGGTGATTCTTATATATGTAAAGTCCAGTGTAATGGGATAACAATTCCACAAATCTCAAGACTAGGGAGCAAATGAAACCATAACAAGGGCGTCAGAACAGATGAAACAACCCTAAGGATCAGCTCCTCTGATACAGGATTTTAAAGACCAGACCACTAGGATCGTAGGTTGGAACTCCAAGTCCCATCGCACACTAAGCACTTTTCCTGGTCCCATGCTCATGCCTTTGTAACATGTGTGTTACATTTGTAACATATGTGTGTCATTCCTACTGAATCGTAAATTTCATATGGACTGGAATTATCTTATTTACTTTTCAATTTTCCCCCAACACTCCTCACAGTGCTTTTCACATAGTATTTAACAATTGCAGAATTTTAAAGTCATCAAAAAGGGGCATGACTAAGAGTAGAGAACTTGGTAAAGAAGAATTTGTAAGGGGTTAAAGAGGGTTCTAGATTGGCAGAGTGGGGAAGTGGGGGGACTTTTGGCTCATTTGGGAAATATAAGACTTTGCAGGTGGTAAATGAGTTGGGGAAAAAAGTGAGTTAGTATAGTATCTAAAAGCCCATATCCGATTATCCATTTATATATTGTTTAATGGCTGAAAGCCCCTTCCATACCATCATTTAGTCTTGCAGCTTCATAAGGAAGGCAATCATCCCATTTTATGGAGGAGAAAAGAGAAGCTCAGTGGGTTATCTGACATCAAGTCCTAAACTCTTTCCTCCACAATGTGCTGTTCCATTTCTGTAATTGTGTGTGTGGAAGCCAACTGGTGGTGGTTGGGTAGTGAGTGAAGGAAGAGGACAAAAAGCCCTTTCCTCTTCTCAGGGAAGCTGCAACGTTGAGCAAATAGGGAAGAAGTAGCACGCTCTGAGACTGGGACCACAAAGTGGTGGCTTCCTCAAAACAAAGACTTGAGTCAGCCAGGTTCGGGCACCACCCTGGGTGTTGGCTTACAGACTAGCCTGAAGGATACAGATGAGCCACCTGCCTGTGTAGGCTTTAACTTCTCTTGCTTGGCTATGCATATTTCCCTGGGGAGGTTCTCCAAGGTGAAACTTCTTAAACAGGACTTCTGGGGTGATCTTCGCGTGAGTTAGCTCAGCAGATTGGTGGCGGTGAGAGTGGGAGGAGAGAGCAGCATTCTGGGTAGAGGAGACAACATGAGTGAGAGGTGGGTGGGGCACCAAGGGGGAAAGCAGGCAGGGATGGAGATGTAGGTGGAGATATGGTGGGGGCCAGGTCATAGAGGCTGCCTGACCTATAAGGTGTAGAGTCCTGCTGGAATTGGAGGGTGTGTGGTGTCCAGGAGAGGGGAGAGCTTGAGCAGGGGAAGAAATAGGAATGGAAGAGACAGTTTCAGAAAAAGTTTTAGTTATGATTTCAGGGCTGCATGACTGATGGACTCATGAGTACTCACCATGTGCCAGGCCCTGGGCTAAGAGTCTTGATATACATCTTAATGAATCTTAATACTGCTGTGAGATACAGAATATTATCCCCATTAAGATGAAGAAATTGAAGCTTGTGCTGGTTTAGTAAACTTGGACCAATGGTGCACAGCCTGGAAGCGGCAAAGCCAGAATCCAATTCCCAGTCTGCTTTACTCAAAACTTTTTTTTTTTTTTGTCTTTTTGCCTTTTCTAGAGCCGCTCCCATGGCATATGGAGGTTCCCAGGCTAGGGGTTGAATCAGAGCTGTAGCTGCCGGCCTACGCCAGAGCCACAGCAACGTGGGATTCAAGCCGTGTCTGCAACCTACACCACAGTTCGTGGCAACGCCAGATCCTTAACCCACTGAGCAAGGCCAGGGATTGAACCTGCATCCTCATGGTTCCTAGTCGGATTCATTAACCACTGCGCCACGACGGGAACTCCTCAAAACTTTCTTTCTTTTTAATTGCAGAAATTCTAGGGCCAGGGATCAAACCTGTGCCACAGTAGCCACGCAAGCTACAACAGTAACAACGCTGGCTCCTTGACCTGCTGTGCCACCTGAGAACTCCCCAAAGTTTGCTCTTAACCATCATGTAGTACAGACCTGGAACAAGTGAGGTTAGGCACAGGGCAGGGTGGATGACCACTCTTGGATTTCTTGCATAGGTAACTGAAGAAACAGACAACACAAAAGGGAAAGCAAGATGGGGAAGGGTGGGTTCAGTTTGGGACTTTAGTTTGTGCCTCAGAAAGAACAAGTTTAAGGGGGCTGCGAATGAGGAGCACTCATGTGTTTCTCTCTGCTCCCCTCTACCCCTCCTGAACTACACACTGGCCTTGGAACTACACACGCAGGGTTCTCTGGTCTGACTCCCCTCTGCAGCTCTCCAGGGAGACAGTGGTAAGCTGTCCTAAGCCCACAGCCTGGACAACATCTGCAAGGAGGAGGCAGCCAAGAAATCAAGGACTGTGGCTGGTAGGCTCTAGGGAGCTAGCTCTTTGGTTCTGATGAAGGGGCAGGTGTTGATGAAAAAGGGTTAGGAACTTAGCCCTTTTCCCAACATGACACACTACAAGAATCTGATATGCTGGGTTCAGACAGCCCTCAGGTCCAGGCTATGCTTTTTTTTTGGCATGTGGAAGTTCCCAGGCTAGGGGTTGAATCAGAGTTGTAGAGCTGGCCTACGCCACAGCCACAGCAATGTGAGATCTGAGCCCCATCTTCCACCTACACCAGAGCTTGAGGCAATGCTAGATCCTTAACCCACTGAGGCAGGCCAGGGACTGAACCTATGTCCTCATGGATGCTAGTCAGATTTGTTTCTGATGAGCCACGACAGGAACTCCTATGCTGTCTAATCTTAACCTGACAAGTTTGAGGCTTTGGGGTCATGCACAGATTTCCCAGGAGTGCTCTGACTCTGAGAGGGCCTGAGGTTTCACGTGAGTGTGTTGGTGTGATCATGATTAGAGTGAAGTTGATGATGTGGATGGTTGGGCTGGAGGGCCACATGGCGGTCTTTGATTGTCAGCCCAGCACTCAGGTGGGAGGCCCTCGTCTACATGGCCTCCTGGGCTCCTGTGACTGGGATGAGAGAGCGGCAGACCCTCCATTCTCTGAGGGTCAGGAATAAGCAGCACTTTGTTCCTTGGAAACAAGACAGTGCTTTCCTTGTCACCTTTCTGAGGGTGCAGGGCCTCTGAACCAGAGAAGACATCAAAGGAATCCCAAGAACTTCGGGACTTCTGGCGGGGAGGTTGGAACTAAATGTTCTGATGACACCAGAAGGGAGGAGACCAGAAAGCAATGTCTCTTTCCTCCCCCTCATCCAACCCCCTCAGCACAGGTGACACTCCCTCCTCTCACCTTTGGGCCATCCTTGGCCTCAAGCAAGAAGAGTCCCTACCCCTGCCCTGCCACCGTCCAGCTACTGTCCTTCCTCAGCCTCAGTCAGAGAAGTGTAGCTGAGCCGTTCCTTCTGGATCATCTGCATTTTCACCAGGAGGATTAACCTGGCCAGGGATAACCAGGAAAGGCCTTGCACCCAAGGGCCAGTTGGACCTCTTATTCTGTGAGTGTTACAGTTCCTGGACTGGGTGAGGCTGAGACCATAAGGTAACCAAGCGAGAGGAGGGATGGCTGGAGGTGCTGACCAGCTGGGTGACCTTGGGGCAAATGTCTCTTCTCTCTGAGGCATGAGGACCTGGGCTGGATGATCTCTGAGGGACAGTCTGGTTTTGAGAGCATAGGGGAAAGTACACGGGGAAGGCTGGGGCACACTGGAGGCTCTGGGAAGGGGCAGCCAGCCAGTCCAGGTGCACTTCTGCCGCCAATCACCTTAACTCTGCCAGCAGGAGGAATGGCACCAGCCATGGCCCAGCTCCTGCTCCTCCAGCTTGTTCTAGGGCCAGCTTTGGTTGAAAACTTCAAGCTCCAGCTTGCCATCAAGAATTTCCGTACCTTACACATCGACTTTCCCAAGGTTGACTTCGAAAAGGGTTTCCACGGCTACTGTAATGGTCTGATGGCCTATGTACGGGGCAAAAAACAAAGCTGGTATTGCCCAAAGATCCATTATGTATTGCATGCCCCTTGGACAGTCGTCCGGAAGTTCTGCAAGAACAGTGAGAGCTTCTGTGAGAATTACAACGAATACTGTACACTCACCCAGGACTCTGTCCCCCTCACGATCTGCTCCCTGAACTCCAAACAGCCGCCCACCAGTTGCAACTACAATAGTACCCTAACCAACCAAAGGCTCTATCTGCTCTGCTCCAAAAGTATGATGCTGAACCGATAGACATCATTGGCCTCTACTAGAGAACAGAGGCTTGCACTTTGAACGACTCTCCCTACTGTCGCTACAGACCAGCCTGTCCCCACTCCCGAAGCTCTGATCGTGGGTACAAGGTTTCCTCCCTGACTTTGAAGGCAGGCAGGGTCCCCTCCCAAGAGACCAGGGAGGTAGGAAAAATGTCTCGAGCTTTGGCCACCATGCAAAGTCATACTGTCTTGTAGCCTCTTTCTAACTTGTTGCCTTCTGCCGACCCCCCACACACACCTCGCCACCATCCTCCCTCTCCCACAGACAGTTTTACCCACCCAAGAAGCTGACTGTGTCCAGTTGGCAGCAGTTGTCCATCTGCTGGGCCAGATCCTGAATCCTGGATGGAGTCCCAGAGCCTCAGCTCACACCATGGCAACAGGCACCAGTTCTGTGTCTCAAATCCCCATCCCTATCACCCTTCCCTTCTCAGTCTTCCCCATTTCCCTTATGATCCCCTCTACTCACCCACCCACAGATAGGTATTTCTAGCTATAGGAACTTCCCTGGGAGTCAGACTCACATTAGCATCATTTTCCCAGGGACTCCCTCAGTTCCCAGCACTCTTCTCGATGGAATCATTTATTTCTTCTTCACATAACGTGTCCTTTCCGCCCTTCTTCTACCATGAAGCCCAGTGCGGTCTCTCCCCCCATACTCCAACCTCTTCAATCACTCTGTATTCTTTCTCTAAACCTCTTCTCCTTCCATCCTTCTCACCTTGACTCACTGGAGTTTCAAGTCATCTTCTCTGACCTGTTCCTCCAAAGATTCTTGGATCCCTTTCCTTCCCAAAGCTCCTCCTGACATCTTCCAAACTCCAGATCTGCCTCTGACAAGCCTGGGGTGGAGTAGACCACCCAGAGTCACAGAAGGTTTTAAATCCATATGAGAATTAGGTAAAAGATAACCATGGGATGAAACTGGGTGAAGGGTACATGGGACCTCCCTGTGCTTTTTGCATCTTCCTGTAAATCAAGAATCATTTCAAAATAAAAAGATAAAAACCGGTCTAAATCAGTTCTGATTTCACTCATTTCTTTTTTTTTTTTTGTCTTTTTTTTGCCATTTCTTCGGCCACTCCCTTGGCATATGGAGGTTCCCAGGCTAGGGGCCTAATGGGAGCTGTAGCTGCCAGCCTACGCCAGAGCCACAGCAACGTGGGATCCGAGCTGCGTCTGCAACCTACACCACAGCTCACGGCAACACCGGATCCTTAACCCACTGAGCAAGGCCAGGGGATCGAACCTGCAACCTCATGGTTCCTAGTCGGATTCATTAATCACTGCGCCACGACGGGAACTCCTGATTTCACTCATTTCTGTGTCCCAGAACTTCTCCTCTCAGAGTCCTGAAGGCCATCCACCTCCCACCATTTTCCTGGGTGACCTTAACAATCAGTAGGCTCTTCTGTTCCATGTCTACTGTGATGGAGGTGGGGTGGGATAAAACTCAGTTCCAGGCTGGGTGCTGAAAATGGATTCTCCCTCCCCCTTGGCTCTAGAACAAATGCATAAGAGGAAGTTAGGCTAAGTAGATTCCTTGACTCACCCTCTCTGGCGTCTATTTCTCCCCCAACAAAATATGGATTGCAACAGATGAGGAAGGTGGGGGGGACAGGGAAGGGTCTAGGTTGCTAGTGTCTGGGTCCTACCATGTCAGATCAGGAATTGCTACTCTCCTTTGGGAGGCTGAGGGGAATAATACCAATAATGGGCAACATACATAGTAAAACTTTTACCTCTGTATCTAGTTTATCTTATCTCCAAATATATTCCTCAGCCATGTTCTTAGAAGCAGGCACTGAGGGGGCTGCTACCTAATGGAGGGGAGGACCAAGTAGAGCAAAGGGTGGTAGACCTGGGAACCACCCATCCTTGGGTTTCTGGGCTCCTCTCTGTCCTCTGCACCAAGGGGCCCCTTGTCCCTCACCCTGGTGGAAGAAAGAGCTCGTGAGCTGCTGCACACACAGATGTTTATTGTCTCACAAGCTCCCTGGTGTTAAAGATGCAAGGTCAAGGGCTGGCAGGCTAAGGTGAGCCTACTCCCTAGGTGCTGCCCTTCTTATCATAGGTGCCAGCACCCTTGTAGCCACTCACATAGCCAGAGTTGTCTGTCACGTCTTCCCGTCCTGCAATGCCTTGCCTTTGCCACTCTCATCAAAGCGCTCCTTGTGGGTGCCAGTGTACTTGCTGGTGTCCGTCAGCCGGCTCACCCCGCCCACGGTCGTTGCTTTCTGAAAGTCAGAGGATGGTGAACCTGACTGCTCTTCCCTTCCCCTCCACTGTCACTTCCCTTCTCTAAAGGTGGCCTTTGATTCCTCTAGTTCTCTGAGCTCTTGTTCAACCCTTGGCATGGTGCTGCTTGCTTAGGGCCCAGCTGCACTGTGGGCAGGAGCTCTGAGCCATCCACTTGTGAAGAAGGAGTCTGGTGTATGGGAATGAGTGGGGTCTGTGTATGTGTGTGTGTATTTCTCTGTTTCCAGGGTGCTATTTTGACTAAGCTGCAACCAAAGAACTTCAACCCTAGACCTCAAATGCAAGGTCAGTCCTACTGGGAAGACCCTATTTGAAATCTAGAGTAGACACCTCTTAGTAGACAGGGGACAAATAGGGTAACAGGGGATGGTGACAGGCAGAAAGCCAGATATTAGATTTTATGTAAAAGTGGGAAGAGGAACGGGGATCAGGTACCAAGTCCTCTGCACTCAGTGTCTTCTAAAAGCCACCAGGCCCTTGTTGCCTTCAGATCCTGGACACTTGGGCATGAGTCTAAGTTTTACTATTAAAATAGCTGTGGACCTTGGGCAATCACTTCCTCTCAGAGTTTCCTCACCTGTGAAATGACTAGGTGATCTCTAAAGTCTATTTCAATCTCAACAGTGGCCAGAGGCTTTGTGCCCTGTCTCCCCATAGTGCTACTGTTGACAGGAACCCTGGCATGTATGAGGGGAGACAGGAGCAGTGGGGGCTTAGGGAAGTAGGGTTAAGGGTTAGGAATGAAGACTGTCACTCACAGTAACACCGGTGGTAGCTGGGTCCTTGCCCTCCATGAGTTTATAAATGTTCTCCAAGGCTTCATCTGGGCTCTTCCCCTTGAATCGCTTCTGGCCCAGTTCCTTCATTGCCTCCTGGAACTGCTGGAAGGTGATGGTTCGGGCATTCTTGGCCCTGGTAGTCAGACAGAAATCCAGAAAACTCTGGAACATGAACTCATCACCTTCCAAGGCCAACCCTTCCCTTACTCAGATGTGGCCTCTTGACCCTGAGTGTCTTGGGGACAAGGACTAGCACAGTGCCAGACACCCAGTAGGTGCTCAGGAGACCCATTACAAATGTTCTGCCACATAAACCCTTCCATGTCCCATGACCTTGTTGTTACACTCACCACCCCTGCTCCCGTCTCAGGTCCCTTACTTGACTTGCTGAACACAATTCCACCATCAGTGGAGGTGACCATCTTGCCGTCCATGATGCCACAGTCTTTGCAACAACTTGGAGAAGTTCTTGTTGTTCATTTCAGTGCCACTGCTTGACGATTCTCCAAAGACAGCAAACCGCTGGAACGTTTCCTCTCCTTCCGCTTCTGATGCCATGGTCAACCAAGGTGAGGGAGGACACTGCAGGGTGGTAGGGTAGAGACTCAAGGGGGAAGGGAGGAGGGGAAGGGAGGGGACTGAAGAACAATAAGGATGGTGGTTAAAATAAAATCCCAATCAGCAACAGGAACGAACCCCCTATCCCTGTCCTCTCTTCCCCTTCCCTCTGACCTCCCATCTTACTGTTCCCAGTATGAGAACTACTAGTGTGAACCTGCATATGGAAGTAATCACCACCACCACCCACTTCCCCATCATGTCTGTGTACCTGAAATTGCCTGGATGGTGTCCTGACCCTTCCCAGCCTTTGATGTAAGTGTGTGCAGATGTGTGGGAGCCCGCTGGCCTGGGAGACTGTGTGGCAGTGGGGAGACAGGGGAGGAGAGGGAAACTTCTATGACCTCAGCAGTGTTTATGTGACACTCATTTGCAGCCCCATCTATAGCCCTAATCTTTGGGGGAGGGGTCCTTAAGTCCCTACCTTGCATGTCACTTTGAGACCTGACCAGTCTCCTGATCTCTCCAGATGATCAAGCTTCCTTCATCATTTCATCCCTGCTTGACCCAGTCCTCTGTGTCTTGGTCAAACTGTTTTACACTCTGCCCTTCAACAAAAGCTGAGGAGAGCTCAGGGGATGGGTTAATGAAAACAAGTTGACATCAGTCCAACATTGAGCTTTTTTTCTGTCTCCAGGCCCAGGTTAATGACCAACATGGATAATCCCATTGGCTTTGGCAGACCAAGTTCAACAGGAACTTTATTTTTATTTTGTATTTTTAGGGCCGCACCTGTGGCATATGGAGGTTCCCAGGCTAGGGGTCCAATTGGAGCTGTAGCCATTGGCCCATGCCAGAGCCACAGCAACACCAGATCCAAGCCTCATCTGTGACCTACACCACAGCTCATGGCAACATCGGATCCTTAACCCACTGAATGAGGCCAGGAATCCAACCTGCATCCTCATGCATGCTAGTTGGGTTTCTTAGCCACTGAACCGCGATGGGAACTCATCAACAGGAA
The DNA here is from genome assembly GCF_016906955.1 of Phacochoerus africanus. Classification (NCBI taxonomy): domain Eukaryota; kingdom Metazoa; phylum Chordata; class Mammalia; order Artiodactyla; family Suidae; genus Phacochoerus; species Phacochoerus africanus. The sequence continues at coordinate 79,310,705 of NC_062552.1, forward strand.
CTTAAATGGCTTCCATTGTTGGACCCAACATGGGAAGAATATGACTCTTGGAGGGTCATAGATCTGAGTGGGTCAGGGTGAGGTTGAGCCCCAGACTCTGAAAATCTTCCAGATAAGTTTCAACACAGGTCAAAGATGTTCCTCAGGGGTTTCACTTTGGCCTTTTCTCTAGCTGGAAACCGTATAGATGGATGAACTTCAGGGCCCCTAAAATAAAGCAGCTGGGTTGGTGACTTCCTGCCCCTTCCCATCTAACTGTCACCAACTCCTATACTTTCCCTTGTCTTACAAATCCATTCCTGTCTTTCCACTCCTATTGCTCTCACACTTTATGCAAGTCCTTGTTATGTCTTAGCTAGCTGATTATCCTGCCTTCTAAATGACTTCTTTCCTAAGTCAAATGCTTTACCTTCACCCACCCTCTAATCCATTTTTAATTACCACCCTTCCCCATCAGATTAATTCTCACAAAGCAATTTTTTTTTATCAGTTTCTCCTGCTCAAGAACACTCTATGGGTCTTCAAACCTTTTTGAAATGCCACACCTTTTTGCTTGTCACTCAAGGACCTTCACACCTGGCTCCAACCTACCTTACCGAACATCACCCACCTTGCATTAATATTACTCTTCATCTGGGGCCACATTGGTCTGATAACTATATGCTTCATAGGGTACCTGAAGCCTAGTGGAGAGAGAATAACCTTGGAGTGGAATGTATCTGGCTGGAGATTTAAGTCCCAGATAGGTCATTTACTAGCTGAGTGGTCTTGTGAAAGTCACTAAACATCCCTGAGCTTCAATTTCATCATCTCTATAGTGAGGACAAAAATACTTACATTATAGTATTAGGGGAAAATATATGGCAGTTACCTTGCACATAGTAGCTACTATTCAATTCTTTAGAGTAACATGGATATTTCTGCCCCCAAACTTTCCCTCATGATCTCTCTCTTAATGGATAGAACGCCCCTCCTTTCCACCCAAGTACTCCATTGTTGTACTCCTGATAGTATGGTTTGCCCTAGAAACAAAACTTTTTTCTTCTTCTGAATTATATTAAGATAACGGTTCCCAGCCTGCGGGCTGCAGCCTCCTGGGGCAAGGGTTTCTGAATTACTGCAAGGGCCTCTTGCAATCTATATGTACATAAAAATAAATAATAAGCTTTGCCCATTTGGTATATATGTGAATATCAGAATACTATACATACTTATTTGAAAGTATGTTTTAATTTACGCTTTGTCTCTAGCAGGGGATATTCAAACCATCATTTGGGAGTGGAAATCTCTGATCTCCCACTTGAAAAGAATGGGAAATTATTGCCAAAGTACTTACTGTCTAAACAATCAATCTTACACACACCATTCTTCTTAACTTGTTCTATCTTTATACGTTCTCTCAAAGATTGGATCCCAGGCTTCTAGAGAGGGTATGACTAGACCTCACACTTCTTTGAATTCCATCTATACAGTGGCTTGCACAGAGCAGGTACTTAAAACTGTTGCTTACTGGGAAGTATAGTTTGAAGCTGCTTCTGGCCCAAGACATCTGCGCCAGGCTGAGCCCTTCCCTGACAGGGAGGAGGAACCCCATCTTAGAGCAGAAGCAGCCTGCCTGCAGCAGACTGAGACCCCTAGGCCTTCACCCTAGGAAGCAAACAGATCCCAGTGGAAATTTCCCACCTTCTGCCCGCCCCACGCCCCTGCGTAGGCCCCTTATCAGGTTCCCCCTGAGTCATCCTGACCCAGAGACGAATTTAGATGCTGGAACCTCCAGGTCCTTCCCTCCCCCACTCCAAGTAAGGCTACTTTAGACACATCAGAGGAGGATGCAGGCAGAAGTTCCCCGCTCTAGTCTCTTTTTCTTCCCCAACTCCAGTGGGGGTAGGGAGATCTCTCTCCTGTCCTATACATCTTTATCCATGGTCCTAATTCCACCAGGCTTTTCCTTGTCTGGGAGAGTGTTAAACTCTGGCATCCAGAGGGGAGAGGGGACTAGGCGAGGAGCCAGGGTGCCTTGCTTCTGTGCCAGTTTCTGGGTAAATATTTATGAAGGGTGTGGGGGAAGGGAATGGAGGAAAACTTGGGTGCTCCAAACTGGCGGATATAGGGGGGGTCCTTTAGATTTGGGGGTATTGAAAACTGGGTTTGGTCCTGACCAGTTCTACTCTGGGTCACCTCCTCCCTCTTGGCCCCTCCTTTCCAATTGACTCTGCCAAGTGGGGATGAAAGGGGCATTGATGTTCCTGGGATGGGAGGGGTTTGTGGGTGGTGAGGGGGTGGGGGTGGGGGTGGTTCTCAGGCAGAAGGGGGGAAGGCAATTTGGGGGTCTTGGGGGGGGTAGTCTGAGCTGGTGTTGTAGTTGGCAGCTCCAGTTCCATTGGCCATTGTTCCCAAATGGCCTGGTGCCCAGCCCCCAAAAAGGCAACTCAGGAACCGAGCTGAAGGAGGATGTGGTGGGGACCCCAAGGGGGAGGAGAGCTGGAAGGGGTGCAGGTGGGGAGAAATCCAGTCTGGATTTCCTATTGTTCAAGACAACTTTGAATCCCTTTAGCCACATAATTATCCCATTCCGGGTGGCTTCCCTCTTAGGAGCATGGGGAGGGTGCATCTAAGTGGGAGGAGGGCACGGCAAGTGAGGGGTCCGGGAAGTCAAACCCACCCAGTCCCTGAGACAAGCAGCAGTCAGTCGCTGAAAAACCATCCCCTGGGCAATGCGATTCTGCCTGGCCCAGCTGGTCTCACTCTCCTTCTCTGGGCCAGACTAGAAGGGGTTAGCACTGAAGCCACAGGGTCTCTTGGGTCCCGGCCCGGGACACTGCGTCCTCCCCAAGCCCCTACTCCACCTCCACTGAGTTAACTCCACCCCGAGCCTGTTTACCCAAGAGTCAGAACCCCTGGGGGTCCCTGGCCCCTCCTCCGCCCCCCCCCTCCGGGCCTTGACCCGGGAGTCCCCGTTGGTCATCCTCTCCCCTCCCTCCTGAGATCTCCCTCTATTTATAGCGGCCCCCCGCATTCCCTGCCCCCCCCCCCCTCCGCCTTGTTTTCCAACTTCTCAGGGAGCAGCCGGAGAGCAGGCGTCGGGACACAGCAAAGAGAGGAGGTACCAGGACCTTGGGCGCCCCAGAGCTGGAACTCCTGGGCCCTCCACCCCCCGCCCCACCCCACCGTACCCCACCCCACCCCTCAGTCCGTGCAGTCACACTTTCCCCTCCCAGCGAGCTAGACCTCCGCCTCCTCAGCAGCAATCCCTCCTTAACCTAGCTCTGTTTCCGGGCGGGTGGAGTCGAAATCATGGGTGCCAGCACCCTGGATTCGTCTCACTTCTACCCGTGCCCACCACTGAGTCTGGGGGCGAAGGAAGGCGCCAGGGTGCCACAGGCAGACTCAGGGCACCGGTGGGGGCAGTGTTGAGAGGAGGCGTGGGGATCCCCCTCGGGACTTAGGGATCCCCGCACACCCTACAGCCGCTGCGTTGCAGGGGGTGGGGGGGGGCGGATGTTATGGGGAGCGCGGGAGGAGCTTGGAAGCACCCAGCAGATTGCTTTCTTCGGAGCGTCCCTCGGGCCCCCAGCACAGTCCCTCCCTGGGCAGCAGGCAGCCTCGGGCGGGGTGGGAGGGCGCGTTTACAGGGGGTCTGGGGCGGATCCGCGGGGAGCTGGCGGCCCGTGGGCGGGCTGGGGCGGGCAGGGGGCGGGTCTGTGGGGAGCCCAAGCCGGGGCGGGCCAGAGAGTCAAAGGCAAGTGAAGGTGGAAGCGGCCGCTGCGGCAGCAGGTAGGGGGAAGGGCCGGCGAGGGGCCTCGGGGCCTGGCTGGCGCCAGCGGGGACCTTGGGACAGTTTGATCCCAATCCCTTGGAGCTGAAGGCTCGCGGGAAGGGGCCCGCGAGGAGGGCCGCTGGGCCGCTGCGCACAAAGGCGGAGGCTCCGCGGGCTGCAGGGCGTGTTTGGGGCGTGCGCGAGACTGTGTCCAGGGTACAGGGCGCTCAGCGCCAGGCGCGCGAGCGTGTCAGTCCCCACGCGGACGAGCACGGAAGGGACAGGTCCCTGAGGGCTGGGCCCAGGCAGTCCCATCCGACCTGCCCATCCCTTCCCAGCTGGTGCTCGACCCTTGTCGTTGGGGGAGGCTGGGAAAAGATTGTGGGAATATCCCTCTCCCCACACCCCCTTAAACTAAACTGGTGGGACCCACACCGAGACTGGGCGGCGGAGAAAAGCGACCGCATAAGGTTTAAACAAACAAAAATTTTAATGGTGGAACCAGTCGTGCTCTGCTACCCTCATTTTGCTTGAGAGCTGTCAAAACTTGGGGATCTCCTAGTCCAGACTAGTTTGCAAATAAGAAATTGAGGGCAAGAACAGTGACAGATTGAGCCAAGGTCACACTGGTAGAGGCAGAGCCGGGACTAGAATCCAGAGGTTCTGACACTAGCCATGCTCTTTCCTCCACATCAGCACTTCCTTTTCTCCTCCCCGCCCCCCAACCCCTTCCAGCCTGAACTGATACCTGCTCTCTGTGTTGCCCCGTAGGCCCCTCCAGCTATTGATTCTAGTGAAAGCCTAGAGAAGGCTTGTTCACTGGACTCAGGGGTACAGATTAGGGCAGGTTAGTGACCGGGCAAGGGTTGGTGACCCAGTCGTCCAGATCTTGGCTTTCTGTCCCTAAAAGACCCAGAGTCTGTCTCCCATGTCATTCACCTCATTGCCTTGTTTTCTCAGACCCCTGAGCCAGGAGGAGTGAGAACCCTGACCCCTAACCCCACTGCGTCCAGCCAATAGGAGTCCAGTAAGTGACCCCACCCCCAGGCTGCAGGCCCTTCACTGTGCTGGTCTGCACAGGTGCTCCCCTCCTCACCCGGCAACCGCCAAAAATTGAACATATGTTAACTTCTTTGCAGTCAAGAGGAAGCATCTTGGGAGGAAGGGAGGCATTGGATCAGCTAGACACAGACGTACCTTGTCCTACTTTTCTTGTCTTCCCCCCTCCCCCTCTTAATCATGTTTCTCAGATCATTTTTAGCCCCTCTCCTTTGAGCTGCTGACCTTGGGACTTTAGTTGAAGGTCACATTCAATGGTGAACTTTTACTACTCATCCCTTAGTATCTTTAGAGTACCCAGTCACTATTTTCACCCCCTACCAAACTAGAAGTATGGGGTGGCCCCTAAATATAGTCTGAAAACCCCCACACACAGCTGCATTGCTGCCCAACCCCCATTATTTCCATCCAGGATGGGGAGGAGGCTCTGGAGGTGTGGGTGTTGAGGGGTGCTGGGGATGGCCAATCTGAGGGGAAGTGGTACCCTGATTTCTCTTCCACAAGCCCTCTCCCCCAGCAGCCTGGTTCCAGCGCTGGGGGCAGGCAAGCCTCTCGGTGTGTCCTGGAGAGGTCCTTGGCTCCCGGGGCCCTCTGCACACTGCTTTGTCCAGTGCTGAGAGAGGAAGCCAGGCGTTGGAGGAGGTGTGGCAGTGTGGGGGCAGCCTCCGCAGTCTCCGTGTTTCCTCACCCTGCCAGGCCACCATGGCGGAGCTGCAGGAGGTGCAGATCACGGAGGAGAAACCGCTGTTGCCAGGGCAGACACCCGAGTTGGCCAAGGTTATCCGAGACCCTCTGACTCCCAGGCCCGAATTCCAGAACTCCAGGCATCCCCCCACTTCTTGCCTTCCCAAATTCATGACCTCATTCTAACCCGCACCCCTACTTTCTCCACATCTACCTGTGTTTCTCTCCCCATACACCACACCGAGAGCCCAGGCTTTCGTCCTGTCACTACACTAACTTTCATCCTCTCCATGTCTCTTTTTGTCAACCTTTTTCTGTCTTTGGTCTCTTTTGGTCTCTCTACCTACCTCTCTTTATCTGTATCTGTCTCTCCATCTGTGACCCTACGTGGCTGTGTGTCTCTGTGTGTATCTGTGTGTCTCTCTCCAGGAGGCTGAGTTAGCTGCCCGAATCCTCCTGGACCAGGGACAGGTAACCAGCTTGGGGCAGCTCCAGGTGGGAGGAGGGGCTCTCCCCAGGAAGGAGAGGGCCCCTACCCGGCTCTTGGCTTTTCCATCTCTTCGCTTCCTCTCCTTTTCCAGTCCTCTCCTGTCCCCGTCGCTCCCCTTACCTTCCTTTCTCCTCCCTACGCAGAGTTCCCTGATGCTCTCCAATCTTTCATTATGCTTTTCCACCCTCAAAATCATCCTCCAGTGTCATATCTACCTAAACTAAATTCTTGCTGATGCTATTTCTAAATCTTGGGTCCCATCGCCTCTCTTTGCCCCTCCCCCACCTTAAAGCCCCAACTTTTGTGGAGGTTCCTCTTCTGCCTCTTTTCTTCTCAGCCTAAATCCTACCTGATGGTGACCTCTTTTCCTGCAGACTCACAGTGTGGAGACACCTTATGGCTCTGTCACTTTTACTGTCTATGGCACCCCCAAGCCCAAACGCCCAGCGATACTCACCTACCATGATGTGGGACTCAACTGTAAGGGCCTTCACCTTCCCCTTCCATTTCTTTCTGGGAAGAGGCCTGGAGGGGGGTGCGGTTAACCCTGGTGTGGAAAAAAAAAAAAACTAAAGCAAACAACCCTGGTGTGAGAAGAAGGGTCAGGAAGGGAGCCACGTGGCATGTCAAGTTCTCTCCTAGTCTGACTGTGGTGGGAGAGGAAGAGGGTGGGTTGTGACTTGGGGACATTTCTCCTGTCTGATTCTACTATTGGGGTCATGGGGATTCTCTTTAGATAAATCCTGTTTCCAGCCGCTGTTTCAGTTTGGGGATATGCAAGAAATCATTCAGAACTTTGTGCGGGTCCATGTGGATGCCCCTGGGATGGAAGAGGGGGCTCCCGTGTTCCCTTTGGGGTGAGAACTAGCTCCTTCCCTCCTCTTCAGACTGTGAGGCCCACGACAGGTGTGACCTGGGGGTTGGACCAGGGGAGGAGGGAAGGGAGTGGTGGTGATTCTGGGAGAGGATGAGGAGGACACTGAGGTGGGGGCCTGGGGGAAGGTTGGTATTTTCCTTAACATTGCTTTCCTCCCCAGATATCAGTACCCGTCTCTGGACCAGCTTGCAGACATGATCCCGTGCATCCTACAGTACTTAAAGTGAGAGGCTTGGGGGCCCCTCCAAGCCAGAGTTCTCTCTCTAGCACAGGGTGGCCCTTAGAACTCCTGTGCCCACCCAGGCTCTGGGTGAATTCTGTCTGGCCTAGATATACCCTCCCTCCTCCATGCCCCCACCTGATTGTCAGAGGAAGCAGGTGGATTTGGAAAACTCTTGAGTCAGCGGAGTAGCCCTAAGGGACAGAGGAGAGGAAGAGGAAGCTGGGTGCGTGGCCCTGCCTTAGGCTGAGGAGGGACTTCTCTGATCTGGAAGCTAGAGAAGAGGAGGGGGGCGACATGGTCCGGGAGGGACCAGACAGACCTGTCTTTCCCTCCCACTCCCTCTACCTCCTCCAAACACACACCTGGTGCACTGGGTGCCCGCCCTGCATCTAAGAGGAGTGGGAGAAGGAAGAGAAAGCTGGGCGAGGCCTCGGTTGTGCACACTGAGTGTTGCACGATGCCTGGGCTCTGTCTTTGGCTTGGCTTTTTCTGGGCACCGGGGCCCTGGGCAGCTCTGGTTCACCTCTTTGGCTCTCTTCCCCACTATGCTTCCTGTTGTTCACTAAGTTGTATCTGTTTTTAACATCTTGCTTCAAGTTCCCTTCTTCCCAGTTCCTCTAGAGGAATCAGGAACTAAAAGAGAACAAGTTGAACTAGCTCCTGAAAGTTGAGAATGGACAAAGAACTATGTAGGAAACAGTGTCTGATTGGTCAGCGGATGGATATTCATTTTCGGGACACTCACTCTCCTAGAGGGGAAAGACTTTGGAGACCTACACGGACCACCAGCGTCCATTTTTAGCTTCTTGGCACCTTCTTTTGAGGCATCCCCCAAAGGAAGGTCCCTTTCTGTCCTTTGTGTCCGAGGCCTTAGGAAGGAGGGTGAGGAGTTTGGAGAGTCAGAGTTTGGGACACCAGGACCCATTAGGCCCCCATTTCCTTTCACAGTTTCTCCTCAATAATTGGAATTGGTGTTGGAGCTGGAGCCTACGTCCTCTCTCGATATGCTGTAAGAAATAAAAACCCCCAGACGAGGGAAAGACGGGTCCAAGACCTAGGCAGAGCAAGTAGGAGAGTATTATTTATCAGCGTGTGCTTGGGGGGAAGTTGGGGGGTAATGGGAGGGGCAGACAGGCCCCATGGACCGTGGAGTGGGTGGAGCTCAGCCTGGAGTGGGTGGAGCTTAGCCCAGAGGGGATAAAGCCATGCCTGCCTTTGACTACCCTCCCTTCTGCTGCCCCCCAGCTTAGTCACCCGGATACTGTGGAGGGTCTCGTCCTCATCAACATCGATCCCAATGCCAAGGGCTGGATGGACTGGGCAGCCCACAAGGTTTGGAGGGGCCTGTGTGCTGAGATCCAGGGCGGGCTTCCCCTTATATGGGTCCATTTAGGCCCTACCAGCAGAATGGATCAGCCTGTGAGCTTCAAGAGGCGGGGGACGGAACAGGAAAGAAGCTGTGTCCCTTTGCTTGGGTCTCTTCTCCTGATAATGTCCTGAGCTTTCTCACCTGCCTTTTCCTCTTAGCTAACAGGCCTCACCTCTTCCATTTCGGAGATGATCCTTGGGCATCTTTTCAGCCAGGTAAGTGGTTGTGGAAAACAAAAGAAGTAGAGGTGACCAGCAGGGCCTGGAATACTTGGGGATGACTTCCTTACCTGGTCCAGCATCTGGGGAGGGAAGGAGGCTTGACTCTTCACATCTAGTAACTGACGACTTCTCGTCCCCGCCCTAATTTTTTTCCCTCTTCTTTCCTTCAGGAAGAGCTGTCTGGAAATTCCGAGTTAATACAAAAGTATAGAAATATCATTACACATGCCCCCAACCTGGCAAACATTGAATTGTACTGGAACAGCTACAACAAGTGAGTGGTTGGAGTTCCTGTTGTGGCTCAGCAGGTTAAGAACCCAACCAGTATCCATGAGAATGGGGGTTCGATCCCCTGGCTTTGCTTCGTGGGTTAAGGATCCGGTGTTGCTGTGAGCTGTGGTGTAGGGCGCAGACTCGGCTCGGATCCCACATTGCTGGGGCTGTGGTGTAGATGTGCTGTGGTGTAGCTCCAGTTTGACCCCTAGCCTGGGAATTTCCCTGTGCTGCAAGTGCAGCCCTAAAAAGAAAATTCAACAAACAACTAAAAAACCCCTTAGTGTGTGGGCTTGTAAAAGAAATATAGAAGCAGCGAGGGGTGGAGGAGTCACGGGGAGTCGCCGGGGAGGAGAGAAAGATGGGAAGCAGGCCATGCAAGGTGGAGGCTTTGCTGTGCAGCTGGGGCAGCTGTGGTGCAGACCCAGTGGGAAACGTGAGGAGCCAGCCCCCTCTCTCCTGTTACCTCCTTAGATTTTTGCATTCCCAGGAGTAAGATGATCTCGTGCCCTTGTGCCCTTCGTCCCCTTTACTGCCCCCTGACCAGGGACCTCAGGCACAAATGACCACAGGGCTCATGCTTCAGGCCTGCCTGCCACCTTCTCCTTCAGTCCCCACTTAAAAATCACCAATATTCGATTCTAATTTTGGGGAGGGAGATGGCTCCTCATAGGGCAGCTGGATTCTATCTGGATGGATAACACTGCTCACCTAAAACTCCTACTCTTTTTAAACCCTCTTTAGCCGCCGAGACCTGAACTTTGAGCGCGGAGGTGATGTCACTCTCAAGTAAGACTTTAAGGGGTAAAGCTTGGCCTCTTTCCCTGGATCTTCCCCAGGTGCTTATGTTCTATTCACTGACCCACTGCCAGTGTCTCTTGTTGGCCATTCCCACAGAGAAGCCAAGACTGAAAATGTCTGCTGGTGCACTGCAGATAGGTCAGCCTCATTCGGCATGAGTCAGAAAGAAATCTGGAGTTCCCGATGTGGCTCAGTGGGTTAAAGATCCAACAATGCTGTGGCTGTGGCATAGGCCGGCAGCTCTGCAGCTCCGATTCAGCCCCTGGTCTGGGAACTTCCATATGCCGCAGGTGCAGCCCTAAAAAGAAAAAAAAAAATCCCCCCAAAAGAAGGGGAGTCTTTTGCCAAGGGGTTTTCTTGTCACCTCCCACCTTATCCTATTTAGCACATCACCACCCATTAGGTCTTCCCTGTTTGAACCCTCTTGGGATTGGCGGGGTTCAGAAGGCTGTTTCCTCTTTGGAGCCAACATTTTCCAGGTATTCTTCTGGGAAGAGGTGGGGGAGGGACTGCGAGGGGCTCACCGCCTGCTCCCCAACACTGTGCCTCTAGGTGCCCTGTGATGCTGGTGGTAGGAGACCAAGCACCCCATGAAGATGCAGTGGTCAGTAGAGAATTTGGGGGTGGAAGAGGGAGGGTTGGAGTTCTAGGGGGGCAGTCAGAGGGCTAGCTTGGCAAGAGGCAAGCTCTGTTTGGGACAGGAAGAGCAACTTTGGGACCCAAGAGGTTGATTCCTAGTAAGAAAGAAATGGATAGGGGGCTGATAAGAGAGGAAACTGGGGACTGGGTCTCTGAGTCCCTTAGTTAGGAGGGGCCGAAGGGAATGTGATCTTATTCATTCAGTCTCCTACTTACTGCAGGTGGAATGCAACTCAAAACTGGACCCCACCCAGACTTCTTTCCTCAAGGTCAGTAACCCTACTCCACACGAAGCCTGATTCCTGGCCCCCTGTCCAGAGCCATATTCTTTAGATTCAGATGCAAGTCTTCCAGGGACCTGCATGGAAGCAAGTGGGCAGGTGGAGTGAAAAAAACAAGAAACACCTTACAGGCCTGGAGTGGGGAACCTAGGGAAGAGAGATCCTTTTCTACCTCTCAGCATGGCTCATTTTTTAATGTGTGCATCACTTTGTCTGCATGGTTCTCTCCTGAACAGATGGCTGATTCTGGAGGTCAGCCGCAGCTGACTCAGGTGAGTACCTCTGTCATCCGCGGGATGGGATGCTAGTGGCTCTGAACTATATCCCCTTTGCCACACACTCCATCTGCCATGGCCTTAGGCTCCAGCTCAGCTTCTCACCTCATCCTGCTGTCTCCCTCTCTTCATTTTACTTCCACAGCCAGGCAAACTGACCGAGGCCTTCAAGTACTTCCTGCAGGGCATGGGCTATAGTGAGTATGGGGGTCAGAGGATGCCACGAGGACCAGGGGTTGCTGCAAGGAGGAGGGATGGGCACCGCAAGGGGAGGAACCATTTTAGGCGAATTCCTAGACTTACCACCATCTGCTAAATCAAGCTCATTGACCCCTGGCCCCACTTTGAGTTGCGAGCCGCTCTTCCCCCCACCTCTCTGACTGTCTGCTTGTCCTCTGTCTTCACAGTGGCCTCCTCCTGCATGACTCGCCTATCCCGGTCTCGCACAGCCTCCCTGACCAGCGCAGCCTCCATTGATGGCAACCGGTCCCGCTCTCGCACCTTGTCCCAGAGCAGCGAGTCTGGGACTCTTCCTTCAGGGCCCCCGGGGCACACCATGGAGGTCTCCTGTTGAATGACCCTTGTTGCCCTGGTGTGGGACCCAGCCCTCACCTCCCCCAGCACTAACCTGGGAGGTGCCTAGGGCGCTGGGCCAGAGGGAGCAAGGGAAGATGGGCAAATCATGTGGGGAGATGACCTTGATCTCTGATTGCTACCCTAACCTTGACCTCTAACCTGTGATTCCCCTCAGCTCCTGGGAGAGATGTCCTAATATTTCTTAGGGACCCAGGCCCCTAAATGATCCCTCTCCTTCATCTTGGTGTTAAGGCGGAGAAGGCACGTATCTCTTCTCCCTAATCTAGGTGTCTGTCGCTAAGGGATAAGGGGTTGCTGTAGTTGTCCGTGGTGCCTCCACTGGACGCTCTCTCCTTATCCCATATCGCAAGGGTAGGGGGCTTGGGGCTGGCACCACTCACCAAAGCTGATAGGGCTTCTCATGAACCCTTCAGACCTCTGAAGGGTATGGGCCTACACGAATGTGTGCCGGGGAGACTTGCTGCTGGCTTAGTGGTCCTCAGGATGTGACAGAAACATTCGGTGTGGAAATGGAAGTTGGAATGGGAGGTGGTGGGCAGTGAACAAGTGTGAGGGAAGGATTGGAGCTGGGCAGTAGGAAGGGGCCTGGGGCCATTGGCTGCACTAACTTTGGTAGCTGCCTAGACAGTGTGTGTCTAGAGTGGGAGGGGGGAGGGAGCCAAGCTGGGCAGTGCTGCTTGGGGCTTGGCATAGGGGTGGGAAGGGCTGCCTTGGGGCTCTGACCACAGTGTGTTATGTGTGGGGGGTGCCCTCCTGTCTCCCACAGTGTCTGCTGTAACAATAAACTGTAGCGGAATCTGAGCACTATTCTTCTTCTTTGTCTGAGTGTGCCCGCCTCCTTTCTTGCCCTCTCCCTGCCCAGCTCTCACATTCTCCTCTCGAAGTAACAAAAACTACAGGAGAGGGTTTATATAGCATAGACATGTCACAGAATGAGACTACATGGTCACTGGTCCCCAGTAGAATGGTATTATCTTTGAGAGTTCCCATTGTGTTGCAGCAGAAACAAATCTGACTAGGAACCATGAGGTTGTGGGTTTGATCCCTGGCCTCGCTCAGTGGGTTAAGGATCTGGTGTTGCTGTGGTGTAAGTTGCAGATGTGGCTCAGATTCTGCATTGCTGTGGTTGTGGCATACACCAGCAGCTGTAGCTCCAATTTGACCCCTAGCCTGGGAACTTCCATATACTGTGGGTGCATCCCTAAAAAGCAAAACCAAAAAAAAAAAAAAAAAGAATGGTATTATCCTTGATATTGATAGTATTTTCAAGTTTGGGAAGGGAGGAGCTACTCAGATGTTCCTTAGGAAGACTTCCTTAGGAGATTTCTGTATCAGCGGAATGGACCATTGAGAAACGCCATATGGCATTTCAGAGATGGCATCAACATCATGATCTCAAAGGAGGAAGTGCAGAAAGCTGACTAACATGTCCAAGCACAACTTAGAACCATTTTCTGGCAGGACCCTCCTTAGGGTCACCTAGATAACATTTTTTTTTTTAAGGTCAAACCCATGATCTATGGAATTTCGCCTACGGACTGAATCTGAGCCACAGCTGCAGCGATGCCAGATCCTTTAACCCACTGTGGTGGGCAGGGGATCAAACCCGCATTTCGGCAGCAACCCTAGTGGCTAGGGTCAGATTCTTAGCCCAATGGGCCACAGCAGGGACTCCCATAGATGCCATTTTAGATGGTTGAATACAGTCCGTGGACCAGACCCTCATGCAGTTACTAGAATGTTTGGGTTGCTTATAGTTGATACAAATTCTGTGCCTTCAGAAGAATCACAGCAAAAAGGATTTCCTCTCTGGAATTTCTCCTCCCCTATGAATCCAAGAATTCAGGGAGTTAATTAGATTATGTTTGTGGTTCTCTGGGAAGCTTTTCAACAAGTATGAGCAATAATCATCAAGAGGACTTTAGATATTTTGTGGCTGTTGTAGGCTGATTCTTGGGGCTCTTGGGGCATAGGAAGTCCAAATGAGAAGGCACCATATAGTGTTACTGGCAAGAGGACTGTCGATGGAGTATTCCAAGGTCATTTGCTAGATTATAGAACCCCCTCAGGCAATTATACTTCCCTCTGCGGAACTGAGCTGAGGACAAATGCAGGTTGGTGTCTGGTGCTGACACAGTGGCATAGAACTGGGGCATCGAATGTGTTCCTGCATCTTGAGCAGTTCCTCACTCTCTCTCCCAGGACCAAGTCTATTTTAAATGCCCTAGGCCAGGATCAGAAGAGGGCAGTATTAGGTGACCAGCTGGGTTACAGAGCTAGCTACTGATGGCAAGGTATTGGGTAACCACACACAGGGCAGGTAGCAAAGAGTGCTTAAATGCCATGCTAAAGAAAAGAAATAGCATAATGGGAATCATTGGACCAATCAGCTCCTAGATAAACAAAATGTGAGGAAAAGGCAAAGAATTCTAACCCGTGTCAGCCTTGACTGGCAATTTCTGCTGATGTTTGTTACAGAAAGGAGGGCAGGTCGTCTCAGTACATTTACCTACAAAGATAATACTGTTGGCAGGGTGATCTTCGGAAGTGGGAGCAAATTATATCTGTGTGTACTCATGAGAGAGCTTGTGCATGTATCTGTCATGGAGGTGGTGTGTGAAGTGAATGGTGGCTGTGTGTGTTCCTCTCCAACAGATGTCTCTGTATCTATAAGAAACCCAAGAGTTAGGTAGAGGGAGAGATGCTGTCTGCTGGGAGCAAGGGAGAAGGGCTTTGCTGTCCTTGACTGACCTCTCTGCTTTGTTGGTCCTGCACACTCTGGGTTAGCCCATGGGGACATAGTGCCCTCCTGTGGTGGATATGGTTCTTCCTAACTTTTCCCAGCTCCAAGTCCCTTCCTAAACCCCTCATTGTTCTTTGTGATTCTAGCTGTAGCTATGTAGAAGGGCCTGATACCACCATCAGCAGTGATCTGTGTCAGCAGTGATCTGTGGCTCCCGCCCATTCTCGAGATTGGAACTCAGAGGATTGGAGGCGAAGTGGGGTGACTTCACAGAAGCTCAACCGCAAATGACCTCCTTTTTGTCTCTGCTTCAGGCTTTGGACTCTGTTTCTCTCTTCCTTTCATTCTCAGGGAATATTTCCCTAACTTTAGGGACAGAAGCCCAAGATAGCTGAGCAAACAAGCCATGGGAGGTGAATTAAAACTAGAAGAACAGGAGTTCCCGTTGTAGCTCAGCAGATTAAGAATCCGACTAGTACCGATGAGGATGTGGGTTCAATTCCTGGCCTCGCTTAGTGGGTTAAGGATCAGGCATTGCCATGAGCTGTGGCATACATTGCAGATCCTACTCGGATCTCGATCCCGAGTTGCTGTGGCTGTGGTGTAAGCTGGCAGCTGCAGGTTCTATTCTGTCCCTAGCCTGGGAACCTCCATATGCCATGGGTGCGGTCCTAAAAAGCAAAACAAACAAACAAAACAAAACACCAACTAGAAGTGATGAGAGCCTTGTGGTGTCAGTCTGAAAATTCTGGAACTGGTAAAAAGACATGAAAGGGTGATTCTCTAAAGGAGCATTCAAAACAGCAAAACTGCAGTAGGAGGGTTAGATGGTAAGTTTCAGAGAGTCCTCCTCTGAAAGGAAAACGCCAGAGTGGGAGGCGCCACTTTTCTAGAGAGATTTCTGGACTAACTGGAAAATGAGAGTCAATTCTGAGCAGAGGCCAGGGGTGTGGTCAGGGTAAACGGTTTCTGGAGTTTAAGGCGTTTACACCCTCTCTCCTCACCAGCATCGGAATTCCCCAAGTTGGATAAACATACAGTAAGAGTAGAATGCTTTCTGTTTTTGATATTCAACAAGTCTAAAGATAGTAACTCAGAACAAGATTGAAATGAAAAAGAAATAATTGACAACTGGTGTCTTTAAGCATCTCCTCAGACTGGGATGTGCGTGTAAACCCTGTATGTACCCCTTTTGCTTCACTTTTCCTAGTGGCTGTGGGTTCCTCCCTCAGGTCAGTGGGGGGAATGTGAGAGTGTCTGTTTAGTTGGGACACTAACATGTACCAACCCACTCCAATTCTGACAACCATTTCTTTCTTTTTTTCACTTTTTAAATTTTATTTTATTTTTGGTCTTTTGTCTTTCTAGGGCTGCACCCACGGCATATGGAGGTTCCCAGGTTAGGGGTCGAATCAGAGCTGTAGCTGCTGGCTCATGCCACAGCCATAGCAATGCCGGATCTGAGCTGTGTCTGCGACCTACACCACAGCTCACAACAGCGCCAGATCCTTAACCCACTGAGCAAGGCCAGGGATCCAACCTGCATCCTCATGGATGCTACTTGGGTTTGTTAACCACCAAGCCATGATGGGAACTCCTTTTCACTCTTTTTGTTTTGTTTTGTTTCTTTCTTTTTTCCCAGGCTAGGGAGTTGAATCAGAGCTGCAGCTCCCGGCCTATGTCACAGCCACAGCAACGAGGGGTCCGAGCTGCATCTGTGACCTATGCCACAGCTCATGGCAATGGCGAGATCCTTAACCCACTGAGTGAGGCCAGGGATCAAACCCGCATCCTCATGGATACTATGTCAGGTTCTTAATCCACTGAACCGCAACAGGAACTCCCTGGCAGCTGTTTCTTGTACTCTATCACCTAGAGTCAGGACCAAGGGACCATTTCCTCTGGAGAAAGAGGTAATACACTGGAAAACTGTCCTTCGGGGGAAGGCCAAGTGGCATGAATTTTCTCACAAATTAATCTGGAGCTCTTTGGTTTTTGTTCCTGAGCATATCTTGTTCATGTGTGTTGGTCTCTGACTGGCCTCCCACCCTATTCTAGGGTATTCACTGAACTCCGGTTTCTCTTTGATGCTGTTCCCCATCTGCCTTTCTTCACAAATTATCACCTTATAATTGCAATAGCCAAACCCAATCCCTAGCTTGTAAGCAAAGAAAAGTGTGGAGCTCCAGAATGTTGCTTCAGAGAATCATTTATTGGTGCAAAAATGGAAAGCCGGCTCAAAGAGGGAAGGCAGATGGAAGTCTCATTTTTGTTGCTGTTTTTTTTTTCTGTTCAAATATATATATATATATATATATATATATATATATATATATATATATATATACACACATGTGTAGGATGGAGAATGAGGGGTGGGAAAGAGGCCCAGGAGTTTAGAAGACTTGAAAACCGTTCCATGTACATTCTCTTGGACTATTCCAACTTGCTTCTCCTCTTATTCATTTTCCCAACCTGTGTATCTTTACTCCCATTATTATCTTTCAACTCTCGTGACTCTAATTTTCTTCTGTTACAACCTATCTCTCAAGGCTAATCAAGGTTCAGTTCTGAATCTGGCTTCTAGTTGCCATGCCCCAGCTAACTCAGCTCTCGCTCCTGTCTTATTCCATTCTTCCCCATTTCAAGCTCTCAGAAATCACACTCACTGTCTGCTCCCTTAGAGACCTCCCAAGTTTCTCAATGGGCATTCATAGCTTTTGAAAATGATCAAGATTGTTCTTCTCCCTGATCCCAGTGTTCTCTCTATGCAGCATTCTCTAGCTTTCTTAAACCGATACAGCATGGTTCAAACTAAACATGGTTCCTGTCCTAGTCAGTAAGGTTCTTGGGAAAAGAAACAGAAATGGTGGTTGGAAGGATGGCTGAAAGCAGAGTAGGCTAAAGGGGAATCTAAAGGCTCCTGGGGTGGGAGGAGATAAAAAGTACATGACCCACCCATGCTTGAAATCTCCAGCCTCTCCTCATTGACCTCAAATGCTGATAGCATCAGTGACCCAGAAACATGAGGAGCCTTGGAGTCTAATGTGCTTCTTCTCAAGCCTCCTTCCTATAGTACAAATCCTCTGTATCAGAAATAGCTCCCTCACTTCCATATAATCATGTCCCTTCCAATTCCCTCTTCCAAAGTCCGGGCAAGGTCACCTGAGCTGAAAGCAGAAGAGAATCAATGTGTGGGGGAAGTCTTCTGTTTGCCCTATAGATTTCTTTCTTTCTTTTCCTTCCTTCCTTCTTTCTCTTTCTTTCCCTTCCTTCCTCTCTCTCTCTTTTTTTAGGGCCATGCCTGTGGCATATAGAAGTTCCCAGGCTAGGGGATGAATTGGAGATGCAGCTGGGGCTACACCGCAGCCACAGCAATGCCACATCTGCAACCTACGCCATGGCTTGAGGCAATGACAGAAGGTTAACCCACTGAGCGAGGCCAGGAATCGAACCTGCATCCTCATGGGGATACTAGCTGGGTTTTTAACCTGCTGAGCCACATTAGGAATTCCAGATTTCTTTCTGACTCATGCCAAATGAGGCTGAGCTATCTGTAATGCACCAGCAGACATTTTCGTTCTTGGCTTCTCTTTGGGAATGGCCAACAAGAGACACTGGCAGTAGGTCAATGAGTAGAAGAGGAGAGTGAGGATGCTCCTCTGGCTTCCTCCTGATTGAGTCCCTGCAGGTTGGTTGTATCCCTCTACTAAGGCCACAGCTCTTATTGGTCGGCCCTCTAGTTTCTGGTGACTGCTCCTAGGTAACTGCATTGCTATATATATATAATTTTTTTTTTGGTCTTTTTGCCTTTTCTAGGGCCACTCCCACAGCTTATGGAGGTTCCCAGGCTAGGGGTCGAATCGGAGCTGTAGCCTATGGCTTAGGCCAGAGCCACAGCAATTCAGGATCTGAGCCACGTCTGCAACCTACACCACAGCTCATGGCAACGCCGGATCCTCAACCCACTGAGCAAGGCCAGGGACTGAACCCACAACCTCATGGTTCCTAGTCGGATTCATTAACCACTGCACCACGACGGGAACTCCCCTGCATTGGTATTATTCAGCCCCAGGGATTGCGCCATCCCTTGCTGCTCTGTCTTAAGCCTGCCCACAGCTTTCCATACAATCCCTTTATTAAACTTGCCTTACTTATCCAGTGTGCCCTCTGCTTTCTTCTAAGACCCTAACATAAGACGGGGAGGGAAAGGTAAGGAAGAGAAGAGAATCTACGTCTTGTACTTTTTCTTAGAATCATAGACACATGGGTTTGAAACCTAGCTAGCTATGTGATAAAGTTAATTAACTTTTCTAAATTCACTTTCCTAGACTTACCATAGGGATAATATCTACCTGGCAGGACTGGGAAGGTGAGAGAATATATGTGAAAGCAGTACCACGGTGCCAGGTGCTCAATGTAGAAATTCAATTATTACTACATATGAGTATATTCCACATGAGGGCATTTAATGCAGAAGAGAAAGCAGAACGGGGTGGTGCTTCAGGGAAATTATTTCCTGTGTCAGATATTTTTATTTAGTTTTTCTTGAAGTTTGCCTTTGAAGCCAGGCATGGCAGGTGTACTCTGAGTTCAGGATTCCTGCAGAGGAGATGAAATCTTCTCAGGAATCTTCTCACTCTCAGAATCAAACAGCCTGAACCACTCTAGGTTCCCAGGAAAAGAGAATTTTATGGTAGCAACAGAGACAGCTCCTGGCACAGACACCAGAAGGGGTAGGAAGATACCCCCCAAGAGTCAGAAAGCAAGTTTTTATACACATTTTTCATGGTTTCTAAAGATAAATCAAACCTTAAACACTCTTTAACTCAGGTTTCCCAAGGCAGACATCTGAGATACAATCAGCTTGAAACTAGCCAGAGGAGAATAGTCCCTGTTTATGGTTTATGGAATGTCCGCAAGCAGTCTTAGCAGCGTCAGCAAGATTAATAAGTACATGACTACGTGTCCTTTCAAAAGTCAACCTCAACTGGAAGGGCCTCTGGGCTACCTACTAACCTGCCTAAGAAATACTATTACCTTCTCACTGAACCCTGCACAAGCTGGGTTTTTGAGGAGGTTGGTGTAGCTCAACTGATGGGGAGGGGAACGGGATGGACAGAAGACAAACTGAGACAGGAATGAAACTCAGGAGACCTTGACTTTGTTAAGGTTGCTGGAGCTTCCACACTGAAAATATGAGAAGAGGCAAACTGGTGAGTGGTTGAGCTCATGGGGTATAACTTCTCTTTCCCCATTTCTCCACTAAGTCTGAAATATTCCTCCATCTCATGGGTCAGGGGCTAGGCAATAGCCCTCCTGCTTCTCCTCAACTCCAGATAACCAGTTTTCCTATTTGTCCTTAGCAGTTTTTAAGAGAAGCAACACTTTGTATGAGTTACTTAAACTCCTAATGAAGGAGAAGGAGCAGAAGGAGAAAGGATGGTCTCTTGGGGAGGGGCTGGAGCCACCTCCACAGGTGAGGAAGGCAGAAGGAAAGCCGCCAAGTGGTGAAAGAGCCAAGTAATCACCCCAGGCATTTACCTGGCGCCTTTCCTCCTCTTCAAACACACTGCTTCTTAATCCCTCAGCCCGAGGCAGCTGGAAAGAGACAGAGATTCAGAGAAGAGCTGGAGTGTCCCTGAAGCCATTCAGGGCTCAGCCCAATACATAGGAACCAGGTGGAAATAGGTTCCACTTAGCCTTATCTCAAGAGTCTGTGGGAGGCTGAAAATAGGTACTAGGAGTAGAGTGGGTGTGGTTAGTATAGAAAAATAAAATCTAGATCCCCATGGTTTCTGTTTTTAAACCTCTTCTCCCTAAATGCTGAGAATTCTGGCGCTGTTTCTCAATACCTGTGCATAAAGTGGTAGCGGGTTGTTGGGACTTCAGCAGTGCTCCCAAGTCTCGAGGAGCATGGCCTGCCCCTGAGAGAATGGCTAGGGGCCCAGTTTCAGAAGATGAGACTGCATCCCACACTCATTCTTCCCATTCCCCACTCCACCATCTCCTGTCTGAGGCATCTCCTAGGTAACTGGGAGAAATGAAGTATAGCATGGCCGAAGGGGAAGGATAAAATGGACGTTTTATTACACACAGTAGCACAAATGGGACCAGAATCAAATCTGGAGTGATGGTCTTTATATCAATCCTGCATTTAAAAGGCACTCAACCTAAACATCCATTTTCTCAGTCCTGCATGAGAAATGGCATCTTGTGTAGTGAGAAACTGGGATCCAGTTTGTGGGAAAGATGCCCGGTGAAAGTCACTTTGTCTCAGGGAAGAAACGTCTGAGGGTTCAAATCATTTGGGAGGCACCTCTTGGAGGTAGGGAGGTCATCTTAGGTCTATGAGAAAAGTTAGGAATCTCTCAGGCCCACAAGGCAATAAAGGCCATGAAGGCAAAACCAGCAGCTACACAGCCCCACTTGGCCAGAGGGGCTTCAGGACTTGCTAGCTCTCGGGGCAGAATTTCTAGGAAGGTGACATATAGGAAGGTGCCTGCTGCCACACCTTCTAACACAGCCTGGGCCAAGCCTTTCCCCCCTTCAGAGTCTCCTTGAAACACCACCAGCCCTAGGGCTAGGCCCAGGGGGGACATGAGAGCTAGTGACAATATGGAGAGAATGGCCCAGCGTGACCCAGTGCCTATCTTTATCAGCCTCAGTCCCACACCAAACACCACGAGCCCCTTGTGAGCCAAGACAGCAAGACAGAGCTGCACAGTAGCTGCGACTGTTAGCTGCAGCCCCACTGCTAGACCTTCAAACACGGAGTGAAAGGAGAGTGAGAGCAAGAGGATGAGGGCTCGAAGGGGACTCTGTGAGGGTGAGGGTAGAGGTCCATGGCTGTGGAGTTCAAGGCCAGGACCCATACCCCATTCTTGCTCCTCCACTGTTGATCTTCCAGAAGCCCCAGGACAGCACTGCAATACCAGTGACTCCAAAAAGAAGACAAAGAAGAAGCCTAGGGAGATGATGAGCTCTCCATAGGGATACTCCACCTAGGAACAGAAAGAGGGGCTGTGAGAATGAAGAGGAAGGGAAGAAATGCCATTGGATGGACACAGATTTGGGAGACTGAAGAGAATGGGAAGTGTGGTAATAGAACATATAAAAGGGGAATGAAGCCAAGAGTGGACATGGACATACAACAAGACGAATATCAGAGGGACTAAGGGAAACAATACAAATAGAGTTAGAAATATGGGGAAATGATATGAAGCACGTCAAAGGGTCCAGAGAAAGAAGGGAAGTTAAGCAAGGGCTCCTTCTGGGGTCTCATAAGCCCAAAAGGATTGGGCTGTCTCCTCCTTTCCTCTGCAATGACTGAGCTGAGGAACAGAAAGCGTTCCTGGAATTCCAAAAACACTCCTTTCAAAAAGGTCTAGGTATGAAAGGGAGTCACTGGTTCTCCCTACTCTCCAGAAGGGAATGGCAGGATACTTACATTAGATGAATCAGCATCATCAGAAGAATTTCCCTTACTTTTTGTCCTGTTCTAAGGAGACAAAAATCACAAATTAGATAAGAGAAAAAATAGCTCAGCTCCCTGTCCTATGCCTCCAGCTCCACCACTTTCCTTATTAAAACCCAATCTAACCTGTTTTTGTTTTTTGTTTGTTTTCTTTTTAGGGTTACACCCACGGCATATGGAGGTTCCCAGGCTAGGGGTTGAATCAGAGCTACAGCTGCCGGCCTACGTCACAGCCACAGCAACGTGGGATCTCAGCCATGTCTGTAACCTACACCACAGCTCATGGCAATGCCGGATTCTTAACCCACTGATCAAGGCCAGGCACCAAACCAACATCCTCATGGATGCTAGTCAGGTTCTTAACCCACTGAGCCAAAATGGGAATTCTTAGTCTGACTTGTTTCCATCATTCCACACAACAAAGAGCTGTCATCTTCCTTGTCCTTCCACCCGTGTCATTCGTGTCATTCCTTTCCCCGCTTTCTTCCTCTAGTTCTGTTCATCATTCTGACTTCACAACCATGCAGCTCAGCAACTCTGCTGCTCACCTGTATCACCAACTTCTGGATCTCTGACTCAATTCCCTCCAAGGCTTCAGCAGTCATGTGCATGAACCCTGCTCCCAGGAAAACACCTGCAGAAGTGCAGCCCAGGAGGCTGAGGATCCGGCGGTGACGACCTAATAAATAAAAAACAGGAGTTACAATACAGTTGGCAATGAGGAGATACACACAGGTGATTAAAGAGCCACAGGCAGCACCTAATATCACAAGCTTGGGGATGGTGAGAGAATCAGAGCAAGATACCAGGAGAGGGTGAAGGGCTGAAGTCAGACTTAAATTATGGGGACAAAGATGTGGTAGGGCTGTACCTGTGGCTCTATCAGTCTGGAACCACTTGAAGCAGATGGGAATAAGACCACAGATTAGAGTGAGAACCAGCAGGGCAAACAGGCAGCCAATTTTTACTCCTAGTAGTGGCTCCATCCTTGGGGAACAGGATAAATAGAGGCCTCAGAATAAGGAATGGAGTTATACTCTTTGGAGCAAGAGGGGCGTCTTAGGTGGTCAAAGCCGGAGTATCCACTCTCCTGAGTTTCAAGGAAGCTATTGGGATCCTCTTTCTATTCCGTGTTGCCTCTTCTTGCACAGCCTTGCATAGCTGACTGAGGCCCAGCCCCAGCTTCCCATCCTTCCCCTACATGAAGGCCCCTCCCCTGGCTGACGCCTCCCAGAATTTAGAAACCGGAAACTCCAGACTCCCTGTCAGGCACAGCCTGGTGCTCTGTCTTCTCCTCTTCAATGCTCTGACTAATCCAAGAGCTACGGACAGTCTTAGTTCACGCCTGGGGCTGTTCTAATCCAAAATGGGCGCCTACGGCAGCTACTTCACAGCTATTTTGTGTCGGGGACAATCTGGTCCTGTCTCACTCAGGACATTTGATCTAAACCTTCCGTACCCTCTCTACCCCACCTCAAGTCTTATAGGTTGACATGCTGATACCTGAACTGCACTCTTTCAGAGGGGATTTGGGGCCACTTGGGGTAAGGAGGAGGTGGGGCTGGAAAGTGGAGCTGCTACCACTCTGTGGGAACCTGTAGATGAGAGGACTCCCCTTTCCGGTAACCCCAGAAAAATAGCTCCAGGCATGGAAATGTCTAGAAGAAAATTGAGATTTCTAGTATTACAACACTGATACTGTTATGACTTTTGACTATGCCTGTTCCCTGATATAAATCTTAGGAGAGGGACTGAGAGTTTTAAGATGGAGAAAGTTGTTCTATCTCTGAAACAGCAAGATCTAGGGGAAAACTGAGAAATGAACCAAGTAAACTGAAGGCTCCTGCCTCCTGCCACAAGGGTGGAGATGGAAGATTCAGGCCTGAGGAGAACCAATTCTTGAGGGAAATGTATAAGACAAACTGAGGGAGCTGAGAAAGTTGGAGGGGAAGGAGGGAGAAAAAAATAGAAGCCAAGCAGCTGCAGATTCCCCTATTCAGGTGGCCTGCATAACAATCCTGAGACCTGTTGAGCCAGTTCTCAGGGAGCTGGGGGAGGCCTTCTTCACTTCCCCAGATTATCTCCAGGACTTCCTGGGAAGTGGGGGGCTCTAGCAGAAGCTACAGTATTCTCACAGAAGAGGGTGAGCTGGAGATTTATGTGGGAAGATTGTTACTGAAACTCGGCCTCTGTCCACCAGGCCCGAATAGAAATGTGGAGACAGAGTTTTGGATGAAGGAGAAAAAAAAATCAGCTTTTTTTGCTTTGCCAGGCAAAGCAGGCCATGGAAGGCTAATGCCTTAAAGATTGTTTTAATTTTTCACTGGGAAGAACTGCAGGGAGTTTTATAGCAAAAAGGAGAAAAACAGGCTTTCAGATAGGTATCAGGATTAGGGCAAACATGCATTCTTCTTTCTTTGGGGGAATCTTAGTCATTGAAGCTGGTGTCGGGAGATCTTGGCATGATCGTGGTGGTGGTCTCCTGGGTTACTGCCTAGAATAACAGTACTTGCAAAAGGGCATACTGACCAGAGATTAGAACAAACTAGGAAAGTTCCTGAAAAAATCACGTGCTAATAATCTTTAACCCACAGGCAATTGTGCTCAGGGTGCTTAATCTTTAGCTTATGAGCGATTGTGTTTAGGGTGCAATTAAGGCTGCAATTAAGCCATGGAAGGCTAATGCCTTAAAGATTGTTTTTTTTTTTTTTTTTTTTTTCCCACTGGGAAGAATTGCAGGGAGTTTTATAGCAAAAAGGAGAAAAACAGGCTTTCAGATAGGTATCAGGATTAGGGCAAACATGCATTCTTCTTTCTTTGGGGGAATCTTAGTCATTGAAGCTGGTGTCGGGAGATCTTGGCATGATCGTGGTGGTGGTCTCCTGGGTTACTGCCTAGAATAACAGTACTTGCAAAAGGGCATACTGACCAGAGATTAGGACAAACTAGGAAAGTTCCTGAAAAACATCACGTGCTAATAATCTTTAACCCACAAACAATTGTGCTCAGGGTGCTTAATCTTTAGCTTATGAGCGATTGTGTTTAGGGTGCAATTAAGCTAGGGAGAAGCTCAAGGAAGGGCTCTAAGCTGTTCAGTTTTTAAGTATTCATTTCTAAAAGAGGCATAAGGAATATAACTTTTCTCTTAGATGTGTAAGTTGCCTGTGTCACTGTGTGTATCCCTTGAGAGGGAACCAGGATCCTGCCCCAAGGCTGTACTATTGTTTCTTGACTGTTCCTCCCTTGGCTCTGCATCCCTTTCCTTCCCTGCTCAGCAACTGTCTGAACCTGCCCCTTGGAACTCAGGGAAGGCCAGGGAGGCTGAATGAGGCCCATTTCCCAACAGATGGGAAATGGGGGACCCAGAAAGGCTTTTGTGCCCAGGAGCCCCACAGGGCCCTGCTTGGTTAGATTCCCCGTTTTCTTTGATACTCCTCAATCTTGAAGAGAACAGGTTTTGGGCAAGAAAGTGAATAAGCATTTCGGGTAGAGACGTTAATCATAAACTCAACAAAGGAACTCAGTTTTAGGTGGACTTGGTCTTAAATCCCCACTTCATTTTATCTTTCCCCAAGTTTTCCAGGGAACAGGGTGATAACTGCTCTTGCTACTTCCTGCTGAAACTGGACAGAGTCCTACCTCAACTTGGGGAATGGACACGGAAGTAGAAATATTCCAGAGGAGTTCCCATCGTGGCTCAGTGGTTAACGAATCTGACTAATATCCATGAGGATGCAGATTCGATCCCTGGCCTTGCTCAGTGGGTTAAAGATCCAGTGTTGCCGTGAGCTGTGGTGTAGGTTGCAGACTCGGCTTGGCTCCCACATGTCTGTGGCTGTGGCATAGGCTGGCAGCTACAGCTCCAATTTGACCCCTAGCCTGGGAATCTCCACATGCCATGATGCGGCCCTAAAACGCAAAAACAAGCAAACAAACAAAAAAATATTCCAGAGTTCCAAGTCTTGGATCCAAATCTTCTACGATTAAGACTTCAATCCCTTGACCATTTTGATGCAGCAGACCCAGTTAGAAGTAGGAATGACAACTGGAACTTTAATAGACAAAATAGACCTCATTCCCTGAGGAATTCAGGAGAATTAGCCAGACACCCAGTCTGGAACTTTCACTTTGGGGAGACCTTATGGGAAGCTAGTTGTCTACTTTTATCTAAGTAGGTTTTAATTTCCAATGTGGTATTAACACATACGTAACAGGAGCCACTGGCCATTACATATCTCCTTTTTTCTGCTAATGTCTGATCTAAAACAATTTCATTGTCTGAAAATTTAATAGTTACAAGAGGATACCTTGAAACCATGAGGTTGCAGCTACCAGCTGCCAGCACTTTTTTTTTTTTTTTTGTCTTTTTGCCATTTCTTGGGCCACTCCCACGGCATATGGAGGTTCCCAGGCTAGGGGTCCAATCGGAGCTGTAGCTGCTAGCCTACGCCAGAGTGATAGCAACGCAGGATCCGAGCCACGTCTGCAACCTACACCACAGCTCAAGGCAACGCCAGATCCTTAACCCACTGAGCAAGGCCAGGGATCGAACCCACAACCTCATGGTTCCTAGTCGGATTCGCTAACCACTGCACCACGACAGGAACTCCAGACATTTCTTTAAGAATGGCTGTTGGCATCCTAAGTCTGACACAGCTCAGAAAACTCAAGTTCCCAGCAATAGAAGGACTTGCCTGAAATCACAATCATAATGCCATTTAGCACTACTTTTTATAAAAAAGATTTTTATTTTTTCTATTATAGTTGATTTACAATGTTCTGTCAATTTCTGACATACAGCAAAATGACTCAGTCATACACACACACAAATACACATTCTTTTTCCTTACATTATCCTCCATCATGTTCCATTAGAAGTGACTAGATATAGTTCACTGTGCTATACAGCAGCACTTAGCATTACTTTGGATGTCTGAACCAGAGCTACTCCGTTTTGACTCTTAATAGTATTTTTCCTTAATGTTCAAGGCATATATTACTGTTAATGAATTTACTGCTTTTCTAGATACAAGGAGGTACAAGAACTAGGCTCATAAAATTGTTTCCTAAAAATATCTAACTATCTGAAGATCTGTTTTGCCAGTTTTCCCAGAGCACAGAGCGCCTCACTCCTGATCTCTGCCCTGAGCTCTTACAGGGGGTGTTGAGGGTCAGCAGCTACAGTGGCTTATGATTCAGTCCATGTAGAGGCAGATGACAAGTGCCCATCTCCAGTTGCAGGGCTCCCCCATGGTCATATATTCGACCATAGTTTTGGGTGGCATCTCACAACCATTTTGTCCCACACTGCTAGGAATGCTCATTCCCAGGTCTGGCAAAGATTTCATTGATAGGCCACTGAATGTGCTATTACTGGACTAGGCCTTATTAATAGTAGCCAAAAGTCTCTGGACCACCCATCTTACTAATCTGTTATTGTCCAGGAAAATATTCCCTCTTATTGCACCTTCCTATATCAAGAGTTACACTATTACCATCACTGATCTGGTAAACAACTATATATTTGATCAATTGTTACAAGTCATCTAGTCATAATTATTTTTGGAGATTGTCACACATTTGATAATACAGGAAATAATAATCTGTAATGGGCATGATATGGCTAATAACTATAAGTAAATACTTAAGCCAATAGCTTCCCGTGTCAAACCAATTTTTTGAAGATGTTGTCAGGACTAGGGAGTGGGTCACTAAAAGCAGCAGAGACCTCAGAATTCAGTAGGCTAATAGCTTGGTTACTATCATTTAAAATCTGTTGCGTGAATTTCCCTGTCTTCAATATGGCTGATTACAAGCTCCAATCCTACTGAAGGTACAAAAATACCTGCTAAATTTTCATACTAGCAGAATATAGCTCTCTTGAACCATTGGGCTCATACCAATGGTAGATTGATTGGGGTCATCTTTAAATTGTTACATATATGGCCTTGAGTGCAACGGAATCCTAGAGTACATTCTAGCCATCTTTGTGGAAGCCAAGGCCATAAGTTAGTACCACAAATCCACTGAGTTCCATTAGATGAGACCCAGAAAATTTCCAGTCTAATTTCCTAATGTTACTAGGCTAGGCTGATCATTCTTAGTATGATTTAATTGTTCCCAACATAGAGGAGCCTTTAAACTTAAACGGCCATAGTGTGGTGTTAATATATAAATATAAAAATATATAAATATATAACTATATAAATCTATCCTACAATTGTGGGATGTTCCCTTCTAAAAAACAGGTTACAGTTTTTGATTGAGACCAAGCTTGCTGTTCTGACTTTGAGTGATCCTAAAAGAAAATTCTTATTTATGGTCAGGGTCAGAGCAGGTATTATTAATTGGCCAGGTGAGAAAATCCCACCCAGTAATAAAATAAATTTCTTAAGGGCTACACAGTCAGAGCCTTGGAGAGGAGAAATCCACCAAGGTAACCCAAAAGCACTAGACCTAGGTAACTGGCCACAAACTCAAGGCCTTAAGGTGGGGATCCCTAGCGATCTGGCCTCTGGAGGCATCCTCCAACCCTTCATTCCCACAGGAGGCTGGCAGAGAGAAACCCCAAAGCATCTGATCAAGCCTAGGGGCCCCATGGGGCCAGCTGCCCATGAGTTGAACTCGGATGAGTCCCCAAAATTTGTGGCTGAAACTCAGCCTCTGTTCACCAGGCCTGAATAGAAATGTGGAGACAGAGTTTTGGATGAAGGAGAAAAAAAAATCAGCTTTTTTTGCTTTGCCAGGCAAAGCAGGCCATGGAAGGCTAATGCCTTAAAGATTGTTTTAATTTTTCACTGGGAAGAACTGCAGGGAGTTTTATAGCAAAAAGGAGAAAAACAGGCTTTCAGATAGGTATCAGGATTAGGGCAAACATGCATTCTTCTTTCTTTGGGGGAATCTTAGTCATTGAAGCTGGTGTCGGGAGATCTTGGCATGATCGTGGTGGTGGTCTCCTGGGTTACTGCCTAGAATAACAGTACTTGCAAAAGGGCATACTGACCAGAGATTAGGACAAACTAGGAAAGTTCCTGAAAAACATCACGTGCTAATAATCTTTAACCCACAAACAATTGTGCTCAGGGTGCTTAATCTTTAGCTTATGAGCGATTGTGTTTAGGGTGCAATTAAGCTAGGGAGAAGCTCAAGGAAGGGCTCTAAGCTGTTCAGTTTTTAAGTATTCATTTCTAAAAGAGGCATAAGGAATATAACTTTTCTCTTAGATGTGTAAGTTGCCTGTGTCACTGTGTGTATCCCTTGAGAGGGAACCAGGATCCTGCCCCAAGGCTGTACTATTGTTTCTTGACTGTTCCTCCCTTGGCTCTGCATCCCCTTCCTTCCCTGCTCAGCAACTGTCTGAACCTGCCCCTTGGAACTCAGGGAAGGCCAGGGAGGCTGAATGAGGCCCATTTCCCAACAGATGGGAAATGGGGAACCCAGAAAGGCTTTTGTGCCCAGGAGCCCCACAGGGCCCTGCTTGGTTACAAAATAGGCACTGAAAATCTGAGGATTCTGTTCATTATAGAATAGGCCATGACAACAGACCTCTATACCCTTTAAGAATCACAAGATCCATTTCCAGTCTTTGAAAACTTTCTATTATTAAAACATCATGCAAACACAGATATAGAGGGGTACCAGCATTCCCATCCTGGATACCAGGTGGTTTCAGCCTTGGCAGGCATGACAGAACACACTTGTTACACATCCTTCTCAACTCTCAGGGGGATCTTGAGCAGAGGATGGAGGAAGCTCAGACGGCGTGGTCACAGGTAAAAGATCTCCCCAGGAGCTGACACGGGCACAGCGATACAAATCCCTACATAAAAGAGAGGGTCAATGAGGGCTGCAGGTTCTTGCCACCTCCCACTAATTTTGGTTACACCTTCTATACCTGCCATGTCGGCGGGCTGTGATCACAGCATGCTGCATATGCCCATCTGGACAGCACAGGTGACAATGCACGTGGCGTGGCCGTTTAAGGACAGGCTGAGTAATACGGGGCCAGCGACTTGCCTCCTCTGGATACCCTCGGGCAAGGATTACCATAGAGAACTTTTCCTCTTTTGGCTTCTTGTTCTAAGATAAGGATAAAGAGGAGGTTTGGGAGAAAAAGTTATGGGAAAAAATTTTTTTGAACCTCATTCCTGAAGCCCTTTCATATTCACAAGTCATACACATTCAGGCCCTAAAGTCTCCAAGCATTCCCTGAATTTTCCAACTCCTCCCATTTCTGATTCTTTTTCATTGTACTTTCCCAGGCTATTTTCTCCCTGTCACAATATTTCCAGAGTACATACCCAGCTGAAGGGGATAGGATGGTAAGCCTGGGAAAAGCTACAGGCCAGGGGCTTAGGGGCTGACAACTGGGGACACTGAAGTTCATGGGGACACTGTGAACACAAATAAAACACATGAGTTAAGATAAAAGAACCTCAGATCATAAAACTGAAAAGCTGAGAGTGACTGGGCCCATAAGGTTTAGGGATAAAGGAACACAAGAGAAGAGGGTAGAGAAAGCCAGGGCAATCACTAAGAAAGAAACTGGAAAGGGACGCAAAGTAGTGGAGGGTGGCTTAGCTTTACCCTCATACTTTTCCTGGCCACAGGTGAGTTCAGTTCTTTGCATGCTGGGAAAGGTAGAAGTAATACTCACTGGGGCAAAGACAAAACCAGGTCGAGGGTCCAAAGGTGACTTTTCTTTTTCCTGAAATCAAAGGAAATCAAGAAAATAAGGCTAGGCCTGAGGGGTCTATTCTCATAACTTAATTTCTGCACTCAATAAACTGAGGACTCTTCAAACATTCAATTCTGGTAATTAACTAAGTTCTTTGAGTTAGGCTGGCTGCTTACTTCTCTAAGACTCCAAACAAAGAACTTTCACTTTGCAGCAGGGGAAAGGCAGGAACTTGGCAGATAGTATGGTGCTCTCCATTGTCAGCAACATCCACTCTCAAAAACATCCAAGATAACTAAATTTACGATTATATACTGACTTATACTATTCCAAAGACAGAACGTTCTTGGCTCAGCAGTGCCCGGGATTAGGTATTAGCAAAAAAATTTTTCAAAGGCCCAGAGAGTAGGCAAAGTCTGTTTCTTAGAAACTATTCAACTTCTATTTGTAATGTGAAAACAGCCACAGACAATAGATATACGACTATAAACACATAAATAAGCGTGGCTCAGACAAAAACAGGTGGCAGGCTGGATTTGAGCTGCAGGTGGCAGGCTGGATTTGAGCAGTAGTTTGCCAACTACTACTCTATATCATGATGACTTCGTATGTCTACCAACTTGAGAGTCGTCCTCACCATTGTATGACAAAGTTCCTTCAATTTTCAAGGGAGTGCCAAGAACTGGTGAGAACAGGTGAGGGATGGAGGGCAGGATGAAAGAAGCAGAAAGAACCTTACATTAAGGACCAGGTCCCTGGCATCCATGAGAAGGGAGTGTCCAGCTTTTGTTCCATTCTCCACCAATATCTGATTACAAAAGAGGAAAATAAGAAGCCCTAAATTACATCAAAATATAAATGTCAAGAGCACT
Organism: Phacochoerus africanus; assembly: GCF_016906955.1. NCBI lineage: Eukaryota > Metazoa > Chordata > Mammalia > Artiodactyla > Suidae > Phacochoerus > Phacochoerus africanus. Next base: position 79,342,020 of record NC_062552.1, read on the forward strand.
TAAAGAACATTCCCAGATGGAGCAGGGTCCTAAAGGAAGTGGGCATTATATATAACATGAGGATGGAGTCCCTAAAAATGGGACAAAGTGATCTATACAAGAGAAAAATGGTCAAAAATGAAGACAAGCTCCAATGGGGAGAAGGAAAAACAGAGAAACCTAGGAAGTATTTGACAACTTGAAGGGAAAAAGGTGTTTCCACTCACCAGAAAATGACTTGTTTTGCGCCACAAAGTTTGGACTATATCATTGCGGTCAGCCTTGCTGGGTAGTTCGCTTAGAGAAAAGGCTGATACCACTACATCGAATTGTACCTAGGGCACAAGACAGGGAAAAACCTGGCATCTTCTTCTAAGAGTACAACAAAGGTCTATTCCAGGAAATTTCTTCTGCTTTCATTTTCTAACGTTTGATGCTAGGTTTAAAAGCTGTGACCACAGTTTTCAAATTACACACTCCACATTTACCATACTTTAAATGCTGCCACTTGCCTTGGGTGATACAGGTAGAAACTGTCTGAAAAAGACCCCTGGAACATAAGGCAGCCCAGATTCTGAACCACCTGTGGAGGAAAGCAGAGATGTGGCAACTATGAGTATACAAGTATAAAATGAAGTGACATCCTAATAAGAAAACATGGCCCTGAGAATAAAGAAAAATGCCAGCTGAGGGCAGGATCCAATAAACAACTATAAAAAAGGGCAGAAAGAATACTGGGTCACCTGTCCTATTAAGCTTAACCCACCCACAGTCCAACAAAGGCCTCTAGCACCTTCTGCTTGACCACAGTACTGGATCAGACTCACCTTTAACTTTTAACCCTCTCTACTTTTCCCCAATAAAAGACTCTTTCTAGTACTCCTTTGCTTTTTTTTAACCCCTTTGATGTTGGAATAGCCCTTCCATATACTTTTTCCTTACCTTTCAGTAGCTTTTCTGCCAGATCCAACATGGCAGCTGAGCTGTCCACACACATGTATTCACGTAGGCTCTGGCCCCAAGTACTATGAGCAGCCCTAAGATGGCAAAAAAATAAACTGCCAGTTCTCATGACAAAGAGTCATTCCAAGAAACCCCTGTCCCCAACCCACCCTTGGAGAAATAGACTGCTATGTTAAAAATAGTTGGAAAAACTAACAATGTTATTTTCTTATTTCCTTTACTACTTCTTAAAAAAAGGCAGACTCAAAAAACTGTTTGTACACAAAAAAGTTTTGGTGATAGGTAAAACCTATGCCCTGGACTAAATTCCTTTCCCTTTTATCCTTCTAAACATGGGTCTTTTTGTCACATGACATTTCTTTAAGTTCTGCCCCTAATCCATATACCTTCTCATGCCTTGTCTGATCTGAGGAAAAAAACATTCCAGTCCCCAACTTTCCTACTCTCCCTCTGGTTCTCCATCCTCTTGATAATGGAATGGTGTAAGCATGGTTCCTAGAGTTACAACTGACAGAGACATAGAAAGATACTCACCAGGTGACAGACCCAGTACCTGAGCCAAAGTCCATCAAGGTTTGTGGCTGGAACTCTGGAAATCGAGCTTGGATCTGAAGAAATACACAACATCCCACAGTGGGGAAAGTAGATATTTAGCATCTTGGTAAATATGAGCTAGGGGACCACAAAAGAGAAAATGAGAATACAAATGTCTTTAAGATTCAATGTAAATGCTTTATAGAATAGAAACCTTTTAAAACTGATTCTAGTCTAGGAGATCCATTGTGGCTCAGCAGGTTAAGAACCCAACAGTGTCCCTGAGGATGCGGGCTGGATCCCTAGCCTCCCTTAATGGGTTAAGGATCTGGCACTGCGGCAAGCTGCATTGTAGTTGCAGATGCAGCTCAGATCTGGTGTTACTATGGCTATGGTATAGGCTAGCAGCTGCAGCTCCAATTCTACCCCTAGCCTGGGAACTTCCACATGCTGCAGGTGTGGCTACAAAAAGAAAAACAAAGAGTTCCTGTCGTGGCTCAGTGGTTAATGAATCTGACTAGGAATCATGAGGTTGCAGGTTCCATCCTGGCCTCGCTCAGTGGGTTAAGGATCCGGCGTTGCCGTGAGCTGTGGTATAGGTAGCAGACGAGGCTTAGATCCCGTGTTGCTGTGGCTGTGGTATAGGCCAGCAGCTACAGCTCCCATCAGACCCCTGCCTGGGAACCTCCATATGCCACAGGTGCGGCCCTAGAAAAAGACAAAAAAAGGAAAAAAAGAAAAAGGAAAACAAAGAAAAAGAAAAACCAAAAAAAAAAAAACCAAAGAAACTTTCTTGGGTCACAAAAATCCTTTCAGAGGATAAAGAGAGTCTGTTTTTAAAAAAAATGCACATGCAATTCCCCAAGTAACCTAATCCAGAAGATTCCTTTATAAAAAGGGATACTAAAAGGGTTCAGGTTGAAAGTTGATGGAAATTCACCTCATGGAATGCCCTGGAGACTGCTGCAAAGCCACCATCCAGTCTTGCTGCCATATACAACAGGCTCAGTCCCTCATTGTAGCTGCCAGAAAAATCAGAATCATACCACTGGGAAATAACCTCTACCCCATAGCTACCCTCTAGACTTTTAGGAAATGAAATCTTTGGAAACAGCTCCTCCAGTCAACACTTTCACTTCTTAACACAGAAGAGTCCTAGGGAGGCTTACAAACCAGGTCGCTTATTCAAAAGCTAAAATGTTTGAAAAACATTTATGACTAAATATTACTAAAACTTTCCCAACTTTCCTTCTAAAGTCAAACTTTCCTTCTTCTGCAGCTCTTCTAGTCCCCCTTACCTCAGTTCTTGCCAATGATAGGTAGTTCTGCGCAGAGCACGCAGCACATCTCCATGAAGTTTTTCCTCCATCTGACATGAGTCTGGGGTGAGAACAAGGACTGGAAGTAAGGACCTAGGAAGAACAGGGCTCAGATCCAATATCTGAGTATACTGCCTGCCTATTTCTCCCCAGTTCCCACCTGGGAAAAGCCCCGATGCTTAAGGGAAAAGCCAAAACATAGAGAAAAATTTCAAGTAAGCATAACAAACACCTGGAATATTACTCAGCCATTAAAAGGAATGAAATGCTGGCATTTTTAGCAACACAGATGGACCTAGAAATTATCGTGCTAAGTGAAGTCAGTCAGACAATGAGACACCAACATCAAAGGCTTTCACTGACATGTAGAATCTGAAAAAAGGACAGAATGAACTTCTTTGCAGAACAGATACTGACTCACAGACTTTGAAAAACAATGATTTCCAAAGGAGACAGTTCGGGGGGTGGGGGGATGCACTGGGGTTGTGGGATGGAAATCCTATTAAAATTGGATTGTGATGATCATTGTACAACTATAAATGTAATAAATTCATCATGTAATTAAAAAAAAAAAATAACAAACACCACCACCACCATCATCAAAGTGTAGCAGATAGAATTTTGCCTCTAATAGCAGTTTATTCAATTCAACCAAACCTACCCAACAGGTTTTATCTATATTAAAAAGTGTAATAAAGATTTAAGGAATAGAATAAAGACAGTATTTTGTGGATTTCCTCATTTCCCCAAAACTTAATATTGTGATGTCTCCGATGTTCCTATAGGGAGGAACGGGGCTTGAAAAATCGTAAGTCTCATGATTGCATTCAGTTCAGCACTATTTTATCTACCAAGCAAATATTATGAACAAGGTACTACAGGAAGTTCAGGAAATACAAGATAATAAAAGGCAGGTCTTCAATATGAGGGAACTCACATCATGAAAATAACTTGGCAAACTATACGTACTCTTCTTTCCCTGAAGAGTGTTTCAGTACTGAACAAGGACTTTATTTTACTTGAATAAAAACTTAGATCATCTTAATCCAATGGACTTGTAGGAAAAAAAATAAAGATCTATGTGTACCTGCAACATGGCTAGTAGAACTGGAGACCTGAAATGTTATTTTACTTAGCTTAATTGAAATAATAAATATAATTATTTTATATTAAACTAATATTTACTTCCATATTGGAAAACATTAAGCATGGTTGAGACATTCTGGATATTTACTTTTTGGAAAATTTACTTTTTCAATGTTATAAAATCCAAATATTATTTTGTGTAACAATTTAACATTCTAATTGGTGTGTGCTATCAGTGGAAAATATGCCCCAGATTCTTCTCTTATCTACACAAAAAGAAATCCAAAATATTTCAATATTTGTTATTTTATTACATATTAGAGTGCTTTAAATATATAATTTTTAAAACCCCAAAGATTTAAATTTTGACAGGATACTGAAGCACTAACTGACTTTTACTCAAGCCCCAAGGGCAATCCCTGAAATTATCTTCTCTTAGTAAAGCATTATTGTAATAATTGCACTGGTCAGAAAGTCAAAATAGAAACTGCAGTATCTATTTAAGAGACTGTGAAATTATTTCTTGCACTTCAATTCCCACTACTTTTTCAACTTGGTCTACTCGTTAATTAAATACTTGAGCCCTACCTGCGTTTTCCAAGAATTTTTTCTCCAAATGTACAGCCCGTCTTTGCAACTCCTCTGGCTCTATGGGTAAATGCCGGCTCCAGAGATAATTGGTCAGTGCTTGCACCTGCTTCTCCATATTGGGCATAGAGCTCTCTATGGACCAAAATGAAAAGCGGAATCACTTACATGTAAGACCAGTCTACGTTTCTCCTCTAGCTTCCATTTCCCACCGTTACTCACCCAGCAGTAGTAATGTCGCTGCATCGACCAATGCTTGCGGCAGCCGCACGCGCGACAACTGCAGGATGCCAGGGTGCCGGCGATGGGACTTCTTCCCCAGGAAATCGGACTTGTTATCCACCTGGGAGACGCCGGGTACGAGGGCAGCGAGCGCCTGTAGGCCGGGAAAGAAAAGCTGACTGGGGGACAGAAAGGATGGTTGCCGGCACTTGCTAAGGGAGGCGTTGCCGAGAGCGCTCCTCCTCGGCGCAGAGCTGTTATCAAGATCCACAGCCTCTCCGAGGGCAGGGAAAGTAAGCACTCACCCGGCACCGGGGAGCAACTCCAAGGCCAAGGCGCCATCCGCGTAATGTCAGCAGACACCCGGCTCCTGCTGCGGTCGCCATGGTGCCAGAGATAAACCGGAAGCGGAAATGTGGGTGCCGATAACCCGCCCTTTCACTCGCCCCAGTGAGCACCCTCCGTGGAACGTCGACGCGGGGCAGAATCAGCCAATGAGGAGGGCGAGTGGTTACTAGGAGCCAATAACAAATCGATATGTAAATCACCTTGGAGACTGCACAGGTCCCTCGGTTCAGAAGTAACCAGCCGGAAGACAGGTGGCCTCAACTCTTTAGGATTTGTCCTCAGGTCCAGAAATAGAGAAGGCTGGATGAGGTAGGGGCGGGCACTTTTTTGGGAAGTCGAGGAGTTTCTGTGTGTATTAGCTACCTGTGTTGCTCGTTTTTCTCTCTGGAGAACTCTGGAGCCTTGGAGTCCTTACCTACTGTGAAAAGAAGAGATGAAATAAAAACCAGCACAACACTGTAAATCAACTATACCTTAATTTCTTAAAAAAAAAAAAAAGCGTTAAAAAAAAAGGAAATAAGAAAAGCCAGATTTAGGCGACTGAAGATAGCAGAAGTTTATAGTTAATAGATTTAATCTCTTTTGCATGTTAGTTTCTCTTCATATTAATATAAATAAGTGGCTTAGATAAATAGCCAGCATTAGAACATATGTGCCAGATAGTGTGGCAAGCACTTTTACATAATGCTACCTCATTTAGCTCCCACAATTCTGTGGGGTAGATTATTTTAACCCCATTTTGCACTTGAGGAAACTGAGTCTTCAGGTGTTTAAATATTATGCACAAGATCACAAAGCTTGTTAGGTGACAACTAGATTTAAACCATGGCAGTCTAAGTCTGAGATTCACCTTTAAACATATGCCCTACTTCATAATGCACTTAGAATGCAAGTTAGCAGGTTAGTTAAGAACAATGGTCTGAAGTGTTAACATGTAGCATTAAAAAGAACTTACTGTGTTCTAACCTCGTGATTCCTATGGCACACTCATTAATCAGCTATGGTGTATATTATTAACCTTTTGGGATAGAAATCTGGTGACTGAATGTGTAGAAGTATTGTCTGTGGTGTAACTGTCAGAGTCCAAATATGGTGATTATGGGATAAAATATGGGGAACTATATCAGTTGGACAGTTAAATGTCTGATTTTCATTTGGGTTATTAAACTTTGCTTCTAGTAATGGAGGCCTTTCAATAATCTGAATACTCTGGAGTAAGACTTAAGGGGCACTTAGGACAGCTTTGGTAAGTGCCTCACTCACCCCTCTCCTTCCTTTCAGGTTCACTTCCTCTACCCCTCATCCCCCCCTTTGATTCATACTGCCACACTCTCATCTCTTGTCACTTCTCATCTCTTGTGTCTTATCTCCTGTGTCACTTTGTTTAACTTTAGATCTCTGACTCAAATGTTAGCAAGATAAAATATCCCTCTCACTGTAGGTTAGCATAAGATTGGCTGTTATTTTTTGACACAGGGAGGTAGCGAAACAGAGAGATAAAGTGTTTGGCATCTGGAGTCTGGCAGTCTGAATTTGAATTCTAGAGCAGCAAGACAATAATAGTTGTTGGAGTTCTCCTGTGGTCGGTGGACTAAGGATCTGATGTTATCACTGCAGTGGCTTGGGTCGCTGCTGTGACATGGGTTTGATCCCCGGCCCAGGTATTTCTACATGCCATGGGCATAGCCAAAAAAAAAGACCATAGCAATTGCTACCTTACAGGGTTATTGGAGTGAGGATGTAATGAGATAATGTCTGCCCCAAATAAATGCTCAATATGTTCCCATTATTATCATAAGTGTTATCACATGTATTTTGGGACCTTAAAGCGGGAATAGTTACATTTTAATTTTTATTATGAATTCAGGTCTCATTTCTAAGACAGGCTTTAACGTGGGGCCAAGTAAGTCAAAGCACTGGAAACAGAGAAGTAATGAGCCGGAGAGGTTGGCGGTGCCTCTAAATGTCCCTCCTGCTTTTCCTTTTGAACCACCAATATATAGATATGACTTCCTTTATTCTGACACTGGTCTATTTAGAATTGTTCCCTTCTTTTGGTAATATAACACCTCAAAAGCTGACTTAGTCCTAAATTTATGTTTGTTTGTTTTTTTTGTCTTTGCCCATGGCATGTAGAAGTTCCTGGGCCAGGGATCAAACCCACACCACAGCAGTAACTTGAGCCTCAGCAGTGACAACACTGGATCCTTAACCACTAGGCTACCAGGGAACTCCTGTGTGTCCCTGTTCTTAATCCAAAGTATTTTTCATAAAAACAAAACAAAAAACCCTCCACACATCAGAGTTTCCATTGTGGCTCAGCAGAAATAAACCCAACTAGTATCCATGAGGATGTGGGTTCAATCCCTGGCCCTGCTCAGTGGGTTAAAGGATCTGGTGTTGTCATGAGCTTTGGTGTAGGTTGCAGATGTGGCTTGAACCTAGCATTGCTGTGGCTGTGGCATAGGTCAGCAGCTGTAGCTCTGATTTGACCCCTAGCCTAGGAACCTCCATATGCTGTGGGTGGTAAAAAAAAAACAAAAACAAAACAAAACCCACCATACCAGCTCCTCACAGATCAGGGATGTCTTTAACATATATAAAACAGTGAACACAATTCTTTGTACACTGAAAATGCTTAATCAACTTTTTTGATGTTAATCATGTGACCTCTTTGTTTCCATGCTTGGAAAAATCTCAACAGGATATACTAGGATTAGGATCCAAGTATCATCATTTGACCAGGTCACAAATTCATAAAGCATAGATGAACCCATTTCATACCTAACCCATGAATTATTTCATGTTAACAGTGATCACACTTTGATCACACCTAGGTAATATTTCCAATTAGTGGCTCTACATTTTAAAAACAGATATAAATGTGCAGGAATTAGACAATATTAGAGATAAATCCTCCCCAGCCCATCCCTCAAGCTAAGTAAAGGAAAATAAAGATTCTTTGAGGAATGTTTGTATAGTTTTGTTGGAGATGAATGATGACCAACTGGTCTTCAATGAGTTTGTGAAAAAGGGAAATAGTAATTAGATTTAGAGACACTCAGTAATGAAGGTATAAAGCAGCTGGAGTAGTATTTGGGGAAATTAAAGAAATTCTTCCACCAAAGGACCCAAATAGTACCCCTTTTTATCTTTTTCTTTGTTTCTTTTTGTTTCTTTCTCCCCCACCCCTTTTGTCTTTTTGCCATTTCTTGGGCCACTCCCTCAGCATATGGCGATTCCCAGGCTAGGGGTCGAATTGGAGCTGTAGCCGCAGCCTAGGCCAGAGCCACAGCAACGCAGGATCCGAGCCGTTTCTGCGACCCACACCACAGCTCACAGCAACGCTGGATCCTTAACCCACTGAGCAAGGCCAGGGACCGAACCTCCAACCTCATGTTCCTAGTCGGATTCGCTAACCAGTAAGCCACGACAGGAACTCTTTCTCCCCCTTTTAATTTTCTGTTCTCTTAAGACATTTTTCGTTGTGTTTGCTTGCATTCATGGGTCTTCTTGGTTAGTCTTTATCATTAAAAAATTTTTTTTATTTTTATTTGTAGCTTTCCCGAATATGTCACCTTTTTTTTCTGAATTTTTTCTAATTTTGATACATGTTGTTCTTTCATGTCTTGGATTATTTTCTTATCTTGTTCTGAAATCATAGTTTACAGTTTTAAATTGTTTTATGGGCACATTTGTGTCAGTTTAGGTTCTTAGAGAAGCAGATATTGGGATGGAATTAGATCCATAAGAGATTTATTGGAAGAATGCCTATGAAGGGGAAAGAGAGAGGAAGCCAGAAGAGGCAGGAAGATCTGTCAGACTGATGCAGGTCTGACCTCTGTGAAAGAGGGAGGGAAGGAAAACAGGTTGGATAGGCACAGTTGTGGAAAAGTTTCAGCCTGGCTAATGGAGAATCTTTGAGCTCGAGGTGGCCATTGGAGGAGTCCTTCAGAGAAGGAATTAGTATCCCTGCTGTCCTCAGTCATTGTCTGAGAGTGGCCCATGGGAAGCATGGCAGATTAAGGGTGTTGCAGTTGGGGCCATGGGTTAATGATGATCCCCACAGCAGGAGAGCTGAGTAATGCATTTTCATAGCTTCTCTAGAGCCATATAGATCCACTTCTTCAGATAGGCTTAAGAGGCAGTCCCTCTCGCTTTGTATGGGAATCTGTTCCTGAGGAAAAACTTAGAAAAAGGAGGTTAGTGGGGAAAATTATAGTCACTATCACTGCATGTGATCTCAGGGCTGCTACTGGCACCATCCTCTCCCTTCTTTACTGTCCATTCTAATTTCCCCTCACCCTCAGCTATATCATGTCTTAGTGGCTTGTTTGGTGTTATGACCCAAACCTTCATTCCTGAGTGGTCCAAACCCTTGATAGTCATATCTTTCTCTGACTGACATGGCTGCACATGTACTTTCACAGTTACAGTGGAGCATGGGAATTCCGGGAAGCAGCCAAGTAAGATCACTTGAGTTCCACATGAATTCCTCTCTGCTCCCATGGTGAAAAGGCAGCCCTACCTCTTCCTGCTAATTAGGGTTACTTATCCCTGACAGTATGGTAACCCCTCTTTTCATCTGCTGCTCTTTAGACCCAAGAAATCCAAAGTGTTGTGGCAGCAGCTGTAGTTTGTAGTTCAGTGAGACCTTCAAAATGTCCCTTAGCAAGAGCGCATCCTCTTTTGGGGTGTGGACTTTTGACCCTGCAGAGCCCAGAGTTACAAAGATGAAAGCATGAAATTTCCGTGGGTCAGTGGAAGTGATGGTAAGTGAAGCCAGTCCTGCTTCTGCTCCTTAGTTATCAGACCTGTAATTCTTCCTCCTTAGGACATAGTCTCATTTAGAGGTTTCTGGTTCAATAAATACACTGCACCCTGAAGGATGATGCTCCATCCTTTCAGAATGTTGTCTCCAAGCTGTTGCTTCATCTGTGCCTTTGGAAAGCCAGTCTGTTGCCCTTCCCTTCCCTCCCCTCCTCTCTTTCCCGCCTTCCTTTTCTTTGTATCTCTCTCTCTCTCTCTCTCTCTATCATCTATCTTTTTGGACCTTCACTTTCTTTTTTGTTCTCAAATAAACACCAACTAACTCTCCCCACTAGTCTCTTACTTCCCTCCAGAGGTAAGTGATATTGTTAAAGTACCTTTAACAGAAATTAGGGGAGTTCTTCTGAACTGTGATTAAATAAAATGTGGTAGTTTAGCTAATTCTCTTTGGTTATAGCCTTCTGTGACCTTGATTTTTATCAAGCCAGCAAAGACACCTGATGATGACTGCACTACCTTTCATCTTACGATGTTTGATTTCTCTCTTTCCCCAGAGTTGATAAATAATTTGTCCTCCCCTGATTCTCTGATGCAGTCCACATGGGAGGCCAGACCATATTCTTGATGGCAAAGGCAAGGGCATTCTTCCCCTTGCAGTGACCCTGCTTACCATGGGAATGAAAGTAGGCTCTCTCTATGGGTATGGGTATTTTAACTGCTGCAACAGAAGGATTTTCTCTTCTTAATTAAAATATACCCCGCTAAACTAGTTTGTGAAATATCCAAGGTATGTGGGGACACAGTGTCTAAAATGCAGGAACCTGTTTGTTTTGCTCACCTTAGAATAGTGCTTGTCACAGCAAAGGCACTCAGAAATAAATGTCAGTTAAATAAATATTAGTAATCTAAGAATGACTTTCTATTGTCTTCACATAAGAATAAAGAGTCAACTAGATAAAGTATCTTTGTTTCCTGGTCTCCATATGGTAGTTTTTATTTTTTCAGTAGAATGCCAGGAATTATTATTGTCTATATTCCTCTATTAGTGGTTTGCTTTTCCTACTTAGGAACTTTCAGAATACCTTGGGTTTGTTATGTTTTAGACTGTATTTTTTTAAGGCAGTACTATTGTGTTCCTTCTCAGTATGGTAGGACTCTCTGAACTCTACCTAATTTTTCTTTTTTTAAGATACAGATAATTTTAATGAAATTGATATAGTTAGGGACCAAAAAGATAAAGTGAGCATTGTTGGTTTTTCTTCAGCTCTTGCTTTAACTGGCTAGTGAACACAACTTGAAACACGGGTAAATCTTGCTCTGTTCTATGAGACAGTGAAGGGCTTATCTCAGTATTTAAATATATTAATATAACCAGTTATAGAAATCTAAATATAAAACCAATATTCTATAGGTTTTGAGAAGATATTCACCATCTTCCCAAAAAGTTAGTGTTTCATATTCCATCATCTCTTTAGAAGGGGAAAACAGTGATAGATAGTACTTGTTGAACTGCAACTACTACTAAAATTCAAAAAGCTGACCATATTCATTTAGCCACAGACCAATCTGATTTAATTCAGGACTGTCCAACAGAAACATTCCATCAGCCATACATGGTCTGAATTCTAGTGTATGAGATCCATTTAAATATGGTACACATATAAAAGTCATGAGACATTTCGGTCTTGTAACAAATAAGGTGGTGGCCAACTATTACTCATTAGTAGCTTTTTTGAGATTAGCTACCAAGTGTTCCCCTTCTCCCTTCTTAAAGCCAGCAAAGATCAACTGTTCCAGGTAGGTACTTCTTTGGGGTTCTCCAAGTACTCCATCAGCATCTCCTCTCCCCGGGTGAGGCCTTTGTTCTTGTTGGCATCTGAGTAAGTGAACCCAGGAGCCTGACCTGTCTTCTGTCCAAACAGACCATGGGGTTTGGGCCAGTCTTGTGCTTGCCTCCTTTTTTCCACAGTATGGCACTGGATAAACTTCTGAACAAAAATCTTCTTGCCCTTCTCAACATCACCCATTTTTAATTCATTCTTTCTCCGAATGCCACAGAGAAGTAGCCACTTGCAAGCTGGACATCCTGCTCTCTCAAGCTCTACCTGTTTCTAAAACCAGCTCCCTACCTCCTGCTGGAGAATGTTTCTTCAGTCTTTGATTGTTGACCCTGTGTCTTGTGTTTTGTATTCACTTCTAGAATCTCAGTATATTTTAGGTTAATACTTTGGAAATCAAGTGAGATGCATTATCCTTTTTTCCCCTCCTACGATTAAGGATAGTATCATAATCAACTGAATTAGCATCTCATTCTTTTTCTTTTTTTTTTTTTTTAAATCCTCGGCACATGGAGGTTCCCACGCTAGGGGTCAAATTGGAGCTACAGTTGCCAGCCTACACCACCACCACAGCAACGCAGGATCCGAGCCACGACTACGACCTACACCACAGCTCACGGCAACGCCAGATCCTTAACCCACTGAGAGAGGCCAGGGATTGAACCCGCAATCTTGTGGTTCCTAGTCAGAGTTGTTTCCGCTGTGCCACAACAGGAACTCCCTAGCATCTCATTCTAATGTTTAGATATTTAGGTTTCTGGCATTTGACTGAGCTTTGTAAACTACTTTCTACAGTGTGGAAAGAGGGAATTATAAAAAATTAAAATATATATTCTAAAGTAGAGATTCAGGGCCCTTTTAGGTTAGTAGGTCCTGTTAATAGATTTGGGGGCCAAGTTAGATATTCAGCAAGTAGTGCATTTCTACTGTTTTGACTTCTCTGTTGCTGGAATGCCACTTAAACATGACCCTGGGCTCAGAGTGATAATTGCCTCAGAGAGGAGGAGGATGCCAGGGAAATTCTCTTACAGTCATAAAGACTCACTAGGTTGACCAAGTTGAGTAAGAATAGGTTGCTATACCTCTCTATATGGCTTTCAAGGATTCAGAAGCCGAGAACTACAAGAACATATATGTTTTGTTTTGAATGATAAGATAAAACATGAAGCCCATAGGTTCAGGATTTCAAAGTATAGGCCGAGAGAAAGATTTGTGACACATGCACGCACACGCGCGCGCACACACACACACACACACACACACACTTGATTAATACAACATTTACATTTGCTTCTGTCAGTCAGCTGAGCAGGGAGCAAGTGAATGTGTAGGGTAGGACAATAGGGACAGATACACACCAACTCAGAAGCAATTAAGGTCTCCGTGCCAGGCTGCTGCTACTGCTGCTGCCTGGTGAATACTGTCCATCATTGAGCTCCACCTGTGAAATTTTCTTCCTCATTTTTGTAAAGGGAGGCTGGAGTCCTCTCAAAGACTGGTGGTCATTGCCTGCAGGAAAGCTGATTCAAGTTTCTCCACTAGAAGTGCAGGGATATTGGCACTTGATGCTCAGTGTGCAGAGATGGTGTGGCTGCCCAGGTTGTTATGCTAAAACTCATGCCAGGGATTGAGGGTTCCTGCAGGCAGCCAGCAGCCTGACACTCGATCCTCATCAGTCTGTCCACAAAAACAAATGAGGTGTTTCCTTATTTCAGATATGAACACATTTTCTACTTAAAAATTTTTTCCTCAAAAAAATAGGTTTAAAAATAAGACTTACATAAACATATTTATGAGATTTTAAAATAACAATATGTTTATAATTTGACAAGGGGAGGTGAAAACCCTTTGTCAAAACAATTCAATTCAGTGGGAAAGGGTGAGGCATCCTTTTAAAAATGCCCAGGAGTTTAAAAAAAAAAAAAAAAAAAACCTAGGAGTTCCCACCATGGCACAGCAGAAACAAATCCATCTAGGAACCATGAGGTTGCAGGTTCAATCCCTGGCCATGCTGAGTGGATTAAGGATCCGGCGTTGCCGTGAGCTGTGGTATAGGTCTAGATGTGGCTCAGATCTGGTGTTGCTGTGGCTCTGGCGTAGGCCGGCAGCAACATCTCCTATTAAACCTCTAGCCTGGGAACCTCCATATAGCCCGGGTGCGGCCCTCAAAAGACAAAAAGACAAAAAATAAAAAATAAAAAAATAAAAATAAGCAAGGGAGTTCCCTGGTGGCTCAGTAGGTTAAGGATCTGGCATTGTCACTGCAGTGGCTTAGGTCACTGCTCTGGCCCAGGTTTGATCACTGGCCTGGGAATTTTCATATGCTCAGCACAGCCAAAAAACAAACAAAAAAATACCTAAACAAATCACAGCATGTGTCCAATATTAACTGGTTGGCATCCCTCTGATTTGTCCCATGTGCTTTAGAGCTATAGGTAGTCTCCTGTCATTACTCAGTCTTTCTACCAACTGAGGACCACAACCAGGGCCAGATTCCCTCAAGGGAACTAAGTTCCCATCCCTAGTTCCTTGTCATTAACCTAAAGAAAACCTCTGTTTTTTTGTTTGTTTTGTTTTCATTTTTTATTTTTTGACTTTTTTTTAGATCTGCACCCATGGCATATGGAAGTTCCCAGCCTAGGGGTCCAATCAGAGCTGTAGCTACCGACCAGCACCATAGCCACAGCAACTTGGGGTCTGAGCTGCGTCTTCGACCTACACCACAGCTCACGGCAACACCAGATCTTTAACCCACTGAGCAAGGCCAGGGATCGAACCCGCAACCTCATGGTTACTAGTCGGGTTCGTTAACCACTGAGCCATGACGGGAAGTCTTTTTTTTGTTTGTTTTTGTTTTGTTTTGTTATTTTTTGTTTTTAAACATTGTAGTTTTTCAAAAATTTCTTTAAAATGTTCAGGATAGTATAAGTCATACTAGGTGACAAGGGACAGATGTGAGTGGCTTAGAGCAGAGACTCACCACTAGGAGAGAAATCACACAAGGAGGATTTCCTCCCGAGGCTGGGAATGGGAGCCGAACAACATCTCTACACCGAGGGACACCACTCACTAAGTCAAGCTATGCTCTCATCTCTGAAATCTAGCAGAAAGTGAAAATAATGACTATTTTTATAAAATAGGTAAAGGAAAATTCTGGAACAATACTTTCATTTTTTCTTTTTTTTATGCTCACTTAGAGAAAACTTTTAGAAGAATGAAAAGATTTTAAGTAGGTGAAGTCACGCAAGCTCAGGGTAAGTCTGGGGTTGTTTTTACTCCTTCCATCCTGCACTTTCAGTATTTTGTCTGTAAAACACCAATACCATGGAGGCTGGCCCAGAGAGCCTTCCATGGGTTGATAAATAAGGGCCTTTGGTTAGAAGAGCGTGCATTTGTGTTTCACTAGCAGTGAGCTGTTATTAACACTCTGACTGGAAACAAAGAACAAGAACTTTAAAGAGAGCAAGCCCTCGCCCTGGTAATCCCGTGCACTTGAAAGAGCTCATCAGGAAAGGCCACCACCGCTGAGGGCAGCATTTCAGTTACCAGCTCTCAGGCTGCTGTCGTGAGTAGGGAAAAGAGCTGAACTACTCAGCAGCAGGAGAAAAGTTAAACCAGTGACGACACTAATGTAGGATGGCAAGCTATGCTGCTAAGTTACACCCTAGGAGAAAGTTTATGGAAATGGGAAAACATTCCTTTTATATTACTGAGCAAAAAAAAAAAGCAGAACATGAAATAATATGTACCATAGGACACATTTTAGTTTTGAATATAATCAGTAAAAAAATACTGGTTGGAAATTTGCCAATGCAAAAAGTATCCTTGGTTGGATGTCCTTTAGCTGAGTAGATTTTTCCAAATTCCCTATCATTTCTGTATTGGATACGCTTGTTTTACTTCTCTAATTAGAAACAATGTTTTTAACATTATTTGAAATATTTTCCCCTTAAATCATACATTCTGAGGTCCTTTCCAGCCTCATAAAATCTCTTTCTTGTCTAGAATTTAGGATGACTCCTCCAGGTAGGTGATTTTGATAGAGGAATGTTTGGAATCCCAGGGCCACTCAGAGAATTCTTGACTACTTTTTAGGTGGTCAATTTACTTTTCCCCAGGCACCCCTCAGAATAAATGCTTCCCTCTCTACATAACTGAAATTTTCTCTTTGTTTTTCAGAAGGCTGATTGTTAGCACATACCATCTAAGGACTCTCTCCTCTTTTTTCCTCCCCTCTGATGAGGACTTTTAAGACCTACTCTCTTAGAAACTCTCAAGTATGCAATACAGTGTTAACTATAGTCACTATGCTGTTGTTACATCTCCATGACTTACTCATTTTATAACTGGAAATTTATACCTTTTGACTCCCCACACCCATTTTGCCTACCCCTGCCCGCCTAAAACCTCTGCTTTTGATCCAAGAATATTTTTTTTCCAAAATGAATCATAATTCACTTCTCCCTTGGCCTCTTGCCATTCTTTTTTTTTTTTTTGCCTTTTATGGGGTGCACTAGCGGCATATGGAGGTTCCCAGGCTAGGGGTCTAATCGGAGCTGTAGCTGCCAGCCTACGCCAGAGCCACAGCAACATGGGATCTACGACCTACACCACAGCTCACGGCAACACCAGATCCTTAACCCGCTGAGCGAGGTAAGGGGTTGAACCCTCAACCTCATGGCTCCTACTCGGACTTGTTAACCACCGCGCCATGACAGAAACTCCTCTTGGCATTCTTTCTTATGAGGCAAAGCTTGGTGTCAGGAAGAACATAGAGTATTAGTAGGAGCATGGAGCATCATTAAAAGTCCTGATATTTTTTAAGCTGTGGCAAAATATGAGGAAAAGGCAAGAATTCCAGCTAGCATCAGTTTGCGTGGCAATGGCTGCTGTTGTTCCTTATGGGAGGGAGGGCAGTACATTTACCTACAAAGATAACACTGTTGTCAGGGTGATCTTTGGAAGAGGGAATAAATTACATCTGTGTGTACATATGTGAGAGTGTTATCAGGCCCTTTCCAGCATATTGACAGCAATACCATAGAAATGAATAACCACTTCCACAGGACTCTTAGGTAAGCAAAGTTTTTTATTAGAAGAGATAGCTCATGTTCAAGGGAGAAGTGGGGGAGGGAGAGTGTCAGCTCCCTGAGTAGAAGGGGCAAGATGCTTTTATAACAAAAGGCAGACTTTGTCTCATGCTCACCAGTAATTTCCAGAAATTGTCATACTTCTTTGATCTGCAGCAGGTGGTTCTATGGTGGCTGTCAGAAATAGCATTTCTGTGACGGGAAAGAAATGCATGAGAATCTTCTGCAGGAAAGCACCAGAACGGATAAGTTTATTTTTATTTATTTATTTATTTATTTTGGTCTGTTTGCCATTTCTTGGGCTGCTCCCACGGCATATGGAGGTTCCCAGGCCAGGGGTCGAATAGGAGCTGCAGTCGCCTATCTACGCCAGAGCCACAGCAACACAGGATCCAAGCCGCGTCTGCAACCTACACCACAGCTCACGGCAATACTGGATCCTTAACTCACTGAGCAAGGCCAGGCATTGAACCTGCAACCTCATGGTTCCTAGTCGGATCTGTTAACCACTGCGCTACGACGGGAACTCCAGAACGGATAAGTTTAAAATGTATAGTTGAGCTTCTTGTCTTGTGGCAACTAGGTATATAATTAGTGTAACAGAGATAAAGGTCATCTTTTATTCCCACAAGCCTGGTTTTTGTCTCTGGGATTCAGACCCCCAGGGCCTTTGTTCTTTAGTTTCCAAGGCCTGTTTTGCCCAAGGCCAATTCCTCCTGTCCTTTTTCAAAATGACTGTACTCTTCCTGTCTGTTGGATATATTTGTATCTGTCATGGAGGTGGTGTGTGAAGTGGATGGTGACTGTTGTGTCCCTCTCCTACAGGTGTCTCTGTATCTATAAGAAACCCAAGGGTTAGGTAGAGGGAGAGATGCTGTCTGTTGGGAACAAGGGAGAGGGACTTAGCTGTCCTTGACTGACCTCTCTGTTTTGCTGGTCCTGCACACTCTGGGTTAGCCCATGGGGACATAGTGCCCTCCTGTGGTGGATATGGTTCTTCCTAACTAGGATAGCCCCTGAGGATGCAGTGCCCCCCACTGTGGTTGGTATGGTTTTTCCTAACTTCCCCCAGCTCCCAGATCCCTTCCTAAGTCAGTCCTGATTTTAGCTTCTAGTTAACAATGCCCCAGCTAACTCAACCCTTCCTATGGTTCTTATGCCTATTCTTTTTTGCTTTCTCCCTCACTTCAAGCTCATTCAGAAATCACGTTCATCTTCTGTTTCCTTATAGCCCTCTCTGGCTCCTTGCCGGGGATTCAGAGCTATTGAAAATAATCAAGATTTTTCCTTTTCCAGATCCCAGTGTTCTCTCTATGCAGCATTCTCCAGCTCTGTTCCAGCGCTTGATACAATTTGGTTCAAACTAAAGATAATTCTAGTCCCAGATGGTTGGTAAGGATCCTGGGAAAGGAAATGGAAATAGTTGTTGGAAGGATGGCTGAAAGCAGAGGAGACTAAAGGGGAATCTAAAGGCTCCTGGGGAGTTCCCTTGTGGTACAGAGGATTAAAGGTCCGGTTTAATCCGGATCACTGCAGTGGCTTGGTTTAGATCCCTGGCCTGGAAACTTCTACATGCTGCAGGCATGGCCAAAAGTTTTTTCAAGGAGTTCCCATTGTGGCTCAGTGGAAATGAACCTGACTAGTATCCATAAGGTTGTGGGTTCGATCCCTGGCCCCAGTCAGTGGGTTAAGTATCTAGCATTGCCGTGAGCTGTGGTGTAGGTCATAGACTCGGCTTGGATCCCACATTGCTTTGGTGGTGGCGGCAGCTGTAACTACAATTTGACCCCTAGCCTGGGAGCTTCCATATGCCACACCTGTGGCCCTAAAAAAAAAAAAAAAAAAAAAAAAGAATAAATAAAAAACAGTAAACCAACTATAATGGAAAAAATAAAAATCATTAAAAAAATTTTTTTAAAGGCTCCTGGGATGAGAGGAGTCAAAAAGTACATGATCCACCCATGCTTGAAATCTCCAGCCTCTCCTCATTGACCTCAAATGCTGATAGCATCAATGACCCTGAAACATATGAAGAATCCCAGAGTCTAATGTGCTTCTTCTCAGCCTTCTTCCTATAGTACAAATCCTCTGTATCAAAAATAGCTCCCTAACTTCCATATAATCTTGTCTCTTCCAATTCCCCTTCCAAAGTCCTGGCAAGGTCACTTGAGTTGAAAGCAACAGAGAATCAATGATAGATGGGATGTCTTCTGTTTAAAGGAAGGAGGACAGACAGATTGACCTTCTAAAGCCACAGCTAAAAAATTGATTTTTGCCCTCATTTCAGCAAAATCACTGTGTTCTTTTTCTTAATTTTTTTTTATTTTAATATTTAGGGATGCATTCATGGCATATGGAAGTTCCTGAGCTAGGCGTCACATTGGAGCTACATCTGCTGGCCTACACCACAGTCACAGCAATGCGGGATCCGAGCTGTGTTTGTGACCTACATGGCACCTTGCGGCAAGACCAGATTCTTAACACAGTGAGAGAGACCAGAGATCAAACCTGCACCGTCATGGATACTAGCCAGGTTCTTAACCTGCTGAGCCACAATGGGAACTACTCACTGTATTCTTATAGTCTATATTTTTACATAATTTATCTTCTTTGGACAGCAATAAATGTCAAGTTAGCCAGTTTTTCTTGAAGCATTGTAGTTATTATTATTATTATTATTGTCTTTTTCTAGGGCCACACCCACGGCATGTGGAGGTTCCCAGGCCAGGGGTCTAATTGGAGCTGTAGCTGCCAGCCTATACCACAGTCACAGCAATGCCAGATCCAAGCCATGTCTTCGACCTACACCACAGCTCACGGCAATGCCGGATCCTTAACCCACTGAGCGAGGCCAGGGATTGAACCCATAACCTCATGGTTCCTAGTCAGATTCATCAACCACTGAGCCACGACAGGAACTCCTATAGTTATTTTAAAAATTAATTTAATTTGAAAATATTTTACTCTGTTAAGTCTATAGCAACTGGTATTGTCAATACAGTTTGTAAAGCATTACTTAGATTTGGAAATTAATCATTAGTTTTACAGAGCATGTTCTAACACTGTCATGGGGTTGCATATGTTAAATCAACATTAGGGAGTTCCCGTCGTGGCGCAGTGGTTAACGAATCCGACTAGGAACCATGAGGTTGCGGGTTCGGTCCCTGCCCTTGCTCAGTGGGTTAACGATCCGGCGTTGCCGTGAGCTGTGGTGTAGGTTGCAGACTCGGCTCGGATCCCGCGTTGCTGTGGCTCTGGCGTAGGCCGGTGGCTACAGCTCCGATTCGACCCCTAGCCTGGGAACCTCCATATGCCACGGGAGCGGCCCAAGAAATAGCAACAACAAAAAAGACAAAAGACAAAAAAAAATTAACATTAGCACATTAACTGTTAAGGATTATTTTAATTTTATTATATAAAGTACTTTAACTTATATTGTGATTTTTACCACTTCTTAAAGCAATATCTAGATATATAGAGAATTATAAAGAATTAGTGTCAAGTTCACACATGTTGTCCAAACCTTCACATATACAAATTTAAGAGTAAAGAGATTGCAAATTGGATGTTGCAGAATGTGCCTCAGCTGCTATGTACAACTATTAGGAATACCATAGTAATTTTTGTGTACCTTCAGAACTGTGCATTGGAACCTTAAGGGAAGAAAGAAAATAGGTGCCTGGAACCATGATATGTGATAACATAAAAACGCATTGCAGTCATGCTCTCTGAGAGAAAGAATTTGACAAGTTCATCTTTTCTTTTACCTGTATGCTTCTTCTGCCTAGTCCTCCCCATACTAGGAAGCCGTGTCTATCTCCTCTCCTGGGAGAGGCACAATCTACAAGCAGTCTTGTCACTCAGACATAGTCTCCTTTAAGGATTGGGGCAAGAGATGTGGAAAAGTGTGTCCCTTGGATTAGAGCCATGTCAGTCCCTAAAGCAGAAGTTTAGGATTATAGGTTGCAGTAGATCCCAAGTGACAGAGGCACTTCTGTATTCTTTAATAAATGTATTATTTATATGTCTACATGAGTTACATGTGGGACTTTCTTTAGTGTGAGGCCCAGAGAAGGGGCTCCTCTTTCGTGGGGCTAAAGGTAGTTCTGACTGTGTTTTAAGCACTTAGGCAAAATCAGATATATAGTCGTAGCGGATTCCTAGTCAGAGCCGTATCTGATCAAACATTTTTTGAGTGAATTGGATGAGTTCCTTAAAGAGATACATTGCTGGCTCTCTGGATACTCTACAGTTCGTGAACTTTTTTAAAAAAGAGGAGTTTATTTAGTGTACAGATAAGAAGGAGAAAGTTTTCAGGCAGGAAAAGTTTAGAATTGTCAGCCAAGAGTCTAGCTTAGAAATGTTTTCCAAACAAAATACGGATGAACTCTCAAGTTGACTTTGTATGGACATAAGGAGAGTAGTTTCTACTTGAGCCGTGAAGGCTGGGCCCAGAGTTCAGACTGAAAAAAACCCTGCTTCTTCAGACATCAAAGGATAAATAGCTCTGGCCTAAAATGGGGACTGGCAATACAGGAACTTTGAAATGAACTGGAGCAGCTTCAAAGCCTGAGTTGTGGGTGAGAGTGTGCCAAGCCAAACTGGGTGGCTTGAGATAGTATCTATAAATTTTCCCCAATGCTCTCTAGTATTGTGAAAAGTCATTGTAACCATGGTAAAAAAAAAGTTCACTATATAACTATCTATCAGAGGAACTGGGAGAGGCCTCCCTCATACCAGGGATGTATAGAGATAGATTAAGATCTCAGGTCACATTTTTTTGGAGAAAAAGACTTTTCCCTTCCAATTTACATCACAGTAGCTTCACCAACTGACAGAAAAGCTGGCTAAGAAGTTGACCTGTGCTGTGGCAATACTCCCTGCCTGCTCCTGCTTTCCCTCTCCATCTAGAGGTTTAAGGGGAGAAGTTCTAGAGAAGAGACTTGGCAGATTTCATGGGATGAAGAGGATGGATCTTTTTCATAGACTTACTCTTTTCCAGAAATTTTAGGCATCTGCTGAAAACTGTCGGACTGTATTTAACTCTACCTCCTACCAAGAAAATAAAGTCTGTACTGTGGAAGATCTTAACCATCTTGGACCTTGTAGCAAACTTAGGTTGTAAGCTGCCCTTCTGGGGCACACTGACATGGATCTACATAGCTCAAGAAACCAGTGCTTCATTTCAGCTGCAAGGTTGGGCCTGTGGCTCCTTGCTTAAGGGGAGAAAGAAATCTGGCTGTAGTCTTGGTAAGCTGTCAGAAAATGATTACTAAGATATAAAGAGATAGTTCATGATAGAGGATTATGATGAATGAATTAAACACTGGGGAAACTATTTAACCTCACTAGTAAAGAAATACATGTTAAAACATTAGGACACAATTTCTCCTAATAAAATAGCAAGGCTGCAGCGAAACTTAACATTCTGTAATAGATGGCATTACAAATAGGTGTCAACTATTTGGAGGACAGTTTGTGATATATCAAGAGCCTAAAGGATTATTTGTGTCCTTTGATCCATTGATCTCAATTTTGTTACTCTATAAACATTTATTAAGGGTCCCTTCCATATGACAGATAGCATTCTAGGTGGAGACATCAGAGATTGGTGTCGCATATTGTACCCTTCAGAAACTGACAGTTCTGGGGAAAAACATACTAATAATCAGATAATAACAATACAGAGTTGAATGGGGAAAAACAGGAGCCTAACTGCAGGTCTGGGGAGTGTGTGGCAGGGAACAGGGAAGGTTTCCTGCAGGAGATGACACCATACTGAATCTGAGAGGATACATAATTACCCTAGAATACCAAGTGGGGACCAGGGTTCCAGGCAGAGCCAGAATAAGACCCAGAGGTGGCTGTCCATGGTTCAGCATGGCTAGAAGCTAGGCCTAAAAGGGATGTCGGGAGGTGATTCCACCGTTCTCAAGGCTTACATTAGAAAAAGTTTTCAGGAGGAGTTCCTGTCATGGCTTAGCAGTTAACGAACCCGACTAGTATCGATGAGGACTTGGGTTCAATACCTGGCCTTGCTCAGTGGGTTAAGGATCCAGCATTTGTGTCTGTAAGCTATGGCTGCTGTGAGCTGTGGTGTAGGTCACAGACTCGGCTCAGATCCGATTTGACCCCTAGCCTGGGAACTTCCATATGCCGTGGGTGCGGCCCTAAAAAAGACCAAAAAAGAAAAAGAAAGGGAAAAGTTTTCACACATTTACTGTCTTTCTCTTGACTCTAGTTTTAATTTTCTGTCTAGAGGTACATATTCATCCTTTCAGTTCCCTGGGATAGACATAGGCCAATCATGCCATCTTGGCCACAAACTCCCCTATAGTAGCGACTGGCAAGCATGAGCTACACTCCCTGTGTCCCTTTAGCGCAATGCAGGACTTCCATAATCTCTGAGCCCCGAATAAAAAGCAGAGGAGACTTCTCAAGTAGGAGAGACTGGAGCCACAGACCGCAGACAGGCAGGACCTACGTGATCCTTTCCTTTCCCATGGCACTTCCACCAAGCAAGGAGCCCTGGTGCCGTGGCAGAGGAGTGAATCAGACCACAGGAGGAGGTGATAGCAACAGACCCTAATTGTCTCCAGAGGGGAAGGGATTGTCTGCTGCTCACTGGCATTGCCAAGAGTGAGGTGGGAGGACCCCTTAGAAGAGCCAGAGGTCAGCAGACATGACTGAAATCTTGGGAATTATAACCTGAAGGAAAAATTAAAAGAGAAGGCTAGGGAAGGCAAAGTTTTGCAACTAAGAAGAGTTAACATGTACTTCGGTTTTATATTCCATCTCCTCTAAAACCAGAACAGGCTGAATGGGGTCACAGTTACAGTACATTGGTCCCAAAGGCATTCAGAATGGGAGAAAGTGCTGTCTAGCAGTGAACCTGTAGGCACCTGAGCAGGGATCTGGGAGACTCCAGAGAGCTCTGCAAAAGGAGCAGTCCTGTCATCATCCTGACATGTTGCAAACAGCTAGATGGATGAGATGCCTGGTTTAGGGACTGAGGCACTCTCCACTAAGGGGTGCTCCATTGCATTTGGCAAAGATTGACTTAGCAAGTGCCATGGAGCATGCATCGTAAGTCAATGTATATCTTTTACCTCGGTTTTCCAGATGAGGGGATAATGATTCTTGTCTGCGGGCCTGTGGCAGATCAGACCGGGGTCTGAGTCACAGGAGAAGCCCTGAATCTAGAAGGAAGGAGGCCGATCAGGGCTGAGTGGTCAGGCTGAAAGAACCAACTAATACAAAAGCAAAGACTTAGAGTTCCCATTGTGGCTCAGTAGGTTAAGAACCCAACATAGTGTCTGTGAGGATGTGGGTTCAATCCCTAACTTTGCTCAGTGGATTAAGGATCCGACATTGCCACAAGCTATGGTGTAGGTCACAGACACGACTTGGATCTGGCATGGCTCTGGCTGTGGTGTAGGCCGGCAGCTGCAGCTCTGTTTTGACCCCTAGCCTGGGAACTTCCACATGCCACAAGTGCAGCCCTAAAAAGAAAAAAAACCCATTGTTGGTGGGAATGTAAATTGGTACAACCACTATGGAGGTACCTCAGGAAACTAAATATGGAGCTACCATATGATCCAGCATTCCCACTCCTGGGCATATATCCAGACAAAACTTTCACTGAAAAAGATACATGCATCCCTTTGTTCATAGCAGCTCTATTCACAATAGCCAAGACATGGAAACAACCTAATTGTCCATTGACAGATGAATGGATTAAAAAGATGTGGTATGATATGGTACAGAAGTTCCTGTTGCAATGCAGCGGAAATGAATCCGACTGGTAACCATGAAGTTGTGTGTTTGATCACTGGCCTCACTCAGTGGGTTAAGGATCTGGCGTTGCTGTGAGCTGTGGTGTAGGTCTCACATGCAGCTTGGATCCTGCATTGCTGTAGCTATGGTTTAGGCCAGCAGCTGTAGCTCCAATTTGACCCCTAGCCTGGGAACCTCCATATGCTGTGGGTGCGGCCCTAAAAAGCAAAAAAAAAAAAAAAAAAAAAAAAGAAGAAGAAGAAGATGGGATATATACATACAGTGGAATATTACTCAGCCATAAAAGAGAAACTAATGCCATTTGCAGCAACATGGATGAATCTAGAGACTCTCATACTAAGTGATGTAAGCCAGAAAGAAAAAGACAAATACCATATGATATCACTGACTTGTGGAATCTAAATTTGAAACAGGTAATCCTATCTAAAAATAACAAACAAACAAGAAAACAAAAAACAGAAACAGATCATGGCCAAGAAGAGCAAACTTGGGGGTTCTGAGGGTGAGGGAAGGGGAAGAAGTGGAATGGATGGGCATTTTGGGGTTTTAGGGATGCAAACTGTTATATTTGGAATGGATGGGCAATGGGATCCTACTGTACAGCACAGAGAAATGTGTGTGCTTGGGTCACTTTGTTGTACAACAGAACTTGATGAAACATTGTAAATCAACTATACTTTAATTAAAAAAAAACATAAAAAATTTGCCAGGGAGTTCCTGCTGTCACAGTGGGTTAAATATCTGACATGTAGGTCATAGCTGCAGCTTGGATTTGATCCCTGGCCTGGGAACTTCCATATGCTGCCAGTGTGGCCAAAAAAAATTTCTTTTCTGCAAATTCCATGTATAGTGAGGGAAATTGTACTTCTTTCCAGGTCTTTGCAAGCTCTTTTATAGACTGGAAGTGGACAGTGAGCTAAGGTTGCTGAACAAGATTTCATCTCTTTCCTTTTCACCTAGGTCTGCTCAGGTGGACTTGTGGTGGGTCATTGATCTCTATTTCTTGGGGACCTTTGCTAAAACTGAGACAGAAAGAATCAACTTTTAACATACATCTTTATTCATGGAATTTGAACCAACAGAAATAAATGGTCACAAAATTACTTTTTTTTGCATGAAGGAAATTTTTTTATATATTTATTTTTAATTTATTTTTATTTTTTAAATTTTTTATTATAGTTGATATACAATGTTCTGTCAAAAGAGTTATTTCTTGGAGTTCCCGTCGTGGTGCAGTGGTTAACGAATCCAACTGGAAACCATGAGGTTGTGGGTTCGATCTCTGGCCTTGCTCAGTTGGTTAAGGATCCGGTGTTGCTGTGGGCTGTGGTGTAGGTTGCAGACGTGGCTTGGATCCCGAGTTGCTGTGGCTCTGGTGTGTCTGACCGGCGGCTACAGCTCCGATTAGACCCTTAGCCTGGGAACCTCCATATGCTGTGGGAGTGGCCCTAGAAAAGGCAAAAAGACAAAAAAAAAAAAAAAGATTATTTCTTTAACTCCTTGAAAAATATGAGGAGCTGACCTAGCAAGCAGTTAGGAACACTTCCATAATGATGAGAATATAGAGCCTGCTTGGTTTAGCCTCTCTTTTGAAAGGAACTGATTGCTTAAATATGGCCAAATCTTTGATCTTGGGCTTCATTTTTCTGACTGTCCTTGGGTTTTTAATTCTGTGAAAGCATTTTTCCAGATAGAATTTTTCAGCTTAAATCTTGAGATAACAACTGTTTGTGAAAATATGAAATATGTACAATAGATGGGGAGTGAGCTGACTGATGTTGACGTACACAGATAAATAACCAAGATGTTAATTGTTACGTGTTTATTTTAACATGATGAATAAACAGTGCTTTGAATCTATGACTTCGTATGTATTATTGCTTAGAACAAAACTGTGTGAAAAACTGAGGTAATAAAAAGGAAATATTGGAGTTCCCTTGCAGCTAGAGGGTTAAGGATCTGGTGTTGTCACTGCTGTGGCTCAGGTCCCTTCTATAGCACAGGTTCGATCCCTGGCCTCGGAACTTCCACATGCTATGGGTGCAGCCAAAAAGAAAAAAAAAAGAAATATTAATGAATAATATAGATGGATTGGCGCTATGGTACAGAATGTCTGATGTCTGAGAAACCCTGAGATAAAAAAATCAGTCTTATGTGGGTCTACATCCTAATTGTCTGGTTTCTCAATTTGAACTTTTCTACTTGTTTCTAAACAACGGTTGTTACTGCTGATAATTTTTAGTAGTTAAGGCTTTCCCTTTGATGCCATTCAGAGGAATTTTTGGCCTCTTAATTATTAAGGTATGTTCCTTCTCCAAAGCCAGGATATTGCCCTGCATGGAGCATCACCCCCTACTCCATCTCAGTCTCCTACTTGCCTCACATGAGAGGAACAAGCTTGTCTGTCTGTTAAAGTCCATGGGCTTATAAAAAAAGGCAGATCAGAGTTTGACTCACAGCTCTGCTATTCACAACCACATGACCTTAGTCAAGGAGCTTGCCTTCCCTTTTCTGCCAGGGAAATGGTAAAATTCTTTATGGATACACAGCCATCCTAAGTCCAATGGTGGATCATGCTGGATCTTGAGCACAGAAGAAAATACTAGAAATACCAGGAAGTATAGCAAATGTTATCTACTGGGAGTTCCTGCTGTGGCTCAGCAGGTTAAGAACTTGACTAGTATCCATGAGAATGCGGGTTGGATCCCTGGCCTCGCTCAGTAGGTTAAGGATCTTGGTGTTGCTTCGAGCTGTGGTGTAGATCACAGACTCGGCTTGGATCCAGCATTGCTGTGGCTGTAGTGTAGGCCTGCAGCTGCAGCTCTGATTTGATCCCTAGCCCAGGAATTTCCATATGCTGCAGGAACAGCTTAAATAAATAAATAAATAAAAAGAGTGGGAGTTCCCATTGTGGCTCAACGAAAATGAACCCAACTAGTATCCATGAGGATGCAGGTTTGATCCCTGGCCTCACTGAGTAGGTTAAGGATCCGGCGTTGCCAGTGAGCTGTGGTGTAGGCCAGCAACTGTAGCTCTGATTCGACCCCTAACCTGTTAACTTCCTATGTTGCACCTGAGGCCCTAAAAAGCAAACAAGCAAAAAAAAAAAAAAAGAGAGAGAATTTACCTACTGGATATTATTGTAAGCCTTAATCCCAACTGCCTTGTATGAAATAGGTGCATCAAAGAGGTGGTTGGTGACTTTCTTGTTATTTTCAACACTTTTTTGCATTTATTTTCAGTACCCCTTAAGGCATAAATTTTGTGAATGATGCTGAGATATTTTAGATTGCATCCATCAAAGTTTCCTCTTAGGTTTAATGAGTTTTCAGCCTTTTGTTTTCCTATTAGACCAGAGGCTGGTGAACCTCATTGGAGACGGTCAAAAATGGAACCTACTTCACTAATGTTTGTTGACTGGCAGGTATCTCCTACCACATTAGTCACTTAGATAATCTTCACACCTAGACAGTCTCAGAGGCATAAGATCACCCTGTAGTCTTCTGTGCTAATCTTTTCTCTTGCCCAGGTAAGCAATAGCTCTGAGGAATAAGGATTTGCATGCTGCCTACAATATAATAGTTAAATGCTTTTCTTGACAATATCAAAGCAAAAACAACAATAAATATACATGCTGCATTTAGTCAGTTTTCTCCAGAGAAACAGAATCCATAGGATGTTATTAAATATGTATAAAGAGCTTTGTTATAAAGAATTGGTTCATGCAATTATGGAGGCTGAGAGTGCAGCAAGTTATGGATCTGGAATTGTCACATCAGCAGTTGGGATGCTGCTGTGACACAGGTTTGATCACTGGCCCCAGGAACTTCCATATGCCATGGGTGTGGCCACAAAACAAAAACAAAAACAAAACATCTATGGAGGCTGGCAAGTTCTAAGATCTCTAGGGTGAGTCTGAAAGCGAGTGACTGAACAGAGTGTCCCCCACACCCCATTTTAAAATGCTTCTGGTAGCTTCGCCTTCTTGGTATATTTTTCCATAGAGCTCATCACCCTAACCATCTACATAACTTATACACACACACACCACTGTTTATTTTCTCTCCTGATTCTCTGTCTGCTGTATTCTCTGATAACTCTCACATACCCCTAAGAATGTCTCACAGATAGGTACTCAAGAAACGTTTGCTGAATAAGTCTCCTCAAGTCCATTGCCACTACACTATTCTTGACTGCTTTAGGCTCCATGCCAGCCTTACCAGCTGCTTGTGCTCCACATTGTCACCCCTGGGCCCTAACGGGGGGCTGGTGTCAACACCCCTTTTTCCTAGTAGGACAGGTACTTGTAATACAATCCATTTAATCTGTGGGGTATCTCCGTCCTTCCTTGTGATGTTTCCACTGCGGAACCTGCATCCATCGCAGACACCAGCCCACTGCATCTTTCACTGCCTCCCCAGTGGCTCAGGGCCCTTGACAGCAAAGCAGAACCATGTGTAGATGCGCCTTCCCGGCAGCAGAGGGCAGGAGCTGCTGAGAAATTCTGGGCTGGGCTCGCGCCCTGCTCCTGCCGGGCCAGTTTTCGTTCGCCTCTTCCTCTGCACTCGCTCTCTTCCTGGGTGGGATGGAAAGAAACAGGGGGCCCGAAGAGTCAGCGAGTTCTTGCGTGCGCGCGTGTGTGATGAGTGGGGATGACGGGCATCTATTCGAAAAAGCCATGCTCCCACCTTGGGATGATGCTCTGCAGTCTCCCGGACCGGTCTGCAAACAAGTAGCACTACTAACATTTCGATGGTGCAGACCCTGAGGGCACACAGCGTTTTCATTTAGGTCTTCCCCCCAACCCCCGAAGATCCGCCACTGCGAGGGAGCTTCCCGGCTCCTGAGAGGGGTCTGGAGGCTCTACCTGGAGGGCCTACGCTTCCTCTACAGAAACCAACACCAGATTTGCAGGCACAGCCCGGGAACCGGGCGCTGCCAGGGGAGGAGGGGGCGAGGAGCTGGGGCGACCCCACCTCTCCCTCTCTGCATGATCGCTCTCCCAGGTTGGTGGGGTGGGCCCACGCCCTCCTTGGCCGGCAGGGGGCGCTACGCCACCTGGACCACGCGGCCCGAGAGGAACCAGAGCTTTTACCTCCTGGTTCTTAGAGATGGCTTTGAGCTTTCCAAAGCCTCTTTCAATCACCGAGGAAAACCGCGAAGAGGCTTCAGATACTGAGCGCCTACTGTGTACCACGACGGCGGCTGCTGTGCGGAAGGAGGGGATATCTTCGGCCTTCTTCTTCCCGGCAGTGGGGTGAGAGGTGGGGGTTTTGAGGTCAGCTCTATGCTGCATCGCCATGGTAGTTAACGCTTTATTTCATAACTTTATCCTTTGAGCTTTCTACTGCCAGAGAAACTCTTCCCCACTCGATTGAGAAAGGGCTACAGCGAGGTAGACTGTTTCCTTTATCATATGTTCCGATGCATTGTACACATGTAAAAGGCAGATGTAAAATCAAACATTGCTGAAGAGAACAAACCTAGTGAGAAGGGTGTCTTCCTCTGCTCCTTGTCTAATAGGCCTACATGTTAATTTCCGGACGCAGTAATTACTTAGTTTTGGGAGTTCCCAGTCGTGGCACAGTGGTTAACGAATCCGACTAGGAACCATGAGGTTGCGGGTTCGGTCCCTGCCCTTGCTCAGTGGGTTAAGGATCCGGCGTAGCCAGGAGCTGTGGTGTAGGTCGCAGACGCAGCTCGGATCCCGCGTTGCTGTGGCTCTGGCGTAGGCCGGTGGCTACAGCTCTGATTCAACCCCTAGCCTGGGAACCTCCATATGGCCGCAGGAGCGGCCCTAGAAAAGGCAAAAAAAAAGAAAAAAAAAGACAAAAAAAAAATTACGTAGTTGTTACTTTTACAGTACTTTTACAGTCTTTATATATCTGCATATGTTACCCACATTTATAAGGTTCGTGACACGTGTATAGATGCAAGTGTCCATCTCTTTTTTTCCCCTCATACAGCAACATTTTCTATGCAATATATATGGAAGACAAACTAAGATACCAGGATAGTTAAGTAACTGATTTGTATATTCACACTGAACATATTACAGAACAAATTGAAAGATCCCATTTGCTAAAAACAATGTCTTTACTTAAACTGACTCTCACAATAGTCCATAAGGCAGGTATCATTATCCCCATTTTCGAGGTTATACTGAGGCCCAGAGAGTCAGGTAGGAGCAGCTGGAAGCAGAGCCATGAGTGACTCCCTTAAAGCTTGAGGTTCTCCTTTATTGCAGGCTGCTTTCTGGGGCCAGCAGGTGGAGGATGATCCAAAGAAGGCTTCAGGTGGATTTCATCCATTCAGGTTGCCTCTGAGTCTCTTGTCTCAATGGGCACATGGGCACAAAGCAGGCTGAAGTAGTGGCTTTGTCAGAGTTTTATTTCCTTGGTAATACTGCTGTTTCCTTATGAAAATGGATTTCTAGAATGTGAGTCTTCATTCTAATGGTTTCCTCACCTTTGACACCCGCAGGGACCCTTGTCATTCTCCCTTCATGCGGAAGCTATGCTTATAAACAGGAGTAAAAAGTTACTTTCTCCATTTTAATTGACCATCTATAGACATCTAGGATATATGTATGCATATATTATATGTATGATTGTTCTGAGATCCTTTTGAGCACCTGAGCTAAATGGTTTTACCACAGCATAGAACTCCCTGTTCAGCAGTTTCTTTAGCCTCGGCTATTCATCCTTGATATAGGTAAATGTGTGTTTCTTGTGCGTGTTTGCTATGTCATATAGTATGCTACTAATACTCTAGGAAAGTAGTTATCAGAGTGTGGCCCAAGGACCCTGATGGCTGCAAGGAGATAAACTGTGCCAACAAACTGAATGAATTTTGGGAGGAGATTCTCTATTGATCAAACCTCTAGATGAGAATGCAGCCTGGCCAACAGCCTGATTGCAGCCTTGAGAGACCTTGAGTGAAGGACCCAGAAAAACTGTGCCTGGATTTCTGACCCACGAAACCTGTGAAATAAGAATTTTATGTTGTCTTTGAGCTGCTAAGTTTGTGGTAATCTCTTAGGCCAAAGTTAAAAATGGATATGACCTATGTGTTTTCATTTGTTTAAAAAATATACTTAGCAGCTCCTTGGTGTTAGGTACTATTCTAGGCGCAAGTGATAGGGCAATAAACTGAGGCCTTTTAATCCGCATAGTGGATCTCGGCCAAAACCTTGGATTATTTCTCCCCTCATTGAGTGGAAAAATGCCACAATGTCAGCTGTGGTCAGTTGTGGGCCCTCAGGTGATGGCTGGGTCAAGGTAACACAGGCTTATCCTAAGACAGAGATGCAGGATTGCAAATGTCCATAGCTTGAGTTGTCTTGAGCTGCCAAGGCAAATAAATGGTACCTCCACTTCCTCTCACCTCGGAATAGTCCCAATATTGAGACTTGATCAGTTTCCATCATAGGATTCTGTAGTCAGGATCAGTTCAAGTGAGCCCCCAAAGCCAGGCTGGTGACAGGTTATGAAAGAATCACCTGAAGAACGATTTGGAAGTGCTCATTCCTGAGCTCCCAAACTCGGCAGTTTTCTAAATGCAACCAAGGCACAGGCGAGATTCACTTTGTGCCCAAGTGGAACACAAAACAGTTAGGTATCTGTGATCACCACAGAGGCTTAGTTTCTTCTCAGGCCTCTTAATAAAGACCATGGAGAATGCCCACTGAATTCAGCCTCATCTGACCTCTCAGTAAGACCATCCCACTTCTGAGATTCTGCAGAAGTCACTGAGGAGCGACCAGATAGGACACTTTCATTTGATAGATCAGCCATAAGCAATATGCACCTCCCACTGCCTACAAAAATACCTTGATACCAGAAAAACCATGTTGGATTTCTGGCCTCACAAATGTCAAAGGAGAGCAGCAGGTTTGGGGTGCACCCGGGTTTCAGTATGGGACCAACTGGCCTCGACCATACTCCCCGAGCTCTGCTCAGTATTCCACAGCAGCAAGACTCAAAGTTTGTGCTCTCACTATCACTTTAAACTCTAACGTTATGGAGAGCAACAAAGAGCTTTTGTTGATGTTGATTGTATCTATTTATATGTACCTTTTAGAAATTGGAACCAAGAAATTGTAGAATCCTTAATAATTAATTCACAAATCATTTAATAATACAACTATGGAATCTTTAAGTGTTGATATAGATCATAGTTTTAGGAAACCTTACCTTCTACAACAAAAAACCTGAGGGGGAAGAATGCCATTGTTCCACATTTTCCTTAATGGCTGACTCTATATAGAGAGCTGGATTCTCGTATCTGCCTTGGCATTCATCCACTTCTACTATGCTGTTTTGCTTCAAGAGGATCTGGCCTCCCATGGATATGTGGTTTGAAAGGTAAGGCCCTAATAGACACTGAAAAAAGGTCTGTGGGACCACCAGGGTCTTTAAACCACACTTGACCGAGTCAGTGCCTGAATCCCATTCCTCGGGTTAGAGTGGTTGATGGTGAGATCCACCCTTAACACAATCAGACACACTTGATGGGAATGTTGGTGAATGAAGACAGGGCCATCTTCTGCTGGAATTATTCTGTTGCTTTTTTTTAAGCGACCCCACCCCCGTCACACACACACACACACACACACACACACACACACACACACACACACTCCCAGACTAGGGGTCAGATCTGAGCTGCAGCTGCTGGCCTCCGGCTGCTCAACGTCAGCCACAGGCACAGCCATGTAGGATCGAA
This sequence comes from Phacochoerus africanus, assembly GCF_016906955.1. NCBI lineage: Eukaryota > Metazoa > Chordata > Mammalia > Artiodactyla > Suidae > Phacochoerus > Phacochoerus africanus. The sequence continues at coordinate 79,375,281 of NC_062552.1, forward strand.
GCCGAGTCTTCGACCTACACCACAGCTCATGGCAACAGCTGATCCTTAACCCACTGAGCAAGGCCAGGGACCCAACCTACATCCTCATGGATACTAAACAGGTTCCTTACTGCTGAGCCACGATGAGAACTCCTGCTGGACTTATTTTCGAGAGTATAGGGTTTGGAGTTGTTGCAGTCACTTCAAAAATACGAGAGCAATTTGCCTGAAAGGAGCACCAAGATCTAGAAGAGACGGAAATGGAGACCGAGAAAGAGACTTAGGTTCTTTTTTCATCCTCTGAGTTCTGATAAGTTGCACATGAAGCCACAACAGTCCCTTATTTCTCAGGACAGTTGAACTGTTCCTTCAGACTGTTAGGACATCAGCAAGGCCGAGTCCTTGGAGGGAAGTGGTTTCAGCATGCCGTTGTGGTAGGAAGACCTCCTGAAACAGTCAAGGCTGTGGAGGACCCTGTGGGTCACGAGCTGGCCTAATTCCATGGAAAAGTGTGGAGGATACTAAAATAGCTGAACAAAGAAGGTACTTTACTCCTCCATATGGTTTTTAATCTCTTTGGTTTGGGTTTTTTTTTCTGTTTCCTTTGTTTTGTTTTTGTTTTCCATTGTAAGGCCTCACCTGTTTGTTTGTTTTGTTTTTTTCTTTCTAACAGCCTCACCTGAGGCCTATGGAAGTTCCTCAGGCTAGGGGTCAAGTAAGAGCTGCAACAGCTGCCCTACACCACAGCGACGGTAACTTGGGATCTGAGCCACACCTGGGACCTACACTGCAGCTTGCATCAGCGAGCGACCCTTAACCCACTGAGCAAGGCCAGGGATCTTACCTGCATCCTCATGGATACTAGTGGGGTTCTTAACCTGTTGAGCCACAGCAGGACCTCCCAATCTCTTTGTTTTTGAGCTCACCACTGCTGATTAAAGGATTGGGTCAAATCGCTCTCACAGCTTGTTAAAAGGCAAATGAAGGAGTTCCTGTCATGGCTCAGTGGTTAATGAACCTGACTAGCATCCATGAGTTAGATCCCTGGCCTCGCTCAGTGGGTTAAGGATCTGGTGTTGCTGTGAGCTGTAGTGTAGATCACAGACGTGGCTCAGATCCACCCTTGCTGGGGCTGTGGTGTAGGCCTACAGCTATAGCTACGATTCAACCCCTAGTCTGGGAACCTCCATATGCCATGGGTGCAGCCCTAAAAAGACAAAAAGACAAAAAAAAAAAGAAGGCAAGTGAAGAATTCATTATTTCTCATTATTAGCTACATCCTCGGCTCCTGGCTCCACTTCAGACAAATTTCACCCCACAGGTGGGATGAATTTCTAGCAAGTGCAGAAGTGCCATGCCCTAGTATACCTGGGTCCTGGTGTCTTGAGCCAGGTTTGCAAAAACGTCCAGATGTGCACCTGGGAGAAGATAGGGGTCATGTTGTCTAACTTGCTGGGGTGGGGGTGGGTGACATGGGAATGATGTAATGTGCTCGATGTTCCAGTTATCCATTGTGATCATCCTGCTACCCCTGTTCCCTGAGGTCTCTCACATCACCAACGCTGAACCCAATACACCTTTTATTTTAAATTTTTTGGCTTTTTTTTTTTTAGTGCCACACCCATGGCATATGGAGGTTCCCAAGCTAGCTGTCAAATCGGAGCTCCCAGTGCACACCACAGCCCCAGCAAGGCAGGATCCGAGACATGTCTGTGACCTACCCCACAGCTCATGGCAATGCCAGATGCTTGACCTACTGAGCGAGGCCAGAGCTCAAACCCTTGTCCTCCCAGATCCTAGTCCGGGTCGTTAGCTACTGAGCCATGAAGGGAACTTCCCAGTACACCTTTGAAGTAGTGAGAACTTTGAAGTTGGCGTTGTTCTTATGTGACTATTGTAACTCAGACTTGAGTCCCGAATAACAGGTAACTGTGCCATATTTCCATGTGCATCTGAGGAGGCAAATTTCATAACATGAGCGAAGTTTCCATTTCCCAAAAAAGAGGCTATTTGTCATAGGTACTTTGAATTGGGGCCGGGAACGGATTTCTGTGCTTCCTTCTCTCCTCAGTGCCTGACTCTCCTTTTTTTTCCTTCCAGTTTTATTGAGGTATAATTGACATATAGCACTGTGTAAGTTCAAGGTGTTTTCAGTATAATGATTTGACTTGCATACGTGCGGAAGTGATTACCACAATCACTTTAGTGAACTTTCATCCTCCCATCTAGATACAAATGAAAGCAATAGCAAAACTGTTTTTCCTTATGCTAAGAACACTTAGCATTTACTCTCTTAACAACTTCCATCTATAACAGACAGCAGAGTTCACTATACTTACCAGGTGGTACCTTACCCCCCTGGTGCTTATTGATCTTATCACTGCAGGTTTGTACTGGTCCACTCTCTTCATCCCGTTCCCCCAGCCCTCACCCCCTGCCTCTGATAACCACAAATCTGATCTCTTTTTCTATGAGTTTGCTTTGTTTGTTTGGTTGAGCATAATTGTTTTCTTTTATTTCTTTTTTTTTTTCTCTTTTTGTCTTTCCTAGGGCTGCACCTGTGGCATATGGAGGTTCCCAGGCTAGGGGTCGAATCGGAGCTGTAGCCGCTGGCCTATGCGAGAGCCACAGCAACGTGGGATCCGAGCTGCATCTGCGACCTACACCACAGCCCAGTGCAATGCCGGATCCTTAACCCACTGAGCGAGGCCAGGGACTGAACCCACAACCTCATGGTTCCTAGTCGGATTCGTTGACCACTCAGCCATGACGGGAAGTCCTGTTTGAGTATAACTGACCATCCACAGTATATCCAGTGTTGCTGGTACACCACAGAGTGATTCAATATTTCTATACATTTCAAAATCATCACCATGGTGTCTAATTGTCCTCTGTCCCCCTTCAAGGACAGTCCATAATTGCTGACGGTATACCCCACATGGTACGTGTATCCCCGTGGCTCATTTTTGTCACTGGAGGTTTGTACGCCTTCATCTATCTCCCTCACCTATTTCTTTGATCCCCTTACCCCGCTCTCCTCGGACAACCCCCTGTTTCTTCCCTGGATCCGTGGCTCTGTTTCTGTTTCGTTCGGCTCATTCCTTTGGTTTGGTTTTCAGACTCCCCGTGGAAGTGAGATCACCACTCCTGCCCTGACTGTGGGGTCTTCTCTCCCTGATCTTAGGGTCATTTGAGACACCCCCCCCCCCCCGCTGAGAGGAACCTGCTCAGCAACGTTCCTGATGATAAAACATAACATAAAATGAAAACGCTGGACTTCACAAAGCGGGTTAGAAGCATCAACTGCTTTCACGCCTCCACGACATCTTGGAGATCTGATACTATTTTGAGCAGTTTCCAAAATCGGAAATGGAGGCTTAGGGAGGACGAGGAGATGCCAGGGAACATATCCTTGGAATCTGCTGACGTGAAAACAATTGGCTTCTCTAGAAGTGGCCACCGTGGTGCTGGCCTCCGGTTCGGGGCCGTCAGATCTTGCGGGCCTGTCACAGAGGGTGTTGGGAGCCCAGCCACAGTTTCCTCTTCACAGGGCACAGAGCCCTCCTGGCTCTGCTTTGAGTCCTCCGGCCTCCTGGAAGGGAAGAGCTGCTTCTAAGCTTTAGGGCCACCGGTTCCCTGTGCCCCCAGCCCAGTCTTCAGCACAGGGACTGGGGAAGATGAGGAGCAGGGGAAGAGCAGGAGGAGGGTGGGGAAGCCAGGAGGGGTGGGAGGGAGAGCAGGGCCTCAGGGCCCAGTGACTCCAGCCTTGCAGTAGCCTGCCTCCTTCTTCTGTTGCTCCAAGGATGTTGAACGAGGGAGCTCATTTCAAGCTGCTCTTTATTGAGCTGAAGTAAGCGGATTCTGTGGAGCCCTGGAGTTCCCCAGACCCAGGGTCCCCAGGCAATAGCTTGAGTCAACAGATCCACCCGGAGGCTCAGAGCTTCCAGTGGCTTCTCCAGAGAAGATGCTGGGTACAGTACCCCCGAGAGCAAGAAGGGCTCACCTTATGGAGGGTGGGAGGAAAGGAAACGGCTTGATATCTGGGCCTGGAAGAGGAGCTGAAAAAAGGAGGTCAGAGGTACAGGAGTTCCCTGTGGCAGAGTGTAAGGCTCTGGCATTGTCAATGCAGTGGCTCAGGCTGGGGCGGTGGCGGGGGTTGGATCCCTAGCCCGGGAACTTCCCTATGTCATGGGTGTGGCCGAAACAAAAAAAAAGAAAAAAGAAAAGAAAAGGAAAGAAAGAAAACAGAGGTACAGATTTGATGGCATGCCCCCTGTGTTCTGTTCTGACTTCAGCACTGCAAAAGACTCACTCTGTCACCCAGACAATCTCCTGAAGGCTGCACTTGACCACAGTTTGCAAGGAGCTTTCCTTCCTGTTGCTCACTGATTCCTGAGAGTAGCCCTGTGGCGGAAGCAGAATAGGGCTGTCAGGATGCACCCCCTTTTATGTGGGTCTACATTTCCCTGATCCTGGAGACTGTGCCCCTTCCTGACTATGAATGAATATGGATGAGCCACTGGTTCATCCTTGGAGGAGATCCCAATTCCATGTCTCCTTCCTTGCCTTCCACCACCAGATGTCCAGCTGCTCCCCTCTCCAGGACACAGACGTTGCCAGGAAAGGGTCTCATGTCTTCTGCAGGTAGTAGTAAAACCTGTCCACCTGCCACCTGGACCACTTATCAGATTCCACATTAACCCCAAACTCTGGATCTGCCCTGTGGATAACCACGAAAACCTGAAGATTTGATATACATATTTTTTCTTAATTATTTATCTATTTATTTTTGTCTTTTTAGGGCTGCACCTGTGGCATAGGGAAGTTCCCAGGCTAGGGGTCGAGTCAGAGCTGCAGCTGGTGGCCCACGCCACAGCCACAGCAACACTGGATGTGAGCTGTGTTAGCGACCTACACCACAGCTCAAGGCAATGTCAGATCCTTAATGCACTGAGTGAGGCCAGGGATCCAACCTGTGTCCTCATGGATTCTAGTCAGATCTGGTAACAGATGAGCCACAATGGGAACTCCAATATGCTTTTCTTTCTTTCTTTCTTTCCTTCATTCTTTCCTTCCTTCCTTCTTTCTTTCTTTCTTTCTTTCTTTCTTTCTTTCTTTCTTTCTTTCTTCTTTCTTTCTTTCTTTTTCTTTCTTTCTTTCTTTCTTCTTTCTTTCTTTCTTTCTTTCTTTCTTTCTTTCTTTCTTTCCTTCTCTTTCTTTCTCTTTCTCTCTATTCTCCCCTCCCTCTCCCTCCCTCCTCCTCTCCCTCTCTCTTTCCTCCCCTGCCTCTCTCTCTGTCTTTCCTTTGATTTTTAGGGCCAAACCCAGGGCATATGGACGTTCCCAGGCTATGAGTCAAATTGGAGCTGCAACTGCTTAGCATACACCACAGCCACACCGCATCTGAGCAGCATCTGCAACCTACACTGCAGCTCATGGCAACACCAGATCCTTAACCCACTGAGCTGGGGCAGACAGCAAACTTGTGTCCTCATGGGTACTAGCCAGGTCATTACCACTGAACCACATCGGGAACTCCACACTTATTTTTTTCTTTTGCTTTTTATCACAATGAAGGCATTTCCTTCTTTAACTCATTTTTACACCATATAGGTCCCTTCGGTCATAACATTTACAATTCCTAATCAGAACCAAATACATTTATTTCTACGCAGTGGAGGCTTCGCCTCCTGGTATTGAAATAGGCAGCTGTGAGTTGAAGCCCCAGCTTCTTGGCCTAAGACAGAGAGAAGGACATGTCTGTGTGACTTCATGACACTCGGAGCCTCTTATGCTCACATCTCTCTATTTCCCACATTTCTAGATCAGAATGTAACTACAAGACAGCAGAAGGGCACAAACAGACACACAGAGCCTTGGGGCTGATTCTGTAGAGTTTATTGCAGGTGCACAAGGAGCTTGAGCTCAGCAAGGCTTAAAGGGGGTCAGTGGCTGCAGCGATGAGGACTGATGCTGATATCCGGGGTGGGTGGTGCAATGCGACCTTGGCTGTGACCATGGGGCTTGGCAGATGAGCGTGGCCCCAAGTTCCAGCGCACAGCTTAGATGATCTCGTCCAAGTGAACTGGCACCACAGGGTACCTGGGATCATCCCTTGGTGAACTGACGTTACAGGCAATGATGAAGCGCTTCCGTGTCTGTCTCCGTGCATATCTGCAGTCTGCATAATGCGGTGCATTTCTTGTGCGGTTACAGTGGGTTACAGCCACTTGAAAGCTACTCTCATGACAATTTGTCCAGCCTGACCTAGGACAGGTTATATTTCTGGTGTAACATACACGAGCTACAAGAGCAAAGCTTGTGTGAAGAAAAGTGTTTTGTCCTTTGCATACCCCTCTGTAACGGTTAACTGCCCGCATTGCAGGATCGCATTGAGACCGGGTCATATTTATGTGCTGGATCGTAAACCACTGAGCCCAGGTTAAACCGCCGGGTGGGGCATGGAGCGAGATCACCACTCCCAGGAGCCCCAGCAGCAAGAAGAGGCCAAGCCGGGAATCCCGCTGGACCATGTTTCCTGTGAAAAGATCATCTTCTGCATCTCGGCCCAGTAATGCCGCACCCCCTCCTCTCTCCCCCTGCTGTCACTGCCATTCCCTCTCCCTTCCTGTCTGCTCCCCAAAGCCTGTCACATGTCCTGGCACTAACTTCAGCTCACGTCTCCCCCAGCGGCTGCCTCCTGGCCGCCCTCCTGTCCCAGCTCTAGGGCCCATTGTCTTACCCAGTATCTTGGCTATGGCTCCTGAGAGAACGGATCCAGCTGGGGGTCCTGGGGCTCAGGGGCAGCTGGGCTGCCCCCATCCTTGGGACTGTGATATAGAGCAGGCCCTGTGGGTGGGGCCCTCAGAACTGGGAGGGTTGTGGGTACAGGACATGAAGAAACCCGCAGATTGGCACATGATCCACTTCTGCCATGAGCCTCTTTGCTTTATCATTTGCCTATCAATGCATACCCACAGACAGCACCCCTGCTGCTTCTGCTGTTAAGAAAAAAAAAAAGTCTAATTCCAGGCATCCTGTGCAGCGTAGATCTCTGCCACTGGATCTGGATTTGGGTTTTTTGTTTGTTTTTTCGGGCTGCACCCATGGCATATGAAGGATCCCAGGAAAGGGGTCGTATTAGAGCTGTAGCTGCTGGCCTACGCTACTACCAGAGCAACGTCAGATCCAAGCCGAGTCTGAGCCTTCACCACAGCTCACATCAAAGCTCGATCCTTAACCCACTAAGTGAGGCCAGGGATTCAACCTGCGTCCTCATGGATACTGGTCAGAGTCATTTCTGCCAAGCCAGAATGGAAACTCCGTGGATCTGGATTTTCTTCAATAAAAAATATCACTGACTTCTGAATGGTCATAGATTTTATTACTCAACTTGGGGCAAGGCCCTGAAAACCTGAGGTACAAAAAGGCATGTGCACTTATTACTCAGAATAAATGGACTGCTGTATAGCACTGGGAGCTAGATCTTGTCACTTGTGATGGAGCATGATGAAGGATAGCGTGAGAAAAGGAATGTATACATGTGTGGGACGGGGCCACTTTGCTGTTGAGTAGAGGACTGACAGAACACTGTAAACCAGCTATAATGGAGAAAATAAAAATCACTAAAAAAAAAAAAAGAAAAAGAAAAAAAAAAGGAGTTCCAGTCATGGTGCAGAGGAAACGAATCCAACTAAGAACCATGAGGTTTCGGGTTCCATCCCTGGCCTTGCTCAGCGGGTTAAGGATCTGGCGTTGCCAGGAACTGTGGTGTAGGTCACAGACATGGCTTGGACCCCACGTTGCTGTGGCTCTGGCGTGTAGGCTGGCAGCTGCAGCTCTGATTCAACCCCTAGCCTGGGGACCTCCATATGCTGTGGGAGCGGGCCTAGAAAGCAAAAACAAAACAGAACAAACAAACAAAAGAACAAGTTAGAGCCAGGGAGGGTTGTTTCCCCCAGAGGAGCCCAGGTCTCCTTTTCATTTTTAGTCATCTCCCTCCTTCCCTCTTACCCAAATGTTCTTTATCTCATCAGCTCTCTGTGCTGGCAACTTGAGCCCTCAGTTCCTCCTTGCTCAAAATCCTAGTGTTATTAATTTGTGATATATTTATGAGTTTTTGTTGTTGTCAGAATTGTTTTTTCTGCTCCTTGCGCATTGAATTCACTTTCTCTTGTTTTACCCCGGCCTGGTTTTTGCTCTTACTTCCTGTGAAGTAGCATAAACTAAAAACACTCAGAGGAAAATCTGCCAGAGAAGAGCAACGGGTGTCATGCAAGGGACTCCAACCTAGGGCTAGTGTTCTTTTCTTTTCTTTTCTCTTTTTTGCTTTTTCAGGGCTGCACTCACAGTATAGGGACGTTCCCAGGCTAGGGGTTGAATCCAAGCTGTAGCTGTGGCCTATACCACAGCCACAGCAAAGCAGGATCCAAGACACATCTGCCAACTACACCCCAGCTCAAGGCCAGGGATGGAAGCTATGTCCTCAAGGTTACCAGTCAGGTTCATTACTGCTGAACCTCACCAGAAACTCCAAATATTAACACCTCAAATTGGGATGGTTCACATAAAAATTTACATTTTTTATCTTTAAAAATCAACTTATCTTGGGGAGTTCCTGTCGTGGCTCAGCGGTTAACGTACCCAACTAGCATCCATGAGGACGAGGGTTTGATCCCTGGCCTCGCTCAGAGGGATAAGGATTTGGCATTGCTGTGAGCTGTGGTGTTGGTCCCAGCGGCAGCTTGGATCCAGCATTGCTGTGGCTGTGGTATAGGCTGGCAGCTACAGCTCTGATTGGACCCCTAGCCTGGGAACCTCCATATGCTGTGGGTGTGGCCCTAAAAAGACAAAAATCAATCAATCAAGCAAGCAAGCAAGCAAGCAAGCAAAATAAAAATCAACTTATCTATAAAAATCAGGACATGTTGGTTGGTGCATTGACCCTCCACTGCCACAAGGGATCAATTAGAGCTGAGAAGCCACCACGTCTGTTGAAGGTGGCAATAGTTCAGGGGTTTTTACTCACTCTGTTCCTATCTAGTCACATCCTATCTATTCACTCAGATACTGCCCATCATGCTTGTTACAAGTGTCTTGAGAAGCGACTCACACAATCTCAGGCCCTATGTGCAACCAACGTCCACCTTTAAAATTGTGTTCAGAGCACTCCTTCTACGCTTTACCTGATGGATTCACCTATTGCTTTCCTCCGTGCATTTTCAACGGCCCTCCCTTGTCTCCAGGAGTCGTACAAGTGATCTAGTTTGATATCTAAGAACTTCTGGAGAGGACTTCTTCATATGAAGCAGGAATAAATATAAGTCTATGTTAATCAAAATACACTGTAACTTTGTCTTTTAATAGACAAAAGCCACTTCTCTCTCATGGACTCTTTCTGTTACTTCGTAGGCATTGCCTCCCTCACAGCCCAATCCAGGGGCACATTTCTGGACCTGACCCATACTTCCACTGAGAGGAACAGCCAGAATTTAGCCCTAGTGTTATTACATCATTTTTTTTTTTAATCTAGGAATATTGTAAGGAAAAACCTTCTGCATTTGTGGTAAGAACCACTGTTGAGAACACCAGCCTCAGGCTTGATCAATACCGGCCTATTTGCAAAAATGTGATATTTAACGTTTGCAATTTCTTCAGCCCCACGGTATTCTTGCAATGTCTGTTCTTATCATGCTGGCAGGAAGATGCCAGCTGCCAATACCTACAAGCACAGCTTTCCTAACACAGATGTCTGTGGGAACATCAGTGCACAGAGCTTGCAGTTACCCCTTGACAGAGTGTCCTGATAACATGGTGCAGGCTAATTTCCTTGCAGCTAAGGTTGTGAGATTCGCTATTGTAAGTTCAAAAGATATTTGGTCTCTTGGAGTCAGCAGATGGCCTCACGCCTGCCTCTTGTATGGGAGTGCCTCCATATCTCCCCCATTGAACAAAAGCAAAACGTGACCCCTTCCAGCAGCTGACAGGTGAATCCATCAGGTAAAGCATAGAAGGAGTGCTCCCAATACAGTTTTAAAGGGGGAGGTTGGTTGCAGATAGGACCTGATATTGTGTGAGTCCCTTCTCAGGACACACGTGACCCACTTTGCCAGGCCAGGGATCAAACCCACACCTCCATGGCGACCGGACCCACTGGTGCAGTCGGGTTCTTGACCCACTGTGCCACAGTGGGAACTCCAACATCTTGTTTTACTCAAAAAGTCAGAGCAAAGAGAAAAGGATCATCACAAGAATTACATCTTTCTAATCTACATGGGAAGATAATCTGAAAAAGAATGGATGAATGTGTATGTGTAACTGGGGAAAAGAATCTGAAGAAGAATGGATGTGTGTGTGTGTGTAACTGAATCACTTTGTTGTACAGCAGAAATGATCACAACATTGTAAATCAACTAAATTTCAATAACATTTTTTTAAATAATAAAAAAAGAATTACGTCTTTCATCAATTCAGTAGTAACTCTGAGGAACTGTCTTACCAATCAATCAGAGAACCCTTCCATAATGATGAGAAAACTGTACCTGCACGATTTAGTCACTCCTTTGTGTAGAATTTGATAAAATAAGGCCAAATTATTGACTTTGGCCTTTGTTTTCTTCTACTCTCTGCGGGTCTTCTATTATTCTATGAAAATATTTTTCAAGGCGGAATTTTTTAAGTTACAGTTCTAGATAGAGCTGTCTACAAAGTATGAAGTGTGCCTAACAGATGGGAGATGAGATGATTAAAGTTATAGGGCACACAGATCAATCTTTTAAAATATTCATTGGCAGGTGTTATGTGAGTAATAACACATGATTTCATGTAGGTTATTGCATAGGACCAAGCATGTCAAAGCATGGGTGGATAAAACATTACATTTCTTACTAGCACAAGTGGATTGGAGCTGTGATTGGGGGTGCCTAGCATCTAGAAAGCCCTGAGATAAAACGTTTAGAGAGAAAACAGAGAAAGAAACACTAAGATTTGTGTATGTGTGTGGAAAGTTCACAGGGGAAAGAACACTTAAATCTAGGTGGAGTTAGGAGCTCCCGCCGTGGTGCAGTGAGGTAAGCATCTGACTGCAGTGCTCAAGTTTCTGCGGAGGCACCAGAACTTCAATATGCTGTTGGTGCAGCCCTAAAAAGAAAGAAGAAAAGAAAAAGAAAAAGAAATAAAGAGCTCCTGTTGGGGCTCAGTGGGTTAAGAATCTGACTAGTATACATGAGGCTGTGGGTCTGATCCCTAGCCTTGCTCAGTGGGTTAAGGACCTGGTGGGGTGCCATGAGTTGTGGTGTATGTTGCCAACAAGGCTCGGATCTCAGATGTTGTGGCTGGCAATTTAGGCTGGCAGCTGCAGCTCCAATTCAACCCCTAGCCTGGCAACTTCCATATGCTGCGGGTGCAGCCCTTTAAAAAAAAAAAAAAAAAAAAAGATAGAAAGAAGGAAAGAAAGAAAAAAAGAAAAGAAAACCCTGAGATAAACAGTTGGGCCTGCCACTGCACTCCACTTGCCTGAATTTCTCCATTTGTGCTAATCTACTCATTTCTAAACAACAGTCATCAACACTGACTTTTTTTGTTGTTTTTATTTTTTCATCTTTTCAGGGCCGCACCCGAGGCATATGGAGGTTCCCAGGCTAGGGGTCTAAGCGGAGCTGTAGCCGCCAGCCTATGCCAGAGCCACATCAACGCAGGATCCAAGCCACATCTGTGACCTACACCACAGCTCACGACAATGCTGGATCCTTAACCCACTGAGCGAGGCCAGCGATGGAACCCGCAACCTCATGGTTCCTAGTCAGATTCATTTCTGCTGTGCCACGACAGGAACTCCTGGTCTATGTTTCTAAATGTGATACTCTATGGTAGTTTTTTAGTATTATTGCTGTTTTCTAAGGAGAAGATAAACTGTTTTAAGTCCAGTTTTTTGATGGACCTTTTTTTTCTTCTTGTCCACTGTTGTCAATCACTGATAAGAGTTTGTAAATGTTTCTGGATTCCATTTAACTCATTTACAGAAACTTTCGGCTAGACCGCTCTCTCTACCTTCGTATCTTTACTGTATCTCTTCTTCTCTCGGTGACAAAAAATGGAAACCAGCAACACCATATCTCTCCCTCCCTCCCTCCCTTTTTCTTTCTCTCCTTCTTTCCTTCCTTCCTTCTTTCTTTCTTTCTTTCTTTCTTTCTTTCTTTCTTTCTTTCTTTCTTTCTTTCTTTCTTTCTTTCTTTCTTTCTTTCTTTCTTCCTTTCTTTCTTTCTTTCCTTCATTCTTTCTTTCTTTCTTTCTTTCCACCACACCTGCACCACGAAGACATTCTGGGGCCAGGGATGGAACCAGTGCCACGCAGTGACCCAAGCCACAGGAATAACTACTCTAGATCCTTAACCTGCTGAGCCACCAGGGAACTCCCAACACCACATATATTTCTATCTTCAGGGAGGGTCACCATCTTCCTGTAAAAACTCTTCTATGTTCAATTTACTAGAATACATTTTCAGATGTGCAAACGTATTTACATTATCCTCATAGAAATTTTCGTTGGCTAAACTACATATTGTTCGGTACTTGCCACTGATCACAAACACTAATTTTAGGTAACATGCTTTTTCCTATTGGATGACTAGGTTAGTCTCACACTACAAATGTATGTTTTCCCTTAATATAAAGACAAGTTTTTTAGAGTTCCACCTGTGGCACAGCGGGTTAAGGATCTGGCACTGCCACAGCTGAGGCTGAGCTGAGGTTCCTGGCCCAGGCACTTCCACTATGCCATGGGTATGGCGGAAAAAAACAAAAAGACAAGATTTTTCATGGAGAACAAATTTCTACATCTTTCCTTGTCCTGCTGCCTGAAATATGCCCTCTTCCGAAAGTTAAGTTCAGATAAAGGACATTGATTTGAATTAGAGCTCTAGTGCTTATGAGTAATAAGACACTATATGTACTACTTGGCCGAGGGGAACACACCAGACCATTGGATTCTTTAAGCCCAGAGGCCAGTTATGCGGGGCCAAAAACCGTGAACGCTGCAAATAATGACACATACTTGTCAGAACTGTTGTGTGAATTCACCAAGAATGGCTAAGCATGGTGAAGTTCAGAAAGAGGCAGTTCCTCTTTCCTTGGCCAACTATAAAGTAGAGAGAAGCTAAAGAATATTGACATCTAGGTATTAGATCCCACTCAGTTTTTTGCCTGTTATTAGTCAGAGTTTGCCCTGTTGCCTAATTAGACAAAAGGCTTCTGAGACCTACCTGCAAGGGAGACCTATCAAGATAAAAATCTATGATGGGAGTTCCCATTGTGGCACAGCAGAACTGAATCCGACTAGGATCAGTGAGGATGCGGGTTTGATCCCTGGCCTCGCTCAGTGGGTCGGGGATCCAGCGTTGCCGTGAGCTGTGGTGTAGGTCACAGAGGCGGCTCAGATCTGGCATTGCTGTGGATGCAGTACAGGCCAGCAGCTGTAGCTCTGATTAGACCCCTCGCCTGGGAACTTTTCCATATGCTGCGTGTGTAGTTCTGGAAAGCAAAAAAAAAGAAAAAAAGATCAGATCCACGAAATCTGCTTACTTTACAGCTTGTTGGTTGACTGTATGTGTCCCTCCCACCACCTTCATTAGCAGGCTCCCTAACCCAGCTGATTTTGGAGTTCTGGGAAGACATACTGACTCCTTCCCTTGCCTTCCTGAAATGCAGACCCAAGTCTTAGACAGCTTCTCCTGTAATAAGACCTCTCACAATTTAAATTGTAGAGACAGAAACAATGTAATCTTTACACAAAAGTGATTTTTTTGGCCTAAATCCACCAACGATCGCTTTTCAGAAAAAGGATAGATTTGATTGGATTAACGATTCTCACATGGAAACTCAATTTGCAAACAAAATAGTCCTCCTTGTCTGAACACACATAAACCAATGTGTACACACAGAAAATCCCACATGGGTCCATTCACACAAGGAATGCTTAATGAGAGAGTGAAAGACAGGCAGGGACTAAACTGAAAGAGATCTTTAGTCTATAACCTTTATTTTATTTTATTTTATTTTATTTTATTTTATAATTTTTTGGCCACCCCACGGCATATGGATCAGATCCCAGTCACTGTTGCAACTGAGAAGAGGCATCTCGGAATCCTTAACCCACTGTGCTGGGCCGGGGATCAAACCTTCATCCCAGCACTGCAGAGACGTTGCCCGCCCAGTTGTGACACCAAGGGAACTCCTGTAACCTTCATTGTAGAGATAAGGAGTGGAAGGATGGGGAGATTTGCCCACCTCCAATAGCAAGCTCGGGACGGACGGCACCAAACTGCAGGTGTCTTCCTCCACGTTTGTGGTGACGTCATAGGCACTCTGTGTGATGCTTGTAAAGACTCCAGGTGTGAAACAGGAAGCATGAAATTAGTCCTACCCGGCAACCTGTTTAAGATCACTGACAGACCCGAGCGTTTTCCTTATGGCCCTCACTCCAAGATCTGGAAAGGAAATACACACAATGTGATTTTTACAGGATTAGAGGAAGGAGGCAAGGCCATGGAGGTTCCGTTTCTGCTGGGAGTATCCTTTGCTAAAAGGGACATGTTCATAGCTGTGAATGTCATCTGCTCTACAAAAGCCCTCCACTGGGACTCCCCGGTATTCAAAAAGGAGTCAGAATATCAGCCCCAGAGACAGGAACTTTACTGACTCCCTGGGCACCAGTTGGGAAGTTTCCTGACGACAGGCCCTGTACAAGGAACAGCTGGGAATCTTTTGGATTTATTTGTTTTTTTGGTTTTGGTTTTGGTTTTGGTTTTTTGGCCATACCTGCAGCATGCAAAAGTTACTGGGCCAGGGATTGAACCTTTTTAGGTTGACTGCTCAAGTAAGGAGCAAGAAACACTTCAGTTTGAAAATAGCTTTGTGGAGTTCCTGTCGTGGTGCAGTGGTTAACAAATCCGACTAGGCACCATGAGGCTGCAGGTTTGATCCCTGGCCTTGCTCAGTGGGTTAAGGATCTGGCATTGCTGTGAGCTGTGGTGTAGGTTGCAGACGAGGCTCCGATCTGGCGTTGCTGTGGCTCTGGTGTAGGGCGGCAGCTACAGCTCCAATTACACCCCTAGCCTGGGAATCTCCATATGCCACAGGAGCGGTCCTAGAAAAGACAAGAGAACGAAAAGAAAATAGCTTTGTATGCCAGGTGCATCAAGGGGTGAGGGGGCGGTAGGCACCTCCTTTACTGGCAAGTCCTTCTCTGCTCTCTTCATCTCTTACCCAGAGAAATGGGGGGATGGGGTAGTCATGGGGTAGAAGGAGCATTTGAGAACAATAGTTGGCATGAGTACCAGAAGAATAAGTGTAGCAAGGGGCCAGAGGGGACATCAAGTGCTTGGGCCAAGACTACTTCGAAATAGGCATCTTGGGGGAAAGGGACCTTAACCTGCTCCCTGACTCCACTCTTCCTTGACCTGCTTTCACAGGGAACATGAATCTCACGTGGACCCTTCTTTTCCTCTTCCTCCTCTTGGAGCAAACTGTCTTTACTCTAAGTCTGCCCTTCTCAAGACGACATATAGACAACCCCGTGTCATGGGTCCCTGGAGGACACCACCGGTACTGTGACGTGATGATGAGGCGACGGTGGCTGATTCGTGGGGGTAAATGCAAGCAGATCAATACCTTCATTCACGAGGACCTGGCTACCATAGCGGATTTCTGCAGAACACCACCTGTGCCCTGTACCGGCAGCCGCTCCTTGCAAAGTTGCCACAATAGCACTCGTGATGTCAGCGTCACTGACTGCTTTGCCAGAGCAGGGACCCGGCCCCCCTACTGCCACTACCATAAGAAAGACTCCACCAGGCCCATCCGTGTGGGCTGTGAGGAAGGAGCCCCTGTTCACCTGGACGCCTAGACTCCTCCCAGCCCTGCCACTGCAAAGCACAGTGACTTGCACCCTTCCTCCAGATCTTTGAGGCCCTGCCAAAGTCTTCTCTGTAAATGCTTCTTCCCTTGCCAACAAATCACCTATTGTTTCCAGGCAGGAGTATCTCCCTCTTAGCCTCTCCCCCAACCCTAACTCCACACCCTACCCCACACTCCCGCTATGGGATCAGGTATTTGGGTGCAAGACAAGATGGGGTGGGGGGATAAAGCCCTCTTACCTTGTAAAGGGCATCTACCCTGGAAGAGCCTTGCTCCCACGGAGCGGTTGCTCAAGCCGGGGCGGGGGCTGAGCTAATTAGCCCATGAGCCACTCTAAGAAGAACTCCCAAAGAGGCTGGCCCTGGGCAGCCCTGTGTGGTCTAGCTCCCAGGATCCTCCTCCTGGACCTTCGGCTCCCTTCTCCCCAGTGGGGTCCCTGCGGAGACGATTAGGGAAGATACCCGAGAGGGAAACCTGCTTTCTCTGTAGAAACAAACCCCTGCTGCTCAGGGCACGGCCCAGGGAGAAGTGGCAGAGCTGGCGACTCCACAGCGAGCGGTCCCGTCCATCTCACTGGCCCGCAGGGGGCGCTGCGCCACAAGAGTCCCCTTGCCAAGCAGAGACCAGCGCTTCTTCCTAATTTCTGCTCAGGGCAGCGGGAGATGGATTGGAAGTTTCTTAGTTACCAATCCAGGGCTGGAGTATAATAGGTGAATTAACAGAAAATTCAGCCAGCACAAATACACCCTGATGTTCAAAAAACAGACTTTTGAAATTACGGTAGCATTCATGCTCTCGTGCTCTTTAGTATTTAACTTGCCACCTTCAGATCTACACCCTAGCACAGCAAGTATAGAGGAAAGGAAACAGATAGGTACATAGCACTGACTTGTGCTATAAGCTTTGCAGTTTGGCTGCACTGGAAAAGAGCCTATTTCTTTCTTGGACTCTATTACGTGCATACACAATCCCCTTCTGAAGGAAGCTTTTCTACCCACAAGAGGGAGCAGCTGGCTATAAGCGACCATGTTCTCTGCGACTCCAACAAAATGGTGACACGGCTTTGAATCAAAGGACCACACCAGACTCTAGGGCAGCCATCCAGGGACTGACTGGGCAGGTGTCTGTGGCATACACTGGAATGGGCATTTTACCCTCTTGGAATAATTGGGACAAAACTGGATACTCATATTTTCATTTTTTCCCCTGATGCCAGCAGCTCATATTGTGTTGTCTTCTTTTGTGACCTTTGGGGCATAGCTTAATGCTTACTATAAACTGTGCTTTCAATAAATATTTAAGGGGCCAATGTGTTAAATCCTGGTGGTGCTATGGATTTTTTGTAGACTCCCATTTTCAGAATGGGAAAATTTCCTTCTCTTCTACTCCTGAATAGATTCTGAATTTTATTGAATGATTTTTCTGCATCTAACCCTACAACCATATAGTATTTCTTAATAAAATAAATGAATTTTATTAATGGATTTTAGAATATTAAACCAACCTTGGATAAACTCAATTTGGATACACTAAAAAAACCCCACAAAAATCTGGAGTTTCCATTGTGACACAGTGGTAATGAATCCGACTAGTATCCATAAGGATTTGGGTTCGGTCTCTGACCCAGGTCAGTGGGCTGGGGATCCAGTGTTGCTGAGACCTGTGTAGGTTGCAGACACAGCTCATATTCCTTGCGACTGTGGCTGCGACCACAGTCTGATTCGACTGCTAGCTTGGGAACTTCCATATGCCCTAGGTGTGGCCCTAAAAAGCAAAAAACAAAAACAACAAAACAAACAAAGAAAACTTTGAATTTAGTTTGCCAATATTTAAGAATATATATATATATATATATATATATATATATATATATGTATACATACACACTTTTTTTTTTTAATTGCCGCATCCGCAGGTGTATGGCAGTTCCCAGTCCAGGGATTGAATCCAAACTGCAGCTGTGACCTAAGCTGGGGGAGGCAGGGACAATGCCCCTGCAGTCACACCCCACCCCCACCATGTATGGAAGTTCCTGGGCCAGGGATTGAATCAGGGCCCCTGCCCCACTGTAGCTCCTCTTGTCTCTAGCAATGGCTTCAATCTCCTGAAGTCACCCTTCTGCACCTCTCTTTCACGTACCTTCCAGCCATGGAGATGGTATAGCATGAGGCTTTGGCGCTCATGCAAAAGGCTGGAGGCACAGCCCTGAAGGTTATGTAGATTACTTTCCCATGTCATCTACACTCTCCCAGCTGTGTACCATATTAAGATCTTGCCAACAGTTTCCTGTCCACCTGTGAACACCTATACATATTTCAAGTCCCTGGAGACTTACTTGGAACAAGTCCTATTCCTTTCTTTATGTTCCTTGGACATTTAAGACTTTGTATCAGAGTTCCCGTTGTGGCGCGGTGGTTAACGAATCTGACTAGCAACCATGAGGTTGAGGGTTTGATCCCTGGCCTCGCTCAGTGGGTTAAGGATCCAGTGTTGCCATGAGCTGTGGTGTAGTTTGCAGATGCGGCTCAGATCCCATGTTGCTGTGGCTCTGGCATAGGCCGGCGGCTATGGCTCCGATTCGACCCCTAGCCTGGGAACTTCCATATGCCTCGGGATCGATCCAAGAAATGGCAAAAAGACAAAAAAAAAAAAAGACTATAGTTCTATAGTTTGTCTCCCCATATAGAACTATAAGTCCTCTGAGGGCAGGGACTGTGTCTCAACTATCTATGTATTAATGATGACTAGTGCATTGTAGATGGTTGACAAATAATTGTCATATGAGTTAATTACAGTGGGGAGTTACCATTGTGGCTCAGCGGGTTAAGAACCCGACATACTGTTCCTGAGGATTAGGGTTCTATTCCTGGCCATGCTCAGTGGGTTAAGGATCTACTACAGTGTAAGTCACAGATGCGGCTTAGATCTGGCATTGCTGTGGCTGTGGTGCAGGCTGGCATCTGCAGCTCTAATTGAACCCCTAGCCTGGGAATTTTCATATGCCACAGGTGTGGCCTCAAAAAAAAAAGTTAATTATAGTGAACATCTATCATAAGAACGGTCAGTGAGGTAAAAGGAAGCATAATGTAACATCGCTATATTAGTTTGCTTTCTTTCCATTTAGTTAGAAACTAAATTTAGAGAGAGAGACAACTGAAAAGTCAAGGCCACAAAAAACGTAAGCAGTTCAGAAATAGGTGCTGTGAATTCAGAGGAAGATTAGATCACTCAGGGCCAAAATGACTAGGTAACTTGATTGAGGATCATGGGGTAGTTGAAGTTTGAAGACGAACAGGCGTGAATGGATGGATAAAAGCACCTTAGGCGGCAGGAGTGACAAATGATTCAAAAGGAAAATTCAGAAAATGGTATAGTGTGCAGCCGCAGATAACCAAGACAGTGTTATTAACCTTAGGTTATACTGAGGCATCGGGCTCAAACTCATATCTGTGTACCCCCACAACTCATCCTTTTTTTTTTTTTCCCACTGCATTATGTTCCATAAATTCACAAATGAAGAGTTAAACATGGAATCAGGAGCAGGAAGTGGTTTAGAGGCAGATGATAAGAGGCTGATAAACAAACCCACAATGGGACAGGTCTCTCATTTCTTTCTTGAGGTTAACCCATTTGGACAAGATGGGCAGATTATAAGGAGCAGCCCTAAGGGGCCGGAAGGTCAATGAAAGTTCAGGGCAAAATTCCCCCCAATCTAATTTTAAATCCTTTTTTCTGGAAGAGGACATTCTCTGGAACCGACCAATCAGCAGCATCTTAGAAATGTTGAATAAATACTCCATTGTTCCCTAAGAACTTAAATCAATAAGGATCTCATTATTTAGGTGAATAAGGGCTGCAACAACTCCAGTCACCAGAGCTGGCTGACCAGTTTCCAGTTCTGAAATGCTATTGGCAATGATCTGATTTGAAGACTAACAGGGATTAAGGGCTCTTGAGAGGGAGTTCAGGAGAAAGGGCAGGGAAGGGACAAGGCACACTACAGCTCAGGGTCCACTCCTTCCCTCTCCTTGGCTAATCCTCTGTCAACCACACAGAACTGATTATCCAAGCTTCAGCTGCACTGTATAGACACCTCTTCCTCCACTCTCACCAGTTACTTTTTACAGTCTTCTTTGTCTCATACTACCACCAGCTCCCCCCACCCCAGACTGAGGCACTGCCATGGCTCCCATAGTCCTCCCTCTAGAATTATGCTTGGTTTATACACAGAGTCCCAGCTGGGTCTCAGAGGCACCACTTTGATCTTCTCACTGCCTGCATGTTCCCTTACCATTAATCTCACTGTGTCTACATGTCTCATGACTTTCGCAGGTACCCCAAGCCTGGATCTTCCTGTCCTGTATTCCCTGATATGTTCCTCCAGTTGTGCAGCTCTTGAGTCTGTATAAAGATATAAAGATAGAATTTAGATGCTTGTCCCTCCCAATCAAAAACTCCAATCTCTGTCACCCCTACTGGTCACTACTGGTAATACTACTGCTACTACAACATCAATTAAGGGTTTACTATGTGCTCCAAATAGTGACCATATCTGAATTGGAACATTTTTAAGAGTGAAAAGGAGCACTACTATCAATTTTGCCAGAGGAGCAAGCATAGACTGGGACGGTTGTGGGCAAACAGGGGCATGAATCACTGTTTCTTATTACCTCACATGGCAGAAGGGGCGAGGGAGCTCTCGGGATCTCTAATCCCATTCATCAGGGCTCTGCCCTCTAGACCTAATCAGTTCCCTAATGCTCTACCTCCTAACACCATCATATTTAGAGTTAGAGTTTTTGTTTTTTTGTCTGCTTGGCTGCACCCTCGGCATATGGAAGTTCCCAGGCCAGGGATCAAATCCAAGCCACTGCAGTGACAATGTTGGATCCCTAAAGTGCTGCACCACAAGAGACCTCCCAAGATCAGATCTGATTTGATTTGATTGTCTTTTTAGGGCCACACCCACGGCATATGGAAGTTCCTAGGCTAGGGGTCGAATCTGAGCTGTAGCCCCAGGCCTACATGACAGCCACAGCGACATGGGATCCGAGCCACATCTGTGACCTGCACCACAGCTCATGGCAACGCAGGATCCTTAAGCCACTGAGTGAGGCCAGGGATCAAACCCACAACCTCATGGTTCCTAGTCAGATGCGTTTCTGCTGCACCACGATTGGAACTTCCCAGGGTCAGATTTTAATATATGAAATTTGAGAAGACACAAGCATTCAGTAAGGTAGTTTAGTTATTTCCAATTTACAGCTAAGGAAACAAACTACAGAAGTTGAAAATTGGGATTTCCTGTTGTGGCGCAGCAGAAATGAATCCAACTAGTATCCATGAGGATGTGAGTTACATCGTTGGCAGATCTGGTGTTGCCCTGAACTGTGGTATAGGTCACAGATGAGGCTTGGATCCTGAATTGCTGTGGCTGTGGCATTGGCCGGCAGCTGTAGCTCCCTTTTGGCCCCTAGCCTGGGAACGTACATATGCCGCAGGTACGGCCCCCCCAAAAAAAATAAATAAAAAAAAATCCAAAAAAAATAAATAAATAAGGAAGTTGAAAATGATCTTTAAAATAGTAAATACTGGAGTTCCCGTCGTGGCACAGCGGAAATGAATCCGATTAGGAACCATGAGGTTGAGGGTTCGATCCCTGGCCTTGCTCAGTGGGTTAAGGATCCAGCGTTGCCGTGAGCTGTGATGTAGTTCACAGAAGCGGTTTGGATCTGGCGTTGCTGTGGCTGTGGCCTAGGCTGTGGCTCTGGTGAAGGCCGGCAGCTACAGCTCTGATTCACCCCTAGCCTGGAAACCTCCCTATGCCACAGGTGTGACCCTAGAAAGACAAAAAGACAAAAAACACAACAAAACAAAAAATAGTAAATACTGTCGGCACTTCCAAAGTCCCCTACCATGTACTCTTCCCTGACCACAGCCTCCTCTTTCCCTCTAGAAGAAACTATTATATTTGTGTTTGAAATAGCAAATTCCAGGGAGTTCCCATCGTGGCTCATTGGTTTATGAATCTGACTAGGAACCATGAGATTCCGGGTTCGATCCCTGACCTTTCTCAGTGGATTAAGGATCCGGCGTCTCTGTGAGCTGTGGTGTAGGTCACAGATGTGGCTCGGATCCCGTGTTGCTGTGGCTGTGGTGTAGGTAGGCCAGCGACTACAGCTCTGATTCGACCTCTAGCCTGGGAACCTCCGTATTCTGTGAGTGAGGCCCTATAAAGCAAAAAAAGAAAAGAAAAGAAAAAGAAATAGCAATTTCCTTTCTTCTTTTGGTAGTTTTATTTCCTTTGTATATATCTCTAAACAATACAGTTTAATTTTGCCTGTTCTTGAATTTTATCTAAACAGAATCACATTGAACATATTTTGTATAACTAAGCATCATGTTTATGAAATCCATTCATGATACTTTTTTTTCACTTTCATCGCTCTTTAGATTCTAATGCCCAAATGTGCTGCAGTTTGTATGACATATCTTTTTTATTTTTTCCTCCTCAAGCTTAATGAATCTTATGTTTTTGAAGTTTCTTCTGTGAATAGTAAAGAGATTTCCCCCCCCATTAATCTTGTCTTTTAACTGAACCGTTTAGTACATTTATATTTATTTTAATTATTCATCTTTGGGAGTTCCCACTGTGGCGCAGCGGTTGACAAATCCGACTAGGAACCATGAGGTTGCGGGTTCGATCCCTGGCCTTGCTCAGTGGGTTAAGGATCTGGTGTTGCCGTGAGCTGTGGTGTAGGTTGCAGACACCGCTCAGATCCTACGTTGCTGTGGCTCTGTGGCTCTGGTGTAGGCAGGTGGCTACAGCTCCGATTCAACCCCTAGCCTGGGAACCTTCATATGGTTGGGAGCGGCCCAAGAAATGGCAAAAAGACCAAAAAAAATTATTCATCTTTATTTTCCTCAGTGTACATTTACCACTTTACATTGTTTTGTTTTGTTTTGTTTTCTGTCTCATTTGTATCTGTATTTATATTTCCTGTCCTTTCTTTACTTCTTTTGGATTAGTTATGTATCTGTCAGCCATTCTATGAGAACCACTAAGGTTATTTACAAGTGTTTCTTTCTCTTGTTTCAGGTACCTAAAACGATTCGACCTCTCTGTCCCTTGTACTTATGTATGACCACGTGATTTTCTCTGGTCAATGAAGTGTAAGTAGAATGACAAATGTCCCTCCTGCCAGAAGGGTTAAGAGCAGGCCTGTGGGTTGAAGAAAGTGTCCCTTTCCTCTGTCTCTGTGATCGTGAAAGTGTGCGTCAAAATGAAGCCTATGTCAGCCTGTGTTCCCAAGTGACTACAGTGGGCAGAACTGTAGCTGGACCAGGATAAACATGTAGTAGAAATGAAAAATAAACTTTAAACTATTGACATTTTGAGGTGGTTACTGCAGCACAACCTAGCTTATCCTAACTGATCCGCATTCCACTTATTCTCTCTGCTAGCTTGGAATTCATTACATTGTGATTCTATTCTTTTCATTGTTTATCTTAGAAGTTCCAAAATGCACACTAAGCCTGTAAAAGTTTAAATTTAATCAATACCTTTTAGTCATCTCTGGAACAGTTGACAACTTATAACACTTCAAAATTATGTTACCAATGTTGTATATTCTTTTTCCAATGTTGTATATTTTAACTTTTTAATATGCTAAGACATTGTTTTATATAGTAATTTTAAAATATTTTCTCACATATTTATCATGCTCTTTGTTTTTTATTTCTTCCTGTAATTCTTATTTTTTTATTTTAAATGATTTTTATTTTTTCCATTTATAGCTGGTTTACAGTGTTCTGTCAATTTTCCACTGTACAGCAAGTTGACCCAGTCACACATACATATATACTTCTTTTTCTCACATTATCATGCTCCATCATGTGACTAGATGTAGTTCCCAGTGCTGAATTCCATATTTTAAATCTATTTCAGTTTTATCTTTTATCATTTTTAAAATTTTTATTAAAGTATAGTTTATTTACAGTGTTGTTTTCCTGAATTCCATTTAGTAGTTTTCTCTTCAACCTGAAGTACATGCTTTGAAATTTCCTTTAGTGAAGTATTACTAATTATAAACTCTATTTAGTCTTATTTGTCTGACAATGCTTTAATTTACATTCTTATTTAAGTGACAGGATAAATAATTCTAGATTGGTAAAGATTTTTTTTTCAGTACTTTAAACCTAATAGTCCTCTGTTTCTGGCTTCTACAGACTCTATTGAGAAGTCAGTTATCACTCAGTCATCCCTCTGAAAATAATTTTGCAAAACTCATAGTCTATCTTTCTCATTATATTGGATAGTCCTCCTATGTTCTTTGTCTTGTAAATGAATCACCTAAGCCAGAATCCCTAGGGTCATCATTTCTGAGGAACTCCTGTGCTGTTGGACATTCTGTTAGCAACAAAGGAGGAAGTAGAATATATTTTATGATCTTTGTTGCTATGATCTGACCTGCAAATGTCAACACTTTTGGACATCTATGAACTTCTGTGGACAAAAACTTAAGACACAGTAAACAGGGTAGAGGAGTTCCTGTCATGGCTCAGCAAAAATGAATCTGACTACTAACCATGAGGAAGCAGGTTCAATCCCTGGACTCGCTCAGTGGGTTAAGGATCCGGCGTTGCCATGAGCTGTGGTGTAGGTCAACGATGTGGCTTGGATCTGGCATTGCTGTGGCTGTGGCACAGGCCAGCGGCTATAGCTCTGATTCAACTCCTAGCCTGAGAACTTCCATATGCCTGCAGGTGTGGCCCTAAAAAGACAGAAAAAAAAAAAAAGAGAGAAAATAGGTTAGAGTAAAAAACTTTTAAAGTTAAAAAGGAATGGATATTTAAAATTTTCAAAAAGATTTATTGAAGTATAGTTGATTTACGAGGTTATAATAATAAAATTTTATTTCTTATTTATGTCTTATACCTGATATGTGAAAATAAATGCCCAGTCTGCTGCATTTTAGTTAACCTGGGTTTGAGTACCAAATCTATTACTTTCCAGCCTTAGTTCTGGCAAGTTACTTAACTTAAAGTTTGCTTGTCTGTAGATATAATAATAGTGTCTGTCTTATATGATCAAAGCCACCCAACATGGCTGTTCTGCTCTCTGTACATTACTTGTTGCTTAACCAGTGCCTGCTTCACTTATACCCTTCTCACATGACTGATCTTCCCTCTTCATCATAGAGCCTGATCTGTAAATGCCTACATACTTGCCCCCTGGCTCCGGTGAGTGTTGTTCTAATCTTTAGGTCAGAACTACCTCCACTGTAATCCTTTATCAAAGGTATGGTCTCCTCTGGTGGTTTCCCTGGTAACCAGAGAGCCAGCTTGACATCAAGTCAATTCTGCCTATAACCGGAACTGCCCTCCTCTACCCCGACACACACACACACAGGCCTTGGCTGTGTCCTGCCCGTCATCTGCTACACAAGGTAGGGTGTTTCTCCAAGACCTGTTTCAGATCTGTAAGCTCCCTCCCGTCTATTAAACTATTGGTGCCTCTATTACTGTTTCCAGGCTCTTTCTTCGGTCTTAAGGCTGGGCAAGCATAGGGCTGGCAGGCCTGTGGGGTGCAGCCCAACGATCTTTAGTATTAAATGAAAAATTAAATTGCTGCACAGGACAGTGGAATCCTAGTGTTCTATTTGATGTTTCCCTCTCTCTTATTGTCCTAAACCAATCACTCATGTTCTGTAGATTTTACCTCTTTCATATCTTTAACTGTCTACTGCTTTTTGTTCCCACTCCTTACTTCAAGCCATCATCATCCTAAATTATTTACTGTAATTGCCTCTTGTCCTTCCCTGATGTCTTCTCCAGTTCCTCTAGCCTCTGACTCCAGGCACACAGGCACCTCCAGAGCTCTCAAGGCCCAGTGAGCCATGCTCTCCTCATCTGCAGACCTTTGATTTGCTGCTGCATTTGCCTGGAAAATCCTTTCCCTCAAAATCACTTTCCTCCTTCTCAGCTTTTGGGTCCCTACTCAACTGTGACTTACTCTGGGAAATATTTTCAAACTCCACAAGAGTCTAATTCCATTGCTTTTCCTCCTGTGTACGCTTTCACGCTTATGGTCTTTGTCATGTAGCATTTTATTTATTTATTTTTTCAGCCAGTTTGTTTTATTGTCTCCTGGTTGCTCAGGCCTTGACAGGACCTCAAACTTCAGGAGTGGTTATAACCACTCGTTCCACTGCTGCTTCTTGGTCTTCAGGTTCTCTTCGTGCTTGTTGAGCCCGTAGTACATGGCGCTTGTTTTCTTGGGTTGTAGATCCAGAGGCTTGTACTCTTTTTTTTTTTTTTTGTCTTTTTGCCTTTTCTAGGGCCGCTCCCTTGGCATATGGAGGTTACCAGGCTAGGGGTCTAATTGGAGCTGTAGCTGCTGGCCTACACCTGAGCCACAGCAATGCCAGATCTGAGCCTGGTCTGCAACCTACAGCACAGCTCACGGCAAGGCCAGATCCTTAACCCACTGAGCAAGGCCAGGGATCGAACCTGCAACCTCAAGTTCCTAGTCAGATTTGTTAACCACTGAGCCACGATGGGAACTCCAGGGGCTTGTATTTCTTGCCCTTATAGAATTTCTTGAGGTTCTCGTTCTGAGTCTGGTTAATAATGGTGAGAATTCGGGCAATGGATTTGTGAACAATTTGGATCTTGGAGTTTGGAAGCCGCCTGCCTGTCACTTTTGTGACAGGCAGCTGGGACAACTCCACCTTCCAATCTTCCAGTTGTTTCAGCAGCTCCTACTTCTTCTTACCTCGAAGGTCTCTAGCCTTAATCTAGGCCATGGCTGTACAAGCTGCCACTGCCACCTTTTCAGAGGACTTTCATGTGGCATTTTAATTTCCTATTTACTTGTTTGCATCTCCCACTAGACTGCAAGCTCACTGGGGGCAGAAACTCTGTCTGATTCATCTCAGGCAAGCATTCAATGAATATGGCATAGACAAATGAGATGCTGATAATCTGCTCATCATCACCCCACTTCCATCCTGTATTTATGCAGTTGGTTTTCTGTTACCCAAAGCAAAAAATTCATAACTGTGAAATTTCATCTTTTATGTTATTGGATGTAGTCCACTACTTCAGCCTGGCAGGAGCTGTTCTTTTATCCATGTTGTTTTTTCTGTCCGTCATCTGTCCATCATGCCATCTATTGTGATGAAATTTTGCATCTTCATTAAAGTCATTCATACATAAATACTGTGAACACGACAGGCATGAGGAGGCAGATCTGTCACTAGATCTGGCGGAACCAGGTGGGAAGGCAGCCATTGTATCCAGAGACTTTATCAAAAGCTTTGCCGTTGTAAAGATGCAAAATAGTCCCTGCATTTCCTAATTCTACCTTGTCAAGGCAAGAGATGAGATTAGTCTCATGTGATTGTCATGTGACTCCATGCTGAGTGCTATTTATCATTCCTTTCATTTCAAGTTGAAACAATAAATCAGAGCCTTAACAGCTCTGCTCAGAATATGCCTAGGAATTAGTGTGTTTTTTTCTGGACTCCCTCTACCTCTCTTCTGTTTTCCCTTCTTCTAGCCCTTATCAGGTAGATCACTCACATATCAAAGCCTAACCTGTCCTCACAAGTATCTTAGGTGATCATTCATACCCTCTTGGCCCAAACTTGCTTGTGTTCATTCTCAGCTCTGGTTTGGAATATTTTGCAACATACTTTCATGAGATATTTTGACTCAGGTCTTCCCAGATTTTGAAGTTCTCTATCTGGACTTCCTCACTATGATATAGTTTTTCAATTTTAAAAACACTTCAAATTTACAGAAAAGTTGCAAGTCAAGTTCTGAGAGCTTTCTTTTTCTTGAACCAATGAAGATATAAACCACATTGAGACATGATACCCACCACCTGCTGCCACCCTCAACCCTTGCCAAATACACAGTGTGTAATTCACACAAACAAGGACATTCTCCTACTTAACCACAATAATCAAATAGCCACTAAAATCAGGAAATGGACCTTGACACATTGCTACCATCTAATCCTCCAGTGGCATTCACATTTTGCCAGTTGCCTCAATAGTGTCTTCTAACAGCAAAAATTTCAGTTCAGAATATCATGCTGCTTTTAGTTGTCATGTCTCTTTATTTTTCTTCAGTCTGGAGCAATTTCTCAGCCTTTTCTTGACTTTCATGACTTTAACTGTTATTTTGTAGCATATTCCTCAATTTGGGTCTGTCTGATGTTTCTTCATGATTAAAATTCAAGTTGTGCATTTTCGATGGGAATTTCAGGGCAGCGATGCCATGTTCTTCTTCTTGTACTTTATCACGTGGCATATGACATTTAGACTTGCTTTATTATGTTGTTCACCTTGATCATTTATTAAGATAGTGTCTGCCAGGATTTTCTGGTATAATTACTGTTTTCTCCTTTGTGATTAATAATGTTAGGAAAGATAGTACTTTGAAACTTTGTAAATATCCTATCCCTCATCAAACTTTCAATTTATTCATTTTTTATTATATCAATGTACCCTCATGGTTTCTCACTTTTTAGTAGGTTATTTAATACATCGTTATCATTATTTATTTTGATGGTCAAATTGTCACAAATTTGGCTGTTGGGAGCCTCTTAAATTGGCTTTTGGGTCCTCTTGACATGTCCCCAATTGTTTGGTTACTTCCTTGTTTCCTGGCACAAGATATTCTATTCTCAGCTTCTATGCTCCCTGCCCCAGTCTTGGGAGCTGCCATTTCTCCAAGTTTTTTTTTAAGGTAGTATATGACATTTAAAAGCTAAATTCTGGGATTTCCCATTGTGGCTCAGTGGGTTAAGAACCCGACTAGTATCCATGAGGATGTGAGTTGGATCCCTGGCCTCACTTAGTGGGTTAAGGATTTGGTGTTGCTGTGAGCTGCGGTGTAAGTCAAAGAGTGGCTCAGACCTGGTGTTGCTGTTGCTGTGGCTGTGGTGTCAGCCAGCAGGTGCTGCCCTAAAAGCCAAGTTCTGGGTGGGCTAAGTGTGCCAGTCACTACTGAGTTGCTAATACCAGGCTCTTTCAGGTCGAGGTCCAATTTTTCTTGAAATAATTACGTATTTGATAAAGCCCTGAGGGGCTCCAGGATGTGTCTCAATGGCATGAGGATTATTTTAAGCTGAAGACATTTGAGAATCAACAAACACAGGAAGATACTTTCTCTGAACTCCCCGTATCTGTGAATATACTGAAGACATTTAATTTTTTCATAGGATGATAGGATTTTTTTACATTGTGTGAAAACATACAAAATCCATTTCTTGTTGGTCTTTGACAGAAATTTAATAGAGTGAGGATGGGGAATGTGGGTAAGAACTTTCTTCTTCCTTTCTGTGTATGTGTGTTTCTGGACTAAGTTGTGTTAATGAGTTGTTTTTCTTTCTTCTTTTTTTTTTCTTTTTTTTTTTTTTTGTCTTTTTAGGGCCACACTCTCAGCATATGGAAGTTCCCAGGCTTGGAGTCAAATTGGAAGTGCAGCTGTCTGCCTAACCACAGCCACCGCAATGCAGGATCCAAGCCGCGTCGGCGACCTACACCACAGCTCACGGCAACAAGAGATCCTTAACCCACTGAGTGAGGCAGGGATCAAACCTGCATCCTCATGGATGCTAGTCGGGTTTTTAACCAGCTGAGTCACAACGGGAGCTCTGAAAATACTTTTAAAGAAACAAAACAATATTTTAACGGGAGTGACCTTAAAGATCATCTTTCTTCACTCTTTCATTTCTCAAAAAACAATAATAAGGCCAAGAGAGGTCACATGACTTGGCCACCATCACTGCATGGTCCATGACAGAGGTTGCTGGCCCAGCTGGCAGAGGGGGTTGGAGTGACTCTTCCTCACATGCGTGTATGCTGAGTGTGGGACACCGTCTCCTGCTCATAGAAAACATCCAGAGTGCTGCTGAGGTCTGCTTTTCCACCTCCTTTGTGAGAGATAAAATAGCTTTAAAAAAAAAAAAGTAGAGTTGAGTTTAGGACAGAACCAAGAAAGCAGAATGGGATTAAGGATTAGCCTTTCCAGAGAAGTGAGACCCATATTTCAGGAAGGGGAACTCAGGCCAGACCTGACTGCAATGAGGGAAGGCATCAGGACTGTTTAATTCAAAGCTCAAAGCAGGTCAGCTAATGTGTCGGGAGGTTGGACTTAGCAACCCCATAAAAGACTCCACTCAAGTACATGTGAGACTTGTCTCCGAAACTGGGTAAGCCTGGACTCTTTGTTCCAAATGCCGGTGTCGACTTCCCCATGTGGTTTGTCCCTTGACCATATCTCCTGCTGGTTGTAACTGTCCTGATGATTAATACCAGCTGAAAAGCAGAAGATGCGTGACCTAAGCAAAAGACTTTTCTTAAGATCTTCCTTCCTTGGTGGAACCAGCCTATCATGCTTTTTTTTTTTTTTGTCTTTTTGCCATTTCTTGGACCACTCCCGTGGCATATGGAGGTTCCCAGGGTAGGGGTCGAATCGGAGCTGTAGCCGTCGACCTACACCAGAGCCACAGCAACGAGGGATCCGAGCCACATCTGTGACCTACACCACAGCTCATGGCAACACTAGATCCTTAACCCACTGAGCAAGGGCAGGGATCAAACCCGAAACCTCATGGTTCCTAGTTGGATTTGTTAACCACTTGTGCCACGATGGGAACTCCACTATGATGCTTCTTAAAGAGAGACGGGGGGGTACTGCTTGTAGTAGCTGTTTTCCTGGGCTGCTTTGCCTCCTAAACAAGTTCCCCTGCCTCCACTCCCACCCACTCTTCCCCTCCCTGCCTCCTCTCCTCTCACTCCAGTTGCTCCACTGGAAGGGCCCCTGATTGTACCTCAGGATGAGTCCCCAGGTGGGGTGGGCAGCAAAGCCATGTCCGCCTTCTCCCCCCACACAGCACAGCAGGAAGAAGGGGAAATCCAGAGCTAGAAGTAGAGGTCAATTTCACAACGAGGTATTGCAACCCTTTGAGTGTCCTTCCTGGGGGCAGGTTCCCCATCCATGACACACCAGGCAGCCATAGTGAGAACACTGCTCTGGGAGTCAGGAACCTGTTCTGGTTTCTGCTTTTGCTGCCCAGATGCAGCTGTCTGACTTTGAGATGCTCTGGCCCTCCCTCTTTTGTGTATAGGGATGCCTGGAGGAAAGTTCCTTCCATTGCCTGTGTCCTTCTATTCCTTGAGTTCAAGTTCAAGGTAACTCTCTAAATTGTTTAGATCTGTTGCAAAGGATTCAAGACATTTCAAGCCTGGCCTAAATTTTTTTTTTTTTTTTTTCTGTGCTGTCTCCTACCTCTTCCTAGCTACATCGAGAAACTTGCTCCTTTCTGAACTCTCTCTTTTTTTCTTTTTTGGCCCCCCCCACAGCAGCATATGGAGTTCCTAGGCCAGGAGTCATATCCTCGCCACAGTTGTGGCTCACACCACAGAGGATCCTGTGCCCAGCCTGGGCTGGAACCTGCATCTTGCAGAGTTGCTGCCGATCCCATTCTGCCACGGTGGGAACTCAGAAACCTGCTATTTTCTGAACACAAAGTGCTCTGCCATATGTGTCTACTTTTCTTTCTGGCCTTTTTTACTGTCTGAATTGCCCTTCCCTCATCCCTAATGGGAAGAAGAAAAGAAAAAAAAAAAACTAAAAAAAACCCTATTTATCCTTAACAGCCCTCCCCAAGGTATCTTTGCTCTCTGAAACCTTCCCTGATTCTTCCCACTCCTTTCCTCCTATTGCTCCCTAATAAGTCCATCGAGGATGGACTTATTATCAAAGTCTGCTTTGTATTACAACTCTAGAGCCTGCTTTATTTGGGGAGGATTCTCAGCACTTGGGTCTTTAACATAGTCCTTGATTTAAGTGCATAGCTCTTCTCAGGAAACCATAAGGTATATGGCTGCAGTAGAGACAGATTCCTGGTTCCCGAGCCCCTCGGGAGCCCTGCCCTCCTCTCTTATCAGTGGTTTGCTTTCAGATAGGAGTCCTGGTCAATAATTAATGCCACTGTGATAAGCCACATGAAAAGCTGGCACAGGTGGGCTGATGTGAGGGACGAGGGCACTGGCACTTGCTCTAGAGGGGAAGCAGGTGACAGGCGGGCTTCTCCTAAAAATGGGTGAAACCAAGATATCACTGAACAACCCAGGCTAAAAGGTAATTAATTAGATCAGGAACTGCAGACTGCCAGGTCTCTATCTTTCCTCAGACACCCTGAGCAGCTTCTGCCTTCATTTTAAGAAGACCCAGGAGTTCCCGTTGTGGCTCAGTGGGTTAAGAACCTGACTAATATCTGTGAGGATACAGGTTTGATCCCTGGCCTCGCTTAGTGGGTTAGAGATCCAGTGTTGCCCCAAGCTGCAGTCTAGGTCACATTGGATCCCACATTACTGTGGCTGTGGCTTAGGCCAGCAGCTGTAGCTCCAATTTGACCCCTAGCCTGGGAACTTCCATATGCTGCAAATGTGGCCCTAAAACACAGAAAGAAAAAAAAAAAAGAAGAAGACCAAGAGGGCTGGCTCTTGGGATGGGAAATGACATGTGGTGAGTGTTCTCTGTCCTTGGGGCTGAGGCACTCAGTGATAGTGTGGAAAGGCTGGGAGGTGGAGATGGTAGGCTGGGCCCATCTCTGTGTGTTCTGTTGACTGCACCTGATGGACTCACACACATCAGAGCCACTTTCTGGGAAAGTGCAGCCTGTGCCCAGCTGGCCTCAAACAAGGGCTCAGACGCTGTAACCCCTTTCTTTCCCAATGTGCTGTTGGGATGGGCACAAAGAGAAATGGGAAGTCTTATAAAATAGGGGTAATCAACGGGAACCTGCACAGCGTTGAAAGCAAGATTTAGCAAAGGCACAGACATCACCATGACTAGTCAACCAGAAATCTGAAGCAATATGATTATGATTGTCTATTGCTACTCATGACAATGAGTAGAGGCTGATCTGTAGTCCATCTAGGACAGAGGTGGTATGATTAACAATTTCTGTCGAGTTAGGAATAGGTTTCTTAAAGCCTTTTCTATTTGTATGAGTCCCATGGATGGGAACACCACTCTGATTATTCAAATAAAAATTGAGCCAGTAATTCCCCCAAGTAGTGCCTGAATAATCCAGAGTGGCCACATCTGGATTTCACATCTAAGCTGGAATTTCCAGCCTTGGTTATTTATAGAATTAAAGTCTCTCTATGCAGATACGTCTTATACTATTCCTAATGTTCTGAGGTGCTAGTATGAGGAGTTTTTTATGATATGAGGTTGGAACCAAGGCCTTATGTAATATGTTTGGCTCTACTAGTCTTTTCCAGGTGCTAAGAATTTGGCTCATCATAAAGATGTTGAGTGCAAATTTAGCATTATCTAGGGTCTAAATGGTAGATTTTAATAATCTTTTTTTTCTGGGATAAAGGGATATTAGCGAAATCACTGGCTGAGTTGTTTAGTCCATTGTCCATGTAGGTGATGGAGGTGCAGGTGGAAATGCCATTGGCTAACTGCCTGTGGCCTCATCTGATGAAATTGGAACTGCCCAGGAGTTCCCATTGTGGTACAGTGGTTAACAAATCCGACTAGGAACCATGAGGTTGCAGCTTCGATCCCTGGCCTTGCTCAGTGGGTTAAGGATCTGGCATTGCTGTGAGCTGTGGTGTAGGTTGCACATGCGGCTCGGATCCTGTGTTGCTGTGGCTCTGGCGTAGGCCGGTGGCTACAGCTCTGATTCAACCCCTAGCCTGGGAACCTCCATATGCTGAGGGAGCCACTCAAGAAAAGGCAAAAAGACAAAAAAAAAGAAAGAAAGAAAGAAAGAAAGGAAGAAAGGAAGAAAGAAAGGAAGGAAGAAAGGAAGAAAGGAAGAAAGGAAGAAAGGAAGAAAGAAAGGAAGGAAGGAAGGAAGGAAGGAAGGAAGGAAGGAAGGAAAGGAAGAGAAAGAAGAAAGAAAGAAAGAAAGAAAGAAAGAAAGAAAGAAAGAAAGAAAGAAAGAAAGAAAGAAAGAAAGAAAGAAAGAAATTGAAACTGCCCAGAGGCTTTTATCACGGGGTTCTAGGTGATGGTCAGTATATTCAGAGCAGATAAGATTGGGAATAGTGTCTACTATTTGGGATAATCTAGAAATGGCATTAGAATGAGTATTTTTTTTTCCTTTTTAACTTCATTAAGGTATAATTGACAAATAAAATTGTAAAATAACTTGTTTACAACGTGACAATTTGATATACATATACAATATGAAAGGATTCCTTTCATCAAATTAATTAACATGGGTTATCTCACATATTTACCTTTTCAGAATGAGTCTGTTCTGACCTAACAACTGTAATAAAGAGGGAAAAAAGTGAAAAGGGCTCATTGTAGGTGAATGATAGCAAAAGGTCTATAAAAAATAGTAAGAAAAATTATAAGCAAGCAGAGTAAAAAGACTAACAAGAATCAGATACGAGCTTTGATCCAACATCTTGGGTAGAAGCTGTCCACTGTTATACGATCATTGCATATAGATCTTAGGTTATCTGTCTGCTTCTGAAGATCAGCAATTTCTGAAGGATCTCTGAGAATCCTCAGTTTGAGATCTCATATTAAAAATAGCCTCTCAGGGAGTTGCCATCTTGGTGCAGTGGTTAATGAATCTGACTAGCATCCATGAGGTTGCAGGTTCGATCCCTGGCCTCACTCAGTGGGTTAAGGATCCGGTGTTGCCATGAGCTGTGGTGTAGGTTGCAGATGCGGCTCAGATCCAGGGTTGCTGTGGCTGTGGTGTAGGCTGGAAGCATTAGCTCCAATTGGACTCCCTAGCCTGGAAACCTCCATATGCCTCGGTGTGGCCCTAAAAATAAATAAATAAATAAATAAATAAATAAATAAATAAATAAAAATAAATAAAAATAACCTCTCTGGAGTTCCTTCGTGGCACAGTGGGCTAAGGATCCAGGGTTGTCACCGCTGTGGCTCGGGTTGATGCTGTGGTATGGGTTTGATCCCTGACCTGGGAATTTCCACATTCTGTGGGTGTGCTCCCCACCCCACCCAAAATAGCCTTCCAATTCTGTGTAATTCTGAATCGCTTCCTTGGTTGTGAACTGTGAAGCCATTGATTTATTTCCTGGAGTTTCACTGCTGTGTTTGTTAACAGTATTTTGATAAGATTCCTTCCAGTGAAGTTCAAGAATATTTTCTCTTCCAATAGATAAAATCCTCTTGTTGAAGATAATGAAGATATTGTTTAGAAATGTGTGGTGGGACGGTGGCCTTAACCTGTTGGTGATAGACCTGGGTATAGCACATGGGTCCCTTAAAATATTTTGTCATGTCTACATATGGTAAGGATGAGTCTGGAATTGGAGGTGAAATTCTAAATACATGTGCCTTCCAGTTATCTATTCATAGGGAGATAATCTATGTATTCCTGACAGAGTGACTGTAAGGCCATAGGGACAGTGGTGGGAATAGCTGTGGGCAAGAGATCTCAAGGGTTTTTGAAAATATTGCTAATTTTAATTTAAGGATGCTATTAGTCACTTCAGCCTTTGCAGAATATTGTGAGTAGAAAGGACAGTTTTCCTTGTTTTTTGTTTTTGTTTTTGCTTTTTAAGGCCACACCTATGGCATATGGAAGTTCCCAGGCTACGATTTGAATCAGAGCTGCAGCTGCCAGCCTATGCCGCAGCCTCAGCAATGTGGGATCCAAATAGCATCTGCAACCTACACCACAGCTCATGGCAATCTCAGATCCGTGACCCACTGAGTGAGGCCAGGGATCGAACCCTCATCCTCCTGGATGCTATTTGGGTTTGTAACCCACTGAGCCACAACAGAAATGCCTCTTCTTTTTTTTTTTGAAGTTGGGTTTTTTGTTTTGTTTTGTTTTGTTTTTTCAGTTTAATTTATGGCTTTTTTTTTTTTTTTTTGGTCTTTTTGCCATTTCTTGGGCCACTCCCGAGGCATATGGAAGTTCCCAGGCTAGGGGTCGAATTGGAGCTGTAGCCGCCAGCCTACGCCAGAGCCACAGCAATGCAGGATCCGAGCCACGTCTGCGACCTGCACCACAGCTCACAGCAACGCCAGATCCTTAACCCACTGAGCAAGGCCAGGGATCAAACCTGAGTCGTCATGGAGGCTAGTCAGATTCGTTTCCACTGAGCCATAATGGGAACTCCCCAAAATGGCTTCTTATAGCTGAGAATGCCTAGGATGTAGGCTACTAAAGAAATTTCTGTGGGTTGCAGAAAGCTTGTTCATATTTGAACTGTGGTTCTGAAATCTTGTTGGACCACCTCTGTGAAAGCCTTCCAGCACTGAAAAGGTACCAAAAAGAATGACTGCTTTCATACAGCCATGCCCAACACCTTGGTGGAACTCATCTGACTAATATAAACCATCCCATCAGGAACCTTTAGGGCAGACCCTGTAACTTATCTCTGTAGGCTCACTGTTGAATGAATGAATGAACAAATTCTAAATTGATCACTATGTACCCACTCAGATCCTGCAGAGTTTATATGAAGGTTATTTATTTATTTATTTTGGCTGCAGTGAGCAGCTGCGTGTGGCTTTATATGGGATCTCAGTTCCCAGACCAGGGATTGAATCCAGGCTGGCAGGGAAAGTGCTGTATTCTAACCACTAGACCATTAGGGAACTCCCTGAAGTTTATTTTAATCTGAAGATATTTGAAACTCAGATGCAGAAAGAAGCTTTTTCAGAGTTTCCCTTATCTGAATAAAGGCAGAGTCTTTTGAGAGTAAACTTGCTATAAATCCCCTTTTGGGGGAGTTTTACAACCAGAAAAAAGACCACTCATTCTTGCACAGACAAACGTTATCACAAATTATTTTATATCCCTTTTGTTCCCCTAAATGCTCATTTATCTTTTCTTAAAAAAAACAAAACTGGGAGTTCCTGTCGTGGCGCAGTGGTTAACGAATCCGACTAGGAACCATGAGGTGGTGGGTTCGGTCCCTGCCCTTGCTCAGTGGGTTAACGATCCGGCGTTGCTGTGAGCTGTGGTGTAGGTTACAGACTCGGCTTGGATCCCGAGTTGCTGTGGCTCTGGCGTAGGCTGGTGGCTACAGCTCCGATTCAACCCCTAGCCTGGGAACCTCCATATGCCGCGGGAGCGGCTCAAGAAATAGCAACAACAACAACAACAAAAAAAAAAGACAAAAAAAACAAAAACCAAAAACCTATTTGTGGAGTTCTGTTGTGGCACAGCAGAAAGGAATCTAGCTAGGAACCATGATGTTGCAAGTTCGATCCCTGGCCTCACTCTGCAGGTTAAGTATCCGACATTGCCATGAGCTGTGGTGTAGGTCACAGACTGGCTAGGATCTGGCCTTGCTGTGGCTGTGGTGTAGGCTGGCAGCTGTAGCTCCGATTCAGCCCTTAGCCTGGAACCTCCATATGCCATGGGTGTGGCCCTAAAAAGAAAAAAAAAAAAGAAAAACAAAAACAAAAAAAACCTGTTTGTTTCCTGTAGAGTCCCTGTTTGCTGCCTCCCCTTCCCCTATTAAGTTGGTGTATAAATTTTTATCCCTAGATGTTCCATTCAGGGAGATGCTTTTTTTGTGCTCCTCCATAGGCATATGAATAAACTTTGTCAATTCTTCTGTTAATCTGTCTTTTGTCAGTTAATTCAGTAGGCCTCCAGACTGGAACAGAAATGGGTAGAGGAAAAGTTTTCCTTCTATCATGGATCAAGCTGAGTACTAGCTAAAGACTGAGAGACCGAAAACAAAACAAAACAAAAACAAAAAACCTGGGTGGTGGGTGAAATACAGAAACACGAAACTAAAAGCTAGGCCACACCACACCTTGCGGGGGAGGGATCTTAACCCCCCAGCCCAAGGGAAGAGTCACAGGAGCTAGCACTTTTTTTTTCTTTTAGGACTGCACCTAGGGTCTAGGGGTTGCAGACCTATATCACAGCCACAGCAACACCAGATCCATACACCTACAATTTATGATGTAGCCTGTGGCAAGACCCTTAACCCACTGAGAAAGGCCAGGGATTGAACCTGCATCCTCACGAACACTACATGGGGGTCTTAACCCACTGAGCCGCGAGAGGAACTCCAGGAATTATCATTTACTGATGATTTCTAAGTACTGCCCTAAGTCCCTGGCATCTCACCTGACTTTGTCTTAGTAATAAATCTAAGAGGAACATTTTATGATTATACCCATTTTAGAGATGAGGAAACTCACCCAGCTTTTAAAATGTTAAACCAGAATTTGGACTGAGACAGTGTAAACCTAGAGAATATATTTTGATATATCTCACTCCAAAGGGACTATATATATATATATATATGCCTAGGGTGTGTGTGTGTGTGTGTGTGTGTGTGTGTGTGTGTATCTGAATCACTTTACGGTATACCTGAGGCTAATACAATATTATAAATCAACTATACTTTAAAAAATAAGTAAAAAATAAAATTGTCTTCCAGCAAATATTGGTCTCTTTCTAGGAGGAAATTCTTCCTCTGCTAAGAACTGTGATGTTCTCTATTTCTATTTCTTCTTTAAAGGGGATTTTGCATTTTGGTTTATCTTTCATTCCTCTACTCTGACCTGCAGAATGCGAGATCACTGCAGATAATAAGGGCCACCCACCTTTAATAGCCCAGGAGTGTTGAAGTGGTCAGAACTGGGCCGTATTCAAGTCCTCTCCTCCTTCTTCTCCAGATCTGGGAAGCCGTCCATCTGGGGGCAGTTGGACACCTCTCCCCACACTCCCCCCAGAAAGGTGCTGGTGGAGATGTGGAATTCCGGCCAAAGCAGATCCAGGACTTCTGGGGAGAGGACCTACCTCCCTCCGCGCCCCTATGATCACGTGTTATGTGTCCTTTGCTAACCTCTGAGGGCTCTTTGGTGAATGCAGCTCCCAAAGAGATAGCAAGGGCTTAGTTGAGGGTTCTAGTATCAGTGCTATAGTGATTTTCTCGGCTGTTTATGGAAAGGAAGTTTCTTACAGGCAAAGGCTCGTTTTCCCCAGCAGCCCGGGAAAGAGGGCAGCCTGGGCGATTCCCCACCCCTTCCTCAAAATGTCCTTGTTTTCCTGTGGGCTGAGAACACGATGCTCCTCCCACCCTTCTCTTTTCAGAAGCCAAGCCCCTTTTTAATCTGTATAAAGTCGACAGTCTTGGGATCTAGTGATTGAAGAAACTGCCTTCTCTCTGAGACCAAGCCAGAGACCCAGGTAAGCAGCCCAAGAGGTGGTCTCAGGAGTTGCTTCTGCTTAAACCTTGGAGAGAAGGCGGTCATGGTGGGTGAGGCTAGCCTGAGAGTCAGGACTGGGGCCAGAGCTGGGGGCAGGGATGGAGCAGGCAGGCTAGAGGGAGCCCATGCAGCCTGAGACAGAGCAGCTCTCAAGCTGGGGGAGGAAGC
This sequence comes from Phacochoerus africanus, assembly GCF_016906955.1. NCBI lineage: Eukaryota > Metazoa > Chordata > Mammalia > Artiodactyla > Suidae > Phacochoerus > Phacochoerus africanus. The sequence continues at coordinate 79,414,557 of NC_062552.1, forward strand.
ATCTCTCTTTAGAACACAATGGCATCCCTTTAAGGTGCTATTATCCCACACTGAGGCCAAGAGGCGTGTTTCCCTCGTGTTGTAGGACAACAGGGCTCTGTCGAAAACGAAAATGACCCTGGATGTATGCTTGGTAGTCATCTCAGGGACACAATTTGGCTTTTTCAAAATTTGGCCTATTTATTTAATGATTTCATTCAAGAGGATCTCCTATTGAGCCACGTGAGCACTGGGTACAATTGCGTTTTATTTTTCAAATATGTTTTATATCAAAAATCCTTCTGTATTCAAAGACAGGACTGCTAGGATTTTAAGTCATTTCCAGGGTTACCAGCCAGAGGGGAGGATGGCCTCTCTGCAGGGAGTGGCAGTCAAAGGCTTGTGAAGAAGAGTATATGAGAGTGCCCCATTACTTAGCAAAGCTCACAGAAAGTCATCTTCCCGGTTGACCCAAAGGAAAACTATAAGCCAGGGAGGCTACAGGCAAGAGCTGGGGTCCCTTTCCTTTTTTTTTTTTTTTTCTTTTCTTTTATAGCCGCTCCTGTGACATATGGAAGTTTCCCAGGCCAAGGATCTAATCTGAGCCAGAGCTGTGACCTATGCCTCAGCTGTGACAGCATAGAATCCTTAACCCGCTTTGCCACAGCAAGAGCTCTCTCTAAGCTAAATGCTTTTCCTCCTCTCTCCCTTTTTCCCAGGTAGGGTCCTTCAGGGCAGTAAGGCCACCATGGCTCAGAAGTCCCTGGTCCTGTTTTTGTGGCTGGCCCTGGTGCTGCTGGTGCTGGGGTGGGTCCAGCCTTCCCTGGGCAAGGAATCGCCAGCCAAGAAGTTCCAGCGGCAGCACATGGACCCTGACAGCTCCTCCAGCAACAGCTCCAACTACTGCAACCTAATGATGAGTCGCCGGAACATGACACAAGGACGGTGCAAGCCAGTGAACACCTTTGTGCACGAGTCCCTGGCAGATGTCCAGGCCGTCTGCTCCCAGATCAATGTCAACTGCAAGAATGGGCAGACCAACTGCTACCAGAGCAACTCCACCATGCACATCACAGAGTGCCGCCAGACGGGCAGCTCCAAGTACCCCAACTGTGCATACAAGGCCAGCCAGCAGGAGAAACACATCATCGTGGCCTGTGAGGGGAACCCACCCGTGCCAGTCCATTTCGATGCTTCTGTGTAGGTCTCCACCAGAGAGATGCCCCACCTCATCACCAAGGCATCTGCCTCTGCCCTCTGCTTCTTTGCCCTGGGGGGAAATAACTTAAGGTAGCCATGGCTCTTATTCATCCTCCACCTCCCACCCCTCACACAAACACATGCTTCCTTGGCTTGAGGGCAATAACTCAAGTTACTTAGGGCTCTTATCCAACAAGAGCATGCGCCAATGGCTTGAGGCTTGCTCTTACTTGGTTTGGAGGGTGAGGAGTAGGTTGTGAGGTGGGCCCATGTTAACCCCTTCACTGCTTCTTTCAATAAAACATATTTGCAACTATCTGAATTTCTGATGCTATCAGTGTCCAGGTACTGTGTGGGCTTCTTTCTTTCTTTCTATTTCTACTTGAGGCCTATGGAAGTTCCCAGGCTAGGAGTCGAATCGGAGCTGCCGCTGCCGAGCTGCGCCACAGTCACAGCAAAGCCAGATTCCTAACCTCCGGAGCGGGGCCAGGGATCGAACCCGCATAGTCATGGTTCATTACCGCTGTGCCACAACAGGAACTCCCTGGACTATTTTAGATAAAAAGAAGCAACAGTCTGGGACACCGTTATTCGGGTGAGCTGACAGGGTGAAGCTCAGATACAAAAATCTCTGGCACAGAAGGAAGACAGCGTGACCCTGGGAAGACCTTGATTGGCCTCAGGTGGGGAAGAGGCATGTATAAAATTATGACTCTAAATTTCCATTTTCCTTTTTTTTTTTTTTGAGGGAGTTTTACTATATCAGAAAAATTATCCCCTCTTAGTTGGAAAGCTAGAATCCTTTTTTCAGGAGCTAGAAGGGACTTTAGATGTTATCAAATGGGGGGTTGATAAGTAGATTTCAGCTTCTGGACCAACTCAATTGGAAGTGCCTGCCTAGAATGCTGCAGAAAAACACCTAAACAGCGATTCAATGGAGGAGTAGCCTCTGCAGGAGGCATGAGGGAGGTGAAGGGTATGTACCACCTACTGGCCATCCTTCACCTAATACAACCCCCACCTTTTACAGAGGGTGACCTGAATCTCAGAAAGGTTAAGTGACCTGCTAGTTAGTAGTATGACTGAGACTAAACCTCAGGTCTCCTGGCTTCCCCATTGTTGCCCCTTCTGCTCCCTGAGTCCCCTTAAGGAGGAAGGTCCCATCTCCCTCCTGCACTGAGTGCTCTGCCCTTAACAGCTTTCTCTGCCTGAGTTTGCCCATAGCTCTCACAAGTTCCCAGCATGCTGGGCCTGTGAGTCTGTCACTTCTAGGCAACCCTTCCTTACATCCATTCTGTCATCACGTAGTCATTTCCAATGACCTGTTTACACCTGCTTTTGGCTCCAGACAAGGTCATGGAACTAGAGAAAGGTCCTACTGCCAACCAGTTTAACCAGGTCTGTCATCGTTAGTGTGCACTGCATTGATAAATGCTAGAAGTGACTCTCTTTTAGGTAAAGTGAATTCTTAGCCCTGGGGGCTTCTGTAAGAGGTAGAAGCTCACTCTGTGGGGTGAGAGGGGGCAGCCAGATATTCCTGCATTTCTGTGCTAATGAGGATCTCCTTACAAACCTTGAGGATGGAGGAGGAAAAAAGGGAAACTTTGTGTTTCTAGAGGTTTCCTTTTGACAGAATTTTTTCTTTCTTTTTTCTTTTCTTTTTTTTTTTTTTTGGCTGCACCTGCAACATGTGGAAGTTCCCAGCTCTGGGATCAAACCTATACCTCAGTTGCAACCAGCACCACAGCTGCAGCAAAGCCGGATCCTTTACCCACTGAGCCACAAGGGAAATTTCTTGCAGAAGTATTCTTAAGTTCATTTCACCCTTGTGCCAAACCCAAATCTCCTTAATTTCCCTCCTAGTGCTAAGAGGACGCGTTAGTGGAGTTTTACCAACACTCACTTGGAGTTTTGTTGCATCTACATCTACACATTCACCATCTGGGGAATAAAGTGATAGGTGATGACAGATGCTCCAAGTGCAGACCTGCGCAATCAGGGAACCTGTGGGGGGCAGGAAGAGCTCTGAATAGGAGGACACTCAGAGAGGAAAGACTGAGCCCTTTTCTGGAGATGGACAGGCAGAATCAAGGAGAGAACCATCAGTTGTGTGGAGACAAATCAGAGATCTCTATTCTGTGGGGTGACTATTGCTACCCTAGGAATAAAGGAATACTATCTTCTTCTAGAAGACTAATCCAGGCAGATTTATCTTAAAATTGAGGTGCTAACATGTGAAGATGGGTATCTGCTTAAAGACAGAAATGATCATATCCAGTGATTCTTCTAAGAAGCATAATGCTCATTTCTCAGACTCTTCAAACCAAACACCCTTCAGGAATTATACACTCTCAGTGGACATGTAAAAGCGTCCAGCATCCCATCTCCTCCTTACCCCTGCTGTTTTATTTTATTTAATTTACTTATTTATTTATTTTAGGGCTGCGCCAGAGGCATATGGAAGTTCCCAGGCTAGGCGTTGAATCAGAGCTGCACAGCTGCCAGTCTACACCATAGCCACAGCAACACCAGATCCCAGCTGCCAGATCCTTAATCCAATGAGCAAAGCCAGTGATGACACCTCCATCCTCCTGGATACTAGTCAGGTTCTTAACCCACTGAGCAGCAACAACAGAAACTCCACTCTTGCTGTTTTATGTGTATTCACAAAAGCATAGTGTCCTCTGCCTCTTCTGGTATGATTTTCTCCTGTCTCTCTCTGCAATGAATTCTCCCTTCGATTCCAACAGCCAGTCATCCTCCAGCCTGAAACAGATCAATCATTCATACCTTAAACCAGTCCTTCAATTGAGAGTAGAGTATCATGGCATCGAGTTCTTTCTTTCCAAGTTCCACCCCACTGTTATTTGCCCTTTGAGCTTTTTCTCTAACTGTGAAGTAAAAAGTTGCTCCCAATCTCTACCTTTGCCTCCTCAGACTAACGAGGCCCTCACAGAGCAAGTAGGAGCACTAAGGGGTTCTGAATCTACCTGCCACGGTGGAAAGCACTTGAATATGGCTTTTAACAATCACGAGGCGCTCCCGCTATGGTGCAGCCGAAACGAATCCGACTAGGAACCTTAAAGTTCGCTCCCTGGCCTTGCACACTGGGTTAAGGATCTGGCATTGCCGTGAACTGTGGTGTAGGTCACAGGCCCAGCTCGGATCCCGTGTTACTGTGGCTGTGGTGTATGCTGGCAGCTGTAGCTCCGATTTGACCCCTAGCCTGGGAACCTCCATATGTATGAGTGCGGCCCTAAAAAGCAAAAAAAAAAAAAGAATCCATCACAAATGTGGGTCAGTCCTCTGTGTTCGTGATTCATGATGCATGATGGAGGGCCTACCTAGAGGGTACAGGATGAAATCGTGCCTCCTAAAGACCAAGTAGTGGCACACCTGGAAGCATCTCAAAACTGTTTCCTAGGAGCCACTTTCTAGGGCACAGACCCCCAGTACCTCTGCAAATCATTAAAATCATTCAGCAAATTCCCAGGCACTTTGGGTTTCTTTGTGGCTTGCGGTAAGTGCAAGTAGAATGGTTTTATCTCAGCCCTCCGTGCTTATCTATGTCCCCACTCCCTTATTGTTTTCTTAACAATAGAGAAGGAGTTGCTCATCAGAATGGGCAGTCCCACTGGATGTGTTTTACTAGCCAGTGTGGTGATTGTACTTTAAAGTTCATCACTGGTGTTCCCAGGGGGCACAGTGGGATAAGGATCTGGTGTTGTCACTGGTGTGACTCTGGCTGCTACTGTGGCGAGGGAACTTCTGCATGCCACAGGAGTGGGGGGAAAAAAAAGGCAGCTCATCTTAACTGTAGATCATTCTCTAATATCTTCTTGCTATGTGTCTGGGCAGGGCCTATACTCAGGGTCAGTTTCCTTCCTTTTCCACCTTCCCTGAGTCTGCAGCTGAGTGGATAACTTGGTCAAGACACCTATTTAGTCCCAGCCCCACCATCAGCTTCCTGTGCCCCTGAAGCAATTCTGCAGCCCTCTCTGGACCAGTTTTCTAATCTATAGAAACTGGAGGTTGGGTTTGGTAATCTCAAAGTCCCCTTACAGTTAGGACCTTCAGCATGAATATCCACTTTCTAGCAGTGCCACACCCTGGCATGCGGTTTCTGGCAAGGCATGAGTAGGCATCTTTAAAGGAGTTCCATCTGTGAGGTCTAGTTTGGTTCAGAGCTCTTCTCCCAATTCAAAGCCATGTTCCAAGGTCTGGATCATCCCAGCGGACTTCAAACATGCTTCTAGGGCAGACTGTCCTCTCAAGCAACCTTAGGCAGCCTCTGAGAGTCCTGGCTGGCAGCTAGCCTCTGCTAGGACTTGTCAGGTGTCCTGGAAACGGAGAGTCCATGGAGGTTCTTAGCTTGGCTCAGATCCTACAGAAGGAAGATCCTGCAGAGGGGAGAGACTAATGTGGAGGCAAGATCAAGGTGGCAACCAGAGAATGCAGGAGAGGGAGCAGAAATTTCCTGAACTTCATTGGAAACTGTCTTTATTGAGGCTGAGAGCTGGACCTGCTTCAGGCTAGCATGTTTGACAGTTTCTCTTCCCCACCTCCCTCAAACTGCCCCTTCTTCTTCCATAAAGGGTTTAGGGAAATTGCTTCCCCCCCATACCTAGGACTTACTTTTTTTTTTTTTTTTTTTGTCTTTTTAGGGCCGCACCTGTGACATATGGAAGTTCCCAGGCTAGGGGTCGAATCAAAGCTGCAGCTGCCAGCCACAGCCACAGCACAGCAATGCCAGATCCAAGCCCCGTCTGTCTGCAATCTACACCACAGCTCATGGCAACATTGGATCCTTAACCCAATGAGTGAGGCCATGGATCGAACCCGCATCCTCACATAATCCTTCAATTTGTAAATCAAATACCTATTCCAAAACCCCCATGTTTCTGTGATATACCCAGTATTTGAGTATGGCAAGAATGTTTTTAAGTTTCTCAGTGCTTTTTTTTTTCTTCTTGATCTATGCTTTTTCTTTGTCCTTGCCAATGGATAATTGGAGAACTGACTCTAAGGTTACAGTGAATTATTATCCCTACTGCTATTTATATTTACAACACTCTCTGATTAAATATAGAAACAAATAGTAAAGATCTAGGAAGCCTCAGTTGCCAGTGTTAGAATCTGTGTATGAAAGTACCATCAACAGTCTGAATATCACCGCCATCTCTAAACTTAGCCAATCATTTCCAGGGAAATATATAAAGCCAAGAGCATAGTTTGAACAGATGGAGAAGTTTCCTGCTCCAAAGTCCCTAAGACACAGGGGTGAGGGACGTGGCAGGAGCCCTGGGTTGCTAAATAATGCCCAAGGTTGCCTAGAGACAAAAGAGTTCTCCTTGGAATGCTGGCAAATATAGCTCCAGGCTGGCAAATAGGTGAAAAGAATTTCAAACACACTTCTACTCACTCATTAGAATGCAACAGAACATAGTTTTATTGCTGTGAATACAATGCAACAAAGCTTGGCCAAAGTTCTAAGGCTGAAAATAGGGAGGCCTGGCCCCAGTCATTGCCCTCTTCCCTACTACTTTCCTTCAAAACACAGAGTTCCAAAGCAGAAAAGAATCCTACGCTTTTGTCCCAACTCCAGTCCAACATCCTCATCGCTCTGATTTTTCCAACACCCTCCTTTTTTTTCTTCCATGGGAACCAGGAAGATCAACAAAAGAAAAATCAGAAGAGATCATAAGAGAACGCATGCTGAGTGAGAGGGAAAGTGATGGAAACTTTAAATGATCTTATCTAAGTGTACAGGAACAAACGGATAAGGAGGGTCGCCCTTCTGTGGGGGATAACAGGCAACAATAAAGAACTTGTATTGGGCGGCATCTTTGTAGCGGCAGTTCGGATAGTTCCCCCCGGTGAAATTGCACTGAGTCAGGCTAACAGGCTTTGCACTCTGGTGGCAGTTGTTCTGGCCATCCTTACAGGTGATTTTGGGTAAATTACAGGCAGTGGCCACGTGCTGGAAGGAATCGTGCAGAAAGGTGTTTTGAGGCTTACAGTGCCGAGTATAATTGTTGACACCGTTCATTGCCTTGTTGCATTGGAGAGGGCTTGGCTGAATATGCTGAATTGTAAACCATTGAGCCCTGGTGAGATTCTTGGGTATGGCACAAAGTGGACGCACTGAACACCACAGTCCCAGCAGCAATAGGAGGAGAGGAAAGCATCTCAGATCTGGCCCCATTTTTCTCTGTGAGGAGAGAGAAGATAATGGTGGTAGCAGGAGCCATTAGAGGAAAATTACCATGCATCAAGTTTTTTTTTTTTTTTTAGGGCCACACCCGCGGCATATGGAAGTTCCCAGGCTAGGGGTCCAGTTGGAGCCACAGCTGCTGGCCTACACCACAGCCACAGCAACACAGGATCAGAGCCACATCTTCAACCTACACCACCACTCACGGCAATGCCGGATCCCTAACCCCCTGAGTGAGGCCACGGATCGAACCCGCAACCTCATGGTTACTAGTTGGATTCCTTTCTGCTGCGCCACAGCAGGAACTCCCACACATCTCACTTTTTTTTTTTTTTTTTTTTTTTTTTTTTTTTTTTTTTGAGGGCTGCACCCATGACACACCCACTGCATCTGGAGGTTCCCAGGCTAGGGGTCTAATTGGAGCTCTTGCTGCCAGCAATGCTGGATCCTTAACCCACTGGGCGAGGCCAGGGATTGAACCTGCAACCTCTTGGTTCCTAGTCAGAGTTGTTTCTGCTGAGCCAAGATGGGAACTCCCCATACATCAGAATTTAGATTTTTACTCTGCCCTTTAAGATTTCACAGCTCTTTTTCTTTCTTAAACCATCTTTCTCACTTGAGTCTCACAATTCTGTGAAGAAGCGTAAGCCCAGTGAGGAGGCACCTGAGGTAAGAGGACCTTTCCTCTGATTGATAGATCTCATTCTTTTCTTTGCCCTGCAAGCATGTGTTTGAAGCTCCCCATGCCATTAACCTTGTCCCTTCCCTCGCCCCTCCTGAAATATTTACCCTCCATCTATTTGACCTGGACCTCCCAGCCACCTTCACTGCCCACCCTCCCCAGCCCAGGGGCTTCTCCTCTTACCAGGTCTCCACGCTGGGGTTCCCACTGAGAAGAGAAGCAGCAGTTAGTCCTGGCTCAGAGGCTTTTATCTGTTGGTCTCCCAGGCAGGCCAGGGCTGCCCACATGCAGCAGGAGAAGGGCTCTGAACCCTAGAAGAGTAAATCTAGGGCTTGGAAGCTGAACTTCTTGTGCACGGTGTGGATGAGACTCAAATTTTCAGACTCGCTGTTGAAAATAGTATCAACACTGTAGACACAGGAAGAGTAAGCCTACTTAAAGAAACAATGAGACTCAAAGCCCCGTTTTGAGGAACTCATCACTTCCTGATGTGACGTTTTCTTCCTGATCTGAAGTTTCAATTCTGCTGCATTTTTAAAAATTAATTAATTTTTGTGGCCATGCCCACAGCATATGGAAGTTTTCCCAGGTGAGGGACTGAACCCGAGCCACAGGTGTGGCAATGCCAGATCCTTGAACCCACTGCGCCGGGGGCAGGGGATCTAACCCAAGGCCACTGGAGCCACTGCAGTCAGACTCTTAATCCACAAGAACTCTAAGCTTTAATTTTTTTAAGTTTCATGATTTCAGTTTCTTAGGAGAAAATACACATGAAAATCTGACACAAGAGCTGCCATATACTTGGTAATGTGAGTTTCAACAATAGACTTGAATGGATAATTCATGTATATGTATATTTATTGGGCCGCATCATGGGCTACTCAGATTCAGGAGCTTGTAATCTAATGAAAAAAACAATAGGGTAAATGGACAAACACAGGAGTTCCCGTTGTGGCTCAGCAGAGAGGAATCCGATAGTATCCATGAGGATGCGGGTTCAATCCCTGGCCTCGCTCAGTGGGTCAGGGATCTGGTGTTGCCATGAGCTGTGGTGTAGGTCGCAGATGCAGGTCAGATCCTCTGTTGCTGTGGCAGTGGTGTTGGCTGGCAGCTGTAACTCCCATTCAACCTGTAGCCTGGGAACTTCCATATGCTGTGGGTACAGTCCTAAAAAGAAAAAAAAATCAGGGACAAATTTGTAATATATTAATAAATATAAATAGCACTTACAGCTGTGATGAAGGAAACTACAGGTCACTGTGTGGAGACAGTAGAGAGAATGTGTTACTGGAGAGTGCAACACCTGAACTGAGTTTTGAGGATTAGTCAGAGGTTAGATGAGTTCCCTTAGTGGCACAACGAAAATGAATCTGAGGAGGAACCATGAGGTTGCAGCTTCGATCCCTGGCCTCACCCAGTGGGTTAAGGATCTGGTGTTGCTGTGGCTGTGGTGAAGGTTGGCAGCTACAGCTCTGAAGCTCTGATTAGACTCTTAGCCTGGGAACCTCCATATGCTTCGGGTGCAGCCTTAAAAAGACAAAAAGACCAAAAACACACACACAAAAAAAAGAAGAAGTTAGATGAGGAAGATGGTAAACTCATCCCAAAGATGAAGCTGTGTGAAGAGACCCCTGCACATGAAGGAGACACGCACATTTAGGGTGTTTGCCTCTTAAATCTGTTCTTACACTTCCATTGGTGCTACGATATCCTTATTCAGAAGCTCATTGTCACATAGAGGGCTCACATAAAAGTTTCCTACATGGATTCCCTGACTTCTAGTCTCTTCCTTCCAATCCACTCTGTGTAGTACTTCCAGATTAGTATTTCTTCACCATAAATGTAACAGTGAAACACTCTTGCCCAATGCTTTTTATGGCTCCAATTATCTTTAGGATAAAAATTATTTCTGGAGTTCCCATCATGGCTGTGTTAACAAATCTAACATCCATGAGGACACAGATTTGACCCCTGGCCTCGCTCAGTGGGTAAAGGATCCAGTGTTGCCATGAGCTTTTATGTAGGTTGCAGACGCGGCTTGGATCTGGCGTTGCTATGGCTGTGGCGTAGGCTGGTAGCTACACCTCCGATTAGACCGCTAGCCTGGGAACCTCCATATGCCTTGGGAGCAGCCCTAAAAAGCAAATAAATAAATAAACAAATAAATAAATAAATAAAGCTTTCTGTTTACTTAGTCCTCATGTATTTTATTCTACAGCTAGATGTATTAGGACAGCCCCCCTTCTCCCTGCTGTTTCACAAGTTGGTGGTACCCCCAAATCCACTGGAGAGGAAAACAGCACCAAGATACCTTAGGCAGGGCTCTCCCAAACTTAGTCTCATATCAGAATTGCCTATGAAATTTTTTTAAATGCCAAGATCCTAGGTCTGCTGAATCACAACCTTGGGGACTTACTGAAGTCTTTGCATATCTACGTTTGCATAACCCCACAGTGATTCTGTTACCCATTCTTTTTTTTTTTTTTTTGCTTTTTAGGGCCACACTTGTGGCATATGGAAGTTCCCAGGCTTGGGTTCAAATCAGAGCTACAGCTGCCGGTCTATGACAGGGCCACAGCAACTCAGGATCCGAGCTGCATCTGCAACCTACACCACAGCTCACGGCAATGCCAGATCCTTACCCACTGAGTGAGGCCAGGGATCAAACCCACGTCCTAATGGATACTAGTCGGATTGTCTCCCCTGGGTCATGATGGGAACTCCTGTTACTCATTCTTTGTTGAGAACTATTTTTCTTGGCTGAGATTGCTTTTCACCCAATACCCAAGTTCTCAAAACTGGGCTCATGCCTGATTCCTGAGATAAGATTTCCACTTGGTCTTAATTTAGGCAGATGACTTTCTGTCTTGCTATGACTAATGAGCAAGACAGATGGGGGAAGACAAGAATGGATGAATCTGGAGTTCCCATCCTGGCGCAGTGGAAATAAATCCGACTAGAAACCATGAAGTTGTGGGTTCAATCCCTGGCCTCGCTCAGCGGGTTAAGGATCTGGCATTGCCATGAGCTGTGGCATAGGTTGCAGATGTGGCTTGGATCTGGTGTTGCAGTGGCTCTGGTGTAGGCCAGTGGCTACAGCTCCAATTAGACCCCTAGCCCGGAAACCTCCATATGCCCCGGGTACAGCCCTATAAAAAGGGGAAAAAAAAAAAAAAGAATGGATGAATCTACCCCTCTTATCTATCTCCTAAATTATCCCAAATCTTGAAAGTGTGAGGGAGGAAAAAATCTTTTCCTTCTACCCTCTAAATTCTTGGCTAGGACCCCTGTAACAAAAGACAAATTAATAAGAGAAAAGCACACAAATTTAACGGGTTTTTTTTGGCCATGCCCAGGGTGTATGGAAGTTTCTGGGTCAGGGATAGAAACTGTATCCCAGCAGTGACAACAACCGCTGTCTTTGTTTCTACTGAGCCACAAAGGGAACTCCAGGTGTATTATTTTTCTATCCTTTCTTTAGACCTTTGTATGCTTGTCAATTAGAAAATAGTCTCGAACTATTGTCAATGAAATAACAGAAGATTAGTATCTTTAATAGTTACCTATTACAGGGAGTTCCCGTCGTGGCGCAGTGGTTAACGAATCCGACTAGGAACCATGAGGTTGCGGGTTCGGTCCCTGCCCTTGCTCAGTGGGTTAACGATCCGGTGTTGCTGTGAGCTGTGGTGTAGGTTGCAGACGTAGCTCGGATCCCGCGTTGCTGTGACTGTGGCGTAGGCCAGAGGCTACAGCTCCAACTCGACCCCTAGGCCTGGGAACCTCCATATGCCTTGGGAGCGGCTCTAGAAATGGCAAGAAGACAAAAAAAAAAAAGTTACCTATTACAGCAGTTATCAGCCATATTCAGAACTCTAGAATGTTCCCTCCTCCATAGTTGCTGATGTATTTCTGTGTCAAGCATCTGGCCGGGAGTGGCCAGAATAGTGAGTCTGAGGCTGATGCTAAGCAATGAGTTCCAAGTTCCTTTGTGAGGTTTAGTTTTATTGTTTCTGCAGAGCTGAAGGCTTGGCATCCAAAATGGCCACCAACCCTTAGCCTATTGGTCAATTTGAGCATATGATACCATTTCTTTTTTGCCCAATTGCTAGGTTAGACTATTTCTTGTGACTCCCTCCTTCCTTTTCATACCAGGCATAAGGACCTCTGCTTATTTCCTGAACTAGTCATGTTTTCCATTATCTTCTGAAGGGAAAAATTTTCCAAGACCTACAAATGGACAAGAGATTACTGGGAGTCTTTTCATTGGCCTGCCAGGATTTGTCTAGCAGACTCAATAGGGATAAATGGACACTGTGAAGGTGTATACCTTTGAGTGACTTGAAGGATAGATATGAACTTGCATAAAACTGATAATAGGAGTTCCTGCCGTGGCTCAGTGGAAACAAATCTGACTACTATCCATGAGGACGCAGGTTCAATCTCTGGCCTTGCTCAGTGGGTTAAGGATCCGGTGTTGCCGTGAGCTGTGGTGTAGGTCCCAGACGCGGCTCGGATCCCATGTTGCTGTGGCTGTAGAGTAGACCGGCAGTGGTAGCGCCAATTCAACTTGTAGCCTGGGAACCTCCCTATGCCACAGGTGTGGCCCTAAAAAGCCAAAAAAAAAAAAAAACCCCTGAAAACAGTGACCATATTTCCTGTTCATAGAGATGCAAATGAATATAAATTTCTGTAAACCTAAATTACATTTCAACAGTTTTTAGCATGTTACCAATTTCCTCAGTAGTCTTGGCATTCAAAATGACCACCAACCCTTAGCCTATTGGTCAATTTGAGCATATGATGAATAAAATGGGTTTGAGTTTATTTGATGACATGGGCTTTTTTTTAAAAGTTTCATGATAACCCAGTTTTTACTTAAAAAAAAAATCATTCTTGGAGTTCCCTTGTGGCTCAGTGAGTTAAGGATTCAGTGTTATTGCTGTGGCTCTGGTTACAGCTTTGTCTTGGGTTTGATCCCTGGCCGGGGAACTTCCACATACTGTAGGATTGACCAAAACAAAAACTCCTTAACACTTCATTCTTTCAAAGAAAATGTTTTGGAGTTCCCGTCATGGCTCAACATTAACAAACCTGAAAATTATCCACAAGGCTGTGGGTTCAATCCCTGCCCTCGCTCAGTGGGTTAAGGATCCAGCTGTGAGCTGTGGTTTAGACTGCAGATGTAGCTTGGATCTGGCGTTGCGGTTACTGTGGTATAGGCCAGTAGCTGCTGCTCCAATTCGACCCCTAGCCTGGGAACCTCCATATGCCCCGGGAACAGCCCTAGAAATGGCAAAAAAAGACAAAAACAAACAAACAAATGGAGATTTTCTTTGTAATTGTAAATTTCACTCATAAAAGGGTAATTTATATTCTGCTCTCAGAGCTTCCCTTTTTATCTTTTGTTTTCTCAAGGTAATCCTTATGTCAAAGAGGTACATTATGGTCTCCTACAAGAGAAAGTCCAGTTTAGCCTACTTTGGCTCTTATTACTATTGTTTGCTTTTTTGTTTGTTTGTTTGTTTTTCTTTTGTTTTGTTTTTGCTTTTTAGAGCTGCAGGTGTGACACATGGAAGTTCCCAGGCTAGGGGGTCTAATTAGAACTACAGCAGCAGGAGTACCCATCGTGGCTCAGTGGTTAACGAATCTGACTAGGAACCACGAGATTTTGGGTTTGATCCCAGGCCTCGTTCAGTGGGCTAAGGATCCAGCGTTGCCTTGAGCTGTGGTGTAGGTTGCAGACGCGGCTCGCATCCCAAGTTGCTGTGGCTCTGGCCTAGGCCAGCCGCTACAGCTCCGATTGGACCCCTATCGAGCGGCCCAAGAAATGGCACACACACACACACACACACACACACACACACACACACACACAAACCTACAGCTGCCAGCCTACACCACAGCCATAGCAATGTTGGATCCTTAACCCACTGATCAAGGTCAGGGATTGAACCCTCATCCTCATGGATCCTATTCGATTTCATTACCACTGAGCCACAATAGGAACTCCCTTTATTACTATTGTTTGGCTTGTTACCAAAATGAAATGTCAAAGTTTGGAGCAGAACAAGTCATTTTATTTTATTATTTTATATATATTTTTGGAAATTCACAGAGGGATCCTCTATTTTATTCAAGTGAAAATATTATAAGGTAGAGTTCCAACCTGTAAAAATTCAGCCAGTGGCTTGGACATTTGTTAACTCTAGGGTGTAAGTGATCCTGGGGCAGGTCCGAGGGTTGTGGATTCACCAGGATTGGATGAGATGGGTTCCAGAGCTCCAGTAGGCCAGCTTCCTAGGACCCCACTTCCTCTTTCCTATCAGAGATCAGTGAGAAAATGTGTCCGATTTGTTGTTTCTTTTTTGTCTTTTTTTTTTTTTGGTCTTTTTAGGGCCATACCCGAGGCATATGAAACTTCCCAGACTAGGGGCTGAATCAGAGCTACAGCTGCCGGCCTACACCACGGCCACAGCAAAGACAGATCTGAGCCACATCTGCAACCTACACCACACCTCATGGCATCACCGGATCCTTAATCCATTGAGCAAGTCCAGGGGTAGAGCCTGAATCCTCAAGGATAGTAGTCAGGTTCCTTACCACTGAGCCACAGCAGGAACTCCTGTCCTTTTTTTCGAAATATGGAGTACTTCATGAATTTGCATGTCATCCTTGCACAGGGGCCATGCTAATCTCTGTATCAATTAAATTTTAGTATATGTGCTAATGAAGTAACCATGGAATCAGATTTGTATTCTTTTTTGAAGATCAGATTTACTTCATTTACATGCCAAGAAAATTTTCTCAAGTATAATAAGGTGTTTACCATTTTCCTATTGTTTTCCAAATGCCTAACATTCATCTTTTCTCCCTAGCTTTATTTATTTATTTATTTTTGTCTTTTTAGGGTCTAATCAGAGGTACGGCTGCCAGCCTATGCCAGAGCCACAGCAACACCAGATCCGAGCAGCATCTTCAACCTACACCACAGCTCAAGGCAATGCTGGATCCTTAAGCCACTGAGCGAGGCCAGGGATCAAACCCAAAACCTCATGGTTCCTAGTCAGATTCCTTTCTGCTGTGCCCTGACGGGAATTCCTCTCCCTATCTTTAACAGTCCTTTCCTTTTCACATTATCTTTCTTAATTGCTTCCTAATGTAAAAAATAAAGCTGGGTGGATCTGCTGTCACATTAGCAGATCCATACAGAAAAATGCATAAGTTTAAATGTCACTTACAGTAACAGCTTAGAGTAGAAATCAAGAAGGAAGAATCTGAAATATTAATCTTGCTCTGAAAGAAGCCTGTGTAGGATGATACTGACAGGGATGGAGTAGGCACAGGTAGTTGTAGAAGTCCCATTAAGGGACCATAGATAAAGAGGGAAACAGGGGACTTTGGGAGATCACTGTAAAGTTAATAATTGCTCAAGAAAATCATCAGAACAAGGCAGGCTTGCTAGACTAGTGGAGGGAGGAGAATTGCCTGGGGTCATTGGGTGGGGGATGGGATGAGCCCTGCATTCAGAATCAGACCTAGGGCAAGAGTTTGAGGACCACCCATCTGCTGATTTGAATACATGGCTTACTAAGGAGGAGCTACTACTCCCAGGAAGGAAGAGGCATCTTTTCCGACCCCCACTCCCCTTGGATGATAAAACTGCAGCCCACCTACTCCTTGGGGTAGAGCTTCCTTTCCTGTCCACTTGGCATCTCTCACAGGCATCCTATCCTAATAAATCTATTTCTTGCCTATCACTTTGTCTCTTGCTGAATTCCTTCTGCACGGAGGCATGAAGAACCTGAACCTCAGAGAGTCCAGACACTGGGTGAGTGATTCTAATTTAAAACTGTGGGTTTAAGTTTCAATCTGGGTTTTGGCTGGGTTTGAGTCCCAGCACGTGGGTTCAAGTCCCAGTCTGTGTTTTGGCTAGGTTCAGGCTGATAGTGCTGTCAGTTTCATCAGCAGCCTAAAATATGACCAGGATACGAAAATATGCTACTACTTTTTTGAGGAGGAGTGAAGGAGGAAAAGACAGCTTTATTGATTTGCCAGGCAAAGGGTGCCACAGCAGGTTAATGCCTTAAAGAATGTGTCCCCCTTGGGAGAGACAGGGAGGTGGTTTTATAGTTTAGGAGTGAAAAATAGGACCAATTAAGGATCAAGGTGGATGAGAGCTTGCATTTTCAGAGTTGGTGTTTGGGTGGTCCCAGGATTGGTTCTGATGATCCTTATTTCAGAATGAAGGATGCTTTATCATCTTCCATTTGTTGGGGGTTTCAGTTCCAGTCACTGGACTTATTGAGGTTCAAGTTCTTCATGCCTACACGCAGAAGGAATTCAGCCGGAGATAAAGTGATAGGCGAGAAACAGATTTATTAGGATAGGATGTTTGCAAGAGATGCAAGCAGGCAGGCACGGAAGCTCTGCCTGCCACTACATTTTGAAGAAGGCTTTATCAAGTGACAAAAACATTCGCTATTAACCATATGAAAATTGATCATTGGCATTCCCATTGTGGTGCAGAGGAAACAATCCAACTAGTATCCATGAGGATGTGGGTTTGATCCCTGGCCTCGCTTAGTGGGTCTGGGATCTGGCGTTGCCTTGAGTTGTGGTTAGGTCACAGATGTGGTTCCAAAACTGCGTTGCTGTGGCTGAGGTGTAGGCCGGCAGCTGTAGCTCGGATTTGACCCCTAGCCTAGCCTGGGACCCTCCATATGCCATGGGTGTAGTCCCAAAAAGAAAAAAAAAAAGAAAGAAAGAAAAAGAAAATTGACCATTGATGAAGAACTGTTACTCAAAAACTGGGTTCACCTCTGGGTGGATGTCAAGCCAAAGATCAAGAGAAGGAAGGATTTATTATTACTTGTAGCCAATAAGGAGAATACCAGAGATATTTCTCAAAGTAATGTCTCCCCCAACAGCAAAATTGGGGGAGTTTTAAGGTAAGGGTACATCCATATTCATGAAGGGGCTTGAGTAGAGGAGAATTTGTTGTAGGAAGGGGCACCCTTTCTAGGGCTCTAGAATGGGCTCTTGCCTAACACTCAGAAATGAATTGTCCACGTGCTCACAAAGCAAGAGACTTTATTGGGAAGGGGCAACCGGGGGGAGAGCAGCAGAGTAAGGGAACCCAGGAGAACTTCTCTACCATGTGCCTTGAGGTCTCCGGTTTTATCGGAATGGGGTCAGTTTCCTGATTTTCTCTGGCCAATCGTCTTGCTCTGCCCATACTTGGTCTGGCTCTGGGTGCTTCTTGGTGGCACGTACACCTCTCAGCCAAGATGGATTCCAGCGCCAAGGATCCTGGGAAGTTGGTCATCTCCTTCCTACCTCCTAGCTCCCCCTTCCCAATTCTCCCAGTTAGTCTTAAGGGCAGCACCAAGTTCCCAATCAGGGCCTCCTGCTGTGAGACAGTCCACCCAAGCCGTTATTGTTGTGCTTGGCCAAGGTGGGCGGTTTGTTGTTGCTTTTTATGGTTGCACTTGTGACATATGGAAATTCCCAGGCTAGGGGTCAAATGGGGCTGCAGCTGCTGGCCTACACCATAGCCACAACACCTCAACATCCGAGCCACATCGTCGACCTACACCACAGCTCATGACAGTGCTGGATCCTTAACCCAGTGAGCGGGGGCCAGGGATTGAACTCACATCCTCATGGATACTAATTGGGTTCATTACCCCAAGCCACAAGGGAACTCCTAAAATGGCTTTTCTTATGTCAGGAAAGCCATTTCTGGTTCTCTTTCTCTGTGGACCCTGTAACCTATCTGGCTACAGACCTACTGGTTTAACACTAATCTCTAGTGGGTTTGATTGGTATAGGTTATCATCTCCCAGGTTCATTCCTGGGCGAACTCAGAAAGTTGCAAATCTGAGGACCTGCCCTTAGAACATGGTGACCAACTTAGATTCACTGGTTACTCATTGAGGCCAGAGTTCTAGGAAAGTGCTGTTGGGGAGGAAAAATTTTGCCTTTCTCCTTTCTAGGTTCTTTGGCTGGGCTAATAAGCAAAGTGATAGAAGGCAGACTAACAGGAGAAAGATAAAAGTTTAATAACATGTATAATACATGGCAGAGACCCAGGAAAACTAACTAGCCAGAATGTCTGATGCCATCACCTTAAATGCCATCTTTGCCTAAAGACAAAAGATGGTGAGGGTGAGGAATCCATGTAGGTGACCAGGAAAATCACAATAAAGGTAGGATAAAGTGTTTTTTTGTCTTTTTGCCATTTCTTGGGCCGCTCGTGCGGCATGTGAAGGTTCCCAGGCTAGGGGTCTAATTGGAGCTGTAGCTGCCAGCCTACGCCAGGGCCACAGCAATGCAGGATCTGAGCTGCATCTGCGACCTACACCACAGCTCACGGCAACGCCGGATCATTAACCCACTGAGCAAGGGCAGGGATGGAAGCCAAAACCTCATGGTTCCTAGTCGGATTCGTTAACCACTGCGCCACGACGGGAACTCCTGGATAAAGTTTTTGTGTAGGGTCGTCATTGCCTTCTCCACCAGTAAGTATTTCTAGAGAATGAGTCATTCTTCTTTTCCTCATACAGCAGGAAAACATCCTTACAGAGATCACTCTTTTACCTTAGAAAAGGGTAACTTTTTTTTGGTTTTCAGAGCTCCTCTCATATCTGCTGTTTCTTAAATAACCAGCCCAAAATAATCCTCATGAAACCAAGCAGGGCCCTGTGAGGCTCCTGGGCACAAAAACTTTTCTTTGCCCCCCCCCCCCTTTTTTTTTTTTGCTTTTTAGGGCAGCACTTGTGGCATACGGAAGTTCCCGGGCTAGGGGTTGAATTAGAGCTGCAGCTGCCAGCCACAACCACAGCTGCAGCCACAGCCACACGGCATCCAAGCCATGTCTGCAACCTACGGCACAGCTCACAGCAGCATGTGATCCCCGACCCATTGAGCAAGGCCAGGGATCAAAGGCGTATCTCATGGATATTATTCGGATTCATTTCTGCTATGCCACAATGGGAATTCCTGTTCCCCATTTCTTGTTTTTAGGAAACAGACCTCATTCAGCCTCTGTAACCTCCCTTGAGTTCCAAAGGATAGGTTCAAACAGTTGCAGAGACCAGAAGAATTGGTCCAGAAACAACAGTGCAGCCTTGGGGCAGGGTCCTGTTTCACCTCAAGGGAGACACACAACAATATCTTTGAGCTCTTCTGCAGAACTAAAGCCTCCGACAAAGAGAAGATATTAACTACCTGATAAAGCATTCTTCATTCCAAAAAGGAGGACCTGAGTCTACCCTTATCCTTATCTGTGGTCCTATTTTCCACTCCCCAAACTATAACACCACCTCCTAATCTCTCCCAAAGGGCACAGTGTTTAAGGCATTAACTTGCTGTGGCCTCCTTTGCCTGACAAAGCAATAAAGCTTTTTTCTCTCCTCCGCTCAAAACCCTGTCTCCTTGTTTCTATTTGGCACTGGTGGACAGAGACTGAGTTTCAGCAGCGCTTATGCCAGAGAGATATATTTTAGGGTGGAAAATTCTGCTCCCTTAAGTGGGTAGCTTAATTTAAAATGTCACCTGATTTTTAATGTTTATATCTTGGTCTTTTTTCTAATGTTTCAAGGCTTGAGTCATTCAACATGATGCCGGAGGCTGAAGAACCCAGGGTCCTTTAGTTTGTTCCTTTTCCTCCCTCTACCTGCCTGAGGCAAAATTATGCGAAGTGAGTATTTCTTTTACTCGGTATCTCTATCTCCTCTTAGGCAAACAGAATTTCTGTGGACCCTACTTACTTGTGTCCTCAACATTTCCTTCTCCAATTTACTTCCTCTTTCCTCCAACAAAATATATATCTTAAGCCGTAACTAAGCAGAACCCAGTGAGGTCTTCCCAGAACAGGCCCGCCCCCCGCCTCCCCCTGACACCGGCCCCCAACTCATGTCCTCCACCTGTATTTTTATCTATAGAAAAACTTTTGGGATTTCCCACTGTAGCTCAGTGGTAATGAAACCAACTAGTATCCATGAGGACGTGGCTTCAATCCCTGGCCTCACTCTGTGGGTTAAGGATCCAGTGTTGCTGTGGCTGTGGTGTAGGCCGGCAGCTGCAGCTACAGTTCCACCCCTAGCCTGAGAACTTCCATATGCCATGGGTGCAGCCCCGAAATGACCAAAAAAAAAAAAACCACTTTAGTCAAAGATTCAATTTAATCAGAGAAGTGAGAAAGTACAGAGAGAAAAGAAAACAGTAATAATCACTTAGCCTTTCAACAAAGTCAAGGAACTTCAGTTCTTCAAAGACCATAGATAACATTCTGAGCTCCATTTCCTTAGAGCTCTTTTGCAGGTGCTGAAGCCCCCACCAGGTGGAAAAAGTCGACTGTGTGCTGCCCAAAAGCATGTAGACCCCAGACCAGTTGGAACCAGGAGTTTGATGATGCTGACTCCCAATTACCTCATCACCCACCAATCAGGAAAATGTTCAAGAGGTGATCATGCCCTGCTCCTCAAACACTAGAAGACTCCTCACTACCCCCTCTGTGGTGGTGGGGGGGCATAGTCTTTGAGGCCCTAGCTGGCTGTATTCCCCTCTTTGCCTGGCAATTAAAACTATTTTTTCTGTTTCCTCCAACACTGCCTGTGAGTTTCCATTTGGCATCGATGTACAAAGGCAGCCAATATTCAGCAACAGATCTGTATCCCACACACTTATAACACCTTACTAATCAGTACTCTGCACACATAAATAAATTTCACACAATTGGAATAATATACTTTATTTAGGGAAGGTAATATCATTCAGCTCGTGAAGGTGTAAAGAGAGTCATTGTCAGGAGCATTCCTAGGCTAGTCAAAAAGAGATGCTATATGGGCTGGATCTTTTAAAAATGTAGAAGAAAATCGGGTATATGAGGATAGAAGAGTATTCCAGGCAGAGAAACAACATAGGCACAGTGATGATGGCAAGAAACCATGTGAAACATAGCTCTTAGTTGGAAAACATTGACACGTACATGCAAGAGTCATCGATGGAGGCAAGGCCACCACTTGGGAAACAGAACACTCAAAGCAGTGGGTGTGGGTGGACTTTCTAGCGGCTGATAACCTCTAGCACCCGCATGTCCTCTATGCTATCAACATAGCCATTCTTGCTGCAGTGGAATTCAATGTAGCTATAGCTCTTGTAATCTTTATAGTTACTTTTGTTATTTTTCCGGTAGCATTTGAGGGTTTTGAAAGGATATTGACCCCATATATACACATTTCTATAGCGATCTCTCCAGTTCCTGATGCACATACGCTCAATTTTTTGCCATAAGGTATAGACAAAGAGGTGATTGTTCTTGTCTTTGGGGATATCTCTTTCCCTCATAAGATCATTGCATCTGTACTTGCTGAATTCCCAGTTTGTGTTCAGGTGGTGCTGTTTCATAAATTCCCTCCAGGAAAGGTTCTGGCTGTGTACAAGGAGCTCGCATAAGGGGAACAGCAGGGCCAAGAGAGGGCCTAGGACCTTTAGAGAGGATGCCATCTCAGTCACCAGGGCCACCTGTGGGTCCACAGGGAAGAGAGAGGAAAGCATTATCTCAGCACTGCCCTATAAGCTGAGATCTACCTTATAATTCCCTTCCCTGCCAATGTAAGCACTTGGACTCAGTTTTACCATTTGGTTCCCAGGCTAGAAGATGATAAGTCTTATTAGATAGTAAAGTCTATAAGAACTGAAAATATGCTGCAGCCTGAGTGAGACAAGTACCAAGTTATAAAAAATAGATGAAGTTTCTTTTGAGAATCCCAAACACCTCCTGTGTGCCCTTTCCTCCACCAAACTGAGGGACTAATCACCCTCTCCCTACCTAGTTGTTTTGCTGTCTAGATCAATTCTCAGGAGAGCAATTCTTTAGTGTCCTAAAGAAAATGGTATTTAATGTCTCTGAAGTGGAAAGGGTTTTCACCTTTTAAGGAGGTATAGAAGATGAGTAGAAGCGTTCCCATCGTGGTTCAGTGGTTAAAGAACCCAACTAGTATCCATGAGGATGCAGGTTTGATCCCTGGCCTTGCTGTGAACTGTGGTGTAAGTCACAGACACGGCTCGGATCCCATGTTGCTGTGGCTGTGGTGTAGGCTGTCAACTACAGCGCCAATTCGACCCCTGGCCTGGAAACCTCCATATACTTCCATGTGTGGCCCTAAACAGACAAAGGGCAAAAAAAAAAAAGATGAGTAGAGACTTGGAAGATAATTTTTCCAAGCAGGAAGGCTTTGGTTGCCTGAAATCCTAGGCGGCAACGACCCTGACCCTGCAAGCCCATGCTTTGGGATCTTGACTTCCTTCTAACACTTCCCCAAAGCCTTTGGGAAGCACATGGGTAGTTACATTGTGTGTATTCAGTATTATAAGTAATGTAGAGATGATTTAAAGCATATAAGAGGAGGAGTAATCACTGGCACAGTGGGTTAATGATCAGGCTCGTCTCTGTAGCATTGGCCCAGCAAAGAAGGTAAAGGATCTGGCATTGCTGCAGACCTGGCGTAGGTCGCAGATGTCGCTCAGATTAGATCCCTGGCCTGGGAACTTTCTTTCTTTTTTTTTTAAAAGATTTTTATTTTTTCCATTATAGTTAATTTACAGTGTTCTGTCAATTTTCTACTGTACAGCAAAGTGACCCAATCACACACACAATATATACATTATTTTTCTCACATTATCCTCCATCATGCTCCATCATAAGTGACTAGATATAGTTAGGCCTGGGAACTTTCATATGCCCCAGGTATGGCTGAAAAAGAAAAACAAACAAATAAACAAAACAGTATGTAGGAGGATGTGCATAAGTTAGATGGAAATACTATGCATTTTATACAAGGGAATTGAGCATGCTTGGATTTTGATATCCTGGGCATGGGAGGCCCTGGACCAATCCCACATGGACAGCAAGGGACAATGGTATTAATGGTCAAAAATACTGGGGAGGATGTGGGTTGGGGGGAGAGTGGGGAGAGGCTATAAGAACTGTATCACTGAGATTAATGCTGATTGAATCCAAGCCTTTGCTTCTTACAAGTTGGATCACTGTATATTCTTTTTTTCTTTTTCTGTCTTTTTAGGGCCACACTCAAGGCATATGGAGGTTCCCAGGCTAGAGATTGAATCAGAGCTGTAGCTGCCAGCCTACACCAGAGCCACAGCAACATGGGATCTGAGCTGCATCTGCGACCCACACCACAGCTCATGGCAACTCCAGATCCTTAACTCACTGAGCAAGGTCAGGGATCGAACCGGAGTCCTCATGGATGCTAGTCGTGTTCATTAACCGAGAGCCATGACGGGAACTCTGGATCACTGTCTATTCTTAATTCCACCATCTAGAGAAGTCCACTCAAGCCCCTTCCAGTGTTCCTAAGCCTTTCCCTCTAAGCATCCTCAACACCAATCTTACTAACCATAACTCACCCTATTTAGAGCCAACAGTCCTGTCACTGGTTGCAGAGGGAATCAGTATATGGATCTGAAGAGCAGAGTGTCTGTGTCTTTCTCCTTTCCTTAGAGCTGAGAAATCCGCAGCAGGGAAGGAAGGAATAACTGGAGGGTGCAGCGCTCCAACTGATTGGCAGTGATGGGGGGCGGGGGAACAGCCTTGCTAAGAGAACCAGTTCCTATATCTTCTCATCTAGAACACTTGGGTTCATTCTGAGAATAGCCTGGAGCAAAGGTGTCAGACATGAAAGACTGACTCGTGGACACAAAGAACTGCAAGGCCCAGGGTAACCCCAGAGAGAGGTTATCTAGAGTTATCAGGAGACAACTGGAGATCTGGATCCTAAACCCACTTCCCAACAAACTTCTAGGGGAAAGTCCCTGGATGGCCCATCTGGAGTTGTAAACTGTGGGACTTTCATCAAGAGGCGAAAAAAAAATACCTAGTCAGGGGTGCAATTTGTAGATAAAGTGAGATACTTGAATGTGTTTTCTATCAACAGATTTCTTCAAGGGTTGTTCCTAGCTAAGTCACCTTGGTTGATTCCCCCCACCCCCACCCCGGCCACACCGTGGCATGCAGAAATTCCAGGGCCGGTGATAGAACCTGTGCCGCAGCAGTAACCAGAGCCATAGCAATGATAATGCTGGAGCTTTAACTTGCTGAACCACCAGGGAACTCCACCTTGATTGAATTTCTTACTAGGCCACCTTGTTATGAGAATGTCATGAAGAGTAGCAGATATGCTCCCCCCCCCAAATCTTCTGTAGGGGAGCAACAGCTGCTGCCACACACACAAATGTGTTGCTTTGGCGTGAGGATTATTTTGAGCTGAAAACAAACAAGGCCCCAAATTCTCAGGAAGAAACTTTGATTTTCCCCCAATTGCCTAAAAGCATCGTAGATAAAGAATCTCACCTGACATTTCTTTTTTTATTTCTTTGTTTTTTTTATTTTTTGCTATTTCTTGGGCCACTCCCATGGCATATGGAGGTTCCCAGGCTAGGAGTCTAATCGGAGCTGTAGCCGCCAAGCCTATTCCAGAGCCACAGCAAAGCTGGATCTGAGCCGTGTCTGCAACCTACACCACAGTTCATGGCAACGCTGGATCCTTAACCCACTGAGCAAGGCCAGGGATTGAACCTGCAACCTCATGGTTCCTAGCCTGATCCGTTAACCACTGAGCCACAACGGGAGCTCCCTTTCTTTTTTTTAATTAAAAAAAAATTATTTTTCTGTCTCATCTTTGGCCTCCCCATGGCATGTGGAGTTCCTGGGCCAGGGATCTGCTCCAAGCCATGGCTGCAACCCAAGGGGAAATTGGGGATCCTTACCCACTGGGCCGGCCCTGGGATAGGACCTGCCACAGTGCTCCCAAGCTGCTGCTGATCCATTGAACCACAGCAGGAACTACTAGGTTTTTTTTGGGTTTTTTTTTTCCCGTCTTTTGTCCTTTTTAGGGCCACACCCTCGGCATGTGGAATTTCCCAGGCTAGGCATCTAATCAGAGCTGTTGCTGCCAGCCTACGCCAGAGCCACAGCAACGCCAGATCCAAGCTGCATCTGCGAACTACACCACAGCTCACGGCAACCCTGGATTCTTAACCCCCTAATCGAGGCCAGGGATCGAATCCTCAACCTCATGGTTCCTAGTTGGATTCGTTTCCCCTGCACCACATCGTGAACTCCCTAGTTTTTTTTTAATTATAGTTGATTTCCAATGTTTTGTCAATTCCTGCCATTTCAATGAACAAAGGATATTGAGGCCATCAAGCTATTAGTCCCTGCTGCTACCTCCAACAGTGTACTTTGAGGGGAACTCAGGATGGAGACAAACAGGATACTGGCCTTAGATGGTTAAGGTGCATATCAAAGGAATGATTTCAATGAGCCCAGACACTTGTATCTTCCCAGAGAAAAGTGCTAATTTTGTTAACTTGATATGTCTGGCTTTTTTAAAATTAACAATAATAATTTGATGTTCTGACTACCTGCAGTGGTTTTTGTTTTTTGGTATTTTTTCCCCCAAACACCTATATATCCTGGCTCCTCCCTTACCTCTTCAGAATAGTCGTTCAGAGCATCCGAGAGGCTGTCTCCCAAGATTAAGTCCCCTGAATAAAACATAATTTTCAAATTTTAGGTTGTGCATTTTTTTAATTTGACCGAATGTGGACAGAGGACTTGTTCCAGGAAGAGAGTTTATCACCGTAGATAATTAGGGTATAATATGAACTAGGTGCAGTAGGCGAGAAGGAAGCTAGGGAAGTCTGTTAAAATTTCTCTCTGACCAAGTTTTCTTGCAGTGGGTTGAGGATTCCAACATTGTTATTGCTGTGGCTTGGGTTGCTACTGTGGTACAGGTTTGATCCTGGCCTGGGACAGAATTGGCCAAAAAAAATCTCTGTCCCATTTTCTCTGCATGGCCCAACAAATATTTGTTTGCCAAATATCTGCTCCTTTTATCTTTTGGTGAATTGCCTTTCTCTTTGTAGTCCTAACAGGGATGGAGTAGGATAGTTACACAGATAGTTGTCGAAGTCCCGATAATAGACCATAGCTAGAGAGGTAAACCTAGGGGATTTGGGGAGATCGTTGTAAGTTAATAACTGCTCAAGAGACCCATCAGAACAAGGCAGGCTTGCTCGACTAATGTAGGCCCTAGATATGCCTCAGGTCATTGAATGGGGGATGGGGTGAGGCCTGCATTCAGGTTCCGACCAGGGGCAAGGAGTTTAAGAACCGCCCTTCTGCTAGTTTGAATAAGCACCGTGACAGTCTTAGTTTGACTTTATAGGGTCAAATACTCTCTTACTGGATACCAAGAAGGACCTACTATTGAAGAAAGAGGAAAAGGAGGTCTTTTCACACCCCCACTCCCCTTGGATGATAAAACTGTAGCCCACCTAATCCTCAGGGCAGAGCCTCCTTATCTGCCTGCTTGCATCTCTCACAAGCGTCCTATCTTAATAAATCTATTTCTTGCCTATCACTTTGTCTCTCACTGAATTCTTTTTGCGCTGAGGCACAAAGAACCGAAACCCCAGTAAGTCCAGACAGCAGGCGAGTGATTCTAATTTAAAAACCTTGGGTTTAAGTCCCAATTTGGATTTTTGCTAGGTTGAAGTCATAAGTGCTGTCCGTTTCAGTCCCAAAATACTATCACCAAACTATCACCAACATCATATTTTGTCTTTAGCTAAAAATAGTATTTAAGGCAGGGCCTTGGGCACTGGGGGAGTTTTACTCAGCTTTCCTGGCTATCTCCCATGCATATTGGAGATATACATGTTGTTAAGCTTCTATTTGCTTTTGGAAAAAAAAAATTTTTGATAGAAATTTCAATTAAATAGAGTCAGGAGACCAGAAGAGGGAGCTCTTTTGCTCTACAAGGATAGCAGAGCCAACAGGAAGAAGAAAGATTTCCCCTTGGAGTTCCTGGCATGGTTGCAGTGGAAACAAATCCAACTAGGAATCATAATGTTGTGGGTTTGATCCGTGGCCTTGCTCAGTGGGTAAAATATTTCTTCTTTCCTGGCCCAGACAATAGAAATTGTCACCTCTCAACTTTCTGGTTGTGTATTTTTTTAGTTGATACATGTTAGTAGCAAATGTCGTCCTGTTTCTTCTCTCTCTCTCTCTTTTTTTTTTTTTTTGCCATTTCTTGGGCCGCTCCCGCGGCATATGGAGATTCCCAGGCTAGGGGTCGAATCAGAGCTATAGCCGCCGGCCTACACCAGAGCCACAGCAACGCAGGATCTGAGCCGTGTCTGCAACTTACACCACAGCTCATGGCAACGCCGGATCCTTAACCCGCTGAGCAAGGTCAGGGATCGAACCCGCAACCTCATGGTTCCTAGTTGGATTCGTTAACCACTGAGCCACAATGGGAACTCCGTGTTTCTTCTCTTTGAATAGGAAATGTGTCATCAGAATTAGATGGGGAATGCTAGTGTTTATAAGGACATGTTGGTATTGACAACAGCTTTTGTGCACTTTAAGCCTTAGCTCATGTCAAGTATTTCGTGAATAATAGGGAGTCATGTGCTCATAGACTGAATAGGAGTATCTCAAAGGACACTGTAAATCCAGCTATTCTGGAGGGAGAGTAAAAAAGCAGGATTCTGGACACGAAGGTTTGGAGGACTTGAGAGATGACTCTAAGAGAAAATAAGGTGGCCACTATGTGCCCATATACCCAGAGCCCTTCCCAGTAAGTTAGTGCTATCTGATTAATGTTGTGGTTGGTGTGCGTGGGTCGGAAAAAAGAATTTTCCAGCACAGCCAGTTCTATCTTCTTGAAGGGGCCTTGAAGTGCAACACAGATGACTGTTAGGTTCATCCTGGGAAAAACAAGTCTTAGCTCTAGGCTCTCGCCTAGCTCCTGGAGAGACGTGACTAAGACAGGACTAAGTCTTCCCAAAATCATGTAACCCAATCTTAAAGACTACCCCACTCCCCAGGAGAATGTCTAAACTTCTGTTCATATCCTACTAACAATTCTCCCAAACAGATTGGTCTGTTCCTTTTCACCCTATTTACATAAGAAATGGCCAATCAGCTTCTGCACAGACACCCCCTTTCTTGGCACCCACATATAACCTCTCTCCTCGAACAGGCTGACTGCTGACCTCCCCTTGTGAGTCAGCCTGGCAGTACACCCCGCTAATAAAGTCTTTTATGCCTGAACTCGGGTCTTGTCCTTTTGGCCAACCTTACAATGACTTAAATCAAGAGTGACTCTAGGGAGCTCCCTTCATGGCTCAGCAGTTAACAACCCTGACTAGGATCCATGGACATTTGGGTTCAATCCCTGGCTTTATTCAGTGGGTTAAAGATCCGACTTTGCTGTGAGCTGTGTTGTAGGTTGCAGACATGGCTCAGATCCCCTGTTACTGTGGCTGTGGGGTAGGCCAGCAACTGTAGCTTTTATTCGACCCCTAGCCTGGGAACTTCCAGATGCTGTGGATGCAGCCCTAAAAAACAAACAAACAAAAAAATTGACTCTATAAATGTAGAGGCAGGGGGAGACACTACTAAGGCTAATGTGTGAAGCTAAGAAGGAGATACATATTATATCTATTAATAACTTTTTCTGGGAAAAATCCCCAATTCAAATTCTTCTGGGTAGTTAAGTGAGGGGCAGTAGATTCTCTTGAGTTCTCAGAATTTCCACACTGTTAGCTCAAAATAATCCATATGCCAACGTAGCACACTTGCGGAGGTTTTTTTTTTTTTTATTTGTACCCGTGGCATATGGATATTTCCAACCTACACCACAGTTGTGGCATTGCCATATCCCTAACCCATTGTGCCCAGTCAGGGATGAGCTCCTTCAGGATGCCGCTCTTGAACCCCTAGTTTTTTAACAGGTACTAATACAGTACTGTATACTTAAAGTGCACTAATAGGGTAAATCCTATGGGTTCTCACCACACACACACAGAGGTAGCCACTTGAAGTGACAGTCATATTAATTAGCTTGACTCTAGTGACTATCTTAGAATGTATATGTATACCAAATCAACTTGTACATTTTAAATATAAACAATATCTTTGCTGTAACACAAAATGCTTTCAGTTCAGTCCTTTCTCTCTCTCACACATACCATACACATCAGGATCCATGAGGATGCTGGTTCTGGTCCCTGGCCTCGCTCAGTGGGTTAAGGATCCGGCGTTGCCATGAGCTGTGGTGTAGGTCAAAGATTTGGCTTGGATCCCGAGTTGCTGTGGCTCTGGCATAGGCCCCGGTTACAGTTCTGATTGGATCCCTAGCTTGGGAAGAAACTCCATATGCTGTGGATGCAGCCCTAAAAGACAAATTTTAAAAAAGACCAAAAATAATAAATAAATAAATAAAATAAAAGAGGTTAAGAGGGGCAGTTCCCGTTGTGGCTCAGCAGTAACAAACCTGACTAGTATCCCTGAGGATTCAGGTCTCATCTCTGGCCTCACTCTAAGGATAGAGCATTGCCATGAGCTGTGATGTAGTTCACAGACGAGGCTCAGATCCCATGTGGCTGTGGTATAGGTCAGTGGCTACAGCTCCCATTTGACCCCTAGCCTGGGAACTTAAAAAAAAAAAAAAAAAAGACAAAAAAAAAAATAAAAGGGGATAGGAGGGAAAAAATAATCTCACACAGAAGAACATCGTCTTTTCAAATAACTGAAATTTAAGGTATTTTATTTCTCTTATTATAAGGAAAGCATGAAAAATCTTTCAGAGAGGAAGAGAGAATGCGTCTTAATGACCTAGTACATTTTAATACTCTGATTTACTAGGGTGACTCAAAAGTTTGAGAAGAGGAAAAGAAAATTCCTTGTATCATTTCTTGATCTTATTAGACCCAAACACAGCAAGCTTGCCAAATTATACAGATATAGCTCTCATTTTGTCAGTATATATTTCCAAATTTCTAACACTTCCCGCAGCAGCTGAGCTTTGGGAATAACAAAAACCAGATACTTTCAAAACATTTCTTGTGATGAAGTGGAAAAAGCCTGGATTAGTAGCCAGTAAAATTGGATTTTTGTCTCAGATTTTCTACTAGCTTTTTGGTTTTAGCAAATTCCTTAACTTCCGGCTCTTGCATATTGCAGTAGCGGAAGCAGCCCAAGGGTGCTGTGGTATTCAAATGAGGTAACTTAGATAAAAACACCTTGAAATTCTGAAAGTGCTAGGTAATGACTAAGTTCCAGAGGATACAATCTGAGAGCTAAGCTGACTAATAAAAGGAATCTTATTATGTAAAACCCCAGACTCATTATAAGTTTGTCTCATCTTTCTGTTTCATGCTATATATTTAACAGAATGGGTTATATATATTAAAAAAAAAAAAAAAGCAGAGGAGACAGAGCCTGGGACAGCTCAAAGGCATTGCACATTGCTATTTTAGGAGCAAGTTAAAGGCCAGTTGCTGGGCCATAACCCCTGCTGGGGAGCACCTATTTGTCAAAGTGCACAGGCACCTCTGGATTACCCTCACAGGCAATGACAACCCGTCTAGTGCTGGCCATGGCCCGGTATCTGCAGTTGGGAGCCCTGGAACTTCCTGTCTCTCTGCAGTCTGTGACCTTCACCACACCCTCATGGCAGTTCATCTGGCCATTCTTGCACTGAATATTGGAGGTGCTGCAGATACTACGAATGTTCCAAATGTCTTCATGAATGAAAGTGTTGAAGCGCTTGCAATAATGTGAAGTCATCTTCCGTCTTTGCATCATCAAGTTGCAGTAGGCATCATTGCCACCTGTCGCATCAGGGTCCACGTGTTGCCGCAGGAATCGTTGGTACATGCGATCCTGGCCATAGGAGGGCTGTACCAGCCCCAGCCCCAGCAGGGTCAGCAGCAAGAGCAGAAGTAACACGTGGGTCCTCTGGAGAGCCATCACTACCTTGGAGGTGCCTAGGGAGAAACCAAGAGACAGAAAAGACCATCGCTGATTTGACAGAGAGTGAGCAACCCAAAGCATCAAGGACAATTTTTGGAGAGTCAGACGGGCCCATTTTCTACACGTGCAGTCCAGAGTTGGCCCCAGATGAACTCCTAGTTTGATGTGTATGGTTACTACTGTCCTTTGTTTTCAAAGATGCTGCTTCATGATGGCAGAGCACATTGTGTGAGTGACTGAAACAGCTGACGAGGGACCTGTACTTTATTCCTCTTTCAGCCTAGCCTTATGATAATGACCAGGATCAAACGTAACTAACACGCTTTTAAATGCTACCTTTTGCCTGTTCATAGAAAGATACAAAGTTCTACGTCATATTCCTGTGCCTGCAGCTGTAGATACCAGATGTGGACTTAATAGGGAGGGAAGTAAAAGACTTGTAGGACACAGGGCGACAGGAAGAAATGATGCCTGATTTACTGCTCACCCAGGACCACTGGATACAACGTGTGAAGGTACACTTAGCACTTGGTTAAGAGCTTCATCATGATAGCGTACTTTGGGTTGTTTTTCCTAAATCTAATTTTGCACAGTTCTGTCTAATTTCTACCATCCTCCTTCTTTGTGACCAACAATATGTTTTCATTTTTTTTGTCTTTTCTTGGGCCATACCTGCGGCATGTGGAGGTTCCCAGGCTAGGGGTTGAATCGGAGCTGCAGCCACCGGCCTACGCCAGAGCCACAGCAACGCAGGATCTGAGCCCGCATCTGCGGCCTACACCACAGCCCACGGCAACACTGGATCCTTAACCTACAGGGCGAAGGCAGGGATCGAACCACAACCTCATGGTTCCTAGTCAGATTCGCTAACCACTGTGCCACAGTGGGAACCCCTGTGACTGACAATATGATTTAGCAAGATAACTAGCTACAGAGAAGACTGAAACTATTCATACAAGAGCAAACCCATGGCCTCAGTCACACTAACTGACTGACGTAACAAGACATGGAAAAATAACAGGAACAGAAGGCCAATGGGTGCATCTCAAGGTTCTACTTACAACAGAAAATGAAACAACTCACAAATCATCCCAACAAATCCTTTTGGGTCAGAGCTTGCCCCGAAGGCTTTCTCCACTGCCTCACCCACATCAAATCTCAGTAAGAACTTTTTTTGATACTGTGATCCCCAAGACCTAGTTCTGTCACACTGTGTGACCTTGGGGAAATTACTTAACCTCTCTCAGCATATTTGCTTATAAATAAAATGAGCATAATAATAATAATATCTACCTCTTAGGAATGTCGTGAGGACTAAATGATATAAACGATAAAATCAATGTAAAGTGCTCATCACAGTGCCTAGCTTATGTTAAGTGTTCAGTAAACATTGGCAGTTTTTTTTTTGTCTTTTGTGGGCCGCATCTGCAGGATATGGAGGTTCCTAGGCTAGGGATCTAATTGGAGCTGCACCTGCCGGCCTACACCACAACCACAGCAACACAGGATCGGAGCCACGTCTGCGACCTACACCACAGCTCATGGCAACACCAGATCCTTAACCCACTGAGAGAAGCCAAGGGTCGAACCCTCGACCTCATGGTTCCTAGTCGGATTCGTTTGCCTTGCGCCACAACAGGAACTCCGGCAATTATCATTTTTACAATTTCCTTTTTTCTTGGTTTCCTTTGTTCCCTCCAGTTGGATAAAATAATGATTACACTGAATGCATGTAGTATTGACACACTTCCCTTATTTTGTAGAGACTTGTATTCCCAAGAGATTAGAAGGCTGGTGCCCCACCCCCACCCCTTTGGGCCCTATCCACAGCCTGTGGAAGTTCCCTGGCCATAGCAATGACAACACCAGATCCTTAACTACTAAGCCATCAGGGAACTCCCTAGAAAGCTGTTTTGTTTTTTTGTTATTGCATTTTTTTATTACTCATGAATTTATCACATCTGTAGTTGTATAATGATCATAACAATCCAATATCACACGATTTCCATCCCATAACCCAAGCACATCCCCCCACCCCCCAAACTGTCTCCTTCAGAGACCATAAGTTTTTCAATGTCTGTGAGTTGGCATCTGTTCTACAAAGAAGTTCCATCTGTCCTTTTTTCAGATTCCACATGTCAGTGAAAGCACTTGATGTTGGTGTCTCACTGTGTGGCTGACTTCACTTAGCATGATAATTTCTAGGTCCATCCATGTTGCTAAAAATGCCAGTATTTCTTCCTTTTAATGGCTGAGTAATATTCCATTGTGTATATGTACCACATCTTCTTTATCCACTCCTCTGTCGATGGACATTTAGGTTGTTTCCATGTCTTGGCTATTGCAAACAGTGCTGCAATGAACATCGGAGTACATGTGCATTTGCGAGTCATGGTATTCTCTGGATAGACGCCCAGGAGTGGGATTGCTGGATCAAATGGTAGTTCTATTTTTAGTTTTCTGAGGACTCTCTGTATCGTTTTCCACAGTGGTTGCACCAATTTACAATCCCACCAACAGTGTACTAGGGTTCCTTTTTCTCCACACCTTCTCTAGCACTTATTGTTTGTAGACTTTTGGATGATGGCCATTCTGGCTGGTGTAAGGTGGTACCTCATTGTGGTTTTGATTTGCATTTCTCTAATAATGAGTGATGTTGAACATCTTTTCATGTGTTTTTTGGCCATCTGTATGTCTTCTTTGGAGAACTGTCTGTTTAGATCTGCCCATTTTTTGATGGGGTTGTTTGTTTTTTTGGTATGGAGCTGCAGAAGGTGTTTGTAAATTTTGGAGATTAATCCCTTGTCAGTTGATTTTCTCCCATTCTGTGGATTGTCTTTTCGTTTTGTTTAGGGTTTCCTTTGCTGTGCAGAAACCTTGATTAGGTCCCATTTGTTTATTTTTGTTTTTATTGTCATTACTCCAAGAGGTGGATCTGAGAAGATGTTGCTGTCGTTTATGTCAGAGAGTGTTAGAAAGCTGTTTTTAAGCTACAATATCTCAAATAGTATTTATGCTGTGTCTCCCTAGACAAATGTTTCCTCTCCAAAGCACATGGAATTTTTTTCCTTTCATTTCACAATTCTTCAAAGGACTTGGCTTTTAGGGGTTTTTCTTCTCTTTTCCTTGCAAAGTCAACAAAGCACAGCATATTAGGATTTCAATTCCTCAAATGATTTACCTGAGATAAAATGACTTGCCTGTGACTCAACATTTCATGTGAAACAACATTTGGTTGTGAAAAAGACCAAGAGCCAAAATACTAGGATTGGCTAGTTCTACCAATTGGCTGGCTACCCAGCAGCTAGTTCCTTCAGCAGGTGGGGAAGCACCCCAATCCCATTGCCCCAGGAATTCCTGGGAAAGTGTTATTCGTCTGTCCACATTAAGACTTTAAGTAGGCAATAGACTGTATGGAAGCCCCTTTGCCTCATATTAGGGAGATGAGGTTGGAGAACCTGAAAAAAGGATCTAAATAGTCTACCAAACTCTGGGACTTTCTTGCTCCTTAAAGGTTTTTTGATTTTCTAGTAAGACAAATGTTCTAATAAAAGAGGTTTGGGAAACTCTTCTCTCTCTTTAGGAAAGAAATGACATTATTTTCACTTTTGAAATAAATTAACTCAAGACAGGTATTCATGTTCTGAGTATGAACCCGTAAACTATTTCTCCACCCTTTCCTTCCTCTGTAAATTGAATACTTTCAGCGAGGCTAGGCTCTTTCTGGCACCTGGACACTGGTCTATAACCTAGTTATTGAGGAACCAGGGTTTTTTTGCCTATTTCAGAGCATGCAGGCAGCAGGAGAGGCCACCATGGGAAATACTGTGATCATTATATTCACTCATAAGATGGCAAAACTAGTGATGTATAACTGTAATCTATTAACTACTTTCTAAATAAAATATCCAGGTACCCATTGAGGAAATTAGGTAACAGAAAGTTACTCACTGAACTTATGTGTATTTTACAGAGACTGTCTGTTAATCCAAGTTTATATTTGCTTGAAAACATATCCAGTAGAAAAAGGATAAAGGATAAGCTTGGAATCTTTCTATGACCTCCTTAAGAACTCTGAGTTGCCGACATCAACTGATAAAGTAAAAGATTAAAGAGAAATGTGAGAACATGCTGGGAGAATTCCATTCAAAGTATTATCAAACTACTTTCTGCTTAAGGGAAGAGGTAGTTACCCTGAATGGATTTTGGTATTCATGCAGGATTACAAATGTGTGTGTGTGTCATTATTTGTCAGTATTTAGTCCAAAATTCTTCTTCCTAAGGCTGAGCATTTATAAAAGTAATATTGTCTTATTAGGTGACAGTAAAACAATTTGCCCCTTCTAAAAGTTATGCTTAGTGGCCTTGAGCCCTGGAATTTAACAGTTTTACCTTTACAGAAAGGTAAAGTCCCCCTCCCTAATGCCTGATAAGGACCTCACTGATAAGGAAAAAGGCGTTTCTATTCCATCTAACACTCTCAGGCGGCAGCTGAATAGAGAAAACGTGGAAAGAATGATAGGCCAAGAATCAAAGAAAACTTTGATTCTTACTGCTTTCAGACATGTTTTTATTTATTGAACATATTGTAGAACAGAAAATGAAAGATCAGACATCTTATTTTCTAGACCACTGGCAATGAATCTTGCCACCACTGTTCTGTGGAAGGCTGGTGGCGGGGGCTGGGGTAGGGGTTGTGGGAGTGTCTGGGGGATCCAAAGCAAGGAAAGAAGAGCAGAGCCAGATCTGGGCTACTGGCTTGTAATGATAAAGGACTCATCAAAGTGGACAGGCAAGCCATTTTCACAGGCAACAGCAATGGTTCTGGACCCTGCTGTGGCCCTGTACCGACATGGAGGCCGGTTGGACCCTCCCTTATGCTTGCAAGTGGTAATTTGGAAAGGAGACTTGCTTCTTCTGAAATTGTTGTAAGGCTCTCCATTCTCATCATTACAGATGGCCTTGATATCATTCTTTGTGCCATGAATAAAGGTGTTGACGTCTTTGCAGGGTCTGGTCAGGCCTCGTTGCTTCATCATGCTTTCACAGTATCTGCCATCCCGGCCCTTTGGATTGGCATCGTAGTGCTGGGTCAGGAAGTGTGTGTACCTGTCGTCATCCTTAGCCAGGCTCAGCGGGGCCAGACCCAGACCCAGCATGAAGACCAACAGCAGGGGGCCCAGCAATATCACCATCTCTTCCAACAAAGGCTCCTGCCAAGGGCAAAAGGAGAAATGGTAGGGGCACTGAACAGCATGGCCCAAGGCGTCTAAAGGGTCAGGGACTTTTCTCTCTGGCAGAGCATTATGAATCAGGTATCCTCCAGCATCTAAATATATCTTTTTTTTCCTTTCCTCATTAGTCTCATGTGTCTCGTCAACCGATTCTTTCAGAATGTCTATTTAAAAGTTTCCTAAACACGACATACAGTCCCAATCACTCTTTTTAGCCCTTAGGGTCACTGAGAATTTACCTATCAGTTGCAGCATTACAAAATCCATTCACATTCTTTAATTCATTTATTAACTAATTTATTTATTTTATTATTTTTTAAATTTTATTTATTTATTTTGCTTTTTAGGGCTGCACCTGTGGCATAAGGAAGTTCCCAGGCTAGAGGTCCAATCAGAGCTGTAGCTGCTGCCCTATGCCACAGCCACAGCAACACCAGATCCGAGCCTCATCTGTGACCTACACCACAGCTCATAGCAATGCCGGATCCTTTGTTCACTGAGCAAGACCAGGGATTGAACTCGCATCCTCATGGATCTTAGCCAGGTTTGTTAACCACTGAGTCACAAAGGCAACTCCCTTATTTATTTTTGAAACCAAATTTATGTTTACCAAAGGGGAAATGTGGGGGGAGGGATAAATTAGGGAGTTGAGATGGATATATACACACTACTATACATAAAATAGACAGGTGACAGGACCTATTGTATGTAGCAGAGGGAAATCCACTCAATACTGTGAAATAACATATATGGGAAAAGAATCTGAAAAGAAATGGATACATGTATACACATAACTGATTCACCCTACTATATGCCTGAAATTAACACAACTTTGTAAGTCAACTATATTCCAGAAAATCAAAAGAAAAGAAAAGAAAGATATATTGGTCTCTGCCCCCAGTTCCCGGCACAGGGCTTCTGAAACACCTATAAATTCCTAAAGATGAGAGCACTAGCAGCATCTTTGGTTCTAATGAGGCAATTGGTGGGTTCCTGGAGGCTCCTGGATGGGAGCTGGTCACTAGAGAGACCAAACTATTAACTAATTTAATAACAAACTTTACATAAACCCCTACTGGGTACCAGCCACTGTGTGAGGTCCTGGAACCCAAAGACCATTAAGACACACCAAATTCCTCCCTAATAGAGGATGTAGCATCCATGGGGAAGGGATGGGAGCAGCAATTTGTTGAGATGAGACTGAGTTAGATAGGAGGGGAGAGATCTGAAGAAGAGGACTTTTAGAGAAACTTGAACCCAGGGAAGAGGGTAACCAGAGAACAGATTCCAGGTATCTATCAATCACTCAGTTAACTGTGAAGAGAACAGTGAGAGCAGTTTCAATCTGCACGAAAGGAAGCAGACCGAAGTCCTCATGAAGTGGGTGGTTCTTGGCCAGAGGTAGAATTATTACATCCTGCTTAGAAAGAACAGGGAGGAGCATGGAAGGGTCCACGTAATGCTGGGGAGTGGGTCCAGGGGCAACTCCTATAGAGGACTGGAGGAAGAGGAATTGAAGCTTATTCTAAGGAGTTTTTTGCCTTGGGAACAATTTGGATAATTCTCAGAGAATATTTTCCAGTTTCCCTTGCATACATGCATAGACTGTTATACAACAGGCAAATGGTATTACTATGTGATTAAACAAACAAATAAATATAAGGCCTTCCTCAAATCAAAGGCCTTATGATTTGCTGTCATGATTTCTTAACAACTTCCTTAAAAGAAGAAATGAGAAAGAGCTGCTCTCATCTCTCAAGAGCTGTCAACTCAAACTAGAATTCACACCTCCCAGGAGTGGTGTGTCACAGGCACTTCCAAAGGGTAAATACTATGCTTTCTCCTGGGGCACAATTTTAACTCAGTGAAAGAGAATTAAACAGCCATAGATTATAACAAAACAGAAAACAAATTTCTCATGAGCCACTCAGACTTTATTTCTTATGAAACTCGAAGAGCTGAGAATTGAAAGACATTTCGTGTTTTCAGCAGGTAGTTTCTTACTATACCTTCAGTTCTTTGGAGAAAATCTGGAAGAACAAAGCTTTTAAACCATCGTAGTCCTGCTCTACGTTATACCAAATATACATGAATGATCTCACATCCAACAATAACAATGTCTTTCCACTATAAATTGGAAACTCATTTTTATAATTTTGTTTTTCAAATTGCTCGTCCCTGAGTGACTCATTCAATCTCTCTCTCTCTTTTTAGGGCTGAATCCGAGGCAAATGGAATTTCCCAGGCTAGGGTTCAAATCAGAGATTCATCTGCTGGCCTACACCACAGCACAGGATCTGAACCAGGTCTTCAACCCACACCATAGCTCATGGTAACACCAGATAGTTAACCCACCGAGCAAGGCCAGGGATAGAACCCACATCCTCATGATTACTCATCAGGGTCGTTACTGCCGAGCCACAAATGAAACTCCCCTAATTTCTTTCTT
Source organism: Phacochoerus africanus (assembly GCF_016906955.1). Classification (NCBI taxonomy): domain Eukaryota; kingdom Metazoa; phylum Chordata; class Mammalia; order Artiodactyla; family Suidae; genus Phacochoerus; species Phacochoerus africanus. The sequence goes on from NC_062552.1 coordinate 79,453,167, forward strand.
TTACATGCAGAGATTCCTGGGCTTCGGAGACAGTGCTTGATTCTCAACCTGCTGAGCCATGAGCAAACTACTTATTTAATTTTTTTTTTTTTTAATGGCCACACCTGAGGCATATGGAAGTTCTCAGGCTACGGGTTGAATCGGATCTGCAGCCACTGGTCTATATCATAGCCACAGCAACTTGGGATCCAAACTACGTCTTCGACCTATACCACAGCTCACAGCAACACTGGATCCTTAAAACCACTGAGCTTGGAGTTCTCTTGTGGCGCAGTGGGTTAACGAATCCAACTAGGAACCATGAGGTGGCGGGTTCGTTCCCCGTCCTTGCTCAGTGGGTTAAGGATCCAGTGTTGCCATGAGCTGTCGTGTAGGTCGAAGATGTGGCTCGGATCCCGAGTTGCTGTGGCTCTGGAGTAGGCTGGCGGCTACAGCTCCGATTCGACCCCTAGCCTGGGAACCCGGATATGCCGTGGGAGCAGCTCAAGAAAAGGCAAAAAGACAAAAAAAAAAAACCCAAAAAACAAAAAACCACTGAGCTGGGCCTGGTATCGAATCCAAGTCCTCATGGATACTAGTTGGGTTTTTTTACATGAACCACAGTAGGACACCTTCATTTCTAATTGGCCATAATTTCTTGGCAGTCATTATACCTACTGAGAAATTTTTAAAATGGGAGAAAAATTTGACCTTCAATTTATTATTAAATGTAATATAATCTTCATGAACCCTAAATTTAAAAATAAATAGCACACTGTCAGGACATTAATTCTTAATTTTTATATTGTGCTGTTCTTGTATAAGCCAATAAACATATTTTCATATTAAATATTTTTGTAGCCCTTAAAGAGGCCACAAATTATAGCACTGTAGTGATGCCTACAGTGAGGCTAAACAGCCCTGGGAGAACTACTGTGAATCTAGAAAGACAAGAGGAGTTGGGGTTCTTCTGGTTACATGGAAGGCCTATGACAGGGTGAGCAAAGCGACCTTGCTTTCTCATCAGCATTTGGCATTGATCCTTGTCTGCTTCATCGTAACTATAGACAAATTTGGTATACTGCTGAAGAATTACCAAATTATACAATAAGAAATTCTTTTGGGAGTTCCCGTCGTGGCGCAGTGGTTAACGAATCCGACTAGGAACCATGAGGTTGCGGGTTCGGTCCCTGCCCTTGCTCAGTGGGTTAACGATCCGGCCTTGCCGTGAGCTGTGGTGTAGGTTGCAGACAGGGCTCGGATCCCGCGTTGCTGTGGCTCTGGCGTAGGCCGGCGGCTACAGCTCTTATTAGACCCGTAGCCTGGGAACCTCCATATGCCGCGGGAGCGGCCCAAGAAATAGCAACAACAACAACTACAACAACAAAAGACAAAAAAAAAGACAAAAAAAAAGAAATTCTTTTGGTCATTCCTCAACACTGAAATAAATAAATAGTAGCTAAAAAGATTTCCATTAAGCACATAAAAAATACCATGTGTAACAGAAGCATCAAAAGTGTGTTCTTGGGAGAACAGCAAGAAAGTGGTACACAGGATTTCCTGTTGTGGCTCAGTGGATTAGAACCCAATTAATATCCATGAGGATGCGGGTTCAATCCCTGCCTTGCTCAGTGGGTCCGGAGTTGCCCTGAGCTGTGGTGTTGCTCGCAGACTCGGCTCGGATCTGGTGTGGCTGTGGCTGTGGTATAGACTGGCAGCTACGGCTCTGATTCAACCCCTAAGCCTGGGCACTTCCATATGCCACAGGCGTGGCCCTAAAAAGCAAAAAATAATAATAATTTTAAAAAGGAAGATAGAAAGTGGTACAAAATTGGGAGCGAAGAGCCACCCCTAAAAGGATAACAAGTATTCCTACATGGCTGCTGCTGCAACACAGCTGCTGGGCTGCCATGCTACCTATTTGCCGAGTTCTTCATATTTACATCATTACATGTTTGCATCTCCAGGATGGGTTTTCTCTTTCTAGTTTTTTGAAAGACAAAGTTTTGTTGAATTTTCATCAATTAAGTCTCTTGCTCTGCAATGAACAAATAACATCAAAGGCAACTGTAAAATGGCAGGCTCTCAAGGTTGGAAGGATCCCTAAAGGTCACACAGTGAAGACGTGTCTGCCAGAGGCCAGAATTCCAGAGCTCAGAAATCAGCAAGTAGAACCTGAGCTGGTAGTACCCAAAAGGGTCGTTAGGTGGCAGTGGTGGATAGGAATGTTGCCAGTGTCGTCCAAGCTGTAGAGGAAACTGGGTTCTTGTAGATGCTAGTACTGCACAGGGAGGGGATATTGCTGTTGACCAAAAAGAGTGTGAGCTGGCAGACCTGTTTAGAGTCTCTGTCCAAACACTCTATGCTTTAGATATTAAGACCAAGGACACCTCACAAGATACAAGTGTCAAAGCAAAAGTCACAAAGCTCAGGATATGTCCCCAAGGACATCACAAAATAAAGATTGACCTCTTATCAGATTTCATGTGTGCCATTCCCAAACCATTATTCATGTGATCTTTAGCAAACAATTACCTGTTTATTTATCAGTGTTTCCTACTGGTACGAAATTTACAGGAGGGTAGAGTTCCTATTATTCATCTTGAATCATAGTGCCTGCCTCACAATAGATCCACAATAGCAATTTTTTAAATGATCGAGTTCATTTTCCTTTCCAGGCCTAAATTTGTTCATATACAAAGTGAAGGTAGTAGACCCTTCAATAGCTCAGCTGGAAGAGTGGAGGACTGTAGTGGTGATAAATTACTGTCACTCTTATGTTTTGGAGCTCCCGGCCTGGCACAGCAGGAACAAATCCGACTAGGAATCCTGAGGTTTCGGGTTTGATCCCTGGCTTTGCTCAGTGGGTTAAGGATCTGGTGTTGCTTTGAGCTGTGGCATAGACCAGCAGCTGTAGCTCCGATTAGACCCCTAGCCTGAGAACCTCCACATGCCATGGGCACGGGTCTAAAAAGCAAAAATAAATGTTGCTAGCTCTAAGTGTGAAGGTTCCCATGATTCATGACAGCCTTTCTAGTTTCACCAGCAAAAGTTCAGTGACCATGGGAACTGTAAAGCTAAGTCTGTATAAGTTTAGTTGGTGACACAAGGCACTAGCTGGAAGAAAGAGATGATAGGATGACCTGGAGCCCAGTCTCACTGATAGTATCATCCCTTAAGGCTTGGTGTGTGAGCCAAGCCCACACCACCTCTAGTTAAGGCATTGCACTGAACCTACTTCAGGGCTTTGCATCCTAAAAAGCCACTTGCTCTTTGGGAGGTTGAAGGTCCTCATGTCCCTTTACCTAGGGAGGTAAAGGAGTGTCTTTGTTCCTGATTTACAGAATTTGCACGTTCATTCTGTAACAACTCTGCTGTTTGCTCAGGCTTGTTGTAATCCTGACTCCCTAAGACATCCAGAAACCAAATCGCAGCAAGTACACACCACAGCCACCACTATCTAACATCTGCTCCCCCACTCAAAACTTCCTCACTCATATATTCAGTTCTCAATTCCACCACCCCCCCCCCCAAGAGAGGTGAAATGGAATTGGGAGAAAACAAATAAGGGACATTATTTGCAGTGTAGAAGTGAATCTCTTGTTAGGCCAAGAGAGTAGAGCCTTGCATTTGGTCAAGGATGCTCAAATTCATTTACACATATCCTTCTAGACCTAAGCACTTAACTGTCAGTGAAATTTGTTCCAACTCTTCTTTAGACTAATTTTTTCCTTTGCCTTAAACCAATCTCTTAGTCTTTACAAAAATTAACATTCTCTTCCTCTCCCTGCCAGCAATATTTTGTATTCAAGGGATCTGTCACTTTATGTACCAGAGGGATGTGATAAGAGACTCAACTGTTTATGATGAGTGACTGTGGTTAGAATTTCCATAAATATAGCTTCACACTTTGATATGTTCTAGGGCAATATCCCCCCCAAAGGAAAGCATTACCCCAATGTGTATTCCTCCCTTTTTTTTCTTGCCTTCTTTCTTCTCTTCAACCTGCCACTGTACTTTCTTTTGACCTTGGAATGTGTTCCACTTTGTTTTCAGAGAGCACTCAAAACTTTCTTAAGGAAAGAAATTAGCAGAGAAAGTTATGAAAAAACAGAGCTGAAAATATTTACCTTCTGTTTCTTTTTTGCCCTTTTTAAGGGCTGCACCTGCAACACATGGAGGTTCCCAGGCTAGGGGTCAAATTGGAGCTATAGCCGCTGGCCTACACCATAGCCCAGCAATGCTGGATCTGAGCTGCATCTGTGACCTACACCACAAGTCATAACAATGCCTGAACCTTAACCCACTTATCGAGGCCAGGGATTGAACCTGTTACGGGTTGCATTTGTTTCTGCTGTGCCACAACAGGAACTGCTGTTTCTTTTCTTGTTGAAACATATACAATGCTGAAGATGCCCTTCAGCAAATGGCTTTCCCAAATCTTTGCAGATTTTATTATAACCTAGGAACACCTCCTAAATCTCCACTTGCTCCCAGTCTTGCTAATTTTCCTTTAGCTCTATATAGGATATCCCAAAAGAACTATTTTCTTTTTTTCGGCCACCCCTTGGCATATGGAGCTTCTGGGCCAGGGATCAGATCCAAGCCTCAGTTGCTACCTGAGCTACAGCTACAGCAACAAAGGATCCTTAAGCTACAGTGCCCAGCCAGGGATTGAACCTGTGTCTCAACACTCCCAAGACACCACTGATCCCTTTGTGCCGCCATGGGAAATCCTAAAAGAAATGTTTTCATTTTAAACTTTGGATTCTAACTCATTTTCTTCTTAATTCATGAGCTTTGGTCTAAAGGCTTTAAAAGGTGGGAAATCGTTTCATTGAAATGGATGGACAGCTAGAAATAGTGTATAAATATAAATACATAGCTTACCCAGGAGGAAGAATCTTACAAAAATCTGGGAGTTTCCCTCCAAGTGAAGAGAGGTTCCAGCTGTTTGTTTCTGGAGATGGGTTCCAGCTGTGTGAACCCAGAGGCTCTTCCTGGTTCTGATTATATAATGATCAGATGAATAGGGTGGAGAGATTAGATCTAAAAATCCCCAATCCTGGCAGAGACATGAAAACTAAGGACACTGCTCTTGGACAAACAAAAAGAGTCATTCACCTCTTCCCTGGACATGATTGGGTCAACTATTAACACACCTGAATGGATTAGAGACTTGTTCTAGGAGGGAAAGTTTGGGAAACATGGCCTTTGCCCCAAAGTTGTCTTTTTCTGATGTCCATGGCTCTTACTCTTGCCCAGGACAGGACCAAGATTTCATTATTCGCATGCAGTGGTCTGGATCCTGAAGATGTGGTTTCCTCATGTCAGCTCCAAGAGTTGCTTTGGAAGAAGCCTGCAGAGTGAAATGGGGGTCTCCCAGCAGGATGCTGTACCACTATACTATTTATTGACTTTTTTTTTTTTTTTTTTGCTTTTTAGGACCACACCCGAGACATATGGAAGAGATCGAATTGGCGTTGCAGCTGCTAGCCTACACCACAGCCACAGCAACGCAGGATCCTTAACCCGATGAGCAAGGCCAGCGATTGAACTGGCATCCTCATGGATTCTAGTCAGGTTCATTAACCACGGGGCCACAATGCGGATATAATTTGGTTTCATGAAAGGGTGCTAAGTAGGTTTCTCAGAACCAGGAAAGCACTTCCAAAGAAGGTTATGTGACAGCTGTTAGAACCCTGTCCCTGACTTCAACCTCCCAGCTACTAATCCTTAGAAGTATCCTCATATTTCCTGGGCCTTTTATCCTTACCTGTCCACAAATGACTGACTGTGAGCACTCAATCTTCTGTTCCTTGTAACACACTTGTAAAATCGATTATCTCCTCCATCGATGTAACACTGACATTTTATCCACTCACAAAGTGGATCCATTGCCTGCCTCCACTTAAAAAAAAATTTTTTTTTTTTTTTATCTCAGTTCCCAGATTAGGCTGCAGTGGTAAAAGCATGAGCCCTAAGCACTATATCATCAGGAAACTCCCTAGCCTCTAATTTTAGAGTTATGCAGTAGTGTTGAGAGGCAGCCTTCAGCCTCTGAATACAGTGGCATCCTTTTTCTGTCTCTAGGATTTCACTTGACAGCCTTTGGATATTTTGCAAACTGCCCACAAGAGCTGACAATGCCAAAAGCCAGTTAGGTGAACAGTGAATGATTGCTTTCATTCTAACTGTTTTTCTTTTCCCTGTAGCACAATGAGGTTATGATGAAATAGAAAAGAAGATTTTGGACAAAAAAAAAAAGAGAGAGATAGAGAAAGCTTAACTATTTCATTAAAATTCATTTAAGCGCTTATTCAAAATACTTATAATGAGGAATTACAGTCAACCCTCCATATCCACAGGTTCCCCATCCTTGGATTCAATGGACCACGGGGAGAAAATATTTGAAAAAAATTTCCAGAAAGTTCCAAAAAGCAAATTTTTAAAATTTGTGGTGCCCTGGCAACTATTTACATAGCGTTAACATTGTATTAGGTATTATAAGAAATCTAGAAATGATTTAAAGAGGAGGGAGGATTGTACAGATTATATACAAATACTATGCCATTTTATTTAAGAGACTCGAGCATCGGATTTTGGTAAACCTGGGGGGGGGTCCTGGAATTAATCCCCCTAATATTGAGGGATGACCATCTAGTCTATTAATGAATGTCAGTAACTTTAATAGATGTGAAGTACTGCAAATTTTTAAAAATGCTCACGTATAAATTTTTTTTGGACATGCATCTCTTTTTTAAGACATATAGGTCCTCATGGGCCTCTGCTTTCCAATTGTTTGAAAAAGCCACTGTTGACATGTCTTCACATCACAGGAAACCTGCGGGGGTCTCCCAGCTCATAGGACGATATACTTGCCCACACCTAAGTGTCACCTCTAATTCCTTATAAATTTCAATGGGGATCTGGGCAACATACTATTACTCTGCTGCTTTTTAAAACACAGTTCCAGGGTTAAATATTGTGTCCAAACTCAATATTTTCAAACTGTGCAGTTTTATCTTCCCAAAGTAGTGTATTACTCACTTTACCACCTTTCCCTGCAAATATAGGACCCCAAATCTTAAGTATTAACTGCAAAGTTAGGTGAGGCTCCTCTTCTCTCCTCAAATCAAGCTATTTGGAAACCCAAGTGTATGTGAGCACAGCAAAAGCCAATCAACTGCCTTTACCGAAAATCTCATGTATTTTTTAAATGTTCTGACAGCTTGATCTTGAAAGCCATCTCCCTTTTCCTGAAATGTTTTTCTGCCTCTGCTTCAAGCCAATGGTTTCCCTGCACATGGACACAGGAAGCATGGGTTCTCCTTCTAAGGTCTCTAGTGTTCCTGTACTTTTCCCTTTATACAGAGTACATACATTTAATTAAGACTAATTATAATAATTGACGCTGGAGTTCCTTTTGTGGCTCAGTGGGTTAAGGACTGAGACATAGTCCCTCTGAGGACGTGAGTTCAGTTCCTGGCCTTGCTCAGTGGGTTAAGGATCCATGGGCCTCAGCTGTAGTTCCAATTGGACCCCTAGCCCGGGAACTTCCATATTCAGCAGGTGTGGCCATGAAAAGAAAAAGAAAAATTAGGTGCAGAGGGAAGGTGTTAATCTCTAAATTCCTTTATAATTCTAACACTTTTCAGGCCTATAATCAGGAAACTTATTTAGTTACAAAAGTAATGGTTAAAAGCGGATGAAGCCCATATGGAAAGAAGGATCATACCTCCACCTCCAGGAAGTGGGGGACATTATTGATTGAGGGAGGACAGGGACGAAGTCCTGCTGACATGCCTAAATTTCCAAAGACAAACATGAAACATTCAGTTTTCAACAAACTCTGGACTCTGTACCGAATAGCTCTTTCCCAGTCATGTCAGGGTGTTTTTCTGAGAACAGTTGTTTACAGAGATGGTTCTTTGCTCAAATACAGATTAAATTAAAACTAAAGAGGGGCTTCGCCAGTCTACAGGGATCTGTTTTCTGCATCTGTGACCTACACCACAGCTCATGAAACTCCGGATCCTTAACCCACTGAGCGAGGCCAGGGATTGAACCTGCGTCCTTGTGAATACTGGTCAGATTTGTTTCCACTGCAACACAAGGGAAACTGGGAGAACATTTTCTACCCTTCCAGGTTCTTCTGGCTGGTCTAAGAATCAAACTGACAGGAGACAGATTAACAGCAGAAGATCGAACAGATGTTTAATGATATGTATACATCAGAGAGAGAGGAAAACTTAAAAACTTGCCAAAATGGCACAAACTCTATTTAAATTCCACCCTCAGCTTAAAAAAAAAAAAAAAGAGAAGAGTCACTTATTGGAGGTTACTAGGAAAAGCAGAGTAAACAAGGGTAGGGTAGTTATGCAAACTTAAGTCTTCGCCTCCTCCAGCTGGCAAGAGTTTGCAGATTTGGTCATCCTCTCTCTTCCTGGTACAGAGAGGGAGACACCCTTACAAATGGAGATTTCCCTTATAAATGTAAATGTTTCTTACAAAAGAGTAACATACTAAGTTTCAGGATTTTTTCCCTTGTCTGCTGTTTCTTAGAAGAATAACCAGCTTAAAATAATGTGCCAAAGAGACATTTGGGAGGGGTGGTGGCAAATTCTGCTCTCCTACAGCTCATTTGAGGTTTTCCCAAGCCCCTGAAAAGTGCTAAAACTGTTTTTACTGTCCTTCCTAAATAAGCCCGGTGTTGTTACCATTTGATGTGCCGTCGCAGAGTAAGAAAGCTGAGGATCTCAAAGTTCCAGTAAGAAAGCTTAGAGAAGAGGCTGTTGCCAAAACGTCTCAAGGAATTTCACAACTGGGTTGGGTAAGGGCAAGGAGACAAAGGAGTAAACAGAAAACGAAAACAAGAATTATGCTCCAAAAACGACAAGGCTTGTTTCATAAACCTGGTTATCAACTTGGGTATCAAGCAAAGGATCCTTAGTAGTGACAAGGTGCGGGCCTCCCCGGATTTCCCTTCGGTTCACCAATTCTGGGGTCCCCCATTGAGCCCATGTTCTGGGCAATAGGCAGTCACGCTGGCGGCTCCACTCAGCTGCGGAAAATAGGCATCGGAGTAGGAATGCGGAATCTCTAACTCTTCAAGAACAAGACTTACCTTCCTTCCCATTCCTTCGCTCCTCCAGTTGGGTTCCTCAAACGCCTCGCCAGAAAGCGCCACACTGCCTCTGCTAAGCCCAAACGCCCGGGATAAACCTACCAAAAAGGAGAAGGAGGAGGAGCAGAGGAGCAGGAGTGTGAACCCACCTCGGCCTCGGAACAAGTCTGCAGAAATGGACAGGACCGTGGAAAGAGCAGCTTTTGTTTTTCACCCGCTTCTTCCTCCCGGTAAAGACGTTGGGCAGTCGGTAGAAACGCAAAGGTGCAAAGAGGCGAGGAAGGTCGGAGGGCGAGCCTTTTGTAGTTGGGACCTCGCCCTATCTCTCCCGGGAAGTGAGGCCCCTCCTTCCAGTACCCGCCTCCCAAGCAGAAAAGCAGACTTCTGAAGCAGCCCCCTCACCAGGCGGAGCGGGTGTGTTCCTGCCTGGCTGGGGAGCGAGCCTGGACATCCGAGTCCCACGCTCAGCGGCCGCAAGGACACGGCCTCCGGGGACCCTGGCCCCTGCTCTTGCGATCAGCGAGAGTCCAGGCAGTTTCATCTGGCACAGGCCATCAGCCACACCTACAATGTGTTCGATCAGTGTATCTCTATTTTGTAGAATAGTTCATAAGTGCTAGAAAGTTTGTACAAAACTGAACTTTTCAGCAGTTCCCAAAGGATGGGGGGGGGAATTTTTTTTAAAAAGCAGTTGGGCTCGTCCGGGATTTGAACCCGGGACCTCTCGCACCCAAAGCGAGAATCATACCCCTAGACCAACGAGCCGCTGTGGTTCAGCTGTGCGCACATTTTCTCAGAATCTCATTTTTCCTTCAGCAGTTGGCGGATCCCTCTGGAGATTTTTCTGCTGTGACATTTACTTTTGGTTTTGCTTAGCTCTTCCCTCTTCATGAAACTTCAGGTCTGACTCTGATTCTATTCTCCTCGATTCACATCCTGGACTCCTCCAGATGACAGATGGGATGAGAAGAGGCAGCTTTTCAGACGTCAGGCCACAGCTCTGAGCTCCAACAAGCCCTGCCCAGAGGAATCTAGCCTTGAGCTCCAGCCTGCGAGTAGACTGAAGAGAACCGACTTGGAGCTTGAGAGGCCCGAGCTGGGGTCATTTGCAAGACTCTAGGGTCCTGAGCCCGGACAGACGCGCGGGATGTGTATATGTCGGGCTGCTACTACGTCGAACAAGTACAAAATCCTAGGAGTAGGACTGATGGGCATCAAATACGGGGAATCAGTATTTTGATCTGCTGGAAGTGAGCCAGTCTGCTGCTGATTTCGAAAGTCCAGTCCCCTCGCGGTTTCCCTCAATCAAATGTTCCATTTCCCCACACCTTTGCTAAAATTGCTACCTTAGTCTGAAATTCTCCAAGGCTCATCCCAATTCACGTCAAATCCCATTTCTCTTTCAGCTCAAAATATTTTTGCGGAACTGTGAAAATCTGTAACCAGCTGAAAAAATTGAAAGAGCCTCCCCCGCATCAACGTATGTGTGTATAACGTGAACAAAGGTCTTATGAGTTGGTCTGGCAAATTAGAGTCAGGGGGGCGTGCAGGACATACATACTCTATGCCAACGAGAGGTCTCGGGTAAGAAACCGAGTGCAGTGACTTGACTTGTTCTGTCAAAACCCCAAAACATGGATCCCTCCTTCGAGCCGGAATCGAACCAGCGACCTAAGGATGACTACACCAGGAAGTACTACAGTCCTCCGCTCTACCAGCTGAGCTATCGAAGGAAGTGTTGAAACACGGTTTTTAGAATTCTGTGTTGAGGACATCGATAAACAAAGGCCAGTGAGTAATGGCCCACTAGTCGCGGGGGAGTGGACCCTACGGAGCAGTCAGCTTGGGAGAAATTCCTGCACCCACAGTTCTGGGGACAGCCCCTCTGGAGCTGGATTCTCCTGCTTCACGGACGGGTTTCTAAGTAGGGCCAACCAGTGGGCTCTTCGTAGGCGCACCTAGAGCCTGTGCATCTCGAGGCTGTTTCTGGATGGGGCAATTTGCTCGCCCCCGGCTACTGTTTTCACGTAGTTTGCAGCCCTGGACCTCCTTGGCCAGATGTGCGTCAAAATCGGGAGGGATCACCCGGGCATCAGATAACTAGGGGCTAAGGCTGTGGGACACACTGTTCAGATCGCGCAAATTCGAGCCAGGGGAAAGGATGGGTCTCGGAGCTCGAGCCTGGGCCTGTCATTTCCTCACTTCTGTGCTCTCTTCCCAATGCAGGAGCGTTTGCAAAAGCGAGCTTCTTCTTTCTTCCGCTTACAAGTCCTCAGAGTAGGGGACGGAGAGGATGTGATGTACAATACATAAGGCCAAGCCCAATGTTGCAATGAGAATTGACTCTTGGAGAAAATATTTAAAGGCTTTTCAAAGAGGAAGCCACAGTTTCTTTGAGACAGTTACGAATTTAGTGACTCAAGTCTCGACTCTAATTTTTCCGCTGGGATACTGAAGAGCTCGAAACCCCTTGAAGCGTGAAACCTCGGACACCCTACAATCTTTGGGACGCCTAAACCGGACTGCTCACGCTGCTCTCTCCCTTAGGGGAGGGGACCTTGTTCTGGGCTCCGACTCCGGCAGTCCTGAGGGTTCTTGCCGTGTGTCCACATAGCCAAGGCGTCAGCGGTTTGTAGCAGACTCCGCCACAAGCCAGGCATCAATGTAGCCCTTGCGCATTAGTACCGGAACCTAGTTCAGCTCGGGAAGTCTGGGAAATGGTGAGAAGGTAGAATTACCAGAATTTCTGCAGAGATTAAGTGGCTGCTGAGAATCATTTAAAACAATAAGAAACACAAGGTAGGCCCCAGCGAGATTTGAACTCGCGACCCCTGGTTTACAAGACCAGTGCTCTAACCCCTGAGCTATAGGGCCTTGTGAGCAGACGTTTTATCTCTTTCTTAGAAAAGGAACTCTTTGATGGGGGGGGCCCTTTATTTAGCGTTTTTGCTTGTGCAAAGCAAATAAAACCTGAACGTCGTTTCAATTTACTTCCCAATTATTGGAACTCAGTTTGTAGGCTTTTGCCCAATATGGCAGGGCGGTGCTGGAGGTGATAGTGATAGAAACCACCACCACTATTTTAAGATTGCTGAAATCTGCCCAATCTAACACAGTCTAAAGCAGTGAAAGCTTTTCGCCCACACATTCTTGCAGATTGTGTAAATTAAAAAGGGAGACTCGGCATAGAGGAATTTGCCAACCACAGATCTCGGAGATAAAGCCTGGACATCTGCATTTGATTTTCTCCTTGACTCAAGCCATCCAATGACATGCAACCATCTGCCTTGAGTTCCTTAGACTAGGGACCTCTACAGCTCGAGTCTCGGTGCAGAGCAGGCACTCATTACTTCGCTGTTTAATTCATCCCTTCATTCAATAAACAATGGACCCAATTCTGGGCTAGGCTCTGAACTTAGGAAAGAGGCATGCAGCTATGGTCTCTCCTTGAAATCACTGTCTTAGTCTTGTATAATAAAAGAACTTTAGTTTTCAGGAAAGAGAACAATGACAGGCAGCTGTGCCGGGCGTGATGGGGCTGTGGACAGTGCCAAGGTTCACAAGCATAAAAAGGGAGCCATCACAGAGGCAGGCCTTAAGGAAGGGATGGGACTTTAGCTGCGTTTTGAAGAAAGGTTATGATGTATACAGGTTTGGGGGCATGGTGATCCCTGGTAGAAAAATATTTATGAGCCAAGTTGAAGAGAGAGACCTAGGCACTTAAGCCGCCAAGGCAGAATCCTGGCTGGGGCAGATGCCGGCTCTTGTGGGAATGAGGGAAGGTAAGACAGGATAGCAGCCTACCAAGACATTTCTGAAATGAAGGTACACCCTTTACAAATTGCACGTGGAAATTCACCAGGTACGGATATGCAGAACGAATTGAAGGGAAGAGAAACCTGAGTCAAGGGGATATCAGAGATTGGCCATGGTGCAGATCCTCAAACATAAAGTGCAGGGGAGTAATAGTCATGGGATTGGAGAGGAGAGAATGAATGAGAGTGATACAGGTTAGACAGTCTACTGAACTTAGACATGAATAGAGAAGAAATAAGAGAAAATAAAGAGGAAAGTGTCAGGGAGGATTCTCAAATATCATACCTTGTAAAAGCAATATGATAGAGGAAAAAAAAAATCTAAAGGAGAGATGGGTGTCTGAGAAGGCAGAGGGGTGAATAAGAGCTAGGATTTAGGTAGGCTGAATTTGAGGTGTGGATGGAGGATATCGGAGTTTAGACAGCCAGGAAACTCTTTCTAGCATTCTGCAGACTGATAGGTCAAGGTTAGGTCAAATTACATCATTCATTGAGTTAGAGCCTCTAAAACTATATGCTCTTGAAGGAAGAGAGTGAAAAAGAAAACAGCAAACACCTGAAAACTTGAGCTTTCTGAATAGCCCTGTTGCAGGCATCTGTCCTATGAGTGAGTGTCCAACATTTCTTAAACATGGCCTTACTTTTTGTAATTTCACATGTTATTCTAAGTCTGTCCTAGAAAACTTGCTTTCCCACCTGGCAGCTGAGAGTAGTAGGCATGTAACCCAGGTCCACCCATCAGATGCATCCAGGGAAGATTTCAATTTAGAAATATAAAACAGGAATAAATAATCCTGATATCCCATATTTTTCCAATGGTGAAGGTGTGATGTTCTTGAGTTGGGATTTCTTAAGTCTATAGATTGTATTTTCCATTCTGGAAAATTCTCAGCCATATATCTATTAAAATTAAATGTTGTTTTTGCTCTGTTTTTCCTTCTCCATTTATGAAATTGGAGTTAAACATATATTAGACCTTCCCACTCTGTCCTCCATTTCTTTTTACCTCTTTCCATATTTTCTGTCCTTTTGTCTTTCCATGTTGCGTTCTTACTCATTTTCCACTAATTTTCTCTGCAGCTATGTTTAATCACCCACTGAGTCGATTGTAATTGTAAACTGTAATTATAAACTGTAATTTTCAGTTCTAGAAGTTCTATTTGCTTCTTTTTCTAACCTACTAAACGAAATTTTGTAGTTTCCTATTCCTTGCAGGTTTTTGCCAGCTTTTCTTTTATCTTTTTAAAGTAATAATTATAGTTGTTTTATTCCCTGTAACTCATAATTCTGCAGTATGCCATCTGTTGCTTTGGTTGAGTCTTATTTATGTCACTTTTTTCCCCCGTGTAATTGGTCATCTGCTCAATATTTTGCAGAATTATAATGCAGTGAATTTCCAAGGTCAGGCTGAAGTGTCTTCCTGAAAAAAAAAAAATTGTATGGCTTTTGTTTCTCATATATACTCTGATGCTTTTAAGAAGATTTCATCAGGAGTTCCCGGCGTGCGGTGGTTAACGAATCCCACTAGGAACCATGAGGTTGCGGGTTCGATCCCTGGCCTTTCTCAGTGGGTTAAGGATCCAGTGTTGCCGTGAGCTGTGGTATAGGTTGCAGACTTGGCTCGGATTCCACGTTGCTGTGGCTCTGGCGTAGGCCAGCGGCTGCAGCTCCAATTTGACCCCTAGCCTGGGGACCTCCATATGCCTCAGGGTGCAGCCCTAAATAGACCAAAAAAAAAAAAAAAAAAGAATCACCTAAATATTAGACTCAAAAACCGTAAATGTTAGACTTAAAACTATAAAACCAGAAGAAAACATGGAGGGAAAGGCTTTCAACATTGGTTTGAGCAATGATTTTTTTTTTTTGCATATGACACCAAAAGCACAGGCAACAAAAGCAAGAGGGATTGCATCAAATTAAAAAGTTTCTGTACATCAAAAGAAACAATCAATAGAGTGAATATTTTCTACTAAATGGAGGAAAATATTAGTAAGCCATATATCTACTAAGGGATTAATATTTAAAACGTATTTCAAGAACTCGGAGTTCCTGGAGTGGCACAGGGGAAATGAATCGGACTAGAACAATAAGGTTGCAGGTTCCATCCCTGACCTGGATCAGTGGGTTAAGGACCAGTGTTGCTGTGATCTGTGGTGTAGGTCGCAGATGCGGCTCGGATCCTGGGTTGTTGTGGTTGTGGTGTAGGCCGGCAGCTGTATCTCTGATTTGACCCCCTCCGATTTGAGACCTTCCATATGCCACCACGGGTGCGGCCCTAAAAAAGCAAAAAAATAAAATAAAATAAAAACTCATATAATTCAATAGCAAAAAACTAAATGACCAATTTAAAAATGAGCAAAGGACCTGAGGTGACATTTCTTAAAATAAGACACACAAATATCCAACAGATATATGAGAAGGCAATAACATCACTAATTATCAGGGAAATGCAAATCAAAATACAATATCACCTTACACGTGCTAGAATGGCTATTATCAAAAAGACAAAAGATAGCAAGTGTTGGTGAGGATGTGCACTCCAGGAAATCATCGTGTACTTTGGAATGTGAATTGGTATAGCCCTTGTAGAAACAGTATGGAGGTTACTGAAAAAATTTCAAAAAACCCTACCTTATGATCCTGCAATTCCACTTCTGGGTTTATATCCAAAAGAAATTATATCAGTATCTCAAAGAGATATTTGCATTCCTATGTTTATTGTAGAATTATTCACAGTAGTCAAGATATGTAAACAACATAAATATTCATTGATGGATGAATGGATAAAGAAAATGTCATATACATGTATACAATGAAATATTATTCAATCTTTAAAAAAAAGAAAATTTTCCATCTGCTATATGTTTCTTACAATGTAAGTTTCTTGAATTGTCTGGGATAAGATAAAAAAATTTTCATTTCAGGAAGACTATAATAAGAAAATGATGCATTTTATAAATTTAAGGTTAAGAACTTAAAGAATTAAAAGTAAAACAAAATGGAGGAGATAAACAGAATGATACAAGTGCTTGTTTAATACAAAGAAAGGCAGAAAAGAAAAATGATGACATACTTAAGATCACTTAAAAATCAAAATGGAGTGACTATGGCTCAGGCATCCAAATGAGCTAGGTGCCCAATGTGGATGTGGTTTCAGACACATTCCCAAATCACTGAGAACTTGAACATCAAACTCAAGGATATCACCAATCATTTTGAAAATAGTATCTGCTAGCAGTTGCTAGCTGCAATCTTGTAGTTTCAAAATGCGTAGTCCCTCCTCATTTCATAACTATGTAATCATCTCAAACCCCAACCAATCCTTGCTTAATAAGCACTCTTACTTCTAATTCTTGCCAATTTATGTAACTTCACCATTTTTTGCTTTTGTCAACTTCCCTCATTTTGTAATCCAACTGAACACAATTCAAGAGCTTCCTTAGATTTTTACTTCCTCCAAAGAAAACATACAGATGGCCGAAAAACACATGAAAAGATGTTCAACATCGCTCATTATTAGAGAAATGCAAATCAAAACCATGATGAGGTACCACCTTACACTAGCCAGAATGGCCATCATCCAAAAGTCTACAAACAATAAGTGCTGGAGAAGGTGTGGAGAAAAAGGAACCCTAGTACAGTGTTGGTGGGATTGTAAATTGGTGCAACCACTGTGGAAAACGATACAGAGAGTCCTCAGAAAACTAAACATAGAACTACCATTTGATCCAGCAATCCCACTCCTGGGCGTCTATCCAGAGAAAACCATGACTCGCAAATGCACATGTACTCCGATGTTCATTGTAGCATCATTTACAATAGCCAAAACATGGAAACAACCTAAATGTCCATTGACAGAGGAGTGGATCAAGCAGATGTACATATACACAGTGGAATATTACTCAGCCATTAAAAAGAACGAAATACCAGCATTTTTAGCAACATGGATGGACCTAGAAATTATCATGCTAAGTGAAGTCAGCCACACAGTGAGACACCAACATCAAGTGCTTTCACTGACATGTGGAATCTGAAAAAAGGACAGATGGAACTTCTTTGTAGAACAGATGCCAACTCACAGACATTGAAAAACTTATGGTCTCTGAAGGAGACAGTTTGGGGGGTGGGGGGATGTGCTTGGGTTATGGGATGGAAATCCTGTGATATTGGATTGTTATGATCATTATACAACTACAGATGTGATAAATTCATTTGAGTAATAATAGAAAAAGAAATGTCACTGATTTCAACAGTGAAGAAAAAAAAAAAAAAAAGATTTGTACTTCCTAGGCTGCAGTCCTAACAAAGCCCAGATACTTTTGTTTGTTTGTTTTTGGTCTCAACCAGGTCTCTGCTCTTGGAATTCTTGGTTAAGAGGGAATAATGAAACAAACAGATAAAGAACAGATAAATAGTCCCAACTGGAGATAGGCACTTGCTATCTGCCTCTACGAGGATTAAGTCACTAACCACTACAGTCACTGATCTTCAACACCCCCTGAAAGGAGCTCAGGGTGGAAATCAGAAGTGAAGCACTTTGTGCTCTGGGAAAACTGGCAGAACAGGTCTTCAGATAGATATTTTCAGGAGAAGACTTTATGTGTCCAATTCTTGCATTTCCTTGTATCTAGAAAAGCACTAAAATCTTAAAATGATGCCATCTGCTCCTCATGACTAGCAGTAACTTTCATGGGATTAACAGTAACCTGTAAAAAATGTGTGCTTGACTGCATGGATACATTCCACCCCCCCCCAAGCACAAAATCACATATATAATGACATTCCCCCCTACCTCTTTGGATTGGTATTTCAGAGCTATAATCTTCATTTTGCCCCCCAGTAAAACTTAACTGTAGTCCTTATTTTGACCCTAATGAAACTAAACTCTCAGCTTTTAGACTGTGCTTTTTTTTTTTTTTTTTTTCCTTTTCTTTGGCCACTCCGGTGGCCTGTGGAGGTTCCCAGGCTAGGGGTCTAATCGGAGCTGTAGCCGCTGGTCTACCCCACAGCCACAGCCACATGGGACCTGAGCCGCGTCTGCAACCTACACCACAGCTCTCGGCAACACCGGATCCTTGACCCAAGGAGCGAGCGAGGCCAAAGATCAAACTGGCAACCTCATGGTTCTTTGTTGGATTTGTTAATCACTGAGCCACGGTGGGAACTCCTAGGCTGTGCATATTTTAAGTTAAGAAAGATCTTACTGTGATTATGCAACTGTTTTAAACCTTGATTATAGTGATGATTATGCAATTTGGTAAACCTACTGATATAATAATTACATTGTACACTGACAAGGATGAATTTAAGGTATGTAAATCATACTTCAATAAAGTTGTTTTCAAAAAGTATTGATGGGAATCATAGAAAGCAAATAGCAAGTTCCCGCCATGGCTCAGCAGTAACAAACCCCACTAGTATCCATAAGGATGTGCGTTTGATTCCTGGCCTAAATCAGTGGGTTAAGGATCCGATGTTGCCTTAAGCTGTGGTGTAGGCCTCAGAAGCAGCTTGGATCTGGCATTGCTTTGGCTGTGGTATAGGCCAACAGCTGCAGTTATGATTCAACCCCTAGCCTGGGAACTTCCATATGCCATGGGTGCAGCCCTAAAAAAGCAAATAGCAGTTGGTAGACTTAATCTCATCTATATCAGAAATGCACTTAATGTAGAACAAATATGGTAGTTAGAAGCCAAAACTGCTAGACTGAGTAAAAATGAGACCCAATTTTATGCTATTTATAGAAAACAGATTTTTTTAATTCTTTTTATTTTATTTTATTTTTTTATTTTTTTTTTAGGGCTACACCAACGGTATATTGAGTTTCCCAGGCTAGGGGTCAAATTGGAGTTGCAAACGCAGGCCTACACCACAGGTACAGCAACGCTAGATTCGAGCCTCATCTGCAACCTATACTGCAACAATGCTGGATCCTTAACCCACTGAGCGAGGCCAGACATGGAACCCAAGTCTTCTTGGACGCTAGTCGGGTTGGTTAACCACTGAGCAATGATGGGGAACTCCAAGACACCATTTGGAGCAGCATTTGAATTGTGTTCTGCTGGCCTACAAAATAGGGAAATATTACACTGGGAAAAACCACAAAGGTAAGTTGTTTATCAAAATTTAGGATTGGAATTGGCAAGAAGCAAGAGTGCTTGTTAAGCAAGGATAGATTGGGGTGCAAAGTGGTTGCATAGTTAAAATGTTGCAGAAACTGCAAAAAAAAACTGTGGCAGCGGAAGGAAACAAATGGCACCTGGGGATGTGGAAAAGCAAGGTTTATTCAGCACCAGGGAGTAGGCTCAGAGGAGTCATCTCCAGAGTCTGAGCACCAGGTCTTTGTTCTCAGCAAATTTTATACATTACAGGGTCTTGTTTTTCCCATGTAAGCATCCCTGGAACCTCCCCCCTTCCCAGAGCAGACAGTGTTCCTCCTTAAAGCGAACTGGTAAGCAATGCTTGGAACAGGATTAGCAGGGCTGGTGGCTTGGACATAGGATACATAGTACATTATAACATAGGGTACAGGTACATTATTACAAGAAGGGTGGTATGAGGCAAGAATAGCTGAAAAGGCTTGCAGCTGCCTTTTTAGCCAAGGGGGGGGACTCATTTCAATAAGATCTTGAGATCATAATCTTGCACCTGGCAACTGCTAGCACGTATTGTTTTGAGAATAGCTGGTGATGTCCTTGAGTTTGATTCAATTCATAAAACTCAAGTTCTGATGTTGGAACTGTCTGAAACCACATCAACAATGGCCACCCAACTCCATTCTGAATGTCTAAACCACAGTTAATTAATTTAGATTTTAATATAGCAGATCAAAAATGCAGATTTGACAGTCATAAGCCAGGCTATTCTAGTTAGCATAAAGTTCAAGCCAGATCATGTATAAGCCAATGATTTTCCCCTACCTCAATATGTGAGAATTTCTTCCATTATGCAGAAAGGCTGAAAGTAAAAAAATGGAAAAGGCATTCTATGAAAACTCTTTAAAAGAAAAAAAGCTGATGTAGCTATATCAATATCAGACAACAGATTATTTAAGATGAGATGTACTATATGAGATTTTAAGGACTATTTTATTATAAAAGGGTCAGTTCAATACAAAAGCACGATATTCCTTGTGGTATATCCATTCAGTGACTATTGTTCATCATTAAGAGCTGTAGCATGAGCTATCAAGCTATGAAAATACATGGAAGAATTGCTATAGACTGAATGCCTATGTTTCCCCAAAATTCATATGTTGAAACCCTAATCCTCAATATGATAGTATTTTGGAGATAGGTCTTTGGGAGGTAATTAGGGTTAGATGAAGTCATGAGGATGGGGTCCCTTCTATTAGTGCCCTTCTGGAAGAAACACCAGAGAGCCTGCATTCTCTTTCTTCCTCTCTGCCATGTGAGGACACAGAGAGAAAAATGCTTGCCTGCAAGCCAAGAAGAGAACTATCACTATAATCTAATTGTGGATTTCCAGCCTCCAGAACTATGAGAAAATACACTTCTGTTAAGTCACCCAGTCTATGGTATTTGCACAGCAACCTGACTAAGACAAAAACTTAAATGCATATTACTAAGTGAAAGAAGCCCATCTGAAAGGCTATGTGCTGAATGGTTCCACTTATATGACTTTCTGAAAAAGGCAAGACTATGGACACAGCAAAAAGTTGTTCCTTGCCAGGGGCTAGAGGGGAGGAAGGGATGAACTGGCAGAGAACAGAGGATTTTTAGGGCAGGGAAACTATTTTATTTGATACAGATGGATACACATCATACATTTGTCAGAACCCATGGAATCTGCAACACTAAGAGTGATCCCTAATGTAAACTATGGTTTTGGGTGATAATGATGTATCAATGTGATTTATTTTTATTTTTTGTTTTTTGGGCCTCTCCTGAGGCATATGGAGGTTCCCAGGCTAGGGGTCCAAACGGAGCTCCAGCTGCAGGCCTACGCCATAGCTACAGCAATACCAGATCCAAGCTGCATCTGCAACCCACACCACAGCTTATGGCAACACCAGATCCTTATCTCACTGAGAAAGGCCAGAGATAGAACCTGCATCCTCATGGATATTAGTCAGATTTGTTTCTGCTGAGCCACGACAGGAACTCCTCAATGTGATTTATTGATTATAACAAATGTACCATTCAGTACCACCCTGGTGTGGGATGTTGATGGTGGAGGAGGCTGTATAGAGAGAGGAGGTATATGGGGACTCTATGTACCTTCTACTCAATTGTGCTATGAACATAAAACTGCCCTAAAAAGAAATTCTATTTAAATCTCACAATATTCTATAATTTTTGTGTATCTAATAACAACTATTCAAAAGTAAGAAACAAAAGTTGACAGAACTGAGAATAGAAATAGAAAAATCAGGGATTCCTGTAGTGGCTTAGCAGTAAGGAACCCGACTAGCATCCATGAGGACTCAGGTTTATCTCTGGCCTAGCTCAGTGGGTTAAGTGTTGCCATGGGCTGTGATGTAGGTACCAGACTTGGCTTGGATCTGGCATTGCTGTGGCCGTGGTGCATGCTAGCAGCTACAGCTCTCATTGGACCCTTAGCCTGGGAACTTCCATATGCCGTGGGTTCGGCCCTTAAAAAAAAAAAAAGAAAGAAAGAAAAAGAAAAATCCGTAATCATCATTGGATATTTGAACAACCCTCTCTCGGTAAATGTTAAACAAGTAGACAAATATTAAGTGAGAAGATCAAAAGTTTCATGAACCTAGAGTAACCAATGTCTGGTATGGAGATGCAATTGGATAGATTCCTAAAAAAGAATATTTTTTTTCTCTTTTTTCTTTTTTGCCCCCCCAACCCCACACATGGCATGTGGCGTTCCAGGGACAGGGATCAGATCTGAGCCACAGCTGCAACCTATGCCACAGCTTCGGCAACACCAGCTCCTTTAACCCACTGTGCCATGCTGGGGAAGGAACCAGCGTCCTGGCACTGCAGAGATGTCACCAATCCCATTGCACCACAGCAGGAATTCCTAAAAAAGACATTTTTAATAAAGTCTACTACAAATTGGCACTTGCCATCTGCCTCTACAAGGATTAAGTCGCTGATCTTCAACACACCCTGAAAGGAGTTCTGGGTGGAGATCAGGAGTGAGGCACTCTGTGAGCTGGGAAAAACTGGCAGAAGGGGCTTGCAGATAGATACTTTAATAAGCCCAAATTCTTGCATCTTCTCACATCTAGAAAACACTAAAATCATTAATGGCAGAAGGGGCTTGCAGATAGATACTTTAATAAGCCCAAATTCTTGCATCTTCTCACATCTAGAAAACACTAAAATCATTAATGGAGCCATCTGCTTTTCATGACTAGTAGCAAGCCTCTGCCAAAATGTGTGCTTGACTGCATGTATCCACCTTCACTAAAATCACATATAGTACTGACTTCCCCCCTACCTCTTTGGAGCAGTTCCTCAAAGCTATCTAAGATGCTGTCTCCCAGACTGCAATCCTCATTTTGCCCCAAATAAAACTTAACTCACAACTCTCACGTTATACATTTTTTCCAGTCAACATATACTTCAATTGCTCAGTTGATAGACCGGAAGACTATAGGATGCATATCCTGGTAGACATCCTTAGGTCTCTAAGGTTCAAAGGCAAATGCAGGTATTTTGCACACTTCTGAGAAGGGTGTGAACTCCAACCTTCTAAAGCCATAAAATGGACATGGTAAAAAATATACTTGGACTTAGAAGGTCAAAGGTAGAGGAGAGTCCCTGTTTTGGGGCTGCGATCTTGCAGGTGCATCGTTCCTGGGTTTCAGACCTCCCAGTCTTTTAGACTCTGAAATTCTTTCACAGAAGAGAAAGATCCCTGGGAACAAGGATACAGGTGACTTCAGTTGGTTAATTTGGACAGGTACAGTTTTCCACATGGCCCAGGAGAGGGTAAGGGTGCAAGCATTTCTCCCAGTTTCTCTTGCACACTTAGCTGAATTTATGTCATGCCCAGCAAGAAAAATACATGTGACCAGAGACCTCAGAAGACAGCACTATTTGATTCGATTTTTGTGTAGTTCATCTGAGACCTCTAGTGTTTCCAGTGCTGGGCATCCTTGGCTCCACATTATATTCATGTCTTAAGGGTCGTAAAGTGGCGTCTACTGTTCCCCAGTATTTGGAGAACTTTTTCCTTGTCCTTAACAGTAGTCTTCACTATTTTGGCAAGAGGTTTTTCCCTCTCATTTATATCTGAGCCCTCTCATTTTTTCCTACTGCTACCGCATTGAGCACACGTCTCTTTCCTAGACTCTGCTTCCAAGAGGTCTGCAGATCTTTGGCTCCTTCAGTTTGCCTTCCTGATTCCTATCAAAATTCTAAAACACAAAACTGATCTCTGCTGCAGTGGTTCTCCAAACATGGTCCTCAGGTCAGTAGCATCAGCATAACTCAGCAACGTGTTAGAAATGCAAATTCTCAGGCCCCTGGTCTTCTAAATCAGAAATTCCAAGATTTGGAGTTCCCGTCGTGGCGCAGTTGTTAACGAATCCGACTAGGAACCATGAGGACCATGAGGTTGCGGGTTCGGTCCCTGCCCTTGCTCAGTGGGTTGACGATCTGGCGTTGCCGTGAGCTGTGGTGTAGGTTGCAGACGCAGCTCGGATCCCGCGTTGCTGTGGCTCTGGCGTAGGCTGGTGGCTACAGCTCCGATTCAACCCCTAGCCTGGGAACCTCCATATGCCGCGGGAGCGGCCAAAGAAATAGCAACAACAACAACAAAAAAGACAAAAAGACAAAAAAAAAATTCCAAGATTTGAGTCCAGCAACCTCTTTTTAACAAGCCCTGGAGGTGATTGTGATGCATGGTGAGATCTGAGAAGCCACTGCTCTACCACTGGAGTGATCCCTCTCTCCAGTGATCTCTCTCCAAACCAGCAGGGAGCTCCTCTATTACCCTTGAAAGTACATTGAGGTTCTTTTACAAAGATTCCACAGAGGATCTGAGTTAGCAATCTTCCTCCAATCCCTGTTCCCTTCACTTCTTTTTTCCCTTCACTTTTAATGTTGAAATTTATGGGATTCCAGGAGGAGATCTCTGCATCTGTGCCCAAATTTCCTCTTTCTATAAGGACACAAGTCATACTGGATTAGGGTCCACACTAATGACTTCATTTTAACTTGATTACTTCTGTAAATACCTTATTTCCATATAAGGTCTCATATTGGGGCACTGGGGATTAGGACTGCTATATATATATATATCCTTTTGAAGGGACACAATTCCACCCATAACAAAGACCACAGAATTGTACCCCCTTTATCTGTCATGGGAATTTCCAACACCACCATGGGATTAATTTCCCCTTCTCTTGGAGAGCATAAATAATTAAGAGACAATGACAATTGTTTATTCTTTAGGAAGTAAGCCAGGTCTGGGTGCTTCTTCCCTGACTTAGACTATATATTTGCAAGAGAAAGGGAAGCACTGAATATGAACATAAACAATCTCCCTGTTTAAAGCTCTTGGTGGAAATTTGCCCCCCCCTCCACAAATAGTTTTAATTTTATCAATGAAGGATGTGATTGGATGTCACCAGGAGTCACAATTTCTACCCTTAGAAGGCAGAAAATTGGCTCAAACCTCCCCCAGAATCTCATTACCCAGACTTTTACTCGGTCACCTGTTTCCCTCCTTCCCATCTCCAGCAAGTCTAGGCAGTAGTTGTGAATTAATTCTCTGCCACTGCCACACTCTACCAAAAGAGACACATCAGCATTTTGGCATTCTGTAATTTCCACTTTGTTGTAATTAAAAGGAGCAAGAGTTCCTTTTTACATAGGGAGCCTGGAAATTCAGGTTTGTTGGACCCTAGACAGATGGGCAAACGTCTGGAGAACTCAGGTGTGGCTACTCTTCTCTCTGTCAAGAGAAGTGACAGTGTAAATTTAATTTTCTCACCCATTCTGGCCCTGCTCCTAGGCGCCCCTCCGGAGGCCAGAGAGAGCATGCAGAGGCCTCAGAAATGCTGGGTGCCAGGAGTACCCAGCCTGAGCTCAGAATCTGGCCTCAGTCCCTAGGGCAAGGCACCTCTGGCCATCTTCCCTACCGCAGTCAACAGTAATAATAGCCGCCATGCAGCTACAACTGCGCAGGAGAAACAGGACTCCCTGGGAGACAAGTTCCAAGGAAGGGGATAGGAGGTTCTCCGGAAGCAGGAACCGATCCAACCTAAAAGGCAGCCTTCTTTTCCGGTGGGCAGAGTTGGGGAGAAAGATTCTGCGGATTCTACTTAGGCCGACATTGGGCATTAATTGGCTTCGGCTATTTGCGCTTTGGGTCATGAACAGCAAAACAGAAGCAAGAGACTTAACTTTCTTTCCTTACTTTTTGGGCCGAGCCCTACGGCAGGGGGAATTTCTAGAGGCGGGGATCGAACCCGCTTCTCAGACGAGATCGGCGCTAAGGTTGGGAACGGCAGCTCCTTGACCCGCTGTACCACTGGGAAAAATTACGACCCTGTTTTCTCGTTTCAATTCGAAGACTCCTCTCCCCGCTTCAGAACCGAAAAGTGTCGCACTCAAAATTTAGCAAAAAACTGAAGTCTCGGCGCGCAGGGGTGACAGGAAAAGACAGCTTTGCTCTTTCTTACTTCACCGCCAATATCCCCACGCGATCTGGAATCTAAATTAAGGAGTTCATTCCTCCTTTCAACGAATAGTTTCTGGGCGTCAGGCGGAAGCTGACGCTACCCCTGCCTCGGGGAAGCTGTTACGTTCTAGACCCCAAGAGCTGAGCTTCCGGAACAGATGGTTTGTTCCTTTTAGTTACTGGTTTGAGAAGAGCTGTTGGAGTGGACAGATGTAGGTTCGAGTCCTAGCAGAGCTGAGAACAAAGGGAAGAAATTAATATCGTTTGGTGATACCTAGAATCATGATTTCAGATCGCACAGAGGACTGCGCTGAAAACACGGCACAAAGATATAACTAGCAAGTGTAGAGCGAGATATGGCTGTCGGCTTGGTAGCGTGGCCGAGCGGTCTAAGGCGCTGGATTTAGGCTCCAGTCTCTTCGGAGGCGTGGGTTCGAATCCCACCGCTGCCAACGTTTTGTTCCCTAATCACAGGAAACATGACGTTCTCACTACAGAAAAAAGTTCTATAAATCCATGAAGGGTTTGACCTATTATCTGTGTTTTCTGAACACCAAGCTCTGGACTAGGGGAATTCACTTGGGGCATTCAAGCTGAGAGAAGAAAGGTAGAGAACCATGAAGTAGCCTTGAAAGTGCATGTGTCCTACAAGCGGTGGGCTGGGGCACAGAGGGACCCTGGGACTGAAGTAAGATCTCGTCTCAACGTTTGTTCCTAAGTGTTAACCCGGAAAAATCTGGGCAGTTGCATACAATGCTGAAAGTGTTCCTGGGATACTTGCCCCAGCGGCTGACTGCCTCTCGGACCCCTACTGTTTCCTACAGCGTGCTATTTCTCCACCTGCTGGTGGTCTTCCAGCTACAACAGCACCTCTTCCCTAACCTCTTTATCTTTCGGTCTCTCCCTCTAGGTCCGCCACCAGGCCAGTAAAGGAGATGGGTTAAGCACGGAGCGAATCATCTAGAGAGGCAACTGCTCACCGGCTCAGGGAAGTGATTCAATTCCCAGGCCTGAGCCTACCCAGGAAGACTAACTACCCTGACCCTCACCTAGCCGGCAAAGTGTCCTAGGATGGGTTCAAAGTCAGAATTTGAGCTGTTTAGGGAAGATTCTCAATTACTGAGCTTCGAAGGCAGTGTCATCTTTGGTATCAGTGAGGTACGGTTTGGCACACACTGCACTCAGGTTCGAATCCAGTCGTCCCTTCCTCAAGCTTCTGAGAAGTCCTCAGTTCATTTTAGTAGGTGGTGATGGTCCTGTCTGGCCCATGCCCTAAAGAAGGTGAGAGATAAATTTGTCTATGTGGCTTGTTACTCTAAGTCAGCCTCTACAATAGTGACATTTTGGATCATTCTTTACTATGGGGGCCTGTCATATGCTTTGCAGAATTTTAGCAGCATCCTTGATCTTTACCCACTAGACACCGGAAGTACTGTCCAGTTGTGACAACTGAGAAAGTCTCCAGACATTGTCAAATATCCCCTAGGAGGCAAAATCCTCCCTAAAGACTGAAGGTGCAACTAAAGTATTATTTTTCTATGTTTGGTTTGTCTTCTCAATCTTTTAGCAGTCTCTTGGAGGGCAAAATTCTTGATTTTATGAAGTATGATTAATCATGTTTTTCTTTTATGGATCATACTTTTCATGTTGCATCCAGGAAGTCTTTCCCCAAACACAGTTGACAGTTATTTTACTCTAAATATTTTATAGTTTTGATTTATGATCCATATGGAGTTAATTTTTTATTCAGTATGAAGTAGGGATCAAAATTATTTTTCAAAAGAACATCACTATTGAAAATACTACCTTTCTGTACTGAATTGCCTTTGAAATTTTGTCAACAATTAGTTGATAATACATATGTGGTTCTACCTCTGTACTCCTGTCCAATAAGATCTTTTTTTTAATTTTAATACCAATACTACAGTCTAGATGATAGCAGCTTTATAAGTCCTGATATCAGAGTTCTCCAACTTTTTTCTTCTTTTCAAAATTGTTTGAGGGCATGAACTTTGGAATGAGCTTGTCATTTTCTGAAAAAAACAAAACAAAACACCCAACTCTGTTGTTATTTTTATTTGGATTGCATTGAACCTATAATCCAATCTAGGGATAACTGATATCTTAACATATTGAGACTTCTTAATATGTTCTCCTTGCATTTAGGTTTTATTTCACTTCTCTTAGCTTAGCTTTTTTTTTTTTTTTTGGTATGCAAGTGTTGGACATATTTTAATGCTATTACGTATTTAGTAAGTCTATAGTAAATTGGATTGCTTTTTAAAATTTCAACTTCTGATTGTTCATTGCTAGTATATATACTATAAATATAATACATAACATATATACTATGCATATAGTATAAACAATTACATATACAATTAATTTCAATATTAATCTTATATTCCACCACTTTGTTAGATTCACTTATTATAGCTTTCTGTAGATTCCATAGGATTTTTTCCATAGGCTTTCATGTTTTCTTGGAAAATAAGACAGCTTTACTTACTTTTTTAAACACAAACTTGATGTCTTCTATTTCAATTTTTTTTCATAATTGGGCAAAAAAACCCCTATAGTTTAATGTTCAATAAAAGTGATGAAAGCGGATGTCTTTGGGAGTTCCCTTGTGGCACAGTGGATTAAAGATCCAGCATTATCATTGCAGCAGCTAGGGTTACTGCTGTGCCTAGGTTTAGATCCCACATGTTGCAGGCATGCCCAAAAAAAGAGGAGAAAAGAAAGCAGATGTCCTTGTTTACTCCTCATCTTACAGGGGAAACATTCAGTCTTTTATTTAAGTTGAAGTCAGAAGTTTTCTATAGATGCCCTTTATTAAGCTGAAGAAGTTCCCTTCTCTTCCTAATTTGCTGAGAGTTTGTATCAAGAATGCATGCAAAGGTTGTCAAATGCTTTGCATCTTTTGGTAAGATCCAATGATTTTTTTGTTAATCTGTTATCATGAATTACATGAATTGATTTTGAATATTAAACCAACCTTGCTTTTTGGGGATATAGCCCACTTGATCATTATATATTATTATTTCATATATTGTGGATTCAACTTGCTAATGTATTAAGTTTTTTTGCTTCTATGTTCTTTAGAGATATTGGTCTGCAGTTTTCTTTTTTTCGTAGTGTCTTTGTCTGGTTTTGATGCCAAAATATGCAGGCTTCATAGAAAAGTTGGGAATTATTATCTCTTCATTAATTTAATGGGAGGAGTTGTTTATAAATGGCATTATTTCTCCCTAAAATGTTTGTTAAAACTCACCAGTCAAGTATTCTGGGTCTTGTAAATAGATTGCAGAATACAAAACTTGTAATAATTAAGGCCTGTGGGGACTTCACAACTAGCTCCTGCTTCATGGACTGATGTTTGAATTGGAGTCTGCTTTTTGTATTCTTCTAAGGGAGACTTTCATTTTGTTGATCCACAACCAAAAAAACCTGCAAAAGACAGAAGTAAGAGATGCTTGTACCTAGCCTCAAGTAATTGCAACTCACCCTTCCGAAGCTATCACAATGGAAGACAAGGCCCCAGACAGAACAGGAATACAATCTGTGTGAATGCCGCCTGCGTAGCTGAGTCTGGGCAAAGCCTTCAGTATACTATAACACCAGCACCCCCCACCACCCCTCTTACACATAATTTGTCCTACACAATACCAATTACAACCTCTATGTCTCCCCTAACTTAGAAAATCTCTAGTATTTGTGCAGATGGCTCTGAGACTAGTGCCAGATCATCTCTCATGTTTCCCCCTCTCTTCAACAGTCTTCCTGATTCCTGAGGAGAAGCTTTGGGAAGGACATAGTGGCTCTGGGAGCAGTATGTCTGTCTCTCATCTCTTCCATAAGCTGTGTCAAAGGTCAAGAAGAAGCTAATATTTTCAGATGATGGTTGAGCAAGTCAGCCTCTGACGATTAAATGAACCATTTAGGATCCTCACAATCATGAACTGGAAAACCTATTCTCAGGTCATTTCGGGGATGTGTTTGCTCCTATTTACTAAGGCTCTTAGTCCACAGCTCACCCCAGGCGAGTGGGTGGGAATAAGGGACTTAAAAGCCTTGTCACCCTGAGATGTCAAAGAATGGTACTGAAAGAGGAATTTAGAGGGACTAGGGAAGAACACTTCTTATATGTTGTGCCTCATTGTGATGTGTAACAACCTCACATTGTTCCGGCACACTATCTTTTCCGGAGTCTGGCAATGGTAGCCAAGTGGCATTTGGTGACTGCCACCCAGGCATTGAACCTAGCAGTGACCTTTCTTGACCACACATTTTTTTTGGAAGATAAGCAAAGATTGACGCTAATTAAAGCCACAAAAAGCTTAGAAGGAGCATGGCTTATCAAATGGCGTTTTAGAGCATTTGCAAATGCTTGAGCACCTACTTAAAGCTAGAAACTAATCAACAACCTAAGATATCTACGGACTCTGCTGCCTCCACCTCCCCCCGCCAATCAACTGAAACGTCAAAGAATGCACGTATGTGACTGCTGAATTTTTCTTCAGAGAAGGAGCAGCCTCTCCTGGTTTTTTACTCTACTCCTAAGACACCTGAAGCTCCTTTCTGGACTGAAACATAGTGACACCTGCCGAAAGCCCACAGCCTAGTGTGTAATCTTTCATCCACTCATTACTCATTTATTTATTCACTGAGCTCTTCCCCTTTAAGCTCTGGGTGCAAGATGAAAAATTTAAAGTCAGTGAGGAAAGGAGGCTTCCGCGATAAGCCTCCGCTGTTCCTTGAACCTTTTCCCCACTCGTTCTTAGGTCATATTTGAAGTTAAGACTTGGGGAACGCACTGAACCAAGACGTCAAAGGAAAGTAGTGAGTATTAGAAAGAGCAGTCAGAAACGGGTTAACATCTGGTAGCGTGGCCGAGCGGTCTAAGGCGCTGGATTAAGGCTCCAGTCTCTTCGGAGGCGTGGGTTCGAATCCCACCGCTGCCAAAGAGGTTGTTTTGCCATTTGCAGAACCCATCCAAGGTCTAAAACACACAAATGTGCTAGCCCAACACTCATTTGGCCTGAGATGAGAGACAGTGCGTTAGTGAGGTTCAGGTCAGACCATGCAAGCCAAGTGGGCACCAATTTTCTGGCCAGATAGTGCTTGGGAAAGTTTTGCCAATTGGTGACGTTTTGATAAGTCTTCAAGGATGAAGTTCACCAGGAGGATAGGGGTAGGTAAGAAACGGAAGTTTTAAGACCTGATAACGCAGGTGTAACCCCAGAAGAGGAAGCTGTCTGTCACAGGGATTGATAAAAGGATGGGAAAGGACAGGAGTGGTGTTTTGTTTGTTTACCCCACCCACCCACCCCCATAAATGAAAACTCAGAGGATTCCCCGGCCCTCTATGAGTGAACTTCAAAAAGCACCTCTGGTGAGGGCGCAAGGCGCAGGCCCTTGGGTCGGTAATATCGTCAGAATACAGTAGTGACTTTGGCGTCAGCTCCTCTTGCCCTTGGCTCCTGGCTGGTCTGTTTGTTCTGGGGCATTTCTGCCTCCCCACCTTCAAGCTCCATCTCTTGTCTCCAGATGGAGTGCCTTGCCTTCTCTATGCATCTTTATGAGACAAGGAGAAGGACAGAGAGGTTTTGGGTGCCACTGTTCAGAGATGTGACTCAGCAAGAGGGCGATCCCCACGAGAGGACAAAGGTGTTTCAATTCTTGAAGACGCTGAGTCAAGGATTTTTGACAACTTGGAAAATTAGCTCACTATCCCTACAGCTTGCTTTCAAAGAGTCCAAGAATGTTTTAACCCATAATCTGAACTCCTATTAGACATTTTCACCTATTGAACTGTAAAGACGGTGTACTTCCGGATCTTTGCCCATATTTCGGAGGGGGCCAAGGAGCGTTGATGGGTAGCATTTGATGTCCACTGCAACCCAGGTTGAATCTAAGTGCTGCCTCTTTTTCAGTTGTCTTTGGAGAAGTCAGGAAGGGTAGAACACCTTTAAGCAAAGCAGAAAAACTTTATCTCAGGAGGTGGTGAAGGAATAAAGGTAGCACATGTCCTTAATTATAAACACCTTAATTATAAACACTATCCTAAACTTGAAACTTTCCCTTTATTTTCCCATTGGCTTCCCTCAGCCTGCACTTCAGAAAATATCTATTGCTCTAAACATTGCTCTCATTGCACCCAGAAAGTATTAATTCCATCGGAAAGAGCGATAACTGCTGAAACTCGGTGAATCAGGACCAATACGCTGCAAATTCTGATTTAAGATACAGAAATAGAAATAAAGAGAGACAGTAAAACCATACAACAACAACAGAGCCAAAAAGCAAGAGGGAGGAGACACAGAGAGAAACAAAGAAAGAAACAATTTTTAAAAAAGAAATTCTGCTACCATTTGATCCAGCAATCCCACTCTTGGGCATCTATCCAGAGAAAACCACAACTCTCAAAGACACATGTACTCCGATGTTCATTGCTGCATCATTTACAATAGCCAAAACATGGAAACAACCTAAATGTCCATTGACGGAGGAGTGGATCAGGCAGATGTACATATACACAATGGAATATTACTCAGCCATTAAAAAGAACGAAATACTAGCATTTTTAGCAACATGGATGGACCTAGAAATTATCATGCTAAGTGAAGTCAGCCACACAGTGAGACACCAACATCAAATGCTTTCACTGACATGCAGAATCTGAAAAAAGGACAGACTGAACTTCTTTGCAGAACAGATGCTGACTCACAGACATTGAAAAACTTATGGTCTCCGGAGGAGACAGTTTGGGGAGTGGGGGGATGTGCTTGGGCTGTGGGATGGGAATCCTGTGATATTGGATTGTTATGATCATTATACAACTACAGATGTGATAAATTCATTTGAGTAATTAAAAAAAAAGAAGTTCTGGGGAAAAAAAATCACAGACTGAACTCAGAAAAGAAAGCCAGACACCCTAAAAGATGGAAAGTGCGAAAGAGACGTCGACGTTCAAGAAGGGGAAAAGTTTGAGAGAAAAACAGAAATCAGAAATACACCTAGTAGTAGGAAGGAGGTGGGGAAAACAAAGCAGGCTGAAGGATGGGAACTGAAGGGTACAGTCAGTGGAAGATGGATGCTGGAGAACGAGCTTTCGACAAAAACTTCCGGTTTGTGGGCGGAAGATGGGAACCAAGTCCCCAGACTGGCCGCAGAGGGCCAGGCCAATGAGTACCTACGCGAGTGCTCAATCCTCCTAGCACGACATGCTTTCTCCATCATTTCCCAGGAAGCCTCAGAAAAGCAGAACTAGGTCTAGGTGGGCACCACTGCCCGCTCTGGAGTGAGTGGCAGGGTGAGGGGTGTACGGAACCTGGGGACGGGGGGCTGGGGAGGGATGGGTGAGATGTGGGGAGGCACTTAGAGGCGGTGCTCCTCCTCAAGGGGTCTTCAGCGGACTTGCAGCCTGCCTTCTTCTACTGTTCCTCTGCAAGCCCGACCCCGTCCGACCCACATGTCCCTTTGGCCAACGCCCCCCTCTCCCTTCACCGTCTGTCGTCCTGCAGAAAGGGGCAGGAGAGGAGAAATGAGTTAACTGGTGGCTGTCCTGGCCCAGGCATTTTGAAAATCGCAGTCCTGGGATGCCTGCCAACCACGGAGCCCCGGAGTGTGCACGGCTCCCTGCCAAGGAGCTTCCAACCAATCCAAGGTATGTCGCACCCGGAGCGTCCCAGTGCCTTGGCTTCCATTGTTTCTGCAAAAAGGAACAATCCAGGAAGTCTTTATGCTTCCAAGTACCCTTCGATAGCTCAGCTGGTAGAGCGGAGGACTGTAGGTCAAACGTCCGTTGACATCCTTAGGTCGCTGGTTCGAGTCCAGATCGAAGGAGATGCTGTTGAGTTTTTTGCCCCACTCTTGTCTTTGCATCAGAAGAGCATCGAAGTCTTTGCAGAACCAGTTGTCCCTTCCTGAAATCCAGATCTATCCCCTTCAGCCCCAAACACATCTTTGCTTGCACCTTAGGAGGCTGACCAAACCTGCCAGCCCACTCAACGTTCCAAACTCTTCACCGCTTTGCTCAACGTGGACAGATCCCTCACAAACAAGTGGGCATTCAGCAGCTGCCCACTACAAGCCCTGGAGCCCGACAAGCACACGGGCCATCACAGGGGTCACGGACAACCAAGGCATCCTTCTGGAAAACCCTTCCACTCAATCTTCCTTTCCTACTCTGCTTCCTCCTAGTATGGTCCCTGGCTTCACTTTTCTGTCAAGCCCAACTATAATCTCTGTATCTCTATTCTGTTTGTTTCTCCTCCAACTCTCTTTCTTCCTTTTCCTATAAATATATAGACCCACCAAGAGAAAACCCTCTTCTTCTCCCTGCTTTTTCTACCAAGGGACAGGACTACCACCCTGAGATTTCCCATTCCATTGCCAACTGTGCCCCTGCCTGGAGAGAGGCTGGCACTGGCAGTAAACAACCAGGGCTCTGGGGCCAAGGTGGTGCTGAGGCTTGACACTCACAATGAAAACTTCAGAGGCCACTTTCAGGTCTTCTGTCAGTCAGAGGACAGGGCTGTGGCCCCAGGGAAATCTTCAGATTCCTTGAAGCTTCACACTTGTTTTTGTTGCTACAGGGAGTTTTAAGTACCTTCTGAGAAAGCAACGATTGTTCCTATTCTACAGTGGTGACAAAGACACTGGCACAGATTCCCCTGCTACCTCTGATGGAGACACATAGAAAGAGAGACAGGCAGAAAGATGACAAAGACAGAGAGAGAAGGAGAGTGACTGCAAAGGGGAGAGGGAGAGAGAGAGGAAGGGAGTTTGTGAGCAAAAGGAGACTTGATATTGAGAAGGAGCCCTGAGAGTAGGAAAGGCTGGGGGCAGGTAGATAAAGGTGACTTAAGGCAGGGAGCAGAAGGGGTCAAGGAGTGGGCGTTGGTGGCCAGATGTGTGGTTGTGGAGGGGCACAACAATTGTCCTCCTTACACTGACCACTAGCCTGTGCCTTCTGATCGGCTGGCTTAATAGAAGTCTAGCTCCTGAGGCTACATGGGCCTGCCCTTCTGCATCCACCACCCAGATCTCCCATCTGGCCAGGTTGCAGTGGGGCTGGTGGTTAGGGGAGGGTTGGCAAGGCTGTAGGTGCAGAGAGGAAAGCCAGTGAGTGAGCCTTGCTCTTTTCCCTTTTGACGGAAGGAAACTACAAAAGGCTGGACATACAGTTGGAAAGCATCAGCAAAACGGTGATGGGAGTGTGGCTTTCTGAAGCAGCCTTTACTCCTGTCCCACTGCTGACTGAGAGGAGTTGAGCCTGGGGCTGTGGAGTCTCCAGGGGTCCAGGAGGTGTTGCCATTGCTGTCCACAGAGACCTTCAGGAGGAACCTATTGTTCTGTGGACATGGAGAGTCCCAGCCTCCAATGTCACCATCTGTGGAGACCAGTAGACAGGGACTAAAGAGGGATTCTAAGGCTTTCATTGGATGAGCCTTCTCCTACTTCGATCTTCACCCCTCATGGGAATTGCAGGAGTCCAGGTTTGGGGGAATCTAGCTTTGGGGACATAATAGGGATGGGAAGGTGGGCTGGTGGGTGGGAGGAAGACTATGGTGACCTGGACATGCCAAGGCAAGCCCCAGCAGGGCCCACTCCTGCTCTCTGGGGTTTCATAGCAGGCAGTAGGGGACCTCTGGGGAAATGCATCCTCGCAGGTGCAGACCTGCGGGTCTCCTGATCAGAGGCTGGAAACGCAGGCATTGAAGTGCAGGTGGCCTGGGTGTGGTTTACTGCACATCTGTGCTACCTGGGTGGGTGAGTGAGCGATGTTGGGGTGGCAGGTACACACCAGATGGGATCTGAAACATTTGTCAAAGTCATGGAGTGAGGGCAAGGGGTCCAACTGGGACAGCAGTGTGCTCTGCCCCAGGATCTCGAGCTATTTCAGAGAGCAGCTGAGTCAGCCAAAGGAGTTCGGGTCTCTGGGCAGGAGAGGGGAGCCCAGTCCCAGCCTGGCCACAGCGAGCAGGGTGGGTACCTATCGGTCTCCCCTCCCAGCCCAGAAGGCTTTCTCCATCCATCTTTTCCCAGAAGCCTCACTGCACGGAAAAGCGAGCCTAGCTCATGGTGGGCAGCAGGGGCCCGTCGGGGTTGAGTGTCGGGGTGAGGGCTCCTCAGCACCAGGAGCAGGTGTGGAGTGAAGTGGTGCGAGGGGCAGCGCTGAACAGGTCCTGGAGAGCCTTTCAGCGGACCTGCCTGCCAGGTGCCTTCTTCTTTCCTGCTTCTCTCCTCAAGTCTACTCCCACTCAATCCACATCCGTGGGCCTAACACTCTCCTTCTCTCACCGACTTTCTGGCCACCGACGGCTGTTGTCTGGCCTCTCCCGATAGGAAGTGACAGCGGAGAGAAAATGAGTCAACAGGTGGCGGCCTGTGTCCAGGCATTCTGAAAATCGCCGCCCCGGGGTGCCTGCCAACTGCTCCTTGCCAAGGGGCTTTCGATCAATCCAAGGCAGGTGACACCCGGGTCCTCCCAGGGCCTTGGCCCCGGTTTTACCAAAAAGAGGAACAACCCAGCAACTCTCTCACCGTGCACCCTTCGATAGCTCAGCTGGTAGAGCGGAGGACTGTAGAACCTATGCGTGTGGACATCCTTAGGTCGCTGGTTCGATTCCGGCTCGAAGGAAGTGCGTTGAATGCTTTTTTTGCCACGGGCGCTCTCGTGGATTCTCACAAGGAAAAATACCTGTCCCTACTCCCCTGTTCATGAACTCAAGCCCTTTAGCTCATAATAACCCATCATCACTCCACCTTGCTTTTGCCTAGCGAGCAGCTCCAATCAGCCAATCCCCACAACCTTCCGATCCCTTACACTTTATTCTCCCACTTCTCCCCAGGGAGAGCAGCGCCTGCTCTGCCACCACCGCTTTGCTCAACGTGGACAGATCCCTCACAAACAAGTGGGCATTCAGCAGCTGCCCATTACAAGCCCTGGAGCCCGACAAGCACACGGGCCATCACAGGGGTCACGGACAACCAAGGCATCCTTCTGGAAAACCCTTCCACTCAATCTTCCTTTCCTACTCTGCCTTTTCCTAGGATGGTCATTGACTTCTCTCTTCCGTCTAGCCCAACTGTAACCTCTGTATCTCTAATCTGTCTCTCACTGCGCGGAAAAGTGAGCCTAGCTCATGGTAGGCAGCAGGGGCCCGTCGGGGTTGAATATCGGGATGAGGGCGCCTCAGCACCAGGGGCAGATGTGGGATGAGGTGGGGCGTAGTGGTGGGGGGGAGGGCGCTTAACGGCTCCTGGAAGGCCCTTCTGTGGACCCTGCCTGGCTGGCGGGGTTGTTCTTTTGCTCTGCTTTCCTCCTCAAGTCTGCGGCCATCCCACCCACGCATCCACATCTGTGTGGCTAACATTCCCCCTTACACCTCATCCTCCCCTCGGCCACCCAAGGCTGTCTCGCCCCCCCACCCCCACCCCCGCTGGTAGAAAGTGACAGGGGAGAGGAAATAAGTCAACAGGTGGCAGCCTGGATCCAGGCATTCTGAAAATCACCGCCCCGGAGGTGCCTGCCAATTACGGAGCCCCGGAGCAAGCACTGCTCCTTGCCAAGGGGCTTCCAATCAATCCAAGTCATGTGGCACCCGAATCCTCCCAGGGCCTTGACCCCGGTTTTTACCAAAAAGGCGAACAACTCAGCAACTTCTTCCCGTGCACCCTTCGATAGCTCAGCTGGTAGAGCGGAGGACTGTAGTGGTGATAAGCTGTTGTCATCCTTAGGTCGCTGGTTCGATTCCGGCTCGAAGGAGGTGCGTTGGGTTCTTTTGCCCCACGACGCCACGTATGTCAAGCAAATAGGCCTTTGCAGTAAGCTGTGTTCCAATTCTCATCCTTCAGAACTGAGAACCTCTTCTGGAGCCTCTCTGATACTACTATCTTTTTCCTGTTGCCAAGGAAGCAAGGCACACGTCTTCTTATTGAAGTCTTTGACCTATTCCCTTCAGCGCAAGTTTCCCACCCTGCATTGTCCTGCCTTAGCAGGCATCACCAACCCCACCTCCCAGCCTTTAATACTTTGTTGCCCCATAGTTCTTATTTTTGATCCTTCGGCCCAGCACAGCACTGTCTGATACCACAGCTTTTCTAATCATGGACAAATCCCTGTCAAACCCCAGAGGAGCTGCTTACGGCAAGCCCCACCCCCCCTTTTTTTTTTGGCAAGCTCTTTATATTGGCAAGCATACAGGTCACAGATAACACTGATATGTATGTTTGA
The DNA here is from genome assembly GCF_016906955.1 of Phacochoerus africanus. NCBI lineage: Eukaryota > Metazoa > Chordata > Mammalia > Artiodactyla > Suidae > Phacochoerus > Phacochoerus africanus. The sequence goes on from NC_062552.1 coordinate 79,490,965, forward strand.
AACTTTTAATTTTGTTTTATGTATATATCTGTTTTCCTCAATGTATTTTCTCCCCTCATTGGTATTTTTTATTTTGTCTGTGAATTACATATATTTTAAACCCAGCTATACAGTAAACTCTTTTGGTTGCCTTCTTAGCACAGTTTTAGTAGGGAATTGCCTTTTGAAAATGTAAGTATTTGCTAATCAGCACTGCTCTTTAAATGACATTTAAACTGAAATATGCTGCCGTTTTGTCCGCGTGGTTTATTGAGTGATTATTACTCCCAATGTCCTATTTAAATAGGTGGTCTGATTTCTGGATTTTTTTCTACTCAGGTTTATTTGTCTTGTCAGTATTTCCTGGTGCTAATGTAGGTTTTTGGCTATATTATGAGCAATGGTATCTCCTAGTCAGCTTATATCATTTGGTACAGACCGTGATCTATACAAAGACTCTATTGCTCTGTATTCACAAGGAGACCCCAGCCTTGAATGTCACCTTATGCAGAAATTAACATAGTGGGACCAATAATGGAATCGGGGCCTTTCTTATACACCCTGTAATTCTACTCCTTACACCATTATGTTTAGATTTGCTTCTATTTACTAAAAATGTGTTCTCAGAATTATGAATGAAGGCATGTACTCATCAATAAAGGGACTGGTATTTCTTGCATCCTCTTCTTAGCTCATCCACCCAGGTTGTGTTGACTCAATAGAGTTGCCGCTCTGTAGGATTTACATTCTGGTATATTTTGTTGACAAACCTTTTAATAAGCACCTAATCTGTCCCAGGTATTGTGCTTGTGCCAGGGGTTCGAGATTAAAATATAGGTCTTGCCTTAAAATCTTTTTGAATGTATGTTACACAGAGATGGAAGCGGACAGTTATAATACAGTGTGCTGAAAACTGCAATTGAGGTAAATAGAACATTCCATGTAAATCTAAAACTAAAATTAAATCTTAGGAAGTTTTAATTCGTGCTAAGGCGGTGGGCAAAGTAGAAAATATGGAAGGTTTAATGGTAGAGGCAATGCACTGTAGTCGGTTCAGTTTTAGCACAGGAATAGTAATCTGTGATCAGGTGAGCAGAGTGGATACAGATAGTTAGAAAAGAAACACAAAGCTGAAGAGTGTTGATTTTTTGGTAACTATACATTATATCACTGGAGCATACAAAGTTCAGGACTACCAGGAAATGACAACACAAATAATTGTGCATGGAATTTTAACTTATAGCACTGATGTTCCAGTTGCTGCTTATTCTGGAAGCAAGGGGAAGATTTCTCAACATCCCTTGTGAGTCTTCATGGAGAAGACACCATGGTTTTATCACTTGGTATATTTATTATTCTACCAGAATGACCAGCAGAAGAAAGGTCGATTATGTCCGTGTGATAGGGATGGTGTAGGCTACTTACACAGGTAGTTGTATAAGTCCCAGTAGGGGACCACAGATAGAGAGGGAAACCTAGGGAACTTTGGTAAACCACTGTAAATTAATAATCTCTCAAGAGCCTTCAGAACAAAGCAGGCTTGCTTAACTATAAAACCATAAATAAAAGCACAAAATATGCCTCAGGTCATTAACTGAAAGATAAAATGAGGCCTGCATTCAAGTTCAGCAAGATAATGGTCCTTAGGACCAAGGACGGGAAGTTAAGGGAAAGATGACGTTCCAAAATAGGAGACGGCTCATTATACGGGAATCTGAGATGCCACAGCCACAGCCATGCCAGATCCAAGCTGCTTCTTTGATCCACACTGCAGCTCACTGCATTTAATGCTGTATCCTTAAGCCACTGAGCAAGGCCAGGGATTGAAGCCACATCCTCATGGTTACTAGTTGGGTTCCTTACCCTTGAGCCAAAATAGGAGTTCCCATTCAAAATATTTTAGCACCTGTTACCACCCTTCTGCTGATTTGAACAAGCACCATGACAGTCTTAGTTTGACCTCAGAGGGTCAAATACAATCTTACCTGATAAGAAGGAGGAGCTAATGACGTAAGCCTGATGTCTACTCAAAGGAAGAGGGAAAAGGTGGACGTTCCTCCCCTCCTCCACTTTCCTTGAATTATAAAAATGTAACCCACCTAATCCTTGGGGCAGAGACACCTTGCCAGCCTGCTTGCATGTCTCACAAGTGTCCTATCTTAATAAATCTCTTTCTTGCCTATCACTTTTCTCTCACTGAATTCCTTCGGCGCTGAGTCCCAAGGAACCTGAACCTCAGTAAGTCCAGACACCAGGAGTGCAATTCTAATTAAAAAACAAACAAACAAAAAAAACCCAACAAACATGGGTTCAAGTCCCAATCTGGGTTCTGGCTAGGTTCTAGTCAGATGTGTTGGCAGTTTCACTTGTACTTCCACTGCATTCATTCCCACTCCTACTGTCATTACCTCTGCACATACATTTTTGCCTGCCCTGATTCAGCTGACAGCAAGGGCAAAAACACTGCTGATGCCAGGAGGGAAAATTTTTACCTTGTATGAAGCGTTTGCCCCCTTTTCAGATTTGGCAGGAATGGAGACCAGGGAAACTTCCATTCAAGATCTCTTGAAATTGTCTTCTCTCTTTCTTGAACCTCAATATGTCATCACACTCTCTCTTTTTTTAATTGAAGTGTAGTAAATTTACAATGTTGCATTAGTTTCAGGATACAACAAAGTGATTCAGATAGATATAGATAGATCTATCTATATCTGTATTTCAGACTCTTTTCCCTTATAGGTTATTACAAAATATTGAGTATAGTTCTTTGTGCATATAGTAGGTCCTTATTGGTTATCCATTTTATACATAGTGGTATGTAAACATATCATCTTTTTATCACCTGGGTAGCCTTTCTCAGCAAGTCCTTCCTCTATGATGCCTGGACCAATAGAATTCTCTGTGCAGGCCACCCATCCCTGGTGATAATTAAATAGTTATACATAGGTTATAAATGAAAATGTTTACCTTTCAATAGTGACATTAATTAGAAACCAAAGCTTTTGTTATGCTCTTCCATCTCTACACTCATGCTAATACAAGCAATGAAGAAGTTACACGACAATGGGAGGAAAAGTATGTATACATGTATGTGTAACTTGGTCCCCATTCTGTACAGCAGAAAAAAATAAAAAAAAATAATTAAAAAAAAAGAGAAGTATGTGGTCCAAGAAGGGTAAAATGGCGTTTGCTCACAAAATCCATAAGCAAGAAATAGAAATCCTGGCCTCAAATTGAACAGTTTTTCAATCAGTAGTGGGTAAAGGGAGTGTGGGTAAGCGTCAGAGTCTTCTCAAGATGGAGGACGAAAAGTGTGATCTGTTCGAGCACACCTTGTGACCGACACTCTCACCCTGCACACAGACTGAAATATCTTTGGGCATTATGTGGCAGATCCCTTTATTTAAGTATCAAACCTGATCAGGCCAAAATCATTGCATACTTTGTAGATAAATAAAAAGCTCTTTAAGAGGAGACGATGGGGTCCTAGGGGCTGGTAGCCACAAGAAATGACATAGTGACTTGCTTCTTCAGGGTCAGAAGGCACCCCCTTTTTTTTTTTACAAGACAGAGCCAGGGTTCAAACCCAAACCCATGCCACAGTAGTGACCTGAGCCACAGCAGGGACAACACTGAATCCTTAACCCACTGAGACACACAAGAACTCCAGTGAAGTGGTGCTACTTGAGACTGAAATAAAATTTGAATGCCCACTATCTTCTAGTCAACATTATACTGAAGATTTTGTTAGAATAAACGAAAATAAAGAAATGATTGTGTAAAAAGAAAATATAAAGAAAACTACAGAGCAAAAATGCTGTTGAATACAAATGGTGATTTCTAAGATTTAAGATGAAAAGACTGATAAATGAATTTCTTGGGTTTTATTTGGTTTTTTCTCTCCTTTTCATAGCTACACCTACAGCATAAGGCCAGGGGTCAAACTGGAGCTGCAGCTGCTGGCCTGTGTGTGCCTCAGCCACAGCAATGCCAGATCCAAGCCACATCTGCAACCTATGCCTCAGCTTGTGGCAACACTGGATCCTTAACCAAATAAGCAAGGCCTGGGATTGAACCCTCATTCTTATGGATACTATGTTGGGTGAACCACAATGGAAATTCCAAAAATAACATTTAAAAAATAGAAAAAAACTCACAGATTTCAAAACCAATCTTATGGTTACCATAGGTGAAACTGGTGGAGGAGGAGAGAATTGGAAGGGCAGGAATAACATACACACACCACTGTATAAAATAGATAATTAGCAGATTGAACCTGCATCCTCCCAGAGATAATGATGGGTCCTTAACCCACTAAGCCACAACAGGAACTTCTGAACTCACGGGCATTTGTCCCCCTGGTGGGTAGGATGGCTTTTTTTTTTTTTTTTTGTCTTTTTGCTATTTCTTGGGCAGCTCCTGCAGCATATGGAGATTCCCAAGCTAGGGGTTTAATCGGAGCCATAGCCACCAGCCTACACCAGAGCCACAGCAACGCGGGATCCGAGCCACGTCTGCAACCCACACCACAGCTCACGGCAACACCGGATCGTCAACCCACTGAGCAAGGGCAGGGACCGAACCTGCAACCTCCTGGTTCCTAGTCGGATTCGTTAACCACTGCGCCACGACGGGAACTCCAGGATGGCTTTTGATGATAATAGTGATGGTCTCAAGCAGCTTTACTTCTCCAGCTCTCCCTGGTGAAGCTGTGAGGGCTCACCAACCCCATGCCCTTCTCCCCCCAATGCCTCTCTTGCAATTAGACTGATAAGGTGGCCAGCACCAGCCAGAGATAGGTGGGCACAAGTGGTATAAGTGTCTTCATGTGCCTATTCATGCTCTTCTCCTCATCCTTGGTGATGGTCCAGGCTTCATGTTGAAGACCCTGGATCCCTGAGCCATTGCTGCAGCCCACAAGACCATAATATGAGTGAGAAGTAAACCTTTCCTGTGTAAAGCCGAAAGAAAATAAAAAAGAAGTCTACAGCTATATTACTAGAAATAACAGGTGATTTTAATAAATTTGGTTTTTTGTCTTTTTTGATTTTAACAAATTTGCAGTATCAAAGGTTAATATTAAAAAATTATGTGTATTTCTATATGCCATCATCCTCTAGAATAGTTAGAATATTAGATTTTTTTAAAGTTACCTTATAATAGCATCAAACAATGAAATACCTAGAAATACATTTTTTAAAATGTGCAAAATCCTAAGGCACAAAATACAAAATATTATTGGAGAATTAAAGAAAATTATATAAATGGAAAGATAGTCTATGTTTATGGACTAAAAAACTCAGTATTATAAAAATATCAAATCCCCTCAAAATAAAGTTTGATCTTAAAATCTAATCAAAATTCCACAATTGTGCAGGGCTTTCTTTCTTTCTTTTTTTTTTTTTTTAAGGCTGCACTTGCAGCATATGGAAGTTCCCTGGCTAGGGGTCAAATTAGAGCTGTAGCCGCTGGCCTACACCACAGTTATGCCAGAACCAAGCCCATCGGTGACCGATGCCGCAGCTTGCTACAACTCCAGATCCTTAACCCACTGAGTGAGGCCAGGGATCAAACCTGCATCCTCATGGATACTAGTTGAGTTCTTAACCCTCTGAGCCATAATGGGAACTTCCAGACAGGGTAACTTGATAAGACAATTCTAAAGCATATATAGGCATACTTGTCAAAATAGCTAATAGACTCTTGAAAAGGACAAATAGAAAGATATAGCTGTACCAGATGCCAACAATCTTTATAAAGACACAATTTGGTGAGAGTGGTAATGACATGGAACAGGAAAATATACCAGTGGAACAGTGTAGTCTAGAAATAGACCCATGCTTGGCCATTCATTTGTAACAAAGATTACACTGCAAGGGAGATAATCCTCTTTTCAATAAATAATGATGGATCACTTAGCTAATATGGTGGGGAAAAATAAATCTTGATTCAAAGCACATGTTACATACAAAACTGATAAATTATAGATTTAATTGTCATTTGCAAATCTGACAGTGAAATGTAAGAGTAATACTTCTTTAAAAAAATATGAGAATATCCCACCTTGAATTAGGCATATATTCCTTAAATAAGACACAAAAAACAAATGTAAAGAGATAAAATGGATATACTGGGCTGCATTAAAATTAAGAGCTCATTTTTAAAAATTCTGTTAAATGAATAAAGAGGCCTGCCACAGAGTAGGACAATGTACTTGTATATCTAACAAAGAATTTCACCCCAAGTATATAAAGAATGCCTAAAATCACGAGAAAAACAATTAACAACCATTCCGATGCTTTTTATTTCAACACTTTTTTTTTTCCCCTTTTTAGGGTCTTACCCACATGGTATGGAAGTTCCCAGGCTAGAGGTCAAATCAGAGCTACAGCTGCTGGCCTACACTACAGACACAGCTACGCCAGATCCAAGCTGCATCTTTGACCTACACCATAGCTCATGGCAACTCCAGATCCCCACCCCACTGAGCAAACCCGAATCCTCGTGGATACTAGTCAAATTGGTTCCTGCTGTGCCCCAACAGGAACTCTCTCTTTCATCAGTTTTTAAAGCACTGTCTTTCCTGCTGCTTCAACCACTTTTTTTTTTTCCTCTTTTTTACTGCACTCCAGACATGTGAATTTTCCCAGTCCAGGGACTGAACCCATGCCACAGTTGTAACCAGAATCGCAGCAGTGACAATATCATACTCTTAACCCACTGAGCCACAAGGGAATTCTTCTGCTTGTGTTTTTCTATTACCGAATCTGAAGTCATGAAGATTTACCCCTATGTTTTTTTTTTTAATGGATTTATAGTTTTAGCTCTTACATTCGGATCTATCATCCATTTTGAGTTCATTTTGGATATAGTGTGAAATGAGTTCAGTTGCATTTTTTTCTATGTGAATATTAAATTGTTCCAGCACCATTTGTTGAAAAGACTATTCCTTTCCCATTAAATGGTCTTGGCACTCTTGAATTCTTATTTCTATTTCATTGACCTATATGCCTATCTTTATGCCAATTCCACATTTGTGGAATATTTTAAAACTGAGAAATGTGAATCCTCCAACTTTATTTTTGTTGTTGTTGTTGTTGCTATTTCTTGGGCCGCTCCCGAGGCATATGGAGGTTCCCAGGCTAGGGGTTGAATCGGAGCTGTAGCCACCAGCCTACGCCAGAGCCACAGCAACGCAGGATCCGAGCCGCGTCTGCAACCTACACCACAGCTCACAGCAACGCAGGATCCGAGCCGCGTCTGCAACCTACACCACAGCTCACGGCAACGCCGGATCGTTAACCCACTGAGCAAGGGCAGGGACCGAACCCGCCACCTCATGGTTCCTAGTCGGATTCGTTAACCACTGCGCCACGACGGGAACTCCATCCAACTTTATTTTTATTTTTCAATATTGTTTTGGCTACATGGGGCCTCTTGCAATCCTGTACAAATTTTAGAATCAGCATAAACATTTCTGCAAAAATTTCAGTTGGGATTTTGATAAGGATTGCACTGGATCTGTATATTTCTTTGGTTAGCATTGCCGTCCTAACAGTAGTAAGTCTTCCTTCCAGTCCATGAACATGGCGTGTCTTTCCATTTATTTAGGGTTTTTAAAATTTCTTTGAACAACATTTTGTAGTTTTTAGTTTACAAGTCCTACATCTCCTTGGTTAAATTTATTTCTAAATGTTTTATTCTTTCTGATGCTATTGTAAATGATAGAATTGTTTTCTTAATTTTGGATTGTTCATTGTTAGTTTATTGTTAATTTTTAGTATATAGAAATACAAATGATTTTTCTGTGTTGATCATCGTAGTATTTTTTTTTTGAGAAAGAAAACTTGTAATTTTGATGAAGTTCAATGTATCAATTTTTCTTTTATAGACTGTGCTTTTGATTTAGTTTCTATGAAATCTGCCTAAATCAAAATCAGAGATTATGTCTTATTTTGTAATTTTAGAAGTTAAAAAAATTTTTTTAGAAGTTAAAAATTTTTTAGTTTTACATTTAAGTCTATGATTCATTTGATTTTTATATATGATCTAAGGTGCATATTAAAGTCCATTTTATCATATGAATATCCAAATGTTTCTGCAATATTTGCTGAAAAGACTATACTTTTTCCACTTAACTTTCTTTTCTCCTTATTGAAAATCAATATATATGTGGGCTTGTTTCTATACCCTCTATTCTGTTTTATAGATATTTGTCTACCTTGATGTCACTTTACATTTCTCTCATATATTTTACCTATTAGTTCTATTCTAGGAGATTGTCTCCAGCCAATCTTGAAGTACCCATTTCCAGTCCTGAAGTACCTGTTTCCCCGAAGGTCACTTATCATGTTATACCCTTCTTTTTCACACTGAGATTATACTCAAGGCCAAGTGATATGTTGGTATGAGTTAACATGTACTATGGAATAAACATCTCCTGTATGTGTTTTAGATTTGCATTATAGTTCCCTGTTCTTTTAAATTCAATTCTATCTTCTGCTTTATTCTCCTGGAATTTCCTTTTGTACAAAATTTGGTAACGACACTCTGTCCTCACCCTCTTAAAAAAGGAAAAGGGAAGAAAAAGAAGAGAAAATGTATCTACATTTTAAGGTATTTGTCATAATGAAAAAGATAGTGCTCTGGGAGTTCCCTTCGTGGTGCAGTGGTTGATGAATCCATCTAGGAACCATGAGGTTGCAGGTTCGGTCCCTGGCCTTGCTCAGTGGGTTGAGGATCTGGCGTTGCCATGAGCTGTGGTGTAGGTTGCGGACATGGCTCGGATCCCGCGTTGCTGTGGCTCTGGTGTAGGCCAGCGGCTACAGCTCCGATTAGACCCCTAGCCTGGGAACCTCCATGTGCCCAAGGAGTGGCTCAAGAAAAGGCAAAAAGACCAAAAAAAAAAAAGGAAAGATAGGCTCCTGCACTCAACGTATAATTTTAAACCCATCTCCCCATTCTGAACTGTGATTCTGTGTGTATAGATGTGTTTCCATATTGTCTCCACTACTTTTAAATCAGAAAGTGGTTTGTTGCTGAAAGGTTTGAATTCCTCTTAGAGTTTATTGTTCATTATAGTCTTAATGTTTCCTGGCTCTGAGGAGCCCACATGGTATTTGACATTCCCCAGTGGTTGGTGGGCTAATTTTGTGGAAATCGAGTTCCCATCTTTAGGAGAATATTTCTGACATTCATTAATTTTTAACTGCAGACATCTTGTATTTCTAAGAACTCTGAGTTTTCTTTAAATTCGTATCTGACTTCGCTGTGTATTTTGGAGGTTATTTCACTATGAAAAATCTCAAACATACTAAAAATGGAGAGAATGGTATAATGAACAACAGTGTAACCAACTCATAGTTCCATGAATTAACAATTCAAGGCCAAGCTAATGTTACCTATTCCTCTACTCTTTTAATTTCATTTAATTTTAAGGTAAATACTAGATATCATATCATTTTGCTACAATTTATTTTTCCTTACAAAGTGATAATTGAATTTTTAATACAATTTCTACCACAATAGGATTTTTACCCACAAGGAAAACTGAAGTCAAAATGATATCAAGTGGTAATTAAAGTAGAGCTGTAATTCAAATGTTGCAGCCCAACCATTGAATAGATTTGTCTCCTCAGTTTAAATATTTTCCTTCTGTTCTCCATGTAGTGGCTTAGAAAGTTTTCCAGGGTATCTTAAAACCAAGAAATAGGGTGCAAAACAGCATAAGAAAGTCCCAGGTAAATAACTACCCATCTTGACATTTGCTTATATATACACAAAACAACACTGGAAGGATGAGCAATAAAATAATGAAAGGGGTTAATCAGGGAAGGGATATAGGGTAAATGGGGAGGGGGATGGCTAGGACCTAAAATCTACACACTATTACCTTTTTATTTTTGAATCATGTGAGTATAATTTATATTTTAAAATAAATATTTCCTTCTAATATGCTCTATTTTATGCAAAAAATTAGGATATTCCTATGATCAAGTCAGCTAAAGTATCGTAAGCTGAATACAAACACCATTGTCAGTTGGACAAATAGCGATGCAGTTTTTAAAAATTGCCTAACTTTGATTTCTTTTCTTTCTGTTGTAGCCTTAAACCTTATAGTTCAATTAAATTTAAAACATTTTTATGGTTTAAGTGTGCTTTACTAGCAAGTGCTCAGACTCCATGGGTCTCTCTTCAATGAGACGACTCCTCCCTGAAGTTCAACAAGAGCCTCTATTTCCAGTGTAGTTCAATTCAGCTTAGCTCAGCTAGTTCTACCTGTTTCTGCTCCCACTCCTTCCTCAGAATCTGAAGGGATGACACTTCTCATGCCTCATTCATGCTTCTGGTTAGGTATTTTCTTTCCTCTTCTGGAAATGTCCAGAAGGATGGAATTCGGCCAAACTGAGTCTCAGGGGCACCTTTGTAGAATCAACCATTTGTATCCATGGGTTCAGCATCTGGGGATTCAACCAACTGTGGATTAAAAACCTTAAAACATTCAGGAAAGCTAGAGATGTCACAGGCAAACTTCTCCTGTCTTATCCCACCCTTGGGGATACTATCACTTCCCAACCCAGAAGCCAGGGGCGGGAGTCCCAATATCTTAAGCCTTCAGGGAGAAGACAGGATGTCTGTGTTACTCGGGATATAAACATTTCCCCTGAGTGCCATGCAAGAGAAAGGGGGGCAGTGGCTATGGCTTTCTGCAGCTGGTCAAACTCCATCCTTCCTCTCCTTCCCACCATGCTGCCCAGTACTTTGCAGCTGCCAGTTGGGATGGGTGATAGATGAAGGCAGAAGCGTTCCCACTGATGCCTTGTTGAATGAAGAGTCACCCTCCTTTTCAGACTTATCAGGCATGGAGTCTGGGAAATTTCTGTTGAACTGCAAATCTCCTGAGTCTTTGAGGAATTATTTTCTCTCTTTCTTAGGGTTTTAACTCCTCACCACTTGGGTCTCTTCTCCAGCAGACACTGCTGCTAGCTGGGGTCTTGATGTCTGGTTCAGTAAATTCTCATTTGAGGCATCTTCATTGGAAACTGAAGTTTTGCATGAAGAATCCTACCTGTTAATGGAGAGATTGGATAGGAACCTATGACTTTTTCAGTCTTTTCCTTCCCTGCACTCAGGCTACTGCCAGAAACCAGAGAGGATGGGGTCTAAAACAGGAAAACTGACAATTTTTGTGTTCATAAAACTCACCAACAAAATGAAGACCTGGCTTTAAAGAGAACATTTTCCAACCATTCAAGACAGAAGGAATTATAGGTAAGTGCATTGAGTCTTCTTACAGATAGAGGAATGGCTAAACCCCTCCAAACCCACTCTTTGCCTTCCAGTCCTGTGTTGTTCTTTTAGTGACGTACCTTGGAGCATTGTGAGATCATTGTTCTTCACTTGACATGAGCTTGTTTTAGCCCAAAACTAGTGATCAGACTGCAAAAGAGAATCTTTCTACAGGGAGGGTAGGGTGAGCTCTGAGGGGTTACTGCCCATGGCCAGAAGAAGGGGCAATGTGATGCAGCCTCCTTAAGATCAGAAAGTCCCTTTGTTTACAAGGCGGAAGAACAGCTTCTGGAGAATTAAACCCGGGAGGAAAACACAAGAGAAGAAGCTGATTATCTAACTGCTGCCTGTTTTCCCAAGTGCTTTGCCTGTCTTCAGGAACTGCAAGAGTGCCAGGCTATTGTCAGCCTCACAATACAAGGTATGAGGAGGACTCCAGGATGGAGTAGGGCATTTCAGGCATAAGAAAGGAAAGAGAAGTCTTGTGGGGTAATCTCTACCCTCAAGGAGACATCAAGCATATTCAGGGTAGGTAGGAATAATTCCTTCTATATTTTGGCTTAAGACTCATCTTCCTCTCACTTTAGATATAGTTAGGCTCAGCTCAATGGAAGGATTGTCAGAGAGAAACAGGGAGCCAGAAAGAGTCTTCTTTGAAGTGACCGGTATGATCTCATTCCACTCTATCTCTTATTTTCTGTGCTTCTGCCCACATGTGCTATGTTCACATGCTGCTCTTTTCCACTGAAACCCCACTCTCCTCTCCTATCAAATCCATGCTTATTTTTTAGCATGGATTTTAGGCATCACCTTTCCCCAGAATACGTCCTGTCTCTCTAAGTCTCAGTTTGGTTCCCTTTCTAGGTGCCTCCCTATGCTCACCTGTGACTTTCCACCTGTGATGCATGTTAACTTTTCTGTCATTCTCATTAGGCAGTGAGCTACATGAGAGTAGTGACAATGTCTCCTTTATCTCCAAATCAACAAATATAGGACCTGATACATAATCAACAGCTTAATGATTTTAGCTGATAGGCAATTCCTTTAGAAGCTGAAGGGAGATGAGACTTTGAATGGAATTCCTAGGGGGAAAGACCACATAATTGCTTTATCCTTTTTTTTTTTTTTTTTTTGTCTGTTTGCCTTTTCTAGGGCCGCTTCCTGCAGCATATGGAGGTTCCCAGGCTAGGGGTCTAATCAGAGCTATAGCTGCTGGCCTACACCAGAGCCACAGCAACGGGGGATCTGAGCCGAGTCTTCGACCTAGACCTACACTACAGCTCACGGCAACACTGGATCCTTAACCCACTAAGCAAGGCCAGGGATTGAACCCGCAACCTCACGGTTCCTAGTCGGATTCGTTAACCACTGTATCACGATGGGAACTCCTAATTGCTTTATCCTAAACAAAAAGTACAAAAGTTTTCCTACTCAGGTGGGATCTACAGGTGAGAAATTGTAAGTAAAGATTTTAAGCTTTGCTGTGAACAAAAACTGCTGGGTGCGCTAGAGAACAGTAGGGTTGACAGAGAACCAAGGACTTAAGGTCATTTATCATGCTTTGCATGGCTAAAGGGGATCAGTTTTCTCCTTATAACTGGTGATAGTCTTCAGAATTGGAATGATGAATCAAGTGGTAAGGACTTCATTTCTGATTTCATTAGTAATGACCAGGAATTCATATTTCTCTCTCTGACATGTCATTTGATAGAGCCCAAGTTTGTGAAAGGGCCTTGGCTTAGTATCAAAGATTGAAAAAGCTTGAGAAACACATCTTAATATTCCCCAGAATACTTAGCTTGAAGTTGACACTAAATAAATAGATGTGGATAACTGACTGATAAAATCAATGTGGTTTATCCTATTCTTCCTTTTAAATATAACATAACTTTTTCGATAAGCAAGCACTTTGTGACAAGCTGAGTTCAGTTAGATTCTGGGGTTGCAGGGGAAATTCTCCTTGAAAAGAGAGATTTCATATAATAGATGTACTAATGACCTAGATTCCAAAGACTTGTTCTACAAGCCTAGCCGATGAAGGAAAAACAAGACTGGATTTTTTTTTTTTTTTTTTGGTCTTTTTGCTATTTCTTTGGGCCGCTCTTGCGGCATATGAAGGTTCCCAGGCTAGGGGTCCAATCGGAGCTGTAGCCACTGGCCTACACCACAGCCACAGCAACGCGGGATCCGAGCTGCGTCTGCAACCTACACCACAGCTCATGGCAACGCCGGATCGTTAACCCACTGAGCAAGGGCAGGGATCGAACCCGCAACCTCATGGTTCCTAGTCGGATTCGTTAACCACTGTGCCACGACGGGAACTCCTACATTTTTTTTTTGTTGTCATCTTTTTTTTCTGTCTTTTTAGGTCCACACCCACGGCATGTGGAGGTTCCCAGGCTAGAGGTCCAATCAGAGCTGTAGCTGCCAGCCTACGCCTCAGCCACAGCAACACCAGATCTGAGCCGCATCTGCGGCCTATACCTCAGCTCACAGCAAGGCCAGATCCTTAACCCACTGAACGAGGCCAGAGATGGAACCCTCAATGTCATGGTTCCTAGTCGGATTCATTTCCACTGCGCCATGACAGGAACTCTAAGACTGGATTAACTGATAGTCTTCCAAGGGAAGTGGCCAGAGCTTTCTCTACTATATCATTTGTTAGCTAAGTGCTGGCCACTCATTGCATTATTGTATTTCATTTGATCTTTAGTATTTTACAATTGAGGAGCACAGAGAGGTTAAGTAAATTTTCCAAGGCTACTCAGCTAGTAAAAGCTGGAATTTGAAGCTGGACAGTCTGTCTCAAGTCTGATCATGGCTGAATGGGAATCACATTCTTCTCAACATCATTTTTCTACACTTGATCTTAGCCAAAAGGCCGAGAAGCGATCAACATCATTTTTCTGATATTTTAAATCCAACTCAACAATATTATTCTTGTAGTTATGCGGTATCACCATTTAGGATCTGAAAATACTAGATGTAAAGATGGAAGTCCTTGGCTTGGGGTTAACAAATGCAAACTATTGCATCTGGAATGGATAAGCAATAAGATCCTGCTGTACAACACAGGAAACTATATCTAATCACTTGTGATGGAACATGATGGAGGATAGTGTGAGAAAAAGAAAGTATATATATATATGTGTGTGTGTGTGTGACTTTACTGTACAGTAGAAAATTGATGGAACACTATAAACCAATTATAATGGAAAAAATAAAAATCTCTTTCTAAAAAAAAAAAAAAAAAGATGGAAACTCCTGGTATTTCACAGCTAACTTTTAGCTACCCTTGATAGAAGAATCTTCCCCAGCTCTAAAAATCAATTAGCTCTCAGGTCTTTCAAATCTTAACAGGATCTGAAGATCCTGGTGATCTGGAGAAAATGACTGGAGAAAGTGGAGATATATGCGCCTTATCATGATAAACTAAATTTCAGGATTGTCTGCAGGACCTGTGCTTACCAGGACCACATTGGTGTTGTTGCCCAGGTGGGAAAGATAATGGCTCCTGGTGGAAACCAGAGCAATGGTGTGACAGAGTTCATCCTGGCGGGCTTCCCAGATCTCAACAGCACCAAAGCAGAACTGTTTTCTGTCTTCCTTCTTGTCTATCTGCTGACCCTAACAGGCAATGTGTTGATTGTCGGGGTGGTAGGTGCTGATATTCGCCTGCAGACCCCCATGTACTTCTTTCTGGGTAACTTGTCCTGCCTAGAGATCTTGCTCACTTCTGTCATTATTCCCAAGATGCTGAGCAATTTCCTCTTGAGGCAACACACTATTTCCTTTACTGGATGCATTACTCAGTTCTATCTCTACTTCTTTCTTGGGGCCTCTGAGTTCCTGCTGTTGGCTGTCATGTCTGTGGATCGCTATCTGGCCGTCTGTCATCCTCTGCACTACCCCTTGCTCATGAATGGTGCTGTGTGCTGTCGGGTGGCCTTGGCCTGCTGGATGGGGGGACTCTTCCCTGTACTTGGCCCCACAGTGGCTGTGGCCCTGCTTCCTTTCTGTGAACAGGATGCTGTGGTACAGCACTTTTTCTGTGACAGTGGCCCACTGCTCCGCCTGGCATGCACCAACACCAGGAAGCTGGAGGAAACTGACTTTGTGCTGGCTTCTCTTGTCATCATATCCTCACTGTTGATCACTGCTGTGTCCTACGGCCACATAGTCCTGGCTGTCCTGCGTATCCCCTCTGCTTCAGGCCGTCAGAAGGCCTTCTCTACCTGTACCTCTCACTTGATGGTGGTGACCCTCTTCTATGGAAGTGCCATTTTTCTCTATGTGAGGCCATCACAGAGTGGTTCTGTGGATAGTAACTGGGCAGTGACTGTGGTAACAACGTTTGTGACACCACTGCTGAACCCATTCATCTATGCTTTACGCAATGAGCGAGTCAAGGTAGCTTTGAAGGACATGTTTAGGCAGGCAATAGTAGGCTTTTGGGGGGATCTTTTAGTTGCTAAGTGTTTCAGTAAGAAAACAGTGAAATGAAAGTGTCACTTAAGGAATGTCTTAGGTCCAAGTCTTCTCCATTGTCACTCTTATTCCTGCCATCATCATGGATATCACCATATGACTGAATTCTGGAGCTACTAGAGATCTCCAAAGTCATCAAGTCCATCCTTCCTCTCTTCCAGGCAAAAACTGCTTGATTGTATCTCATACATAAATCCACATTATTATTGATTTATCATAATACTATCATTTCATCATAAGAACTTCCAACCTGTATGATCTTAAAACTAAGGGTCTGTGGTCACCAAGAAGTCTAAGGATGAGCTTTAGAAAAATGTACAAGCCACATTATTATGCACAGTTATATGCATATTTTATAACTACATCAAATTTTATATATTTGAGCCTGTATGCACTTGTCTGGGATACATAGCTTTAATTCAATTCCTAAAGCGATCCATATATGGTCTTTGCCAAAAGTTATAAACTGATTAAAATTCTCATTTGAGCCTTCAAGTGGTTTAGGAAAATCAGGAACTTTAAGAAAAATTTCCTTATAATTATGAAAATAAATAAAAGCAAAATAGATTAGCTGGATACTTTTGCATATACTCTGTGAAGAAATGCATTTACTGTCAGGTGGAAAAGAGGAAAAGCAAATTTAATAAGGGACTTACTCACTTCATGGCAATTTCAGGTGTCTTTAGAAAAGCAGATCAAAAGAAAATTTTGTGAATAATAGCAATTAATATGGTTTCCAATTTACACTGCATTATAAATTGAATTAAAGACATCGCCACTCTTTTTGCCATTGGATTATGTTTCTTTCATTTGTCCATCTTTTTTACATTTTCATATCTATCATCTTTATTCATCTCTGGTTTTTAGTAAATTTGGGATTGGTGGAGTTCTTGTTGTGGCTTAGTGGTAACAAACCTGACTAGTAACCATGAGGATATGGGGTTGATCCCTGGCCATGCTCAGTGGGTTAAGGATCTGATGTTGCCATGAGTGGTGGTGTAGGTTGAGATGTGGCTCAGATTCTGCATTGCTGTGGCCCTGGCACAGGTCACCAGCTGTAGCTTGGATTCGACCCCTAGCCTGGGAACTTCCATATGCCACAGATGTGGCCCTAAAATGTAATAAATAAATAAATAATTGGGATTGGAATGAGGACGTTTGATATCAAAAAATTAAGAATGCAAACTATTGCTGTACCATACTTTGTGTTACATTTTATCTATCTCACTTAATATGTGAAAGGAATTGGCATTCCTATTTGTAGTGCTCTTGAAATCTTGGACAATATTTATTTATTTATTTATTTAATCATTCAACAAAGGTCTGTTTAGCCTCTTTGCTGGATACTGGGATACACTAGTATATGCTAAGATGAACAAGAAATGGTTTCTAACCTCAAGAAACCTTTGATTTTAGAGGGGAAGACTGAGAGACCTATAATAAGTGGAAATGATAAAGGTGTTTATAAAACAACATTGGGGGTCACTTGAAAATTGATTTACCCTTTCTAGTGGTTTTTTGTTAGAGAAGTTTTCAGAGTCTTTCATTCATTAAACAGGAATTAATTCCACCTTGGAGTGTGTTTGTATACATAGAGACAATGAAAAAGAAAACAAATTTCAAAGTATGAACAACACATCGACTTCAAAACAGTGCTGCAAAACTTGCAAACTAATTATTAGCATGCAAAGAGATGACCATGAAGCTTCTGTGGTCACTGAAAATAGTAATGCTGTTATCTGGTTCTAATTAGATACACACACACACACACACACAAACACACACACATCTTTCTATCCTGAAAGATTTCAGAGTGAGAGCTAAAGGAATGGAAGGAATGATCAGTGATTTGAGAGGAAAAAAGAATTCTAGATCTAGAAGTGCTTCCCAGAGGGCAGATGAAGTATTGCCTTAAAAGCTACCCAATTTCATGGTGCAGAAAAACCTGAAGTCAATCCCAGACACTAGCCAAAAAGAGGAATTCATGTACAATTTATAGCATTTCTGGAAGGAATCACCCCCATATTTTAGCAATAAAGCACCTTAAGCCATCTATTTCTTTTATCCCTTTTGGCGGGGTACGCACCCAAGGCATATGTAAGATCCCAGGCTAAGGCTAGAATCAGAGCTACTGCTGCTGGCCTACACCACAGGCACAGCAATGCCAGATCCAAGATGAATCTGCAACCTACAGACTCAGCTAATGGCAATGCCGGATCCTTAACCTACTGAGCAAGGCGAATCCGGCATCCTCATGCATACTAGTCTAATTTGTTTCTGCTGCACCACAACAGGAATTCCCTGCCCTGTGTTTTTCATTCCTAACAGTCCTTTCTTTAGTTTGGATCTTTCTCCTGAATCTTAGGACTTTATTTCCAGCTTCCTACTGTGTATCTTCATCAGTAGTCATTTAGCAAACACATCAAAGCCCAGGCTAGCTATATCACCTTTCTCATGGGACAAGCCACCTGGAAGTCAGGGTGTCCTGGCAGATTCTACTCTCTCCCCTCACTCCAATCACCAATCACAAAACTCTGTTCTTGCCTGGCCAAGTAACTTTCCCAAGAGGAACCTTGCAAAGGACAAATATGATCAGGTCAGATGAAAATTCTGTCAGAGTCTTCTTGAACAAGCAGTTTAGGAAGGTAAGCGAGTTTGAAGGCCTATCATTCCAGGAGTTCATAAGTTTGGGTGACTTCTACAAACCTTAATCAACCACACTCCAAGGTTACAGGTAGACACCTCGCACTACAGCCGGCTGATTTTCTAGTTACGCAACCAAAGATCACTAGAGAGTCTGGAAGGTTCTTGCCGTAAATGGCAAGACTACTGTCACTATGCTATACTGCATGTGAAAAATAATTCAATTACACTCCCCTGGACGGAATGGATGTCTGTGCACTTAGAACTCGACGGTTCCCGAAGGCCCTATTTAGCGTGAGAAATCTACCACAACATTTTCGACACTGGGGTAGACGGACTAGGGCCTCAGGAAGAGGTTCTGCTCAGCGCTGAGACCCCAACACACCTCCACGTACCCACTCTTTCTGTGCGAAATGCCCTAGTGAGAAGTACACTAGTTTTTTTCCACTCCAATTGCAGAAGGGGGAACTGTTAGAGCAAGCCAAGCCACTGCTGATAGAGGGGGGGTCTGTTATAGCAGGACGACGCTTCGTTTGGCTCTCAGGGGGCAAGAGGGGGTTGGGGAGGGGGAGGCGGACGGGGGGAAGAAAAAGAAAGCTGTAACCGGGGCTCGTCCGGGATTTGAACCCGGGACCTCTCGCACCCAAAGCGAGAATCATACCACTAGACCAACGAGCCACTCCCGTAAGCATTTTTTTTCTCTTTAGGAATATTCATTGATTCTGTTAATCGCATCATAAAATATGAGTACCGTTTTTGATTCCTCTTCTAAGCCCAGTAATTTTCTCCAAGTTCCAAGAGCATCAACATGCGAATTCGGAGGGACCTGAGCCACGCGTCCCAGAGGTGGGAATGTTCAGTAAGGGACTCAGAGTGAGCTGGTAGTCTGACGGTGGACACTTTCACGAGAGTCTGAGTACTTACAGGCCACACTCGCAGGTGGCCTGATGTTAGAGGACAGGTAAGGACAAATAAAGAAACCATTGATTGACACAACATTGTAAATCAACTATATTTTAATTAAAAAATCCTAACCCTAACCCTAACCCTAACCCCTAACCCCTAACCCTAACCCTAACCCTAACCCTGAGGACTCTCAGGCCCCGACTGACCCTGACCGAACCCGACTCCTTTGAAAGGTTGGGGGAGGGGGGAAAGAGATCTCCCAGACGCCTTCACTTTCTCATTGACTCTCTCCACCAACCACTCCAAATTTTGAGAGTCCGGGGGTATGTCCTGGGCTTCGAGAAAGCTATCTCCCTTTAGAAAACAAAAAGCAACTTTAATTTCAGTCCACGAAACCTGGAGCAGTTACTTTTATACGAATCCAATCAGATTGGAAACAAATGGCTTCATGCTTGGTCTCACATCCTTCTCTTAATTAAGGCACCAGCACCCTACCCTACTCTAAACCAGGGTTCCGCTCGTGGCCCGGGTTTTGCCCGAGTTCACTGACTTGTTAGTCTGAGAAACATGCACTGTTGGTGCTACCAGTGCTCTTCCAGGTACTTACATTCTTGTTTGCGCCTAATCAAGTACATGTTCATTTCTCTTATATTAAGAAGCATTTCCTTCAAACAAATTTCTTTTGATTTTTAAGCGTTTATTAAATCGTTTAGATAACAGTATTTGCCTGCAGTTCTTAAAATTTAGGGAATTCGGCGTTCACAAGGACCTATCGCCTTGGCTCCATAGCTCAGGGGTTAGAGCACTGGTCTTGTAAACCAGGGGTCGCGAGTTCAAATCTCGCTGGGGCCTGTCGGAAGTGCTCTTTCAGAGTCACTTCCAAAGAGGGTGGTGGTCTCCTGTTTTTGAAAGGAAGCACTGCGTGATGTCTCAGGGAAGATCAGATCTGGAGATCTGGGATGAAAGATCACAGGATTGGAGCCACGATGGACCTGGGGGAAAAAAAGGTAGATATTTGTATCAGCAAGTAGTTTGGAAACTAGGTTACTCAGGTCTTTGCGACTGCTAAATCCAAAGATCTGAGCGTGTGAAAGACACTAAATCGGTCTACTTATAGCCATGACCCGCCCCCCGGTTGCCACTGGAGCGTGAAGTTCTCTTTTCCCCACTTGCAACCTGTCTGGCGCCCCAGTTTTTCCGGCGCTCCTGAGCACAACTGGTTTGCAGATTACCCTGAGGCAGCCTAGTCCAGAAGCTACGTAGATACACCCCGATTCGGATGGTTCCTGCTCTGTTTCTATCCTCACTTGCTCGGACTCAGACTCCATGTCCTTTTGTCCCGGGTTGTTACCGGAATTTGGCTGTTACTATGTGCTCAAATATTGACACTAAGGGAGTGTTACCGTGCCCTTCGATAGCTCAGCTGGTAGAGCGGAGGACTGTAGTGGTGATGTAACTGCTGTCATCCTTAGGTCGCTGGTTCGATTCCGGCTCGAAGGAGACGCCCACAATTTTGCTGCAGTCCAAAAGATTTAATTCTGTTTTCAGGTAGCAAGAGAATAGCTATTTGCAGACCATAAAAATTAATTTTACATTTCCTCTTTGTGATCATGCAGTATACACATGATTTGGCTTACTGGGCTGGTATGAATTAGGGGCTCTCCTTTTAAATTTGGACTTTATCTCCTAATCTTTAGGACTAGCTAGCACTTGACTGAATATTGGGTAACATCCCTCAACCTCACCCCAACCCTACACATTTTCCTTACAGTGAATAATTTATACTAGAAAATTCAGGGTTTAAAGAGAAATACTGGAGAAGTATCTGCCCTTCAAAAAGACGTAAACAAACAATACAGAGAAAAAGCAATGAAAAAGGCAAAACATGCATATGGAAATGCTTCTTCAATAATAACAGAGAAATACTAATTAAAATAAGAGGTTTCACACCATATTAGAAAGCGTGGATTAGTATTTAGCAATGATCAGGATACAGTGACAGGACTTTCTTGTAGAATGTCACTACTTTCTAGAGGACTGTTGGGCATTATAAATCAGGAACTTTCAAAAGACATTGTAGGAGTTACCTGATGGCCTAGCTGTTAAGGTTTTGGTATTGCTGCTGCTGTGGCCCAGGAATTTCCACATGCCATAGGGGCGACAAAAAAAAAAAAGAAAAAAGAAAGAAAAAAGAAAAACATTGTATTTGATCAAGTATTCTTTTCCTACTTCTAGAAATACACCATTCATTTTTGAAAAAGAAGAAATACGGCAAAAAGTATTTGTCTGTGGGTAAATTGTGTTCTTTATACTTTAATGGTTTTTTTCCCCAAAATATGCCATATATATAAATTTCATTCTTTAAAGAACAGTGATTTAACTTTAAGAAATGAAATTTAAAAATATCCTGTGCTGCAATGGAAGACATTTTGGCAGTTTCTTACAAAACTAAATATATTCTTACCATGCAATCCAGGAGTCATATTCCTAGGTACTCACTCAAATGAGTTGAAAACTTGTGTCCACACAAAAACCTGCCCATGAATATTTATAGTAGCTTTATGTGTGTATAATTGCCCAAACTGGAAAGCAGTAAAGATGTCCTTCCACAGGTAAATTTATAAATAAATTATGGTACATTCATACAATGGAATCTTATTCAGCACCAAGAAGAAATGAGATATCAAGCCATGAAATGATATGGAGGGACTTTAAATGCATGTTACTAGGTGAAAGAAGCCAATCTGAAAAGGCTACATATTGTAGTATTCCAGACATATGACATTCTGGAAATGGCAAAATTTTATGGAGACAGTAAAAGATCAATGACCACCAGAGGTTAGAGGGGAGGGAGGAATGCATTGGTGAGGCACTGAAGATTTTTAGGGCCGTGAGACTATTCTGTATGATTTGTTAACGGTGGATATATAGCACTATAATTTGTCAAAACCCATAAAATGTGCAATACAAGAGTAACCCCTAATGTAAATAAAGGACTTTAGGGGCTTTTTAATTTTTTTTTCCTTTTTTTCCCCCCCTCACAAGTCACTGGGAGCAAAGCAAACCTGATCTCTCAATTTCTGGGAAAAATATGGCCTTTTTTGTGAAGACCTCAGGGGCCCTAAGATATTTCTTGTTGAGAGGTGGGGGAAAAGGAAAGGAACTGGTTTAGAGGAGTCGTCAAAGTGAAATGGGAGTAGGCTTGGGAGGACACAGAAGAGACTTCTGAACGAGGAGTTGAAAACACATAAAAAGGAAGATAGACTAAAAAAGTGTCATTAAAAATAAACAAGCAAAACCAATCCAGATTTGGTTCCTACAGAGTCCTAGTTCTCTACTTGTTTCCTTTCATCCATTCCTGAAGGCATTGCAGGGAAATTCTTTACCTCCTTGAGAAATATGTACAGCCAAATCCATGGGTACTAAGTGGGGTAACAGGAGCTGAGTGGCTGAGAAGTGCAGTGGGTGCCACTATTCTGATAGGGTACCACTAAAAAAACCCTGAGTGTACCACCTTCTCTTTCCCACACTGAGTTGGGTTCTGCACAGGTATTGCATTTGTGTGGTTCAGAGATCTAGACAGTCTCCCAGATAAGTGAATTTACTTGGAAGAGGCAGAGGAGTGGCTAAGCCAACTTTGACAGCACACCCCACTAGGCCCGACACACGGAGTCAGCCAAGAGTCAGTTTTGAAGTATTTTGGAATCACAAACCCACCGGCAAAGTCAAATTCAACATAACCGTTTTCCTGCCCCACCTCACCCCCATGAGGCAATACTGGCTGAATGAGAGCTTGAAGCCTGGTTAGAAGTGGTTTTCTTCATTCATTCATTCATTCATTCATTCATTACATTCAATTATGAAAGTAATGTCATTAAAACCTAAATTGGGTCTGCGTCAAAATCAGGTCTGCGCAGGTTTTTTTCGTGGTTACAGAGCTGCAGCTCCTACACTAGTGTTGGCAGCGGGCTGATGGGGGCTGTGGGACACTTTATAGGCAGCCTTCCCTACTGGATGGTGCCTAAGCCACGTCATGGGAACGATTCTGTGAGGACCGAAAAAATTTCCCATTGCAGGTACGATAAAGTTTGGACACAAGGTGACCCGCGTGCTGACTGTTTGGGCAGTGGATGTCATGAAGAAATCGAAGTTACCTGGTTTGGAACTGACAATGTGGTGACAAACTGAACAAAGATCTGTGGAAAGGTTTTGACAGCGACAGTAATTTAACCATGGTTTTATCACTTCAGAATCAGGGTAAGATTAAAACGCATCACTGGCAGTGGTGGGATTCGAACCCACGCCCCCGAAGAGACTGGAGCCTAAATCCAGCGCCTTAGACCGCTCGGCCACACTACCACACGCTTCTACCGTCATTTCATCCTTAAGTTATTCACTTCGGTAAGCAGGCTCGAAAGTCTATTTTTTAATGGTTAGTGGGGTTCCCCCTTCAGTGTTTCCATTCATCTCTAGGGTTCTAAAAAAATTCCGGGAAAGGAGAAATCATCACAGAAATTCCGGGAAAGGAGAAATCAGCTAGAAAGTGGCCGTGAATACGCTTGGAAGACTTCCACCTTTTCTTTAACCTAGGCAATTCGACCAAGAAAGAAACAACCACCACCCATCTCACAGTGATCAGAGAAGACTAAGATACTGCTCGCTGTTGGGTGGTTGGTCCGTGTCTGTGGTTGGTCCAAGAGCGAATGTGGTCGAAGATCAGATCTAGAAGGAAGTCCGCTTCCGTTCACAGACCTGACAAGTCCGTCACCAGATTTAAAGGTCACAGTTCCCCTGCAGTTTCAGTCAGAACGGAGAGACTGGGACTAACTGACCGCCTTCTTGAAAGTAGCATTCAGGGGTAGACCGCACACAAGTGCAACGCTATAGTCCCACCACCAACCCCAGCCCCGCCCCACTCGGTCATTTCCCTTATATAGGGACCAACTTGGCTCCGAGAGAAAGGTTTACATCCAAGAGCGTTCCCAGACCTGTAAGGGTTGGGTTCCGGGTTTCCCTGGGGGTCCTGGATCCGCAAGGCTCCATATCTTTTCTTTCGAATGGAGTAGAGGGAAAACGAGGGAAAAGTTTCAGAAGTGATCCCGGGGATCTCCAGCACCCAAATGGGATCTCTCTTACCTGCCAATGACCTCTACTTGGCGCTGGGCTATACGTTATCTATATTTTTCTTTGATGCTTCTGATGGGTCATTTCTGGGTCTTTGGATCCAGAAATTTTCCTAGGGGTCTAATTAAAGTTACCTAATTTCTTCCCACCTCCGTCACTACAAAAACCACACGCTGCTCTTAGGAAGAGGCTTACAGGATCCGAGGGTGGAGGCGGGCTCTCCTCCCGCTCCCTATCAGCTCCCCACCCTAGCCAAGCCCGGCTGCCCTCTGGGTTCTGTTTTCCAACACCCCTACCTCGTGTCACCCAGTCCACACCCTATGCGCCTCCCGCTCCTTTTCGACCTCTCTTTTCCTCCTCTGGTCCCAGCTGACTGGAGATCTGAGCTCCCGGGGCGGGGGAGGGGGGGAGCTGGGTGTCCACCGGTGGACTCCAGCTATGTGCTCTTTCTCTGCAGAAGCTAAGGGAAGTTCCCAAGTGAAGCATAACCTGGGAGGTGGTCCAGTAGCTAAGGTCAATGAATCTAGCGAGATGAGCGAAGGCGTGGCTTCTATGCTCCAACATCACTGGAGATCGAGGGGTTCAAGAACCCTTCGCCAGCTCCTTTGGCTGAAGGGTATGACTTCTAAGAAACTTCATTTTGTGTTTTCACGCTTTTTGAGATTCCTCAGGAAAAATCAAGTGTGAGCTTATTGCCTTCAGCAGTGCACAGAGTCTTTGCCACCTGCCATGGCAGTGGAAATACGGAGGCTAATCTCAAGCTGGAGAAACCTGGAAATCATGTGCAACCAACTTTGTGTGTAAGGTGAGGAAGCGTCGATTTCCAAGACAGAAAAGGCCTGGGGCACTTTATTACTTGAAAGGAGGTAAGAAGTAGATAGGAGGAGAGAGAACAAATATTTAAAATATCTCCTGAATATTTTGTCTAGTTCTGAACAAGACAGGAGGCTCAGGGTCTGATAGATCTTGGGAAGTCTCATACTGAGGCTTTTGATGAGCTCTTCAAATGAGATTATACACTCACATTCATATCTGTGTCTGTTAATGTTAATTTGGTAAACATACACATTTAAATAAACCACAATTTCTGTAAAGGTTTGGGTTTCTTTTTAAAAATATGGATTAAAAAAAAAAGTACGGAGATTCTCATAAGATGGAAGTGGCCTGAGCCCTTGATTTTTTTTAGTGCTATGTCAGCCAGTAAAAAGAATCTGTTAACAAGAAAGAAGATGCTCATTTCAGCAGAGCTGCCTTTGATCCTGGGGTGCTACATGCACAGGCTCCACAACTGGCAGACTTCAAAGCACTTTCTTATCAGGTGAAAGTACCATATTCTCACATCCCAGGCTGAAGTTCCTTTACTAATCAGTGTGCACAGCTTCCCCTATTCAATCACCAGATAATGCTCAAGCACTCACTGCCTGCCTTGAACCCACTGGATCCTTCAATGTGAGGAGGAGCCTTGCTTGGTCTGTTCCCCGCAGGAGTAGATCATCTGTTGGATTGCACAGAGACCCAAAAGCCAAAAGTCTCAGCTTTCCCAGAGGAGTGTCAATTTTCCCAAATACTTAGTTATTCAGTATCTAAAGCCCTTTGGAAAGATGCCTGATACAGAAAAATGTGATGTATTTGTCTGGTACATGCCTAATTCCTTCAGTCATCAGTGTGGAATACTAGTATTTTAGGCTCTAGCATTCTGCAATATTACTAGAGAATTTAACCTTGGATTTCCTGTTTTCCATACCTTATCAATAGTTCAGATGATGAACATGTATATACAAGCAGGAAATTTATTTTAAGGTCTTGATGCTCAAAGTGTGGCCTAAGAACCAGCAGTGTCAGCATTTCTTTGTAATTTATTAGAAATGCAGAATCTCCAGTCTATGAATTAGAATCTTCACAAACAATGAGAAAAATTGTTTGAATCTAATTTCTTTTAATTGGAGGGAACCAATTGGGGAAATTTGAAAATATAGACTGTTAGATTACTTGGAGTTATTATAAATATTCTTAGGTATGATATGGTACTGAAGTTATGCTTTTATTCTTCATTCTTATTTTTAGGAGATGCCTACTGAAGTATTTAGGTATGAAGAGTCATAGATATGAGATATGAGACAAACAAGTTTATTATCTTTATTTCTTGAATAAAAGAAAAATCTCCTTTTGTAATAATACAATATAAACCTAGGAGAAGAATATATTAATAGACACACACATGACAACTCAAGTAATGAATGTGGCAAGTGTTAATAATTAGTGATTCTAAATAAGGGGTATAAGTTATTATTGTACTGTTTTTTCAACTTTTCTCTGGTAGCAGATTGAATATACAAATGGACAATGGCCAGACCATATTTAACAACGGAACTCTGGCCCACACCCTGCAGCAATCAGCTCAGGAAACCAATTCACTATCTACTAGCTTGGGAAAACAGCCCACCATATTTAAGTCAGACTTGTAGGAACTCTAGAAACAGTCTAGGAAACCAAAAAATAACCCCTGTAATGATCAGCTCCAAATGGCCTGGGCTTGATTAGTAACCAGCAGCTTTCCTACTCTTTTTCCCTGCTTCCAACTTAGGACCAATCAGAGAAAGTCAAGTAAGCACACCTAATCAATTACATAGGATTCTTGGCTTCTAGTCAGCCCACCTACAGATTTCTTAGGCCAACAGCCTCCAATCAGGGCACACTGGAAGCTACCTGCCTTTTCCACTTTAAAGCTTTTCCACTCTGTCTGTCTTTGGGTCTCTGCCAAAACTGGTCATGACAGCTGACTCCCTTGTTACAGCAAGCTCTGAATAAATAGCCTTTGCTTGTTCTCATTTAGTTGATCTTCATTTATTTCCATCCTAGGAATTTATTTTGCAAAACAAAAAGTTGAGGGAAAATGGAAGAAATACAAACAGACAAACAAGTAATGAAAAATATTCCTAAGATCTCTACTAGAGTCAAGTTGTTTCAAAGAGCTTCTGATGTCCAGAGCCCACTGGAACATGCCCATATTTGGCATTGTTCTCTGGGTCTAATAAGCTAGTGGGAAGGCTTGGCACTTCCTAGAATCAGACAGGCAGACCAAGTGGTGAGCCATGGGCAGTGAGTGGCTGAGAAAATGAGAGAAATTGATCTAGGGTCCTGGACAACATTCAGGGGTAGGAAACAAGTTGAATATAGATGCGGTCTCTTGGTCAAAGTTTTATTTGTCATAATAGAGGAGTGAGGACCTTGCCTCTGAAGACAAGCTCTGTCTAGGAGAGGCAAAAAACATCAGGCTGGTGGTTGTTGCCCTGGCTCCTCTTCTTGGAATTATCCTTTGAACATTTTAATATCTCATTGATGCTTTGCAAGCAGTCTATGTCTAGAAGAGGAATCAGTCCATATAGGGGATAGAAGTGAGCTTGCTGAATTGTGGCTGGGTGAGGATAAAGAAACTGATTCAAGAAAAAGGTAAGAGGAGCCAAGACAACAACCAGAGAATAAACAGTAAAGAGAGGAGGAGAAACGGCAAGGAGGAGGGGATGAGAAAGCTGTTGGGGAGACCATTTTGACTGTTTAGCAATTTTGCCTAAGGCCTGTCTTCTTCAAAAATAATAACAATAATAATAATGATGGATAATAATGTACCCTAGTTTCCAAAACTAGGACACTGTGATTCTGCAAGGCTAAGTAACTGCCCTAGTTGTTTTCTAACCACTATACCACGTAATCAGTGTCAACCCTCACCAACATAACACATTACCCGTGATTCAAAGTTTGTTTTGGTTTGATTTTCCTGCCATATCCTTAGGAATTATGATGCCTGTCTTTATGTTCAAAGAGATTTCTATACTGATCACCTTGGAGATTTCCTCCACTAAAACGCCTTCTGTAAGTAAATGTGGTATGGTGACCTGATTCTTGATTCTCATAGGCAGAGGAGTCTGTTAATGTCTTGTAGTTCTCTCGGGTGGGGTGGGGGTGTATTAGAGGATATTGTCTGGTGTGGAAAGACTGAAAGTTGAACACCAAGGCAGTGCTGGGAGGAATAGCTCTCTTCAAGCCGCAGGAGACCCTATTTCCTTCTTGGCTGTGGGCAATTGTACACGTTGATCTCACCTTAGGACAACATTGTGATGCCTCTCATGACTTAATCCTGAACCTAGAATATTAGCCATAAAGGTTTTACTTTGCCTATTTAAATAGGGAATTTCTCTTCCTTACAAATTTGTAAGGTCTATGTCACAAAGTTTTACATTTACATAAAAATTAAAAAACACAACAGATCATGAGCTTTCAAATTTCTTACAGACTTCGTGATCTTGGATAAAAGACAACATTAAGAAATAGTAGGTCCAAGAGCAGGCCTGTGGTCAGAGAATCTAAACCTTACTAAACAGTGGTTCACTTCTTGAGGTTGCATGCATCAGTGACTCCCTCCCAGTGTTCTAGTCTATTGCAGTAAGAAAGAGATACTAGATTTCTTGTAGTTAAAATGCCTTTTTAGTTCCTGTGTACCAGCTTACATAAACAAGGTTTCCAAAAAGTGAAAATACAATCCTTTTTTAAAAAATTGTATTTTTTCATACCAAAGATATATGTAAATCCATACATCTTTGACAAAGGATAAAGTCTGCCTCAGCAGCACCTCTTCGCTGCTTGTTCCTTTCCCTGGACCTTTGAGAGAGAGGCATGAATTCCAGTATACAAGCAAGGGTTTGGGGCTCTGGATTCTGAAAGGACAACATATACATGTCACTATGTATAAAATAGATAAGTAACAAGGATCTACTGTATAGCACAGAGAAACCTACTCAATACTCCATAATAACCTGTATGGGAAAAGAATCTGAAAAGGAATATGCATATGTATATGTATAACTGATTCACTTTGCTGTACACCTAATACTAGCACAATATTATAAGTCGACTATATTGCAATAAAATTAAAAAATAAGGTGTTTGTCATAAGTAATAATCCCCCTCCCGCTCCCTCCAAAAAACCACAACCCCCACACCCCCAAAAACCCAAACCAACTGTGGTAAATCTCTTCTCCCCTCTGTGGATTTAACCAACATATTAAGGGAAGGAAGTACACCATAACCTCCCTGTCCATCAGATATCCTCTATATGCGCGTCTTAATTCTCAGGTGGTTTTCCTGCGTGCCTACATACCTGGAATTCTTCTGTCTGCCTCCTTTCTGGGCGCCAGAGGCACAGAGGCAATATCTCAACAGAGTATCAAGATAAGGGAGAAGACAGTTTAATAGTGGCTCTGCTCAAAGTGGAGTTTTTTTGAGGCGTTGACAAGACACGAAAAGATTCCAGTTTCTGGAAGGATGCCTTGAATTTTTGCTAGGGTGAAAACTTCATTTGCCATTTCAGAATACTATGCTTACTAATACATCCAAGGGAGAAGGAAAAGAACTGCTTTTCGAGCCAGGGCTCCATAGCTCAGGGGTTAGAGCACTGGTCTTGTAAACCAGGGGTCGCGAGTTCAAATCTCGCTGGGGCCTGCTCCTTTTTACCCCTGATTCCCTCAGGAGAGTCTGTGCCCGATTGGGGTGCCCATGCAACTGTGCCTGAAGATCTCCCCTATGCTAAGAAGCACTAGAGAAGAAGGGCTAGGTTACCAACGCAGCTGTTCGGGCAGATTTCTCCCTCTTTGGCAGCGCCCGAGAAGACGTTTGGGCAATGCGGAAGTACTTTCCCTGCTGTTCTCACCCTCTGGATCCACCACAGTGGCTGATAAAATCTTCTCCGCCTCTCGAAGCTTATGAAATCTGGGTAAACAAATACACATTCCTGCCAATAGAAGTCACTCAAACTCACAGTTCTTTGGGACCCGCCTAGTGACGAGAGTGAGCCTTGAGGCAGACGTAAAACCGGCTTGTTCTGTGGCTCGTTGGTCTAGGGGTATGATTCTCGCTTAGGGTGCGAGAGGTCCCGGGTTCAAATCCCGGACGAGCCCAGCGTTTTAATTCTCACGACTTACTTAAAATGTTACGGCATTTTGTTCTTTCTACCTTGTTTTGAAAAGTTTCAGCAAAAGCCCCTTAAGGCATGTGAGGAAACAAAGTTAGAGACAGCTCCAAGTTATGAATTCTGTCTGATCAAGAGTTTCCCCACTCTCCCTGGCGTGCAGGCTGGTGGTGCCAGTGGCAGACCTGGGAGAGGGCAAATCTCGTCCTCTCGGCGCATATGCCGTGAAACGGAAGTGGTAAAACTTTCCCCCTCCCTGCCTACCTCCAGCCACACTGTTCATCATAAATAGCTATTCACTCCATAAACAAAGTTGATAATGTCCCACGAAACACTTTTTTAAATTATTATTTTGTCTTTAAAATTTGCCTTTGGAGTTTTACATTCCCTCGACACACTGTTGCTCCGCTAGAGTTAACAGAATTCATCCCTACTTTACAGAAAGGTTTTAATAAGGAGAGAAGTGTGAGAGAAATGAAAGAAGGAAGAAAGGGAGGGAAAGAAAGAAAAGGAAAAAGAAAAAAGAACACTATGATGACACATAAAAACTTTTTTAAAGGATAACATAGCACACACATAAGATGGTGATTACGTAAGCATGTTTCAGCTCCCAATTTCTTGGATAGGATGGGGGTGGGGGAACTCCTTGTATTTAAGCACTATTTGAAGTTTCCAAGCAGTTTCCCACTCATTTCAGGAGGCTGTTTTCTTCACAGCATTGATCACTAGTTGACATATTTATATACATTTAATTGTTTCTTTTTTTCTTTTCTCCCCCATTAGAATATAAACATTATAGGCCAAAGATTTTGTTATGCTGGCTGCTATACCCTCAGCACTTAGTATTGTTATCTGCAATGTGTAGTAGGTGATTAATAATGAGTGAATGAATATTACCTTATATTTGATCTCACTCTGGCCTCTAGAAGTCGCAATTAAATAGCAGTTACTTTTGGCTTTTGTAGACCCAGATTGGAATCTTCCCAAAGAATAGGATACATGGCTATGGACTTACACTACAAATAGAAAGCCTAAATCATGCTTCATCTCTCCATTTTGGCTCAAGTACCCAATTCAGACTTCTCCTCAATGAAAAAAAAACCCCACTAAACTGTTTATCTGTGGGCCTTAGAATGACAGATGTCTATAATATATCTTGTTATTATCAAGACTTTCACATCTCTATTTTTTTTTAATGTAGCTGTCTATAGACAATTTGCTCTTTTTAAAATTTTATTTATTTGTTTGGCCTTGCCCACAGCATGTGTAAGTGAGCCAGGGGTGGAACCCAAGCGACAGAAGTGACCTGAGCCACAACAGTGACAATGCTGGATTCTTAACCTCTAGGCCATCAGGGAACTCCCTTTTAAAAATGTTATTTATTTTTTAAAATTAAAAAAATTGGTCTTTTAATATCAAACGCTAGTGGAATTTCAGGCCAGAATTTCAATTCAGATTGGAGAAAAGAAAGAGGCAGCTCAATGGTCTGAAATGTGGCAAAATATGTACCTAAGTAATGAAAACACATTTCTTTGATTACCAAACTCTATTCTAAGCACCTTACAGGTATGAACTATATTTCATAATATTTCCACAAGATATCTCCATTTTATAGATGAGGGAACAGGCAGACAGAAGATAAGCAACTTGCCTAAGACCACACAGCTAGTAGTGTGAGAACAGGACCCTGGTATTCTAACAGCAACAGCGGATCCCAGAATTTCCTCACTATCCTCCCCCTAACACTGTACTGCATTCCTTTATACTGCATTTGTTTCCTGCTTGATGATGTCTTAAAAGTTTCAAAATCATTTTGTGAAAAATTATGGTTTACTTTTCCAGTTCGGTCTGTGAACTTCCCTTGTGGGCAGACAATATGTTCTATTCATTTTTTTTCCTTTACTCTTCCACGGTGGAACAGTGCCAATAACAATAAAACCGCTCAAAATATGCTCTTTGGCTGAGTGAAGAAAGGCAAAGCAAAACTTACAGGTTTATGATATTAAAGTCCTAGCATTCTGCCTTTGGGAAACCATGGATTCAAAGGTATTATAATCTTATGACTGTTGTTATCTATCACTAAGAAGAACTTTGAATTAATGAAAGGCTCAGAAACATGAGGGTCCTAAAACAGCGCACTCCCACATTCTCTATCAGTAAAAACAAGTGGCTGGACTCAAGAGGAAAGTTCAACTGTCTTGCAGTGCAGTCGTGGCTGGCTTGAGGGAAAAAACACGGCTGGCAGCGGTGGGATTCGAACCCACGCCCCCGAAGAGACTGGAGCCTTAATCCAGCGCCTTAGACCGCTCGGCCACGCTACCTTCGCTGAAAAGCATTTCTAACTTACCCTCTACTCTGTGCTTGTTTGTTCCTATATTTGCAGTTTTAGGTAGTTCTTTGTATCTTTCCCCCTTGATTTATTTTACTTTCTTTATTCTTTGAAGCCACAGTACTTGAGATTGGTGGAAAGAGCTCTAGTACGCAAGTGCAGGGCATCTCGAGAGACCGACCAAGCAACCTTTATTAGTTCTAACATGTACGGAGCGCCTGCCTGGGGCCGGCACAGTTTGGTCTCCCGGGAGAATGGGCGCCCTCTCGGGCCTGGGGGGCTCTCCATGGAAGGCGCCACTAGGCGAGAGCTTTCGCTGCTTGAAGTTTTCTGAGTCTGGGATGCTGCGGCGAGAAGGTGCCTGGGTCTTCCCAGAGGAGTCACGGAAGCTCTCCAGGCAGTGAATTTCATAGTACTTAAGGCAGGTCTAGAAACGTCCCAGACTGGATGAACCCATAAACCGGTCAGTAATGCGCCGAAGCTGGGAGAAGCCTCCCGACCTGGGCCCAGCTCTCTGGCCGGCATCGGGCAGAGTGGTCGTTACCTGTCAAGAGGCTGCCCTGTCGTGAACGCGTGTCCTCTCCCCTCCTCAATGCCATGGGATCCCCGTTCAGCTGTGTCCCTGCTATGATTTCATGCCATCATTCCCGCAGCTTCTTTGATTCACTGGGGAGCCAAAACATGAAGCGCGATTATTCTCGTTGATCCTCAATTTTTTTCCCTAAAAAACATCTGCAGCACAGCTTTCGGGAAGAGAGTGCAGTGATTTTTTTCCTCCAGTAGATGTCACCCATGCCCATAGTTGTTAGAAGAGTTTATGACCAACTGTAGACGTGGCTAAAAGTTTCTTTGCTAAACTTTGGGAATTGACGGTAATGGTGTAGGTGGCTCGTTGGTCTAGGGGTATGATTCTCGCTTAGGGTGCGAGAGGTCCCGGGTTCAAATCCCGGACGAGCCCAACTTTTGCTGCCTAGTCAGCTTCCTCACGTTTAGCAAGCAACCGTTGTAGCTAATGTTACTATTTTACACTCCGCTAATAGAAATTTACGTCTTAATCTTTAGGCAAATGCTCCTTGTGTTATTAAATCACGACGATAAATACCAGATTTTATTACGTATATTTCATATAGTATTTCTTCTACGAAATCGTTATTTCTAAAATCAACCATCATTTCTCTTTTGCAGGTTTATTTGTTGTTGTTGTTTTTAATCCAGGGATTTTCCCTTCAGGAGTTGTGGAGGAGTATTTTATATGAACAGTTTCGCATAATCCTCGATTTTCCTCCACCGTAAACTTGGGGACCACTCTGGTTCCTGGGACCTCCGCAGGTCAGCAAATGTGTTGAGGAGAATTGTCACAGAAAGGCTGGACTCGCTCTGTCGTTCAAACCTAACATCCAGGACCCTTGCGTGTGTGCGTCGGGGTGCGGGAATCGGTGGTGGTATAACACTTGGGATGAACTTCTCAACAGGGACGCTCAAACTTGCCTATTAGACTCACTGACATGCAGGCATATTATTATTATATACTATAAACTATTCAATCATTCATTGACAGTCCAACCCCAAGCCAATTACATTAGATCTTTGAGGATAGGGCCGGCACAGGGTTATTCTTTAAAAGGATCTCCAGGCATAAGCAGTGTTGACCTTGGAGATGCAGATGCTACCCAATTGCTCTACAGGCCACAGCTGGAGACCATGCCAGTATCCCAGCAACATTAGACATCCTGCATCCCACTCCACCCCCCTCCCTCAGAAGCACCCTCTTCCAGCTGGTATTTCCTCTTTCTGAGTTTAGTTTTGAGGCCAACCATGTGCTAGACTTAGTTTATCTCTGTGATCCTCCTTACTTTCCCAAGCCACAGAAACACTGTGCTAAGAGCAGGAAACTTCAAAAGAAATGAGACAGCCCATTGGTTTGGCCTGCTTTATTTGAGGTGGATATGTACCTGGTGGAGGTAGGGGGCTTTCATTCCCTACAGAGGGGTTAGACTCTCATGCCCTTCACTCCTACATCCTTCCTACCTTTGGGGTATGCAGTGTTCACATCCTATTTCTGTCATATGTGCCCTGACTCACCTGATAAACAAGACCAAGAAACCACAAGTATTTCTCACTTCACTCTTAGTAATGCTGCTGAGTATTTAGCTCCTAGTACTTCTTCAGACATTTGGAAGAACTGTGAAACAATCTTGGAATCATCCTTTGTGCTCTCTCTTATAACCTACATTCTATCCTTTAGCAAATGATGTTGACTGTACCTTTAGACTATTTTCAGAGTCCAAACACTTCTCATCACCTCCTCTGCCACCACTGTACCCCAAGGTACCACCACCTCTCCCCTGTGTACTGCAGTAGCTCCCTTGCAGACCTCCCTGGTTGGCCTTTGTGTCTATTCTCAGCAGAGCATGTAGAATGATCCTATTAAAACCTAGGACAGAGCTGATCACTGCTCTGCTTAAGACTCTCTGATAGGAGTTCCATGGTGGCGTAGCAGTTAAAGATTCTGTGTCGTCACTGCTGTAGAGTTAATAGTTTGTTCCGGAATGATAAAATTGCAGCTTCCTCAGTCCCCGGGAGGAGTTTTACAAATTTATTAAAATGAAAATACATTTTCAGAGAAAGAGAGAGAACACACAGGTTAAAAAGAGCCCACCTCAATTTACAAGTGTTTTTATATTCTCACGCTGCGGACCTGAGTGGAGACCCAATTTCTCCTGCCCCCACCCCCTGTGCTGTGCAAAGGGCTGAGTGTTGTTTGATCCCTGTGCCGGTCACATTTGATCTTCTGATAGGTTTGGGGCAGGATACCTTATTTGCCTGGGGAACGGTAGGGGAACAGGTTCTATAGAGGCGGGAGAGGAATGGGCGACACTCCTTCCCTAGTAGGCAGTGAGCAGTCCAGGTCGCTCAGAGTGGGGGAGGGGGCATTGCAATGACACTTTTGGATTTAATCTCCTTGAAGGGGACCCAAGGCCTGTAACAGAGTGATCCATCCACAGGTTTGATCCCTGGTCCCTGGAACTTCTGCATGCCCATTGATGGGGCAGAAAACAAAAACAAAAGAGAACTCTCTGATGCATCTCCATTTCATTTCACATAAAATCAAAACTCCTTGCCATGGTTTAAGAAAATCTGTGTATGACTTTGCCATTTCTTGGACTGTCCTCACTTCTTTGACCTTATCGCCTATCATTCCTCCCTTTGCTGGCTACATTCCAACTACATTAACCTCTAGCACTCCTCAGAAACTACCACCTCAATGCTTTTATAGTGTTCTCTCTGCTTTAAATTTATCTCCCTCATATCTGCATGGTTCCATTCCTCACTGCTTTTAAGATCTCTGCTCAGATGTTATCAGTGAGAACTTCTCTGACCACTCTTTAAAGAGCATCCATCTCTGTTTGCTCCCTACTCCCCTTTCTCAACTTTAATTTTCTTCTTTGCATCTACCACCACTTGGCTTTTGTTGCTGCTTCTGCTGTTGTTTTATTAATTGTCCTTCCCCCACTACTAGAATGGAAACTCCATAAGAACAAAACTTTTTTTAACTGCTAAAGTCTCAGAGGCTGGAACAGTTATTAGAACCTAGTAGCTAATCAAATATTTGTTAAATGAATTCTATGAATTGTTTTAAATAAAGATACACAGGAATCCCTATTTAAGGAATCCCTGATCCTGTGATCCCTGGCGGGGGGGGGGGGGGGGGGGGGGGGGGGGGGAAGATGGGGGGCATGGAGGTATTTGGGGCTTGAATAGAGGGCTCTTGTAGTTGGGAATCCTCTGTGTGTGTCATCCCCTGGAAAAGTCTGAGGGGAGCCATGCCTGAAATATATTCTGTGGCAGCTCTCCTTCTGGACCACAGTAGGGATCTATAA
This sequence comes from Phacochoerus africanus, assembly GCF_016906955.1. Classification (NCBI taxonomy): domain Eukaryota; kingdom Metazoa; phylum Chordata; class Mammalia; order Artiodactyla; family Suidae; genus Phacochoerus; species Phacochoerus africanus. The sequence goes on from NC_062552.1 coordinate 79,527,566, forward strand.
ATGCTTTATAGATGCACTGAAAGTTTCTTCCAACTGGACATAAAGGAAGGCACAAAGTAGGCTCTTGGCGGCTGTAAATTGTACACCAGTGCCTTTGACTCCTGTTGCAAACTTGCTCCAGGCAGAGCTGCTGAAGCACAGGGCTGCTTCAGGCTCTAACCGCTTTGGGCAAATTCTGAACCAGATGGTGTTTTGAGGTCACACCGTAAGATTGCATTTAGCGGATTCATTCTGTACAAGTCTGTAAAATAAGTGACTTAATGCAGTGGGGAACAAAAGCCCACAACAGGGAAACTGCAGAGGAAAAGGAAAACAGATTAAGGAAGGAGATGTACAACCCAAGAGAATTTATCAAATTCTCTTACAGGTTTTGTGATGAGGGATCACTGTGACTATGAGTCCTAAAGAAACATTGTTCATATGTGAGGAGAATGCCGGGAGGAGTATATGAAGCAGAAAGTGAGAATATATTGTTGGTCACAAAGTATGTACAGAATAGGCAAAGTGTCCTGGCCCTCAAGAGTTATGAGCCCAAGTTCAAGTCTGCCCTCTTGTGGAAAAACAAAATATTACCATGAGTCTAAAAGGAGAGATTGCAGATTAAAAATTAATTTCTAGGGACCTCGCTACTTTTAGCTGATCCTTCTGTGTGCATTATATAGATGTGGAAATTATAGGGGAAAGAGCTGTGTTATTGTCATGGAGATAGTCTCCATGGAATTAAGCTGAACTGCTTTTTAAAGTAGATGGCACCCCATGGACACAGAAGGAAAGAAAGAAACAGTTCTCACCCCCTATCGAATCCCTAGAGTTGGTCTTTAACAGCCGAAGATGAGGGTTCTGGGTGACAAGCATAGATTTAAGGCCTTGAAGTAGAGGTAAATCAACATTTTTCTTTCCTTTCATTGATCTTTCTGATTTTGTCCATATGGTGCTACAAGTTCCCACCAAAAGTATCAAAAAGATGATCAGTTTTGGAAAGGAAAGCTCTTTGGTGCTATCCTTTCAGAGCAAAATGTAGTTCCTTCAGGTCATTCACTCATGCGTTCTTCCATTCAATCAACATTTATCGAGTTATTTATTGAGAAACATTTATTGAACTTTTGCTGTATCCTAGGCACTGTGCTTGGAGCAGAGATTTCTGCAGGGAACCAGGAAGATGTGTTTTTGCCCTCAGGAAACAATCCATTTTTTGTTTTGTTTTTGTTTTAGGCTTTTTTTTTTTTTTTAAATCAAGAAATGCAGTTACCCTGTTATGCTAGTGATAAAGAAGGACCGCAAAAGAAAAGTACAGAATGTGATACAGGCACAGGAGAGGCTGCTCACTCACCTGGGGGTTTCTAGGAAGGCTTATCTAAGGAAAGAAAGAACACACAGAATTTAAGCAGGCAGAATGGGGAGGGGTGAATTGAATCGGGAACATAATGAGGGAACTAGATGTTAAAAACCTTGAGTTGGGATGAAGCCTGATGAGTTCAGGGAACTGAAAAGGGGAGTATAAAGAGGGAGAGAGAGGGAGGGTGGTTTGGGGGAGAGGCTCCTGTGCAAGGCCCAGTAGGCTGAGGGAAGAACTGTGGTCATTATTTCAAGATTTATGAAAACCCCCTAATACATTTTAGGTGGGGGTGGGGATGGAGAGCACAGACACTGAACTAGCTTTGTGTTTTAAAGATTATTCTGGTAGAGTAGAGTTGACAAAAAGCCATGGGAAGCCCCATTTCAGCTTTTTATAAGCAAGCACAGAGCCCTCCATCAGAGAAGGTTACAGCTGGATGTGTTTTATCACTCTAAATTTGCTAGTTGTTTTTATTTTGTGCATTCCACCAACGCTGCCAGCTCCCAGACACTTCAAAGGAGGTCAGTGAGGCCCAGGAATTAAGCTCAGGGTCACAGAATTTCTTAGTGGCAGAGCCAGTGTGAAAATAGGACTTTCTCAACTCCCAGGCCGCTGCCCATTCCGCTCTAACTGGAGGCTTCTGAAGAGGGAGAGTGTTTTTTTGGTTGTTGGTGGGGTTTTTGTGTTTGTTTGGGTTTTGTTTTGATTGTTTGTTTATTACATCTGGGTTCCTTAAAGCCTTTGATGATTATGCGGGGTCAGGGGGCAATTATTATTCATCTGCTTGCAAGGAATCATCTGTGTTAGGTTTGCCAAGGGAGGAATGCACAAGGCCAAGTTAATAAAGCAAAAGAGATTTATTAAGGCATCAGAGGGGCACGGGCTGAGCTCAAGATGGCACCAGCTCTGACTGTGAGGAGGTGCCAGGCTTATAAAGGATCTGCCGCAGGAATCTGTGACTGGAGTTCATGGCGGGAACTTGTGGCAGGAACGACGAAGGAGGTGGGGAAGGTCAAGGGAGGGAGAGGGGGTCAAGTCCCATGACAGAGGGCAATTAATCCTTGTAGGTGGTTAATCAATGCAGGCAGTTGTTTTCCATAGGCCATTGTTTCTTGCTGCCCAACCTGAGCCTCCACGTTCTGGGAGAGGGTGTCCACAGCAGGTCTCCAAGGTGAACAGCCACATTTGGGGTTTGGGAGGATTGTCTCCATCCTCCTGGGAACCTATCAATCTGATTTTCAGGGAAGCTGGAACTGGCTCCCAAGAGGTGAGCGGAGCTGGGAGTGGAATGTGAGGTGTGAAAGTACTTGGAGGTGATGTAGGAGAGGGAAGTTTAGTGTAGGGGAGACTGGGTTAGTGTTCCTCCTTCAATGAGGATCAAAAGAAACCGTTGAGGGCTCAGCCTGGGGACGCACAGGAGAAGCCAGGTATGCTGTGATCAAAGCATTCTCGGAGGGGAGAGACTGAAGAGCCTACCAAACAGCTGATAGATGCACTTAGGGCAACCTCCCCTCAACCTGACCTCCTCTGGGTCCGGTGGCAGTCATTTCAGGAATACAAGTAAAATTTAAAAAAAAAAGAAGAAGAAAGAAAGAAAAAGAAAAGAAGAAAAAAAATGGTTCCTGTCATGGCGCGGTGGTTAACAAATCTGACTAGGAACCAGGAGGTTGCGGGTTCGATCCCTGGCCTTGCCCAGTGGGTTAAGGATCCGGCATTGCCCTGACCTGTGGTAGATGTCACAGACATGGCTCAGATCCTGTGTTGCTGTCACCCGTGGCGTAGGCTGGTGGCTACAGCTCCAATTCGACCCCTAGCCTGGGAACCTCCATATGCCACAAGAGCAGCTCAAGAAAAGGCAAAAAGACCGAAAAAAAAAAAAAGGTTTGGTTTGTCCCCAAGGGAAGTCAGGAACTGCCTGCCTGCTGTGTGCATAGCCTGGGGCTGTACCTGCGAGGCTGAGGTTGATAGCCCCAGATTCAGAACATGTCCTGCCCAAATCAGTAGCAGCTTGTTCTTGGACACATGCAAGCTTCAGTCTATCCATCTCACCTGAATGGAGACAAGCGAAGTGGAGGGAAGCCAGCTGGAATAGTGCCCAGAGGCTCCTGAAGGTACTGCCTGAATCCTGCTGTTAATTGCTTATCTAGAAAACAGCTCTGTGATTATCAAAGGTAACCGGTCAGCCCCTCCAGAATTAGGGAGGCTTCATACCTTTTCTTTCTTTCTTTTTTTTTTTTTTGCAATGATAAGTGTTTTTGATTTAGGGAGGTGTCTCTTTGACCAGAATGCCAATGTCTGAGGTCGTTTCACAGACTACTCCACCATACTTCTGAATCATCATACTTCTCCATCCCCACTTCTGGGTCTGATGTCAAGGATCCAGCTCCCCATCTCCCCATGGTTCATCCTGACTCCAGGGTCGAGGAAAACAGCAGGGGTACCATAGAATTGTCATCTTCAAAAATAACCATTGGGGTCCTTTAAATTTAGCTCAGAGCCTTCAGTTTGTGACAGCAGAAAGGGACCTTATAGATCATGGCATTCTTCCTTTATTCTTTTCTACCATCTCCATTTTAGAGATGAAGGAACCGGGACTCTGAGAGGTGGCATGGCTTTCCCAAGAACACAGGTGAGTTAGTGGCAGAAGAAGAGAAAGATCTGAAATCTTTTACCCTTTTATCCACTCCATGAACCCTTTTTGATCTCCTGTGAGTACCAGGTGGTGTGCTAGAGCAAGCACGTACATTGTCCTGGCTCTCCAGAAGCACATTGCACGAGGCAGAGAAGGCCAGATCCAGCCTTTGCCATACCACATAGTAATTGCTAAGGCTCTATTGTGTGCAGGAAGCATGGAGCAGGCCTTTTTATGGGGGCCCAAGGCGAAGATGGAGGTGGTCAATTCAAGGAGAGATTCCTGGAGGGACTGACTAAGGCCCACCCCCTTCGCATGGCACTCAGGAAGATATCTTGAAATGTGGGCTTATACTGAACACCTGAGAGTTTGTGGGAACCAGCATAGATTTCTTCATGGGCAAGTTTTACTTCCCAGGCTAGAAATAAGCCTGCGTTATCTATCATCTGACTATGGTCCACATCAAGATTGTTGGTGGCAAATGGTTTGGGAGGGTTCCTTAGTGAAAAAACATAGGGAGGAAAGAAAGTAGATCCCAACCCAGAAGTACTTACAACCTTTTGTCTTAAGAGTGGCTCTAGGAGTTTCCACGTGGCTCAGTGGGTTAAGGATCTGGCATTTTCACTGAAGTGGCTCGGGTCAGGTTCAATCCCTGGCCCAAGAACTTCTGCATGCATGGGTGCAAGCCCCCCGCCCCCCACCAAAAAAAGTGGTGCTGCAAGGTGTAATTTGGCTGATAGAGAAGTAGGAAAAGAAGGCTAGAGAATGGTGGGGGGCAAGGGGAGAGTGTGCTCTGCTTTAAACAACCTTCGCAGCTCCTTCATTGCCAGTCATCCCCACCTTGGCCCTGCTTCCAAGCCAGAGAGAGATTCTCACTTCTCCCTTCCCTGCTTCCTGACCCTGGCATCTCCCCCCCTGGTGGAACCCAGATCACTCCAGCTCATCTCTAGGGTCCTTGAACTGGTTTAAACACAAGTAATTAAGGGCTATGAAATACAGGTGATTAAGGGTAAGAAACGCAGACCAATCCTTCCTCCAATGGTATGTCTGGGAGCACTTTAAGGTCCAGGGGGGACACTCTGAGGTCGGGGGGGAGCACTCTGAGGAGCTGCCTGAGTCACGTGATGTGAGGCAAGTACATACCCTTTGTCTTGTGGAAGCTCTGAACCAGGGAAGTAATCCAGATGCAGTGGTTTCATATTGGGATATTGAATAACCCACATAATAAAGAAAAACTCACCTTAGTTGTGGGTTGGGTGCAACTCTAGAAATTATTATGCCATTTAGCAATTTGGGGCTCATCTACTATGGTGATCCTTAATCATCAGGTGCATTATAATCACCAGAGATAACTGCAACTGCAGATTCCAGGGCCTCACCTCCAGAGACTGATTAATTAGGTCTGGTGTAAGGCCCAGGTTTCCATATTTTTAATTACTAGCCCTGTGATAAACCATAATGGAAGAAAATATTAAAAATAATATATAGGGGTTCCCGTTGTGGTGCAGTGGAAACAAATCCTACTAAGAACCATAAGGGTGCAGGTTCGATCCCTGGCCTCGCTCAGTGGATTAAGGATCAGGCATTGCCCTGAGCTTTGGTGTAGGTTGCAGATGCGGCTTGGATCTGGTGTTGCTGTGGCTCTGGCATAGGCTGGAGGCTACAGCTCCAATTAGACCCCTAGCCTGGGAACCTCCATATGCCACAGGTATGGCCCTAAAAAGACAAAAAGCAAAAAAAAAAAAAAATCCTGGATTTGAACCCCATATTGGAGGAGCTTTTATAAAGGAAGATAATAAGAATGTTTGTCCCCTGGTTAGTGCTGTTGGCTAATTCCTAGCCCCACAGGGAGAAGGAATAAAGAACAGTATCCGCCCAGATTCCCCTGGGTCTCTTGGGAGGAAAAGGAAACTGTAATAATGGCTAAGTTGAATTTCTCTGGAGCTTAGTAGGGCAGAAGACCCAGAATTAGTTTTGATTTTATATAAAGGTAATAAGGTGGAGTTCCCTTGTGGTACAGCGAGTTAAAGAAGTGGGATTGTCAGCTGCCGTGGCTTGGTCACTCCTGTGGTCGGGTTCCATCCCTGACCTGGAAAATTCCATTTGTCATGGGTGTGTCCAAAAAATAAAATAAAAGCAAAAAGGTGATGCAAATTTTCTTTCCTAAGTTTGTAGGATAAGATCTATACCTGCTAGGTAGCAATTTATTTATTACTTACAACACTTCACTAATTTTTTTGTGCGTGTCTTTTTTTTTTTTTTTTTTTTTAGGGCTAGGGGCATATGGAGGTTCCCAGGTGAGGGGTCCAATCAGAGGTATAGGTGCCAGCCTACACCACAGCCACAGCCACAGCCACGTGAGATCCAAGCCGTGTCTGCGACCACAGCTCACGTCAATGCCAGATCCTTAACCCACTGAGTTAGGCCAGGGATTGAACCTGCATCCTCATGGATAGTGGTCAGATTCGTTAACTGCTGAGCCCGGGAGAACTCCCTCTATGCATGTTTCTGTTTGTAAAGCTCATGCATTATTTGGAGTTCCCATCGTGGCTCAGTGGTTAACGAATTCAGCTAGGAACCACGAGGTTGCAGGTTCAATCCCTGGCCTCGCTCAGTTGGTTAAGGATCCAGCGTTGCCGTGAGCTGTGGTGTAGGTTGCAGACATGGCTCGGGTCCCACGTTGCTGTGGCTCTGGTGTAGGCTGGTGGCTACTGGCTCCAATTAGACCCCTAACCTGGGAACCTCCATATGCCGTGGGAGTGGCCCAAGAAATGGCAAAAAGACAAAAAAATAAATAAAAATAAATAAAGCTCATGCATTATTTGAAATTGTTTTATACTACTTTATTCTGTGTACCTAACACATCGTTACTTCTCCATCCCTCAATGAGGGACACTTAAGTTAACTGCAGCTCTTTCTGCCACCAATTATGCCATAATGAACATCCCTGCATGCACTCAATCAGGAAAAATACTGTTGGAGTCTATGCTCAGAATGGGGGTCACAAGTTCTCAGATTACATTCATTCATAATTTAACCAAATACTTCCAGATTACTTTCCAATATCACCACACCGATTTTCATGTTCACTAACACTTGTTTCTAGATATTAGATTTTCTAGTTGTTGATAATTTGATGGTTATAAGCCAGTATCTCTTTACTATGTTAATTTTGATTTGATTACTAATGAAGTTAAACATAGGTCATCATCCATGTTGGCTTCCTCTTCTAAAATTGCCTTTTCACAGCTTTTGATCATCTTTTCTTCCCTGGAATTTCCTGTCTTTTCATTGTTGATATGAAGACATTCTTTATATCTACATACTAATCCTCTTTTTGTTTGTTTGTTTTGTCTTTTTGCCATTTCTTGGGCCAATCCGCGGCATATGGAGGTTCCCAGGCTAGGGGTCGAATCGGAGCTGTAGCCACTGGCCTACACCACAGCCACAGCAACGTGGGTTCCAAGCCGCGTCTGCAACCCACACCACAGCTCACGGCAACGCCGAGCCTTAACCCACTGAGCAAGGTCAGGGATCGAACCTGCAACCTCATGGTTCCTAGTCAGATTTGTTAACCACTGAGCCACGACGGTAACTCCTACATACTAATCCTTAATTGATGTTAGGCATTACAAATGTTTTCTCCAAGGCTGCCAGCACTATTAAACATTCAAGACCAGTCTCAACTCTATCTCAGGAGGGTAATACTCTGAAATGTAGAAACAGGTCTTAGTTGCCTCAGTTGAAAATAGATTTTGTAACTGAGACTTGGCTCCTTCCTGTAATCTTAGTGTAACATCTATAATTTCGCTGCTTGGAAGTCCTGGCAAGAAATATTGAACATGTTTCAATATGTAGATATAGTTCCTCTTCCTGTTTTTTTGTTTTGTTTTGTTTTGTTTTGTTTCTTTTAGGGCTGCACTGGGTGGCATATGGAGGGTCCCAGGCTAGGGGGCAAATTGGAGCTGTAGTCCCTGGCCTACACCACAGCCACAGCAATGCCAGGTCCAAGCCACATCTGTGATCTGCACCACAGCTCACAGCAACACTGGATCCTGAACCCACTGAGTGAGGCCAGGGATTGAAGCTGCATCCCCATGGATACTAGTGAGGTTCCTTTCCACTGAGCCACGACAGGAACTTTGATATAGTTCCTGGCAATGGAAATGCTTCTGCAAGATGGTGTGCAAATCGAAATTTGTTAATTGAAAAATTCATCAACAATTAATTATGCACTTATATCTTTGTGGCATTTTTTGCAACACATATCCAAAACAGAACAGTTTGAATTGTGAAAGGACACCCAGAATGAAAGTTTTTGGAAAGTAAATAATAACTTCTGAGTTGTTCTTTTTCATGGTCAGGAATTAAGCTTTTATATGTGTTGTATAGAGATGCATGCTTTGAAGACTTTACCAGGATCCTCTGTCCTTCCTAGAACATTTTAACCCCCAAATAGCTTTCTTCTTGCCAATTAGAAAAACGCAGATATGTACGAAAGAAACTATGTAGCTGTCTTTCCAAAAGAGAGATCATTTCCATGCAAGAAGTTGTAAAATTAAGTCCATTTTCCCATTCCTGTATCAAAGAGCAGGAGATGATGGAAACAAAAATAATTCTATTGTCTCAATACCTTGAGCCATTATCTTTTACCCAGTCCCCATCTACTAACAATCCAGGTAGGTCTCTCAGGTATACTATAAATCAGTGCTTCCCACATTTTGCTGCATATTAGAATCACTGGGAAAGCTTTTACTGATTTCAAAGCCCAGGTCTTATCCAGCACCAGTTAAAGCAGAATGTCTCACGCTGGCATTAAAAAACACCAGGGAGATCCCAATGTTCAACAAAGTTGGGAAACCACTGCCATACGGTGCAGGAGTCCAGGGCTTTATCAAGACTAACGTAATTTCAGGGAATTGTTTCTGCTCTCTCCTGGATACCACATGGGAAGAAAACTTGCTGAAACTGGAGTTCAAGGTTTAACCATTGAGAAGGTGAGATCTTTTTTTTTTTTTGTCTTTTTTTGCCCTTTCTAGGGCCGTTCCCACAGCATATAGAGGATCCCAGGCTAGGGGTCTAATTGGCACTGTAGCCGCCAACCTACACCAGAGCCACAGCAACATGGGACCCGAGCCACGCCTGCAACCTACACCACAGCTCATGGCAATGCCAGACCCTTAACCTGCTGAACGAGGCCAGGGATCGAACCTGCAACCTCGTGGTTCCTAGCTGAATTCGTTAACCACTGAGCCACGATGGGAACTCCAAAAAGGTGAGATCTTTATTGCTCTTGCCATCCCACATCCCTACCTGAAACTTACTGCAACTCATTTCTTCATGAATGAACTGGAGATAATAGCTACCTCACAGGTTTGTGGTAAGGACCGATGAAAATTTGGGAAAATAGCACCATGCCTGGCACACTTTGGGACTTTGATGAATGCTTGGAAAAGTCCACACTTGTTTAGTGAGGACATATTCAGGACCTGCCTTACCCAACTGTCCCTCTGAAAGTAACTTTTCTTCTCTCGGGGTGGCAGCCAAGTACACTCCTCCAAGGCCCTGCCCTTTCGGCTTTTTCCCACTTAGGCCCTCCCCACACCCAACTGGTTGGAAATAGTGAGACACAAAGGACTTTCTCAGACCCATGATCACAAGAATATGTTACCTGTGGGAGCTCCAGCAAAAAGGAAAGGTAAGAGGATCGAGCACAGAGCCAAGCGGGGTCGACAAGGGGAGAGATTGGGAAGGAATTGCGAAGAATGGGTCAGTAGACGGTACACAAAGCATATTGAATTGAGTAGAATTAAGGTTAAGACAATTATGGGTAAGAAAGTCATTCAGCAATAGGAATACATCAGTCAGGCATGGATGCTTTTAATACCTTCTGTAGGTTCAGCTCTGTGTCCAGCATTCCAAAGGATTCAGGAGAAACAGGAGGTGAGATACCTATGGTCAAGGAGCTTGTGGAGGCCGACAAACACAATACAACAGGAATAATTAGAGAACAGCTTAATGCTAAACTCAGCTGAAGTGGTCAGAAAGGATTTTCTTGGGGAGCCTGTACCTCTAGCTGGATCTTGCAGGGTTAGCATGATTTTTATTAGCAGAGAGAGGAAATTAAAATATCTGAAGGATAGGGGAGCAAAGTCAGGGGATGGGGCTGAGGGGAGTCTGATTACCCTCTGATACTTTCTGTCTCCTCTTCCTCTGTAGGAGTTAGAGCAAAAGATGTGAAGGACCTCATACCCCTGATGATACTCATGGTGATAATTTTCCTGCTGCTTCTGTTCTGGGAACATGAGTTGAATGGGGATGCAGCGGCAGTAACCTTAGAGCACTTGCACGTGGACTACCCTCAGAGTGACGTTCCTATAAGGTACTGCAACCACATGATCATACAACGAGTCATCAAGGAACCCAACAACTCCTGCAAAAAGGAGCATATCTTCATCCATGAGAGGCCTCGATATATCAATAGTGTTTGCAATTCTCTCAAGAGGGTGGCTTGTCAAAACCATTCCGCCCTTCTATGCTTCCAGAGTGAGACCAAGTTCAAAATGACAGTCTGTAAGCTCACCGAAGGGACCAGATATCCTGCCTGCGGGTACCACATTTCCCCCACAGAGGGGTTTATTGTTGTCACTTGTGATGACATCGGGCCAGTTAATATCCAGAGGTATGTTGAATAAGTTGAGACCAGCACCTGAGTTTGCCATCCTCTCTTCTCCTCTCTCAGAGGTACAGATGCTGGTTCTCCCTGAGGTGCACCTGAATTGTGGACAGGGGTCATGCCTTGAGTGAAATGGTAATGTGTCTATCTTTCCAGGATTGCTGAGCTGGAATCTTTTTATTCTGCTTCAATTAAAAAAAAAAACTGATGAATTAAACCATAGACTCTGACTCTGTTTTAATTCCTTGTCTTTTTTCTTTCTCTCTCCCTTTATTTTGTTTTTCCCTAGGGCTGCATCTGCAGCATATGGAAGTCCCCAGGCTCTACTTCAAATTGGAGCTGCAGCTGCCGGCCTACACCACAGCCACAGCAACACCAGATCCGAGCCACATCTGTGACCTAAGGTGCATCTTCCAACAATGCTGGATCCTTAACCCACTGAGTGAGACCAGGGATTGAACACACATCCTCAGGGAGACTATGTCAATTAACCCGCTGAGCCACAGTGGAAACTCCCCTTGTCCTTTTCCTTTGGGTCATTTGATGAGAGCCAAGAGTGGATCCTCTGCAGGACTGGGATTAAGTAAGGTGAGTGAGGGACTCAATTAACATGCAAAATTTAAGGAGCATCAAAAACCCCTGAGTAACCTAGATAAATAACATTTTTAATCAAAATTAATGCAAAAATTCCTGATGAATAAAATATCTTAATTTTAACTTAAGACCTGATCTGACAGAGTTGGATTGAGGATAAGGCAGGGTACATGAGTTGTACCATGCAGGGTCAGATCCTGTTATTTAAAATTTTGGTATATGTTCATCAGGGATTATTTTGCATTATTTTTTTCTCCTTTTTAGGGCTACATCTGCAGCATATGGAGGTTCCCAGGCTAGGGGCTGAATTGGAGCTACAGCTGCCGGCCTGCACCACAGCCACAGCAACTCAGGATACAAGCCGCATTTGCAACCTACGCTGCAGCTTACAGCAACACCAGATCCTTAACTCACTGATCAAGGCCAGGGACCGAACCCAAATCCTCATGGATAGTAGCAAGGTTCTTAACCTGCTGAACCTCAGTGGAAATTCTCATACATTTATTTTTAAATGTTGCAGTAAAATTTATTTATCTTGATAACTGGGCTTTTAAATTTTTGTCCCTGCAGCAAATACCTCATTCATCTCATACTAATCCATTCCTGATCCTAGGCGTGGAGGGAGTTGGGGGTCATCTCTTAAAGGTCTTCTTTAAAGACAGTCTGTATAACTCAAGCTGTATCTTCTCTTATTCAGCTGCTGCCTCCATGCCTTGAAAAAAAGGGGAAAGGAGCTCAGAAGAAGCCTGGCTTATCAGAAACCACTTCCTTTAAGACTAGAAAGAAGTGGGTAAGGATTGTCCAGGGAGAGATCAAGGCCCTCGGGGTTCAGTCCATTTTCCCCTTCACGTCCCCAGAGGGAACAGAGAGGATTCCTCAGACTACTCCCTCCTTCCCCCTTTTAGTTCTCACCACCAGACTGTTTGTATGATTCTTCCTCATTTAGCTATGAGCAGAGGGTCTTCAGAGTGAGAGGGCAAAAGGAAACAACGAAGAGAAAGAGAGTCTCTCAACTCTGGAGATTTAAGTTCTATCAATTTCCTCATTTGCAAAGTTAGGGGCTTGAACTAGATAATCTTTTTTTTTTTTTTCTGCCCCAGTGGCATGCGAAAATTCCCTGGCTAGGCGTCAAACACTGCAGTGACCTGAGCCACAGTGGTGACAACGCCAGGTCCTTAACCTCTAGGCCACCAGAGAACTCCTTGAACTAGATAATCTTTCCAGGCCTATTACTACAGACACTGGCCTTGTTAGAGTTGTGGGGGAAAAGGGGTTAGTACTGGGTAGTGATAAGGAAAAGGGGGTAATTGGCAAGTAAGGGCCAGTACGGGGATAACTAATTCTGAGCTATGACATTTTAATTCTGTAAGTGAGAGCCAGAAACTCATATGGTGAGTTAAAGCAGACACAGGCAATGCACCAGCTTTAGAGGGCCCTTTCTGTTCTCATCTTTTCAGTTGAGAGACTTCAACTATTGCATTATTTATTTGTACTGAATTCAAGATCAGAGCCAGTGATGGGACTCTTTTTTTTTTTTCTTTTTGGCTGCATGGGAAGTTCCCAGGCTACAGGTTCAGTTGGAGCTGCAGCTCCTGGCCCATACCACAGTTCAGGCATCAGATCTGAGCCTCATCTGCAACCTATTCCACAGCTCACGGCAATGTCAGATCCTTAACCAACTGAGTGAGGCCAGAGACAGAACCCGTATCCTCGCAGACACTATGTCATGTTCTTAACTGGCCTAGTTACAACGGAAACTCCACAATATTACCTTAAAAAAAAAAAAAAAAACACCTAGGAGTGCCCATTATAGCGCAGCAAAAACAAATCTGACTAGCATCCATGAGGACTCAGGTTTGATCCCTGGCCTCAGTGGGTTAAGGGTCTGGCATTGCAAGAATATATGGGAGTTCCTGTTGTGGCTCAGTGGTAATGAACCCAACTAGTATCCAGAGGATGTGGCTTTGATTCCTGGCTCCATTCAGGGCATTAAGGATCCAGCATTGCCATGAGCTGTGGTGTAGGTTGCAGACTCAGCTCAAATCTGGTGTTGCTGTGGCTGTGGCATTGGGTGGCAGCTGCAGTTCTGATTAGACCCCTAGCCTGAGAACTTTCAAATGCTGAGGGTTCGGCCCTAAAAATAAAATTAAAAAGAACCTATGCAATCAAATGCTCTAGGGTTTGAGTTTCAAAAAAGTAAAAAAAAAGAAAAGAAAAGAAAAAGGAAAAAAAATCACTTTGGGTTAAAGTATAAATAGACAGGGAAGATTTCACAGGAGAAGAAGCAGTGGTGCCACTCAGAGCCCTAGGATTCTGACAGCCTGATGGACACTTCATTCAGTTTTCCAAGCCTCACTGATTCCGCACTATCTCCTCCTTCCGTCTCATACAAGTCTCCCTCCCCTCTTCTTGCCCCACCTTCCCTTGTTAGACCCAGTCAGAGGGACTCAGGAAACAAATACAATTGCATTTCTTGCCTTGCAACAAACTGAAAACTTTCTCCACAGGATCAAAGAACTGGTAAAGACAGAAATTCCATGACTGAGAATCAGTGGGAAAAGAAATGCGAGATGGGAAAAATAACCCTGTGGCTTTTGTTGTTGTTGTTCATGTGGCCACCATGTGTCAGTACTGTGGGAAGCTGCAGGAGATACAGCAATAGTGAGGAATGCGTTGGGGCTTGGGGGTGCTGTTGCAATCCACCATGGAGATTACAGACCCCAGCAAAGAGATTATAGGCAAGAGGAAAAGGAAGAGAAATAACTACTTGGTTCTGGACACTTTAAATATATTGTCTTATATATGTCTCACATTTCCCTTTTTTTTTTTCCCCCGCAAGGGGAAACTGAAGTTACTAAACAAGATGAAATAAATTGTTTATGAGTGAATAAGCAGGGATTTCAAGTTGCATCTTCAGACTCCACAGCTGATTGTTTTGGCATGCCCGAGGAATGCAGAAGTTCCTGGGCCAGGAATCGAACCTGTGCCACATCAGTGACAACACCAGATCCTTAACTCACTGCACTACCAGGGAACTCCTGGTTGTTTTTCCCTACATCACATTTCCATTAACAGATATAGGAGTCTTAACTTACATATAGGGATCAACCCTAGGAATGTCTTAAGGAAAAGAGAATTATCCTATCGATATCGTCCTTGTTTTTATCTTTAATTTTTACTGCAGAAGAATTTACCCTAGGACTGAGATTGAGACCTTCTCCCTGCTGCTACTTGGCCTGAGGTTAGTTTTTCAGGAGCTTCAGAAAGCATAATAGAAATAATTGAAGAAGAATTTTTAGATGTAAAATGACATGCCAAAGAGCATTGTGGTATTAATGAATTTGACACATATAGAAATATCATCCTCTGCATATTCAAAGATATTGTCTTCCTCTGTCTTCCTCATTATTGACATTCTTTATAGCTTCCCCCAAAGAAGCAGTCCAGGTAATAACAAAACGTACTGCAGTGACATGACGGTCTGGAGAAAAGTTTCAGAAGCTAATGGGTCTTGCATGTTGAGCAAAAATTTCATCCATTGCTCCATGGAAGTGGTCAGCCAGGTCCCCAAGACCCCCAGGTGCAAGTATGAACAGAATCCTGGCATAAGCTGCTCTGAGTGCCAAGAACCGGGGACCACTGCATGGCTCACTATGGGCAAACAATTCCCCAGTTGCTAATACCACAGTGTTAACTCGTAAAGAAAATTTGACAATGCTAACAAGTCAATCTTTGATAAGTTAGTTAGTGGCTCTAAGTGGTAAATCCCACAGGAATTTGAGACTAGAGTCTATCTAAAAAGGACATAATTATTCTCATTATTGGTTATTGCTTTTATTGTCCACAATAATCAAGGAAACTCTTGATTATTTATACTAACTGAAGAAATGAAAAGTCCAAATTGTGGAGAATTCAATTAAAATGTGTAACTGATCATGGAGTGTAGACACTTCTCTCCTACTCTTTTGTACAATACAATACACACACATGCACACACAAACTTTCTCTGAACCAAACAGAATTCCATCCAAGCTCAGCTCTAAAGCCAAGAAGTATAGTTTACCCAACTTGACAGAATTAAGGAGAGAAGATCCCCAAAAATACAGACAATTGAAAGGTTTTTTTGTTTTGGTTTTTTTTTTGTTTTTTTGTTTTTGTCTTTTTGCTATTTCTTTGGGCCGCTACCTCGGCATATGGAGGTTCCCAGGCTAGGGGTCGAATCAGAGCTGTAGCCACTGGCCTTCGCCAGAGCCACAGCAACGCGGGATCCGAGCCGTGTCTGCAACCTAAACCACAGCTCACGGCAACGTCGGATCGTTAACCCACTGAGCAAGGGCAGGGACCGAACCCGCGACCTCGTGGTTCCTAGTCGGATTCATTAACCACAGCGCCACGACGGGAACTCCCCGGACAATTGAAAGTTAATTGTACTGCCACTGAGACTGTTCGAAGAAATAGTGAATGACATAGGGGATGTTATTATTATTTTTTGATTATTTTATTTTATTTAACTTAATGAATTTTATTACATTTATAATTGAACAACAATCATCACGAACCAATTTTATAGCATTTCCATCCTAAACTCTCAGCCCATCCCCCACCCCCCCAACTTGTCTCCTTTGAAAGTCATAAGTTTTTCAGTCTGTGAGTCAGTATCTGTTCTGCAAAGAAGTTCATTGTGTCCTTTTTTTTATATTCCACATGTAAGCAATAGCATGTGATGTTGGCATCTCACTGGCTGAGTAACTTAACATGAAAATTTCTAGGTCCGTCCATGTTCCTGAAAATGCCATTATTTCTTTCCTTTTAATGGCTGAGTAATATTCCATTGTATATATGTACTATATCTTCTGTATCTACTCCTCTGTCAATGGACATTTAGGTTGTTTCCATGTCTTGTCTATTGTATATAGTGCTGCAATGAACACTGGAGTACATGTATCTTTTCGAGTCATGGTTTTCTCTGGGTAGATGCCCAGGAGTGGGATTCATAGATAAAATGGTAATTCTATATTTAGTTTTCTGAGGAATCTCCATATTGTTTTCCACAGTGGTTGCACCAATTTACATTCCTACCAACAGTGTAATAGGGTTGCCTTTTCTCCACACCCTCAGCATTTATTGTTTGTAGACTTTTCAATGATGGCCATTCTGGCCAGTATAGGGTGGTACCTCATAGTAGTTTTGATGTGCATTTCTCTAATAATTAGACAATTAGTGTTGAGCATCTTTTCATGTGTTTTTTGGCCATCTTTATGTCTTCTTTGGAGAATTGTCTGTTTAGATCTTCTGCCTATTTTTTGATGGGGTTGTTTGGTTTTGTTTTGTTTTTTTTTGTTTGTTTGTTTTTTTGTTTTTTTTTTTTGGTATTGAGCTGCAGGCGATGTTTACAAATTTTGGATATTAATCCCTTGTCAGTCACTTCATTTGCAAATATTTTCTCCCATTCTGTGGGTTGTCTTTTCGTTTTGTTTAGGGTTTCCTTTGCTGGGCAGGAATTTTTAAGTTTAATTAGGTCCATTTGTTTATTTTTCTTTTTATTGTCATTGCTCTAGGCAGTGGATCTGAGAAGATATTGCTGCAGTTTATGTCAGAGAATGTTTGTTTATGTTTTCCTCTAAGAGTTTTCTAGTATCCGGTCTTATATTTAGGTCTTTAATACATTTGGAGTTTATTTTGTGTGTGGTATTAGGAAGTGTTCTAATTTCATTCTTTTACGTGTTTTCCCAGCACCACTTATTGATGGGGCTGTCTTTTCTCCATTGTGTATTCCTGCCTCCTTTGTCATAGATTAGTTGACTATAGGTGCAAGAGAGGGAATGTTATTGTCATTGCTTCTCTTTAAAGCATGTACACTCACATATGCACCCATCTGCGCAGCCAGGGTGTGCCTGTCCTCCAGAAAATGCCAGAAGATAAATATCTTTTGGTTTAGCTGCTGCCCTCAGTCAACAGCTCAAGTCCTATGCAATCTCCATTCCTCCATTCTCTTTCCTATTTCATAGGTTGCAATTTTTTTTGAGGAGGGGGCATGCCTGGAGCACGTGGAAGTTCCCAGGCCTAGGATCAAACCTGAGCCACCACAGTGACAACACCAGACCCCCATCCCACTGCACCACAGGAGAACTCCCCACAAGTTGCAACTTTTATTCAAGAATAGTCCTGATTTTCTGGGGTTGTGGGAGAGGAATGGCAAGCCAAGGAGAGAGAGAGGAGGTAGAAAGATGGGAGATAGCAAGTCTAATCAAAGTGCTGGGCAGGATTAGTTTTCAATCTTGTTGTTTTCTGATGTTCTCATGAATTTTTTTCCACTACCAACTGCTTATTTGTAAGTCTTTATGATTCAACACTCTACATAAAATATCAGCAGTTATCTTTTTCGTTAATGCGTGCCTGTGTGTTCCTGTTTCCTCAACATACACGCTCCCTCCATCCTGAGACCACTTTTTTTTTTTTTTTGTCTTTTCGTCTTTTCTAGGGCCGCTCCTGTGGCATATGGAGGTTCCCAGGCCCGGGGTTCAATCGGAGCTGCAGCTGCCGGCTTGCACCAGAGCCACAGCAATGCGAGATCCAAGCTGCACCTCCGACCCACACCACAGCTCACGTCAATCTTTAACCCACGGATCTTTAACCCACTGAGCAAGGCCAGGGATTGAACCTACAACCTCATGGTTCTTAGTCGGATTCGTTAACCACTGAGTCACGATGGGAACTCCCGAGACCACTCTTTTTTAATGTCCCAATTTTAAATAAGTGCATGTAAATGAATGTTGTACCTCACTCTTTTTTTTTTTCTTTTTTAATTTTATATTTTTATTTGATTATCAATACATAATTTTTAAAATTTCCCCAATACATTATTTTTTTCCTACTGTACAGCATGGTGACCCAGTTACACATACATGTATACATTCTTTTTTCTCACATTATCCTGCTCCATCATAAGTGACTAGACATAGTTCCCAGTGTACATCACTCTTTACATAGAAATTTTCCCGATGTTTTTCACAACTGGTCAGAATTCTCATTATACTGAAGTGGCAAAATGCTGACAGTCAACTAATATGCAGTACTAGGGCAGATATTTTTATATCTTTTAGCTGGGTTTTCCTTGTCAGTGTGGCGGCTGCTTAAGTAAAAAATCACTATGGACTTGGCCAAAGAGTTCTGTTATTAGCACTCCATTTGCACTTGACAGCCAGAGAAAAAAATGGTGGAGGAACATGCCTGGGGTACATGCTTCCTCTTCTCTATAGGAGAAGATCTCATGGCCATGGAAGGGAGACGTACTCACTGGGTTCTATTCCAGGGACAGTTCCATATGGCGAGAAAGAGGTATCTGATGCTACCGGTTGCTCTATCCATAGTGGATCAATCCACTGTGTCCTCTCTTGGTTTGTTTGTGGGTATTTTTTTGCCACAGCATGGAGTGGCTTGATATGGGATCCCAGACCAGGGACTTAACTCTTGAATTCAAGCTGCAGCAGTGAAAGTGCCAAATCATAACCACTAGACCACCAGGGAGCTCCCAAACTTGGTTCACATTTGAAGAACTTCTTTCCTACTGTAGAATTAAGCTCTGGTGGTGGGCATATTAGCCTCAGAGACAATAACAATTCAAGCTCTAGGAGGGTTTTTTGGTTATATGGAAGAAAATTGAAATCCAACCTAGTTTAGAATTTAGTACAGATTTCTTCCTTTATCAGGAGACAAGAACAAAGACTCAGCAGAATGGACACCTCTTTCCAGGACAGGAGCACCCTCTAAAGATGGTCTTAATTTAGATGGTTGTCTAGTACTCCTCTGAGCACCCTGTCTGACACCCATCAGCTCAAAAGGGAAGTATCTTAATTAAGACCAAGTTGTTCCACTCCTCTTAAAGAATGAGGAGCTCTGGGTTCCAAGCCTTTGGTGCTTAGATTTCCCAGAACCTAGCTAATCATCACACTGTGAAGTCTGAAAGATATCAAGTGTGGAGGTGCTATGGACGGTCAGGTCTCCCGAGAGCTAGCACTTCTCACCCTCAAAGCCTGTCACCTCTTTGACATAATATGCATCTGAAGATCCCTCATGGTGACAATAGGCAGGAGATTTCAGATTCTACAACACTGAGTCTTCATAATGTTCCTCTTCTGCTCTCAAACCACAGAAGCCTCCTTTTTATTGTAGCTTCACACCTAAATTTCTCAGGCTGGTTTTTAAGGCCTCTAATGGTCTCTTCTCATCTTACCTAGCCTGTCTCCAACTGTTGTTTTGAGGCTGCTCTCCTCAGAGTCGACAGAACTTGTGTCCTTGCCTCTCCTTTGCTGGGCTGAACTGGGCTGAACTTGATGTCCTTCCTTTCCCCTTTCTCATTCTATCATCTCAGCCCACTGGAGGAGCACCATTGGACTAGAAATAGCCCTACAAGTGTCTCTTGTACTTGCTAGAAAAGTAACTGAGAGGTAGCTGTGCGTCATATCCCTGTAGCTGAAAGGGGACATAGGAGGGAAAGAAATGAGGTGATAAAGAAGACAGAACTGGAGTTCCCGAGGTGGCTCAGCAATTAACAAACCCAACCAGGATGATGCGGGTTCAATCCCTGGCCTTGCTCAGTGGGTTAAGGATCTGGTGTTGCAGTAAGCTGTGTCTTTTTTTTTTTTTTTTGCCTTTTTCTAGGGCCGCTCCCGCAGCATATGGAGGTTCCCAGGCTAGGGGTCTAATCGGATCTGTAGCCACTGGCCTACACCAGGGCCACAGCAACATGGGGATCAGAGCTGCGTCTGCAACCTACACCACAGCTCACAGCAATGCCAGATCCTTAATCCACTGAGCAAGACCAGGGATCAAACCTGCAACCTCATGGTTCCTAGTTGGATTCGTTAACCACTGAGCCACTACGGGAACTCCTGGCGTTGCAGTGAGCTGTGATGTAGGTCTAAGACACGGCTCAGATCCAGCGTTGCTATGGCTGTGGCGCTGTGACTGTGGTGTAGGCTGGCAGCTACAGTTCCAATTGGACCCCTAGCCTGAGAACCTCCATATGCCTCGGGTGCGGCCCTAAAAGACAAAAGACCAAAAAAAAAAAAAAAAAAGGAAGACAGAACTAATCACAAGGGCTACAGGAGGGAGAACAAGAGCAAGAAAGGAAGCTGGGAATGGGGGGATAGAGAGGCCTAAGAAGAGATGTTAACAAGAGTTATGTCGAATAAGAGACGTAATCATGCCCTGTATTTCCCAACATAAATTTCCTTTAACCAATAATTCCAAGGTGAAACAAATCCCTGGCCTCAAGTGCCCAGGATGGTGCTGAAGTAAACAGAGCCTTGGCAACATAAGTAAATCTTCATGTATTTTACTGACTCATCATGACCCCCCAACATCATTTTACATCATCGGGATTTCAATTTCTTTATCTACAAAATGCAGAGGTTGGGTTAGATCTGAGTTCTCAGACTTAGGCGTGCATCAGGATCACAGCAGCGAAGCTTTCCAGTTGCTGTCCCCCAAAGCACCCCCCTGCTCTCAAGGCAAAGAAGTTCGCTGAGGCACAGGGCTGCCTGGCCTACTTCCTTTCCCAGGCTGTCTGAGCAGAAGGGATGTCTGCCAGTCCCAGGTCCAGGTCTGAAGTTTTTAAACTGACCTCCTCTGTTACTTTTTTTTTTTCCCCAAACTTCCCCATAGCTAGATCCCCAAAATGGACATGACTGGGACTCAACCTCAAGCATGTAGCGGACGATTTGTCTAGGAATAGCTGGACAGCAAAGGGGAGGAAGTGACAGGCCTGTATAACTGTTCAAAGCAGGGTTATCTTGCCAAACCTGCACTGCTCATCTTGGAAATGATACAGGAGAGAGAAATAAATATATGTACAATCCACTGTACTTTGAAATGTTGTTCCATCATCTGAGCCTTATCCTAACAAATTTTAAAACTTGAGAAGCTGTTATTAAACAGAAATCCCTCTAACCTGGGAGATTTAGGTTCCATAAATCAGACTGGAATATATGAGTCTGTTACTAGAGTGTTAGGTTTACTGATGTTTGAACAGCATTAGATTAGATGAACTAAAAGCATTCTTTCCAGCTACAGGACCTTCTAGTTCTTACCCCAGTTAGGGGGGAAAAAGTTGCTGCCTATATGTTAGAGCTTTTGAGGATAGTCCCAGAGCAAAACAAGTCAATTTATCTCAAAGAACATCTACTTCCAAATAGTGGTCCAGAACCACCTGGGCAGCATTTTTACCCTGAAACTCCCTCCCAGTAGAATACATCTGGGAAAAGACAGAAAAGCACTATAAGAGGGACTCATTTTCCAACACAGATCCTGAGAATCTCGAAGAGGGTCACGCACATGAAATGCATAATTTTCACTCCAGCAACCAGAGAACTTGCAGGGTTTTTTTTTTTTTTTTTTTGATAAAACGGCTGTTTTAAATCCCTAAACTTTCATGTTTGTCAAGTATGTGAAACTTTTTTAAGATCACATGCGATAATTACAAGGATGAACTTTGGCAGTTGAACCGAAGTTCTCATTGTGGCTCAGTGGGTTAAGAACCTGACTCGGATCAGTGAGAACGCAAGTACAATCCCTGGCCTTGCTCAGTGGGTTAAGGATCCAGTGTTGCTGTGAGCTGTGGTGTAGGTTGCAGACGTGGCTTGGATCTGGTGTTGCAGCTGCAGCTCTGATTCCACCCCTAGCCTGGGAACTTCCATGTGCCTCGGGTGTGGCCCTAAAAAGACAAAAAAAAGTTGGAACAATAATGAATAACAACAGCTGAGGTCCTATGATGTGCCAGGATCTGGTCTAAAATATGCATATTCTGGAGTTCCCATCGTGGCACAGTGGAAACGAATCCAACTAGGAACCACGAGTTTTCGGGTTTGATCACTGGCCTCACTCAGTAAGTTAAGGATCCAGTGTTGCCGTTGCCATGAACTGTGGTGTAGGTTGCAGACATGGCTCAGATCCTGTGTTGCTGTGGCTGTGGTGTAAACCGGCAGCTGTAACTCCGATTCATCGCCTAGCCTGGAAACCTCCAATGCCTTGGGTGTGGCCCTAAAAAGCAAAAAATTAAAATTAAAATTAAGTAAAATATGTATATTCTCTTTTCATTCTCAAAATAATCTCCATGAGTTAGATTACAGTTATCCCTACTTCGGTGATGAAGAAACTGAAACATAAAGACTTTGGGTAATGTACAAAGTCACACACATAATAAGTGGTCCCCAGGAATGAATAGGGACTGTCTTATTCCATGGACCATGCTTTTAGCCTTTCATCTTTATTTGACAGGAAAAAGCAAACTTGCCTATAGCCATACAGAAAGGTAATGGTGAAACAGTTGTTGATAAACTCTACCTCACAGGATTGTTTGGAGGATTAAATGGTAGCTGTCACCATCATCATCGTCATTGTCATCCTCATTATCAGATCAGGGCACTGCGAAGAAAAACATGGCTGATAAAGGGGTGATGTCTTTAATACTTAAAAAGGTCTATCAATTTAGTAAGATACAGATGAACATACCTACAGAAAAACAATCAAGGGGTTATAGAAAAACAGAAAATTAACAAAATATAAAAATTGCTATTAAACATTTGGAATTTTTTTCCTACCTCCTAAAGGTAATATAAATTTTAAAAAGCAATGTGATATCATTTTTTTATCTGCCCAATCTGCCCAATAAGATTTTAAAATATAGCACAGTACTGGCACAGATGCAGGAAAGGGGCCATTCTAGTGCATTCTTCCTGGGAAAACAAATGGACCTCTTTACTGTCTTTCTGGAGAACAATATGAACTCAGCCAAATTCTAGCTTTCACACCCTCTGCATGTTCAGCTTTCTTACTCCACTGATGATACTCCTCTCTCCTCTTCACACCCTTTAGGTAAGAGACTCAACTCTTCTGTTCTGGCTCTGATGCCCTAAGTTCAGGCCCTGGGGCTTGGCTTGTGTCTGGTCAGAGAGCAGCCAGGTGAGCTGGCCAAGAGCGGGTCATGCGAGAGCTGCAAGCTATGCTGCTGGCGTGGCTCCCTTTGTCTCCCGGCTCAGGATGTTCCAAGAACCACATGTTCTCCTTGACAGGAATGTGGCTGAGCTCTCTGACCTGTCACATTCAACCCCCCTTCTCTCCTGGACACAGGAGGCTGGGCCTGTTGGAGGAGGAATTGGATGGGGTGGGGGAACAAAGTTGAGAAGAAATTTGCCTCAGCCAAGAGTGATGACTCTCCTGCTTTGTGAACCCTTTGACCTTCCATCCCTTCTTCATCCAACTTCCATGTTCTCTTCTTCTGCCCAGATTGTGTCCTCAACATACATTTCCCTTTTGCATCCAACACAGCTTCTGCTTCCTGTTTTCCTTCCTCGCTTTGCACCACTTAATGTGTCTTTTCTGTGTGTCTTGTATTCAAAATCACTCTTCAGACATAGGGTGACAAGTCAGACAGATTTCTAGAGCCAGGGCACCCATAAGATTTCACTCAAAGGCCAGTATTCACTCTGGTTTCAGCCCCAGTGGGGCAACCTGCTCATCCAAGGCTCATGAAACACATAGTCCTGGGTTGCCCAGGTGGAAAAGGACAAGAACAACATGAATTGCTGAAGTCATCCTGGGTACATATCAAGCCCTTTTAGAGGGGTATCTCTGAGCAGCTCCCTAGTCTGCTTTAGAAATCCTATCTTGTCTTCCTTTAGAAAATTCTGGAATAGCTTCACTGTCTTTATAAAAATCATACTCATCATATTCACTATAATCATTTCTCTCTCCCCCTCTCTCTCTCTCTTTCTTTCTTTCTTCTTTTTTTTTTTTTTTTTTTTTTTTTTTTGGCCATAGGCACAGGGAGCAGCAACTTGTTGTGGGATCTGTTTCCAGACCAGAGATTGAACCCGGACTATTGCAGTGAAAGCTCCAAGTCCTAACCACTAGACCACCAGGGAATGCCTCTGTAACTATTTTTATGAGCTGCTTCCTTTGGGGCCTGATTAACAGGCACTATGATAATGACTATGAGCATCACTCAATGTGTGGCAAATTATATTGATGTGAATTTCTTTTCATTACAGTTCAAAAACCTGTTCATCATATTTTTCCTTTTGTGCTTTAAAAAAATTTGTTATTAAAGTATAGTTGATTTACAATGTTCCTTCAATTGCTGCACAGCAGAGAGCCAGCCAGCCATATATACCTACATACATTCTTTTTTTTCATACTATCTTCCATCATGTTCTTATCCCAGAGACTGTACTCAGTTCCCTGTGCTGTACAGTAGGACCCATTAATTATCTGTTCTAAATGTAGCAGTTTGAATCTACCAATCCCCCCAAATTCCCTGTCCATTCCCCTCTCTCCCCACTCCTCCCTGGCAAACACAAGTCGGCTCTCCTTGTCCATGATCTGTCTCTGTTTTGTAGATAGGATCATGTGTGCCATACTTTAGATTTCATATGTAAGTGATATCATATGATATTTGTCTTTCTCTTTCTGACTTACTTCACTTAGTATGAGAATCTTTAGCTCCATCCATGTTGCTGCAAATGGTATTATTTTGTCCTTTTTTATGGCTGAGTAGTATACTTTGTAGTTCTATTCCTCATGTCGGACAATCACTTGTCCATACATTATAGAAGTCAAGGCATGTTCATGTAGTCCTTGAGTGAATAGGCATTTGGACTTAGTGGTGGGAAATGTAATGATGTTATGTGAGGTGGCCTATTATGAGAACAAAGTAGTAATAGTGTGATTAGTGAGTAGGAGATATTTACAGGCAAGCGACTGAGAAACTTCCATTTGTAAGGCATTGTACCAGCTACTGTGGGAAAAATGTAGGAATGAAAGAATGTACCCTCACCGTACAAGGTACTGGATACAGGATAACAACGTAGTATCTTAGCAGAGGCACATATTCCTGCAAAAGAAGAACTAAAATCTTGACCTTGGTGGATAATCTATTAAAATAGCTAAAAATTTGAATAGAAGAAGAAAAAAATACCAGGAGTGGGAAGAAACATACAAAAAGAGTAGGTGGAAATATGGTTGTAGATGAATGAGTACCAAATCCTTTGATTATGAGAATAAATAAATTTTATGTTTTTTTCCCCCACAGGATTTTAATAGGCTGAAAAATGGCTCCCAGAGATATCCAGCTCATAATCCCTAAAACTGCTGAATGTTACTTTGCAGATGTTATTAAGCTAAGATCTTGCAATGTGAATCAGAGGTGTCTCCATATGAGGAGGCGTGGGGAGATTTCACTACTGTAGCACAAGAAGGCAGTGTGGTAGACTGAGGTGGGGTATTACCAAGTTGCCTCTGAAGATGGAAGAAGGGGCCATCAAAGAATGCAAAGAATGCAGCACTAGAAGTTGAAACAGGCAATAAAATGGATTCTTCCTGGAGCTGTTGAGGAAGTGCAAACCTTCTAACTCCTTGTTTTAGGCCCAGTGAAACAGATTTTGGATTTCTGCCCTTCAAGACTCTAAGAGAATAAACGGGGATGGTTTTAAACCACTAAGTTTGTGGTAGTTTGTCACAGCAGCAATAGGAACAAAGTGCAAGTATAATGAGAGATAGGAGTTCCCACCGTGGCGCAGCGGTTAACGAATCTGACTAGGAACCATAAGGTTGCAGGTTCAATCCCTGGCCTTGCTCAGTGGGTTAAGGATCTGGCATTGCTGTGGCTCTGGTGTAGGCCGGTGGCTGCAGCTCCAATTAGACCCCTAGCCTGGGAACCTCCATATGCTGCGGGAGCAGCCCTAGAAAAGGCAAAAAGACCAAAAAAAAAAAAAAAAAGAAGTATAATGATAGATAGATGAAGATTAAAAAAATAATAAATAAGCAAAGGAGTTCTCCTTCTGGTGCAGTGGAAACAAATCCAACTAGAATCGGTGAGGATGCAGGTTCCATCCCTGGCCTCAATCAGTGGGTAGGGGATCTGGCTTTGTCGGGAGTTGTGGTGTAGGTCGAAGACTAGGCTCAGATGTGGTATTGCTGTGGCTGTGATTTAGGCACACAGCTGTAGCTCTGATTGACCCCTAGCCTGGGAACTTCCATATGCTGCAAGTATGGCCCTAAAAACAAAAAACAAAACAAACAAACAAAAAGTAATAATTGAAGATTAATTTAAAGGGTAATAGACGTGACAGATTAAAGGGGAGAGAGACCGGAGACAAAGTACAGTCTTGGTGACTATAGTATGTATAACCTAGTATGAGGCAATGAAGACAGGAAGTAGAATAACAGTAAGAAAATAAAGGAGATTAAAATGAGAACATTTAGAAGTTCTCGTCGTGGTACAGCGGAAACGAATCAGACTAGGAACCATGAGGTTGAGGATTTGACGCCTGGCCTCACTCAGTGGGTTAAGAAACCGGTGTTGCCATGAGCTGTGGTGTAGGTCGCAGAGGCAGCTTGGGTCCTGAGTTGCTGTGGCGTAGGCTGGCAGCTACAGCTCTGATTGGACCCCTAGCCTGGGAACCTCCATATGCCAAGGGTGCAGCCCTAAAAAGAAAAAAAAAAAAACAAAACCAAAAAAACGAGAACATTTAAAAGGAAGTAACCATATCACTTACTGATTGATCATCTTGCTTAAAAATATTTGCCAGTTTTTTACACTGTAAAGTTATTTTTCAATTGCTCCAGTTTTCTGTATTGTACTATTTGAAAGTAAGTCATCCTGCTATGGGCAGGGGAGTTAGGCTGCACCTCCTGGAGGGAGTAGTATCTATGTAAACTATTTGGAATATTCTGTGTGGAAGATTTGTCTTTTCTCCCCCATTTATTTACTTATTCAAACACATTTATATCAGTGGACTCACAGATATTCATTTTATACTTCGGATATGATCCAATCCCAAATTATTTTGTTGTTGACATTGTTCTAGTTTTGGTCATCAAGGGCTCTTTCAGTTGCCTCCTGTGTCCCTTCGACGTTTTGTATTGGAGGGGGGCTTGAGGTTTGTTTGTTTATTTTTCTTTTGCATACTCTCTTATTTTTGACGTATTTTGAAAGATCTGCATTTTTTACACCACCCACTTACATTTTGTGTTTTGATGTTATATTTTATATCTTTTTTCATTTGGTCACACCAATGGCCTGCAGATGTTCCTGGGCCAGGGATCACGTCACAACTGTAACCAGACCACAGCAGTGACAATGCTGAATCCTTAATCTGCTGAGCCAGGAGGGAACTCTGTTGATGTCATACTTTACATCTTTGTGTTTTTCCCTTAACTTTTTTATTGTAGTTTTAGTTAATATTACAGTTTTTGTCTTTCAATCTTTTTACTAGCTTAAGTGTTTGATCCATTGCCTTTCATATATTTTTGTCTTTACCCATGGGATTTTTCCCTTTCTATATTTTCTTATTTCTTGTTACAACCTCTTCTTTTTCACTTAAGAGAGACCCTTGAACATTTCCTTTTTTGTTTTTTTTTTTGTTTTTTTGGTTTTTTTGTCTTTTTGCCATTTTGGGCTGCTCCTGCAGCATATGGAGGTTCCCAGGCTAGGGGTCCAATCAGAGATGTAGCCACTGGCCTACACCAAAGCCACAGCAAAGCGGGGTCTGAGCCACGTCTGCAACCTACACCATAGCTCACGGCGACACCAGATCCTTAACCCACTGAGCAAGGCCAGGGATCAAACCTACAACCTCATGGTTCCTAGTCAGATTCATTAACCATTGAGCCACGACAGGAACTCCCCAAACATTACTTTTAAGGTCAGTTTAGTGGTAAAAGACTCCTGGTTTTTGCTTGTCTAGAAAATGCTTTTTCTCTCCTTCAATTCTAAATGATGATAACCTTGCCAGGTAGAATATCCTAGATTATCTGTTTTTTTTCTTTTTTTCCTTTCAGCACTTTAAATCTGTATAACCCTCCCTTCTGATCTGCAAAGTTTTCTGCAGAAAAATCTGTTGATAGCCTTATATGGCTTCCCCTGTATGTGATTCTTTGTTTTAACCTCTCTGATTTAAAAATTTTTCTCATTTCCTACACCACACCCACAGCAACTTGGGATCCAAGCCACATCTGCAAACTATGCCACAGTTCACGGCCACACTGGATCCTTAACCCATTGAGCAAGGCCAGGAATCGAACCCTCATCCTCATGGATACTAGTCAGGTTCATAACCCGCTGAACCACAACAGGAACCCCTCGTTGTGTTATCTTAACTTTTTCCACTTTAATTATGATATGTCTTTGTGTATGTCTTATTTGGGCCTCTCTGCTTCCTGTACCTAGATATTTGTTTCCTTCTTCAGGTTATGGAATTTTTCAGTCATAATTTCATCAAATGTATTTTCTACCCCTTTCTCTCTCCCTTTTCTTTCTGAGACCCCCATAATGCAAAAGTTAGCATGTTTGATGTTGTCTTAGAGGTTTTTTTTTTTAATTTTTACTGTTCTGACTGGGTGATCTCTACTCTTGTGTCTTCCAAATTTCTTAGACAATCTTCTGTATCACCTAATTTGCTCAATTCTTTCTAGTGTATTTTTCGTTTCAGTTATTCTTCATCTCTGACTGGTACTTTTAATAATTCTCACCACATTGATCTAGTCTTTTCCCAAGTTCAGTTAGCAATTTTTATTATTTTTGCTTTGAGTTCGTCTTTTTTTTTTTTTTTAGGGCTGCACCTGTGGCGCATGGAAGTTCCCAGGCTAGGGGTTGAATCGGAGCTGCAGCTGCTGGCCAACACCACAGCTCATGGCAACACTGGATCCTTAACCTTCTGATCGAGGCTGGGGATCAAATTCACATCCTCATGGATATGAGACAGATTCGTTTCCTCTGAGCCATGACAGGAACTCCCGCTTTGAGCACTTTATCGGGTGAATTATCTCTGTTTCATTAGGGTTTTTTCCTGGAGTTTTACCTTATTCTTTCATATCAAATATATTTCTTTATCTTTCATTTAACTTTATCTGCCTGTCTCTGTGAAAGTAGGTGAAACATTTTCCTGTCTTGCAGGCACGTCCTTGTGTGGAAGTGTCCCTATGCAGTATGCATGTGCCCAGTGGCTTAGGTGGGAGGAATGGGTCTGAAGTGAGCACAGGTCTTATCTTCTCCTGGGGTACATAGGCAACTGCCCCCTTGATGGGGGGTAGCGCTGGACTTGAGGGGCTAGAGCCAGAGCCAGATGCAAGCTGGAGTTTCTCCTATGCTCAGTGGCAGTAGCTGCTCTATTGAGGGACTGGAGCAGAAGACCTGAGGGAATAGGGCGACTTTTTGGAGAATAGTAGGCTCTACCTTGGCTGAAGATGTGGCCAGGGCCCAAGGGCTTGGAGCTGCCCTTCTGAGCTCTGCTCCCCTGCAACCTCCAGGGCGCCTACTTGATTAGAGGTCGGGTCAGCGCATGAGGGATTGGAGCCATACTTCTTAGCTGGCTCTGTTCCTTTCCTGGTGCATGTGTACACTGACATGTGCACATGCAGTAGCACTGTTGCTCTCTGCCTTAGCAGGGAGCAGCACTGGAACAGGAGGAGCTAGAACAGGAGCCCCATGGGGGCTTCAGGGAACGCTGGGTAAGTGCTGGCAGCCTGACCAGAATACCAGGCAGTTTTCAATCTTGTGCCTCAGCACCAGAATTCTAAAAAACATGGAAGACACCTAAAATAAGAACTGAGCTAAATTTTGCTTCCACCCTTGAGAGTTGGGGTTTTGATGCAGATATATTGGATTTAGGAAAGAAGTTCACACTTTTCTTGCACCTGAGTGTGAAAAGCAATTTCATACTGCACATGATATCTAAAGTTAAAGTATATTTCCAAGTTGTTATGGGTTTGAAATTTATCTTGGAGGTCTTTTGCCTGTAGAGATTATTATTATGTTATTTGTTTCAGGTAACATTTCTTGTAGTCTCATGTATATGGGCATGTAATTCAGTCTATGTGTGTGTAATCAAGTTTTCAATCATTTATTTTATGTCTGTGCTTTTGTTTTGTTTAATACATTCCTTACAAATTCCAAAATTATGAAAATTATTCTACTAGTATCAATACCTTTAATGCTGTTTTTTAAATACTACTTTAATCTCTAGTCCACCACACATTGTGGAGTGTGTTTGTATTGGGGGGCGGTGTATAGAATGAACACTGAAATCTATGTTATGTTTTTCCTTGATAGAGAGCCCATTGTCTCACTGGATTTATTTTCCTTTCCCAAGCAAAATCTATGAGATGCTCTATCCTAACATATTCCATACTTCTATTTTTCTGTGATTCCTAATCTCTGAAAGGACCAAATTATGAAATCCAAACAAACCAGGGGCCATATCCTATATTCCCTGGTCTATACATACTAAACTCAAGTTGACCTTACCAAAATAAAGGCAAGTTATCACTGCAACAAATTTTTAAATTTTTTTCTAGAATTATACAATAAAAAAGCTAAACAAGGCATGAATAAGTATTTATTTGTGGAAAACTGCAATCAATAGAAAGATTTTTGTCATCCCGACCTGGCTTTGACACTGATTTTGCAAAATTAGATGTCAAAATGATTGTACAATTGTGCTCCGGAGATTGATTTTCAATTCCTGAGTAACTCTTACTTTGTGTGTGTCCATTCTGGCACCTCTGTAAGCTTAGACACTCCAGTCTTCACAGTGACTCTAAGGGAAGAATTTTCTTTTTCTTTTTCCTTTTTTTTTTTTTGGCTTTTTGTCTTTTCTAGGGCTCCCACGGCATATGGAGGTTCCCAGGCTAGGGGTCAAATTGGAGCCGTAGCTGCCAGCCTAGGCCAGAGCCACAGCAACAGGGGGATCCAAGCCACGTCTGCAACCTACACCACAGCTCACAGCAACACTGGATCTTTAACCCACTGAGCAAGGCCAGGGGTCGAACCCGCAATTTCATGGTTCCTAGGTGGATACGTTAACCACTGAGCCATGACGGGAACTCCAGAAGGAAGAATTTTCTTGAACCGAGCAAAGGATTTGAGTTTCAGAGAACCCAGTGACCCTCTTATGACCCATACAGATCGCATTGTTCTCCAGATTTTCTCAAACTTACACCATTCTCAGTTTGGTTGTGGGTGTAAAAGCCTGAAGCATAAATATTACCTCCAAATGTTTGTGAAATATATCCATTTGAAGCTGGCTAAAGTGAGACTTTACTTCCTGAGTTTGATGAAGAGATACTCTGGGAATGACTCACAAAAGTAAGTCTAATTCTAAAGACTGTCTTTAGAATCTCTTTGTTCAACCACTCCAGCTAAGGAACTGATATTTCCTGATGCTTATTAAAAGTGGGAGTTCACTGATGTCAAAATGTGGCATTCTGAGAAACTGGCACTAAATATTTAAGAACATGCTTAGCAGATCTAAAAAATCCATTGCTTATATCATATTTCCTTTAGAGTTATTTATTTATATTTTGAAAAATAGTCAACTTTCAAGATAACAATTAAAAAAAAAAAAAAAAAAAAAACCATTCAGGGGAATTCCCGTCGTGGCGCAGTGGTTAACGAATCCGACTAGGAACCATGAGGTTGCGGGTTCGGTCCCTGCCCTTGCTCAGTGGGTTAACGATCCGGCGTTGCCGTGAGCTGTGGTGTAGGTTGCAGACGCGGCTCGGATCCCGCGTTGCTGTGGCTCTGGCGTAGGCCTGTGGCTACAGCTCTGATTAGACCCCTAGCCTGGGAACCTCCATATGCCACGGGAGCGGCCCAGGAGATGGCAACAACAACAACAACAACAATAACAAAAAAGACAAAAAAAAAAAAAAAAAAACCAACCATTCAGAGGTTCCCTTGTGGCTCAGCAGTTTAAGGATCTAGCATTTATACCATAGCTGCTTGGGTCGCTGCTGTGGCATGGATTTGATTTCTGGCCCAGGAACTTCCGCATGCCCCAGAGTGGCCAGAAATAAAAAACTGAAAGAACCATTCAGAAATAGCAGTTTAATAAGGTTTTGTCTTGGTGCCCCTTCTCCTTCGCCATGTAAACTTTATTTCCATTCCTTGGGACCATATTGCAGATAGAGTTTAGTGTTTGGGTTTCTTTTCTCCAGCTGTTTCTAATGGACATTGGCTACTTTTGTATTCTTTTCTTTTCTTTTTTTTTTTTTTTTTGGTCTCCTTGTCTTTTTAGGACTGCACCTGTGGCATATGGAGGTTTCCAGGCTAGGGGTCGAATCAGAGCTATAGCCACCGTCCTACGCCACAGCCACAGCAACATGAGATCCAAGCCACCTCTGCGACCTATACCACAGCTCACAGCAATGCCAGATCCTTAACCCAATGAGCAAGGCCAGGGATCAAACCCACGTCCTCAAGGATGCTTGTCAGGCTTGTTAACCACTGAGCCATGACAGGAACTCCGTATTTGGTGTCCATTCTTTTTTGTATGTTGTAGGGAAAACCCTTCTGTCAGAAATAGCAATTCTATTGGGGTTTTCATTGGGTCGTTTTGCCTTTACTTCTCAAAGAAGGACAAGAACTTCAGCTTGGCCAATCAGAGGAGCTCACGTTCCTGGATTTACACATGTGGCAGAAACAAGGCCAATCAGAGAAGTCATTTTCTATGTTGAATGAAAGTGGGAGAGGATGGCCTTTCTGGCAATGACCCTAAATAGAGTCTAGAAAGGTGATAATGATGTTCTCTGACATGACGTGCGGACACCCTGCATGACAATCAAGTTAGCAGAGAGAACACAGTGGAGAGAGAGAGACTAGTAAAGGATTTAAAGTCTTCATCTTGCTGTGCCTTCTGGATGTTTGTCTTCTGCCGTGAGTCAATAGACCTCCTGGGCTTAAGTTAATTTGTTTGGTATTTCTGTCATTTGTAACCAGGTAGTCCCACTACTCTAATATTACAAATAGTCCATACCTCTAAAGACTTACTGATTAATATATATGAAAATTCTGGAAAATAATCCATTCTAAGAATATATAATTCTATGAATATAGAATACTAATTATCGCAAATGTTGGCTCTTATTGTGGTGGCTATTGTTGTAGGGATTTTGCCATTACTATGAACATATCAGCCTTAATTTGAACTTTGCCATAATTTTTGTATATTTATGTTTTCAAAATTCAAATTTTTGGAGTTCCCATCAAGGCTCAGTGGTTAATGAACCCAACTAGTATCAATGAGGATATGAGTTCAATCCCTGGCCTTGCTCAGTAAGTTAAGGATCCAGCATTGCCATGAGCTGTGGTGCAGTTTGCAGATGTGCCTCAGATCTGGTGTTGCTGTGGCTGTGGTGTAGGCTAACAGCTACAGCTCTGATAAAACCCCTAGCCTGGGAACCTCCATATGCTGCAGGTGTGGCCCTAAAAAGACACACACACACACACACACACAAAAGACTTTAAAAAATTCAAATTTTTGTCCTTATCAAATAAAACATTGTCTATAATTTTAAGAAAATGCTTCTCACACTTTAGTAGGCTAAGAATACCATCGTGAGCTGGTTTCAAGTGCACATTTCTAGATCCATCCATAGAGACTCTAATGAATGAGGTCAGAGGAAAAGACATGGAATCTACATTGCACAGGAAGGCCAGGCGGTTCTGCTGTGCAAGGTTACCAGGTGGAAACATAAGAAACATTGCATGAGTGTGTCTCACACTAGTCTGTGTCCTCTCTTTCTGTCTTTGCTCCTGTCTGTCTGTGTCTTTCTCGATTACCCATTTACACTTCATCTCTATTCCTACCCTCTGCCCCCGGCCACCACTGATGTACTTTCTGTTGTGTCCTTGTACTAAATTTTGGAATAAGAAGAGAAGTGGGGAGTTCCAGTCATGACTCAGTGGTTAATAAATCCAACTAGGAACCATGAGGTTTCGGGTTTGATCCCTGGCCTTGCGTAGTGGGTTAAGGATCTGACATTGTGGTGAGCTGTGGAATAGGTCACAGATGTGGCTCAGATCCTGCATTGTTGTGGCTGTGGCGTAGGCCAGTGGCTACAGTTCCGATTAGACCCCTAGCCTGGAAACCTCCATAAGCCACAAGTGCAGCCCTAGAAAAGCAAAAAATAAAAATAAAAAAGAAGAAGAGAAGTGACTGTGGATTACTTTCTTAGATATTAAAATGTTTATCAAGGATAATAAATAAAACAACACTGTTGGCAAACAGATAAATGTAGCATTAGAACACAGTAAATAGAACATTCAGAAAGAGAATTACCTGATATATAAGGTAGCTTTTATTTTTTAAGATTTTGTTTTGCTAGGAGGTCCCGTCGTGGCACAGTGGTTAACGAATCCGACTAGGAACCATGAGGTTGCAGGTTCGGTCCCTGCCCTTGCTCAGTGGGTTAACGATCCCGCATTGCCATGAGCTGTGGTGTAGTTTGCAGACGCAGCTTGGATTCAGCATTGCCGTGGCTACAGCTCCGATTCAACCCCTAGCCTGGGAACCTCCATATGCCGCAGGAGCAACCCAAGAAATAGCAAAAAACGGGAAAAAAAATTTTTTTTCTTTGTTAGTTTGAGAGAATTTCTTTATTTCGATAGTCCTTATAAAAGTATTTTATATACACATAAGCAATGATAGCCGCCATTTGTTCTCCAGCCTCCTTTGTTAGCAAAAAGACAATCAAATATTCACTGTTAAAGAACAAGCATAACTGGGAGTTCTCTTCATGGCTCAGTGGTTAACCAATCTGACTAGGATGGGATTCAATCCCTGGCCTTGCTCAGTGGGTTAAGGATTCAGTGTTGCCATGAACTGTTGGTCACAGACTTAGCTCAGATTCTGCGTTGCTGTGGCTGTGGCATAGGCCAGTAGCGGTAGCTCCAATTTGACCCCTAGCCTGGGGACTTCCATATGCCGCAGGCTCGACCCTAAAAAAAGGCAAAAAAAAAAAAGCATAACTAAACCTTATTTGTGGTTGAAAGTTAGAATTCATGGATTTGTTCTTAAGTTCATGGAAAAAAGCTGATACATATTTCATTCTCATTGCCACATTGTAAGGTAACCTTTAAATTAGAGGTGAGAGAATGAATTTTATTCCTCAAATAATTGGTACTGAGATGACGTAGAAACCATGGAGGGGAACAACCCCCCACGTTACTCCTAAATAAATTCCAGTTGGATGAAAGGCTTAAATTGTTAAAAATCCATGAAAGTAATAAGATAGAGTGAAGGCAAAAATGCGTATACTTTGGAGTGAGCACAGATTTTAAGAAGCCTGAAACCACAACCATCTTTATTCATAGATAAAGGAGAAGGATGAGGTAGAAATGGGCCCCGCACAGCAACAGAAGCAGGCACACAGCCTCAAAGTGGAACATGACCCCTTCTCTTCTGCATTCCCTCCAGGAAAACATGTGGACTCTGATCAACACGCAGCCCCTACTTCTGCTGTTCCTGCTTCTGAGGCCACTGCTGTTCCTAAAGACAGATGACTATGCTATATCAGGAGCAAAAGAAGAAGAATTTTATGATTACACGGAAGAATTATATGCTGTAGGGCCTAC
Organism: Phacochoerus africanus; assembly: GCF_016906955.1. NCBI lineage: Eukaryota > Metazoa > Chordata > Mammalia > Artiodactyla > Suidae > Phacochoerus > Phacochoerus africanus. The sequence continues at coordinate 79,563,216 of NC_062552.1, forward strand.
AAAACCACCCACCAGAGAATCATTTAAAAAGCGCGTCCTTGTTAGTAGTGATGGGAAACCATTAGCTGATAAAGACTACTGTAATGAAGAAATGAAGATGAAAAATGTTCACAACAGGTTCTTCTGTGTTAAAGAACATTTCTTCCTCCAAGCATCATATGAGAGCATTCAACAGATCTGTTACAATTTATTTGTGCCATGTAGAAATAATGTTAGGAAATGTCACAGAGGTAGGGAAATAATAAAAGCAGTGCATTGTTTGTTAATAAGTGGGATCACAATGCCAACCTGTATGTACAAATCTACTTACAAGGAGGGACTGGTCCTTCTGACTTGTCAATGGGAAAATGAAATTGGAGATATTATTCCTAATCATGTAAATGATATTATACTGGTATAAAGTGTCATCCACTACGATGGATTTGCTTCTCACCATTCTAGAAGAATATTTTCTAAGAGGTTAGAGCGAGATGATAGAACCCTATCCTTAGTGATCCTTTAGGGCCAAAACTGTTTGATTTTAATCATCTACCTTCTGGGCCAGGAGAACTAGGTTAACAGATAGTGCTCTGAAATGTGGTTTCAAACAGGTCACACAGTTCAGCACATTTTGAATGTATCATGAGGATAAATGACTGCAGTGACAGGATGAGCAGCACCAAGAGGAACAGGCAATGGTTGCCTGCAATGGGCTCCAAAGTGCCATTCATGTGATTCTCTAGTTTATTAGTAGAAATAATAAAGTGCATTGACATAGCAAAGTGTATGTTTGTGTGGGGGTTCTGGGTTTGGACTGATCTTCCTCCGTGACACAAGTTGAAACAAAAAGAATTTGGAGCCCCCCGAGAAATGGCGAAATTCATCTTCCTGGTACTAGATTTTAGATATTCCACTGGATCACTTCTTTCCATACAGCATAATGCTCATGGGAACATGAAGGTTCAGATTCTAATCAGAGACATCTCAGGATAGACTTGAATATTGAGACTAGCAAACTCTCCCAGATACAGATACTTTCAATTTTCCAACATTCCTTTTTTTTTCTTTGTTTGGCTGCCCCCACAGCCTATGGAACCCACATCACAGCAGTGACCTGAGCCACTGCAGTGACAACGCCAGATCCTTAACTCAGTGCACCACAAGAGAGCTCCCAGTTTTCCAGTGTTACTTTTGTGGATCCCAACATGTTTGCTCTCACTTAGACATCACTGTTCACCCAACTACAAACAATTCCTCATTTGCTGGTATAGTCCTATTTATTCACAATTCCTATTCTCACTTTCCAGTAGCTGTGGCTTCAACTGGGAATAGACCACTTCCCAAGGTGGCTGGAGACTCAGTATGAGAGAAGAAATCTACCTGTCCAGTTTAGATAATACCTTCTCTTTCTTTGTAAAATTCCTTCATATCTTTTGATCGTGATTCCCCACAACTTCCTCAAAATTGGCTAAGGAGTAGTGGGGGGGAAGTTGCCTGTCACTTTTGCACGTGTCATTGCAACCCAATCTGTACATCTCCTCCCCATTCCTTTCCAGTCTTCAGATTCAGAGCTGAGGTCCGAATTTATTGATAAGTTGATGTAATTAAAACCCTGGGGCGCATGGCTGTCAGACCCCATTCATTGACTAAGGAGAGGAGACCAGAAAAATCAAGCCTCTAGATACCACTCTTCATGAGGAAACTCATGGCTTTTCCTTGTCATGTCTGAGTGAATGACACATTACTTTTGAGAATCACCACAACATCCTCTAAAAGCCAAACTTCTAGACATCAGCTGAAGAAGTTCTGCTGAGTATGTGCTGTGGACTATCTCATCTGGGTCATGTTCACCTCAACTATCTTGGGGTTATACAACATACAATAAATACATTTAGGAGAGTATTGTATAGTACAATACCTAAGGCATGAACTAAGCACAATATTTCTTCTTTTCTCCACATAAATGATCTGATCTGTGAACATTCTAAAAATAGAGTCATGGAAAAAAACAAAAGTTATTGCCATGGATTGCTTCTCTTATCTAATATTGCATATGAAAGCCTGCTCCTGGGAGTTCCCTGGTGGTTCAGCAGGTTAAGGATCCGGTGGTATTACTATTGGGGCTCTGGCTACAACTGTGGTGCATTTTCGATCCCTGGCTCAAGAAGTTCCACATGCCATAGGTGTGGCAAAAAAAAAAAAAAAAAAAAAAAAGGAAGAAAGGAATCCAGATCCTGGTCCCTAACCACTAGACTCCATAAGAAAAATCAAAACTGTCATTTTCTGGAATTCCCATTGTGGTGCAGCAGAAACAAATCCAAGTAGAAACCATGGGGTTGCAGATTCTATCCCTGGCCTTGCTCAGCAGGTTAAGGATCCGGTGTTGCCGTGAATTGTGTTGTAGTTTGCAGACCCAGCTCGCATCTGGCGTTGCTGTGGCTGTGGCCTAGGCCAGCAGCTGTAGCTCCGATTCAACCCCTAGCCTGGGAACCTCCATATGCTGAGGGTGTGGCCCTAAAAAGCAAGCAAACAAACAAACAAAAAAACCCTGTCATCTTCTGCTTTATGCATTTTGCGATTTCAAAAGAGTATTGCCTGTGCCCATTAACACTCCCTCCTCAATAACACCAATCAAGTCAGATGAATACTATCCATACCTGGATTCCCGTTCCCATTTCTTTTTCCTATTTGTGTCCCTTGACACACATTCATGTTATTTCAATGTGGTAAAATTACTTGTCCCTTTGTGCTGGCTTTTTTCACTTAGCATAGTGTCTTCTAGCGTCATCCACATAGTAGCATATGCCAGAATTTCCTTCCTTTTGAAGGCTGAGTAATATTCAATTCAATGTATATACCACATGTTTATTTACTCATCCACTGCTGAAATCTTAGGTTGCTTCCACCATTTGGCTATTGTGAATAATGCTGCTTTGCACATGAATGTACAAGGAGCTGTTCTAGTATTTGCTTTGTGTTTTTCTGGGTATGAATCAAGAAGTGGAAATTTAAAATTTTTTATCCATCTGAAAGGTGAGAACAAAACAGCACTATGTTCAACATTCAGGTAATTTATAACAGTATTAGAAATGGATGATGCCAATCAGCCTGTGCATACACACGCACGCACGCACACACACAGACAAATTCAGATAAGTTGACTTTTCTACCTATGGAAGGAAACATAGAAGACAACTAAAATAAGAACCTATACACCAAAAATTGGCAACGCTATAAATCAGATATAATGGAAAAAAATAAAATCTTCTAAAACAATTAAAAATGGAAAAAAAAAAAAAAAGAAGACGCTAGGGAGTTCCCACTGTGGCCCAGCAGAAATGAATCTGACTAGTATCCATGAGGATGCAGGTTTGATCCCTGGCATTACTCAGTGGGTTAAGGATCTGGCATTGCTGTGAGCTGTGGTGTAAGTCACAGATGAGGCTCAGATCCTGATTTGCAGTGGCTGTGGTGTAGGCCAACAGCTGCAGCTCTGATCTGACCCCTACCCTGGGAACTTCCATATGCAAGTGCAGCACTAAGTAAATTTTGCCTTCACCCTTGAGAGTTGGGATTTTGATGAGGATATGTTGATTCAGGAAAGAAATTCACACTTTCCTTGCACTTGAGTTGGAGAAGCAATTTCATACTGCACATATCTTTATTTTTTCCAAGCTGTTGTTGGTTCCCGAAATTTATTTTCGGTACATTTTCCCATTAGAGGTTATACTTAGGTTGGCTGTTTCATGTAAGGTTTTCTGTGTACCCGTATATAAGAGTATGTAGTTCAACATATATGTGTGTATTCAAGACTTTCATTTTCTTTATACCTATGCCCTTGGTTGTTTAATAAAGACATTCCTTACAAATTCCTGTGTCAATATCCTTAATGTTGTTTGTTATTTTTTATTTATTTATTTAGTCTTTTTAGGGCCGCACCTGCGGCACATGGAAGTTCCCATATGAGTAGAGAAAACCTCTTCTAACTGCTGTCCAATCCGCACTCTCTACCTCAAATACCTCAAATACTCTGGCATGGAAGAGCAACAAAAAATTCAAATAGGAAGAGAATAGAGGAGTTTCTGCCGTGGCTCAGTGGTTAATGAACCAGACTAATATCCATGAGGACTCAGGTTCGATCCCTGGGCTTGCTCAGTGGGTAAGGATCCAGAGTTGCCGTGAACCTGGTGTAGGGCACAGATTCGGCTCAGATCCCACATTGCTGGGGCTGTGGTATAGGCCGGCGGCTACAGCTCTGATTCGACCCCTAGCCTGGGACCCTCCATATACCACAGGTGTGTTACCAAAAAGACAAAAAAAAAAAGATTAGTAGAAATACTTCTCAGGTTGGGAATAACAATTCAGGATGCATTTCTGACCTATTTATGAGTCTGAAGGATCTCAGAAATTCTTTATGCTTCATTAGCCTCAAAAGATCCTTCTTAATTTTGATACTATTACAGGCAGAAGTGAAGCTTTTTCGTCAAGATTTCAGCTCTCTAAGCCCCAATCCATGACCCAAACTGAGATTCTAAGCGCTCTGCACCCATCATAACCACTTCATAATTTATAACCATGGGATGCAAGACAGCTTTGTGGGATAGCCCAAATGCAGTCAATATTGACTGAATTTATAAATTGAATAATACTATTTCAAGCTAAATTTAAAAGCTTAAGGAAGAACTATGAGTTTTAATTTTTTATTTTAACCAATTTAATTCTCATTGTTAAAACCAAAATAAACTTCTTAATAGGTTCTGAAAAACTTCTTTGGATACACTCAAATGCTCACATCAACCCTTATACCTTCTGTTCCTCAATAGCCTGATGCCATCGGCATCCCCTGCGGCCAGTGCTAAGGGTTTAGTGCACAGGAAAATCCCGATGATGTTGGACCTGGAATCTGCCCTAGGCCTTCTATTTCTCCTGAGGGCCAAAAAAGTAAAATAATAACAACTCCCGACCTTACTGCGAGACCTTGAGAAACCCCTGGGGCACAGCTGGGGCATGATCAAAGGACAGAGTCAACAGTTTACAAAAAACATGCAGGAGATACAGAACATTCTGATATTGTATTCCATGCACACAATAATTTTATTTCATCTCGTTATTCAAGATACATACAGGTCAACTGTTCTCCCTAAGTGGGAGGAGATTCTGGAAAAAAAGTCATGAAGCAACATATCCAGGCTTCAATAGCCTGGAAGTATAAAATAAGGCTACATTTCCATTTAAAAAAAAATTTAAAGATTTCAGATGTCCATGTCCCCAGATAGGAATATAGTCTGTCCTTTCATGTCCTTGGATAACTTCTGATCCCCCTGTTGGTACTCACTTAATGCATTCTCACAGCGCCTTCAGGTCCTTCCCACACTCTCTTTGGAGGGATGGAGTCCACTGACTGCCCTGTCTTCACACCTACTTCCACCATTGCCCCAGCTTCAGGGGAAAGAGCTCTGCTTCCTCTTTTCTTTTAGGTCTGTCTTTCCCTTAATTATCCAGAGCAGAGCTATGGTCAGATAAAAACATTTTTTAAATTAAATTTTAAGAAAATAGAAAAAAAAATTTTCCTTTTTTGCCCCACCCCACACACACCAGGGCATACGGAGTTCCACCCAAGCCACAGCTGTGGCAACACTGGATCTTTAACCCACTGTGGCAGGCCAGGGGTCGAACCTGCATCTCAGTGCTCCCCATCCTGTTGTGCTATAGCGGGAACTCCAAAAACAGAAAAATTTTAAAAATACAAACAATGATAAAATATGCAGATGTGAATACCCTTGTATAAACTCTCTGTTTGCCTTTGGGGATATTTCCAGAGGGCAGAGTCCTAGAAGTTAAACTTCATGGGTTACATGAGGCAATTGTCATCATCACAAAGATGTACATTTCCATTTTGTGGACTTTTCTTTAATTGTGTTATACTTAAATTGTAATATGTTTGATTATTTTTCTTGATCAAAGTGAAATTACAGTTCAAACTCAATGTATTGAGTTAGTGAATCCCCAGTTTGTACCTGTATGTTAATTTCTTTCCCTCCCAAATGTTAAGAGCAATATATTGTAACATCCAATGTTGAAAGTTAACTGTTTTATCAAGATACATCATTTTGATTTTTATCACTGGTATATGCATATTAATTAGTAAAGACTAAGAAAATTGCACTATTTAAAAATTCATCATATTCTTCTAGAGAAAATTATGATTCATTTATTGATACATATCTTCTCAGATTTTATTCTCTCAAATTTACCAAGAAACCTTGAGACAGATGTGAAAGTCAAGCATCCTCTTTACAAATCCCAATCATGAAACTAGTGCATTGGCGCCATCTGGTGACATTCCTTATGCACGTCATAGATGCTGAGGTGGGGGTGGGGCATTGTTATTTTTGAAAAGTTAATACATATAGGAGGAAAAATTAGACATACCATAAATTCAGCACATACCATTTAATGTTATATAACATATATTTATATATATATAACACATTTAACAACATTGAATTATCTTCAATTTTAAAGGAAATTTATTTGCCCAAGACTATAAAATTAGTTCTATTTGTTTGTGGAATTTATTCTTTTCTCATGCTGAACTGTCCCCATATTTCTCTGAAGATTTCACTTATAAAATATGAATTAAAAGTCACAAGGCAGAAATTAGAGGATAAGGTCTTAATTAATAATTAGAGGCTAAGACACTGATGAAAGAAATCAAAGATGACACAAATAGATGGAAAGACATACCATGCTCTTGCATTGGAAGAGTCAATATTATCAAAATGACTACACTACCCAAGGCAATCTACAGATTTAATGCAATCCGTATCAAATTAATAAGGACATTTTTCAAGCAAAATATTTTAAAGTTTGTTTGGAAACACAAAAGACCCAGAATAGCCAATGATATCCTGAAAAAGAAAAATGGAGCTGGAGGAATCAGGCTCCCTGACTTCAGACTATACTACAAAGCAACACTCATCAAAACTGTATGGTACTGGCACAAAGACAGACATATAGATCAGTGGAAGAGGATAGAAAGCCCAGAATTAAACCCACGCACCTACAGCCAACTCATCTATGACAAAGGAGGCAAGAATATGCAATGGAGAAAAGACAGCCTGTTCAATAAGTGGTACTGGGAAAACTGGACAGCCACATGTAAAAGAATGAAATAAAACATTCCCTAACACCATACACAAAAATAAAGCCAAAATGGATTAAAAACCTAGATATAAGGCTAGATACAATAAAACTCTTAGAGGAAAACATAGGCCAAACACTCGCTGACATAAACAACAGCAACATCTTCTCAGATCCATCTCTTAGAGTATGGACAGTAAAAACAAAAATAAACAAATGGAACTTAATGAAACTTAAAAGTTTCTGCACAGCAAAGGAAACCCTAAACAAAACGAAAAGACAATCCACAGAAAGGGAGAAAATCTTTGCAAATGAATCGACTGACAAGGGATTAATCCCCAAAATTTATAAACACCTCCTACCATTCAGTACCAAAACAAACAAACAAACAACTCCATCCAAAAATGGGCAGAAGGTCTAAACAGACAATTCTCCAAAGATATACAGATGGCCAAAAAACACATGAAAAGATGTTCAACAACACTCATCTTTAGAGAAATGCAAATAAAAACCACTATGAAGTACCACCTTACACCAGCCAGAATGGCTATCATCAAAAAGTCTACAAACAATAAGTGCTGGAGAGGGTGTGGAGAAAAAAGAAACCTATTTCACTGTTGGTGGGATTGTAAATTGGTGCAACCACTATGAAAAACAGTATGGAGATTCCTCAGAAAACCAAAAATAGAACTACCATTTGATCCAGCAATCCCACTTCTGGGCATCTCTCCAGAGAAAACCATGACTCAAAAAGACACATGTACTCCAGTGTTCATTGCAGTACTATATGCAATAGCCAAGACATGGAAACAACCTAAATGTCCATTGACAGAGGAGTGGATCCAGAAGATGTGGTACATGTACACAATGGAATATTACTCAGCCATTAAAAGGAACGAAATACCAGAATTTTTAGCAACATGGATGGACCTAGAAATTATCATGCTAAGTGAAGTCAGTCAGACAATGAGATACCAACACCAAATGCTTTCACTGACATGTGGAATCTGAAAAAAGGACACAATGCACTTTGCAGAATGGATACTGACTCACAGACTTTGAAAAACTTATGGTTTCCAAAGGAGACAGTTTGGGGGGGTGGGAGGATGCGCTGGGGTTGTAGGATGGAAATCCTATAAAATTGGATTTGGATGATCATTGTACAACTATAAATGTAATAAATTCATTGAATAATAATAAAATAATAATAATTAGAGGCTAATACCTCCAATTAGTGTATTCTGAGTTACTTGAAAACTGTTGTTTCTATAAAACAAAACCAGAATGCTATGAAGAAGTAACAATAGAAGAGAATAAATATTTGGAATAAACATATTAATGTCAGGAGGAACAAAATAATCATTACTAAGGTCAAAAAATGAAGTCAATGATTCCACCCCTACCCTGGGAACCTCTGTATGCCATGAGTGCAGCCGAAGAAAAGACAAAAAGACAAAAAAAAAAAAAGAATTTGTTTAGGAGTTCCCAGCATGGCACAGTGGTTAACGAACCCGACTAGGAACCATGAGGTTGTGGGTTCAGTCCCTGCCCTTGCTCAGTGGGTTAACGATCCGGCATTGCCGTGAGCTGTGGTGTAGGTTGCAGACTCGGCTCGGATCCCACGTTGCTGTAGCTGTGGGTAGGCCAGCAGCTACGGCTCTGATTCGACCCCTAGCCTGGGAACCTCCATATGCTGCAGAAGTGGCCCAAAGAAATAGCAAAAAGACAAAAAAAAAAAAAAAAGAAGTCAAAGAAATTTCCAAGAAATTCATTCCAAGACATGAGAAAAAAGTAGAAGAGATGAGAAAATCCAAAAGATCCAATATTTGACTAATAGAGTTTCAGAAAGAGAGGAGAAAGAAAAAGGAAAATTGAAAACTGAATAAATTAAATTTCCCAGACCTGAAAATTTGTTTATAAATTAAACCCTACAATGGCCACCACCACCCCTCAACCTACACTTAAGCATATTAACGTGAAAATTGAGGACAGTCATAAAAAGATCCCAAAAGCTGTTAGGGAAATAGAAAATGTCATTTACAAAGACCCGAGAGGGCATCAGGCTTCTCAACAAGAGCTTTGGATGAGAGAAAACTAGGAAGCCATGTGTTTTCACAGTTCTAAAGAGAAATTCTTGTCAGTCTATAATTACATACCCAAGCAAACTATCAATCAAACCTGAGAATACAATAAATACATTTTCCAGTATGCAAGAGTTCACAAAATGTACATCCCAAGAACACTTTCTTATGAATTTCCTTGGCCATAGGCTCCAACAAAAAGAAAAAGAAGAGTAGACCAAGAAAAAGGAAGGTGTGGTGTCCAGACAACAATTATTACAGGATCGCAGCTGAACAATAGAACTACTGGGGCAGAGGCTCTAGGAGAAAAATCTCTGGGGAGAGGAAATACTTGATAGAACACTTAACTTGATCCAGAGAACAGATGAACATGAGGATGTACAGCTTGCAAAAAGTGTAACAAAATTAAAAAGACAACGATAAATGCCTGGGAGTTCTCGTCGTGGCTCAATGGTTAACGAATCCAACTAGAAACAATGAGGTTGCGGGTTCGATCCCTGGCCTTGCTCAGTGGGTTAAGCATCCGGCGGTGCTGTGAGCTGTGGTGTAGGTCCCAGACAAGGCTCAGATCCCGAGTTGCTGTGTCTCTGGTGTAGGCCAGCATCTATAGCTCCCATTAGACCCCTAGCCTGAGAACCACCTTATGCCATGGGAGTGGCCCTAGAAAAGGCAAAAAGACAAATGATAATAATAATAATAATAAATGCCCGGAGATACAAAGTGTTTTTAAAAATTACGGTGTTTCTGGATCTTAAAAAAAAAATACTATTTGCATATTCAAATTAACAAATAATTTACATCGATTTCCAGTGTTAGAGTTAATGAACCTAAGTCTTAATTTTGATTACAGAATGAAATATTAATATTAACCACATGACAATGTAAAACTAAAGGACAGATGACTGAAGTTGTGAGATGGAATAAAGGAAAGATAAGGATGGTAATATCCTCATCTTGCAAATTAGGGTCTCAAAATATACAGCGCTTAGCTGAAGCAGGTATTAAGAGAGTTAGGATAGTATTAGGTTAGAAAGGTAAGCAACAGAGAGACTAAACTATAGCTATATTAGGAGGAAGAGGAGAGGGAGATGAGGTGAAATAGAGCTAAACCTAATCTGGGAGAACATGAAGTCAATAGACACTTGATGAATGAAAAAGTAGAAGGAGCCTTGTATAGAGAGAGTGAGAGAAGAGTGAGAAATTGTGTCTCTGGCACCACTTGGACTTGGACTGGAGAGTTGGAAAGTGGTGAGGAGAGAGACTGTAGCTTTTAACTGTGGACATGTATTGTTTTGAGAAATAAAAAATGCGTTGACTGAGAGCATTTCTACTGAGGATGATAAAAAAAGAAATTTTAGAAATAGATGGTAGTAATCCTGGGCAACTGTCCAGAGAAAACCATGGCTTGAAAAGATACATGTACTCCAATGTTCATTGCAACACAATATACAATAGCCAAGACATGGAAACAACCTAAATGCCCATCAACAGAGGAGAGGATACAGAAAATGGGGTACATATACACAATGGAATATTACTCACCCATTAAAAGGAAAGAAATAATGCATTTGCAGCAACATGGATGGATCTAGAAATTATTACGTTAAGTGAAGTTACTCAGCCAGTGAGACACCGTCATATGCTATCACTTACAAGTGAAATCTAAAAAAAGGACACAGTGAACTTCTTTGCAGAAGAGACACTGACTCACAGACTGAAAAACTTATGACTTCCAAAGGAGACAGGATGGGGGGGATGGGCTGGGAGTTTGGGATGGAAATGCTATAAAATTGGTTTGTGATGATTGTTGTTCAATTATAAATGTAATAAAATTCATTGAGCTAAAATTTTAAAAAAAGAAATAAATGGTAGTGATGATTGCACAGCCTCGTGAGTGTAATTAATGCCACTGAATTATATACTTAAACATGATTAAAATGGCAAGTTTTAGGTTTACATATATTTTAAGTGTGGCCTGAGGTTAAGATTCATCTTTTCTGAGTTCAGCTCCTGTAACACCTCTGCTTAGGGCAATGATTAGCCCTAGAATTCCAGAAGATGGATTTATGTAATAGCAATAGCAAAGACTACAGAACTGCAGAACCAGGGAATCACATAAGTCATATGAGGACATTTGATTATTTCTGGACGTGAAGCTGCCTGTTCAGCTTTTATTCTCATTATACAGGGCCTGCCAAGTGAGAAAGTTCCCATCTTACAATTGACTTACTTTTTTTTTTTTTTCTTTTGTCAATGTAGTCTTGGGACTTTAATCTTCTTACCATTTTAGGATTAACATTGAAAGAGTCACTTCAGGAGTTCCCGTTGTGGCGCAGTGGTTAACGAATCCGACTAGGAACCATGAGGTTGCGGGTTTGGTCCCTGCCCTTGCTCAGTGCGTTAACGATCTGGCATTGCCATGAGCTGTGGTGTAGGTTGCAGACCCGGCTCGGGTCCTGAGTTGCTATGGCTCTGGCGTAGGCTGGCAGCCACAGCTCTGATTCGACCCCTAGCCTGGGAACCTCCATATGCCGCAGGAGCGGCCCAAGAAACAGCAAAAAGACCAAAAAAAAAAAAAGAGTCACTTCAAAAGTAGTTGGGATGACTAAGCTGAGCAAAACAGATTACAAGAGAGGAGCCAGTCAGAAGACACCTGGGTATGGCAATAGTTTGTCCAGGCTGGTATAGAAAATCTCAAGAATAGTAAGCACTGATTATGACATTACCCACAGAAGGGCATGTGGCCAGACTGAAGGTGGGTAAATAATGGGAGAGCCATGGCACTATGATGCAATGTTCCTCTACAAGAAATTTCTGAGCCACATTTTCTCTGTATATCTTCCTGAACGAACCTGGATTCAACACCCATGGCTGATGATACTAGGCAGCCATCATGAATGACCCATTCAAATTTAGAGGTTTTTGGGGTTTTTTGTTTGTTTATTTTGTCTTTTCTAGGGCCGCACCCTCGGCATATGGAGGTTCCCAGGCTAGGGGTCCAATCAGAGCTGTAGCCGCCGGCCTACACCACAGCCACAACAACTCGGGATCCAAGCCAAATCTGCAACTTACACCACAGCTCACAGCAACACCGGATCCTTAACCCACTGAGCGAGATCCGGGATTGAACCCACAACCTCATGGTTCCTAGTCAGACTCATTAACCACTGAGCCACGATGGGGAACTCCCAAATTTAGAGTTTTAAATGTGCATTTACAGAGTTACAGAGCATATGTACCAAAAGAGGGTTCATGAGGCTTTGAGTCAGGAAGCAGAGAGAATCTCTGGGAAGAAGAGGCACTGAGTTGAGTCACTAAGAATTGGTTTAGATATGGCCCCTTCTATAACTGCTATGCAAAGTTAAATAATAATGAGATGCTTTATTTTGCCTATCAAACTGTCAGAGATGAAAGTAAAAGATAATAGCAACTTATGCAAAGTACATAGTGACATGAGGACATTCTGGACACAGGTGGTGAGAGTCTAAGCACAACTTTATTGAAAGGGAATATGTGGGTAGCTACCTAAAGCTTTAAGATTTATGTTCTTTGACCAAATGACTCCCCTTGGAAGAATATGCTTTAAGGAAAAGAATCTGTGCAAATTATTTATTGTTAGGAGTCACCTTAACTTCCAAAAGTAAAGAAATCTATACATGTATGTGTAACAGGGTCACCACGCTGTACAGGAGAAAACTGACAGAACACTGTAAACCAGCTATAATGAAAAAAATAAAAATCACCATATAAAAAAAACAAAAGTAGAAGTCAAATTTTTCCTCTATGTAGTTAAATAAATCATATTGCATAAACAAAATAGAATAATACATCACTAGAAAAACTTCTAAAATATTCCAAAATACTAATACATAATTTTAATTTTCAAAAGATGTAACATCTCTTCCCTTCCGTTAGCTTATTTCCCCTTCCCTTCCCTTCCCTTTTGTTTATTTCCATTCTTTTCCCTTCCTTCCCTTCCTAAACAATTTAGTCCTGAAGCTACTAGATGGGGCAAAGCCAGGTGGGCATCCATAAGGAGGGTCAGCCTAGCATGGGGAATAGAAAGCCAGAGAGAGAGGTGAAAAGGGCATCCATATGCTTAGGGGGAAAGGAGTGAGGCATGAGGGTTGCGGGGGAGCCAGCAAAAAGAGTTACAGCCTGAGCAGGCAGATGAGGTAGTTACTCAGAGGGTAACCTGGAGTGGGGTACGAAAACCCAAATAGGCAGCATCCATGTAGGGGGGCGGCCTGGTACAGAATGTCAGCGTCTGAGTGGCAAAGAGCATCTGTATGGAAAGAGGAACAGTGGCAGATTAGTTACATATGTGGAGATTGGGCAAATAAGTAAATACATAAAAGAAAATATGGTAGAAGGGGATTATAAATATAAAATGGAACTATAGGGAGTTCCCGTCGTGGCGCAGTGGTTAACGAATCCGACTAGGAACCATGAGGTTGCGGGTTCGATCCCTGCCCTTGCTCAGTGGGTTAACGATCCGGCGTTGCCATGAGCTGTGGTGTAGGTTGCAGACGCGGCTTGGGTCCCGCGTTGCTGTGGCTCTGGCGTAGGCCGGTGGCTACAGCTCCGATTCGACCCCTAGCCTGGGAACCTCCATATGCCGCGGGAGCGGCCCAAGAAATAGCAACAACAACAACAAAAAAGACAAAAAAAATAAAATAAAATAAAATAAAACGGAACTATAAATATGGGAAAGGAGAAAACTAATGAGAGCCTGTGGGGCTGCATTTGAGTTGAAAGTATTGTGATTTCATGGTTTTCAATGTAAATACGTACATAAAATACGTGAAAGTGTTCAGAGTGTGGGTGCATGTAATTGCCTTTTTTTTCTCTCTCTCTCTTTTTTTCCTACATTCCTATGCTCTCCACTGAGGGAGTCTTGGAATCTTCTCACCACAACAATGAACACAGACATGGCATCTAGATCTTGGACCCAAAATTCTGTTCTTGGAGTTCCCGTCGTGGCGCAGCAGAAACAAATCCTACTAGAAACCATGAGGTGATCCCTGGCCTCCCTCAGTGGGTTAAGGATCCAGCATTGCCGTGAGCTGTGGCTGTGGTATAGGCCGGTGGCTACAGCTCCAACTCAACCCCTAGCCTGGGAACCTCCATATGCCGGGGGTGCAGACCTAAAAACAAAAAACAAAAAAACACTACGAAACAAAAAATTCTTTTCTCCACTATCTTTGGAGAAATGACTGATTCCAAGGCAAGTAAAATATAGGTGAGCTTGAACCATCTTGCTGTTTCTCAAAATGAAGAAGTGCCAAAAGAATGACAGGGGCATGTCAAGAAGCACATAGAAGCCAAATTAGAAGGGCTTCCCACTGACTGATTCTGGGTCAGAGTATATAATCCCATTTCAGTATTTATAACCCCCTTCTACCATATTTTTTTTGTAATATATTTCCTTTTCTTCCAGAGAAGAGTATACCTGTGAATTCTTGGCAGGTAACACTCACAAGAGCTGGGAGATGGCTATACCTTTCTGGTAAAGAATATCTTTTATCATTGTCTCTTCACCTTGGAATTATATTCTTCTAACCCCAGCCTCCTAATGCCATATTGCTGGTCCTTAGCCAGAGCAGCTTTCCAGGGCACTGCTGAGTACTGGATTTAATCATATCACTTTCTCTCTTTCTTTTCTATCCCCTATGGGTCTCACGTGTGGATGTGCTAAAAAGGCAGATACAATGACTGATTTCAGGTTTTTTTCTAATGACTATACAACCAGTAACTAGCACCCTTCCAAACTCATACAAAAGCATTCACAGAGTAACTGCTGTTTTGCTTTTGTTGTTGTTGTTGTTGTTGTCATTATCATCACCTCATAAATGTGCTGAAAATTCCACTATTTCTTTGAAGTTAAAAATTTTATGCCCCATAGTTCCTGCTGTGGCATAACAAGATTGGCAGCATCTCTGAAGCACCAGGACACAGGTTCAATCCCCTTTGTTGCCACAGCTGCAGAGTAGGTCACAACTGTGGCTCAGATCTGATCCCTGGCCCGGGAAATCCATATGCCGAGGGGTGGCCAAAAAAGAAAAAAAAAATTATATCCCATGTATAAGGAGGCACAGTAAGTTTATAAGGGTGTAATTCCAAACACTAGCCTCGTGCTAATGCTGGAGCACTGATATTTTCAAACAGTGGGATATTCCAGTGCTGCCTGAAATCTTGTATAAGTAGGAAAAGACCCATGATGGCTCGATGACTTGTGCATTCATGTTCTGCTTAGCCATCTTCTCTTTTCCCTTATTTTTCCTTTAAATCCAACTTTTACCTGGCCTCTGAATCATAATTCTAATAAAGACCAGCCCAGCTCTTCCCAGAAGTGGCATCTCTGTAATTGGAACTATCTTCTGGAAACTAACTGATGCCTGGTCTGCAAATGTGAAGAGGAGAGGGCAGGCCTATGGGTAGGATCCGGGGTGCAGAGGCAGGAACATCCACAGATGACATAAGAGGTCCAAGTTCTGCAAAAACAGCAGCAATTCTGTCCTATGGAGTTTTTTTTCATCCCACCAGGAATGAATCTCTGTAGGATGATGTTAATTTTGCCACCTTGGGAAGACGAAGGAGTGAGGAATGCAGATCAGTCTATTCTACCTGCAAGAATGAGCATCAGAGGGATCTGAGGAGGAGTGTTCATGTTAAGAGTCCAACAAGGACACAATAAGAGTGTGTGTCCTTGGATTTGACCACAACCAGAGCTGCCTGGTTATGGCACAAGAGTATGCTTGGATTTGACCATAACTGGAGCTGCCTCTAAGGTGTGTGTGACCCTGGCCAAATTTTTTTTGGGGGGGGGGCAGGGAGGGGTGGATAATAAGACCCCTATCCAAAAAAAATGTTAAATGTATTATAGGGAGTTCCCATTGTGGCTCGGCAGAAACGAACCCAACTAGTATCCACGGGGATGCAGGTTTGACCCCTGGCCTCCTCACTTATTGGGTTAAGGATCCAGCATTGCCATGAGCTGTAGTGTAGGTCACAGATACAGCTCAGCTCCCACGTTGCTGTGGCTGTGGTGTAGGCTGATGCTGCAGCTCCGATTCGACCCATAGTCTGGGAACTTCCATGTGCTGCAGGTGTAGCCCTTAAAGCAAAATAAATAAATAAATATATAAATAACCTTTTATAAAATTTTATAAAAATATTATAAAATTCATAGGCCCAAGTGAAGTGTAGTTACTTATCGGTGAAGATTTAGAATTACGAGTGGTGGAAACATACGTATTTGCTTATTGTTTAATCAGTGCCTTGCAGACTTTTTGTAGTGTCTGGGCACCATCTCTTCCTGCCAGATCTAAAAGCCATTTCTTCATGTTCTTTATTGACAGGTGTAGCATTCCTGGATTATTTCCTTATCTCCCACCACATGATAAAGGTAGCACAAGGTCATGGCTCTTCAAAACCCATCTGAATTGAAATGCTATAGATCTTATTTCTACAGTTTCCTAATGCCATTTATTTCATGCCAGCTGAATCGTGACTCATAGCACCGAATCATCCACTGTGCTGCCTGCAAAGACCAGCTTTCAGTGACTCTCTCAGAGGTTACTTTGTTATTTTAACATTGTTGATAATGACTGCAAAAGCAAGCACTGTCTTAGTCCAGTTCAGATTGTTAAAATACCCAAGATTGGGTATCTTACAAACAACAGAAATTTATTTCTCACGGTTCTGGAAGCCAGAAGACCAAGATCAGGGTGTCAGCACGGTCAAGGAGAGTCTTCACAGGGCAGAAGTGGCTAGGGATCCCTCGGGGATCTCTTTTGTAGAGGCATTAATCCCATTCCGAAGGGCTCTATGACTGAGTTCCCTCCCAATGGCCCCACCTCCTCACACCATCACATTGGGCCTTACAATTCTAACATGTGATTTTAGAGGGAATACATGGTTAGACCACAGCACTCACAGTACGCAGGGAAATGAGAATGATAATTTCTGGCTGTATGAAATTTGTCATTTAGAGGGAGTTCCCGTCGTGGCGCAGTGGTTAAGGAAGCCGACTAGGAACCATGAGGTTGCGGGTTCGGTCCCTGCCCTTGCTCAGTGGGTTAAGGATCTGGCGTTGCCATGAGCTGTGGTGTAGGTTGCAGACGCGGCTCGGATCCCACGTTGCTGTGGCTCTGGCGTAGGCCAGTGGCTACAGCTCTGATTGGACCCCTAGCCTGGGAACCTCCATATGCCACAGGAGCGGCCCAAAGAAATAGCAAAAAGACAAAAGAAAAAAAAAAGAAATTTGTCATTTAGAGTTTTATTGTGTAAATCTAAAACAACACATCTTCCAACAAGCATATCTTCTCCTGAACTCTTTTTTTTTTTTCGAGAACTGCTTGAGAATCTATATATTTTTCTCTTTTCTTTTACTGAAGCTTAACTGACTGATTTTTTTTTTTTTTCTTTTTAAGGCCACACTGTGGCATATGGAAGTTCCCAGGCTAGGGGATAGAATCAGAGCTGCAGCTTCTGTCCTGCACCACAACCACAGCAACACCAGATCCTTAACCAACTGAGTGAGACCAGGGATGGAACCTGCTTCATGGATACTAGTCAGGTTCATTCGTTACCGCTGAGCCACAACAGGAACTCCAACTCACAATACTATATTAGTTCCAGGTGTACAATTCTCTTGAACTCTTTAGGCCATAATCACCACATTCTTGGAATGCCACCTCTTTCATAACTGATCACACCACACACACTCCTGCCTTCCACACTTCGCCACCATCCAGGAGGATAGGCAAGTGGCCCGTGGGCAGAGTGAAAGAGCAAGTCCATTCACACAAAGAGTGACCCCTTCATCTTGCACAGATTAAGAGAGCAGGTCATCAGCTGTCAATCAGAGGCAAGGGAGGGAGGGCACTGATCTGAATTGTCCCATTGGCACTGCAGAACAATGGTCTCAAAAGTCCTTGCAGGAGACAGGAGCAGCCCGCCATAACTCCACAAGTTGTGCAGGCTGCACAGGGGTGCAGCAACCAGCCTGGATGGCAGCAGTGGGCAGTTCACAGGGTAAGAGTCATGTGCTATAGCCTCTGCCAACCTCATGAGCCATAGATCAGAAATAGCAGAGCAGCAGGATCATGGTTGGGTGAAAGCCTCCCATATATGCACTCAAATCCAAGAGTGAGTAGTGACCACTGGTGACCCAAACTCCTAAATTCATTCTGTGTGCAGGATGTGTTTGAACCACCCAAAATCAATTGGTCAGCACCACTGCTGTGTGATCCCAAAAAATAAATACCACATCAGCCGGGCGGAACCATCCATGTATCAGGTCACTCTCTTGGGAATAGGACCTGGCTTTGGGGCCCTAGGATGACCCCATAGGTGCAAATCTTATAAATCTGGGGAAACAGCTATTTGGCCCCATACTTGGGATAGGGGAGTGTGGCCCCGTAGGGGAGAAATAGGACTCAGGCCCAGAGAAGTCCCAGTCCTAGCTCAGAGTACCCAATTCTGAAGGGACTGCTAGCCCCAGTCAGTCCCAGATATTAGAGGGGACTCCCAAACTAAAAGGCACTCCAAAATGTAGAGGATCCCTGAAGGGCTGGGCTCTAGGTCAGGGGCTCTGCTTGCTCAGGCCTAAGGATACACTGGCTTCAAGTATATACATTTCGTGGCCACGCAGGGGATGGCATTTGAGTTCTACAAGACTCCACCTATTCACATACTAGCCAATGTGACCCAAACTGAAACCGAGCTAATGGCATTGCACTTCGTGTCATAGCACTGCTTGACAGAGGATGCTGTCAAAATGCTTATGTGCCTTCTATGGGCATTGAGCCCACAACATCACCACCCAATGCAGCTGCCATTCATTGAGCCCTTTAATCTCATATCATTCTCAGAACAACCCTGTAAAGTAAGCACTCTCATGATCTCATTTTACAAATAAGGAACCTGAAGTTCTGAGACCCAAGAGCTGTTATCCACAGTCACAACCGCTTTTAAGTGGCAAAGCTTCAATTTTATTCAACATCTATCTGATTCCCAAGAACTGGTTCTTTTCTCCCATTGTATACAACATGGGATTTGTTGAAAATCTGACTTTATAATGTTAACTAGGTGTTCACCTTTAGGGTAGACCCTAGGATAACCATAGAGATGGGTCAGGTGAAGGACTTGTCTATAACAAGGAAAAGTCTGTAACAACTTTTCCCAACTAGAAACATTAGTTCTAGGAAATGTTATTAAAGGATTAAAGAGAGAGAGGAGGGATTTTATGGTTAGAGAAATTTAGAAATGCTAAATATGATCTTTACCTATTAGAGATTCACAGGCCAGTTAATATTAAAGGTTATCCGATCTACATAAAAGAAACCTACTTAGCTCTGTTTAACCCAGTATCTCTCAAACCATTTCAACATCTCTGTTTACAGGCAGGAACCCTCCAATCAAATTACAGATCAGTCATTTATGAGCTGGGTGATTTTTTTTTTTTAAGGGCTGCACCAGCAGCATAGGTGCATTCCCAGAGGTGCAGCTACCAGCCATAGCCACAGCAACTTGAAATCCTTGCTGAGTCTGTGACCTACACCACGGCTCACATTAACTCTGGATCCCTAACTCACTGAACAAGGTCAGGGATCGAACCTGCCTCCTCATAGATACTAATCAGGTTTGTTACCACAGAGCCACAACAGGAACTTCAAGGTGGGTGATCTTGGTTCAGGTAAACTTGGGCTCTCTGAGCCTGTTGCTTATCACCTGCAAAATAGAGCTAATATAATATCACCTCGTTACAGGGATTTACAGAAAACCAGACATGGACAGCATCTAGTATAGAGCACCCAGCATACAATGGCAATTTCCTTCCTGCTTGTCTTAAAAAGAGAAGAATTCATATTGACCTCTCTGAAACATGAATTAAGCTACTCAGCTGTTTTTATTTGCCTGTGCAGTATTTGACAGGAGTCAGAAAATTGGCTTCTCTTTTTTTTTTTTTTTTGTCTTTTGTCTTTTTTGTTGTTGTTGCTATTTCTTGGGCCGCTCCCGCGACATATGGAGGTTCCCAGGCTAGGGGTGCAATCGGAGCTGTAGCCGCCAGCCTACACCAGAGCCACAGCAACGCAGGATCCAAGCCGCGTCTGCAACCTACACCACAGCTCACGGCAACGCCGGATCGTTAACCCACTAAGCAAGGGCAGGGACCGAACCCGCAACCTCATGGTTCCTAGTCGGATTCGTTAAACACTGCGCCACGACGGGAACTCCTGGCTTCTCTTTAAATGATTCTGTTTCATACAACTTTATAACTTCTGAAGAGGCACTGGATAATCAACAAGTAGGTAATCATGGAAATCCTGTGAATTTAGATTGTTATGATCATTATACAACTACAGATGTGATAAATTAATTTGAGTAATAAAAAAAACAGAGCTACACAGGATTAAATTTTCTGTAGCTCACTGGAATTAAGTTAATATTAAAAAAAGCAGGTAATCATGGATCAATAAATGTGTTGAAGAATACAGGAGAAATGTATAATAGAGTTACTTTCCCAAAAATGCTTATCGTGGAATTATCTCCTGGCTCACTGGGTTAAGGACCCGGTGTTATCACTGCTGTGGCTCTGGTTACAGCTGTGTCACAGGTTCAATCCCTGGCCAGGGAACTTCTACATGATGTAGGTGTGGCCAAAAAAAATGCTTGTGGTCTCACTAAAATCATATCGTATACTGAAATTAATCAAGGGATAACTAAATAGTATATATAGGTCACTATCCCTTACCTGAAATTTTGGGAGCCAATCCATTTGGAAACAGAATTTTTAGGATTTTAAAAAGCAACATTGTGTGAGTGTGTGTGATGCATTACTTATGCATCCCTAGAAAAGCTTATCTGAGGCAGTATTCACAATCAAACATATTGATATTTCCTCAGTGAAATGTGTATGGCCATAGAGCATAAATAAAGATAAATAGCTTTGAGGAGTTCCCATTGTGGCTCAGCAGGTTATGAACCCAACTAGTATCCAAGAGGATGCAGGTTTAATCCCTGGCCTTGCTCAGTGGGTTAAGGATCCGGTGTTGCTCTGACTATTGTGTAGGCTGGCCACTGTATCTCCAATTCAACTCCTAGCCTGGAAACTTCCATATGCTGCAGGTGCAGCCCCCCCCCCCCAAAAAAAGGCAAAAATAGAAAAATAGCCCTGAATTTCCCATCATGGCTCATTGGTAACAAACCCAACTAGGATCCATGAGGATGCAGGTTCAATCTTTGGCCTCACTCAGTGGATTCGGGATCCGATATTGCATGAGCTGTGGTATAGGTTGCAGATGGGGCTCAGATCTTGTGTTGCTATGGCTGTGGCGTAGGCCGGCAGCTACAGTTCTGATTCGACTCCTACCCTGGGAACTTTCATGTGCCACAGGGTGCAGCCCTAAAAAAGCAAAAAAAAAAAAAAAATTTGCCTTGCATCATCAATTTAGTCAGATTTTGCATCTCATTGAATTCTGGAGCCACTCTGAAAGAAAACCTTTCAGTTTTCAGAAATTTGGGGGTTAGGGAACACTGGATAAAGGACTGAGGACTTGTGATAAGGACTAAACATATACACTGGGAATGCATAGAGGGAGCTACATTGGAGCTAAAAGAGTTGGTGAAAGTTTTTTGTTTTTTGTTTTTTTTGTCTTTTTGCCATTTCTAGGGCCGCTCCCGCGGCATATGGAGGTTCCCAGGCTAGGGGTCCAATCGGAGCTGTAGCCACCGGCCTACACCAGAGCCACAGCAATGTGGAATCCGAGCCGCGTCTGCAACCTACACCACAACTCACAGCAACGCCGGATCCTTAACCCACTGACCAAGGCCAGGGATTGAACCCGCAACCTCATGGTTCCTAGTCGGACTCGTTTAACCACCGCGCCACGATGGGAACTCCAAGAGTTGGTGAAAGTTTTGTCATCGGGCATCATTTGGGATCTAATGCGTCCCACCATTCCCTGAGGTGACTGAGGTTTCCACAGCATCTAGTCAACTCATTATACCTACCAAGTTGTGTTTTCCTGCTTGAACCACAAGGAGCCTGCAGAGTGCTTTGTGAGTTGCTTTCTTAAGGTAGTCTCCACAGTCAGATAAAAGCCTGACCACTGAGATTTGTCCAAAGTGGAGACTGAAAGAGGGTGATGACAGTACTTGTTGGAATGTGGGAACCCTTAAGGGGAGAAGCTGGTGGGAACCTATAAGATGATGTAATCTCATCTGTGAATGAAAGCACATGGGCTTCCATTCCTTGCTAATGCCAGTCTCCTAATAGTTCACCACCCACAATGGATCCTTTGTCTTTTGGGCAAGAAGTCAGACTTGGAAACTTTCCCATGCCATTCCCAATCTTCAATGCCTTTGTTTACCTTCTAGACAAATTCCTAACTGATTTTCTCTGAAACCTATTCTTTTTTCCTCTCTCACACCTCACTTCTCATTTTCTCCCTTAGATCACCATTTGATTGTTTCTCCTGAAAAGGATTCCTCATCAGGAAAAGCAAGTATCTGCCTTGTCAGGGCCCTGTCTCCTGCCACTCCTCCACCCATCTCTGAAATGCCAAGGCAGCCCACAGATGCAGGCAAACTTTCCTGCTCAACAACTCTGTTCCTGAGAGATCATTTCCAGGAGAGGTAAGTCCGAGGCATAAAGGAAAATGCTGAAACAGGAGAGTCTGAGAGGCAGAGGGAAAGCATTTAAGTGGTTGCCTGCCTGCAAGAACAGGAAAGCTAAGGGAAACTGGGAACTAAATGTAGAAAGAACAGGAAAGGAAAAGCCAGGTCTGGGCAAGCCAATCCTTTCCTTCCCTCCAGTTTCCCATTTATGTAGGTCCTTGACTCTTTTTTTTTTTTTTTTTTTAGGGTCAGGTCTGCAGCATATGGAGGTTCCCAGGCTGGGATTTAATCGGAGCTGTAGCCGCCATGTCTGCGACCTACACCACAGCTCACGGCAATGCCAGATCCTTAACCTGCTGAGAGAGGCCAGGAATTGAACCCACAACCTCATGGTTCCTAGTCGGATTCGTTAACCACTGAGCCACGACAAGAATGCTGGTCGTTGACTCTTGAGTGTGTTACTGTCTAGGAGGCTGAAGCTGAGAAACACCCGTGGCGGGGAGGAAATCTCAAAATCAAGTCACATAGTGATTCCTCATTGCCATTTTCTAGGATTCCTCCCTGTACCCATGAATGTCTAACTACATTATTTCTTTCTTTTTCCTTTCATTTTTAAAGTTTTGTTGACGTACAGTTGATTTACAATGTTATGATAATTTCTACTGTACAACAAAGTGACTCAGTTGTTCATGTACACATATCCCATTCTTTTTCAGATTCTTTTCCCATATAGGTTATCACATAATATTGGTAGAGTTTCCTGTGCTATTTCTTGATAGATTTGAATTCAGAGGAAATAGGCTGAGGGCAACCATTTACATTCTCTATTTATTCGACCCTACAATTTTTCTCCTCTTTGAGTAGATCCAATCCCTTTTCTGCTGAAATTATTCTTTCACCAACTGTCTTATTCTTCAAAGGAAAAAAGGAAAGAGGTGCTGAGTGAGAATAAAATTCCCTCTGTGGGGGAGTTCCTGCCATGGCACAGTGGAAACAAACCTGACTAGGAACCATGAGGTTTCAGGTTCAATCCCTGGCCTCGTTCAGCAGGTTAAGGATCAGGCGTTGCCAGGAGCTGTGGCATAGGTAGCAAATGCAGCTCGGATCCTGTGTTGCTGTGGCGTAGGCCGGCTGCTGTAGCTCCTATTCGACCCCTAGCCTGGGAACCTCCATATGCTGTGGGTGTGGCCCTAAAAATTAAAAAAAATAAATAAATTTTAAAAAGTGGGGCAAAGGAGTTCCCGTCATGGAGCAGTGGTTAACGAAGCCGACTAGGAACCATGAGGTTGCGGGTTCGGTCCCTGCCCTTGCTCAGTGGGTTAACGATCCGGCGTTGCCGTGAGCTGTGGTGTAGGTTGCAGATGCGGCTCGAATCCTGCGTTGCTGTGGCTCTGGCATAGGCTGGTGGCTACAGCTCCGATTAGACCCCTAGCCTGGGAACCTCCATATGTCGAGGGAGCGGCCCAAGAAATGCCAAAAAAAAAAGACCAAAAAAATAAATACATAAAAAATAAAATAAATAAATAAAAAGTGGGGCAAAAAAAAAAAGAAAGAAAAAAAGGGTTGGGGAAGAAAGAAAAAAGAGTGGGGGGAGAGGGAGTTCCCATTGTGTCTCAGGGGGTTACAAATCTAACTTCTATGAGGATGTGGGTTCAATCCCTGGCCCCTCTCAGTGTGTTAAGGATCCAGCATTTTCACGAGCTGTGGTGCAGATTGAAGACATGGCCTGGATCCCACATTGCTGTGGCTGTGGTGCAGGCCAGCAGCTGCAAGTCTGATTTGACCCCTAGCCTGGGAACTTCCATATGCCACAGGTATAGTCCTAAAAAGAAAAAAAATTCCTTCTGAACCCGTTCAGTCTACATCTATTGAGCACTTAATATGAGTATTATTCTACTTACTGGACGTAATTTTTGAAAATGGCTCTCTCTCCTAATCACTCTCTCGACCCACTTCCTTCTAGCTACAGGGCTAACACCTTCTTACCTTTCATGGCTTAAGAGATCAGTATCGGCTGAATGAATTTCCAAAAGGATTCAAAGAACCGGGAGAGCCCAAAAAGAAGAGGAAAGGGAGACCAGAAGAAAGCGGGGAGGTGGAGAAACAAAGGGAGAGAAAGGAAGATACAAAATGGCAGATAGTAAAAGATGGGAGGCAAAAAAAAAAAGGGGAAGAAGGGTCGAGAAAACAAGTGCTGTCCCTGCCCCAGGACATGTTCTATCTCAGTCTGCACCACCATAGCACCTCAGTAGCAGACCCTACACCTAGGGGCCAGGAAAAGAAACCCGTTGCCAGATGCAGGGGCCAGATGCAGTCACAGGTTGAATCACTTTAATTTGCATCTGCAAAAGTGCTGCGTGGGAACCCCCAGAGGTTTATGTGATTGCCCCAGGGGTTCACAGTGGGTAGCAGGGAAGGACACGGGTAAAGGATGCATTAAACTCTTCTGTTCCATACCTAACCTAAAGGCCGCCAGACTAGGGAACAGACTGATGACCAGGATTATAGGAGAGACCAAAGCCGTTTCATCACCCTGTTCTACAGCCTCTAATCCTAGGAACAAAATGCAAGTTGGGTGAACTCTAGGGCAAAGAAGATTTATATTTTCATATGTAATAAAGAATAGGCTAACCTCTCTTCCCCAAAAAAAGAGAATTTTTTTTTTTTTGGCAGAATACCTAAGGAGGAAAACTGCATGAAAAAGAGCAAGTGGAGAGAAAGACAAAGATGAGAAAGTGAAGAAGAGAAGTTGCTTCATGATCCAGACATTACCTGGACTTTCATGTCATTACAGGATATCAAAATGTGCTTTTCAAGAAGGAAAGTTACATAATTACAGTGAGGAGTGACTTGGCCTGGTTTGGATAACTTGCAGAATGTCAAATCAAAAGGACGGGCGCTTTTGTGACACTTGCCTCCCTTGAGCTCACAGGCAACAGGAGGACTCTTACAGACAACTTTGATTTCATCTGGTTCCTCATGGATGAATATGTACTGGGATATGCATGTGTGATTGTGCGGTTTCATCTTCTTTGCCATCAGGGTATTGCATTCCCTGTCCATCAGGTCAGACCTGAGATAGTTTGGGTAGCTCTGGGAGAAAGCCTGAGCTCTGAGCATCTTGTTTCCTCCAACTTCGTCTTCACTAAGGATGGTCTCTTCTGGTTGCATCACTACATTGTCACTAAGCAGCAGGGTTTCCATGGTTCGGGTGCCCGCTTCCTTCTTAGTGGCCTGAGTCTTGTCCTGTGAGTCACTGGACTGAAACTCACTCAGTAGCTGATCACTTTCCTCCAAGACTGCTGCAGCCATCTGAAGTCCCAACCCCAGGCCCACCCCCAGACCCAGCAGCAGCAGCAACATCATGAAGAAGAACTGCACCAGAGTCAGCTTCATTTCGCCTAGAAAGAAGGAGGGAAACAGAAGGACCAACTTTGAGAAACCTGGCTCCAGTAGCGATACTAGACTCCCCTAAACCCTGACGGCATAGTCATTGGGGTCTCTTCTCCCTTCTCCACATCGTCCCCTCCCCCCAAGGCAGAGATCCTTTCCCATTTCTACTATTCCTCCCCATCACGTTCCCTGTTGCTGTGTAATAACATTTGGATGTAGCAGAACTGAAAGATGGCCAGTGGAAGCAGTTTTGCAACTGACTCACAGATGGGGAATCAGTGGGGAAAGCTGACATCCACTGACTTTTTTTTTTCACCACACCTGTGGCTTGTGAAAGTTCTTGAGGCAGGGATGGAACCTGAGCCACAGCACAACCCCAGTCACTACAGTGGCAATGCCAGATCCTTAATTCATGCCCCAGGAGAACTGCAAATTTCAATTGACTCTTAAACAGAAATTAGCTCCTTCCAAAAAGGAAAGAGTAAGAAGAAAAGTACAGTGTCATTCTTTCCTTGCGAGAAATTCTTGTAAGAAGTCTTATTCTCAGTAAAAGACTAGAATTACCATAGGAGACCATCTTCCTCTTTTTATCTCAAATTTATTTTTGTTCATTCAAGTATGTTTTATTTTCCCTGCTACCCCCCCCCCCAAAAAAAGATCAAAAAGAATAGGAAAAGTACTCTAGTCCATTCTCACACCTAAACTGAGGTTGGTGGGGAATGATCAATTTCATCTTGCTAAAACCACATCTTGTCATGGCAGATTCATTTCTACTACTACAGCTCTCTTAGCATTTGGTTATTTCCTGATGATTAATTTTTGTACTCTTAAAGAGAACATGAAAAAAAAAAAAAGAATGAAACCAAAGAAAACCAAACAACTGACCCACTGGAGATCCCCTACTAATAAAGATTCTAATGAGACTGAGAGAAAGAGCACAAGTTTTCATTCTGCTCTGGCAGTCTCATGCCCCCATCAAAGAGAGACCTTCCCAGAGGTCCCTTGGGGCTCAGCAGGTGAAGGATCCAATATTGTCACTACTATGGCTTGAGTTCACTTCCTGGTCTGGGACCTTCTGCATGCTGCCAGCATAGACAAAAAAAAAAGAGATAGATTTCCCCTACCAGAAAAAATATTGCTATAAAGAACATCTTTGAGACAATTGATACTATTAGAATATTGTCAGTCGAGTAGATAGGAGTGTTATATCAGTGTTTGATATATTGAATCTGAAATGTACCCTGATTGTTTAAGGGAATATATTTGTTTTTAGAAAATGAATCCTGAAATATTAAGATGCAGAGGGGCATGATATTGGCAACTTACTCTCCAAGGTTCAAAATAGATATTATATGTATGTGTGTACATGTGTGTTTACAGAGTGAGAAAGAAAAACTGTTCTAATGAGGGAAATAAATTTTTAAAATATTGTGTTTGCTCAGTGGGTTAAGGATCTGGTGTTGCCGTGAGCTGTGGTGTAGGTCGCAGACATGGCTCAGACCTGGCGTTGCTGTGGCTGTGGTGCAGGCCGGCGGCTACAGCTCCGATTAGACCCCTAGCCTGGGAACCTCCATATGCCACGGGTGTGGCCCTAGAAAAGACAAAAAAAAAAATTGTGTCTGGATAAAGGGCATTTAGGAGTTCCTTGTATTGTTGTTATAACTTTTCTTTAAAGTTGAAATTATTTCAAAACTTGTTTAATTCTTTAAAAAGAAAGAGAATTCCCCATGTTGTTCTCTGGAGCACCCATCACCACTGTGACTCACCTACATACCTAAATATCTTCAAAGATGCTCGCGTCCTCCTATTTCCCAAGTTCTTCCCTCCCAGGGTTTCCTTCTCTGGATGCTGGTCTGCAGAAAAATGGATATCCCCTTGTGATCCATGTGCTCTTAAACCCAGACTTACTTCCTACGCCCAACCCCATTACCATGCCCCCGGCCCAGCACTCAATAAATGCACGCAGCCAACTGTCCTTTCTGCTCCCATAAACACTTTGAAGTAAGTCTGTTTGGACATTGAAACAGATCCAGACATCCAAGACAGGAAATGTCTCCAGCCTGGGAAACTGCAGACAGCTTTGTTTTCCAATCAATTGTTCCACGCCTGAGTTACACCCACTATCCTGTGGTTTATAGTAGCCTGACCTTCCTTATAAATTTCAAACCAAGTCATTTCCTCATAGTCTCTGCACAAACTTCCTTTAACCCTTCCCTGTCATTTCTGAAATGTCAAGATCTTTGGCCTTCACAGACTTCGAAAAACTTATGGTTACCAAAAGAAACAGGTTGAGTAGGGGGGAATGGGCGGTGGGTTTGGGATGGAAATGTTGTAAAACTGAGTTGTGATGATGGCTATACAACTATAAATGTAAAATTCATTTAATTCAAAAAAAAATCTTTGGCCTGTATTTAGGTCATCCCTTCAAAGTGATTATTTTGATTTTCACATTTTAGAACTGTACCATGATGTCGTTAGAAGATTTGGAGTATCTGAGTCAATGATGAATTTTTACATATCTTTACTGATGAAGCCTATCCCAGCCCTTCACTCTCTATCTTTTCAACTCACAGCCAATAACCACATATCAAGTTTTGGAAAGCCAATAATTGAACCCTAAATATGAGATTACCCAAAGCAGCACCATTGCTATCATTCCCTATGGGTAAGTAAAACCAGGAGGGTTGTAATGATGAGTCTACTCACTTTAGCTGAAAGTGACATCATGAGGTAACTTTTTTCTTTATTTTAGGGCTGCACCTGCAGCATATGGGAATTCCCAGACTAGGGGCTGAATCAGAGCTGCATCTCTGACCACAGCTTGTGGCAAAGCCAGATCCTTAACCCAATGGGCGAGGCCAGGGATGGAACCCGCATCCTCATGGATACTAGTCATGTTCGTTACCACTGAGCCAGGACAAGAACTCCCTCTATTAGCCTTTCTGAGTTGAGGAGATGGAATTGGGAGTCCAAGGAAGTAAAGGCAACTCAAGTCCACTGTAAAGTAACCAGAGGGGACAGGACTGCACAGAAAGAACTCCAGAGATCCACAGCAGAGAGATATCACTGCATTCCGCAGAGAATGACTAAAATCGAAAAATAGTGATAGGAGTTCCTGTGTGGCTCAGCTGTTAAGGATCTGGCATTGTCACTACAGTGGCACTGATCACTGCTGTGGTTCAGATTCAGCCTGGGAACTTCTGCATGCTAAAGGCACAGCCAAAAAAAAAAAGAAAAGAAAAGAAAAAAAAAGTGATAAGATCAAATACTGATAAGGATGCAGAGGAACTGGATCTCTCATACCTTGCTGGTGGGAATGTAAAATGATACAGTCATGCTAGAAAATTTGGCAGATTCTGAAAATACTAGACATACAATTATACAACCCAGCAATCACACTCCTGGTCATTTATCCCAGAGAAACAAAAACATATATCAGAGTTCCCACCATGGCTCAGTGGAAACAAATCTGACTAGTATCCATGAGGTCGCAGGTTCGATCCCTGGCCTTGCTCAGTGGGTTAAGGACCTAGCATTGCTGTGAACTGTGGTATAGGTCGCAGATGCAGCTTGGATCTGGCGTTGTAGGCGGCAGCTGTAGCTCCGATTTGACCCCTAGTCTGGGAACCTCCATATGCCGTGGGTCTGATCCTAAAAAGACCAAAACAAACAAACAAACAAACAAAAAACCCCATATATCCACACAAAAACTTCTACATGACTAGTCACAGCAGTTTTATTCATACCAACCAAAATCTAGAAAACAACTCAATTATCTTTCAATAAGTGAAGGGCTGAACAAACTGTGGTACTTGTACCCCGTGGAATACCTATACACCTGACAACCTGGATAGAGCTCAAGGGCACTATTCTGAGTGAAATTATAATAATATCAAATGGTCATGACTGTGTAATTCCATTTACATGACATGGAGAATATAGTAGTGTTTGCCAGGGCTTAGGATGGGAGGGATAAGAATACAGGTGTGACTCTAAAGAGGTAGCAGAAGGGAGATCTTTGTAGTGATTAAATGGTTCTGTATCTTTTTTTCTTTTTGTCTTTTTAGAGCTGCACCTGTGGCATATGGAGATTCCCAGGCTAGGAGTCGAATGGGAGCTATGGCCACTGGCCTATGCCACAGCCACAGCAATGACAGATCCGAGCCACCTCTGCCACCTACACCACAGCTCATGGCAACTCCGGATCTTTAGCCCACTGAGTGAGGCCAGGTATCAAACCTGCATCCTCATTATCAGCAGTCAGATTGTTTTTGCTGAGCCACAATAGGAACTCCTAGTTCTGTACCTTGACTGCTGTGGTAGTTACATGAATCTACACATGAAATAAAATGACACAAAAGTACACACACATACACACACAGACATTATACTAATGTTCATTTCCTGGTTTTGATATTATACTATAGACAGGTAAGATGTAATCAGTAGAGGAAACCAGGCGAAGGATACACGGGATCTCTGTGTACTATCTTTGAATCAATTACTATTGCAAAATAAAAAAAGTTTTTTCAAGCGTTAATGCTCATTATAAAATGTGTGCATAATACTATAGAGCAACACACACAAGAGTCTCATCAAGACTGTCATTTACATTTTGATGTACATCCTTGCAGTTTCCTCCCACCCCACCTAACCCTGTATTGATGCTAAATGTAACATGTCGATTAAAAGTTGAGGAGTTCTCACTGTGGCATAACGGGATTGGCGATGTCTCTGCAGTGCCATGAGGCAAGTTCAATCCCTGGCCTGGCACAGTGGGTTAAAGGATCTAGTGACACAGGTCACAACTGCGGCTCAGATCTGATCCCTAACCCTGAGCTCCATATGTCACAAAAAAGAAAAAAGAAAATCACAAGTTAAGATGTCAGATGACAACTGAACATAGTAAACATAGGAGTCTAGAGTTCAAAGGAGGCAGAGCTGGAGATGCACATTTGGGAGACATCAGCATAGGCCTGGGTATAAAGTCACAAGACTGGAGGAGACTGAGTCCCAGGAGAAGGTTGGTGTTTTATTTTATTTATTTACTTATTTATTTTGTCTTTTTGCCTTTCTAGGGCCACTCCCACGGCATATGGAGGTTCCCAGGCCAGAGATCTAATCAGAGCTGTAGCCATTGGCCTATGCCACAGCCACAGCAATGCCAGATCCGAGCCTCGTCTGCGACCTATACCACAGCTCACGCCAATGCCGGATCCTTAACCCACTGAGCAAGGCCAGGGATCGAACCTACAACCTCATGGTTCCTAGTCGGATTCATTAACCACTGAGCTACAATGGAAACTCCTTTTTTTTTTTTTTCTAAATGGGAAAAATAACAGCTTTTTTACTATAATAAAGACCAAGTAGAGAAGAAAAACTGCAGGAGAAAAAGGAAAGAATTGTTAGAGCAATGATTTTGAGTGCTCAGACTCTGAAGATGGATTACCTGTGTGGACTCATGTAAATTTTTTTTTTCTTTTTGTCTTTTGTCTTTTTAGGGCCGCACCCGTGGCACGTGGACGTTCCCAGGCTAGGGGTCCAGTCAGAACTGTTGCTGCCAGCCTATGCTACAACCACAGACATGCCAGATCCCAGAAGCGTCTGCGGCTTACACCACAGCTCACAGCTCATAGCAGATCTTTAATCCAATGAGCGAGGCCAGGGATCGAACTTGCAACCTCATGATTCCTAGCCAGATTCATTTCCTCTGCGCCACGAGGGGAACTCCTAAATGTGTTATGTTAACCGTGAGTCACACTACAGGATAGTAAAGGGGACATACAACATGTTTGCTACGAAAGATTGGCTCTAGTGACATGATGGCGAACCTCTGATTTAAAAGAAGTAATAATGGTTAGGGGTCTTGCTACTGTGGACAGGGGGTCTTTTCCCTGATTCTGCAGTTGCAAGTGTTACTGCTTAGTGACAGTTGACTGGGTACAAGAATCCAGGTTGCCCTTGGGCTGGAAGCTCTCCAGCTGTGAGGAGTTTCTTAAGATGGGAGACATTGAAACAAAAGAAAGGGAAGAATGCTGAACAATGTCTTACTAATTAGGAACCCAACTCTTCTCGGGTCCCAAATAAGCCATGAGCTTATTTCCCTGGGGTTTTTGTCACTCAAACACCCTCCAGATACAAAAAAATCCAGGGTTGTGGAAAGGGCTCATTTTTTCAAAGATGGATGACCTGATATCTAAACACTGACGCTGTTAGATCTCAGAGCACTAGCACAATAGTGTGCAAATTTTAGCATCCGTTTACCATCGCCCACGGAACATTAGGGGGTTTAGTCTATTAAGGGTATTCAGCAAATATCTTGCTAGTGAATGCCTCCTCAGGATATTATGTAGCATATTTCTTTTTACAGAAACAGTTCTGAAGCTTATGCTCAGATCAAGGTAAGTAGAGTGTGAAACCTAATCTGTGCTCTGCTCAGCAAACTGTACAAACTGGCACAAAGCTGACATCCCTCAGAGGAAGGGGCTTTTCTTTCAATCCATGCAAAGTGATGTTTAGGCTTCCAGGAACCTAAATAGATAGCTTTGCATTTTAGTCCATTTTCCCAGAAATGACCTCATATTATGACCCTTACAACTTCTCCACCAAGTAAGAATGATTTCTTCTGTTTTAAAATACAACTGAGGCCACAAAAGTAGTGGGTGGCAGAACCGGAATGGAACCCTGATCTACCTGACTCCCACGGATTGTTCCTTCCCTTATACTACACATCTTGCCCCTGATAGTCTATTCCAGTTGAGGTCATTTCTTCTTGGGTCTAGAGAAAAATCAGTCACCATTAATGCCTAAAACACTCTTGCTTATGCATGGATATTTTCAGCTGTTATCAAGAATCAGGAGTTCCCTTTGTGGCTCAGTGGAAAGGAACCTGACTAGTATCCATGAGGATGCAGGTTCGATCCTTGGCCTTGCTCAGTGGGTTAAGGATTTGGCATTACTGTGACTGTGGAGTAGGCCAGCGGCTACAGCTCAAATTTGACCCCTAGCCTGGGAGCCTCCATATGCCACAGATGCAGCATTAAAAAGACACACACACACACACACGAATCATAACAGTTCACATAACAAGTGTAAAGTGTGATACATACACCAGCTTCCAATCCGTAGAACCCAACCCTTCTAACCTCTGCTGATCTTTCACTGTTATAATCATTTTATCCCTTCTCTAATCACTGCAGTTCTCCTGATCAGGCTCTTACTTGTTTGGGTCCTGCGTAGCCCTGGGTCCATTTGACACTATGGGGCTGTTATTACACTACGTCTTGTTCTTTATAAATGAATGATTTTGCAGATCTGTACTGTTGGAGGAGTTTTGTTAATAACATATGATGGATGAAACTGACCACAACCAAACTATTCTGATGCAGCGCAACTTCCAGAACCAAACAAAGTCTAAAAGAAAGAGCTCCCCAAATCACATCTAATCTTCAACTCCCCTCTCTAAGTGCTCTGTCTTCTTATAGCCTACATCTCTGCCAGGAATGATGCCAGCTCACTGAAATTCTAGGTTGTATCCTCTGTAAAAATATGTTCATATGTTTTTATCAACGAAGGTAAGTAACATTCACTGACTTCTTTGAAATAGGGTTAACAATTCTTTCTCTACCTATATTTTTTTCTTTTTAGGGCTGCACCTGCGGTATACAGAAGTTCCCAGGCTAGGGGTTGAATCAGAGCTGCAGCTACTTGCCTACACCACAGCCTTGGCAACACTGGATCCAAGCTGCATCTGCAACCTAAGCTACAGCTTAATCCTCTGAGTGAGGTCAGGGATTGAATCCTAATCCTCATGGATACTAGTCAGGTTCTTAACCATCTGAGCCACAACAGGAACTCCAACAATTCTTTTTTTAAATTTTATTTTTTTATTTTTTATTTTTTATTTTTTTGTCTTTTTGCCTTTTCTAGGGCCACTCCCATGGCATGTGGAGGTTCCCAGGGTAGGGGTCGAATCGGAGCTGTAGCCACAGCCACAGCAACGCAGGATCCAAGCCATGTCTGCGACCTACACCACAGCTCACGGCAACACCGGATCCTTAACCCACTGAGCAAGGCCAGGGACCAGACCCGTCACCTCATGGTTCCTAGTCGGATTCACTACACCACAACGGGAACTCCCAACAATTCTCTTAGAGACATTTTGTCAAGAAATGTTTTCAAAGTGACTTTATTATCAGGTTTTGCATGCCAAAGAAGCAAACAAATCTCCCTGTAATTTGCACTAATTTTATTACAAACCTCCATAACCTTTCACACTTGAAAATTATCAGCTTTAAAATATCCACAAGCAGGAGTTCCCATAGTGTCTCAGCAGTAACAAACTCAACCAGTATTCATGAGGATTCGGTTTTGATCCTCGGCCTCGTTCAGTGGGTTAAGGATCTGGCGTTACCATGAGCTGTAGTGTAGGTCGCAGATGTGGCTCAGATCTGGTGTTGTGGCTGCAGAGTACGCTGGTAACTGCAGCTCCAGTTCCACCCCTAGTCTAGGAACTTCCATATGCTGTGGGTGTAACCCTGCAAAAAAAAAAAAAAAAAAGAAAAGAACCACAGGCCTTTTAAGGCTCTGTCACCTACTGATAGTTTCTATTTTATTTTTTTATTTTTTTTTTGTCTTTTTGCTATTTCTTTGGGCCGCTCCCGCAGCATATGGAGGTTGCCAGGCTAGGGGTCCAATCGGAGCTGTAGCCGCCAGCCTACGCCAGAGCCACAGCAGTGCGGGATCCAAGCCGCGTCTGCAACCTACACCACAGCTCACGGCAACGCCGGATGGTTAACCCACTGAGCAAGGGCAGGGACCGAACCCGGAACCTCATGGTTTCTAGTCGGATTCGTTAACCACTGCGCCACGACGGGAACTCCTGCATCTTCAGTTTTAAAAAAAAAAAAAGTCAGAGTTCCCGTTGTGGCACAGTGGAAACGAATCCAACTGAGGTTTCGGGTTCCATCCCTGGCCTTGCTCAGTGGATTAAGGATCTGGTGTTGCCTTGAGCTGTGGTGTAGGTTGCAGATGAGGCTCAGATCTGGCATTGCTGTAGCTGTGGCTTAGGCTGGCAGCTGTAGCTCTGATTTGACCGCTAGCCTGGTAATCTCCATATGCTGTGGGTGGGGCCCTAAAAAGAAAAAAAAAAATTTAATTTAAAAATTTAAAAAAAGTTGGGAGTTCCCGTCGTGGCGCAGTGGTTAATGAATCCGACTAGGAACCATGAGGTTGCGGGTTTGGTCCCTGCCCTTGCTCAGTGGGTTAATGATCCAGCGTTGCCGTGAGCTGTGGTGTAGGTTGCAGACGCGGCTTGGATCCCGCACTGCTGTGGCCCTGGCGTAGGCTGGTAGCTACAGCTCCGATTAGACTCCTAGCCTGGGAACCTCCATATGCCGTGGGAGCAGCCCAAGAAATGGCAAAAAGACAAAAAAAAAAAATTAAAAAAGTCTTACAGCCTCATGAAAAAGTACTGTACTAGATGCTTCAAGCCATTGACACTTTATTATTATTTGTTTTCTTTTTAGGGCCACACCAGCAGCATATGGAAGTTCCAAGGCTAGGGGTCAAATTAGAGCTGCAGTTGCCAGCCTACACTACAGCCACAACAATGCCAGATCTGAGCCACATCTGCAACCTATACCACAGCTCACGGCAATGCCTGATCCTTAACCCACTGAGTGAGGCCAGGGCTCCAACCCACATGATCATGGACACTAGTCGGGTTCCTAACCCGTTGAACCACAACAGAAGCTCCAAGCCACTAACACTTGAAAGTGTAAACTTGAAGTATAATGTGCCCTCCGTATCTATGGACATGAAATCCTAGAATACAGAGGGTTAACTGTACTGAGCCATTTTATGTGTATAGGGGACTTTGGCACCCACAGACTTTGATATGGGTGGGGGTCCTGGAGCCAACCCCCTATGAATACCAAGGGATAACTATACAGGTTTTTGAATTAACATCACTTAGATATCTTTCATACCAAAACAGTGGATTGAGTAGGATATTCAGAACTCCTTTTAGTCAAAAAGCAGACTGCTTCTGAGACTACTGACTCAAGATCCAGCAGAACAAGAGTTAGTTATATAAGATTGTTCTTTATTAAGGAACACTTGTGGTCATTTGTTAGGTTTGGTTGGTTTTTGTTTGTTTGTTTGTTTCGGGTTTTTTTTTTTTTTTTTTTTTTTGCCATTCCCATGGAGCTTGAAAGTTCTGGACAAGGGATTGAACCCTCACCACAGTAGCCACCCAAACTGCTGCAGTGACAATGCCAGATCCTTAACCCACTGCCCCACAAGAGGATTCCAGGAGTATTGTTTTAATGTTCTACCTCAGTGTTAATGTTGTTTTAATGTTCTATTCTTTTTTTTGTTGTTGTTTTGTTTTGTTTTTGTCTTTTTTTGTCGTTGTAGTTGTTGTTGTTGTTGTTGCTGTTGCTACTTCTTGGGCCGCTCCTGCAGCATATGGAGGTTCCCAGGCTAGGGGTCCAATCGGAGCTGTAGCCACCGGCCTACACCAGAGCCACAGCAATGCAGGATTCGAGCCGCATCTGCAACCTACACCACAGCTCACGGCAACACCGGATCATCAACCCACTGAGCAAGGGCAGGGACCGAACCCGAAACCTCATGGTTCCTAGTCGGATTCGTTAACCACTGCGCCACGATGGGAACTCCTAATGTTCCATTCTGAATATATTGTAAACTGAAGTTTGGCACTTTCCATCAGCCTCTACATGGAGTAGAACATGAGCCACTGCAGCTACCAACCCACAGCAGCCCCTGAGTGGAGCTCAGGGTGGAGACCAGGAGGGAGGCACCCGTGCTCTGGGAAAACTGAAAGAACGGGCCTTCAGATAGTTAGATATTTTTAGGAGAAGATTTGATGAGCCCAATTCTTGCATCTCCTCACATCTAGAAAAACACTACAATCCTTCCTTCAGTGATGACTGATGTCATCAACATCGGTCACCAGCAGAAAACATCTGTAAAAGATGTGCATGGCTGAATGCACCTCCCCCTTCACCTTTATGACTTATATCTTGATATTTCCCCCTTTCTTCTTTAGGGCAGTATTTCAGAACCATCTGAAATACTGCCTCCTGCCTCCTGGGCTGTAGTTAGTGAACAAAACAAAGGATGTCAAGGTCATCTGTGACAACAAACCCCTCCCAAGGGAGGGCAAGTGAGCCCTGAGGGACCTCAGGGAAGAAACAAAGAAGACTGGCCCACAGCTAAGGTGTATATCAAAGGAGTGACTCCAGGAAGCCCAGACCTTCCCATCTTCCCATTGAAACTGGTTTTCTGTAAATCTGGTTATCTGTAAATCTTTTGTTCCTACTACCTTCCCTTTGTTGCAAAACTCATATATGTGGCATCCCCACCTCACCTGCTCTGAGCGGTTTACTGGGGCTACCTGAGATGCTGTCTCCTGGGCTTAAGTCCTAATTTCACCCCAAATAAAACTTAACCGTCAATTTTCAGGTTGTATTTTTTTTAGTTGACAATGCAAAAAAGGCTTTTTTCTTCTTAAACTCTCTGTAATCCATAACAAATTGCTAGACTCTGATTTCTCAAACTGTAATAAACATATAAATGTGATATTGGGGAGTTCCCTGGTGGCTCAGTAGGTTAAGGATCCAGCATTGTCACTGCTGTGGCTCTGGTCAAGGTATGGGTTTAGTCTCTGGCCTTGGAACTTCCACATATACCACAGGCAAGGCCAAAGGGGGGAAAAAAATAGATGATATTGATTCTCACTGACTCACACAATTAGCCCATAAATTTACCAGATCTTACTTTTCATAGCAATATAGATATTTGCATAGATTCAGTCAGAATCTGCCCTCCTTTTACCAGGATATAATGGAAAAATAATTTATGCAACCAAAGCCTCGCGCAGAGATCATTTTTGAGAATGATGCCAATTTATACTAGTATGATGGAGAGTTCCCTTCGTGGCTCAGTGGTTAATGAATCCAACTAGGAACTGTGAGGTTGCGGGTCAATCCCTGGCCTTGCTCAGTGGGTTAAGGATCCAGTTGCTGTGAACTGTGGTGTAGGTTGAAGACGTGACTCAGATTCCATGTTGCTGTGCTATGGTGTAGGCTGGCAGCTGCAGCTCCAATTAGACCCCTAGCCTGGGAACCTCCATATGCCACCAGTGTGGCCCTAAATTGCAAAAAATAAAAATAAATAAATAAATAAACTAGTGTGATGAATCAATACCTACAAAGTCCTCTCAGGAAAACTTGTCTAAGACCTGGTTTATGGGGTCTTGGGCTTGTAGAAGGTAAGGAAGATCACTTCCTGGCAGGCCAGGAAACTTAAGAAATTGTTGGAACCTTGAGAAGAAAGGAACTCACCCAAATTTGTATGCACCATGGGTGAAATCTGGTGGAAAGAATTTCTTGGACTTGGTTTTTCTAAACTCACCATAGCAAATAACAGAAGCTTTTGAAAGTTCAATCTGGGATTCCTTGGGAAACTTCCAAAAAGGAGTTAATTTTGAGGCCTTAGCAATAATTTATGGCCCTAGATTCACAGGGTTGACTCAAGGAGCCTCTGTGGTAAATTAACACTCTTGATACGCCTGCATGAATAATCTGGCCAACCCAACAGTCTTGCCCTTTTTGCTTTTTTTATTTCCCACTATACAGAGTTTCTTATCCTAACCCTCTTTTTTTTTTTTTTTTTTTGTCTTTTGTTGTTGCTATCTCCTGGGCCGCTCCCGCGGCATATGGAGGTTCCCAGGCTAGGGGTTGAATCGGAGCTGTAGCCACCGGCCTACGCCAGAGCCACAGCAACGCAGGATCCGAGCCGCGTCTGCAACCTACACCACAGCTCACGGCAACGCCGGATCGTTAACCCACTGAGCAAGGGCGGGGACCGAACCCGCAACCTCATGGTTCCTAGTCGGATTCTTTAACCACTGCGCCACGACGGGAACGCCTAACCCTCTTCTTATTCTTAGTGCCTAGCCTAGTGTCTGGCATACAGAACGTAATCAACATAATTTATTAGAAGAATCAATATCAGGTTATGAAACTGTATTTGCACCTGATTCCAACTGAGAAGCAGCAAGAAGAGCCAGGGAGGCAGGGTGAGGGGCAGAAGTCACCACACTTGATTCTCTCCTCCCAAACCCCAGCTTTAACTCAGGGAGAAGGAGAGTCCATCAAAAACAAACTCATAATTACCAGATAAAAGTTTTCAGAGAATACAAAGGCTCTAACTCTGCTGTTAGTAGCAACTGCAGCAAGAAAAATAAGAACAAATCCACAAAGAGTGAACACATATCTGTAAACAATAAGTGCTCACAGGTACCCAGTTATTACTGGGTGCCAGGAGCTGTTTGAAGTACATCATTTTTACTGATCCTTCAAATCTTCTCAAGAGCTCTGGGAAGTAGTTGCAAATATTAATTCCATTTTATGTATGAGATCCTTGAAGCAAACAAAAATAGAGTAATTTCGCTAAAAATTGAGTAATTTGGCTAATAGTGCCAGCAAATAGTGGAGCCAGGATATGAATCCAGGCAATCTGATGACAAAGCCACATACCTGATGGCGAAATTCAAACTCTTGGAGATAACAAATACTGATGATATTTTGGAGTCTTGCCATGAAATCTCAAAGGGCAACAACAACTTTTTTTTTTTTTTTTTTGCTTTTCAGGGATGCACCAGTCGCATATGGAAGTTCCAAGGCTTGGGGTCAAATTAGAGCTACAATTGCCGGCCTACACTACAGCCACAACAACGCCAGATCTGCGGCCTATACCACAGCTCATGGCAATGGCGAATCCTTAACCCACTGAGTGAGGCCAGGGACTGAATCCACAATGTCATGGTTCCTAGTTGGATTCGTTTCTGCTGTGCCGCATTGGGAACTCCAAGGTTCAATTACAATTATATCCTTAGAATAAATCCTTCAAAACAAAATAAAATAAAAAACATATAATTAGCTTAAAAATACTCTAGGAAGAAATGAGCACAGGTAAGAATAAAATAAGAAGGAGAAAAGTAACAAGATGGGCAAATTTTTTATTATGGTTGAAGTTGGATATGGTGGGCACTGGGAAACTAATCATACTCTTTTCTCTACTTCAGCGTATGCTTGAAATTTGTCATAATAAACAGTTTGGTTTTTTTTTTAATTACCTTGAACAGGGAAGGAAATGAAAAAAAGGAAGTCTGAAGGCCTTGTGCGGTTTTTCTGTTTTGTTTTGGGGGGGAGTTGGCACTCAGTAGTTTAACTGCTCCCTGACTCACCTCTGCTAACTGTTCTCTAGAAGAGGATACGCAAAACACCAGAGGTTTGGGGGAAGAGTGAGCCCAGGGAGGACGTGCTCAAGTGGCCTTGTTTCAGCCTTGAGTGCTGGCAAGCTTCACCCCACACAGGGGCATTTGTCTGAACCGATCAGATCTGAGACTGGGCGGTGGCCAGATACTGCTGTCAGCAGACCGGGGAATGGAACTCTCTAAGGGCCAAGGACAAAGCTGGAGATGGGGGTATGTGGGGTGAATCAGTGCTAGAGACCAGGGGAAAGACAGGAGGAAGGTGGGAAGCAGTGTGCTCTTTCCTGGTCATTCCCCTCCCCCCACATTGACATGGCGAATCCAGAGCAAGTGGAGTCAGCCTGGTCCTGGGAGCAAGAAAGCCAAGAAAGAATGAATATTGTTCATGTCAAATGCGGGAAAGAAAAAAAAAAAAAACCCATACCACCTATGTTTTATTTAGTGGGTCTGCTGAGATCACTCTGAGGGACTGCCCAGAAGAGGAAAGGGAGGAGCCAGGATATACAGGAGTTTTTGCAACAAAAACCAGGTAGTTGGAACATCAAAAGATTACTGTTAAAGAAAATCAGGGAGCTCCCGTCATGGCGCAGCAGAAACGAATCCAACTAGGAACCATGAGGTTGCGGGTTCGATCTCTGGCCTTGCTCAGTGGGTTAAGGATCCAGCATTGCTGTGAGCTATGGTGTAGTTCATAGACACAGCTCAGATCTGGCATTGCTGCGGCTGCAGCATAGGCCAGCAGCTCCAGCTCCAATTCGACCCCTAGCCTGGGAACCTCCATGTGCCACAGGTGCGACCCTAAAAACCAAAAAAAAAAAAAAAAAAGAAAGAAAGAAAAATAAAAGGTTTGACACTTTTAATTAGACTTGTAGTCAATATTAACTTAGTGTGATTTCCTATAACGGGGTGCATTGCCTCTGGGAGATGAAAAGAAATAATAGCATATATAAAGTGCTGAATAAGTACCAGGGAATTGTCTTAAGGATTTTATTTACATTATTTCATCTAATATTACAAAGTAACATATGTATACTATATCCCTGTTGTATAAATGTAAAAACAAAGCATTAGGAACCTTTAGTAAAACACCCAAGATCATACAGCTAGTAAATGACAAGGGCAGGACTTGAGTTCAGATCTATTTGACTAAAAATCTATGTTTTTGGAAATTCCAGTGTGGACAGGAAGAAGTATGGAAATAGACTGCCAGTGGGGAATTCTTGGCAATCCTTGTGGTGCATAATGGTGCTAGACACTAAGAATGAGAAAGAATGAGCACGAGCAAAGAAGTGTGTGTCTCTGTGTGTGTGCCTGCCGGGATGGAAGATGACAGGTTATTAAACGGCTGAAAGGTAATTATAACACAACTCTTTTAGAATGAAAACGTAATTGTATGTATTTAAATTGTAATTAAATGTAATTAAATGAAAAGGTAATTTTTAGAATGAAAGGTAATTGTAACACAACTCTTCTAGCATGGCCACTAAATACTGAAATAGTGAACTTAGCAGAGAAAGGACCAAACTTCAAACAACAGTCACTGTGACTTGAGGCAGTCCTCAAGTTTTATTAGAACCACATTCAATTCAGTTGGCAAAATCCTCTGAAATCAAAAGACGATATACCATCTAAGCTGGTGGCTTTTGATCTTTTAATCACCAGACACTTACTACTCCCGGACCTCTTGGGTGATAAATTATCTTTGTAAGCTACAGTTATTTCTCTTGCTTAGACTAAGGCAAGATATCCAGAAAAGCCCAACGGCCCTGCAGGAAAATCGTCAGGTAGTGGACACAGCACAAGGCCACACTGGATCCGTCCTCAACTCACAGGTTCGGATTTTGTTTGTGAATCTGAAATTTTTCAGTCTCAAGACTGACTCACATCAACCAATCCCAAAATAAAAAGAGCTACACTGAAAAAATATGCAGTGAAAAATAAACCTGCCCCAAACCACAAAGTTTAGTGAGCGGGAGTGTTGACATTCATTCAGGCCAGGACAAGGATGGGGAAATATTTCTGATTTGGAATTAAGGGCTGAGTCAATGCCACACTACTGAGGAGCAGTGGCTTAGAAGAAAGAAATTCCCATAGTGTAGAATTTCCCTTTCTAGTCTCCAAGCTCCCCATCTCTTTAAAACACATTAGCATGTTTGTTGGTTTGTATTCTTTTATATTCCATCTATTCCAAGATAGGATTAAAGGTGGCCTCTGTGGGGTCCTCCCACATACAAATGCTTTCTAGATCCCATTTCTTCTCTGTAGGAAATAGGCTTTATTCAGCCTCCTAGGCTCTTCTGAATATCAAAGGGCAGAATCAAAGTTACTTAATCAGGAAAGTGAAGGAATGTAGGAACAAAGGAGAGGCAATCAAGACAAGATAGTACAGCTATTGAAGCAGAATCCTGGTTCCTGCCCAAGGGATGTACATAACAAAATCTTTTCCTTCTTTGGGAACTAAGGCCCCCACCAAGGGGAAGGATGGTAACTCCAGGCAGAGCACAAGATTCCTGGAACACCACTCTGTTGCCTCACCACCAACCAATCAGAATAAAGTCACACACCTTGCAGCCCTCGCTCCAAATTTTGCCTATTAAAAACTTCTTCCGGAGGAGTTCCCGTCGTGGCGCAGTGGTTAACGAATCCGACTAGGAACCATGAGGTTGCGGGTTCGGTCCCTGCCCTTGCTCAGTGCGTTAACGATCCGGCGTTGCCGTGAGCTGTGGTGTAGGTTGCAGACGCGGCTTGGGTCCCGCGTTGCTGTGGCTCTGGCGTAGGCCGGTGGCTACAGCTCCGATTCAACCCCTAGCCTGGGAACCTCCATATGCCGCGGGAGCAGACCAAGAAATAGCAACAACAACAACAAAAGACAAAAAAAAAAAAAAAAAAACTTCTTCCCCTCCCACCGCCCCCCACCGCCCACCCCCAGCCAGTGAGGAATTAAGGGTTTTTTGAGCACGAACCACCCATTCTCCTGGCTTGACCCTTTAATAAAATTTTCTCTGCTCCAAACTCTGACATTTCAGTTTGTTTGGCCTCATTGTGTGTTGGGAACACCAACTTTTGTTCTGTAACAAAGGCAGCAGTTTGCAAAATTACATATAATACATGATAACACAAATCAAATTTAGGTGAGAGGAAAAAAGGCAGGATAAACTTTGATTGGTTGTATTTTAGCTGTGAGGATGCTAAAATCACTGCACTTTGGTCCCAAAAATTAGAGTCTGGATTTTCTTCCTTTTTTTTTTTTTTTTTTTTTTTGCTTTTTAGGACCATACTCATACGGCATATGGAAGTTCCCAGGCTAGGGATCCAATAGGAGCTACAGCTGCCAGTTTATGCCACAGCCCATAGCAACGAGGGATCCGAGCTGCATCTGCAACCTACACCACAGCTCACTGCAATGCAAGATCCCCAAGCCACTGAGCAAGGCCGGGGATTGAAACCGCATCCTTGTGGATACTTGTTGAATTTGCTTCTGCTACACCACAATGGGAACTCCGGAGTCTGAATTCTTAGTGGCCACCCCGTCTCCATCGACAGATTAGGAGTTTGGGTGGTTAGATTTTACAAACAGTGGTGTTGACCAAAGATAAACACACAACCTGGAGTTCCTATTGCTGCTCAGCAGGTTACAAATCCAGCTAGTATCAAGGAGGATGTGGGTTCCATCCTTGGCCTTGTTCAGTAGGTTAAGGATCCAGCATTGTTGTGAGCTGTGGTGAAGGCCCACAGCTGCATCTCCACTTAAGACCCCTAGCCTGGAAATTCCCATATACCACAGGTTCGGCTGTAAAAAGAAAAGCAAAAAAGAAAATCACACAACCTAAAAGTTGTGAATTATATTTTATTCAGGGACCTTACCAAGGCAACTTCTGTGTAATTCCAAGTGGTAAGGGAGGAGCCAGGATGCATACGATTTT
The DNA here is from genome assembly GCF_016906955.1 of Phacochoerus africanus. Classification (NCBI taxonomy): domain Eukaryota; kingdom Metazoa; phylum Chordata; class Mammalia; order Artiodactyla; family Suidae; genus Phacochoerus; species Phacochoerus africanus. The sequence continues at coordinate 79,607,666 of NC_062552.1, forward strand.
TTGCTGAAAATAAAATATATATAGTTGGACATTAAAAGATTTCTGCTAGCCAGGAAAAATGAGTATCTCAAATTAATGATTTTAGTGCTTTTCTATGCATAGGAAGATGCAAAAGTCTGGGCTTACTGGAATTATTCCTGAGATATGCATCTTAACTATCTAGGGCCAGTATCTTGTTTTCCTCCATCTTGAATTCCCCTCAGGGAATACTGTCAGGCTGGCTGCACTGGCTGTTGGCTTCACTTACAGTTTTGTTGTTTTGTTTTGTTGGGTTTTTTAAAAATACTTTTATTTTACCTTTTTTTGTCTTTTTGTTTTTTTAGGGCCCCACCCACAGATTATGGAGGTGCCCAGGCTAGGGGTCTAATCAGAGTGGAAGCTGCTGTCCTACACCACAGCCACAGCAACTCAGGATCTGAGCTACGTCTGTGACCTACACCACAGCTCACGGCAACACCGGGTCCTTAACCCACTGAGCGAGGCCAGGAATCGAACCTGAAACCTCATGGTTCCTAGTCGTATTCGTTTCCACTGTGCCACGACGGGAACTCCTTGTTTTTTTGGCCACACCACAGCATATGGAAATTCTCTCAGGCCAGAAAAAAATCTGCGCCCCAGCTGTGATCTATGCCACAGCTGCAGCAATGTCAGATCTTCAACCCACTGTGCAGGGCCAGGTATTGAACACAAGCCACAGCAGTGATCCAGCTACTTCGGCGACTAAGCTGGAGCCTCAACCCTCTGCACCACAAGAGAACTCCATAGGTTGAAGATTTTTTTAAAGTAAAAATTTTGGAGAAAATGGACATTAAAATTTTCCAAACTAAACAAAGATTGACTGTGTAGCACAGGGAACTATATTCAGTAACTTATAATAGACTATAATGGATGAGAATATATTGAGTAAAAAAATACATGCAACCTAAAAGTTGAATTATGTTTTAATCAGTGGATAAAACTGAGGACTTAAGCCTGGGGGGCAACATCTCATGTAACCCCGAGAAAATTGCTCAGAGGAGGCCAGGAAGAAGCAAGGATATATAGGAGTTTTGCAATAAAGGGTAGGTAGTAGGAACAAAAGATTAAAGCAGAAAACTAGACTTCTCAAGTTCAGGAATTTAGCACTTTTCAATGTATGGGGAGATGAACTTTGTCCAGGCTCACTGAATTTATTCCTTTGATATGCACCTGAACTATTTGGGGCCAGGGTCCTGTGTTTTACAGCCTGTGTTTCCACAGGGCTCACCCGGGGGAGTGGCTGCTGTCATGGCTGCTAGGTGGCAGGTAGTCTTCATTTCCTTCCTGAGTTCCCTTAGGGCTCACCCGCTCACCCTTGGAGGAGCTGTAATCACTGATGACTATGGCATCCTTCGTTTACTGATATGGCAGGCAATATTTTATTTCTCAAATTAAAAAAAAGACTGTAGATATGTTCGTACATATGTATAAGCAAATTGCTTTGTTGTACACCTCAAAATTACGCAGTAGTATAAGTTAACTACATATAAATTTTTTTCAATTTCCAAAAAATATTAAAAATTCATAGTAAGTACACTAAACTGGTCACAGTGTTTATCTTGGCTGAGGAGATATAGGGATTCTGTTTTGTTCTTTATATCATCCAATTGTTCTACAGTAAAATGTATTGTTTTTGTAATCATATACAATTTTTATTTCAATTTATATACATTATATCTATATTTAAAAGCCATAGCCAGACTCTTTCTCTTGCCCCAGTGGCCTCTGTCTACACCACTCACTTCCCCACCCCTTCACGGCCCCAGCAAAGCAAGCTTGTTACCAAACCGCATTTCTTAACAAGGGCATTCACGCATATCACTAGCCCCTATCTTCCTTTTGCCACAAATACTTTCCCCATAAATTACTGCCCACACAAAACATACTTCCTCTAAACTGCTCTCCTGGAACAAATGGCTTTCTTCACCAATGACTGTACCTCTTTGCAAGTCTTCTGCCCATAAATCGTTCCTTCCTCAAAGTTCCTGTGTAACCTTTCTTCCACTTGAACTTTCTGAGCCACTGCCTCAATCCCCTGGTGAATTCCTCCAGGTGTGTTGCTAAATATTTCTCAATTGCTCACTTAAAGCGATGCCCTTCCCAAGCTGATGAAGTACTGAATCGCTTCCACTTTAATCTGAGATCAGTCATAGCTCCCAACTCTTCCGAACCTGCTCTCCCAGCACTTTGCCTCCCAACCTGCAGCAGGTCAAGCAGACAGGACATGCATGAACAGATATCTACTGCAACATGAAAAGTACAGTGTAACATCTTAACTCTCTTCCATATAATTTATGTGTTGGGGGAGTTCCCGATGTGGCTCAGTGGTTAACAAACCTGACTAGCATCTGTGGGGTTGTGGGTTCAGTCCCTGGCCTTACTCTGTGGGTTAAGGATCTGGCGTTGCCTTCGACTGTGGTGTAGGTCACAGATTCGGCTCGGATCCTGCATTGCTGTTGCTGTGGTGCAGGCCGGCAGCTACAGTTCTGATTGGACCCCTGCCCTGGGAACCTCCATATGTCGTGGGTGCGGCCCTAAAAGACCAAATAAAAATAATTTAAGTGTTGGGAAAGTGTACCATTGCTATTCTGTCTTTTTCAAACAAATCCTAAAGTTTCAAGCTACTTTTTTGGAATAGAATTTTAGAGGTTGTAAGACCAAAGAGTTTGCTCTAAGGCTTTGCCAAATAATTATCTAGCCCTGCTTCCACACTTCAAGAATGTAACTCAGCAATTTCTTTTTAGTGAAGCTCTTCACAAATTGAGTGGACTCTGACTCCTTGTCTAGTCTTAACTCTCCGAAGTTGCCCAAGATAAATTTGATTCTCCTTTTACATCAACAATTCTTTAAAATGATTGAAGACCATTCCTCACTACTGTTTCATCTCCAATTTGCCACTGAGCACAACTCATCAGACCTTTCACGTTTAGCCTAAACATGTGGTATGTTTCCACACATTACCCACCTACGTCATTCTCTGTAGATTCAAAGATATAGGGACAAAAGTCATGAATATGAAGTCTGGCTTAGTCATTCCTTTGCAATGTAATGATGGAAAAGTCTGGTGACTTTTCTTTCTTTTTTTTTTGTCTTTTTGCCATTTCTAGGGCCACTCCCTCGGCGTATGGAGGTTCCCAGGCTAGGGGTCTAATCGGAGCTGTAGCCTGTAGCCGCCGGCCTACACCAGAGCCACAGCAACGTGGGATCCGAGCTGTGTCTGCGACCCACACCACAGCTCACGGCAGTGCCAGATCCTTAACCCACTGAGCAAGGCCAGGGATCCAACCAGCAACCTCATGGCTCCTAGTCAGATGGTTAACCACTGTGCTGTGACGGAAACTCCTAGTGACTTTTCTTTAAGCCTCTCTTTTTTCATCTGAAAAATGAAAATGAGAAATATATATGTATGTGTGTATATATGTGTGTGTGTGTATATATATGTGTGTCTATTTATATATATATATTTGCTTTTTAGGGCTGCAGGTGTGGCATATGGAAGTTCCCAGACTAGGGGTCGAATTGGAGCTGTAGCTGCCAGTCTGCACCACAGCCATAGCAATTCGGGATCTGAGCCTCGTCTGCAACTTACACCACAGCTCACTGCATTGCTGGATCCTTAACTCACTGAGCGAGGCCAGGGATCCAACCCGCCCGCATCCTCGTGATACTTGTCGGGTTTGTAACCCGATGAGCCACAATGGGAACTCCAAAATGAGAATAATATTAATGATGCTTATTAGTCTCCATAAATATCAAAGCAAAAAGGAAGAAGAAAGTAAAATCTTTTGACTCTGTGCATGTTACATGCTGTGGTTGTTCACATTAAAGACCCAATAGCAGCAGAAATGTCTTTCCCTTAATCCACCTCATTACCGATTGGAACCTTCTATACCTGGCTTTTTTTTTCCCCCGTTTTTCCGGGGTTGGGGGGTGGTTATTTGTAAACCTTGGCCACACACTTTGAGATTCAGCATCAGTGGGTCCTTTGGAAAGATTTTGGCAGTGATTACTCCTCCGGAATCAGTCTACTTATATGTGAATGGCTCAGTGGTTAACGAATCCGACTAGGAACCATGAGGTTGTGGGTTTGATCCCTGGCCTTGCTCAGTGGGTTAAGGATCCGGTGTTGCCCTGAGCTGTGGTGTAGGTTGCAGACACTGCTCGGATCCCACGTTGCTGTGGCTCTGGTGTAGGTCGGCAGCTACAGTTCCGATTGGACCTCTAGCCTGGGAACCTCCATATGCCGCGGGAGCGGCCCTAGAAAAGGCAAAAAGACCAAAAAAAAAAAAAAGCTTCAGCAAAATAGCTGCAACTTCCCTCTGCACTAACCATTCCTCCACATTCAATCAGTATTGTAATTGTTTCCTTACCTGTTTCTTCTTCTTTTTTTTTGTTGTTTTGGTTTTTTTTTTGTTGTTTTTTAGGGCTGCATCCGAGGCATAAGGAGGTTCGCAAGCTAGGGGCCTGATCGGAACTACATTTGCCAGCCACAGCCACGCCAAATCCAAGCCTCGCCTGCAACTTCACCACAGCTCACAGCAACTCTGGATTCCCTAACCCACTGATCAAGGCCAGGAATGGAACCCACAACCTCGTAGTTCCTAGTCAGATTAGTTTACATTGCGCCAAGATGGGAACATCTTACCTGCTTCTTTACCTCCAGATCACAAAGCCTGGCCACATTTTCTGGAAATGTCCCAAAGTCTGAAGACTGAGGAATCTAAGCTGGATGTTAGCACTGAGGTTCTAGGAAGAAAGGGCTATGTTCCCTCTAACATCTTTGAAGTTATGTAACAGTTATGACCTTGCAGGGACCACCTTATAGAGCTCTTTCTCTGCTGCCCTCTTATGGACAGCTATCAAGTCAAAGACAAAGCTGTCAGTGTTAATTCATTTCCTTTCATTATCAGGAGTCCCTGCAATGTGGTGCAGTTGTAACTGTACTATTACCAAGTCATAAATTACTATAATCTGTAATCAATTAAAGGTCCCCATTTAAATCCCAGTCGATACTACAAACCATCTTGACTCCTCCCTCATAACATACCTAAGTCTCAGCTGGGGGTAATTAAAAAATTTCTTTACGCCTCTTTACTTTTTTTTTCCCCAAGCTAGGGGTAATCAGAGCTGCTGTCCTACACCACAGCCACAGCAACTCCAGATCTGAGCTGTGTCTGTGACCTACACCACAGCTCACGGCAAGCCAGATCCTTAACCCACTGAGCAAAGCCAGGGATCGAACCCGAAACCTCATGGTTACTAGTTGGGTTTGTTAACCACTGAGCCGTGACAGGAACTCCAGTTCTCCCCTCTTTGATTCCAGATTCATTTATCCAACTGCATACCCCACATGTCCATTCAGGTGGAGGTCCAGACTTTTGAGACTTAACAGCTATAAAAGTGAACTCTTGATTATCCACCAAAATTCTTCCTCCCTTAAGAGTCTCACCCGGTAAATGGCAGCTTTATTCACCTAATCCATCAGGGAAAAAACTTAAGCATGATTCTTCATTCCTATCTTTTTCTTGTATCTTATTCCCAATATATCAGCAAGTCTTGTCTTCTCTATCTTGAAAATATTTCCAGAATCTGATCTCTTACCACCTCCATCATCATCACTGATGCAAAACAACTTCTAACCTAATGTTCCACAATGGTCTATCTGATCTCCCTACTTTCAATTTTACCCCATACCATGGATTTTCTGTAAAGGAGGCAGTGAGTTGTTTGGGCTTTTTCCTTTTAAAAGTAAATCAGTGAAAAATACTTTCACTGTCTTTTCATACTCAAAATAAAATCCAAACTTCTGTGACTACAACACCTGCCCACATCTCCAACCTTGTCTCCCACCACTATTTCCATTGTTCGCTCTAATAACATTGGCCTTCTCGCTGTTGTTAAAACCCTAAATTCCCCTCAGAAACTTCATGCTGTCTGCACCTTCTGCTTGCACACCATTCCCTAATCATTTCATTGCTCACTCATTCAGGCATCTATTCAACTGCCAGCTTCTCAAGATGGCCTTTCCTGTACTAACCTATTTGAAATGGCTCATTTCCTTATTACTTTCTCTTTTAGTAGCTTACTGAGATATAATTTACACATCATAAAATCCACCCATTTCAAGTGTACAATTCAATGATTTTTTTTTAGTAAGTTCACTCCATAATGCAACAACTACCATCCTGGTGGTCTAATGGTTAGGATTTGGGTGCTTTCGCCACTGCGGCCCAAGTTCAATCCCTAGTCTGGAAGTTGAGATCGCACATCAGGCTGGTGCATGTGGCAGCTACCCCCCTCCCTCAAGATATCATTTTTGGAATAATTTTACTCCTTAAATAAGACCCCTTCTGCCCATTTACATTAATCTCGCTTTCTACCCTGAACCCCAGGAAATGACTAATCTACTTTCTGTCTTTATAAATTTGTCTTTCTGGACATTTCATATAATTAAAATCATAAGATACATGTTGTTTTGTATCTAGGTTGTTTTGCTCAGCATGTTTTTGAGGCTCATCCATGACGTAGCATACATCGGTAGTTTGTTCCTTTTTTTTCCTTCTTTTTGGATAAATGGAAATTTTCCTGGCCAGGTTGCAAACCTCCACCAGAGCAGTGACCAGAGCCACTGCAGTGACAATGCCAGATCCTTACCCTGCTACAAGAGAACTCCATTAGTTTGTTCCTTTAGTTTGTTGAATATTATTCCATTGTATGGACATACATTTTGGCTATCCGTTCACTAGCTGTTTCCAGTTTGGGGCTATTTTTTAGTAAATGTTGCTGTAAACATTTGTGTGTTAAGTCTTTGTGGATATGTTTTTATTTCTCTTGGAATTACTGTGTCATATAGAATTTTCATGTCTAACTTTTTAAGAAACTGCCAAACTGGTTATCCAAAGTGGGTTCACCATTGTACATTCTCAGCAGCAATGTATAAGACTTCTTTGCCTCATCCAGCGCTGCAGGGCAACAGGGAATCCTGGAAGAGGGATAGTGTGGTATAACAAAACCCACAAGTAGGGGACCAGGAGGCACTCTGTTCTGCAGAACAAAGGCGCTGGGCTTTAGCCCACATGACTTTTTATTAAGGAAGGTGCCCTATGTAGATTAGTGAGCAGGAACAGGGATAGGCAATGACAAAGCTACCTCTTAATGAATAACAAAAGAAACTATTAGCACTGGTGCATCCCTCTAGGGCATAGTGCAGCTGCTTCTAGAATAGCATAGTTTATGCATAACTCCCTTATTTTGTCTTTGAAGGAGACCCTGTACTTTAGAACTCTGCATCAGCAGATATTTGCCTTCTGCAGAGTTCAGTTGTTCAGTGGTCTCCAACAGTTCTTATTTCTCAGCTTTCTCCCATTACTTGTTAATGCTGGTCCCATCAATTATAGACATAATAGTGAGTGTGAACTGTTATCTCACTATAGCTTTTTTTTTTTTTTTTTTTTGCTATTTCTTGGGCCGCTCCCGCGGCATATGGAGGTTCCCAGGCTAGGGGTCCAATTGGAGCTGTAGCCGGAGGCCAGCGCCAGAGCCACAGCAACGCTGGATCCAAACCGCTTCTGCAACCTACACCACAGCTCACGGCAACGCCGGATCGTTAACCTACTGAGCAAGGGCAGGGACCAAACCGGCAACCTCATGGTTCCTAGTCGGATTCGTTAACCACTGCGCCACGACGGGAACTCCCACTCACTATAGTTTTAACTTGCCTTTCCTTCCTCTATATTTGCCATCCCCTTACATCGATTATTTTTTTCCTAATACATATTAATTTAGGATTTTTTACATTTACATATATTTGTAGTCTGACTCTCCAGTTAAATATACACTTTTTGAAAGCAGAACATTGTCCTGCTCTTCCCTGTTTTTCCAGTCCCTAGAACAGTTATTGAGTAAATGGATAAACATACCCTCCTCATGTGTTCATCTTTCTGCTCAACAGCCTAGAAAGGTACACTCAACAAGTGCCTTGTCCAGGGCATTGAAAAGCTTCAGGCTTTCTCAAAGATTCATGAGCAGACAACAGTTTATAAGCTGATAATTTTGGAGTTTTGGATGTGTATATGCATGTATACACATGCACACACACAGCTCAGCATTTCTATATAGGCCTTAATTCATCTAATTATTAAAAGGACACAATTCAAAATAAATGGGGGGAAATGGACAAATAAATGCAGTACAGTATTGTCAAGTAAATGTTATGGTTATCTTATGGTCATCATGTTAAAAAAAAAATGCCGATATTAGGTAAAGACTGATGACAAGCCCTGACATAAACATTACTTGAATAAATCAAATAGGGTTACTTATCCAAAGGGTACAGAATAAGAGTTCCCATCGAGGCTCAGCAGTTAACAAATCTGACTAGCATCCATGAGGACGCAGGTTCAGTCCTTGACCTTGCTTAGTGGGTTAAGGATCTGGCATTGCCGTGAGCTGTGGTGTAGGCTGCAGATGCAGCTTGGATCTGGCATTGCTATAGTGTAGGCTGGCAAGTACAGCTCCGATTAGACCCCTAGCCTGGGAATCTCCATATGCGATGGGTGCGGCCCTAAAAAAATAAATAAATAAAGGAGGAAAAAAAAAAAAAAGCAAAGAGTACAGCAAAAAGTCAGCTCAGTCAGGAAGATTAACAATTTTTTCAATTCAGACAGAAGTACAAACTTCTTGACTCCCACACCTTCACCAGAGTGTGTATTATTATTGAAAGCTCTAAGTAAGTGAGTCATATTAGACTCTAAGGAAATATAACAGTAGTTCTCAGTCTAGCCTTCTTGTACTCATAAGCAAATGTGACTATGCCCAGAGCCCCTCCTTGGGTGAAAGCACCTTATGTGTCTAAGGTTTATACAATGCACAATACTATTGGAGGGTATAGTTTGGTTCTTGAAGGCACCTCTCCCAGACTCTCCAGGCAAGTACATTCTGGTCCGAGAACATTCCTGAACCCAGTATTACGTAACCGTACCAGGGGTCAGTTTTCTTGTTCTTTGAGATTCCTGCAAACAAGCCTTTAGACTGACCATAGAGGTATCCTCAAGTAATAAGTCAATAAGTAGGAAATGTTTTAGAAGCTGGACACGCCTACAGAATGTCATATTGTCAGAAAATGTCCCACATTACTGTTACCATAATCCTGATTTTTTATTTTTTTATTTTTTTAAACACCGGTGGTTCCTATCCATTTGTGAGGGAGGAGGGTGAGTTAGGGGAGTAAGCATCCAAGGAAACCTAATGACTTTCTCTTGTCCCCCAGATTCATAATCTTGTAGCTCTATCAGTGGATGACCAGAGTAAGAACCTTCCAACCTCCAAGCAAGCATATCAAAAACAACCACCCTGCCAAATATCAACTTTATTCCTTGATGGCAATGAAATTATTTTCATATTTTGTTTGATGGAGTAGGTGGGAAACTAACCATAGTTTAGGTATACACTATTATTTGGAGGGAGCAGTGGAGATTAATCTAGTGAACTGGAGTTAACCTGAGACAAACTTTGATGGGTAAAAAGAACACTTGATAGAACTAGAACATGCCAGGCTACATGCAAAGTAGCACTATAGTCCTACTAATTTTTTATTATAAAAATGTAGCCAAAGTTCAAGTAGAAAAGCTCAAAATAAACTGGGAAAAGGAAAGACTAAGGCCAAAATCAAATTGCTGGCTGACAAGCAATGTGACATTTTTAAAAATGAGTGAAAGAGGGAAGGGAAAGGGAACAAGGAAAAAAGTGATTTGCAGGTGAGATAAACTAAGCCTCCTAATTGAACAAACTCAGAGTAGAAGTGAAAATGAAAACCAAGTGGAGAGTTGAGGATTTTCTGACCCCAAAACGAGAACAAAGGCAGATTAATTCCAAATAATATCAAATCTAATTTAGGCCTAAGCTAAAACTCTGGCAAAGAGATTAAAGACAGGAAATTTTCCGTATTTATTAAAATCCAATTTATAATAACGGAAATACAAGGCAGATGGCCAGTGTTTATTCAAAAGGTGTCCCTTAAAAATGAAGTGTATTTGTGAAAAACAGAGGCCTGTTTACAAAGAAAAGGGCAGTGCAAATCTAAGCCAAATCAAATTTAGATGCAAAGCACAACACAGAAGGAATAGTTCTGTTCTCCTTCACCTCCAGTTTTTAAAGGGGTCGAAGGTGGCATTATCTCTTTGTCTTTATTCCTAATAGTAATCAAGGAATACACTGAGAAATAGCTAAAATTAAAAAAAAAAAAGATTGTTTTCTTCTTTAAGTTCAATGATTTACTGATTTGACAAGGTCTCCAAGATATAATGATATCTTGATAAAATAAAATAGCAAAGTGCAGAACAAGACAGATAACATGCTAACTTTCATGTATAATAGAGGAAAAAATTAAGATATGTTTTATTTTGTTTATATATTTTTTTAAATCCCGGAAGAACACAAAAGAAGCTAATAAAGGTGGTTCCTGTTAGTGGGGGAAGAAAGGACAGATGGCGCACAGACATGAGGTGAAAATTTTCACTGTATACATGTTATGTTGCCTAATTATACCTGTTTTGTTTTGTTTTGTTTTTGTCTTTTTAGGGCCACACCTGCGGCATATGGAGGTTCCCAGGCTAGGGGTTGAATTGGAGTCATAGCCGCTGGCCTATGGCTACACCACAGCCACTGCAACTCGGGATCCGAGCCGGGTCTGTGAGAACTACATCAGAGCTCACGGCAGTGTTAACCCAGTGAGCGAGGCCAGGGATCAAACCAGCGTCATCATGGATGCTAGTCAGATTTGTTTCCATTGAGCCACAACAGGAACTCCTATTGCCTAATCAAAGAAAAAAATTTTATTAAGGTATAGCCGATTTACAATGCTGTGCCATTTTCTGCTGTACAGCAAAGTGACCCCAGTCACACACACATATATATACATATATACATATATACACATTCCTTCTCTTATATTATCTTCCATCTGATCTATTCCAAAAGGTTGGTTATAGTTCTACGTGCTATACAGCAGGACCTCATTGCTTATCCATTCTAAATGTAATAGTTTGGGTCTACTAACCCCAAACTCCCTGTCCATCCTCATCCTTCTCCTCCTCCCTTCCCCTTGGCAACCACAAGTCTGTTCTCTATGTCTGTGAGTCTGTTTCTGTTTTGTAGATAGATTCATTTACGCTATATTTTATCTTCCTTTTTTTTAGGGCCACACCTCCAGCATTATGGAAGTTCCCAGGCCAGGGGTCGAATTGGTGCTAGAGCTGCCGGCCTACATCACAGCCACAGCAACCTGGATCTGAGCCATGTTTGTGACCTACACCACAGCTCATGGCAATGCCAGATCCTTAACCCAGCAAGCAAGGCCAGGGACCAAACCTAAGTCCTCATGGATATTAGTTGAGTTCATTACTGCTGAGCCACAATGGGAACTCCATCATTTATGCTATATTTTAGATTCCACATGTAAGTAATATCTTATGTATTTGTCTTTCTCTTTCTGACTTACTTCACTTAGTATGAGAATCTCAAGTTGCGTCCATGTTGCTGTAAATGACATTATTTTTCTTTTTCATGGCTGAGTAGTACTCCATTAAATATATGTACCACATCATAATCCATTCATCCGTTGATGAACATTTAGGTTGTTTTCATGTCTTGGCTATTGTCAATAGCGCTACAATGAACATGGGGGTGCATGTATTTTTTTGTTTTTTGTTTTGCCTTTTTGGGGCTGCAGGTTCAGCATATGGAAGTTCCCAAGCTAGGGGTTGAATTAGGACTACAGCTGCCAGCCTATGCCACAGCCACAGCAACTTGGATCTGAGCCACATCTGCAAACTATGCCATAGTTCATGGCAATGCCAGATCCTTAATCCACTTGGCAAAGCCGGGGATTGAACCCCCGTACTCATGGATACTAGTTGGGTTTGTTACCACTGAGCCATGACAGGAACTCCTGGTACTTTTTTTTTTTTTTTGTCTTTTTGCTATTTCTTGGGCCGCTCCCACGGCATATGGAGGTTCCCAGGCTAGGGGTCGAATCTGGCCTACGCCAGAACCACAGCAACACAGGATCCGAGCCGAGTCTGCAACCTACACCACAGCTCACGGCAACACCAGATCATTAACCCACTGAGCAAGGGCAGGGACCGAACCCGCAACCTCATGGTTCCTAGTCGGATTCGTTAACCACTGTGCCACGACGGGAACTCCTTTTTTTTTGGATTTTTTTTTTTTGTCTTTTTGCTATTTCTTGGGCTGGTACTTTTTTGAATTATAGTTTTGTCCAGCTATATGCCCAGGAGTGAGATTACTAGATTATATGGTAGTTCTATATTTAGTTTATAGTGGAAATGCCATACTATTTTCCATGGTGGTTGTACCAATTTACATTCCCACCAAAGGTGGTGTTCCCTTTGTTGCTTAATTTTTTACTTGTGATTATATCACCTGTTCAAAACTTTAATCTATAAAAAGAAAAAATTCGACTTAAGTGTTAATCTTCATTTTTCTTTCTTTCTTTCTTTTGGTCATGTGGGGACATGTGGAATTTCCAGGCCAGGGACTGAACCTGAGCAACAGCAGTAACTAGAGTCACAGCAGTTACAATGCTGGATCCTTAACCTGCTGAGCCACCAGGGAGCTCCAACAGCATTTTCTTTCAAACACTACAAAAGACCACAACCTCATTAAAAATTAAATACTTCAGGGAGTTCCCATCGTGGCTCAGTAGTTAACTAATCTGTCTAGGAACCGTGAGGTTTTGGTTCAATCCCTGGCCTTACTCAGTGGGTTAAGGATACGGCGTTGCCATGAGTTGTGGTGTAGGTTGCAGATATGGCTTGGATCCCGAGTTGCTGTGGCTCTGGCGTAGGCCGGTGGCTACAGCTCCGATTCAACCCCTGGCCTGGGAACCTCCATATGCTGTGGGAGTGGCCCAAGAAATGACAAAAAGCCAAAAAAAAAAAAATTAAATGCTTCATACCACCAATTATGTTATTATTTTTTTTTTTTTTGCTTTTTAGGGCCATACCCACAGCATATGGAGGTTCCCAGGCTAGGGGTCAAATCTGCTGCACCACAATGGGAACTCCAATTAGGTTACTCTATGCAGCTAATTTGGGATGAAAATAATTCTACCCTCAGAACAAGCTTCCCTGCTTCTTCAATCCATCAAAATACTCCAGTGTGATTTCTCACCCACCCATCCTTGGTTAAAAAGCCTTCAGTGGTTGGTCATTTGCCTAGAGAATAAGATTTGTACTCCTTAGCCTGAAATCAGGGCCCTAAACAATCTAGCCCCTCTCCACTTTATCTCCAATTTCTCCCATTCATGATTTTTTTCAATTTAATCATCCCAGTTTGTTAAATGATTAGACATTCCTGACTTTGCCTACATGTAGCGCCTTTTCACCTATCTTTCCTGTAAAGTCCAAGTCCTGCCAAACTTTTCCCCACTCCCCTTCCTCTGTAGCACATGTTATCATTGGCACTTAGCATATGCTACTATTGTATTCCTCTTTCAAAAATAATTTTTCTAAACAATAACAGATGTTCCCTGGTAGATCAGTGGTTAAGGATCTGGCATTGTCATTGCTGTGGCATGGATTCAATATTTGGCTCTGGAACTTCTGCATGCTATGGGTGTAGCCAAATAAATAAACATGACACTATAACACATGAAAAGACTAAAAGTAGGTGTGGAGGGTACAATTAATTCAGCCTTGATTTTCCTTTTTTATGCATATTTTCTGTCCCCTGTCTAGATTGCAAGTATTTTGTCTTATCAATGTATATTATGGCTTTTAACACAATGTTCTATACAAAGTGCACAATTAATAAACATTATCGGAGTTTCCGCTGTGGCTCAGCCGAAACAAATCTAACTAGCATCCATGAGGACACAGGTTCAATCCCTGGCCTTGCTCAATGGGTTAAGGATCCGACTTGCCGTGAGCTGTGGTGTAGGTTGCAGGCGCAGCTCGGATCTGGTGTTGCTGTGGCTGTAGTGTAGCACCAATTCAACCCCTAGCCTGGGAACCTCCATATGCCGAGGGTGTGGCCTTCAAAAGACCAAAAAAAAAAGAGACCAAAAAAAAGAGTTATTAATGTAGGTAAAGATGATCATGATAGGGTCAGGGAAGAGAACTTGACTTGATGGGATTTTTTTTTTTTTTTTTTTTTGTCTTTTGAGGGCGGCATATGGAGGCTCCCAGACTGGGGATCTAATTGGAGCTGTAGCCACCGGCCTACACCACAGCCACAGCAACTCGGAATCCGAGCCGCATCTGCAACCTACACGACAGCTCACGGGCAACACTGGATCCTTAACCCACTGAACAAGGCCAGGGATCGAACCCTCAACCTCATGGTTCCTAGTCGGATTCAATAACCACTGAGCCTCGATGGGAACTCCTTGACTTTGTGCTTTTATTCTTTATTCTTTTGCTCACTTCAACTGATACATTCCTTTTGGAATGTTTGTTGACACTTTGAAATTGAAAACACTTCGGTTAAACCAATAGAAGATAATATGAGAAAAAGAATATATATATTATATACATAATGTATATATGTGTGTTTCTGTGTGTGTGTGTGACTGGGTCACTTTGCTGTACAGCAGGAATTGACAGAAGATTGCAAATCAACTATAATTTAATTAAAAAATTTTAAAAAGGGGAGTTCCTGTGTGGCTCAGTGGTTAACAAATCCGACTAGGAACCATGAGGTTGCCAGTTCAATCCCTGGCCTTGAGCAGGTTAAAGATCTGGCGTTGCTGTGAGCTGTGAGGTAGGTCACAGAAATGGCTCGGATCCCGTGTTGCTGTGGCTCTGGCATAGGCTGGCGGCTACAGCTCCGATTAGACCCCTAGCCTGGGAACCTCCATATGCCGCAGGAGCGGCCCTAGAAAAGACAAAAAAAAAAAAATTTTTTTTAAAAAGGAAAATACTTGATAAAGTAAATGTAGTATAACTATACAATGAAATATTACTTGGTTATAAAAAGGAACGAAGTACTGATACATGTTACAACTTGAAAGCATTATTCTAAGTGAAAGCAGCCAGTCACAAAAGTCCATATGATTCTCTTTGTATGAACGTCCAAAACATTTCAATCTACATAGCAGAAAGCCAATTAGTTGTTTTTTGAGGCTAGGGAGGTTGTGGGGGTGAGGAGTATAGAATGATAGGTAAAACGTACAAGATTTCCTTCTGAGGTGATAAAATTGACTCTGATGATGATTATACTTATCTGTAAATATACTACAAATCATTGAATTATACAGTTTAAATGGGTGAATTTTATTTATGTGATTTATATCTCAGTAAAGCTGTTTTTATTTTTTTTTAATTTTTTTTTCTCACTGTACAGAAAGCTGTTTTTAAATTTTTATTTATTTTATTTTTGAGGGCGCACCCACGGCATGTGGAAGTTCCCAGGCTAGGGGTTAAACTGGAGCTAGAGTGGCCAGCCTATGCCACAGCCACAGCGATACCAGATCCGAGCCACGTCTTCGACCTACACCACAGCTCTTGACAATGCCAGATCCTTAACCCACTGAGCAAGCCCAGGGATCAAACCCATGTCTTCATGGGTACTAGTCGGGTTCATTAACCACTGAGCCATGACGGGAACTCCTAAAGCTGTTTCTTCTTCATTGAAGACACTTTATGTGTTCATGGTTTTTTCCTCCCAACCTATACCCTCTTGAACCTAGAATTCTAGTGAATTTAGAAAAATTATTATTACATAAATTATTATATTACCTGTAGTTACTTTCCTTGTCATAGTTTGGTTTGTACTTTAAAGAATACATTTTTGTTTTGTCACAATGGGAGTATATTTAATGCCCTAACACGAATAGTAATATTTGTATATAAAGTAGGTGAGCCCTACTTTTTGTTCTTAGAACTAAGGAATTACTATTGGATTAAGACATCGAATGTATAATCTTCATGGATCTAGTATTGTATTATGAAATACACATTTTCTAAGTCTAAAAAGCTAGAAATGCCCTAATGTTCCATTCAAGTCTCTCTAGGACATATTCTTCAGGTGTCACCATTCTGGTTCCTGATCTGTCACACCAAGAGGCCGTTCAGGGATAACAAAACCAAGCACTAAATGCCACTATCCTCTCAACATACAAATAACCTTCTGTTATCTCCATGTCAACCTGCTGTTGGGAGTATATTTAATCCCCTAGTATGAATACAGTAGTATATGTATTTACTTGTCTAAAAGCAGGTGTGTCCTACTTTTCATACTTAGAACTAAATAAAGAATTACTCTTGGATTAGGACATTCAATGTGTAATTTTCCTCCATGTCTTCTATTCTAGTTACGTCTGTTGCAACAATGACTCACAAACACACCTAGTGCTTTTCATGGCTCTGTGCTTTGGCTCACCCTGATGTGAACTCCACTTCCTCCCTTTCATCCTTTAAGACTAAGCTTAAACAACTTTTCTCTCAGTAACCTATCCTCCCAGTCCAGTGTACACCATCAGTTCATCCTCTGTGCTCCCACAACCTGTGACGTGTACCTGTTTTATACTGCCTTATATTAACAGTAATTGCTTTACAAACATGGTATCTCTTAAAATCGTACGGCGCTTGAGAGGAAAAGGCGATTTTTATATTTTTCAATTTAACATTTCTTTAGCTAAGAGTGTTATATTCAATAACTTGCTTAGAAATTGTATATCACTATATTGTATACTTGTAACATATAATATTGTACACCAACTATACTTCAATAAACTTTAAGAAAGAAATGTCTATGAGCCATCTTACTAGATGAACGAATTACAGTTGTGTAAATATTACAGGATGCCCAGTCCTTCCCTCTACACCAGCTCTGAGACAAATGGCAGATGCCAGCAGACTGCCAGATAGGGGTGTGTGTGTGTGTCGCACCTATGGCAACATGGAGGTTCCCAGGCTAGGGGTCGAATCAGAGCTGTAGCCACTGGCCTACACCACAGCCACTGCAGATCAGGATCCGAGCCACGTCTGACCTACACCACAGCTCATGGCAATGCCAGATCCTTAACCCACTGAGCAAGGCCAGGGATCAAAACTGCATCCTCAAGGATACTAGTCAGGTTCCTTAACCACTGAGCCACGACTGGAACTCTGCCAGATAGGGTGTAGATACAAAGAACCAAGGAAAGGAAGAGTGGTTACAGGGCCACTCCAGGGTGCTTTTCTCTGTGCTGGGCTCAGCTAAGTAGGTCAGCTACCAGACAAAGGATGCTTTCAAAGAGTTTCCAAAAGCTTTCCTTCCAAGTGCCTCTTCCATATTATACTACTACTAATTGCAAAGTTACCACTGTTAGAGCTCACCCAGCTCTATTTAGAGCTCACCCAGCTCTATCCTCTCTCAAAAGGCAAACAGGCCTGTGGGGGTGGGGTGGGGGTATGGCTTTCAAACATGCCAGCCAGCTGAATGCAGGCTGATAAGCACAAATAGTGCAGTGAGCCAACAAAGGGCAATGCCTGGATTCACGTCACAGGGAAGTCAGGGGAGGTTGTGACCAAAGCCCAGTGAAAAGAAGACTAGAGCCAGAAAAAGCAATAGGAAGGAAGGAGGTGCTCCAGGAGAAGCAGCTGAGTTAAGAGCCAAGTTCACAGGCTCTGGCAAGGCTCTAATCAGCAGCAGAGTGGCTGGCAGTAGAGACGGGGCCATCTGCCACTGCACGGTCAGAATGGAGTGAAGGTGTGTATGGCTGCCACTAATTATGGCAGATGTTAGGGTGGGGGAACCCTAGAAAACCAAAAGGAAATAGAATTAGGACTTAACAAGGAAGTGGCGATGATGGAACAGAAGCTGATATCAATGAACTAATTCAGACACTCCTGAGAGAGGAGACAGGTAGGGAAACAGCCAGAAAGCAAAGGGACAGAAGATAGACTGGTCCTAGGGAAGTGGCCATCATGTGCCAGAAGTTAGCCTTTCCTTATCTCCTAACACTTTATCTTTCACCTCTTTGCCTTTCCTTCATCCTTTCCTGCATCCACATACCACCTCATGTCTGAGAGGCAGAGTCAAATAAGACATGTGGTCTCATGACTGGCTTCATGCCAGTCTTGGCCTGTGCCTCAGCCTTATCCCAAATTACACGAAAATGAAGAAATGATTTCATTTCTTTCTTTATTCTTAAAATATGATAGTATAAAATTCTAAAAGGAGCTATGGGCTGTTCCTTGTGTGGTCTCCGATACTTTGAGGGGGAACAATGGAGTCCTCAGGAATGTGAGAGGACCATCTCAAAAAGCTGGCAGTAGCTACTGTGCCAAGTCCGATGACCCCAAGTCAAATCCTGGGCATATCTGGGGATGTGTGGTCAGGCTTGAGCTTCAGTTCTTGAAGAGGAATAGGGGTAGATATCATTTTTGAGGTGACAATTGAGAAAAAGAGGACCCAGCATCAGAAAAGTCTGGTGTGAGAAGTAGGAAAAGTGATGAATAGGAATCTTCCTCTCCTTTTTGCCATTACCTAAGGGCAGAGGCCTGTGACCACAGTAAGAGGTCAAAGTAGGTAGCACCTCCTTGGGTCCCCTAAGGGAGAGGCCAGACCACTCTAGGGCTGGTTAACTGGCCTTAGGCGGTGGAATGCCAGCTATAAGGATGGAGACAAACTGTTCCAATTTCTGTGCAGCTTGTTTCCCAGCCTCTAGCACTTCCTCATGATTGGCCTTCTTCTGGCATTCATAATCCAAGATGACCTTGTTAGTGATGAGAGAGAAGCCAAAGACTCGAAGTCCACAGTGCCTTGCGACTATAACTTCTGGTACTGTGCTCATGCCTGATGTAGAGAAAGATGGAAAACAACCATCAGGGTCTGCAAATGACTCTCTTCCTCATTCCTTATTTTTTTACTTTTTTGTTTTTTTTGGGCCACAACCATGGCATAGGGAAGTTCCCAGGCTAGGGGTCAAATCAGAGGTGCAGCTGCTGGCCCATGCCACAGCCACAGCAACATGGGATCCGAGCCATGTCTGCGACCTACACCACAGCAATACCAGATCCCTGACCCACTGAGCAAAGCCAGGGATTGAACCCGCATCCTCATGGATATTAGTCAGATTCGTTTCCACTGAGCTACAACAGGAACTCCCTTCTTCACTCTTTAGACTCGCCTCCATCCATCACTTCATTGAAAATTTATATCAAGAAAACATCCAAAGACATTAATGTCTAGCTTTGCCTAAAAGAGTTGGGCCTCAGAGGGCCTTAATGTATTTCTTATAAATATTGCCATTGCAATGTTTTCTTTTTATATGTTTGTGGTCAGTCTCAAGTCAGTTCTAAAGATGCAGTTCTATCCTCCAGCCAGAGGTATAGAAGGTGGCTATAATATTTGTTAGAATAATCCTTAGAAACAGTCATCAAATTATGTTGACTGTCATCAAATTATATTAGGTCATTAGCATTACAGTGGTTAAAAGCCTTGGTGCAGGGTGGTGGGTTAATGCTACAAAGCACCAGACTTCCCACCACCTTTAGGAAGTCAGTTTAATTCAATCTTCCCTTAAGTCAGACCCTCTTTCGATTTACGGTTTAGGTCTATAATCTTCCCCTCCTCCACATCCTATTTTACCACAATAGCCTCTTTAAGCCTCCCTCTTTAAGCCTCCAGTTCCCCTTCTCACCAACAGCATCCGCTCCCAGCTTCTGCAGCAGACGACACTCTGCCACAGTCTCAAAGCTGGGGCCTGCCACCATCACGTAGGTGCCTTCCTGTAACTCCCTCTGCTCCCCCATTTCTTTCCAGGTACTGTGAGCCTTCTGTCTCATATCCCGGTCATAGGCATCAGACATGGCAGGGAAACGAACTCCAAACCTAGGGCACAAGTTGGATTATCTCAGATTGATAGAATACAGTGAGTGCTTGCCTAACCCTTGAACAAGTCCTTAAAGCCTACCTAGCTATACAAAAAGGAACAGGATAGGTACCTTTCATCATTAGGCCCTCTGAGAGGGTTCTCACCGCAGAAACCGGGCAGGTTGATGTGATCGCGGATCAGCATGATATCTCCAACCTCGAACCTGGGGTTCAGCCCTCCAGCTGCATTGGTGACCACCAGGGTGTCCACACCCAGAAGCTGAAAAACCCTTACTGGGAAAGTCACCTTAGAAGCAAAAGATAGAAGATCAGGGAGTATTCTTTAAAATTTCACTAATCCACCCATGCAGATAAACATGATACACACCATGAAAGAAGAGAAAGGAGGGGACCAAAACTCTACCTCAACCAGGTAGCTAAGTAACAAAACAGGATAGAGAGCTCTCTCTCCCCTCTTTCAGATGCAATCACTCAGGTGCCGGATTTACCTTCCAGAGCGGGTAGCCTTCATACAAGTGGAACCTGCCCTGCATCATCACACAGGCTCTTCCATTCAAGATCCCAAACACCAGTCGACCAGCATGACCTGGCACTGTACACACAAAAAAAGAAAGGGAAATGAATGGAATGAAGCTTCCCTATAACATATACATACAATATAATCTTGAGCACCTCCTCTGAGCCAACTCACTGTGCTCAGCATGTGAGGGTACAACTATCAAAAAGAAAACATTATTATTTCCACTCTCAGAAAATTTAAGTCTGGCGGGGAAGGCAGAAATTCATCATAAGCATACCTACTAGTACATCCTGAGATTAGAGCTATGGGGGTAACAACATTCAATGTGAACATACACCAATTTCTTTTTAAAGAAATTTCAAAAGCATGGGAAAACCATATTGCAAGAGAATAAAATGGGTGAAAAATAGGATAAGTGGGTAATAATACATGCAGTGTCATAATTATAGACCTCTTTTTCAAAAATTTCAAATTTCAAATTTCTTATATTTATTGTCCTAACTAAACTATACGCTTCCTCCCCCCGGAAAAGGAGCTCATGGTATATTCTAGCTTCCTAAAAGAGGTAAAGGGGCTGAGGTTGGATTCCCACAAAACAGTCCTGTGGGAATACATGCCCTTGATGGGGGGGGGGGAAATGCAGAGGCGTGGGAGTGTAAAGATAGCTCCCCACACAGATACGGTAATTATTATTATCATATCGCATATGTGGCATTTATCCTTTAATGGACAAGGCCAACCTATCCCTTAGGGAATGGATGGTCTGGGAGAGGGACTAAAACCAAGAGGAAAGAGTTGAGAGATACTCAGAAATTGAGGAGTTTATTTAAAAAATTACCAGTAATAGAGCAGAAGCGACATAGTTAGGAAAACCCAAATGGAGTATTAAAAAAAAGTTGATAAAATTAAAAAAAATTAATCCACTTATCACTTAGTGCAGTGCCCTTCTCCCTGGGGCAGGAGTGGCAGGTGGAGCCAATGTCACTGCTATCACCCTCAGAAAACTTTTCCCTCCCTCTTATATTTTTAGTATTTTCTTCTCCAACCCAATTCCCACCTCCCTGCTCTGGTTTCCCAGTCTCACGCCAAAGGGTTTGAAAAATATCTGTTAAAAGTCTTAATTGTCCAAGGAAAAGAGGAAGGAAGGTAGAAATCTGAAAAATTAATAACTAAACCAAGGGAAGTAAGTTATCTGAGAAATTAATAAATAAGTAAACCAAATAAACTGTTCTTGTCCTTAACTTGCCCTTATTTCACCTCGCCCTCTTCTAAGCTTTGCCTCAGGGCTTTTGGCTGCTGTTAGAATGCTGGTTACACTATTATTTGGATCTTTCAGAGCTCCACTATACAGAGAGGGTCCTTTCCCCCTCCAAAGGGTCAATGAGAATCAAGTCTTGTGTGTTCATGTATTATCTGGGTATTTGTCAGAACACGGTCGTCTGTATGTTCATTTGTTGCTGTGCACCAGTGTGTGCCTTATCCTAGGACTGGAGCTAGAGCTGGAAGAACCGGGAATGGCAGGAACACAGAGGACAGGGGAGGCTGGACTTTGTCCTGGGAGGTTATAGGCATTGCTTTTTCGACTTAAGCTTCAGATGGAATGAGATGAGAAGGGTGTGTGAGGATGTGGTGACCAGGGTGTGTGTGGGGAAACGGTGTATGAGGGAAGTGCTGTAGGCTGTTAAGGAGATGAGTCATTATCACAAAGGAAACATGTCATCATACAGTACCATTGACACATACATGTCCTGTCTATTTGAAATGTTCTACGGGGGCGGGGGGGACTTTCCTCGTAAAGTCATGTAATTCTTGGTGGGTATCTTTTCCCCTCTGCTACAACAGCTGTCTCTAGTCGAACGCTATAGAAGATAACCAGGATCCGGTGGAGAAGCATTGTCTTCCCATCAGAATCCCATCAACAGACATCCCCCAGTCCCATTGATCCTCCCCTTTGCCAGTACCTGTACTTCTGGGAAAGTTCGGTATTTCACTGTAGTTAAAGATCTGAGTCTCAGTCAGTCTGTCAGTCAGACCTCCCAACCCAGAACCACAGATCACTGCCACTTGAGGTCGGTGCTTGGTGTGAGACAGAAGCCATTTTGCAGTGTTCTGATAATCTTCAAATGTGAATCTAGGAAAAAAAGGAAAAACCAAGGTGAGTTTCCCTTCCATCCCAAGGGCATCATAAATTAATGACCTTCAGTGTAAAAAGGCTGGCAGGGGTACCAAGGTTGACAAGGGACAGAGAAGCTGACCAAGGAGCTGCCCCAGAGGGGAGGCTCTTCTCTCTCAGAAAAGGTCACTCAAAGCTCACCCACCCATTCCTCTTCCTGAATCAGACCTATCAGACCTACTCAAAGTCTGACATGAAATTCCCTCCTCATTTGAGAGCCTGGTGAAGTTAATAATGCCTACTTTTCTTTTTCTTTTTGCTTTTGGGGCCACACTCTGCGGCATATGGAGTTTCCTTGGCTAGGGGTTGAATTAGAGCTACAGCCGCTGGCCTACACCACAGTCACAGCAATGTGGGATCCGAGCCGTGTCTGAGACCTACACCACAGCTCACGCCAATGCCAGATCCTTAACCCACTGAGCTAGGTCAGAGATCAAACCCTCATCTTCATGGATCCTAGTTGCATTCCTTAACCTCTGAGCCATGAAGGGAACTCCCAGATGCCTACTTTTCCATCACCAGATCCAACTCCAGTTTCTTTGGGTTTTTTTTTTGTCGTTTTGCCATTTCTTGGGTCACTCCCGCGGCATATGGAGGTTCCCAGGCTAGGGGTCTAATCGGAGCTGTAGCTGCCAGCCTACGCCAGAGACACAGCAACGCAGGATCCGAGCCGCGTCTGCAACCTACACCACAGCTCACGGGAATGCCGGATCGTTAACCCACTGAGCAAGGGCAGGGATCGAACCCGCCACCTCAAGGTTCCTAGTTGGATTCGTTAACCACTGCGCCACGACAGGAACTCCTTTTTTCATTAATTTTTTTTCCCCCAACTCCAGTTTTGCTACTACTGGCAGGTTAATATCTGTAAGGACACAGTTGGGGTTCTTTGTTCCTTTTTTTTTAAAATTATTTATTTATTTATTTGCTTTTTAGGGCTGCACCCGACGCATATGGAGGTTCTCAGGTTAGTGGCTGAATTAGAGCTACACCTGCCAGCCTACACCACAGCTCATGGCAACACTGGATCCTTAACCCACTGAGCGAGGCCAGGTATTGAACCTACAACCTCATGGTTCCTAGTCGGATTCGTTTTGGATTCATTTCCGTGTTTCCACTGCACCATAAGGGGAACTCCATTATGACAAAGATTTAGAGAGAAAGGGATTACAGTCTACAGAGAAGTACAGTGAAATAATCAAATCGAGGAGTGTGAAAGGGCTGGGCCAGAAGAGGAAAGATTAGGAGTACACTCAAAATGGGATTAAGGCCCTTCTTGGGGCAGCCTGACAAGCCCAATACAGTCTTCCTTAGTACCCTACCTATTTGCTAGAAACACTCAAAATGTAATCCTCGAGGGCAGGGATAAACATTTCATTTTGGACCCACTTCTTCCAGCACTCAAATACTGAGAGCTAATAACTGTTTTGATTGACCAAAAAAAAAAAAAAAAAAAAAAAAAAAGGCAAACCCAGGCCACAACTCTGGTTGTCCATGGCTGGAGCAGAACTGACTGCATAAGTTTCTCAGTAGCAACTTGTGGAAAATACAGACTCTGGAGCTCATCCTTACAGATTGATAATTCTGGGCAGAGGCCCCATAATCTCTATTTCTTATGTAAGTCTGATTCAAAAACAAAGTTTCAGAATTTCTGGTCTACCAGGAAGCAGAACTCAGCCTGGATTCTATTTCCAACTTTGTCTTTTTAGGCAAATAACTTGTGCTTTGAAGTCTTTCCTATGGTATAAAGCAAGGGCATGTAATAGGCTCAGTCTGAAAATGAATTAAAATCTTGCTAACAAGCTCCGAAGACTTTGACTCCTTAAATCATGGTTCAGGTCCACAGCACTTGAACCTTTTTTGCAACTTTCCCTTCCTCCTTTTTTTTTTTTCTTCCCTGCGTTCTTCCATCTTTCTTTCTCTTTGCCAAGGTCCAAGGTTCTTTGCCCTTCAGAGACGTAAGGCATACACTTACTGAGAACCCAGACATCCCCAAAAATCAACCAGGAATTTTTCTCACAATTTCAGCCCAATTCTCTCACAGCTACCTGGAAAAACCAAGGAGAAGGGATGGGACAGGGTTAGAAAGGGGGAGACTGAGAGCTGATCACAACTAACCAAGCCTCCTGAGGAAATCTTTTTCTTCAAAACACTGTCTTTGAAACCAGATGACTCTACCATACACCAGGCCACCCTCAGGGATGTATCTGGGTAAGGGGATGGGTGGTGGCAATAGAAATGAGTCACAGGATGATGGACAAGAGAGAAGCAGTGAGATGGTAAAAGTTAATCGAATAGCATCCTCAAGAGGTGCAACGGAAATTAAGGAAGGGTGAAGCCCTGGCCACCCAGCAGATCTAACCACAGCTGGCCATCAGTCTCCCAAGAACACCCTAAATCCCTGGGCACCCCAAAGCCACTGTGCTCCCTAAAGCTGGAGACTGGGGCTGGGATTTCAAGAACCAAAGCATTAATAGGGGTTTTCAAAGGTGAAGTGGGAGGGAGAGGTCAAGGTCTTTGCTCAGTTCGATGAATAAGAATTTCCTTCTCCTAGGAGTCTCCATCCTCGACTTGGGCCTCCACCGTGTAGAGAAGTGACAAGGACGTGAGTAAGGTCTCCTTTGAAAGAGGAACTCTAAATATGGGCTCCAACAATACCTTGGGGATTTACCTAGATTGTGTAATGGGAATCTGTGATGACCACATGGGTTGAGAAAACCTCTTCTCTTTATGTGGGTGGGGGAGTATGTTCCCTCTATACTCACACCCCGACGCGTGCGCGCACGCACACGCATACCGGCTCTTTTTCTGAACAGACTATTCTCTACTAACCTGTTCTCTTCCTGCTCTGATGGCGCCACCCCTGCTCGATTCCCGCGCGCGCCCCTGCCAGCGCCGGCCGCCCCGCTGCTCTGTCGCCTTGCCCCTGATACCACGCTCCAAGCCAGGCCTCTTTACATCTCCGGGGCACTCGCTCCCTCTCCTGGCCCGCTCGGGGCCCAGAGTGCGGGGGTTTGCAGGTCTCCATGACAGCCATTTCTCCTCCCCCGAGACCTCTGGGATTCCCTGGGCCTGGTGCTCGCCTCACCCGTTCTCCATGGTCCCGCTGACGCCCTCGCGATGAATTTGCCGGTCTCTGCTTTGATCTGCTCGGTAGAGCTGAGCTGCAGTCCCCCCGGGTGCGGTCCACACAGTCAGTGTACTGTTTGCAACGCGCCGGCTTTTATCTCCAGCTCTGGAGTGCTCAGCCAATGGCAGGCGAGTAAGCGGCCGGCCCGTCTCCATGGTGACACGCCCAGACTCAATCGCCTGAAGCTAGGGTGTAAATCTAATCGGAGTTCCTCCCAGCTGCAGCACTTTCCTGGAGCTCCACCCTATCCCTCGGTAGGGAGGGGTGGGAGCATCCAGCATTTCGCCTCTGCACCCATTCCCGCACGGAAGCCCATGCGGGAAAAGAGCTATAACTAGGGAGGGGAGCCCTCAACCATCTATCTGCAGTCCCATTCCTGTTTGTGTCTACAGCTAACCGTGAAAGGGTTGAAAAGAGAAAATTTTAAACCTTAAACCATGCAACCCCAGAATAAAATTAAGTGAGCCTGCGTCTGAATTGCTTCTTGGACAAAAGAAAGGGGGGGGTGCTCTAAGAATAGTGCTAATCTGGAGGTTACAGGATTTGGGAAAACATCAGGGATCTAAATCCAGTCCCAGATGGGAGAAGAAAAAGTTCTAGGGACAAGAATTCCCGGACTCTTGCAGTGGTTAACGAATCCGACTAGGAACCATGAGGTTGCGGGTTCGGTCCCTGCCCTTGCTCAGTGGCTTAACGATGTGGCGTTGCCGTGAGCTGCGGTGTAGGTTGGCGACGCGGCTCGGATCCCGCGTTGCTGTGGCTCTGGCGTAGGCTGGTGGCTACAGCTCCAATTCGATCCCTAGCCTGAGAACCTCCATATGCTTCGGGAGCGGCCCAAGAAATAGCAAAAAGACAAAAAAAAAAAAAAAAAGAATTCCCGGATTCTTGTGCAAGGATGCAGCAAATCCCCTTCTCCGGGTGTTTCCAAATTCTTTATAGATATTAAACTTTGGGATTTGGGAATGAGAAATGGGAATTTCTGGACATTTTCCCAGAATTCCAATTATGAGTTATTTATAAAATACTTCCATACATCCTTTACTCTTTATTATGGATATCAAACCATGCTAAATCAAAAGAAATAAACTCAATAGCATTTACAAAGGATTGTAGCCTATAAAAAATATTCAAATTCTTGAGAAAGTTGGTAAGCATTATTGGGTATTATTCCAATATCAAGCCAAATCCAGGCCACAGTCTGTCTGGGTAAATAAAAGGGTTTTTTTTGTTTTTTTCTTTTTCAGCTGCCCTGTAGCATATGGGGTTCCCCGGCCAGGGATCAGACCCCAACTGAAGGTGCAACCTAAGCTGCAGTTTAGGTGCTGCCAATTTTGTTGCCGTCACAGCAGGAACTCCAAATAAAAGTTTTATTGGAAAACACACATGCGCACACACTCCTGGATCCTTGACACAGAGAAAGGATGGGGAAAGGGTGGGGAAATGAAGACAATTCCTTGATAAACACAATACTGGGTCCAAGCAATTCAGATAATGAAATGAAAATTTCTGTAACAGAAGTACACAATATAACATCTTTGTAATAATTCAGCTATTTTCTACCCCTACTTTTACAAGTTTAACCAAATTCACACAAAATCACAAGTCAATGGTCTTTGCTTAGCTACTGGAATCCTCTGCTTGCTTCTACTCTTCTGAACACTGCTTGCTGTGTTACCCTATTTCCCAGCCCTGTTTCTATCTCATTCACATAACAAATACTTCAACTATATACCAGAACTGATCTAGTGTTAGGGACAAAAGAGTAATGACGACATATGTAAGGATGAAAATAATATATATAAATAACTGAGTCTGGAATTCCCATTATGGTTCAGCAGGTTAAGAACCCCATATAGTATCCATAAGGATGTGGGTTCGATCCCTGGCCTTGTTTAGTGGGTTAAGGATCTGGTGTTGCTGTGGTTGTGGCATAGGCCAGCAGCTGCACCTCCAATTCATCCTCTAGCATGGGAACTTCTATATGCTGCAAGTGAAGCTATAAAATGAAAAAAACAAAAACAAAACTGAACCCAGTGCCAAATGAATGGTTTATTCTATTGTTATTACAGAGTTTTATTATTATTTTGTTATCCTTATTCATCCAGTAATTTTAGCAAAGACAAAAGTAAGGTTTCACCTTAGCAATGTGACTCTGTACAATTGAGACATTGAAAGCATGTTTTTTTCTTTTTTCTTTTTTTTTTTTAGGGCTGCACCTGTGGCAATATGGAGTTTCCCAGGCTAGGGGTCCAATCAGAGCTACAGCTCCTGGCCACAGCCATAGCCATAGCCACAGCAATGCAAGAGCCGAGCCATGTCTTCGACCTACACCATAGCTCACCGTAACGCCAGATCCTCAACTCACTGAGTGAGGCTGGGGATCGAATCTGCAACCTCATCGTTCCTAGTCGGATTTGTTTCTGCTGCACCATAGTGGGAACTCTGAAAGCATGGCTTTGAATGAAGGATGAGTTCGGCCATAAGTAAAAATCAGCCCGGATAATATCTTTTAATATTTAATTGCTGAAAGGTTCTTTTTAAACACCAAATCCAAACCAGTTTACACAAAAATCAAGATTAAAACATGATCATGTCTTTAAAAGTACAAACTTAATGAATTTTAATGGACTCTTGTCTAAACTAAGTATATGTAAACCAGAAGATGTTCTGTAATATACCTGCAAAAGCAAGATTGGGGGACAAGGCTCAGTCTTCTGTAATGTTTCTTCAGTGTTATGTGGGGAAGAGTCTGCAGTATATATAATCATTCTGGGCTCTACAAAAATGCACTGTTATAAGAGGCAAGAACGGTTTACTAGACTGCACTTGGGCCAGGGTGACCTAACCTTGATAACTATACAACATACTTTATTCTGCATTCAAGTTTAGCAACCAAGCTTTTGCACATTCATTTGGTATTCAATACTTAATGGTCAACTATATGAAATGTCCATTATTTCTCTTTAGGCCATCTCAAGCCTAGTCCCCGTACTCTATGTCTTTATGACCATTTTAATCTGTTTTCAACACCCCAGTCCAGAGGTTCCCAGTTTCTTAGGGAAGTGAGGATCTCAGCAATTTTTTCATAGCACTCTTAGGTCAAGAGCAATACCTAAGAATTTTGCTTTTTAGGTAGCTGGTGCCTAATAACTTAGTAACGATTAAAAAAACAGACAGATGTTGAAAGGAAAATTGTTTGTTTTTTTTTTCCCTTAACCACAAAGAATTACTCATGGACTGCATTCCTGTTGGGCACTACACAACTTCTGAAGCCTTGGAATCCAGCACTGCTCATATCCTGTTCTGTGCTGGAACTTACTTTTTTTTTTTTTTTTAAATCAGAGGGACCACCTAAAACCCAGCTGCTTTGCAAAGATATTTTGTCATCAAAAGCAATGTAGCATAATCTAATATTCAAATTGTGAATAATCTTGACCTAGCAGTTCACAGAGTAAACAAGAGACATTGAATATTGCATTCCCTTAAAAATTTTTTTTCTTTCTGCCCTTCGGCATATGGAGTTCCCGGGCTAGGGATTAGATCTGAGCAGCAGTTGCAACCTATGCCCCAGCTGGGGCACCACTGGATCCTTAACCCACTGTGTGGGGGAATCAAACTTGCACCCTAGCACTGCAGAGATGTTGCTGATTCTGTTGCACCACAGCTGGAACTCTTCCCTTAAATTTTTAAATATCTCATGGTACGCCTGTGAATTTGCACCGTGGCACAGAGTTTGGGAACTATAGCCCCAGGTGCTCCAGATCCATGCCACCTCATTCCTAAATCTGTGTAATATAACTGAGTGGATGCTAATCAAACTACCTGTGAATGAATCCCATCTGCACCCCTTAGCTACCAGCTGTGTGATCCAAAGCAAGTAAAATTCTTCCTAAAATTTTCTCATCTGTAAAATGGTGATAATAATAGCACTTACTGTTGTTGCAAATATTATATAAAATGCCAGTTAAGTGTTTAGATAAGTGCCTGGATTTTAGTAAGCACACAGAAAGTGTTGGCTAATTATTATTCCCCATTGTCTCTTTTTCATTTTGATTTCTCTAGACTCAGCTAACTGAACTGGATCAGTACAAAAACTAGAGGTACACCTACGCCATCAACACCAACTCTAATTCTGCATTGTTTAAAACAGTGGCCTAAGGAGTTCTCCTGTGGCTCAGCAGATTAAGGATCCAGTATTGTCTCTGCAGTGGCTTGGGTTGCTGCTGTGGCACAGATTCAATCCCTGGCCCAGGTACTTCCACATGCTGCAAGCTCAGCCATTAAAAAAAAAAAAAAAGAAAGAATGGCAAGTTGAAAAAACAACAAACAAATAAACAAACACTTGTTCTGCCAAATGAAGCTATTAAACTTTAATAAAGCTGAGATAAAATTTACAATAAAAATTCAGTTCTTAGTTATACTAACCACATTTCAACTGCTCAATAGCCACATGTGACTAGTAGCTACCATACTGCATAGCACAGAAACATTTCAATCATTACAGAAAGTTGTATTGCACAGCACTGTTCTTATCTTTTCTAGTCATTGCTACCCTGTATCCACATTTTTAAAAGCTGGAACTATATTTTATTCTGTACTTGTAGGGGTCCTATAGTCAGGAACCAAATAATCATCAACCTTAGGGTGATTATAACACATGACTGCCTTGGCTGGGGGAAAAATGTAATTGTAATGTATACATGTAAGGATAACCTGACCCCCTTGCTGTACAGTGGGAAAAAATAAATAAATAAATAACACATGACTGCCTTATTACCCTTACTTCTATCTTCTTTTTGCCCTTCTTCAGGTTCTGAGGGACTCCCACATCCAGGTATACCCTCAGTAACACATCCATCCTCTACACTCAGTATCAAGGAGACTAAAGAACAGAAGTCACAGGCTCTAAGTCACTAAGTATTGCCTTATGGAGCAAGAAGATGTTTTGAGATAGTGACTCCCAATGGCAACATTTATAGAAGCAAGCTCAGCCTCTTAATATTCTTTAGGCAAAGAATCTGTTTTATTTCTGCCCTCTGGAATGAGATTTCTCATTCTCTCTAGACCACAACTATTTAAATTCTCCTATTTAAATACCTACTTCGGAGTTCCCATCGTGGCTCAGTGGTTAAGGAATCCGACTGGGAACCATGAGGTTGCAGGTTCGATCCCTGGCCTTGCTCAGTGGGTTAAGGATCCGGTGTTGCTGTGAGTTGTGGTGTAGGTCACAGACACGGCTCGGATCCTATGTTGCTGTGTGGCTCTGGCCTAGGCCAGTGGCTGTGGTTCCGATTAGACCCCTAGCCTGGGAACCTCTGTTATGCCGTGGCAGTGGCCCAAGAAATGGCAAAAAGACAAAAAATAAAATAAATAAATAAATAAACACCTACCTCACTGTCACCAAGAATCTTTGACTTTCCATTTTCTCCAAGTCCTGAAATTAAAATATTATTTAGTTTAGTTTTTTCCCTTCCCTGATTTTTTTTGTCTTTTTTTTTTTTTTTTTTTGGTCTTTCCTCGGGCTGCACCTGTGGCATATGGAGGTTCCCAGGCTAGGGGTCTAATTGGAGCTGCAGCTGCCAGCCTACACCACAGCACAGCAACATGGGATCCGAGCTGCGTCTGCCACTTACACCACAGCTCACGGCAACGCCAGATCCTTAACCCACTGAGTGAGGCCAGGGATCGAACCTGCAACCTCATGGTTCCTAGTTGGACTCGTTAACCACTGCATCATGATGGAAACTCCTTCCCTTCCCTGTTAAAAGGATCATTTTCATTTTTCTTCTCTGCATGAGATCCCTATTCGTGCCTCACTCAGTGAAGGAACAGAATGAAGACAAAACAGACTGATTCAATACCTTCAATTCTCAGATAGGAAAGCTGACTACACCCTAAAGGAAGGTGCATCAGAAATGAATACGACTAGGAGTTCCCGTCGTGGCGCAGTGGTTAACGAATCTGACTAGGAACCATGAGGTTGCGGGTTCGATCCCTGCCCTTGCTCAGTGGGTTAAGGATCTGGCGTTGCCATGAGCTGCAGTGTAGGTTGCAGACGTGGCTTGGATCCTGCGTTGCTGTGGCTCTGGTGTAGGCTGGCGGCAGCAGCTCCGATTCGACCCCTATCGCCTGGGACCCTCCATATGCCGCGGCCCAAGAAATGGCAAAACGACAAAAAAAAAAAAAAAAAGGAAATGAATCCGACTAGTAACCATGAGGTTGTGAGTTGGATCCTTGGCCTCGCTCAGTGGGTTAAGGATCCAGCATTGCCATGAGCTGTGGTGTAGGTCACCAACATGGCTCAGATCCTGAGTTGCTGTGGCTGTGATGTAGGCCAGTGGCTATAGCTCCAATTCGACTTCTAGCCTGGGAACTTCCATATGCTGCAAGTGAGGCCCTAAAAAGCAAAATAAATTTAATTAATTAATTAATTAATTAAAAAAAAAAAAGGAAGGGGCCAAGCACTGGGGCATGGACAGGACATGGATCAGAAGGGATCAAAGGCTCAGAGTGATAAATAGAAATCAATCCCTTAAAACTAGACTACACACTATCCCACTCCATCCAACCTCTCACACTACCCCTCATCTTGGTGAATTCACTCTGCATAATAGCAAAAATTCTTTGCCTTAGAAATGGAGCAAGGAACCATGTTATTTTCATACAGATGGTAAACTACCACTTCAGAGAAGGGTAAAGAAAAAAATAGGATATGTGGAAAGAGAAATCAGTTGGCGACATTAGAGAGTTCCCTTGTGGCATAGCAGGTTAAGGATCTGGCATTGTCACTGCAATGGTTTGGGTCACTGCTGTGGCACAGGTTTGATCCCTGGCCTGGGAACTTCCACATGCCATGGGCATGGCTACAAAAACAATGACAGACAAACACACAAAAAACAAAAGAGGACACTGGGTCACAGAGGCCAGGAAGGTGTCTCCCACCACGGCCCCATTCTCTGCCATCTACACAGTATGGCAGTTGCCACTTGATTGGAAGGTTGAAGAAAAAAACCTTCAAAATCTTTGCAGTTTCTATCTTTTTTTTTTTTTTTTGGTCTTTTTGCTATTTCTTGGGCTGCTCCTGCAGCATGTGGAGGTTCCCAGGCTAGGGGTTGAATCCGAGCTGTAGCCACCGGCCTACGCCAGAGCCACAGCAATGCGGGATCTGAGCCGCGTCTGCAACCTACACCACAGCTCACGGCAACGCCGGATCGTTAACCCACTGAGCAAGGGCAGGGACCGAACCCGCAACCTCATGGTTCCTAGTCGGATTCGTTAACCACTGCGTCACGACGGGAACTCCTGCAGTTTCTATCTTTATATTCTCCTGTTATGGACTCTTATGGACCATCTCAAAACTCATATGTTGAAGCCCTAATCCCAGAACCCCAATGTGACTATATTTGAAGACAGGATTTTAAAAGAAGTTAATTAGGTTAAGTGAGGTCATAAGGGGCCTTAATTCCCTATAAGAAGAGGAAGAGACAGCAGGGACATGTGCACACAGAGAAGAAAAGACCACACAAGGACACAGTGGAGAAGGCGGTGGCTGCTTACAAACTAAGGAGAAAGGCCTGCTGACATCTTGATTGTGGGCTTCAAGGCTCCAGAACAGTGACAAAATACATTTCTGCTGTTTCAGCCAACCAGTCTGTGATATTATGGCACTTCTAGCAAACTAATATACCTCCATAGCCTGATTTTTTTCAATCTAAGTGAGAAGACCCTCATGCCTTAAGTAAGACCCTTGGGGGTAATATTGAAATTATTTACCTGGAACAGTTCAGGAACCAACTAATCAGAACCAATGCCAGCCATAAACAATTGTCAGCCACACTGGAGTGAACCAGCTGAATATCCACTATGCTTAGAACTACAGGTGACAATATTGCTCAGTAGACCAATTTACCTCATGGTGGGCCTTAAGTTAATTATTTAATTAATTTAACAGTCACACCAGTCAGAATGGCCATCATCAGTAAGTCTACAAATAGGAGTTCCCATCATGGCTCTGCAGTTAACCAAATTGACTAGGATCCATGAGGATGAGGGTTCAAACCCTGGCCTGGCTCAGTGGGTTAAGGATCTGGCATTGCTGTGAGCTGTGGGGTAGGTCCCAGACAAGGCTGGGATGGATCTAGCATTGCTGTGGCTACGTCATAGGCCAGCAGCTGTAGCTCCAATTGAATCCCTAGCCTGGGAACCTCCATATGCCGCAAATGCAGCCCACAAAAGCAAATAATAAACAAACAAAAAAACCCCACATTTAAAAAAAACAGTCATTTATCAAGCAACTTTCATGTGCCAGGCACTGAGCATAAAAAGGGCTCCATTCAGATCCCATGCATTCTGCAACATCTGCACCTCTGCCCTTTTTATTTTATTTTATTTTATTTTGCTTTTTAGGGCCGCACCCTACAGCATATGGAAGTTTCCAGGCTAGGGGTTAAATCAGGGCTACAGCTGAAGGCGTATACCACAGCCACAGCAATGTGGGATCCAAGCCGTGTCTATGACCTATACCACAGCTCATGGCAATGCTGGATCCATAACCCACTGAGCAAGGCCAGGGATCAAACCCCAGTCCTCATGGATACTAGTCAGATTCTTAATCCCCTGAGACATAGCAGGAACTCCCACTTCTGCCCTTTTTAATCTGCTTAGTAGATGATGAGTGCAAAAGCATTAAAAGTGAGTCAGAAGACATGGACTTTTAGTCCCATTTCAATCTTTCACTTAGCTTGTGTCTCTAGCTTGTGGAGTCTCAGTTTCCATAGCTGCAAAATAAAAATAGTCATGCCTTCCCTGTCCATCTCATAGTGGGTTTTGAAATCAAATGAATATGGATAAAAAGGGCTTTATTAACTGAGAGCAAACTACAATTATTA
This sequence comes from Phacochoerus africanus, assembly GCF_016906955.1. NCBI lineage: Eukaryota > Metazoa > Chordata > Mammalia > Artiodactyla > Suidae > Phacochoerus > Phacochoerus africanus. The sequence goes on from NC_062552.1 coordinate 79,642,234, forward strand.
TTACCATTTGCATTTCTCTGCTTAGTGACCTACTTAAGTCAGAGCTTAAATCCAAGTAATCTATGCATAATAATATAATAATCCTTTAAGTTTTTAAAGTTTTCTCTGGCAGTTGTGGCTCAAAGTGATTTCCTTTTTCCTAGAACTTGTACTGTTTAACTCATTTGCTATGAAGCATGTATAGCATTATGAATTTCTAGTATCGATATTTTTTCCCATGTAATAAAAGACTGCTAGTGTTGATATTCTATACTGTGAATTTTCATATTACTGTGCCTCCCTACCCAGAGTTTAAGTAGGAAAGAATTTATGCTAGTGATGGAGCCTAGGCCTAAAGATGCCTTGCAGCTTCTCTTTTCACTCTCTTGGATCATTTTCCTAAGTACTATAAAGAAGCCCAGCCAACCCAGTACATACAGTTGCCAGACATGTGAATGTGGTCATCTTGGACCATTCAGCTGTTTTCATGAATGAGCCTGAGTGAGACCAGTAAAAGAACTATTTAGCCCACCCACAGAATCATGAAGAAATAACACATCATTTTGTTTGGGTATTGTTCATTAAGCAGCAATAGATAAAGGAAGACCAGAAGAGGTATTGCTCTCCTTCACGCTGATAGGATTTTTTTCCTATCTCTTTTGTGGCCCTTCTCACAAACACCTTGCTTTCTGGGTATGTATATTCTGAGCACTACCAGACTGTAATGTCACTGAGGATGAGACAATTTGTCGATCTTAGATTTCTTCTAAATTACTGTGCCCGGAAAAGGAGGTAGTTGGTAATGAGTCAATTTGCAAAGTGATGGCTCCTTCTAAGGGCATCTTGGAACTCAAGTCCCAAAGGAGTTTACTATAAGGCAGTTTCATAAGCGAGCACTTAGAAAGTCACCATACTTCCCTTAACCCTGTGTCACACCTAAATGGGCAGGGACTAGTCTGACATTAGAAGGGACATATTCAGGGATTATTCCATCACACCTTTCCTTCAGCCTCACATACCAGTCAGAAAGAATATTCTTCCTATTGGTTAACATCCACTTCTTCATTTACTTCTCTAACTACACACCCATATATTTAACCTCTAATGAAAACATCACCAAGAGACCAAACTACTAAAAAAAATAAGCCATTGTACTCATCCATAGGATCCTTTGTACTGTATCCAATTCTCCATCTCTCCCACATTTTTATAAGAATAAAACTAGATTGAAATGAAAATCAAATATGACTTTGGTGAGGGTGGGGAGAGTCACAAAAGGATAGGTTTTAGAATGCGCATGTTATCGAGGTGCAAATAACGAACGCTACTCCACCCTAGAGTAAACACTTGAGCATCTGTGTGCCAGAAACAGCAGAGAGAGCAGCAGACTGGCCTGTTCCCTTGTAGAGCTACAACTCCCTCTCTATTTTGTATCCAGAGGTTCCTTGATTCTTAAGTGTCTATGGAACCTACCTGGCCTGGAAAAGCTGTGTCTAAAAATCAGAACCCAGGTGAAATCTCCAGCCTCTGTAGCAGCCACAAGTGCCAGGAAAGTAACAGTTTCTTTAGTATTAAATATTTGGGGTAGGCTGTACTTTCCTCAATGTTAGGCTCACTGGAGAGGCTTCTAACTAAACTAGTCATGGTCCTCGGAGTTGCTTTTTCAATTCCCTTTTTTCCTTTTTTTTTTTTTGTCTTTTTAGGGTCGCACCTCCAGCATATGGAGGTTCCCAAGCTAGGGGTCTAGTCAGAGCTACAGCTGCCAGCCTACACCACAATCACAGAAACACCAGATCCTTAACCCACTGAGCAAGGGCAGGGATTGACCCCGCAACCTCTTGGTTCCTAGTAGGATTCGTTTCTGCTGTGCCACAATGGGAACACCCTGTTTTTTCAATTCCTGTTGCCTCCCAGATGTAGAAGTCACAATTTGGGCTATAATATGGGGAAAACTCAAATGTGGTTCAAGCTCCTATAAAGATAACATGAGGTTGAAGAAGGAGCTGGCACCCAAAGATTGGGCTCAGAGGTTACTGATAGACCCTTAGGGTTCTGCTTTGGTTTCTAGGAAAGGGTAAGGTAGAACTCTCATCTGTGGAGTTCTTTAGAAAAAGGCAGCCATTTCAGCATTATTCTCCATCAAGGTGTCTCTACATTTAATAGACCTGAGCTAACATGTTCCCATTTGTAGAAATCAGATATTTCCCAAAAGCATGAGCTGCACCTCTGTGTGCTCCCTTCTGTGACAATGAGGCCCTTCCATTCCTGAAACTGCTTAACTAAAGGAAATTACTCTAGTAACACTGGAAAGACAGAGATATCTTTAAGGTGACTCACTTTTACTCTATCATCCACCATTAATTCCAGAATAATAGTTTGCTCATCCTACACTTACATGACTAGGGAAATCCTTCCAAATCATTGCCTAACTTTGTCATCTTTCCTGCTCTATCCTGAAATAATAAAAAAGTTCCTTTCAGCTGTGGGAGGGGATCCTGCACATTTCATCTCTGGGTACCCATTTAGTAGAGCACCTTGATAGATTTGAAAAGTAGTCTTATCTGCTATGCAACTTGAATATAGATGAATATAGATGAACAGGAGAGTGGGTAGGTGGATTAGCTGGATGTTTAAATGTTTGAACTGCTTAAGATCTTTTCCATTACCTGTCAGAATAACCTCCACTAGCTGCCTCGCGGCTGGGGGCAAAGGTGAGACAAGTCTAAAGACTCTCATATCACAAAACAAAGTGACCAAAATATCCTTGGAATTGATTGTCAAAAAACTCTTACCACGCATATGTCTAGAACTGGGCGTCACAAAATAAACGATGAGATAATTGTAGTGATAGACAGGCTCATATAATTTCGTAATTTAATCAGGGACGAAGGGGGGGTGGAGTCTACAAGGCAGCTTCCTGGGAAAGCCAGTCCTGTATTCTGTGACTCCAGCGAGAAAGGCTGGAGTGATAATCTTAACATTTTAATCCACTGCCTTGTTACACATCTCCACTGACTTTTTACCGGTATTCCTTTGAATAGAGTGGCTAACTGTTGCCTACCGTTCCTCCTGCTGGTGCTTAGAAGAGTCCAAACTCCCGCACTCTTTCATTGCTGCTTTTTGAGCCACGCCCCCGGGTTCCGGCGCCAAGTTCGGGGCAGTAAAGTTGCGCCCCAAGGATCGCAGGGCCAGGGAAGGGAAGCCTTAAGCCAATGAGAGGCCAATTATAACCGCGACAAGGAGAAAAGTCTTTTAGTGATATCTTTGGACGGATTCGGAGCAATGATTGTCTGCCCCCACTGGGCGACTAACACAGGGATGGGCGGCTTTCTGAAACACGTGACCACGGAGAAGCAGCAGTCCTGCTCCACCTCCTGGTCTGGAGGTAGCGCGATGGGCCACGCTTCCAATGGCTTGAAGAACTTCTCGTCACGTGCAGTTTTTGCTTGCCTAGCTGCTTCCTGAAGGTCATGTGACAGTTGATGTTAGCGCGATGCTGCCCAATGGAAAATAAGAGCTGCCTTCGCCGGACCAGAAATTGGTTTATCTCCGCAAATAACAGCACGGCGGGGGCGGGCATAGCCTATCACGTGCGGCGGGGCGGAGCGGGGCGGGGCAGGCCACTGGTTGCGGGGCGAGCGGGGCGCGCGGCGCGCAGGCGCCCTGGGGACCCGGTAGCGGCGGCGGTGGTGGCTGCGGCTACAGCAGCGGCGAAGGGAGCCAGGTCCCTGGCCGAAGTGGGAGACGGCGGTGGCGGCCATGGCTGCAGATGGAGAGCGATCTCCGCTGCTCTCCGAGCCTATCGATGGTGGCGCCGGCGGCAACGGACTAGTAGGGCCGGGCGGGAGTGGGGCTGGGCCTGGGGGAGGCCTGACCCCCTCCGCACCACCGTACGGAGCGGGTAAACATGCCCCGCCCCAGGGTAAGCCGGGGCGGGTCCGAGGTGTTCCCGGGGGTACTCTACAGAGAGGCGGAGGGGGCGGGTCCGAGGGCGGAGGCGGGGCCCAAGTGCCAGGTGCGGAGCTGTTGCACCTGTGACTGGATGAGGTTTCCTTTCTCCACAATCGCTACCGGACCTTAGGAACCGAAGGGGGTTCTGAGGGATGTGATCGAAGCACTGATTATGAGAATCCCGCTGAGCTTGGTCAGAAGGGTTGAGGACCAGAATGAGTTGCCTTACCTCGTGGGGATGTCTGCAAGTGATGCCAGCCCATCTTTTTACTTCCTCTCCAGCATTTCCCCCGTTCCCCGAGGGACACCCAGCTGTGTTGCCTGGGGAGGACCCACCCCCCTATTCACCTCTGACCAGCCCGGACAGTGGGAGTGCTCCCATGATCACCTGCCGAGTCTGCCAGTCTCTCATCAACGTGGAAGGCAAGATGCATCAGCATGTAGTCAAATGTGGCGTCTGCAATGAAGCCACTGTGAGTTATACATACCTGTGAAATGGGCCCTGTTTCTTGGATCCTCTTTCTGATCCCTTGATTCTAGACCCTGACATTCAGGCGTTAGCCAAGTGCTTTCATGAAACCCAGGTTTCAGTTCCAGGAGTCTCAAACAGCCATTTCCCCAGAAGCCACTCACTAAAGCTAATGTTGGCCATCCCTCACCTTCATACCTATCCTGGATACTTAAGCCTAGTTTTCATTTGCACATCTCATGTTATATGCTTTTCATTTGTCTGTCCTGGCTAAGACTTTATCTCTCTGATCTTTTCTCAGAAGGTGTTTTTGAAAGAACTGGAAGGGATTGGGATTAGAAGTTTGCTTACTGATGTCCCCATTATTCTCTAGCCAATCAAGAATGCACCCCCTGGGAAAAAATATGTTCGTTGCCCCTGCAACTGTCTCCTTATCTGCAAAGTGACTTCCCAGCGGATTGCCTGCCCTCGGCCTTACTGGTGAGAGGCGTAGTTTGGGGAAGGGCATCAGTGGGGAAAATTGGAAAGCCAAAAATGGATGAAAGTTTATAGAGAACATAAAGGTGAGGGAGCCTGGTTTTTATTTAGATGGAGAAAAAGCTAAGGACTGTTGTCCCTCTAGAATGTAGCATCTGAGAGTTCCCTTCGTGGCTCCATGATTAACAAACCTGACTATGGGTTCAATCCCTGGCCTCGCTCAGTAGGTCAAGGATCCAGTGTTGCTGTGAGCTGTGGTGTAGGTCACAGATTCAGCCTGGATTTGGCATGGCTGTGGCTGTGGCAGAGGCCAGCAGCTGCAGCTCTGATTCGACCCCTAGCCTGGGAACTTCAATGTGTTGCAAGTGCAGCCCTAAAAAAGCGGAAAAAAAAAAAAAAAAAGCAATAGTCTGTGGCAGCCATCTTTCTCATCTTTCAATAAAAAGATTGGGATAAAAGTGGTGTACTTCAGGAAGTCAAAGAGTCTCAGAGACTGGGTGAATTATCCTAGGGTTAAAGGGAAGTTAGATACCTCTGAAGTTTAAGTGGTGTTCTTCCTTAAGGGTTCTCTGGGGAAAGGCTGGGGGGGCAAAGTATTTTTTTTTTTTTTTGGTCTCTTTAGGGCCGTACCCACAACATATGGAGGTTCCCAGGCTAGGGGTCTAATCAGAGCTACAGCTGCTGGCCTACGCCAAAGCCACAGCAGTGCCAGATCTGAGCCATGACTGCGATGTACACCACAGCTCATGGCAACGCCTGATCCTTAACCCACTGAGCAAGGCCAGGGATCAAACCCCCGTCCTCATGGATGCTAGTCAGGTTTGTTAACAGCTGAGCCACTATGGGAACTCCGGAGGGTGCAAAGTATCTTAAATGTACAGAGAAGTAGAGCAATATAGAAAGGCAAGGAGTGGGGGATGTGAAGGAGGAACAATGTGGGGATCCTTAAGATTAAAAACTTGTAAAACGTAGTCTTTTTCTCCTGTATAGCAAAAGGATCATCAACCTGGGGCCTGTGCATCCAGGACCTCTGAGTCCAGAACCACAACCTGTGGGTGTCAGGGTCATCTGTGGACATTGCAAGAATACGTTTCTGGTGAGGAGAGGTATTGGGCAGCCCTGGGGGGGCGGGTGTGGTGAGGGGAGTGGTAGTCATGAATATATTACTGAGTTATGATAATCCTGAAAAAGTCTGTTCTATGAGGATCCCTTCCCCACTCACCACTGCCTCAGGGCCCTCTTTGAAGATGGCCCTGCTTCTACTATTAATTGATTTCTCCCTTTTTCTTTCTCCATAGTGGACAGAGTTCACAGACCGAACCTTGGCCCGTTGCCCTCACTGCAGGAAAGTGTGAGTGATTAGAGAGTGGCATGGTTGAGCTGCTGATCCGATGATGTATAGACTAAAAGCTACAGGGCCATTGTAAGCATGCATTTCTATTTGCCTCCCCACAGGTCATCTATTGGGCGCAGATATCCACGAAAGAGATGTATCTGCTGCTTCTTGCTTGGCTTACTCTTGGCAGTCACTGCCACTGGCCTTGCTGTGAGTAACTTTGATCCAGCTTCTTTCATTCTGCAGCCTCATCTCCATAGGCTAAGATTGGGGAAATGGCTACCCTCAAAAAAAGTGAAACAAAAGGGTTTTTGGTTGCTTTGTCTTTTTTTAAATGTGTAGATGAAATTCATAGTCTTCATTGTTACTATAGGAGTAAAAGAGCTATTTTCTTTATGCAGAGGATAGAATAATGGAGATTGAGTTACTATTAGGAAACCCGGCTCAGTTGTCAGACGTGAAGAAAAACTGACTGATGTCTGGGATTGTTTGAGTATATTCCTGCCTACCAGAAGGGAGCTGAACAACTGGGCCTTTTCAAAGGCCCCTAGGAGTACCCGTAGTGGCTCAGTGGTTAACAAACCCGACTAGCACCCATGAGGTTGCTGGTTCGATCCCTGGCCTTGCTCAGTGGGTTAAGGGTCTGGCATTGCCGTGAGCTGTGGTATAGGTTGAAGACGTGGCTTGGATCCCCCATTGCTATGGCTGTGGTGTAGGCTGGCAGCTGCAGCTCCAATTGGACCCCTAGCCTGAGAACCTCCATATGCTGCAAGTACGGCCCTAAAAAGAAAAAAAAAAAAAGGGTTCCTTAAAGGTGGCCACAGTGGGTATTGGAGAGAGACTGAAGCTTGAGTTTTGTATTACTGTTACTAGGGCCTCTGTTAAGTGTCGAGAGATCAACAGTAACCCCATTTTTCTTTTTCTTCATAATCAGTTTGGCACATGGAAACATGCACGGCGATATGGAGGCATCTATGCAGCCTGGGCATTTGTCATCCTGTTGGCTGTGCTGTGTTTGGGCCGGGCCCTCTATTGGGCCTGTATGAAGGTCAGCCACCCTGTCCAGAACTTCTCCTGAGCCCCACGACGACCTACAGACTGTGCCTGTCCCCTCCCTGGTGGGGACAGTGACACTATAAAGGGAGCAGTGGTAAAAGGCTCCCTGGGCTTCTATCGGGGAGCCAAGCAGCTGCCTTTCTTTTCCCTGGGGAGAGGTAGGAAGGAGCCAGGCCTAGGTTTGGAGGAGTAGGTAAGACCACTACTGGCCATCTGCTTCTCTCCAACAGTTGCCGTGTTTAGGGTGAAGTAGGTGAAATGTTGCCCCTAAACCTGGGTCCTAAAAGATGGTTCTTAGCCTTGTCCTTCCTATATGCTCCCTGAGAGCCATTCCTGTCCCTTACACATTCCAGGGCAGGGTGGGGGTGGGTAGCCCTGGGGGGGTCTCCCTCCCTTGTGTGCACCATTAGGACCTTGCTGCTGCTATTGCACTTCACCAGGGGCTGGCTCTGGTCTCAGCACCCTCAGTCTCCTCTCCCCCCATTATGTGTCCTTTGGGGGTGGGGTCAGCCGCTGCTCTGTACAGAACCACAGGAACTGATGTATATAACTATTTAATGTGGGGTATGGTCCCCTGGTCCTGAATTTCCCATTATTCTTCCTTTCAGCCTTACCCCCCAGTTGAAGTATTTAACTGGGCTGGGTAGGGTTGCTCTGTCATGGGAGAGGTTAGGGACTCATCCTGTGCTTGTAAATAAATAAGGTCATGACTGTCTTTTTCCAGTTGTTAAATCTGTGTGTATGAAAACATGAAGGGAATTTGTAGCCCCACAAAGGGGTAGAATACAAAGACAGCAATGCTGAAACTATGGCTCTTTATTTTCACATGGGCATTTCAAAGGAACTCATCAGTAGTTTTTAATATTAAAAAAAAAAAAAAAGACATCCCAACACACACAAAAATCCTTGGGCTTAAAGGAAACCTACATCTGTTACTAGAAGCCTGGTTAAAAGCTGCAGTTGAGAAGGAAAATACAGTGCAGATTTCTCTAGAGAGCAGTTTTTAAAGAAGTTTGGGCGTAAGAAGTTTAAAGCTAGTTTGATTGGCTTATATCCCAGGCTCAAACTGATTTGGGGAAAGGTCACAGTGCTAGGTATAGAGTAATGGGACAGTGGTCACTACCCAGAGCCTTGGAACGGATCTTGCTGTCACACAATGCAGGCAACAGAGAGTGAGACAACAAAAAATAATCAAGCCGCCATCCAACATTTTTAGATCGCGCATTCATCATGTAGGTCCAAAAGGTGTAGGCATACGCCGTGTTTGGGTAGAGGTGCCGGAAACTGTCAGCCAGTGGCACAGCCTGCAGCAATTCCCCAAAGCCTTGACGCTCCTGTGGAGTGAAGCCAGCATTCTTTTTGTTTCCCTTTGGGTTGCGAAGGTCAATTTCTTCATGAGCCACATTAAGGTCCCCACAGAGCACAAGGGGCTTGTGGGAGGCCAGACCCTTCAGGAATTTGCGAAAGGCTTCATCCCAGCGCTGGCGGTACTCCAGGCGTACCAGACCTCGGCCTGCATTGGGTACATAGGCTGTCACCAGCACAAATGCATCAAATTCAGCCACAATCACTCGGCCTTCCTGATCATGTTCCTCCTCACCTACAGAGATGATAAAACAATTAGCAAAAAAGGAGCTTAAAAAAAGGCACAGCAGAGAACAAAGGAATGAAGAACTGGGGCTGGAAAGGATACAAACAATTGGTTTAGAAGAGCTTGGGCTTTAGAAATCAACAAGGTCTCACCAATGCCATAGGAGACTTTGAGTGGGCACTGGCGGGAGAGCAGGCCCACACCACTGTACCCTTCCTTGTCAGAAGGAGCTGACCAGTACTGATGGGGTAGTCCAGACAGCTCTTGAAGTTCAGCTGGCAGTTTGTTCTCTGAACATTTGGTCTCTTGGAGGCACAGGATATCTGGGGCTTCTTCCTTTACCCACTGTGAGCAAAATGAAAGGTATTATCAATTCAGAAGATTTACTGAAGAATCTGTGCTAAGTACTAGAGGTACACAGGTAAGACACAGTCTCTGTATAAGGAATTTAAGTCACAATATTTAAACAGTTATTAACTGCATAAGTGGCAGGGAGGCAAGAAAGTGTTATATACAACACTGAAAAGTTTGTTTTTTTCCCTTATAGGCACTGGAGAGCTAGCTGAGGTTTTCTAAGCCTTAGTTATGGAAGAGATGACATTAAGACAATGACAGTAGAACTGTCCTAATGACATTTAAGAAATATAAGTAGTATGACTTGGTGAAAACCTTGTACCTCTCCCATAAGAAAACTACCGACAGAATTAAACCTAAGTGCTGGGGACAGAAATAGGAGAAGGTAATTAAACCCCAAAATCGGCTTCTACCCTTCCCTTCATTCCACTTACATCTAAACCTTTTTTCTTAATCCAAGCTCGAAGCCCATCCACATTCCAGGAGCAGATTTTGAGTGTGGCTGATTTGCCACTGGGTGAGGTTTTCTGATCTGGGGGGTCCTCATACAGGACTGCCCCCTCACCTGCTGACTCTTTTTCGGTTTTCTTTGCTCCCGCCTTACTCTTCTTGGCTTCTGGCTCTATAAAATAAGTAATACATGGTGATAAACGTTGGCGGTATTTTAACTTTGATCCGGAGTTAAATATACAGTTACTGAGAACCTGCAGTTGCCGCGACTTCTTCACAAACTTCAAAAATGAATCAAATGGTCTGTACTTCCCGTTCATCAAGGGAATTACGGAGATCTCCACCGCCGCTTAAACGAAGAGGGGGCCCATTTCACTCTCTTACCAGACTTGGGCTCATCCCCGTCTTCTGCCACCGCGGCTTTTTTCCCACGTTTCGGCATCACTGTAATAAACGCCCTTCTGTAGCAGTTCCACGTCGCCCACCGAAGCAGTGTTTCTACCGCGTTGCCTACAGACGCAAAAAAGTCGTGAAACCTGCTAGGGCTGGGGAAAGACTCTTCTCTAGAGCGCCCCCGCACCAGGTCCCGCCCTTCAAACCACGTTATCTCCGAATTCTTTCCCCGCCTCCATGCAATGTCCGCCTTTCGGCCCCTCACCCTCAAGACTAGATCATTTCATACTGCCTTGTACCCTCCTTACGATATTGGGCCTCAGGACAATCCAGGGACTTAATTAAGAATCCTGACTCAGGCTTGCCGATCAGACGTCCAGGGAAGCCCCTATGATGGGTAAAAGAAGAGCACCTCTGTAACTGACCTGCTTGAGTCCAGTCAAGCTCCTCCTCACCCTAGCACAAAGAATGGAACACGCTGTGTCCCCACGTGGTAACTGGTGTGGTCACGTGATCTGAGATGCGTGTCTGGAGGCGAAGGAAGGCGTATGATTGGTTTGTTGGTGCCACGTGCCCGAAAGCTCAGCCTTGCCTCAGTTCTCTGTGTCTCCAGGGCACTGAGGGCCCCAGCTCTCCGTTCTCGGGCTGTTTATCGATGTGCCAGATTCTTGACTCCTACTGCCGCCCCGACCGGAGATCCCAAAGCTGTGCAGGAGGGAACAAAATCAGTGGAGAAGGCTGGGTTGGACCATGGGAGAGAGGCAGAGAAGCAGATAGGAATTTAACGAGCAGATGCCGGCTCAAGGTCCCTGGCAATTAAGAGAACAGGCCCTCAAGGGGGTCTTGACGCGAGGGGCGGGCCCGCGCGCTAAACGCGGGACTTGTTTGGTGTCCTGGTGCGCGGTTGGTAGCCGCGAGCTCGTTTTCTTCCTTTGAGACCTGGTTTCTGCATTCCAGCACGGATTGGTGAAGGCTCTCCGGCTCCAGTAGTAGCTAGGAACCCTGCCGGCGTTTCCTCCCAGGCTCGGCCATGCCGGCGGTGTTGGGTTTTGAAGGCAGCGCCAACAAGATTGGCGTGGGAGTGGTGCGGGATGGCACCGTGCTGGCGAACCCTCGGCGCACTTACGTCACGCCTCCGGGTACAGGTACGCTAGTAGGAAACTTGTCATTTGCGGCGAGCTTCTCCGTCACCGTCCATCTTCCTGAACGTTAGTGAAGCAGGGCGTGGAGCGCATTGTCCCCTCAATTTTTGATCCGACTCTGAGATTGTGTGACAGTATTAGCATTACAAGGCTGATGGTTTGAGGAGTCACAGACGCTTGGATCTGGATCTTCTGAGTTCGTTCAGCCTTTATTGAGCACCTTTTATGTGCCAGTTGTGAACTGGCTGCTGAATACAAAAATAGATGTATAATCCTGCTGTGGAGCTGGACATAAAAGCAGAACTTACACTACGGTGTAATAAACAGTATAACGTAGATGCAATCAAAATATTGTAGAATGAGAAATAATGTAAAGATTCCCAGCTTAAGTACCAGAACTGGCTTGCATTTCAATATTCAGTCTTTGGTTTTGGACTTCTTTTCCTTATTCTTAAAAGGGAATGATAATATGTTTCTTTGTGTACTTGAGAATTAAAACACCAGACACATTACCACTTTTAACTTTTTTTTCTTTCCTTTTTTTTGCCTTTTCTGGGGCCGCTTCCGTGGCATATGGAGGTTCCCAGGCTAGGGGTCCAATCGGAGCTGTTGCTGCCGGCCTATGCGAGAGCCACAGCAAGGCGGGATCCCAGCCAGGTCTGCAGCCTACACCACTGCTCATTGCAACGCCGGATCCTTAACCCACTGAGCAAGGCCGGGGAACCCGCAACCTCATGGTTCCTAGTGGGATTCTTAACCACTGAGCCAGGATGGGAACTCCCCATTACCACTTTTAGAAATGTTATTTGTAAGTTATGTTGTGTCTTGCATAACCTCCCCCCAAACACCTGCATACATGGGAGGTTTGCATATACCTGAAAAGTCTCTCTGAAAGTCGGGTGATGTTGTGACAGATTGCTTATTTGAAATATATATGTATGTTTTTGTTTGTTTTTTGTTTTTTGGTCTTTTCTAGGGCCGCTTCCTGCAGCATATGGAAGTTCCCAGGCTAGGGGTCCAATTGGAGCTGCATCCACCGGCCTATGCCAGAGCTACAGCAATGCAGGATCCAAGCCACATCTGCGACCTACACCACAGCTCACGGCAACACCGGATCCTTAACCCACTCAGCAAGGCCAGGGATCAAACCCAAGACCTCATGGTTCCTAGTCAGATCGTTAACCACTGCGCCACGGTGGGAACTCCAAATATATACGTGTGTTTAACACTCACTCTTCTAGGCATTTTGGCACCAAGTGTACAAAAATAAAGTAGCTAGTGCTTTGAGATAATTGTGGTTAAACTGGGAAAATTACGAATAATAGTAATGCTGTGATTACTATGTTACATGTAGTGTGTTAATACAGTGATGTGATCATGCACAGGCTTGTAGGGTCACAAGATCACCAAAACATATGAGGTAGGCATCACTTGAATTGAGTACTAAAGGCTAAGTAGGAGTTGGGTATGAAGGAGGGCATTTCTGAGAGCTATAAGTCTAGCTGAACAGGCTGGAAAAACTATCTGAAAACATAGAAGACAGGATACTTGAGGAAAGTGAAAGAGACTCTTCCTACCCTACTAAAATGTCTGTTTTTGACTTCTACCTACCTTTCTGTAGAAGGACCCCATGATTTCTGACTTATGTCCATCTTCTAGGATTCCTTCCAGGTGATACTGCCAGGCACCACAGAGCTGTTATCCTGGACCTGCTGCAGGAGGCACTAACAGAGGCTGGATTAACTTCACAAGATATTGATTGCATTGCGTATACTAAAGGTATGGCTGGGAGAGTGGTCAACAAAAGAAGGATATACCTGGAGCCTAGCATGGTCAAAATAGGCTGCAGCCTCTATTACTGCCACCATCTCTGCTACTGCCACCACCCCACCCCACCTCTCACACCTCCTTCTTTCCTCCCAATTCTGTTTATCCTGATCCCTATTGGATTCTAACTCCCATTTTTATCTCCCTAGGTCCTGGTATGGGTGCCCCATTGGTTTCTGTGGCTGTTGTGGCTCGTACTATTGCCCAGTTGTGGAATAAGCCATTGGTGGGTGTTAACCATTGCATAGGCCACATTGAGATGGGCCGCCTCATCACTGGAGCCACCAGCCCAACTGTGCTGTATGTCAGTGGAGGAAATACACAGGTATTTAGAGTACTTCATTATTCCTTCTTTTTTTTTTTCTTTAGAGGTTTTTGGTTATTTTTAAAGATTGAAATGAAACACGTCTAAAACCACGTGTTGTAGAAAGGTTCTGGAAGAACCTTTTGTTCTGGCTGGTCTTGTGTCTTTCCTCAGACTTAACCTTGGCGTCTTGTTGGGCCATGCATTTAAGAGCAGGGTCTCTGAAGACATCATTGTACACAATAGGTTTTCCAAGGGAGTATCCACAGAAGACCTGGTGGAGATGAGTTGATTATAGTTATGAACTCTCACAAAAGACTTTATCTTTGATCTCTTGGTGATTTTCTTCTTGTCTGTGGTGGATATCACTTTGTAAGGATAGCAGTCAGTTACAACCACCGGAGCATGGCTGTAGGGTTAGTCTGAGATGCTATCATCAGTATTTTCATGATGTCCAGCCAGGAGCAGCACCCCCTTCCCAGGTTTTGTGACAGCAACCACTCAGGACTACAGCACAAAAGCTCCACCATTCCTTCTTAATTTCTAAGGCACTGTATGTACCAACAACTTTCACATTCTACCTGAGTGATGGGAACCGCAGCAGCAAAGCTGGGCTCATCTGAATCTAAAATGTGATACACTAGAAAACCCACAGCAGAGTTTGTAATACTTCATATTTGGGCATTGTGATTAGAATATTAGCTGACTTTTATGTGTATGGTTATGTAGAGATGAGTAATTTCCAATTTAGAAAAGGAGAGAACGGTAAGGATGGAAGTATTTAAAATAATGAAAGAGTTTTCATTATTTTGAAGCTTTTTTTCCTATAAACCTTAGCAATTAAAACTAAGGGGCACTATCCCATATGTTTCTTTATGATAACTGCATGTTTGTTTTATTAGTTACTGGTGGTAAGCATATAGGAATTTTTACTCTAAGCATGTGAAAATAGAAATAATGTTAAAAAACATTGTATGAATGTTAGAAGATATTTTAAGTTTATAGGTGAGTCCAGAGTTGTTTGGGATACCCCACAAGATCTTTTTGGGATTGGAGAATTCTAGCCTTCTTTTTCCACATAACACCTGATGAGATTATTGCCGGAAATGGTCATTGTCCCCAGCTTATGAAAGGGTTATGTTCTGAAACTTCACTTTGTGAAGTAGTTATCAGAGATAGAGCATACATTCCCATGAAAATGATTTGGGAACTTTAACGAGTAGAAGGCAAGTAACTGGTTGAGGCCTGAAGGATGTCATACAAGGTTAGGGACTTGGGGTGTGGAAAGTACAATGGAAGCTTACAGGAGTTAATAGAGGGAGTAGTGATGGAGTTTTCTTTTCCTCTTCCCTTTTGAAGCCTGCTTTGTTATAAAAAAACGGATGATTGGGTTGGGAGGAGTGGATGACAGAAACAGAAAGGCAGAATTTTTTTCTTTCTCTGTTTGTCACCAGCCTTTGACAATAGGGTAAAATCTATATCAGAATGGAAGAAAAATCTGTAGCAGCACCAGAAGGGGAAAGAGACTTATCCTTAGGAAGTGCTGACTCTCAGAAGTACAGACATTTATATCAGTGGGTGGTAAATACTCTTTCTGTTAGAAGTTGGTCACATATGAAGAATGGTCATAAACTGACTGCCAGTGCTGAGTTGGGTGGGCCATTAGTCTGAACCAATATGGGATTTGGGTTTTTTTGTTTGTTTTTGTTTGTTTGTTTTTTGTCTTTTTGCATTTTCTGGGGTTGAACCTACAGCATATATGGAGGTTCCCAGGCTAAGGGTTTAATCAGAGCTGTAGCCACCGGCCTGCACCAGAGCCATAGCAATGTAGGATCCGAGCCACATCTGTGACCTACACCACAGCTCACAGCAATGCCAGATCCTTAACCCACTGAGCAGCCTCGCAACTTCATGGTTCCTAGTCAGATGCGTTAACTACTGAGCTACAATGGGAACTCTTTTTTTTTTTTTTTAACTCTACCTCTTGTTCCCTAATACCACTGCCCTAGTAGAATAATGTAGAACTTTATTCTACATTATTCCCGCCTCCAAGAAGGAAAGCCTGTTCTCTAGTCCACACTGTCTAGCCTGCTTTTAAAAGACTTATCAGGAACCTCCAAGCTAGAAAAGTGTGTCTAAAGTGACAGCTTGCTTCTGCCCTGACCTGGACTACCTTCTGTAGGTTAGGAATCTGCTCTGGGAATCTTTGTAGTATATAGGCTTCTCAGATCTAAGAGCTAGAAAAAAGTACCATCAAGGGTTTAGGAAAGTACTTTTTTCCTTTGCTTATTGGAAGCTCTAGTGTCCATGTTGATCCTCTGCTATGTTCTTCCCCAAAGCCAAATACTCCTCTTTACAGACTTGAGGTTTCATGGACATCCTCATCACCCTTAGGTGATTGCATATTCAGAACATCGTTACCGCATCTTTGGGGAAACCATCGATATTGCTGTGGGTAATTGTCTGGATCGTTTTGCTCGAGTCCTGAAGGTGAGCCATTGGAGTTACCGAGAACATAAGATGTGAATGAATTTCTGGGGAGCCAGGGAAGAGGCGGGAGAAAGTAGTAAACCAGCTTCTTACGATTCCTAGATATCTTACTTCCTCCTGTTTTTCCTTGTGCTAGATTTCCAATGACCCAAGTCCAGGCTACAACATTGAACAAATGGCAAAGCGGTAAGGGGAATAAGGTAGAAGGAGGCTGACTGGCGGGGTGTCACGGATTTCCCTGTTATGTATTAACGAGGTTTGGGAGGGCTTTGGAGGGCAAGCAGCCAGCTGACTATAGGCTTAGTGCCTCATATACTCACTCCCACTTAGAGGCAAGAAGCTAGTTGAGCTGCCATACACTGTAAAGGGCATGGACGTCTCATTCTCGGGGATCTTGTCTTTCATTGAGGTGAGTGTGGGAGAGGTGAGGAGATGCGCACTGTGATGCTTTTTAACGAAACGTATGTGTTTTGCTCACCATTGTATTTTCTGCATATAGCATGGTGCTGACCCATGTTAGATCCTGAATAAATTCAGGTAGCAAATATTTATTGAACATATTCTGTGTGCCAGGCACTGTTTGAGGCAGTGGTGGTACAAGATAAAGCAAAAATCTCTGCTTGCTTGGAGCTTGCATTCTTGTGGTGGGGAGATAAACAAAAACAAAAATGAATGAAAGAAAGAAAGGGGGAATATAATAGTATAAAAAGGGTCAAGTGGTGACAGGTGCTGTGGAGAGAAAATAACCAAGGTTGGTGGGGGAGTTGCCAGAGCAGACATTCATAATTATTGACTCTAGAAAGAATGTTGCTGGTTTTATAGCTCAGTGCCAGTGAAGGGCAAGGTGTCTTATGGGATGTACTAGTAAGTGGAGTTGTGGTGGAACACAGTGATCCTCCAAGTGCACTGTTTTTTTGGTTTTTTTTTTTTTTTTTTTTAGCATTTTAGGGCCACACCTGTGGCATATGGAAGTTCCCAGGCTAGGGGTCAAATCAGAGCTATAGCTCCTGGCCTGTGCCACAGCCACAGCAACTTGGGATCCAAGCTGTGTCTTCAACCTGCACCATAGCTTACGGCAACAATGGATCCCCACCCCCCTGAGTGAGGCCAGGGATCGAAGCCAAATCCTCATGGATACTAGTTGGCTTCATTTCTACTGCACCATGATGTACACTAATACGCACTCCCCAAGTGCACTAATTTTTTGCTCCCATGTCATCCCAAAACCAATGTTCATTGTTTTATCTGTTTTCCCCTTTAACTATAGGATGTAGCCCAGCGGATGCTGGCCACAGGCGAGTGTACTCCTGAGGATCTATGTTTCTCCTTGCAGGTAATGGAGTAAAACACTGGGACAGAAAGTTGGAGCTGGAGAAGCTCTTTTGTAGTAGACAGAACTAAGCCGAGATCACCTCTGATGTTTCCACCTTGTCTGCCCCCCCCCCCTCCCCCCCAGGAAACTGTGTTTGCAATGCTGGTAGAGATCACAGAGCGGGCCATGGCACATTGCGGTTCCCAGGAGGCCCTCATCGTAGGAGGAGTGGGTTGTATGTATCCTTGAACTGTGCTCTTTCCTATTTTGGGGCACGTGCATCTTCTTCCTGATATTCTAAATCCTTAAAAGTTTGGAGAAATTACTAGTTCTGTCTCTTCTATGCGTCCCAGCCTTTCCTCCTAGAACCCCTACTTCATTTTCCTAAGTCAGTGCACATGAAGTGTATGGCTAAACTGGAGAAATGGCTGAAACTAAGCTAACCCTACCCCTGCCTCTTTGTAGGTAATATTAGGTTACAGGAAATGATGGAGACAATGTGCCAGGAACGCGGAGCCCGGCTTTTTGCCACAGATGAGAGGTAAAGGCTCTTTCCCTTTCTTTCTTTTTTTCCTCCAGTTACTGTGATTTTTCCACCCTTAGATCATGAATATCATACCTTTTTTTTTCTGTCCCAGATTCTGCATTGACAATGGAGCCATGATAGCCCAGGCTGGCTGGGAGATGTTTCAGGCTGGACATAGGACCCCCCTCAGTGAATCTGGAGTCACACAGAGGTGAGTGACCCCTTTCAGGAGGTAGACAGGATTGTATGGGAAGCAGGCCAGAGTCATTATTAGCAGGGAAGAGGATTCAGAATCATGAGGTCAGAGAAGAGTATGAGGTGCTAAGGATAACTGTCCACCAAGTTTTTCCCATTTTTTCACAGGTATCGGACAGATGAAGTAGAAGTGACCTGGAGGGACTGACAAGGTGAACAGGATCAAGTAGATAGCGCCCTAAGTGGAGCCCCAGGGACCCTGGGCCTTAACCTCATCCTGACATAAGACCCTAGCAAGACTGTGGACGCCCCTCTCCCATCATTTGAACCTCAAGATGACTCTGTAATAAAAATATTTTTGGTTTTATGTGTTAGTGATCGACTTGTGTTGAGGAACATAGTTGGCACTGGATAAATTCTTGTTAATGGGGTGGTGAGTAAGGAGGCAGGGGTTAGAGGAGCATCCTGGCTGACCATGCAGGTAGCCTTGGGATCTGCAGCTCTGGAACCCATGCACTTCCATCATCAGGTTTGAGGGGGTCCCAGGTACACATTCCTCCATGTCACAACCACCAGAACTAATCTCTTCATGCCCTTTCTCTTGTTTTTATGTCAGTCACCAAAGAAGTCACAAACCACCAAGTCACCTTTCATCTTTCAAACACTAATAACCATTGCTTTCCATTCCCTTTTTTTGTCTTCACCTACCTCTGTCTTAACTCCTGAAATTCTGTTTTAATTTTTTTTTTTTTTTGGTCTTTTGTCCTTTTAGGGCCACACCCTTGGCATATGGAGATTTCCAGGCTAGGGTTCTAATCAGAGCTCTTGCTGTGGGCCTGTGCCAGAGCCACAGCAATGTCAGATCCAAGCCGTGCCTGCAGCCTACGCCATAGCTCCCGGCAACACCGGATCCTTTAACTCACTGAGCGAGGCCGGGGATGGAACCTGCAACCTCATGGTTCCTAGTTGGATTCGTTTCCACTGTGCCAAGATGGGAACTCCAGTAACTATCATAAATCTTGATGATTTGAATATCTAGGTAGATGACCTTTGTAACACTGGTCTCAGTTCTTTATTCCTTCAGTGATCTTGTCCTCCATCCCTATATCAACCACTCATTCCCTTGGTCATGTCTAGACTTGCACCTTCTCCATATCTCAGTTATCCCACTCTCCTATAATTACTTCCTATTTTTCTAGTTTATGTCTCTAATTCCTGTCACAAGCACTTCACTGCAAACACTTCATCCCCCTAGCCTATCTCACTTTTTGTCACAATCTGCTCTTCACCCACTTTATGCCTAGACCCATTCAGCTGAAAGGGCTGGGATAAAACAGCCAGTCCAGGCTGACCTGTCTTACTTTCAGTTCACTACCATGAAACATAAGTGGGTCCTTATTTATTTATTTATTTATTTATTTATTTATTTATCTTTTTGCCATTTCAAGGGCTGCTCCCATGGCATATGGAGGTTCCCAGGCTAGGGATCTAATCCAAGCTGTAGCCACCAGCCTACGCCAGAGCCACAGCAACTCGGGATCCGAGCTACGTCTGCAACCTACACCACAGCTCACAGCAATGCCGGATCCTTAACCCACTGAGAAAGGCCAGGGATTGAACCCACAATTTCATGGTTCCTAGTCGGATTTGTTAACCACTGAGCCATGATGGGAACTCCCGTAAGTGGGTCCTTTATGCTACTAGCAATATTCCCTAGTCCTTTTACTTGCCGTTTCTTTTAGGGCCACCCCAGTGGCATATGGAAGTTCCCAGGCTAGGGGTCAAATCAGAGCTGCAGCTGCCAGCCTACTTCACAGCCACAGCAACTCGGAATCTGAGCCACGTCTACAACCTGCGCCACAGCTCACAGCAACGCCATATACTTAACCCACTGAGTGAGGCCAGGGATTGAACCCACATCCTCATGGATAATAGATACGTTAGTCCCTGAGCCATGAAGGGAACTCTGCTGCCCTATTTTGTGGTCACCGTTTTATGCCTTTTAATCCCTCAAATCTTCACCATTTTCCCCTAGTCTCACTTTTACATTGATAGAAAATAGAAACAAATAGAATTCACAAGCTCCTACAACTACACCTACAATACCTTCCAGTATTTTTTTTTTTAAACATAACTCAATGACTTCCAGCATTTATACCCAAACACTCTGCTTTCTCTTTTGTTGCTGTATTCCAGACTGATTTTGCTCCCAGAGGACATTTGGTTGTCACAACAGGGAGGTGGTGCTACTAGGTGGAGGCCAGGGATGCTCTAAAATACCCTACAGTGCACAGCACAGTTCACAACAGAGTCTGGGCTTACATGCTATTGGTGTCAAGGTTAAGAAATGCTGTTCTGAACAGGCTGTCCAGGCACCTGTCCAAATCCTTGGGCAGCTGGTTTTATCCTCTAGCTTTCAAGGACATCTTTCAACAGTTCTCCTTCCTTTTTCTTTACTTTTTTTTTTCTTTTTTTGTCTTTTTAAAGGCTGTACTCTCAGCCATAGCAACACCAGATCCGAGCTGCGTCTATGACCCACACCACAGCTCAAGGCACTGCCAGATCCTTAACCTGCTGAGTGGGGCCAGGCATCCAACCTTCGTCTTCATGGATGCTAGTCAGATTCATTTCTGGTGAGCCACAAAGGGAATTCCTCTCCCTCCTTTTCTGTAGGGTCATTATTTCCCTTACCTGGAGCATTCTGTCAGCATACAAGTATGCTGTCATTTTTCTCATTTTACAAATACATTAACCTCTCTTGACCCCATTTTCCCACCATTTGCTTCCAATTTTTCTGCTCTATTTTTTTTGTTTATTGCTGGGTTTTGGTTTGTTTGTTTGGGGTCTTTTGGGGGTGTATCCACAGCATGTGGAAGTTCCTGGACAAGGGATTGAACCTAAGCCACTGCAGTAACATCAGATCCTTACCTGCTGCACCACAAGGGAACTCCTCCTCTAGCACTTTTTTTTTTCAGCCACAGCAACATGGGATTCAAGCCAAGTCTGTGACCTACACCACAGCTCATGGCAATGCCCGATCCTTAACCCACTGAGCGAGGCCAGGGATTGAACCAGTGTCCTCATAGATACTGTTCAGGTTTGTTACCCATGAGCCATAATGGGAACTGCTCCTCTAGCAGTTTCTCTCCCCCTCCCTTGTTTTATTTCTCATCATAGCACTTATCACCTTGTAATCTAACAGTTGTATTTATTATGTTCATTGTTTCCTCTTGTTGGAATGTAAACTCCACGAGGGGAGGCGTATCATTTGTATGTCATCTCCTGGTACTTAAAACAGGGTCTGGCACATAGTGAACATTGAATTAATTTTTACCAAAGGAATGAGTAAGTTGATGGGGAGGTAAACCAAAGAAATAATCAAATGACTGTGAAGTAAGACTTGGGCTGGGAGTTTCCATCGTGGCACAGTGGAAACAAATCCGACTAGGAGCCATGAGGTTGCAGGTTTGATCTCTGGCCTCACTCAGTGGGTTCTAAGGATCCCTCGTTGCTGTGAGCTGTAGTGTAGGTCGAAGACACAGCTTAGATCTGATGTTGCTGTGGTGTAGGCCAGCAGCTGTATCTCTGATTTGACCCCTAGCCTGGGAACCTCCATATGCTGTGGGTGTGGCCCTAAAAAGCAAAAAAAAAAAAAAAGATTTGGGCTAAAGATTTAAATTGGGATTGCATGAGCTTGGGAAAAGAGTAAGTTTCTGATTACATACTAAGTAGAAAGTGACGATAAATACCTTTTTTTTTTCATTTACAAAGGATAGACATAAATGGCTTGAAACGCATTGAGATGTGGAGATTTAAGTAAATAATAAAGTGGAAATTTTGAGATGGAAGATAGAAGATAAGTTCTTGACTATATTGAGAACAGGAATGATCTGTTTCTTTAGGCTTGGGGAGATTTCAGGTCTGTTATGCATTAACCTTGGGTACTTAGATTTTTTATTAATATTATGGGGTGGGATGGATCTTAGCTGGAGGACTCTCTTTGGCACTGTAGCCCCGGTTGGTATTGCTTAGTAGGGGAGTTCTTTCCTTAGGAAGCTTTGGGCTCTCATAAAACCCTGGCGTTACCAAAGCTTTGGGCTACCCAAGGGTAGGATTAACGGTTGTGGAGCTAGGAGACTGAAATCATGGCTCATTGAGTCCTGAACTACGGATTCCTCCTTTTAGCTGTCTCCTCCTGAGTCTCTTAGTAGCAGCCTAGAGTCAATGTGTCCTGCTGATTTGTTGTAGTAGAGGAGGAACTTCATTTTCACAAATGAAGGCAGTGGGGGATGTCAGACTCCTGAGAGCATCTCCAGCTGGCCCTGGGACAGGCTGACTGAGAAATCACAGGCCCCTGGAAGGCGATGTGAGAAATGGAACCTGTTCCTCAGTTTCTCTAGCCTCTGGACCAGTCCCACCTTTGGGCTCAATGCTCCTGCAGTTTGGAATCTTCCCAGACTCACACCTTGCCTCCTCATTTCATCACCTAGTCCCTCAGAGAAGCAGAAACCAGGGTTCCAGTCATTTTGCACTAAAGGCAGGAGTGGAGGGCCTTACTGATGCTGGGCAGAAATGCCCAGATAGGAAAGTGTGGTCCACATGATGGCAAGGAGGGTTCCACTGGGGATAACAGTAGCAGGGTCCTGCTAACAAAAGTTGAACTATTAGTCAAAAGAAAAGAGGAGTAATAGTGTACTGTGTTCCTGGACATCCTTCTCACCTTGAAATCCCCAGAGATAACAGATCTGGTAAGTACCGAAATGGCTGAGGGAAGATAGAAAACATACCAGGGAAATTGCCCTCTGGACTACACCATTGTGAGACCAATTTTTCCAAGAAGATGCTTCCTACATAAAAGAACAGAGAGAAAAGATGAGGTTTTGAGGAGCACTTCCTGGCTTCCTTCATTCAGCCTATAGTATTACCCTTCTACCCTGTTTAGTGTCAGTGGCTTAGGTTAGGTTGGGAAGCATAGGGGAATTTTTGGCCCAGGGACTTTAGGACTCAGAATGGTCTGATAGTCAACTTGTAAATGACAGACTATCAGAAATCAAGGGGTCTTAGGAGAATACATTTCTCTGTCAGCTTCCCAATGTCTCACCTTGATACTCAAAGAAGCCAGTGGCTTGTTGGTTAGGGTTTGTGAGGAGGAGGAGGGTCCCCAGCAGGTAGTTGACAAAAGGGGAGGATTGGGAAGAAGAAGGTAATTTGGGCCCCGGAATGCCATGGCTGACTCCTCCCCTGAGACAGAGGGAGGGAGAGATGGAGAGGGAGGGAGGGAGATGAGTGAAAGCGAAGGAGTAACTCCACTCTCCTTGTCTCATCCTTACTCTCCTCTCTAAGCCTATAGTTCCCTTTCCCACCAATCTCTTTCCATTAAAGGATGTTGCTAAATGGGCGTCCTTTTCCTTCTTGCCTCAAACTGCAAAGTGTCCCTTCCCATGCCAGAGGGGTGAATCTCTGTAAATATCTGAGGGCAATAAACAAGGCATTTCTCATCCAGTAGTTGCATCTAGTGCTCATCCCAACTGATCCTTAGAAGGAGTCTTCCTTACTTTCCCGCTCAAGAACTGGCATGTGGAGTTTCTCCCAGCAAAGCTAGCTAGTTTCAGGTCTGGGTCCCTGGAAATCTGCTCTATCAAACACACACACACACACACACACACACACACACACACACCCACACCTTCATGATCTGTCCACCTCTCACTGCATCCCATGCTCCTGGAAGGACAGAACACAGGTCAGGGATCAGAGACTTTATTGGCTGATTTGATGCCTCCATCTGACTCTTAAAATGACTTTCCCAGCTTGGAGCCACAAAAGTGCAAGCTTGCAGGGGTTGTGGGGGTGGGCAGCCGACTTGAGAAAAGGACATACCAAGGGAAGAGATGGGCATTACTTGGCCCCCCCCTTTTTTTTTTTTTTTTTTGCTATTTCTTGGGCCGCTCCCGCAGCATATGGAGGTTCCCAGGCTAGGGGTTGAATTGGAGCTGTAGCCGCCGGCCTACGCCAGAGCCACAGCAACGCGGGATCCGAGCCGCGTCTGCAACCCACACCACAGCTCACGGCAACGCCGGATCCTTAAACCACTGAGCAAGGGCAGGGATCGAACCCACAACCTTATGGTTCCTAGTCGGATTCGTTAACCACTGCGCCACAATGGGAACTCCTGGGCATTACTTGGAACAGCTCCACAAGGGTCTGCAAGAAGAGTCTCTGTTCACAGCCATGGCTACTGCATTGGTGAAAGGAAAGATGACTCCAATGGAACTGCCAAGCTCTGCATCCAGGTTGTGCAAGGTAAGGAAGTAGATGCCACCTTAGAAGAGAAGAAGGAAGAGTCAGTCTGTGGTCTCAGCAACTCGTGACAAGTCTGGGAGATCATGGAATCACAACAGACTCACCAGCCTTGACTTTGCTATTGATGGATTGCTGAGATAGACAGGCTGGAGACAGTAGTGATGAAGCTGAGAACAGGATAATGAGCCATGTGAGCCCTGGACTGGGATGGAAATGAGGCTCCTTTCATTCACTCAGACCATGTCCCACATCCCTTTCTATTGTCCAGCAGAGCCCTGAGCTCATACCTGTGCCCACCTGAGCAGTGACCTAATGTAGCTATAGGTGGAGCATGATGCCCTAGATGTCCAGCATGCAGTGGATCAGGGGAAGCAGGGTAGAGGGGGAAGAACCAAGGTAACCCTTAGCTCTCTCCTCTCACCCTCACAGGTACTCTTGAGATTCTCCTCTAGAGCAAAGATCTCTTTCCCTGACTTGATCCCCAACTTTTGGGAACCCTGAGTGCTAATCCATTACCATGAATCCCATGACCCAGCTAAAGCATGCTGGGGGGCTTTACCAGGACTGGTCCCTGGATTCTCAGGATCCTCTTCTTGAGACTATGGCTCTGCTCAGGGCTCCTCAGTAGAAGTGGAAGCCACACTGTCCCCTTGTTGAGACAGCACAGATGTGGCTGGGATGCTAAGACCTCTCCCCAGTCAGCATGTCAGCAACAAAAAGGAGAGCTAATAGACCTGGAGGTGCTATGGGGAAAGGTCAGTCCCAAGGATTTTAAGGGAGGGTGAATGATAGCTCAAAAGGAGGTTTCATCCAACATTTTGGGGTTCACTGTAGGGTTTGGGTTTCACTGTGGCAAAGCAGAGCAGAGACATGTGGCTATGGTGGAGCCATCTCAGGACCATGGGGTTGGCTGAGAACTCAGAGCGGGGTCTAGTGTCCTTGTTCTCATAGATGGGGCCAACCTGAGGTTTGTCTCTGAAGAATAGCAGTTCTTCCTCTTCCTGGTGGGGCCCAAGGTGTTGGCTACCTTGTCTCGCCAAGGGGAGGCCAATAAGAGGATGCAAAATGTCTGAACTGGGGGAGAGGGTGCAGAGGCTGGTCAATATCACCCATTTCAATCATGGGGTGCCTCTCTCCGTCAACCCATTTAGGGGAGAGCAGACTGGGCTTGCCCAGGAAACACTACCCTGGTTGGTGAGGGTACCCAGGCTGCAAGTGGAGAACAGGAGCGTCCCTGAAAGCCTAAGGAGGTGCTGTGCAGAGCAATCCACCTTCCCGAACCTCCCCCATACTAAAACCACTCATCTCACAGGAGTCCTAAGGAACAATCCAGCTTGGCTCCCGGTTGTCAGCTTGTTGGGCAATCTATTCAGCCCAGATCAGGTTTTTCTATAGGCCAGGAAACTCACACTCAACAGCCCTTGGTTTGCTCTACCTTCCTGGGAGAAGGGAAGGAAGGAAAATCGCTGCCCCTTCTTTAATTTCTTTTCCCATGAGGGTACCTGGAACTGCAGTGAAGAATGACTGTGCAGATTTAGGGGATCTCAGGATGAGCAAGGGGTGTTGTCCTGGGCAGAGAGAGTGGCTGTTGGTTGTCTTTTTGAAATAGTGAGAATGCTTGTACACACCCAGGCCATCCAGTCCAAGACACTTGTCCCCATAGCAGCAGAGATCAATCCCATATTGCACTGTCTCACCCTCATCCCAGCCACTAACAGGATTAGATCCCTCCAGATACTTCTTAAGTCCCGGGGTTGAGTGTCTCTCTCTCACCACAGACTCCACACAGAGCAGGGATGAAACCCCTGGCCGGGAGTGGGTCTCCTATGGTCCACAGCCCTAATCCCCACCCCTTTACCTCTCCCACCCCTTTGCCCTCATTGAACCAGATGGATTGTGTTTGAATTTCACACCACTATTGTTTGCTCCAAGGTCCCAGCTTTATCTAGAAAAATCAGCACTCAAAGACCAGGACTGACTCAAAACATATGCCCCACTCTTTCGTCCCACCTTCCCATGGGTCTGCACAGTCCAGACGTGCTTCACCCACCCCTCCATCCCAGTCCAGTGAATGTAGTCTTTTTGGCCTTGCTCACTACCTGATCCCCTGCATCCTTCCTGGCTCCTGAATTTGCCTAGCTCAGCACCAGGACTTGGCCTACAAGTGGAAGGGGGAAAGGAGGTCATCTTAGGACAGGCCCAGGGGATTGGGTGTCTGAGTTTGGGCACCAGGAGCCCAACCCCTAGTCCTCCAGCACCAGCTATAATTAGCCCGGTGGTGGGGCCACTGACAGGGAAGCAGGGTGAGTTCCCTCTGCCATGCTGTCCAAAGTAGAGCAGGCTCAAGTGAGAGGACAAGCAAACGCTGGTGTCTTAGGGGGGTGACAATGGGATGGGGGCAAGACGGGGTTGGGGGGTGTACAGTTCTGGGTACTGGATCTTTACACATGCTTCTTGCCGTGCTTCACTGCACCTTGTGAACCTCATTAGTTGCGCCGTGTATCCTAGATGTTCAGGCCTTGGGATGGGTGGGGGCGTGTTGAAATAGGGAGAGGGACTGACATGTTGGGGGACAGGAGGCAAAGCTTCCTCTGGCCTCTCTGGGTCCAGCTCTAACCCTCTCTTCTCTTTGTTCAACTGCAGCAATCCAGTGAACCTGCGCCATGAGTGTCTTGGACTCAGCACATCGTCCTTCAGACCCAGAGCATGTCTCTCTTCCTGTCCAGAAGGATGGTCTTGGCCTCCCTTCGCCTGCCCGGAGAACCCCCTCCTGGCCTCCGTCCCCAGATGAGGATCCCAGTTTGCCCCCCTTTCCTCTGGAAGAGCCTGGCCCCAGACTTATGGCCCCAGGGAGCCTTCCCTCTCCAGCCTTGTCCCTAGAGGAAGAAGAAGAGGATGAGGACGGAGAAGACGCGGCGGAGCCCGAGGGGCTGTGCAGTGAGGAGCATCCCAGCCAGTTTTTTGCGGAAGCGCAGCGGTTGCGGGAGCAGAGGCTGCTGCTGGATGAAGAGGTGTCAGTTGGGGGGCGAATATATGGGGTGCATCGGGTGATCTTGGCTGCTGTTAGCAGCCTCTTCAGAGGCAGGCTGCTGGGCAGTGGAGGTCCGCAACCCCCCTTCAGCCTGGACGTAACCCCCAGGGCCTGGGAGGCCGTGCTGACCTTTGCCTATGAGGGGGTGCTGGGCCCCGCCCCGCAGGGGGATGTGCTGGTAGCTGCTGAAACCCTGGGAGCGCCCCGGGTGAAGGCCGCGGCCCAGAGGGGACGCCAAGGGGCTGGAAGCGCCAGGGAAGATGAAAAGCAGCCCGGCCAGGCCGAGGAGCTGAGAGAGAACCTGCGCAGCATTGAGCTCCTGTACCGAGAGGGCATCGGGTGTGACCTGGAGCTGGAGGCAGGCGGTTGCCGGCTGCGGGGTGAGGGCATGTGGGGCGTTATATTAATGCAGGTGCATATGCTACCTGGAATTGTGTGTGCAAGCAGCAGGTGGTTCCATCCCTACCATAGGAGTTTTGATCCCCGCTGCAGACAGAATTTCTCTGGGGTGGCTTTTGGTGTCTCTCCTGAGCCATTGAAAATGGAGCATGCGCAGTTGAGTTGTTTTCCTCTGAGCACTGACAGATTTATACTGTGGCTTTTCCTGGGCCCAGTAACAAGGGATTTCCAGCCAGCTGGAAATTTTCTCCAGCTGGCGGGAGGGAAAGTTATAGTCCATGCCAGTAGAACAAGCAGGAGGTGATTAAATAGGGAGTAACCAAAGGTCCTTCTTGGTATCTGCTGTTTAAGAGACAGGAAAAGCCAGAGGAACACAGTAGAAAAATTCATAGTGTGTCTTTTTCTCTAAGTGTGCCTGACACCATAGCAGACGTGGACCCTACAGCTAATGAGCAAGATCTGGTACTGTTTTGCCATAATCTTAAGGCTACTGGGTCATGGGACTTTGAAGTTAACTCTGCTCATTACCAGGAAAGCTAAGGAGGGTTGAAAAAATTGAGTGTTATTCATATTCTACTAACATTTAGTGAGGTACTGGGTTCCAAGAATTTTTACACATGCCATCTCACTTAATCTCACTGAAAACTAGTGAGTTAGATATCATTATGCCTAGGTGCAGTTAAAGAATATTAAACTCAGAAATATTAACTGGTGAGAACCAGGATACAAATCCACATCCACTAGCCCAGTCTGCTTTCACTAGGCCATGCATTGCCTCCTAGGCAGCCAAGCCAAAGACACATAGGACAGGGCAAATGGAGTCAGAGTGCAGACACGTACAAGTTTAAAATTAAAGGGCTTAGTTTCAATATTATCTAGTTCAGCTCTTTATTGATAAGGAAATCAGACTTTAAGACATTTCCAAAGTCACATATCTACCGGAATGACTGGGACCAAAGTGCTTCTGGGGCTCCTAGAAGGAAAGGAAAAGCATCCTATCTTGTCGGCTTGGGCTACTATAACAAAAATACCATAGGCTGGCTGGTTTAACAACAGAAATTTTCAGAGTTCCCTTCGTGGTGCAGTGGAAATGAATCTGACTAGGAACTATGAGGTTGCAGTTTCGATCCCTGGCCTTGCTCAGTGGGTTATGGATCTGGCATTTCTGTGGCTGTGGTGTAGCCCAGCAGCTGTAGCTCTGATTTGACCCCTAGCCTAGGAACCTTCATATGCTGCAGGTTCGGCCCTAAAAAGTAAAAAACAAAACAATCAAAAAACACCCAGAAATTTTCTTCTCATGTTCTAGAAGCCGAAGGGTGCCAGCGTGGTCAGGTTCTGGTTAGGGCCCTCTTTCTGAAAGTAGATGGCTACTTTCTCACTGTATCTTCACATGACAGGAAGAGAGAGGTATTATTTCTCTTATGTCTTTTCTTATAAAGGCACTAATCCCTTTCATGAGGGTTCCACCCACACTTAATTACCTCCCAAAGGCCCACCCACCAATACCATCGCGTTGGAGATTATGGCTTCCACATATAAACTGAGGGGTGAAGGACATAAATATTCAGTTCATAACACATTTCTAAAGGGTTTGTTATTTCCAATAGCACTAGATGGAGGGGAAATTTAAAACATAGCTTTGGAGTTCCGGTCATGGCTCAGTGGTAACGAACCTGACTAGTATCCATGAGGAAGGATATGGGTTCTATCTCTGGCCCTGTTCAATGGGTTAAGGATCCAGCATTGCTGTGGCTGTGGTGTAGGCCAGCAGCTGCTGCTCTGATTCAACCCCTAGCCTGGGAACTTCCCTATGCCATGGGTGTAGCCCTTTAAAAAAAAAAGAAAAGGCAGAGAGGCAGGAGTTCCCATCGTGGCTCAGTGGTTACCGAATCTGACTAGGAACCATGAAGTTTCGGGTTTGATCCCTGGCCTCGCTTAGTGGGTTAATGATTTGGCATTGCCATGAGCTGTGGTGTAGGCCAGCAGCTATAGCTCTGATAAGACCCCTAGCCTGGGAACTTCCATATGCCGCGCACTCGGGTGCAGCCCTAGAAAAGACAAAAAAAAATAAAAAAATAAAAAAGACAAAAAAATAGGAGTTCCCGTTGTGGCGCAGTGGTTAACAAATCCGACTAGGAACCATGAGGTTGCGGGTTCGGTCCCTGCCCTTGCTCAGTGGGTTAACGATCCGGCGTTGCCGTGAGCTGTGGTGTAGGTTGCAGACGTGGCTCGGATCCTGCGTTGCTGTGGCTCTGGCTTAGGCTGGTGGCTACAGCTGCGATTCGACCCCTAGCCTGGGAACCTCCATATGCCGTGGGAGCGACCGAAGAAATGCCAAAAAAAAAAGGACAAAAAAAAAGACAAAAAAATAAAAAATAAGATTTCATAGTTTTAAAATTCTCACTAGGGTTTGGAATTTAAGCATTCTTCCATCACTGCTTTCCCTTCCTTCAGAAACACTCCAACTTAATGATGGGAACCTGTCACTTAAAATTCTAGGGAAGAATGATGAGCAAGGGTGGTGTGAAATACAATGGTTGTCAGTCCTTTGACAGTTGGCTCTGAGCTATATAGGCTGATTGATGATATGGAAGATGCCTCACCTGCTTTGAGGAAAGCAGATTTTCTCAGGCACTCTATATGCAAAAGCTGTCACTGATGTTTACAGCTTAGGAAATACCGAGCCACTATCTACTGCTTAAACAGACAATGGAAAGCCATGTCTTATCACCTGCCCTTCGAGAGAGGTGGAGGTAAACATGCCACAATTGGTCAAAGCAGCCTGAGGTTTTTAAGCCTCACTGGGAGCTTGAGCCTGTGTGACCTGCCTGAGAGGACTTCCATAGCATTTCCCCTCTTTTCTAGTATGGGGTATTTCAACACATAACAAAGAAAAGAGAAATTAAGATGAATACCCAAACACCCATCACCCGGACTTAAAAATTAACATTTTACTATATTTGTTCATTTCTTTATTTATGTTTTGCTGAGGTTTAAAGTAAATCTCAGGCATTTCATTCATAAATACTAGGGTATATGTCTCTCTAAAACAGGACATTTTCTCATACAATCACAATATTTTTATCATATCTAAGAAAATTAACTGCGATTTCTTAGTATTGCCTCATCCACATTGAAATTTTCCTATTTGTCCAAAAAATGTCTTTTAGAGCTGCTTCATTCAACTCATGAGCCAATCAGGGTTTATGCTAAACTCAAATGTACGTCTCTTAAGTTTCCTTTACTCTTGTACAGTCCTCTCTCCCTTTTCTTATGACTTGATTTACTGAAGAAACAAGATTAGTTATCCTATAGAATGTTACATTGTCTAGCTTTTTTTGTTTGTTTGTTTGTTTTTTGTTTTTGTCTTTTTAGGGTCACACCCAAAGCACATGGAGGTTCCCAGGCTAGGGGTCCAGTCGGAGCTGTAGCCACTGGCCTACACCACAGCCATAGCACCTAGGGATCCGAGCCGCATTTATGACCTACACCACAGCTCATGGCAACGCCAGATCCTTAACTCACTGAGCAAGGTCAGGATCTAACCTGCAACCTCATGGTTCCTAGTCGGATTCGTTAACCACTGAGCCACGATGGGAACTCCTCATTTTCTAGCTTTGTAGGCATTTTCCCTTATGGTTTTATTTAACATGTTCTTTTCAATTTGCTGTAAACTTGAATTTAGATCTAAAGGTTTGACCTTTTTTAGATCTAAAGGTTTGAATTTAGGATAACAGTTTTGGCCGGAATACACTGTACTTCATGCCAAGTGCCTCAGATTGAGTTACATTAGCAGGCACATGAGGTCTAGTTATTTAACAGCATTAGTTAATGGGACAGTTTCAATGTCATGAGGGCTATGCAGGTGAGGGAACTGACACACAAGTATGTTCATTGCATCCTGGCATCAGGCACAGTGTATAATGATCTGTCCCAACAGCCGCTGCATGGAGATAGAAAATAAATCACTCCATTTCACTGGGACTCAGTTTCTTTATCTTAAAAGGAGCAATTGAACAGGGTGATTTGAAGGTTTCCAGTTTCCAGTGTCACAATTTCATGAATTATACCAAGATGGAGAGGTGGGTAGGCAGAGAAAATCTAGAACACATGAGAAATATTAAGCACTAAATCTTGGGAACGAGGAGATGGCAATTAGATGAATTTGAGTCACAGCCATTCCTGAGTGTTACCACTTTCTGAGTAAAATCTGACCAGCATAATGGCAGGTGTCTGTGGCTCTTGCAATTGTAGAGAAAAGCAATTTATTCTGTGCACATCATAGAAAGACCCATCTATGTATGTTGCACATTGATCTTTGCAGTTTATTTTGTGTCCTCTTTTAGCACATGTTCTCTATAGTATCTTCTCCACTTGATCGATCAAGACTCTTTTTCTAATTGACCTGCATCAAAAAGGCTCAAGCAATGTTTATCAAAGTATCTTCAGGCCACTAACATGAAAATTATGCAGGGTGCTTGAAAATGTTAAAATGCAAATTCCTAGGGTCTCCATCTAGAGCTAGTGAATCAGAATCTCTGGGGGTGGGTGGGTCCCTGAAACCTGCATTTTAACAAGCACCCCATGGTATACTGGTGCATACCACAGTTTGTCCTGTGGTCTTGGGTGGTTGGCTCCAAGTTAGGGTTGTGAAGTTGGGAGAGTGCCTAGCAATTTGCAACACTTTGGATCCTTCTGCTTCTCCCTCTTGCAGTGCACCGAGCAGCCCTCGCCTGTGGCAGCGAGTTCTTTGGGGCCATGCTCCTGAGTGGGATGAGGGAATCCCAGGGCACAGAGGTGTCTCTGCACACCATCTCTGCCCAGGACCTACGACTCCTCGTCTCTTTTGCCTACTCAGGGGTTGTACGGGAAAGGTGGCCAGGACTGCTGAGAGCTGCCCAGGCTGCTGTGCAGTACCAGAGCTCTTCCTGCCTGGCCCTGTGCCAGAGAGCCTTGGCACAAGGCCTCAGCCCTGCTCGCTGCCTGGCCCTGATCCCCATGGCTGAAGCCCCTGGGTTGGAGAGGCTCTGGAGCAAAGCCCGTCACTATCTCCTCACCCACCTGCCCGCCGTGGCTTTGTGCTCTGCCTTCCCTTCTTTACCGGCCGCCTGGCTGGCAGAACTCCTGGATAGCGATGAGCTACACTTGCAGGAGGAGTTCGAGGCCTTTGTGGCTGCACGGTGTTGGCTAGCTGCCAACCCTGAGACTCAGGAGTCAGAGGCCAAGGCCCTGCTTCGATGTGTCCGCTTTGGCCGTATGTCCACCAGGGAGCTGCGGAGGGTACGGGCGGCTGGGCTGCCTCCACCCTTCACCTCAGACTTGCTGCATCAGCTGCTGGTGGAAGCTGAGGTACCAGGACAAGAGAGGCGGAGGGAGCCTGACCAGGCACTGGTAGTGATCGGTGGGGACGGGCTCAGATCAGACATGGCCATGAGACAGCCATCCCGAGGAGCAAAAGGCCCGGGCCTTTTGCTGCGGAACAGGACTGGTTCGAACTGTGGAGTGGGGCCGGCTGCCTGCCTTGCCTGCCCCCGGGCGCTTCCGGCATGGGGCTGCGAGCCTAGCAGGAAGTGAACTCTACGTGTGTGGGGGACAGGATTTCTACAGCCACTCGAACACCCTGGCTTCAACTCTCAGGTATGGGCCCCTGAGACTGGCAGGTCTCCAGGTGGGCAGCTGAGGGAGGTTGCTGGCCCAGCCAACCATAGACTCCCAGGCTCACTCTTCCCATCTCTTGTCTTTCTGTGCTCAGGTGGGACCCCAGTCAAGAGAACTGGGAGGAGATGGCACCTCTGTGCCAGGCTCGGAGTTTTTTCCCCCTGGTGGCTCTGGATGGACTGCTTTATGCCCTGGGTGGACGAAACAATGGTGTTGCCCTCAGCTCTGTGGAGACTTATAACCCTAAGCTCAATGTCTGGAGGTGAGCAGGGAAGGGGGTGTTTCAGGCATCAGGGAGAGGTTTGGAGAGTCGGCAGAGGAGAGTTGAAGATGATTTTTGCTTGACCACGTGCCCTCTTCTCCCTCAGGCCAGCACCTGCTCTTCCAGCACCACGCTTTGCCCACGCAGCTGCTGTTTTGGAGGGCCAGTTGTATGTGAGCGGTGGCTGCAGCGGGACTGGCCAATACTTGGCTTCATTGCTGCACTATGACCCCAACCTTGAGAAGCCAGGGACACATCTGAGCCCAATGGGGGTGCCTCGGGCTGGCCACGTCATGGCTGCTCTGGGTAGCCGGTTGTATGTAGCAGGTGGGCTAGGGGAGACCGGGGATCTGCTGAGCTTCGAGGCCTATGAACCAAGGACTGATAGCTGGACTCAGCTGACACCCCTGCCCTCCCCCCATGTAGGGGCTGCAGGTGCCGTGCTGCAGGGGGAGCTACTAGTGCTGGGGGGCTACAGCCACCGTACTTATGCCCCCTCCCACCTCATCCATGCCTATTGTCCTGGCCTGGGCCGATGGCTGTGCCTGGGAACTCTGCCTAGGCCTCGGGCTGAGATGCCTGCCTGCATCCTGACACTGCCCCCTGTGCAGCACAGAGCTTTGGTCTCCATGGGGCACCAAACCAAACCTGCTGGGTGAGGGGGGAGCAGCAGTGGATTGGGGGAGGAAGGGGTAGAGACATCATGAGGGAAGGATGGAGATGATCAGGGTGGAGCAGAAAAAGGTTTTAGTCATGGTCGTATTTCATTCTAGCTCAGTGCTTTACAACTCAGAAACTGCTTTTTATATATGCTCTTCATTGAGGAAAGGGTGGTTTCAGAATTCCTGGAGCAAGAGCGTTGGGGAAGGGGAGGCTACTGAATACTTAAGTAAGGAGGGGAGACCCAGGGGCTACTCTACAAGGTTTAGGGACCATGGCATGATTCTTGGTGGGGAAAGTGCATCTGGCTGGGAAGACAGTCCAGAAGTGTCAGTCGCCAAGGTGAAGGGGCCATGAGAGGACAGTCAGGAAAATGATGATTCTAACCAATGGATGAGGAAGAAAGTGGAAAGGCTATCCATCATAGAGTTGAGGAGTGTAGGAGACGGACCGTAATTGTTGCTTCTCTTTATTCTCCAATCCCTGGGATACCTAAACCCTCTTGACAATATTTTATCTCAGGTAATTTGTAGATCCAGTCTAGCATTTCCTCAGTCACCCACTGCAGGCTGCCCCTAAGGGCCTCTTGGTTTTCAATCTGAGGCAGAATTCACATCCGGATCCAGCACAACACAGGGGCCCTAGATGCCAGGGCGACAAGGTGGGAGTACTGCACGTGGGGAGGATGAACAGGGC
The DNA here is from genome assembly GCF_016906955.1 of Phacochoerus africanus. NCBI lineage: Eukaryota > Metazoa > Chordata > Mammalia > Artiodactyla > Suidae > Phacochoerus > Phacochoerus africanus. The sequence goes on from NC_062552.1 coordinate 79,677,095, forward strand.
AGAGAGGAGGAGGGAGGTGCCTATGGTGGGAAAGGGATGAAACAAGGTGTGAGGTTGTGAGGTGGGAGAAGTCAGGAGCCTGGCCTGGCTCTTTCCTTCCCTTTGCGGTGAATTGAGGGATCAGGAGGGAAAACAGTGCAGTCGTGGTGTGAGGTCCTGAGCCGTGAGAGGAAGTGGCCGAGAGAAGAGGGAGAAGTAGAAAAGACTTAGAAAAGAGGTTTTCTCCTCTGTCCATTTCCTCCAGAGTTCTTTGAATCCATTTCCCTTTTTCTTAGTCAGGGAAAGTCGAGTCAGATGTTTCCTCTCTCTCTTCCTCCACCCTGCTTTTCCTCCCCCCCCCCTTTTTTTCCCCTTTCCTTTCTTTTCTCTTCTCTTTTTTCCCTCACAGTTATTATCTATTGTGTGTCAGGTCCTATAGGAGGAACTAAGGATCCTAAGGACAGGGAGCTCCTGACCAGCACACAGATTTGCAAACAAATACAAGTTTTACTGTAGAATTAAGAAGTATGGATGCTTGCCTCATGCCTCTTGTGAGAGCTGTGTACCTCTTATACCCCATAGAGGCATGAACACTCAGAGGATGGAGGAGGGCAGCTGCCCAGAGAAGGCTTCTGTTAGGAAGGCATCAGCAGATGGGTACAGTGTGGACTTTTTTTTTTTTTAAATTATTTTCTTTTTATGGCCACATCTGCGGCATATGGAAGCTCCCAGGCTAGGGGTCAAATTGGAGCTGCAGCTGCCAGCCTACACCACAGCCACACTGGATCCGAGCCACATCTGCAACATACGCCATGGCATGTGGCAGTGCTGGATCCTTAGCCCACTCTGTGGGGCCAGGGATTGAACCTGCATCCTCATGGATGGATTGGGTTCTTAACCTGTTGGGCCACAACGGGAACTCCTAGACTGGATCTTGAAGGCTGCCTGGAAACTCACCCATCAGAGGAGGAAAGCATTCCAGTCAGATGAAAGAAGAAAGTGGGGTGTGTGGTGCCCCGTGTCTCCACAGCAAAGGGAAAGTCAGCACTCCAGGGGTTCTTCAGAGAATTCTCCTGCCTTTGCCAGCCTACTCTCTTCCCTGGAACCTTCCTGAGGACAATGGCTTTCAATTGTCCTCAATTAACAATTGTCTATTCCCTCCCTCCACAGCTCCTCTAAATCTTTCTGGTCTGGTATTTCCACTTCTGATCCCTGAGCAGCACAGGGCAAAGAAGGGCCAGTTCCTTGTATAGGTCAGTTTTCTATCACCATTGCTTATTAAGGTTCTCCCACTGCTAAGGATGAGCTAGGGAGCCTCCCTTGCATCTTCTTCGTCATGTCCAGGAGGGACTTGATGTGTTTTTTGTTTACTTTTTGAGATTTTATTATTTTATTAAGGTTTTTTCCTATATCTCTGTTTAGGAACATAGTTGAAAATGAGGAGGGGTAAATAGGCTATATAAGAGAAGAAAGATTGAAGAAGATAGGGAAGAAGGAAATTGGAAGCATTGAGAAACTACGAGGATTGAGTCATTAGGGTGAAAGTCTGTGAATAGGTTCTTTGTGATCTGTATGCAAAGATGGGCTTAAATAAATGTTTCATCATGACTGAATCATTCTTGTCTGAGCTTCTCTGTTATAAAAAGCATTCAGTATCCCTGTATCCCCTCTAATTTGGTTTCTGTCTCCACCTCCCTACTGAACCCACCCCTCCCTCATTGTCACCAAGACCTACTTCTCACCAAATCAAATAACCTAACATTGTCCTCATTCTCCATCTTTCTGCAGGACATTGACTGGCTTAAAAAATGGCTTTTAGGAGTTCCTGTCATGGTGCAGTGGAAACGAATCCGACTAGGAACCATGAAGTTTCGGGTCTGATCTATGGCCTTGCTCAGTGGGTTAAGGATCTAGCGTTGCTGTGAACTGTGGTGTAGGTCGCAGACGCGGCTCAGATCCCGCATTGCTGTGGCTGTGGTGTAGGCCAGCAGCAACAGCTCTGATTAGACCCCCTAGCCTGGGAACCTCCATATGCCGACGGTGTAGCCCTAAAAAGACAAAAAAGACCAAAAAAAAAAAAAAAAAAGATGCGGCTTGGATCTGATGTTGCTGTGGCTGTGGTGTATGCTGGAGGCTACAGCTCTGATTCCACTCCTAGTCTGGGAGCTTCCATATGCAGCAGGTGCAGCCCCCAAAAGAAAAACAAACAAACAAACAAACTGGCTTTTACCCTAAAAATGTCTCCTTCCCTGGCTCCAGAGATAGCACCCTCTCCTGGGCCTACTCTTACTTCTCCAATACAAATAGGTGGCAGAAATTCAAATCGTGGAGTCCAAGAGGGTGTGCATAACGCAGGTGGAGCTGACAGCCAAGGTCCAAACGTATGCAGATGGGGGAGTTAGTTGCAGACGTCTTTAGCTTTGGTTATTTAGTTTTAAAATTATGGTTGGAAGAAGTCTCTGATTTGAAGCAGGACACTGACCAATGGTACAGTCTTCATTGGGAGGGGCCTGATCTAGGCAAGGCAACAATTTGGGGCCCTGCCCAAGTGCACTGAGATTCAGGGTAGTATTTCAACCTCAGAAGGGAAGTGGAGTGAGAATCAGGAATTGGGATGGAAACATTTCCTGCAGAGCAGGCAATCATGGCAATGCAGGGATTAGGCTACAGTTTGGTGAGTGCCTAGAGGTGCAAGATTCTAATCTTGGTAAATCAGATAATGAGCCAAGGTGTTTAAGATTCTCCCCTACTAGCTGCCCCTTGCTCTTCCTTCAACCTCCTTTGTGAGTGAGGGTGAAATTCCCATATCAATCTCATTTTTCAAGGTTGACTCAGCACTGGGGGTTCAGGTTCAGTACCCATAAGTGAGTTGGACTATGAGTCTCTTATGCCTAATTCTGGGTTGTCCAAATTCTCTAACCTTGCTTCACGCTCCTCTTCAGAAAGCTCACCTTTCTTTTATCCAAAGCTTTAATGACCCACTTGGTTCTAGTCAGATTTTTCTTTCAGCAGCCCTCACTTTCTCTTGAATGTATCACTCTCATCAGTTCAGACTCATCAAGCTTTGTTGACATTATCATTTTTCCTTTTTCCTAGACATAAAGTTTCATAATCAGCGTTTCCCTTGTGGCTCTGTGGAAACAAACCCGACTAGTATCCATGAGGATGCAGGTTCAATCCCTGGCCTCAGTCGGTGGGTTAAGGATCCAGCGTTGCCATGAGATGTGGTGTAGGTCACAGATGCTACGTGGCTGTGGCATAGGCCGGCAGCCGCAGCTCTGATTCAACCTCTAGCCCAAGAACTTCTATATGCCTCAGGTTTGGCCCTAAAAAGCTATAAATAAATAAATAAATTGATAAATAAATAACATAGTCCATAAAACATCTTTTTTGTAAACATCTCGAGCTTGTTCTCCCCTTATCTTTTTCTTCACTTGAGTCATCATGTAATTCTGAACTCTTGAAATGGGAACTCAATTGGTCTCTCCTCTCAATATTTTCCCTGTCAAATATATATATTATGCCCTGGACATCTGGAAAACTGATAGCCGAAAAGACTAAAAAATGGACCAAAAAAAAAAAATGAGGGTAAAAAAGTCACACAAAAATCCTAGTAGTAGCTACAGCTGCCGGCCTATACCACAAACACAGCAACACCAGATCTGAGCTATGTCTGCAGTCTATACCACAGCTCACGGCAATGCCAGATCCTTAACCCACTGAGTGAGGCCAGGGATCAAACCTGCATCCTCATGGATACTAGTTGAATTAGTTTCCACCATGCCACAAGGGGAACTTCCTGAACATCTATTTAAACTCAAGTAGAAGGACTTAAACCTGCTTTCTTTAAAAAACAAACAAACAAAAAACCAACTTATCATTATTATTATCATTGTTTTGGCCACACCTGTGGCCACAGCAGCAATGAGTGACAATGCTGGATCCTTAACCTGCTGAGCCACAGAGGAACTCCTAAACCTGCTTTCTTTATTATGTCATATCTTCAATGTAGATTCACCTCCACAGAGTGATAGGCTTTATTCAAGAAACTCATTCTTGGACTCTGCAAAGGGGAGAAATTAAAGAATATCAGTATCTTGAAACCACCTATAGATAGGAAAATAATCCAAAGCTCTTCTGGGATGCCAAGTGCTACCGAATAGGCATTTGTCTATAAATCATCGCTGGCAGTGGTTCGACTGAGCAGAAGCACAGGCTATGAATCTAAAGGTAATTATTCACAAAAGAGAAAAAATTCTGGTGCAACAAACAGCCTCTACAGTCCCCAGGCACTTCATCCCCTCTCTCTCAACTTCTCAGAGACCTGCCCTTCCCGGTTCAAAGTCTATTCCCTCCAGGGAGTGGCTCATTGTCCCTGCCCAACAGAATCCTGTGGTTTGCTTCTTAGTAGAATACAGCATTTCTCATAATCTGCCTTGTATTTCTGCGACTTCTGCATGTGTCGCCCTCCTTCATGAGACCACGAAGCCTAGAGAGGAAGGCATGTTTTATATATTTTACATGCTATCCTTGTATGTCATACACGCTTAACAAATGTTTATTGACTTAAAGTGATCAAGGATAAGAAGCGCGCAGTAAAACTGACTAGAAGAGGTGAGCAATTTTTTAATTTTAACTATAGTTGATTTACAATATTGTGTTAGTTTCAAGAGTACAGCTTCAGATTCTTTTCCATTATAGGTTGTTATAAGATACTGAATATAGTTTCCTGTACTATACAGTAAATCTCCTTGTTCATCTACTTTATATATAGTGGTATTTATCTGTTGGTCCCATGCTTCTAATCTATCCCTCCCTTTCCTGTTTATTCTCTGGTAACCATAAATTTGTTTTCTATGTCTGTGAGTCTGTTTCTGCTCTGTAAATAAGTTCACGTGTATCCTTTTTTTAGATTCTGCATATAAGTGGTATCATATAATATTTGTCTTTCTCTGACTTACTTCACTCAGTATGATAATCTCTAGGCCCATCCATGTTGCTGCAAATGGCATTATGTCATTTTTTTTAATGGTTGAGTACTATTTCATGTATGTATGTACCACATCTTCTCAATCCATTCATCTGTCGATGGATATTTTGGTTGTTTCCATGTTTTGGCTCTTGTAAATAGTACTTCAGTGAGCATTGGAGTGTATGTATTTTTTCAAACGAGAATTTTCACCCATTCTGGATATGTTTCCAGGAGTGGGATTGCTGGATCATATGGTAGGTCTATATTTAGTTTTTTAAGGAGAACTTGACACTGTTTTCCATAGTGGTTGTACCAATTTACATTCCCACAACAGCATAGAAGGGTTCCTTTTTCTCAACACCCTCTCCAGCATTTATTATTTGTAGGCTTTTTGATGATGGCCATTCTGACCAGTGTGAGGTGGCACTTCATTGTAGTTTTGATTTGCATTTCTCTAATAATTAGGGATGTTGAGCATTTTTTTCATTTGCTTGTTGGCCATCTGTATGTCTAGAGGTGAGCAATTTTAATAGGTGGTAAGGCCCTTAGTATAGGGGCTTCTAATGGCTGAGAAGATGGAAATTTTTCCCCCCAGAAAGTCTGGACACTACACTCATCAGTTGACTATTTCAGCTCAATGCCATTGATTAACAATTAGGGGTGCAGGTTATATATGGAAGTGAAAGTCAATCATTCTCTAAGAACTTAGAAATAAGCTCTGTGAGAGTTAACCCAGTGGTGAACAGAGTGCCTCCTCAGCTTTGGTGGAGTTATTTGATTGGAAAAATCTGATTTAATCAATATTAGTAATCTGAAGAAAGACTGTTTCAACCCAAGGGAGAGGCTAGTTTAGAAAAGCAGGACGCAGAGGAACAAATATTCCAAGGTACATTAAGCACTATCTACTGAAAAGAAAAGCTGAGTTGGACTTTGTAAACATCTTGCGAGTTGAGAGATTTCCTCTGTTACAAGGCAAAGACAGTTTATTTTGCAAACTCAAAATCCAGCTGAATTTTTTTTTTTTTTAGGGCCACACCTGTGGTATATGGAAGTTCCCAGGCTAGGGGTCGAATTGGAGTTGCAGCCGCCATCCTACACCACAGCCACAGCAACGCCAGGTGCGAACCTCATACATCACAGCTCAGGGCAATGCCAGATCCTTAACTCACTGAGTGAGGCCAGGGATCGAACCAGCAGCCTCATGGTTCCTAGTCGGATTTGTTTCTGCTGAGCCATGTTGGGCACTCCTGAAATATCTTTTGAAGACCGACTTTCCTGTTTCTCTGTTAGGGAAATCATTCTACACCAGTGGTTTTCAAATGGTAATTAGAGATCAAAATCACCAATACCTGAGAGTTTGCTAGAAACAGAAATTCTCAGGTCCTATCCTAGATCTACTAAATCAGACATTTTCAAGGTGAACAACCATCCTAGTTTTGTTTTGTTTTTTGGCTATGCCCATGGCATGCAGAAATCCTGGGGCTAGGGATTGAATCCATGCCACAGCTGTGACCTGAGCTGCAGCAGTGACAATGCTGAATCCTTAACCCATTGTGCCATCAGGGAACTCCAACAATCCCAGTTTTAATCAGGGGTTCCTAACCTTTAGCATGTATCAAAATTGTTTGGAGAGCTTATAAAATACAGATTGCTGGGCCTGGCCTCTTGTGTTTGAAAATGCAGAATCCAGGCCCCACTCCACTTGTCTGGATCAGTGCTCCTCAAAGTTTAATGTGAGCGGGAATAATCTGGGAATCTTTAAAATTACAGATTCTTATTCTGTAGGTCTGAGGTGGGGCCTGATGATGCTGGTCCACAGCTTACACTTTGATTAGCAAGACCCTAGGGCAGAAATTCCCAAACTTGTCTGCACATTAGTACTGGCTGGGGAACTTCAGAAACTTTTAATGCCCAGGTCCTGCTCTGAAGATTATGATTTAATTAGTCTAGGGTATGACTTGCATTTTGGAATTTTTTTAAAGATCTCCAGTGGTTCTGGTGTGTAGGCCTTGCTGGCCTTGAATTTCTTTGCTGTTGCAGCTAACCAGAAGGTAAACTCTAGGTCCTCCTAGTTAACCAGGAAGCGATGGTCTTCAGTTGCTCTTCTTCCTGTATCACCAGTATCCACAGATTAGATGCTTCAATGTTCTTTGCACTAGCATGGAAGGGCTTGCATATGCTGTTCTTTCACTAGTGGGGCAGGTAGTTCCCCCACAGAGCTGTAGGAGGCCCTGAAGTTGGCACAATTATTTAAGGTATATTCCAAGGGTAGGGGGCCTTATAGATTTAGGCCTTTGGAAGGAGAGTCCTTGTGGGACTCCCCTCTCTTCTTGCCTTCTTTTCCTCATTATGCTGCCGCTCTGGTCTCCTTCTACATACAGCCTCTTCTTTCAGGTTTCCTAGGACTTGTGTTCCCGCCCCCAATCCTCCCCCCACCACTCCCCTATAGACAGACCTCTAATGGAAGGTATTACTTCAGAAATTTGTGGTGATTTTTCTTCTTTTTTGGTTCTCAACATGATTAGGATTATCCATACACATTTAATGGGCAGATCTCAGACAGCTAGACATTCAGCAGCTATGAGGGGCACTCCCACACACTTAGGGTCATTATTGCATCTCTGACAAATTTGAATGACTAGCCAGTCACTCACGTAATTTGAAAAACCACATCTAACCTTATTTTAGGATCTAAATTTATTTTGTTTTATTTTTTTGCTTTTTAGGGCCACACCCATGGTATATGGAAGTTCCCAGGCTAGGGGGCCAATCCAAGCTGCAGCTGCCAGCCTATGCCACAGCTGCCAGCCTATGCCATGGCCACAGCAACCCCGGATCTGAGCCAAGTCTTCGACCTACACCACAGCTCACAGCAATGCCGGATCCTTAACCCACTGAGCGAGGCCAGGGACTGAACCCTCGTCCTCACGGATCCTAGTTGGGCTCGTTACTGCTGAGCCATGACGGGAACTCCTAAATTTATTTTAAACATAAACACAAGGCATTTTATGCATAGTTTAATATACACTGAACCTCCTAGGTATGCCACCATGTGAATATCATGGGATGATTATACCTTGTTTTGCGTGAAAATTTGCCAAAAGTTATTTTGGAAAATCATGCCACATTCCCAGCTCTATTGGTGGTATTTAAATCACCATCATAACATCCCTGTATCACGTTGCAGTTTTAGCTGTTATGTTCGGGGTAATTCTATAGAGAAATGCATGCATCTGAGTACTTCATTGTATCTTCCTGTTTTGGCCAACTATTTACATATATAAATGCATAGTATTTTATAATAAATCAGCTTCCTTCTATTCTTTTATATATCTTTAGACATTTTACACTTTTTTTTTTTTTTGGCTGCGCGCGGGGCATGTGGAATGGCTCCACAGCACCGAACCATGCCACTGCAGGGATAACGCCAGATACTTAACCTGCTGCACCACAAGAGAACTTCCATAAATTTTTAAGTTGTGTGTCTAACATTAGTTGTTTATAATTTGTAGTACAGGATTTTAAAGGGGACAGAAAAATATTTCTTATAAAAAGAGTGTTGAGACTGACGGGGTAGGTGGTAAAGGAGGCAGCTAAGGAAATTAGGTGGGATCTGGCTCAATAAGTTGGATGACCCGGATTCTGAGTTGAAGCTCATTTGTTATCTGAGAATGAAGGGTACTCCCCCACTCACCCATCCTCACCCACCCTTAGGAAAGGGATATTTTCCAGAAGACAGATAATCTATTTTCCAAGAGGTAAGCCCGTTTTCCTTGCTACTCTGTTTAGCCCTGCTCTTTTTTTTCTGTTTGTCTTTTCTAGGGCCACAACAGCAGCATACGCAGGTTCCCAGACCAGGGGTCTAATTGGAGCTGTAGCTGCCGGCCTACACCACAGCAACGCGGGATCCAAGCCACTTCTGCAACCCACACCACAGCACACCACAGTTCACAGCAACGCCCGGTCCTTAACTTGCTCAACAATGCCAGGGATCGAACCCGAAACCTTATGGTTACTAGTCGGATTCGTTAACCACTGAGCCACGACGGGAACTCCGGCCCTGTTTATAGAAAAGTACTAACATTACCAGTCTATAAGTCACTTGTCTCTTTCCTGAGCCTAGTCCCACTTTCTGGGAAACATATCCGCACTAACCATTCAGGATGGCTCAAAAAAATTCTCTGTAATCCAGGAATCTCTCCTAAGGGGGCATAGGCATGCTCTTGGTTCACTCTGCCTTAATTATTTGATATTTACACCCGGTTATAGGTTATTGCTTTAATCTCCCTTTACTTCTGTTTTCACCAAGTAATTTTTGCATGAAGTTAGTGTCCCACTATATTTGATACCAGGACAAAAAAGGTGTCAAGGTCGGTAGCGAAAATGCCAAAATCTTTTCAAGAAACGGTGTTGAAAGATAAAACAAAAGAGAGAAAACTTAGCAAAAGAGGGGAATATGGTAGAGGAGGAAGCCTGAGGGATAGGAGAAAAGAGGACTAGGAAGCGGTGGAAGAAGGTGCAGGGAGGGAATGGAAGTAAACTCAGTTCTCAGAAAAAGCTGCAAAGTCCTCTTCTGCACTCGCCCCGTCAGCGGCGCCGCTCTCCTCCCGGGGGCTCAGGGCCCGGCCCCCGCCCAGCGTCTCCGGCGGCGCGCAGTCTCCTCCCCCGCTCCTCGCCCGGCCCGCTCCCCGCCCCGTCTCCCTTCTTTCCACCCGCGGAACCAGGAACCGGGTTCTTCTTCCTGCCCCCGGGACCGGAGCTTCCCCGCGTGACAGCCAGCTGCTCCAGGCTTGGGTGACTCCGGGGAGGGGCGAGCGCCGGCAGCAGCTGCCCCTGGCTTCGGGTCCACGCGTGGCCTCGGCACCCGGGCCGGTGGGAAGGGCCTAGCGCGGCTAGGTAGTAACCTCCCGGGCTTTGGCCAGATGGGCGCCGGGCGGGGGCCTCTGTCTGGCTGCTCCTAATGCTCCCCGAGCGGGAGTGGTGTGTGAAGGGAAAGTGGGAAGGGCAGGTGAGAGAGCGAGCGTAGGAGGATGAGGGAAAGGGCGGGCCCAGGGCTAGAAGAACACTGGGAGAGGAAGGTGGGGACTAAGTGAGAAGGGGGTCACTTTTCCTTGCTCCGGGTGCTTCTGGGAAGGAGAGAGTAGCTGCCACAAACAGACCGTGGTACGAGCACGGTTTGTTAATGACGGAAACCGGGCTGTGCTTGAGCCAGGTAGACTGTCAGCCAACTTAAAAGTATGGTTGATACTAATGTGTTAACACGGCAAGGTCTTCAAGACATACTAAGTGAAGAAAAGTATCTATAAAGTATGAACTTCTTTGTACAAAGCAAAAAAAAAAGGGGGGGGGGAAGGATATGGGGAAAGCAGACATATAAACCTATGCATATAATTGTATATATGCATAGAAAGTGTCTGAAACTCTTCATATAAAACTTAACTTAGCATGTGGGAGTTCCCTGATGGCCTAGTGGTTAAAGATTTTGCGTTGTCACTGCTATGGCTCATGTTCTATCCCTGGCCTGGGAATTTCCAAGGGTGTGACCAAAAAAAAAAAAAAAATAGTAGTGGTTATCCCTGGAGAATGGAGCTAGAAACTAGAGATGAGGATTTTTACTTTTCATTTGTAGATATTTTTGCTCTCATTTGTAGGTGAGCTGAATCTCCCTTCACAAACACCAGGGTGCAAAAAACCCCCAAAAATCTAACTTTATATTTCTATTAAGTTAATTTTTGTTGTGAGACTTCTTTTTTAAATCTTGAGTCAATTCTGAGATTTCCTGCTCTGACACCGGGGTCTTATATAGTGCAAAGATATGAGGGAAATGTACAGGACACACAGGCCATTACTTTTGATTCATTTTGCCTGCACTAATATCCATTGGCCATTCTGGCTTTGGATTGTCAGTCCATTCAAGTCTTCTTGGAAGTGTTCTATGTTCCTGTCCATAAGCTTTTGAGTATAAGGGATTAAGTGATTTACTTAACAACATAATTATTCCTAAAATATTTAAATGTAAATAGGAGATAAGCATTTGTCCAAATAAGAGAGTATATACATTCCTAATGATATGAATTCAAGTACTCTCTCAGGCAGAGGTTCTTAATTTGCAGTTACTGGAGATACTAGGAGATCCATAGATGGAATCCCTGAAAACTGAATGCAAAATAGTACATACTCATGTTTTTCTGTGAAAAGCTCCAACTCCGTAGCTTTTAGCAGAATCTCAAAAGCTTTTGAGTCACACTGAGTAGCATTTTAGCAACAGTGGTGAACAAGGCTAAAGGGTCTCTGTCCTCAGGAACTTACTGTCTGGTGGCGTGAAAGACAAATGAACAGGCGGTTACAATAGAGGGGATGTGCTCTGTGATAGAGGAGGCACAGTGGTTGTGAGAATATAGAAGCACCACCATACCAGACAAGGGGTGGCTGTCAGCTGAGGCTTCTTGGACGAAATGACTTAAATTGAGGCCTTCAGAGTGATAGGAAAGTAGAATTTGGGTTAGCAAAGAAGGAGTTGGGGAAGGGTGGTGTGGTCTTAGTAGAAGAAAGAGCGTTCTAGCCGTCTGCCTGTGCAGAGATCTAAAGTCAAGAGATGCTTTGGCAATTCATAAGCTAAAAAGAGTTTGTATGGTTTAAGCTTAAAGTTAGATGAGAGTTGGGGTTCCCGTCGTGGTTCAGGGGTTAACGAATCCGACTAGGAACCATGAGGTTGCGGGTCTGATCCCTGGCCTCGCTCAGTGGGTTAAGGATCCGGCATTGCTGTGAGCTGTGATGTAGGTTGCAGACGCAGCTTGGATCCCATGTTGCTGTGGCTCTGGCATAGGCTGGGGGCTACAGCTTCAATTCAGCCCCTAGCCTGGGAACCTCCATATGCCACTGGTGCGGCCCTAGAAATGACCAAAAAAAAAAAAAAGTTAGATGAGAGTAGCAGTAAGGGATGAGGCTGGGAGATCAGAAGCCAGGTTATGTGTGTGATACATACAGATGTAAACAAGACAAAAGAGCCCTGACCTTCAGGGAGTTTTAATAAGGAGAAACAGGAGTTCCTGTTGTGGCACAGTGGTTAACGAATCCGACTAGGAACGATGAGGTTGCGGGTTTGATCCCTGCCCTTGCTCAGTGGGTTAACGATCCTGTTGCCGTGAGCTGTGGTGTAGGTCACAGACTTGGCTCGGATCCTGAATTTCTGTGGCTCTGGCCTAGGCCGGTGGCTACAACCGATTCGACCCCTAGCCTGGGAACCTCCTTATGCCACTGGCGCAGTCCTAAAAAGATGAAAGACCAAAAAACAAACAAACAAACAAAAATACTCCCTATAGAGTACTCCCTGAATACATCCTTAGTTTGGACCCAGTCCTCGAAAAATAAATATTGGTTGTTCTCTGCCTGAAGCTCACTGGCATTATCAGGAGGACTATGGGAAAAGTTTAGTGCCAGTACACAGGCACTCCCAACACAGCCAGCTGCTCATCACCTGTCTTTCCTTCTAGGCATATACTGGTTGGGCTCCAGCCATGGAGAAAATCCATGGACATGAGTCTGCCCACCTGAACATTCTCTCCTTGGAGAACCAGTGCCTGGCCACACTTCCTGACCTGAAGACCTTGCAGAAACGACATGGGCATGTGTCTGCCCACCTGAACATTCTCTCCTTGGAGAACCAGTGCCTGGCCACACTTCCTGACCTGAAGACCTTGCAGAAACGACATGGGCATGTGTCTGCCCACTCAGACGTCCTCTCTTTGGAGAACCAGTGCCTGGCCACATTTTCTGACCTGAAAATCTTAGAGGATCCATGTGGGCCTGGGTGTGCCCACTCAGACATCCTCTCCTTGGAGAACCGGTGCCTGGCCGCATTTCCTGACCTGAAGACCTTGGAGAAACCACACGGGCCTGTGTCTCCCCACCTGGACATCCTCTCTTTGGAGAACCATTGCCTGGCCACACTTCCTGACCTGAAGACTTTAGAAGAACCACGTGGTCATGGGTCTGTCCACCGAGACATCCTCTCCTTGGAAAACCGGTGCTTGGCCACACTCCCCATATTAAAGAGCACTGTGTCTCCTAGCCCCTTGCTCCATAATCTCCAGCTGTCTCGACTGGTACAAGCTGATCTGTGCAGCCTGAATGCCAGCAACCACTTGGTCTCTGAGCCTCCAGCCTCAAGGGCTCAGTGCCTCTCTGAAGGATTAAGCCTTCTGACCTGCCCCAGGGTCTTGAAAACCATCTCTGCCACAGAGACAGCTCAGGAAGCAGCTTTGGTAATAGCTCCAGGCACTTGTGTTCACTCCAGCCGTATTTGTTAGGTGCTCTGGTTACTAGCTTTCAGTGTCACAGTGTCTCTCTGTGCTGCTCTGCATCTGTGTACCTTCTTTCCTCAGAACCTCTTCCTGAGGTGTCCTTTACCCCAGGGCTGTCTTCATAAGCAGCATTACTCTTATTGAATATCTAGTTCAATATTCTGGACAATACAGCAAAAACAGGTTTTGTCCTTAGAAAGCCTCTGGTCAGGGGCGGGGGAATCGGGGGATGCATGATATTGCAGTAGCAGAATCAATCAAGTGCTTTTGAGATCTCATAGGGCATGAGACACTTTACTGTATCCTGGACCACTTCTCTGAGTGTGTATGTGCAAACACACATTCACTTTTACACATCTAAGTATGTTTGGTGTACAGGTCAGGATCAGTAGACAAGCACACAATCTTTCTGTGTAGATTGGGTATTTGGACAGAGGGGAATGTGAATCTGAGCCCTTTACCATCTGCTAGTTGCAAGCCGTTCAACCTTGGGCAAGACTCTTAAGCTTGTGAAGTTTTTTTTTTTGGTTTTTTTTTATAGCTATTTCTTGGGCCGCTCCCGTGGCATATGGAGGTTCCCAGGCTAGGGGTCGAATCGGAGCTGTAGCCACCAGCCTATGCCAGAGCCACAGCAACGCAGGATCTGAGCCGCGTCTGCGACCTACACCACAGCTCACGGCAACGCCGGATCGTTAACCCACTGAGCAAGGGCAGGGACCGAACCTGCAACCTCATGGTTCCTAGTCGGATTCGTTAACCACTGCGCCACGACGGGAACTCCAAGCTTGTGAAGTTGTAATTTCTTTACCTTCGAGATGATGTCAGCGAAAATCTACCTCACAGGGTCATTGTCAGGGTTTTAGCTACTATGATCTTACATTTATTTAGGGCTTTGCGATTTGCAGAGTCATACATGAGTGATCCCATTTAGTCTTCTAACAGCCCCATCAGGTAGGTGGCCGGGAATGAGGAAGCCGAGGCTAAGGGTAAGCTCATGGTTGTTGGGAGATGGGCCCTTTTTCTTCTGACTCCAGAATACCTTAATAGCCTCATAGGTGTGTCGCGAGGGGCCCAGGCTCCTAGGCTGTGGCATCAATGAGGAGGATCATGAAGCATCTGAGCAAAGGTTCAGGTTATGGGTTTGGGAAAGGGGATATAGATCTGTCCCAGACAGGACAGATCCATGCTGGGCTGTGAAGGGAGAGGGGTTCAGGTGCTGGAAGATAGATGTGGACTCTTCCTAGCCCTGGGAGCTGCTTTCAGCTCCCTCTCTGAGGGGCTGTGGGTGCAAGCTGGGATTAAGTACTGCTGCTCTCTCCAGGGTCGCTGGTCTTCAGGAGAGAAAAAGTCGGATGAGAAGGAATGGGCAGAGGCTGAAATGCCTTTTTATAGTCTAAGCCTGGGAGAGAAGGAGGAGGTGGAGGAGCTGGCTCTGAAGCTCACTCATGGGGACTCTGAATCTCATCCCGAGCCTACTGACCAGGCCCTTCAGGAAAAGAAGGTAAACGTTCCAGAGATGGGGAAGGTTAATGGTGGTGGGAGGAGTAGTCACCAGAGGCTGAACCAGATCTCTACCGACAGAAGGGGAAGAAACTATTTTCTCATTTCCTAGTCTCTCCTGCCCTTTTTTTTTTTTTTTTTTTGACTTTTTAGTGCCGCACTTGCGGCATAATGAAGTTCCCAGGCTAGGGGTCTAATACGAGCTACCAGCTGCCAGCCTACCCCACAGCCACAGCAATGCCAGGTCCTTAACCCACTGAGCGAGGGCAGGAATCAAACCTGCAACCTCATGGTTCCTAGTTGGATTTGTTTCTGCTGCGCCATGAAGGGAACTCCCCTAGTCCCCTTTTCTAACCTCTCAGCTGGACAAACATCTTCCTGAATCTGGGTTCATTCTCTTTGTCTTTGACTTTGTAAGTTGCCCTGAGTGGATGCTGAAGTTGGTCCTTATTACCTCTCTGCTCTGTTCTTCCCTTTCTTTCCCGATTCCCAGATGGTTCTGATCAGCTATCTTTGTTCTACCCTGGCGTCAAATGCAAACATGAAAAATGAGGCTTACTCTATCCAGACTTTCCTCCTTGAGCTCTGTAGTGAGCTTGCCCCCTTGGAGCCTGAATTTATCCTCAAGGTATTGTGATGTGAAGGAGGGGATCGGGGTGGGAAGCTCAGAGGGAGGGAATTTAGTTAGGCTGTGTGAGCGGGATAGTGACCAGCTTTATACTGGAGTGGAAGGAGATTTACTTAGATTGTAGGGTCTCTGGGTGAGTCTGAGGCCCAGTCTCTGGGGTTCTCTTAGGACTAGGGGAAGATAGGATTGAGAAAGAGTATACTGGGATTTGTTTATTTAGTAATTACTCA
Organism: Phacochoerus africanus; assembly: GCF_016906955.1. Lineage (NCBI taxonomy): Eukaryota > Metazoa > Chordata > Mammalia > Artiodactyla > Suidae > Phacochoerus > Phacochoerus africanus. The sequence goes on from NC_062552.1 coordinate 79,692,707, forward strand.
GGCTGAATACACAATGCTAGGCCTGAGGGGTTATACCAACAGATATAATGAAACTTGTATCTGGCTCTTAAGGAGTGTATGGTATTATTAGGGAAGCAAAACCAATCCCAAATATTATATACATGCAAATGGAGTAGTAGATAGTGAATAAAGTTTCAGAAGTAGAGAAGAGGGGCAAAGTGTTTCCTCAGAGGTTTTGGAAGATGGCAGCATAAAGCAGCAATTTGAACCCTGGGTAAGTTTTTGATAGACATTGATGGTGGGAGGTCTTCCGAAGAGGGAAAGGGCCTGGTTAAACTGGGAGATGATAAGCAGACTTAGGGGAAGACTGGTGAATAAGGGTTAGGTTATGGAGCATGTAGAATGCTGGGCCAAGAGGCTTGGACTTTATATCTTATAGACTATCTGGAGGACTCAGGAAAAGGTTTATGCAGGCAGATTAGATAAGCAAGTTAGTTTAGAGCATGATGCTGTGAAGTGGCTGAGATGCCAGCCCTCCTACCCTGTGCCCTAGGCATCTCTGTACGCCAGGCAGCAGCTGAATGTCCGGGATGTAGCCAACAACGTCTTGGCTATTGCTGCCTTCTTGCCAGTCTGCCGCCCCCACCTGCGACGATATTTCTGTGCCATCGTCCAGCTGCCTTCTGATTGGATCCAGGTAGCTGAGTTCTACCAGGTATGGTACTCAGTTCCCTGGGCTTTGACCCTCCCTGGGTTCCCTCTCCTTTGCTCGCTGTATCACTGGAGAAAATTGTCAGGTATTTTGGCATCCTCTTGGCCATCCTCAACCCTGGTACCCAGACCAGATAGCTTCTCCCTCTACCAGGCTGGGACATCCAACAGGGAGAATACTATTGAGAAGGGCTGGACAGAGTTTGAGAAGAATTGGTGTTGTTCTGGATCTCGTGTTTATAATGAAGAGCATGAGAATTTGAGAGGTCTGCCACCAGGCCCAGGACCACAGAAACTGTCATTGTAGAGCTGGTGCTGGGGCCGCACTCCCGATTCTGTGCTCTCTTTTAACCCTAGGAATGGTCTAGAGGGTTTCATTCCTGATGGTTTCTCCTCTTCCTGACAGAGCCTGGCCAGAGGAGAGGAGGACAAGCTGGTGCCCTTGCCTGCCTGCCTACGTGCTGCGATGACGGACAAATTTGCCCAGTTTGACGAGTATCAACTGGCCAAGTACAACCCTCGGAAGCACAGGGCCAAGAGGCGCCCCCGCCGGCCACCCCGCCCTCCAGTCAGTCCCTGTCTCATCCCTGGTCATTCACAGCCTAGGCCTCTTTCCCTGGGAAAGTAGGGGGAGGAGGGAACACACTGACACCCCTCCGCCAGGATCCCACATTAAGCACCTGACATGTTTCTGCCACCAGGCAAAGAAGGAGTCAGAGATAGGCAGAGGAGCTGGGTAGAGCTCAGAGGGCAGAGGGCAGGGCCTGCTTCTTCCCAGCCGGCTTCCTATTTGGTAGCAATGGGCTTTTAGGACTGTTGGAATAGGTCTCTCTAGGGACAGTCTCCACTTCTCTTTTTTAAAATGGCTTCTGTCCCTACAGAAGGAGCATACATTTTCTAAGACAAAGCAATTTTTGCCAAAGTTCATTCGGCCTCTTCAAGGTGAACAAATGATGGTGAGTCCTTGTTCTGGGGTTCTGAATGTACATGTACAGTCTTTTCTCAACTAATATTTAGAAATGGAATTCCACTTGGCTTAGAAGTACTAATAGTGAGTGTAGCAGGCACATGCCACTGTCCTACCTAGGGAATTCTCAACTGTGATTATGGGGGCACTGGGAAAGGCTTTTTTTTTTTGTCTTTTTATGTCTGCACCTACAGCACATGGAAGTTCCCAGGCTAGGGGTCTAATCAGAGCTGTAGCTGCTGGCCTACACAGCCTACATGCCAGATCTGAGCCACGTCTGTGACCTACACCACAGCTCATGGCAACACCAGATCCTTAACCCACTGAGCGAGGCCAGGGATCGAACCGGCATCCCCATGGACACTAATCAGGTTTTTAACCTGCTGGGCCACAACAGGAATTCTGGAAAGGCTCCTTTTATTTCCATTTTTGCTCTCCTTTGGTATCCTACTTGAGTGACAAGAGGTACATCCAGCTGGATAAGTGATTAAAACATTATGAAATATCTCCCTTCCATAGGAAGTTTTAAAAACAAACCAAACACAAAATCTTTTTTCACTTAATTAACAAATAAGTCACTGCACTTAGTGGTTAAGAGCATAGAACCTGATCAGACCACGTGGATTTGAATCCCACCACCACCACCACTTGCTGGCTACATGACCTTGGCCAGCATGATGCACCTTTTTTTGCTGCATTTTCCTTACATATAAAATGGGGATTGGAGTTCTCTGGTAGCGTAATAGGTTAAGGATCCAGCATTATCACTGCAGCAGCTTGGGTTACTGCTGCGGCACATGTTCGGTCCCTGGCCCAGGAACTTCCAGATGCCATGGACACAACCAAAAATAAAAATAAATAAAATGGGGATGATAGCAGTACCTACTTCATTGGGTTTTTGTGAGGATTAAATAAATCAGGGACTGTGTTTAAGGTCTTTCTAACAGTTCCTGGCACTGAATAAGTGATGATGTCACCACCATCATCATTAAAATAGGAAAATATTTATTAATATTATAAGAATACGTATCCTTATTTGGTCCACCAATCTTTTCATCCTATTACTACACCCTAAACTTAGCTCCTCTCTTATAGAAAATTCTGAAAGCCAGCATCTTTCCGTTTTTTAAAACACCTCACAGCCTGCATTGTGCTGATGCTTCCATTTCCCTGTTCCATGTCTGACTGATTTAAATAAGAGCTGCTCTTCCCTCTCCCACCCTTCAAGAACAAGATGTTCTCTCTTTATTCTATCCTCATGTTTTTCACAAGCCAGTCATCCCATGTTAACCACTGGTAGTTCAACCTTGTGTAAATGAAACGTGGTGACCCCACAGACCTATTCTGTTATGCTCGCCGTAGGAGCTGTTGTTGCTGGAGATTTTTTACCCCCTATTCTTATTCTTTACCGAGATCTACTCTGGGGAAAGAAATTACCTCATAGGAATAGGATAATCTTGGTTTTTGTTTTCTGAAAAAAGTGACCGCAGTCCTAGATTGAATGACTCTGGGGGACTTGGGGATATTTCCACAGTTTGAGGCGACCTACAATGCAGTATCAAAGAAAGAGAGTGAGCCAAGGTTCACCCTGAAAAAGTTGGTACAGCGACTGCACATCAGGGAGCCTGCCCAGCATGTCCAAGCCCTGCTGGGCTGCAGGTGAGCAGATGTACCCTGAACACATGCTCCATCTTGGTAACCCCCGACTCTTCAACACCCCTGGCCCCAGTTCCTGTAGTTGGGCCCCAGCAACATTAGTTTGGGCAGACTGGCCTTAAACACAACTGACTAGTTTTGGATGACTCACCTTTTCATTTCTGAGTTAGTTTTGGCTGGCTTTGAAATGATAAGTTTTTCCTCCTCTGTTCCAGATATCCCTCCGACCTACAGGCCTTTTCTCGAAGTCGCCTCCCGGGCCCCTGGGATTCCAGCAGAGCTGGGAAACGGATGAAGCTCGCCCGGCCTGAGACCTGGGAGCGGGAGCTGAGCTTGCGGGGAAACAAAGCTTCTGTCTGGGAGGAACTCCTTGGTAGGGTAATCTTGACCATCACACTCCCTCCCTCCCTTCCTCATTCGTGCCTCTGCATTTTGCACCCTAGATTTCCATGGCATGACGCTATTATTCTTTTGCTTGGTGGTTCCATCCCTGAAAATGATTGGGTTTGTAAGGTCTGCCATTGACCCACTGAAGTGGACAGTGGGCCTGCTTTGAGTAGCACTGGCATTATAGGTAACTGGTCATAATTCCAGATGTAGTTAGGGGATATACAAACCTTTATCAACACATGACAAAAGTGGTACTTTCTCTCTGATTTCACTTGTGTCAGTATCTGTGTAACTTATCCAAACAAGGTAGGACTGTCCATGGCATATTGGAATCTCTACCAAAACCCATTTTTAGGGCATGGATGTTTTAGGTAATTTGCACATTGTGATAATGAATTCAAATGGGGAAGACCAAGTTACTTACAATCTTCTCTTTCTGTTTTTTTCTTTTTTATTTTTTTTGCAGGGGGAGGATAGCTAGTTTATTTTTAATGATAGAAGGTTCTATTCCATTTTTTCTTTTACTTCCTCTTTCATCTTTGAGATTTAAAGTCAGCTTCTTTCTTTCTATCTGACTTTTGACTGCTTGAGGTTTTGTTTTTTTTTTTTTTGTCTTTTTGCCATTTTCTAGGACTGCACCCATGGCATACGGAGGTTCCCAGGCTAGGGGTCTAATTGGAGCTGTAGCCGCTGGCCTACGCCAGAGACCCAGCAATGCAGGATCTGAGCTGCGTCTGTGACCCACACCACAGCTAATGGCAACGCCGGATCCTTAACCCACTGAGCAAGGCCAGGGATCAAACCCACAACCTCATGGTTCTTAGTTGGATTCATTAACTACTGAACCATGACAGGAACTCCCATTGACTGCTTGAGTTTAAAAAAATTTTTTTATTATAGTTGATTTACAATGTTCTATCAATTTCTCTTGTACAGCAAAGTGACCTAGTTATATATATATATATATATATATATATATATATACACACACACACACATTCTTTTTCTCCATTATCCTTATCATGTTCTGTCACAAGTGCTTGAATATAGTTCCCTGTGCTATACAGCAGGACCTCATTGCTTATCCATTCCAAATGCAGTAGTTTGTATCTACAAACACTAAACTCCCAGTCCATCTCACTCCCTCCCTGACTGCTTGAGTTCTGTAGACTGCATATTTTGGAGCATCAGCAGCCAAAGCTGGCTTTTATTTCTCTGTGAGCTGCCATTTATAGTTTATACTCAGGACAGCCCAAGTTGCTCAGCTTCTTATCACTCCTCTCACTTTGTGGTTGTCATTGGTGGAGTGTGTATCAGAATCACATATAAACACACACACAAACACACACATGCTTGACAATCTCTTCCCCAATGTTTGATACAACTTTGGGTTGAGTAGGATAAAGGGGCTTGGAGAGAAGGCAGGATGTGTAAGATAAAATGTAATCAGATATACAGATCCCTCTTTGTAAACCACAGGCTCATTAATAACTCATTAACACATTTTTTTTGGAATGAAATCATTGAATTTTCTCAATCTATAGGTTAAATCTTCATTTTATTTTCTAGTATCCTAAATATGATATTAAACTTAATTTCTTATCAAAATGATCTAGAAAACCTTCATCCCTATCAACATTAGAGCAAAACTTATGAGTTGACAAAGGGTGCAATAGTGCATGAGTTGTAACATATCATTTATGCTGTGTATACCACCTAATTGTTCTACACAGACTATAAATCAGAATTATGACTGTCGTGGCTCAGTGGTTAATGAACCTGACTAGTATCCATGAGAATGCGGGTTCGATCCCTGGCCTTGCTCAGTGAGTTAAGGATCTTGTGTTGCTGTGGCTATGGCATAGGCTAGCAGCTGCAGCTCCAATTATACTGCTAGCATGGGAACCTCCATATGACAAGACAAAAAAAAAAAGAAGAATTATGACTGAAGAGCCCCAGGCTTCCAGAAGGCTGAAAGCGTCTAGCTATAATTCAGATGGGGTTTATATCACCTTAAAAAAGATGCCACCGCTTTCCTAATTCTACTGATGGTGCAGGCTAGTGCCTGGGATGTGGGGGGAGGGAGGGCAGGCAAGTTGGTGTGGTCTTTAATGTGGTCTGAATGCATCTCTAGATGGTACTTCCTATTTATGTTTACCTTTGTCTAAAAGAAAGAATGTCTCCAATATTTACTGTACAGATTGAACCCCTATAGTCACTTAGTGCCTGTTATGTGGCTGTATGTCATGTATGATAGTTGAGGTTATCAAGGACGAGTAGGAGTTCTACAATACAAAGGCATTGAAGGTGCCCCTCACTCTTTTTTGGTTTCTGCATAATGTGACTTATTGCAGCTTACCTTTGAATTGTAAATGGATTTTGAATTATTATTCAGTATTAACCAAATTAACCCTCTAAAATTGACCTAAACCTTCATTATAAAGAAACTGTGATTGAAGGTGATACTAATCTCAAGAGACAAGTGAACAATGAGAAAGTGGCAGAAGTAAAATTCTGCTTCAGGATAAATCTTTTTCATCTATCTTCAAATAAAGAATAATTTAAAATAATTTAACCATCTCTTATTAGACATTGGCCAAAAAACTTATGAATTATCAAGAAGACTCTTTGTAATATGGATTTACACTCAACTGTTAATGGTGAATTTATAATTTAAGTGTGTATTGTACCTTGATATATGAATGATTGTACTACATGTACATAATTTATAAATATGATTATACTAGGAAATTTCTCTTTCAGCCATCTAAAAAGTTTGGAAATCATTATGCTAGATTATAGAGAATGTAGTTTGCCAGTTGAGCCCAGTCTCAGGGCTAGAGCCAACAGACAAAAGTGATAACCTAAGTAGTTTATTGAAATATCCAAACCCTGGGAATTCCTGGTTATGGCACAGCAGAGATGAATTTGACTGGTATCATGAGGATGTGGGTTTGATCCCTGGCCTTGCTTAGTGGGTCAGAGATCCATCATTGCTGTGAGCTGCAGTGTATGTCACAGACACAGCTCAGATCCTGCATTGCTGTGGCTGTGGCTGTGGTGTAGGCCAGCAGCTACAGCTCTGATTTGACCCCTAGCCTGGGAACTTCCATATGCCACGAGTACAGCCCTAAAAAAAAAACAGCAAAAAAAAAAAAAAAAAAAAGAGAAAGAAATAGCTAAATCCTGTTTATGGGTTGTATAGATTTTACTCCAAACTCAGGCAACCCCATTTTTATCTTTCCAGACCTTTAAAGCATGTTGTGTAGGATAGATCATATGTTAGCACCTCATTTCCTTCAACCTGAAGATTCAGCATGGCCTCTGAGCTTCTTGCTCTGGTCTCTGACCTCTCTCACTCAAACTTTGTTTGCTTTTCTCACCTATGGCCGACCTTCACAGACAGGGGGAAGCTTCCTTTCATGGCCATGCTTCGGAATCTGTGCAACCTGCTGCGGGTTGGAATCAGCGACTTCCACCACGAGCTTGTGCTCCAGAGACTCCAGCAGGCTGTACGTATGAGGGGCAGGGGGGTAGGCTTCTCCTGGTGGCTGGGGAAGGTCGTAGCCACCAGGCTATTTCCATGTGGTCTGTAAGCAGGTATGGAGGTACAGATGGGTTGGGGGACACAGATCTGGGGGTTCATCATCCCTTTGAGAGGTTGGAGTATGAGAACTTTCCTTTTTGTTTTCTGAGATGATTCTGTGATGTAACTAACTTCAGAGAACCTGATATAAAAGAAACAGAACATTCTGTTCCTCTCCTTTCTTTACCTCTTTTCATATTACCATGTGACGTCTTTCTATGTATTTCTCCACCTTTCTCTAATATCCATTTTGCTCTTCTTCACCTTCCCGCAGATCTAATAGAGTGCTTATCTCATCTTCCTGGTCCCTGAAACCCCAGATACCTCCCTGGTCCTCTACTCATGAGCCTCCCTTGCTTTCCAGAGGTCAGTGATCCACAGTCGACAGTTTCCATTCAGATTCCTTAATGCTCATGATTCCATCAATGACCTTGAGGCTCAACTTGAAAAGAAAGGTATTATCTCTCTTTTTCCAACTCTTGTTTGTCTCTCATGTCTGAGCATAGATGAGATTGGAGTCCCTGTCATGGCTCAGTGGTAACAAACCCGACTAGCATCCATGAGGACTCGGGTTTGATCCCTGGCCTCACTCAGTGGGATAGGACCTGGCGTTGCTGTGAGCTAAGGTGTAGGTCACAGACACGGCTTGGGTCTGGCATTGCTGTGGCTGTGGTGTAGGGTGGCAGCTGCAGCTCCAATTTGACCCCTAGCCTGGGAACTTCCATATGCTGTGGGTATGGCCCTGAAAAAAAAGAAAAGAAAAGAAAAGACAGCAGCACTGGGATTTTTCAGCCTTTTGCTTTCCAGTCTCAGGGTGTGGGGTGGGCAGAGGTCAGACACTGGCCAACTCCAAGGGTCAGGACTCAGGACAGCTATGGGAGGACACGATGCGGGAATAGAATCTCCTGATTCATATACTTACCTGTTGCCACACAGCATTGCCATTTCCTTCCAATATGAAACTGCTACAGCGGATAATGATTAAAAACACAAGATATGGTAAGAGGTTTGCCAGTTACTGGCAGTCTTGCAAACCAAGTCGTCGGGAACTTCGGGCAGCAATGATGATCCCTCTGATATATGAGCAGCTCAAGCGGACGAAGCTGAAAATACACAAGGCCAGGTGTGTGTGCGAGTGTGTGCTATCTGGGAGTAATGGGTGGGCAAGAGGCACCCTGAAAGGGCTGGGGAGCCATCTGGAAACCCCAGCTTTTATTCTCCAAAGACATGCTTGTTGGTCATCCAAGTAGCTGAGACTCTCCTGGTTCCAGTCGTCTCCTGCACAGCAAACCTTCTTTAACGTTGTCCTCTAGAGAGATCATGAGACAAAATCTATGTTTGGGCCTTCACTCTGTTATCTGTGATTTTTTTTTTTTATTGGTTTCCGTGGATTCCATCAGCCCCTGTAGCATTTTAGTGCGTTTAGTGCGTGAGTCAGCATGTAGTCCAAGAGGAATTGGTGCATGAATAGTGCCTCTCTGCTTAGGCTCTAGTTTGCACTTTTCTTTTAATTCTCTGTGATGTTTGTTTTTCTTTTTGTTTCTCTTTGCGTGTATTTTCTGACCCATTCACTTTCCTTTTTCTTTTGACACATATAAAGATAGTTATCATCAAGCAGATTTAAAGGCGGGCATAAAACCTGTTCTGAAAGCTTGATAAAGTCCCAGCATTCAATGCTTCCACAGTATCTTCATTCATTTCATTCAAGACACATGCAGGGATTATCTAGTAGGTCTCGTCGGCTAGGACTCACCTGAATCAGTGAGTCACTGGCTGAACACAGGGTTATTAAAGAATTCAGCTGAGGGTGCAGTCCAAACAGTTTGTCTTCACGACCCAGTTGTGTAGCCACCAGCCGCATGTCCCTATTAAGCACTTCAAATGTGGCTAATGGAAACTGAGATGTGCTGGATTTCGAGGACAGGGTGGAGAAGGATATAAATTATCTCATTCACAATTTTTGTATTAATTACATGTCAAAATGAAAATATTTATATATATATGGCTAAGTTAAATGTAATATTAATGTTTCCAGTTTCTTTTTACTTTTTTAAATGCCACTGCTGGAAAAATTTAAATTACATGTGTAGTTTAAATTTAATTTCATTAGTTGTAGTTTAATTCTCTTGGTTAGCACTGCTGGAGACTACTGAATTCTCTAGATTAAAAAAATGAGGGAGTTCCCATTGGTGGCTTATCAGGTTACGAACCCAACTAATATCCATGAGGATGTGTTTGTTTGTTTGTTTTTTTTTAGGCCTGCACCCACACATATGGAGGTTCCCAGGCTAGGGGTTCCTCTAGTTGGAGCTATAGCCTCCAGTCTATGCCACAGCCACAGCAACATGGGATCCAAGCCGATTCTGTGACCTACACCACAGCTCACAGCAATGCCAGATCCTTAACCCACTGAGTGAGGCCATGGATTGAACCCAAGTCCTCATGGATGCTAGTTGGGCTTGTTAACAGCTGAACCACAATAGGAACTCTGATGTGGGTTTGATCCCTGGGTCTGATCAGGGGGTTCAGGATCCGGCATTGCCATGAGCTGTGGCATAGGTCACAGTGCAGCTTGGATCTGGTACTGCTGTTTCTGTGGTGTGGGCCAGCAGCTGCAGCTCTGATTCCACTCCTAGCTTGGAAATGTCTATATGCTGTAGGTGTGGCCCTAAAAAGCCAAAAAAAAAAAAAAAAAAGAAAGAAAGAAAGAAAAAAAAAGGTAAAAATTTTAAACATGAATACAAATAATGAGAATAATAAAATGTACTCCCATGAACTATTAGCCATATTCAGTAAATATCTAGATTTCACTAGCCTTCCTTTCCTGATTTCTCTCTGCTTTTTCTTTTTTTTTTTTTCTTGTTTCTTGTTTTTTTTTTTCCTTGTTTTGTGGTGACATCATGTGGCAGTTCCCGGGCCAGGAGTCAAACTTATGCCACAGCAGTTACCTGAGCCACTGCAGTGACAATGCTGAATCCTTAACCCACTGCGGCACAGGGAAATTCCTCGTTTCCTTTCCTTTTGAAGGTGTTTTTATTTTTATCTTATTTATTTACTTTTTTATTTAATTTGATTTTTAGGGCTGCACCTGCAGCATATAGAAGTCCCCAAGCTGGTGGTTGAATTGGAGCTACAGCTGCAGGCCTATGCCACAGCCACAACAACGCCAGATCCAAGTCTCATCTGCAACCTATACCACAGCTTGAGGTAGCACCAGATCCTTAACCCACTGAGCGGGGCCAGGAATGGAACTTGCATCCTCATGAATACTAGTCAGGTTCCTTTCCACTGAGCCACAATGGGAACCCCTTGAAGATGTTTTTAAAAACAAATGTCAAATAGTATGATACACTTTATTTCACCCCTCAATACCTCACATGTGTCTCTTAAAACAGACATTTTCTTGTATGGTCAGAATGTCATTAATATACCTAACGAAACTGAAAATAATTGCTTGGTATTATCATTTATCTAGTCTATATTCAAATTTCCCAATTGTCTTAAAAGTATCATTTCACAGTTTTATTCAAGCCAGAATCCAAACAAGGCATACACAGATTACATTTAGTTATTAAGGCTCTTAAATCTCTTAAAATCTTTTTAATTGTTTTCATGCCGTTACCTTACTGTGGAAATTATGCTCAGGGGGCCTCTCAGAATGTCCCACATTCCAGATTTGTCTCTTTCTTCAGTGTCATCTAACTCGTTTTTCTATTTCATGTACCCTGGGCATTAACTCTAAAGCTTGAATAGGTTTAGATTTAACTTTTTTTTTTTTTTTCCTTGCAAGAATATTTTGTAGGTGATCCTTTGTACCAGCACTGTGAGTAAGACTAACAGAATTTTCGCCCCCTGATAGGATAGAGGATCAGGAGGTTCACTACCACAAGAAGTCTAGTGGTCCTACTCATAGTACTGGTGATTGATTAGTGCTCTTAGGTGATGATACCCTGATTTCTTCACTGTAAAGCTAATGGTTTATTAATTGATGTTCTTTGCCTGAATTAATTGTTTCATTAGCAGCTACAGAATGGGGGTTTTCTATCATTCCCCATGTTTATTAGCTGGAACTCTAAAAAAAAAAAACTGTTCTCATGAACTAAAGCTACTTAGTAACTTTGAATACTTTAAAATAGAAATTGTCTTGGAAAAGTGGGTAGGATGTTCAATTCTTCCTCCTTTAAATTCCATTTCATCCATTTCATTTTTCAGAGTAAAAAGTTAGCATTTGTTCTTTTTTTTTTTTTTTTTTTGCCACACCCGCAGCATACAGAAGTTCCTGGGCCAGGGATGGAACTCTTATCACAGCAGCAACCTGAGCCACAGCAGTGACAACACTGGGCCCTTAAAACACTGCACCGTAAGGGAACTCCAGCATTTGTTCTTTACATTACATTTAAAAATAGGTAGCAGTTGGAGTTCCCTTGGTGGCGCAGTGGTTAACAAATCTGACTAGGAACCATGAGATTGCGGGTTCGATCCCTGGCATCGCTTGGTGGGTTCAGGATCCTGCATTGCTGTGAGCTGTGGTGCGGGTCGCAGATGCAGCTTGGATCCCGTGTTGCTGTGGCTCTGGCATAGGCTGGCGGCTACAGCTCCGATTAGACCCCTAGCCTGGGAACCTCCATATGCCGTGGGTGCAGCCCTGGAAAAGACCAAAAAAAAAAAGTGTGTGTATATATATATATATATATATATAGCAGTTAAATCTTGCCCCCCGAGGTAAGTATGGATTAATTTGGTGAGCATGGCAAGCGATTTCAGAGAGTGGGTCTACAGGTGACTTCTCTTCTGCCATGAGAATGGATTAGGGGAGTCCTGTAGAATGGGGGCCAGGGGAAGCTCCATCCCTGTTTTCTCTACCGACACTGGAGACAGGCTGTGGAGGGAGAGAAGACTTAATATTTGAATGGCAAGTATACCCATCTTTCTCAGAGTGGCAAACAGAGAAGCTCCTGAGCCCTCTGTCTGTTTCTTTCCTGCCTGCAGACAGTGGAAATGTGACCGTGAGATGCTGGCTCGGTATCGACAGGCCCTGGAGACAGCTGTGAACCTCTCCGTCAAACACAGCCTGCCCCCCCTGCCAGGCCGCACCCTCTTGGCCTATCTGACAGATGCTAATGCAGACAAGATCTTTCCCAAGAGCAACCTGCAAGGGGTAAAAGAATAAAAAGATGACGGGTGGTTGGTAGGCTACTGGGGATCCTGAGTGGCATCCTGTTCCCAGACCTGGTTCCCCCAGGCAAGCACTCAGGACTAAAAGAGAGGTCATGCACTAGCTTCTCAGTCAGACCTTGGTTTCTAGGAACAATTCCTAGAATGTGGTCTCAGGCCTGTTCATGGACGGTAACACCAACCTTTCACATTTGGTTGGTCCTTCATATTTTTTATGTTTCTGTCACCAAAATATGTACCACTTTCACCTCCTTCCATCCCATTGTTGAATTTGGGCAGGCATCCCTAGCCCTTCTCCACTTTCCTCCTCAGTTAGCCCTTTCTTGGGGCTGCTAAAGCTGTCCTTTTCTTAATTGGGGATTTTGTCCACTTTTCCCCAACCAGTGGAGATATTTAGCCTCCAGAGCTGGATGGGCAAAGGTGGATTCTGGAATAAGGGAGCTTTATTTCACCCTGATACATGTCCAATCAGCCCCCTCTGAACTATGTGCTCCTGTTGATTGGAATGATGATGGCTCGGACAGAGCAGGTGGATCTCCTGTTGTGTGGAAGAGGCATTGTCAAGACTCCTGTGATTAATGCAGAGCAAGGTATCCTGAAGACGGCCACTGAACTCCAAGCTCAAGTCCAGGTCAGACACCCTCCCCCACCTTGCAGAAATGTAGGAGTAGATAGAGGCCTGGGAACAGCCTGACTAGTCAGGGAAGGTTTGGGTATACTCAGCTCTGACGACTTCCTGAGCAGACTATAGTGTTTGTTGTTTACTGATCATCTCCCATGCAGCCACATGACACGAGCCTCTTTCTTTTAGGAGCTGGATGAAAAGTTGGATGAATGGTCCCTGTCTGCTTTGGGGGAGCACTTGCTGTCCCTGGCTACCCAAAGGGTCCCTGTGAGTACTGCCTAATCCCTGAGAAAACCTCCCCTCACCCACATTTTCGTCCACACCGATGTACCTCATTTCTTAAAACTTTCTTGCAAACTGTGTATGATACCGTACAGGCTGCAACCCTATACTCAGTGGTATGCTGGTAAATATTTCACAACCAGCAATCTGGAAAAATAAGTCCTGGTTAATATCATTTTCTAATTTCCATAGTGTAAATACTCCTTTAATGGCAAGTTTCAAGCTACCAACATGCAGTCAGTGACACAGAATTGGAAAGAGGTTCCTCAGCAGCACGTTTATGTATAGTATTTCCACAATATAGATAAAGTAGATATAAATAAGTTCAAGAGTAGATAATGGCGAGATGTAGTAAAATAATTAGGAAGTGATGATTTTATAGTATTTATTACCTTTGCCTTTAATATAATTTATTCAATTGTAAGCTTATACAACTTATTTTTTTTTCTATTTATTTTTTTCTGGCTGCTCTGTGGCACATGGAGTTCCTGGGCCAGGGATCAGATCTGAGCTGCAGTTGCTGCAGCAACGCCGGATCCCCAACCAATTCCACAGGGCCAGGATCGAACTTGTATCCCAGTGCTCCCAAGAAGCCATCAGTCCCATTGTGCCAAGCGGAAACTCCAAGCCTACACAATTTAATATTTAATGATGGCTATGTTTCACAGCTGGCTCACAGAATTCCTAAAGGTTTGAGAGTCAGCTTTTGTGAGCCTGAATGAGCCAGCTACACACTGCCCCTAACCCAAGCTCTACGTTAGTTTTTACTTTTATTTAAAATTTTTAATATAAGTTTTAAAGGTTATTTTCCATTTACAGTTATTAAAAAATATTGGCTATATTCCCCATGTTGTACAATACATTCTTGAGCCTATCTTACACCCAGTAGTTTGTACTTCCCGCTCCACTACCCCATGTTGCCCTTCCTCACTGGTAACCAGTAATTGTTCTCTATATCTGCGAGCCTGCTGCTTTTTTGTTATATTCACAGTTTGTTATATATTTTTATATTCCACATACATGTGATATCATACAGTATTTGTCTTTTTCTGTTTGATCTTATTTCACTTAGCATAATGCCATCCAAGTCCACTCATGTTGTAACAAATGGGAAAATTTCATTATTTTTTATGACTGAGTAGTATTCCATTATATATATATTTGTGTGTGTTTAGAAATATATATATATATATATTTTTTAATCAAATCTGTTTTTTTTATGGCCATACCTGCAGCATATGGAAGTTCCTGGGCCAAGAATCGAATCTAAGCTGCAGTTATGACCTATACCACAGCAACACTGTATCCTTTAACCCACTGCAGTGGGCCAGGGATTGAACCCTTGCTTCTGCAGCAACCTGAACCACTCATTCATATTCTTAACCCACTGTGCCACAGCAGGAACTCCTACCACATTTTCTTTATCCATTCATCTATTGACAGGCACTTAGATTGGTTTCATATCTTGGCAATCCCACACTCCACTTTGATGCCCTGCAAATCAGGGCATAGTGGCTTTTCCTACCCTACTTGCTCTCAGGAAAGTTTCTAATGTCCTCAGAGTTCTCCTAGTTCCCCAGTCCTCAGAGATCTTGTCTCTTCTTGTCCTGAGCTCTTTGGCACCTCTGTTCTCCCTCTGTTCCTGGTCTCAGCCTCTCCCCTTTCATCTTACAGGTGGACAGGGTCATCATCTTTGGCGAAAGTACAGATGATAAGCTGATAAATGCAGCGAAACAGCTTTTCTGGCAGCACGTGAATCCCAAGTGCCTCTTTGTTGGTGTCCTTCTGAGAAAGACAGGTTACCTGTAAGGGTGCTCACATTCCTTGCCCAATGCCAGCAGATAGTGACCCGTATTTCCTGCCTAGCCCTACGAAAGCTTGGGGTACCCCTACTGCTTTTTGCCTACCCCTACTCCCACTCGCCAGGCCCCTCCCCATTTCTCCCTTCTTTCCTCTGTTGCACTTCAAGTGCTAGAACCTCCTCTGCAGTCTTCAGCCTGGCTTCATACCTCTTTGTGATGGTCCATCCCAGTCCCAGCCTAGTAATGAACCCTATTAAAAGTGCAGAAGTTGGGTGGTGTCCATCCTACGGTGTTAGGGGTCAGTGACTCTTTTTTTTGGGGTACTGTTTCTGACTACTAGTGGCTGCTTCTTCCTTTGCCAGGTGCACAGATTTGAATCCCAATGACGTGACACTCTCAGGCTGTACTGACGGGATACTGAAGTGAGTACAGGATGGATGCTGAAGAGGTCGGGGGCTTTGTTAGAACATCTTTTTTTTTTTTTTAGAACATCTTTTAGAGATCATCTGTGGCCTCTGCTCCATTCCCATCCTTTTTAAAGCAAGACAAAAATTTCTTCCTCTTTTACATGTTGTAGGCATGGCACAACACAGTATTATATCGACTTGGGCATCTTCTATCTGTTGCTCATATTCCATCCTCAAATACTCTGCTTCCACCTCATAGTTCAAGATGGCTGCTCCAACTCCAAGCATCATTTTTTATATTACATGTAGTAGGAAAGGAGAAAAGGGTACATGGGAGATTGTAATGTTTGCTTTTACGGGAACAACTCAGTAGTTGGTCCTATCAGTTCTATTCATTCTCTGTGGCATCTGTTCCATTGCATTTCAGAGGAAATCTTATGTTAACTTTATTTATGCCAAATATGCAGAAATCTTTTTACTTTATTTTTCTCTCCACCTCTAGGCTTCCCACTTAATTCTTTTATCCCGTGCCTTTTCCTTTGGATGGCACTTAATCCCCACTCTCCTAAGTTCCATTAGGAAGGTTTATATACTTTCCTCCTTATCCATGGAGCTTTCATGGCTGGTGCATTACTGATCAAGCCCAGACTGGAACGACCTTCATCTTTGCACCTTCTTTCAGCCCAGTTACCTGTGGCCCAACAGAAAGCCTATGATAACTATGCACACAGCAGAGGGTCTATAACTGTGTTTCTTCTCTGTTCCATCATTCCTGTGGTTCTGCTCCTCACTTACTTTAAGTCTACACTTATTGTTTATGGTGTTTTTTTTTTTTTTTTGGTCTTTCTAGGGCCATACCTGAAGCACATGGAGGTTCCCGGGCTAGGGGTCAAATCAGGGCTGTAGCTGCTGGCCTACACCAGAGCCACAGCAATGCCAGGTCCAAGCCATGTTAGTGACCTACACCACAGCTCACAGCAATGCTGGATCGTTAACCCACTGATCGAGGCCAGGGATTGAACCTGCGTCCTCATGGACACTAGTCAGATTCATTTCCACTGAGCCATGGCGGGAACGCCCTGTTAAGGGTTATTTTATTAAGGAGATCCAGTTAATTGGGTGACCTACTCTAGCCATATCTTTGTCCCCAGCCCTCTTAGATGATCTTCCTAATTCTCTATTTCACTCTCATTTATTTTGTTGTTCTTTATGTCAGGTTCATCGCAGAGCGTGGTGCCTCCCGCCTATTAGAACATGTAGGCCAAATGGATAAAATATTCAAGATTCCACCACCTCCAGGAAAGACAGGGGTCCAGTCTCTCCGGCCACTGGAAGAGAATACTCCAAGCCCCTTGGCTCCGATTTCCCAGGGGTAGGTCTGTTTTATGCCTTTGTGAATTGGGAGGGGGTGACTATAATCTCAGGTGACTATAGTTCTGGCTGTTGGGATGCTGCTTATTCTGGTCACTGAGGCCTGCTTCCTCTTTCCCAGGCAGGGGTTTCTTAATACAGATGGTGAGCATGCCCCTTTCTGTACTAGGAAAAGGGGGTTAGAATGTGAGGTGGGCAGCAGGTACCATGGACATACAGCCAGGGCTAAGGCCGAGAGCTGAAAGGTACAGGTTCTGGCTTTCCCATCCTGGCTTTGTCAAATAGTAACTTCAAATTTAGGCTAATTGCCGGACATCTTAAGCTATAGTTTCTTGATCAGTAAAATGGAGATAAGGATCGCGCTTACCTCACAGTGCTGTCATGAGCATTTCGTGGGCAGAGTAGGTAACAATTATTGCTGACACAGGAGAGGCGCTTGAGAAATGGCAAGTAGGGTTTAATTTCCATGCTCTGTAGCTGAGGTCCCAAGCAGATTATTCTCCCAGACACCCCCCAGCTGGCTGTTGTACCTGGCTTGTCAGTGCCGAGGGGTGGTCACAGCCATCTCTCTGGAGCTGGGCTGTGGGGCTGATCCCCAACTTACCTGCAGATGGCGCAGCGTCCGGCTCTTCATTTCTTCCACTTTCCGGGACATGCATGGGGAGCGGGACCTGCTGCTGAGGTCCCTGCTGCCAGCACTGCAGGCCCGAGCGGCCCCCCACTGCATCAGCCTTCACGCCATCGACCTGCGCTGGGGCATCACTGAGGAGGAGACCCGTCGGAACAGGTGTGGGGGCCACAGAGAAGAGGGGCTGGGTCGGCGATGAGGGGCTTGAGTGGTAGAACTGATGTGGGCAGGGTTGGGATTGCAGGGGCTGCTGAGGGCTGAGGCAGGGGTTGTTCCCTGGATGCTATCATTATGGGCCAGGGCCCCGTCTCCCTGACACGGTGCCCCCATAACTATCCTGCAGACAACTGGAAGTGTGCCTTGGGGAGGTGGAGAACTCGCAGCTGTTTGTGGGGATCCTGGGCTCCCGCTATGGCTATGTTCCCCCCAACTACAGTCTCCCTGACCATCCTCACTTCCGCTGGGTAAGGCAGGCAAGGTTCAGGGTCTGGGGAGGAAAGAAAGGTTGAAGCAGGGGCAGGAGAGGCTATGGTGGGTCTAGAACCTTGGGACTCTGCATAGGCAGGTCCTTGAGTCTTGAAGTGGAATACAGACAGAAGGTTCTTTCTGTGAGTGACCAAGACCTAGATAAGCCAGTTGCCTTGAGAAATTCCTCTGGTTTGGCCATGGGATACGAGGGATAAGCAGTACATCTTTAGGTTTTGCCATCAGAGAGAGCTGGGTTCTGATCTTCCTTCCGTCATTGTGCGGCTTTGTGGAAAATGGTTTATCCTAATCTAGGCTCAGCTTCATATACTGAAGAGTAACAGTAACGTCTCCATTGCAGGGTTATTATGGGAATTAGAAATCTATTTTAAAAACGTGGCAACATGTGACAGACATTCAATTGTTAGCCATCTCCTATATTTATTGGCTTGTGTCTGGAGGGAGAAAGGAACATTACTGAGATGAAGGGGTCCTGGGATCTTGGCAGGTCTCACAGGAGGGGTTAGTGTGGCCAGGACTGAATCCGCGTGCCCTCCGTCCTCTCCCTGCAGGCCCAGCAGTACCCCTCGGGTCGCTCTGTGACAGAGATGGAGGTGATGCAGTTCCTGAATCGGGGCCTCCGCCTGCAGCCCTCTGCCCAGCCTCTAATCTACTTCCGGGATTCTAGCTTCCTCAGGTACTTTCTGTTGCCTTCAGGCCTCTGTCACCATGGAAGGCCAGGCAGTGTCTTCTCTCCCCAACATTCAGAGTATAAAATGAGGGCCTAGGAGAGAGAAACAGAGATCAGAGGGCTTGCTTTGCAGCACCGAAGCAGCCTTGCAGCTGAAGTCAGGAGTTTCAGGGAATCACAGCCAGGTCTGGTGGTTGAGGGTGGAGAGAGGCTGAGGTCTGAGTCCAGCCCCATTTGGGGGGTATCTTTGGTGGTCAGCTCTGTGCCAGATGCCTGGAAACCTGACTTCATTTCTGAGTCTGAAGAGGCTGCACATCGGATCTCAGAACTGAAGAGCTACCTGAACAGACAGAAAGGGATTACCTGTCGCAGGTGAGCTGGGAGAGGTAGAGTGCCTGCCTGGAGAGACATGAGTGGGGCTAGGCCTGCTCTGACTCTGCTTGTGCTCGCTTTGCCCACAGATACTGCTGCGAGTGGGGGGGTGTGGCAGCTGGCCGGCCCTATGTTGGGGGACTGGAGGAGTTTGGGCAGCTGGTTCTGCAGGATGTGTGGAATATGATCCAAAAGCTTTACTTGCAGGTCATGGGAGTGCTGGGGCCTAGGGGAGTGGAGAGGGGGTGGAGTGGTCTGGGTGGTCCTGGGTGGGAAGTAAGTTGGTGGGTGCTCTGAGTTTTAGGCCTGGGGTCTTGGGGAACATGGACACATAGATAGATAGTCACTGTCCCATGTGCCCTCAGCCTGGGGCCCAGCTGGAGCAGCCAGGGTCCATCCTGGATGATGACATGGTCCAGGCTACCTTTCAGCAGCTACAGAACCCACCGAGTTCTGCCCGACCCCGCCTTCTTCAGGACACAATGCGACAGCTGATGCAGCACCAGGGGAGGCTGACCGTGGTGACTGGGCAGTCGGGACAGGGCAAGACCGCCTTCCTGGTACAGAGTCTCAGAGGCCTGGACAGGAGGAAGGGAGGGAGGGAGGGCCATGTGAGCTAAGGAGGGCTATGGAGTGGGGTACAGGGAGCTTGTGCATGTGAGATGTGCCCATGTTTTCTCTTCTGTTCCCATGCAGGCGTCCCTTGTGTCAGCCCTGCAGGCTTCCGATGGGGCCACGGTGGCCCCCTTAGTCTTCTTCCACTTTTCAGGGGCCCGCCCTGACCAGGGTCTTGCCCTCATCCTGCTCAGACGCCTCTGTGCCTATCTGCATGGCCAACTGCAAGAGCCAAGTGCCCTCCCCAGCACCTACCGGTGTGTCCCCCACCAACCCCAGCCCAGCCTTGTTGATACCTCATGCCACCACCCCTGCTGACCCTGGTCCTTCCCCTCCATATGCAGGAGCCTGGTGTGGGAGCTGCAGCAGAGGCTGCTGCCCAGGACTGCTCAGTCCCTGAAACCTGGCCAGCCTCTGGTGCTGATCATTGATGGGGCTGACAGGTTGGTTGACCAACATGGGCAGCTGATCTCAGACTGGATCCCAAAGACCCTTCCCCGGGTGAGTGTGAGAAGGAGGTAGGGGTGGGATGCAGGAGGGAAGGGGGGTGGCCTCCTCAACAATGCTCTCCTCCTTTTCATTTTATATTTCTATCCTATTGCCCAAACTGCAGTGGGTGCACCTGGTGCTGAGCGTGTCTGGTGATTCAAGTCTGGGGGAGACCCTTGAGCAGAGCCAAGGTGCCCACGTGGTGGCTCTGGAGCCACTGGAGCCGTCAGCCCGGGCCCAGCTGGTGCGAGAGGAACTGGCTCTGTATGGGAAGCGGCTGGAAGAGTCACCATTTAACAACCAGGTGCAGTCTAGACTAGGGCTGGTGGGTGTTTGGGGTGAATCTTGGAGCTCAGAGGACCCTGGCTGCTGAAGCTACCAGCGCCTTCATTTTCTCAGGACTCTGTGCTAGGGGAAGTTGTTACTAACTACGATTCCTTCTAACATCACCCAGCCATTTCCCCGTAGTTAATGGCCTCTCCAGGGCCTGTCTGGGTGAGGGGAGGAGAGAGCCATGGTTATCCAGTGGGGTAGGCTGAACCATGAGGGTTTCCCTGAGAGCAGGACTGACTGGGCAGAGCATTGTAGGGCAGGGATGGCTGTGTCCTGAGGTGATGCCATGGGTCTCTCTCCTGGTGGGGGCTTTCACAGGAAAGCTGCCCTGCAGTGGGCTTGTTGCCAGGGTGGTGGACGTGGGGCAGACGGCTGGCTGTGGGCAGGCTCTCTGGTCCTTGCACTAAATCCTGAGTCTTGTCAGATGCGGCTGCTGCTGGTGAAACGGGGGTCAGCCCTGCCTCTCTACCTGCGCTTGGTCACCGATCACCTAAGACTCTTCACGCTCTATGAGCAGGTCAGTTGGGGATGTGAACCCTCACTCCTCATCTTCTAAATCCTAATCTCACTTCCCATTCTTCATTCAGCATCTTTCATCTTCATCCCTCACCTTCTCCCACCCTCATCCTTTGCATCTTGTGATCCCCTATTCCCCTTCCTTACCCCCCAACCCCACCTCTGTCCCACCTGCATTCCTCTTTCCTCTTCATCCCTCCCACTTTCTCCTACTGCCTTCTCCCCTACTCACAACCAAAGCTGCCTCTCCCCCTTCCACCACTGACCGAGGTCCCTCCCCCTCCTCTCCCAGGTGTCGGAGAGACTCCGGACCCTGCCCGCCACTGTCCCCTTGCTGCTGCAGTACATCCTGGGCACCCTGGAGCAAGAGCATGGCCCTGATGTCCTTCCCCAAGTCTTGGCCACTCTTGAGGTCACACGGAGCGGTCAGTGTTTGGAGAGGGCTCAGGGGTTGGATGACCTTGGTTTGGGTGTAGGGAGGGACCAGGTGTCATGGGGATACATAGGCTGTATGGTTTAGGAACTCAGAGAGCTTGGGTTTTCAGGTCTGACTGTGGACCAGTTGCATGGAGTGCTGAGTGCATGGCGGATACTTCCCAGGGGGACCAAGACCTGGGAAGGAGCCGTGGCTGCTGGTAACAGCAGGGACCTGTACCCCATGGGCCCATTTGCCTACCTCATCCAGAGTCTGCGCAGGTACAGGTGGCCCCAGCTGAGCTCCCACTGACCTCCTGTCTTTGAGCCAGGGCCCCACTTGATCTCTCTTCATCCTGCCCTTCCCTCAAGATAGCCCCTGACACCTGTCTCTCAGGCCCTGAATGGCCGTCATGCACATTGCCACTGTTCGAGGTGGGAATGGGAAGCCACAGCTATGCGGGGATGCTCACTTACAGGCCTCCTCCCTCTTCTTTCCTGCCTTCTCTGCCTCCCATGGGGTCAGTTTGCTAGGAGAGGGCCCCCTCGAGCGCCCTGGTGCCCGGCTTTGCCTCCATGACGGGCCCCTGAGAACAGCTGCCAAGTGTCGCTATGGGAAGAGGCCAGAGCTGGAGAAGACGGCACACCTCCTCATTGCAGGTGACTGCAGCCTGGTTAACCCCCAGGGTGCTGAGTGGGGAGTCTGGTGCTCCCCATCGGCTGGCCCCTCATCTGCCACCCTAGTAGTGCTTGGCTCTTGCCGTAGCCTGAGAGATGTGGTCTTTGGTGCTGCTTCAGGGCTGAGCCCATCTCAGTGTCTGTTCCTATGACCCACACCTGCAGCTCAGCTCTGGAAGATGTGTGACCCTGATGCCTCAGGTACCTTCCGAAGTTGCCCTCCTGCAGCTCTGGGAGACCTGCCTCATCACCTGGTTAGTCCGCAGACCCCATCAGCACCTTTTCCCAAGGAACTGCTTTGGCTGTTCTGAGACCCATCTCCCCCTTGACCACTAGCACCATTCCCACTGCCATTACCCACTTCCCAAACTCCCTCTACCTTTCTCCTTTTGGTTTTCCTGCCCTTCTCCTTCAGGGCCTTCATCCCAGCACCTGAATCTAGTCTTGGCTATGTAGGCAGGGAGCCAGACTGCACTGCCCCTCTGCACCAGCCTCATCACATCCCTAATGAACCCAATTTGGCTTTCCCAGCTCCAGAGTGGGAACCATGGCCTTCTTGCAAAGTTCCTCACCAGTCTCCATGTGGTGGCTGCACACCTGGAACTGGGTTTGGTCCCTCAGCTTCTGGAGGCCCACGCCCTCTATGGTGAGATGAGTAACAAAGTGGCATCTTCTCCGAGCCATGGGCTCCTGGGTGTGTTCATGGGGGACCTGCTCAGAGGAAGGTGTAACGGGAAGAATTTCAGTTAAATTTCTATTCCAAGCTGAAAATGCCAAGAGGGTAAGTAAGTGATTCTTAGGAGACCTATTGATTAGATTTCTTAAACCAGAGGTTCTCATACTTTATTTAGTGGGCATAAAAGTACTTGGGAAACTTGTTTAATCCCTGGGTCTCCAGATTCTGGTTTCCTAGGCCCTGAGTGGGGCCCAAAGCTTTGTACTTTTATCAGGTGTTCCTGATTCAGGACCAGAGGGACCACATTCGAGATTTAGACACATCTTATGATGGACTTGGCACTGGGGTTAATGGGGGTCCGGGCTGGCTTCCCAGTGACACTCTTCTTCATCTCTTCTATAGCTTCCTCTGTTCCTGATGAGGAACAGAAGCTCCCTGAGACTGATGTTGCTGTATTTCACACCTTCCTGAGGCATCAGGCTCCAGTCCTCAACCAGTATCCCCTGCTCCTGCACCAACAGGCAGCCAACCAGCCTCTAGACTCCCCTCTTTGTCACCAGGCCCCCCAGCTCTCCCAGCGATGGCATCTCCAGCACATGCTACGTTGGCTTAACAAACCCCAGACCCTGGGAGTCCAGCAAAGGTAAAACCCTTGACCCTAGATGCTGGCAGTCCCACCAAAGAGAAAGCTGCGGCACTCTGAATCTGGAGAATAAGGAACAGACCCGAGTCACCATGGAGAGGGGATTTCAGTCACAGAAATACAAGAATGAATTCCTAATCACGTCCTTCCCCACATTTCTCATTTCTTCCCTTTCTTGCTATTCTTTGTTTAGCTCCAGTGTGTCCCTGGCGGTTTCCTCATCCCCCACAGCCGTGGCCTTCTCCCCCAATGGGCAAAGAGCAGCTGTGGGCACCGCCAATGGGACGGTTTACCTGTTAGACCTGAGAACCTGGCAGGTATGACACTCAAAGTGGGGCCAAGTTTACCTTCAAAAAGCCTCAGGCACTGCCTCGAAGCCCAGACTAGCCAAGGCTACCTGTTATCACCCTGTTTGATTCAGCAGCTTTACTCTCCTCACATCAGATTACAAAAACTTCGTCAAAGAAAATCAGTTCCGGGGTTCCCTTCATGGCTCAGCGGTTAACGAACCTGACTAGTATCCATGAGGACACAGGTTTAATCCCTGGCCTCACTCAGTGGGTTAAGGATCTGGCATTGCCGTGAGCTGTGGCATAGGTCACAGACATGGCTTGGATCCCGAGTTTCTGTGGCTGTGGTGTAAGTCAGCAGCTACAGCTCTGATTCGACCCCTAGCCTGGGAACTTCCATATGCCATGGGTGCAGCCCTAAAAATGCAAAAAAAAAAAAAAAAATCCATCCCACAGCAAATATTTGCTGTATACCTTCCACTCAATGCACTGCACTAAGCACTGCAAGGAATGTGGGATTTAGGACATTGTCTTTGCCCATCAGACGGTCAGTTTTGTTGAAAGATAAAGCATATAAGATAAAAAAGGAACCAGAACATAGCCACGTGACACAGATAAGAGCTAAGAGAGTTGTGCACTTACTGGAGAACCTGGATTGAAGGGCAGGCATTCTAGGCTGAGTGAGGAGCCTGAGCTGAGACATGGGAGAAATGTTTCCTGTTGGGAGTGATCGCAGCACTGTGTGCTAAGGGAGGGTGCCAGTAGATTAGGCTGGAGAGATGGGTCCCTCAACCACAGCCTCTCTCTCCTCTTCCACCCGTATCAGCCCCCTCCCCATATGTATGCATGTGTGTAATGTTGTTCCCTCCTCAGACTCATCAGAATCCCATCAAAATCTTCTGTGACCTGGGGAGGCATATGGGGTTTGAAGGAGGATAGACGATGTAATCTCACTTGGATCATGAGGTCCCACTTGAACCTGTTTGAGCTTGGCCACACCTGCAGCAGGTGGAGGTTCCCAGGCCAGGGATCCAGTCTGTGCCACAGCAGGGACAGCACTGGACCCTTAACTGCTAGTCTCCCAGGGAACTCCCAGAGCTTTGCACTTTTAACAGGTGTTCCTGCTCTGGGGCCCGAGGGCCAGACTTTGAGACTTGTACAGGGAATATGGAAAGCCCTGGGCTCCAGCCCTTCTTGCCACTGTCTCCTTCCTGGTTGGGGCTTGGAGTGGCTGGACATGGGGTGATCAAGAGAGTGTCCTGAGTGCACTTCTCTGCTTGTTGTCACAGGAGGAGAGGTCTTTGGTGAGTGGCTGTGATGGGGTCTCCTCTTGTTTGTTCCTCTCGGACAATGCCCTCTTTCTTACTGCCTTTGATGGGCTTCTGGAGCTTTGGGACCTGCAGCATGGTTGTCGGTAAGAGGCCCCATGTGTCTGAAGAAGAGCTCTCCCTGTTTGTTGACACACCAGGGGAATTGAGGTGGGAGCCTGTGGCCAGGGGGCCCCAGGCCCTTGACCTTGCCTCCTGTGGTAGGGTGCTCCAGACCAAGGCTCACCAAAACAGGATCACTGGCTGCTGCCTGAGCCCAGACCGCCGGCTGCTGGCCACCGTGTGCCTGGGAGGATGCCTGAAGGTAACAGTCAGGGACTGCAGTGCCCCTAAGTGCCCCTAAGTGTGGCATCAGCCCTGTGAGGTGGTTCTTTCAGTGTGGCAGAGGCTCTGACGGCTTGGTGGGCAGAGACTGGGAAAGGTGGCCCCGGGAGCTCTGGGACTGAGAAGCTCAGGCATCTGTATTCAGCATCCCAATTCTTTCCCGTGTCTGTCCTCCAGCTATGGGACACAGTCCGCGGGCAGCTGGCCTCCCAGCACACCTGTCCCAAGCCCCTAAACTGTACTGCTTTTCACCCAGAGGGGCAAATACTAGCCATTGGCAGCTGGGCTGGCAGTTTCAGCTTCGTCCAGGTGGATGGGCTCAGAGTCACTAAGGTGAGACGTGCTGGGTGGCCCTGGGGGAGGAACCACAGGAGGGTGGTAGTGGAAGCTGAGGGGTGGCAGACATCTGCATCCTGTGTCATTTTACTTTTGGGTTGCGAGTAGGCCCTGACATTCCAGTTTGTACTTAACCCCACAGGAGCTGGGGGCCCCAGGAGCCTCTGTCCGTACCTTGGCCTTCACTGTGTCTGGGCGAGTTGCAGCTGTGGGCCGGCTGGACGGGATGGTAGAGCTGTGGGCCTGGCACGAGGGGGCACGGCTGGCTGCCTTCCCCACCCACTGTGGCTTTGTTGCTGCTGCCCTTTTCCTGCGTGCTGGGTGCCAGTTACTGACGGCCGGAGAGGATGGCAAGGTCAGGTTACCAAGGGCTGGTGGTGGGTTACGAGGAGGGGGCAGCAATGGCATGGGAATATTTGGATAAGGGTGGGGCCTTGAGAAGGCTGGAGGTGCTTGGCTGGTATGAGCTACAGGGCGAGGGGCACGGGTGGGTAATCTCTGGGAAGACTTTAATAGGGGTGGGAATGTGTGATCTTTAAGCCCCTTTCTTGACCCTCAGGTTCAGGTGTGGTCCGGGTCTCTTGGTCGGCCCCGCGGGTGCCTTGGAACCACCTGCCTCTCTCCTGCCCTCTCTGTGGCTCTCAGCCCAGATGGTGATCGGGTGGCTGTTGGGTACCAAGCAGATGGCATTTGGATTTACAGAATTTCTTCAGGTACCAAAGGAAGAAAGGTTGGAGTGTCTGAGCCTGGAAAGAACCCCATCCCAATCCCTGCCCCTGCAACCTGGCCCCCTTTCCCAGCATCTTACTCTTTTTTTTTTTTTTGTCTTTTTAGGGCCGCACTCGTGGCATATGGAGGTTCCCAGGCTAGGGGTCTAATAGGAGCTGTAGCCACCATCCTATGCCACAGCCATAGCAATGCAGGGTCTGAGCCAAGTCTGCAACCTACATTACAGCTCATGGCAACGCCAGATCATTGACCCGACGAGCGAAGCCAGTGATCAAACCCTCAACCTCATGGTTCCTAGTTGGATTCATTTCCAGTGCGCCACAATGGGAACTCCACATCTTACTCTCTTGTTGTCTCTCATTCTCTAGGTTCCCAGGGGGCTCAATGTCAAGCACTAGACGTGGCAGTGTCTGCACTAGTCTGGCTCAGCCCTCAGGTGTTGGTGAGTGGTGCCCAAGATGGGGCCCTGCAGGGCTGGATGCTCAAGGGAAGCTCCCTTCAGTCCCTCTGGCTCTGGTCCAGTCACTGGAAGGCTGTGCTGGGACTGGCCGCCTCCCAGGAACTCTTGGCTGCTGCTTCAGGTACGGCTGGGCTGAGCGGTGGGCAGGGTTGTGAGTCACTGTTCCTTTTAAATATGCTAGTACCTTTCTTCAATTTATATGTATATGTGTGCATGAAAATACACACACCTGTTTAACTTTTTTTTGAAACAACTTTCAGAGTGCTTTTAAGTGCATTTATCTTACATAATCAGTCTAGGCCGTTTCTTCTTGTTCCCTACCCCTGATTCTGGGACTTCTTTGTAAGCCCTATAACCTTTTGAATTTCTTCCCAGTGGGAGATCTTGCTGTGTAGAGGGATGAGCTTCCTTTAGGAGGAGAGAGAGAGAGCTTGAGGTGAAAATGTGGAATGAACTCAGTCCTCTCTAGA
The DNA here is from genome assembly GCF_016906955.1 of Phacochoerus africanus. NCBI lineage: Eukaryota > Metazoa > Chordata > Mammalia > Artiodactyla > Suidae > Phacochoerus > Phacochoerus africanus. Next base: position 79,720,097 of record NC_062552.1, read on the forward strand.
TAGGAGGCTTGGTAAGAGTGACACTGGGCACTTTAGAAGAGGAGGGTGAGGAGGTGCAGTAGAGACTTAGAGAGAGGCAGCTGCAGACCGGAGCTGGAAGAGCCTGGCATCCCTGTCCTGTGTCCTCACACGACGAGAGCCTTTGTCCAGGGCCTCTCTGCAGCCTGTGACTCACAGCGTCCTCCCCTTGGAGCTGTGCCCTCAGACCTTGCCCTCAGCCCCTCCCAGGCCTGTGTCACTTCTTTCAGGGGATCTTCCTCTCTCCCTATTTCCAATGCAGAGGACTTCACGGTGCGGCTGTGGCCAAGGCAGTTGCTGACACTGCCCCAAAAGACAGAAGACTTTCCCTGTGGCATTGAGCTCCGGGGACATGAGGGCCCCGTAAGCTGCTGTAGCTTCAGCACTGATGGATGCAGCTTGGCCACCGGGGGCAGGGATCGGGTGAGCTACAGAAGGATGCAACCCCGGGCCCCCCTTCCCCAGATCCTCAGCCCCCTAGGCCCCACACCCCTCTGGTCCTGGATTCCTGAACAGTTCACTTACCACTGCTTTCTCTGGCCTCTTGCTTTGCCAAATCTCTTGTGCTGGATCTGTCCACCTGCTCGTCTTTGATTCTCCCCTTTTCCTTGAAACGTCTTTCCTGAGATGGCCTTGGTGTTCCTTCCTCTGTCCTATGGTCCTGATGGCTCCCTCTCTTGGGACCTATCCAGAGTCTGCTCTGCTGGGATGTGAGGACACTCAAAGCCCCTGTTCTGATTTGCTCCTTCTCTGCCTGTCACCGAGACTGGGTCACTGGCTGTGCCTGGACCAAAGACAACCTCCTGGTGAGTGACATGGTGGGGTTGGCACAAAGCTAGGCAAGGTTTCTGGGGGATGATGTCACTTCCCACCTCATCTTGTTCCTAACATCCATTTATAATACAGTATTATATAGTATTAATTTAATTTTCTAACACCCAATATAATAGCTTACATTTTTTGAGCGCTTAGTATGTGCCAGACACTGGACTGAGCTCTTAGGCTATATTGCCTCATTTAGTCTTTCCAACACCTTTTAAAGAAGATACTACTATTACCTCTGTTTCATAAACAAGGATATTGAACTCAGATAGATTAAAGGCCATTTCCAGGGTCATGTAAGTGAAGAAACTGAGCTATTAAACTTTATGTAAGAAAGCCCATAGTCTTAACAAAATGCAGAACTGTCTCCTGATGGGCTTAGGATACCCTGCAGGTCAAGGGGACTGCCCTGATTTCTTTGTCCCTAAGGGAAAAATGAGTCTCAAATTATGTACTCGGGGTTGGTGCTGCCTCGTTTTCCAATGCAGAGTTCTTGTTGTTCTTGAAAAGAAATAAGTGTGTCAGTTGAATAGACTTGTCACAGTCTGTCTTAGCCCTGACCTCTAGGTAGCCAGATCTCTCCTGGGTGTTGTACATTTTTCACCTTTGTTAGAAGTTTATTGATTGACATAAATAAGCTTGTTATTATTGACATAATAACAAGGACAATAGCTATTATTTAGTCAATGCTCACTGTATACCAGGCAGCATGCTTTGTCCTTTATGTAGGTGCTTCAGCCCCATATAGGTAGGTACACTGTTATTATCTTGGTTGAATATATGAGAAATCTGAGACCCAGAGAAATGAACTTGCCCCAGGTCACCAGGTAATGAATGGTGGAACTAGGTTTTGAACCCAGGACAACCCTTGCTCTTAATTATAAGACTTAACTCCCCTCCACCCTACATTATATATAATGTACAGAAAGGCTGGAGGGATGCTGATAATTCCATTCCTCTACCCCCTGACTCTGCAGGTCTCCTGCTCCAGTGATGGCTCTGTGGGGCTATGGGACCCGGAGTCGAGACAGAAACTTGGTCATTTCCTGGGTCATCAGAGTGCTGTGAGCGCCGTGGTGGCTGTGGTGAGAAGGCAATGGAGAGCTCAGTGGGGATCCGTGGAAAGGCCAAGGGGACTTTGGGACTGCATGCGCTGGGAATCTAATCCCAAAAGCAAAAGAGTATATAAAGAGTGAGATGCTTGGGAGTTCCCATCATGGCACAGCAAAAATGAATCTGACTAGGAACCATGAAGTTGCGGGTTCGATCTCTGACCTCACTCAGTGGGTTAAGGATCTGGGGTTGCTGGGAACTGTGGTGTAGATCACAGATGTGGCTGGGATCTGGTGTTGCTATGGCTGTGGTTGTGGTGTAGGCTGGCAGCTACAGCTCCGATTCGACACCTAGCTTGGGAACCTCCATGTGCCCCGGGTGCAGCCACAAAAAAAAAAAAAAAAAGGCAGTGAGATACTTGAGCCTGGATTAGAGCATGATTAGGGTATTGAGGCTGAGAGTTAGTGTGAGGGGAGGGAGAGCATGAAAACTCAGCATCTTAGTATCGTGACCTTGCGGCAGGATGGCATTCCTGAGCCTCCTAGGCCCACTATCGTGCGGTTGTCCTCATTCTTTGACATCGTCTAGGCCCTTAACGCTCAGTCCACACCTCTATGGGGGAATCATAATTTCCACGTCCTGCTCAGTGTGATTCTTCTCTGATCTTGTGCCCTCGGCAGGAGGAACACGTGGTATCGGTGGGCCGAGATGGGACCTTGAAAGTTTGGGACCATCAGGGTGTGGAGATGACCAGTATCCCTGCTCACTTAGGACCCATCAGCCACTGTGCAGCTGCTCAGGAGCCCCGAGCAGGTAGTAAAATAGCCGCATTCCCTTCCCTGCTGCCTCTTCCCTTCTCCCCTTCCTCTGACCAAGTCTCTGTCTTGTCAGCGGGCCAGCCAGGGTCAGAGCTTCTGGTGGTGACTGTTGGATTGGATGGGGCCACACGGCTGTGGCATCCACTCCTGGTGAGTTGCCCGTAAGGACTGGGGTGGGGAGGCGGAGAGGGTAGAATAGGACAACCTTCTCTTGTGTCAACTCCCCACTGTTCCATCTCCATCTTTTTTCCTAGGTGTTTCAGATACACACCCTTCTGGGACACAGTGGTTCAGTCAATGCAGCTGCTGTTTCAGAGACCTCAGGCCTCCTGCTGACTGCCTCAGAGGATGGTTCCATACGGCTCTGGCAGGTGCCTGAAGAAGCAGGTGAGTGAGGTGTGGAGAGAGGCAAGATGTGAAAGGAGGTGTGTTAGTAGGACTACTGAGAAGGTCAAGGGTAGCCCAGTATCTCCTCTCGTATCCTAGCAGTGGTCCAGCTCCTCATGAATTACTTCCTTTCTTCTCCAGATGACACACATATACCCAGGAGTTCTGCTGCCATCACTGCTGTGGCCTGGGCCCCAGACGGTTCTGTAGCGGTGTCGGGAAATCAAGCTGGGGAACTAACACTGTGGCAGGAAGCTAAAGCTGTGGCCACAGCACAGGTGAGTTGGGTCAACCTCTGTTTTTCAATTTTGTGAATTCTGTCCCAGCTAGGTATCTGATGGTATGTGCTGAGGTTAAAAGTTGTATAGATGCCTGGGAGGGGAAAAAAAGGTTAATCCTGGCTCCTCAGAAATACTAAAATAAACTTGTTGTATTCTCTAGGCTCCAGGTTGCATCAGTGCTCTGATCTGGTACTCAGCACATACCTTGATTGTTGTCAGTGCTGATAAAAAAGTCAGCGAGTGGCAAGTGGAACTGCAGAAGGGCTCAGCACCCAGAAATTGCAGGTGAATGAGGCGGCTGAGTTCATGGATGTGGTTACACCCAGGATTTTGCTCAAATCACTCCCCTCTACTTCTAAACTATGTCAATAGGATATTAGTTAGTAAGTAGGGAAAAGTCCCTGAGAAATTGTGTTCTGCTCCCCATCATATCAACTTAAGTAATAATTATCAAGTGTCTATTTTATGCCAAGCTCTGGGCCGGGCAGTGTGAACCAGATTGAAATTAATTTTTAATTAAGGAAGTTCACAATAGAGGAAGGTGCATGTAAGTAAACTGTCATCAATATGCAGAATGATTGCTGCTATAATGAATGTATATTATGAATATTATATATAGTGAATTATATTCATATGAATATGTGAATATTATATGTAGGTAATTCCTAGGGCTGCAGAATTTAAGAAATTTACTGTTTACAAAAGAGTTGCTATTTGAAATTGGGCTTAAAGGATGAGTAGGAGTTTTCTGGATCAGTAAGGAAGGGGAATCATGTTTTAGGAAGAAGAGGTAGGCTTAATAAAAGGCATGAAGCCATGGGAGTGGCATGGTGCATTCTGAGTAAAGCCAAGTTTTGGGGTTCTTGGTGGGAGCTGGGGTGGGGAATTAGATTGAAAAAATAAACTGGGCCCAGGCTTTAGAGGGCAGAGTGCTAAGAATTTTGAGCAGAATAATTATCTGAATTTTTAAAAATTTTTTTATTTTTTTATTTTTTTGCTATTTTTTGGGCTGCTCCCATAGCATGTGGAGATTCCCAAGCTAGGGGTCCAATCGGAGCTGTAGCCACCGGCCTACGCCAGAGCCACAGCAACGCGGGATCTGAGCCGCGTCTGCAACCTACACCACAGCTCACGGCAACGCCGGATCGTTAATCCACTGAGCAAGGGCAGGGACCGAACCCGCAACCTCATGGTTCCTAGTCGGATTCGTTAACCACTGTGCCGAGACAGGAACTCCTTATCTGAATTTTAGAAAGTGAATTCTAGTGGCTGTATAGAAGAGGATGAATAGTAGTAGACAGATGCTAAAGGTAGGGAAATCCCTTTTACAGGTGTTGCTACACTTCAGAGGAGACATGTGGGCCCTGACCTGGGCAGTGGGGATGAGAAGGAGAGATATAGATTTAGGCATGTGTTACAAGTAGAATCCACAGTGTTTATCAGTCTATTGGAGGCTAGGAGGGAAGGAAAGGACAAGAATGTTAGCGATTCATAGTGTGAGCAAGTAATGGGATGGTATAATGAATACTAATATAAGAAAAACAGACAGGAATGGGATTTGTAGGGAAGGTGATACAGTTTCTTTTATACTTTACTCCTGAGGAATTCATGGGGAACCAAGGAGCCTGAGAGAGGTGGACTAAAGTAGGATCTTTCTCTGTCCATGTACTGTTTTTGAGGTGCAGTTTTCACCTGAATCGAGTTCTGCAGGAAGACTTAGGGTTCCTGACAGGTGTAAGCCTGGCCCCTGACAGTCAGTCCCTCATGTTGGCCAAAGCAGATTTGCAAGTAATGCAAATGAAGCCAGGGGAAGATCCATCTAAAATCTGGTAAGATCCAAAGTGCTCTTTCTTCTTGGGCTGGAAAAAGAGGAAAAGCGGGTCAGTGGTTACTCTGAGGTTGGGTCTAACTTGTAACAAACACTGGGATCTTACAGTTAGTGTGCCTGGGCTCAGCTTTTTTCTTTCATGATCTAGGGAAAGCTATTCAGAACATCCCATGATGTTGTCTACCCACCAGCACTATGGTGTGTTTGTCCTGCAGTCAATGAACCTTGGAATTCTTTCGGTAAGTTCAGTTTGGGTGCGTGTTAAAACAAGCATTTGTCCAGGACCAATATTTTAGAGCCTTGGGGTCATGATGGAGGATAAGAGGAAGGAAGAGGGAAAGGAAAGACAGTTGGTTCTAAATATGCTTATCTTCTTTCAACTGGAGCAGCTCTGTTGAAGAGCATTCCTATATTGGGTTACTCTATAAGATTTCATTGACACAGAGTTCCTGTTGTGGCTCAGTGGCCAATGGACCCAACTAGTATCCATGAGGACACAGGTTCGGTCCCTGGCTTCGCTCAGTGGGTTAAGGATCTGGCGTTGCCATGAGCTGAGATATTGGTCGCAGACACACCTCGGATCCTGTTTTGCTGTGGCTGTGGCATAGGCCAGCAGCTGTAGCTCCAATTTGGCACCTAGCCTGGGGACCTCCATATGCTGTGGGTGTGGCCCTAAAGAGACAAAAGACAAAAAAAAAAAAAAAGATTTAATAGATACAAAAAAGGATTCTAGTGTTTAAAAGAATAATGGGAAACCATCAACTTAGGCTTTTTTTTTTTTTTTTTTTTTGGCCTCATCCACAGCATATGGAATTCCCAGGCCAGGGATTAGATCCAAACACCCACTGTGCTGGGCCAGAGATCAAACCTACCTCCCAGCACTCCAGACACACCACCAATCCTATTGCATCACAGCAGGAACTCCTTAGGCAATTCCTTAATTGCATTTTTTTCATAGTTCTCTTATCTTGCCACTGTGAATATTAGCAGTATCTGGAACAATATGGACATATCTCATAAACAGTATGTTGGGCAAAAGAAGCCAGACACAAAAGAGTACATAGTACATGATTTCACTTAAAATGAAGTTCAGGAGGGAGTTCCCATCGTGGCGCAGTGGTTAACGAATCCAACTAGGAACAATGAGGTTGCGGGTTCCATCCCTGCCCTTGCTCAGTGGGTTAAGGATCTGACATTGCCGTGAGCTGTGGTGTGGGTTGCAGATTCGGCTTGGATTCCACATTGTTGTGGCTGTGGCGTAGGCCAGCGGCTGCAGCTCTGATTTGACCCTTAACCTGGCAACTTCCATATGCCAGGAGTGCAGCCCAAAACACAAAATAATAATAATAATCTTGACCAGCCCAGAGCAAAAAAGAGGTGCTTTGTCTGGGCAGCAGTAAGTAATATAAGTAGGCTAAACAAAATGATCTATCCTTTCACAGAGGCAAAAGGAATCAGGAGAGTTTGAAAAGTGCCTGGAATTTGATCTGAACTTAGAGAATCCTAATAAGACCCTCATATCAGTAACTCAGGCCAAACCTGAATCTGGTGAGTGGTAATGGAAGGGCCCAAGGAATGCAGAGATGGTCCAGGGGAGGATGGTAGATCCTTTAAAGCCAAGATCATGCTCTAATTCTGCCCTTGAAATGGCAGAGTCCTCATTTTTGTGTGCCAGCTCCGATGGGATGCTGTGGAACCTAGCCAAATGCACTGATGAAGGAGAATGGACCACAGAGAATATCTGGGAGAAAAAAGAAATGCCTGAATCCCAAACTCCAGGTTCAGACTCATCTGTGTGTTCTGAGTTTGGGTTTGTCTGGCAAACAACTCCACAACTAAAGACACGGCAGCGTAAAAAGGTGAGTTTGAGAGAAAGGTCACAAATACTGGGGAGGAGGCTCTAGGTGACCCAGCAGCCTTCTATGCTCCCTTGATTGAGGAGGGTCCACAGAGAACTCACCACGCCTTTTTCCCTTCCTCTCTAAGGTTCACACGAGCTCTGTCACAGCCCTCCATGTGTTGCCTGGGTTGCTGGTGACAGCTTCAAAGGACAGAGATGTTAAACTGTGGGAGAGACCCAGTATGCAGCTGGTAAGTGTGTGTGTGTGTGTGTGTGTGTGTGTGTGTGTAAGGAGGTCTAAAGGAATGTCATAGAGCAAACTTGGGATAAGAAAGGGCAAAAGATCAAAATTCCTTTTTCTTTTCTTTTCTTTTTTTTTAGAGCTACACTCATGGCATATGGAAGTTCCCAGGCTAGGGGTCTAATCAGAGCTGTTGCTGCCAGCCTACACCACAGCCACAGCAATGCGGGATCTGAGCCATGTCTGTGATCTATACTACAGCTCACAGCAATGCCGGATCCTTAACCCACTGAGAGAGGCCAGGGATCAAACCTGCAACCTCGTGGTTCCTAGTCGGACTCGTTTCCGCTTAGCCACTACGGGACCTCCTCTTTTTCCTTCTACCCTTGCAAAATTGTGCAACTAACCTATTTCTAGACAGAAGTCATTAGTGTTTTAGATGAACGAGTTAGTAAGGCAGTCCTAGGCTTTTAGCCCTCATCTCCTGTTTTTGTTCCCACTGTAGCTGGGCCTGTTCCGATGCGAAGGGCCAGTGAGCTGCCTGGAACCCTGGCTGGGTCCTAACTCTACCCTGCACCTTGCAGTAGGAGATACCCAGGGCAATGTGTACTTTCTGTCCTGGGAATGAAGATGTGCTACTCAGGACAAAGAGACCACTTGTGCTGGAGATGGAAAGCCTGAAGATACCAGTGGCTGCTTTCTTGATACAATTATATCAATAAAGTATCAGAAAATCTCATATGGAGTCCTGCCTGTGTTCTCGTGTGGATTTGGACCAAGAGGGAAGAATATTGATATTCTAAAGTTTCTCTTCTGATTTAACATTAATCTTTACTAGAACTACAAGAAAGGGAGCTGGATCTTTAGAACATAGTCTTTGAAACTAGGCTTTAGAATTCTCGTGTCCTTTGCTGGCGCCAGGACCCTAAGCTATGATTCCTAAAAGGAGGAGGAATGAAGGTGGTGTTGACCAGCACTTAGTTTGAAGAGTGATCTGAAGACCTCTCACTTGTTCAGGAAAGAGGGAGAAGGAAGAATGGGTCAGTCGTGCCCCTGGTCAGGGCCTTTGGAAAGAACCAGGATAAGTTGGACGAGGACAGCACTGAGTTCTGTCACAGAAACCAGCCCCCCTCTACTCAGAGCCAGCTGCCCAGGTGAGAGGTGGATGGAGCCCCTGATGGCTGAGGAAGAAAATAAAAGCAGAAACTGTGAATACATATTTTTTTCATAATCGCTAACTTTAAACCAGTAATTTTTTAATTTGTTGGTCTTTATAAGATATACTGTGCAATGCTCAATTGTTATGTCATTCAGGTTCATATGTTTACCCAGCTAGAAATGTAGTATGTAGTTTCACTTTTTAAAATGCAACAGCTTGCTGAAATTTTTAATCATTAAAGCTTGAAGTAGGAGCTCCTATTGTGGTGCAGCAGAAACGAATCCGACTAGTATCCATGAGGATGCATGTTCGATCCTTGACCTCTCTCAGTGGGTCAGGGATCTGGTGTTGCCATGAGCTGTGATGTAGGTTGCAGATGTGGCTCAGATCTGGCATTGCTGTGGCTGTGGTGTAGGCCATTAGCTGTAGCTCCAATTCGACCTTTAGCCTGGGAACTTCCATAGGCCATGGGTGTGGCCCTAAAAAGCAAAAAAAAAAAAAAAAATCTATAAACTTATTTTCCTATAGTTCTATTTTTTGGGAGAGGGGTTCCCCTGAGGTCCTGTCTTTCTTTTATGTGATAAGCCAGAGCTATTTTAGGATTTTATCCTGAGTTGGTAGGGTTCTCTCAGAGAATACCACAGTACTGTGGTCTAGAAATGAGTTTTCAGGATTTAGGGGATTGAGGGGTACTCGGTTTTGTTCTTACTTTGACCTGAATCCAGATTTTAAATGGAGCAATCACTTGAAGGACATTACCTTGTTTTTACCCATGCCTTGTATTGTCTCTCATAAGGACATAAGGAATGCTATCAGCTGATAAATCTTAATCATGGGTCATGCTTCTATGTTTGCTCATGGGTTTCATGCCAAGGCTGTAAATACACCTTCTGGACCACCTGCTCCACAAGTACCTTGTGATTAGATGTCCAGTTTAAGGTAATCTGAAATGTATGATTCATCCTACTACCCTGAAATGCTACAGAGAACCGTGACAGAGCATAATCTTGAGAGTCACTCGTTTCATTCTGTTGCCTTTTGTTTCCCTGAAAGCATAGGCCGAGGACAGGAGGAGGCCCTAGATATCTGTCTTCCCTGTTCTCAAGATCTTGCAAAAGCACCCCAGCCGAGGCTGGAGGAGTGGGGCCAGAGAAAGTAAAGACTAACTTGCTCAGGAAACTCAGCCTCGTTGGCCAGGTCCACTTGAAGGGTCTTTCTTATTTTAGAGATCTACAGCGAGGTCATAGTATGATTGCTGTGAGTGAAGGTAAGGATAGATTCTAGGTAACATTACGTATGAGCCCAAGGGAGTTAAAGCAAAAATAAATTGGGGTTTCGCATTAAATATTTTCTGAGTTCTTATCATTAAACAGAATGTCTCCTGGTGCCTGGTTGCATTCCAGTTATAGCCACTGGTTCGTAGGACCTTGAAACAGTCTTTCTCCCACCCATACCCAAAAGCACATAAGCCAAACACCTGTCTTTACACATCTGTTCACAATCTGGTTTTGAAATCTAGAGCAGATCTACTCAAAGTTTGGTTTGTGGACTAGTGCCATTCCATAAATTGTTAATGGTTCATTTTCCTAGTACTTCGTTTTTATTATGTTTTACACAAGTATTGTTCCATGACAGGTCAGAAATTAAAACAAAGGAACAAACAACTGGTGCTTCCTCAAAGAAAGTTTGAGATGCTCTACTCTAGAAAGTCTAGATCACACTCAAGGGGAAGGAGATTAAACCTATAGGGGGAGAGGCATCAAAGCATTTGTGGTAATCACCACATAATCAATACATTTAGAGGTAAGTTTAAAAAATTTTTATTTTTGTTTTTGTCTTTTTAGGGCCACACCTGTGGCATATAGAAGTTCCCAGGCTAGGGGTCGAATCAGCCTACACCGCAGTCATAGCAATGTGGGATCCAAGCCGCATCTGTGACCTACATCACAGCTCACCCAACACCTACTTTAACCCACTGAGAGAGGCCAGCAATTGAACCCTCATCCGTATAGATACTAGTCAGGTTAGTTTCCACTGAGGCACAACGGGAACTCCCCTAAGTTTTTTTAAACTATGCAAATATCCTGTTTCACTTAAGTTTTGGTATTCATCTATCAATCTTGGCTGAGCAATTATTACTGTGATTTTTTTAAAGATTTTTATTTTTTCCATTATAGTTGATTTACAATTTTCTGTCAATTTCAATATATATATATTCTTTTTCTCATGTTATCCTCCATCATGTTGCATCACAAGCACCTAAATATAGTTCCCTCTGCTATACAGCAGGACCTCATTGCTTATCCACACCAAATGCAATAGTTTGCATCTACTATCCCCAGACTCCTGGTCCATCCCACTCCCTCCCCTGCCCCTTGCAACCACAAGTCTGTTCTCCAAGTCCATGAGTTTGTTTCTTTTCTGTAGAAAGGTTCATTTGTGCCATGTATTAGATTCCAGATATAAGTGAAAATCATATGGTGTCTCTGACTTCACTTAGTATGAAAGTCTCTAGTTCCATCCATGTTGCTGCAAATGGCATTTTTTATGACTGAGTAGTATTCCATTGTGTATATATACACACCACATCTTAATCCAGTCATTGTTGATGGATATCTAGGCTGTTTGCATGTCTTGGCTATTGTGAATAGTGCTTCAGTGAACGTAGGAGTACAAATATATTTTTCAGTATAAGTTTTGTCAGGACATATGCCCAAGAGTGGGATTGCTGGGTCATATGGTAGCTCTATATTTAGTTTTCTGAGAAACCTTCATACTGTTTTCCATAGTGGTTGTACCAGTTTACATTCCCATCAACAGTGTAGGAAGGAAGCCTACTGTGATTTTCTAATAGTAATTTTCTACTTCCCTCAGCCCTTCTATTTTAAACTTCTGGGAGTTCTCTTGCAGAGCAGGTTAAGGATATGAGTAAGGAATTTCTCCATGCCATGTGTGCAGCCAAAAAAAGAAGAAAAAATGAAAAAAATTATCCTGAAAGGAATATTTAGTCTCTTCTTTCCCACTTATTTATTGAGTCATTCACATTCATGAATACCTATTTTACTTTTCAGGAGCCTGCTGCATTTTAACAGTCAAAATCACAGTATGTGTATTTCTTTAAAATTTTTTTCTTTTTGGGGCCATGCTTACATCATATGGAAGTTCCCAGTCTAGGGGTTGAATTGGAGCTATGGCTGCTGGCCCATACCACAGGCACAGCAATGGCATATCTGAGCTGTGTCTGTGACCTACACCATAACTGCAGCAACACTGGATCTTTAACCTGCTGTGCCACAGTGGGAACTCTTAGTATTTTATTTTTGTATCTACATTTTTTTTTTTCTTTAGGGCCACAGGCATGGCATATGGAAGTTCCCAGGCTAGGGGTCAAATTGGAGCTATAGCTGAAGGCCTACACCACAGCCACAGCATCGCAGGATCCAAGCCATGTCTGCAACCTATACCACAGCTCACGGCAACATGGGATCATTAACCCACTGAGCAAGGCCAGGGACTGAACCCACCTCCTCATGGATACTAGTCAGGTTTGTTACCCCTAACCCACGATGGTAACTCCTATATCTACATTCTTAAGAGGTACTGGTCTATAGTTTTCTTGATATCTTTATCTGGTTTTGTATACTGCCTTATGGAATGAGTTGCAAAGCATTCCCTCTTCTTACATTTTTGTGAAAAGTGTGTAGTCTACTTCAGTTTTAACAGCAGCATAGTATTTCAGTGAATGAATATATTTTACTTCCTTATTTATGGGTCTTTTTGCATTTAACAATTCTGCAGTGACATGATTTATGTAAATTTAATGTACATCTGTAATTTTAGGTCAAAGGGTGTATACATTTAAAATTTTTGATAGATACTGGTATCTCTAAAGATTTACAGGCTATTGTTGTCATTTAAATAACCTTCACTGTTAACTATGGAATTATGTTGTGTGTATATGTTTATCTGTGTTGTATCTGTTTACAAACAGGAAGACTTTGGATCTGACTTAGGCTTTGGTACTTCTCAGATAGAGTGGGATACATCAAAATCAAAATCATTCTACTTCTCTCTCTTCCTCCTTGAGATGTATTTAGACTTAGTGACAGTCCTCCAAGTGCTTTCCAAATTTCTGGATATCTGCTGAAGCCGAGGATGCTAGGTGGTGAGAGACCTGGTCTGCAGATGGTAAACAGGGGAAGATTTGTATGGGAAACAGTGCCTCCACCCTTTCTGTAATGTTACCTATCAAACTCCAGTTTGCAGAAAAACCGCATTAAATGCAGAAAAGCATAATGTCCATTAGTCTCCCTCAATGCATAGAGGCTATTGCACTGTGAAGGCACAGGATCCTGAGTGACCTGCAGCTAGCTGTGGGATATGCAGAGCAACTGTACTTTTTGTCCTGGAAAAGAAGATACACTAACATCAGAAGACATGTGCTTGCAGAAGTAAAGCCCAAAGAAGCCAGTGGTAGATCTGTACTATCTTTATTTCAGAAAATGTAAGAAAATCAAAAGTACAACATGGTCTGTTTTCTTGCTTGAAGACCTCTTCTCTGGTTTATTTAATATCAACATTTACCACAGCTGCAGAAAATTAAATTGAACCTTTAGAAGGTATCGCATACGGACCTGATTGGGGTTATAGACAACAAACTCATTGTAGTTGAGGGTATAACCCTCTGGATTCAGAATTCCTGTGTCACTTGCTGGTCCCAAGGGCACCGTACTCCCATTCCTGCCAAATGGAAGAAAGTATGTCAACATCTACCTCTGGTTCAGAAGCTGGAACCGAGAAAGTAGTCTTATCTGGCCAAAAGGAGTGCTCTGGCCCTCCAGGCTCTGCATACTTACAAGGTGATGGCACGTGAAGGACTGGGAGCCATCTTGCCCAGCCCCTTGGTGCTATGCTTGTCCTGAAGTAATCCTTCTGCCTCTGGATTGGCCCCTAATAGCTCATTACACTGACCTAGAGCTACCTGCAAAGCAAAACATCTTTGAACACTCATGTCCTCCTGAGAAATGGATGGCTCTAAAGCCGAACAGAAAACCCCATCAGTACTTCTCCTATTATAGCAGAAGAATCGAATGCAATGGAAACTGCACTTGGGTTCTCTCTCAAGTTCTCCAAGGTGAAAAATGAGAACTAATAATAAACTGGAGATCATAGATGTGCTCCTGCCTTACCTCTGATAAGAGCAGCAGTCCAGTATCTTTTAGGCGAGTGGCAAAGCAGTAATTAGCACTCTTGGAAGACATGTCAGCAAAGTAGATTCCTTTTCCAAACTGAAATATATAAATGAATAACAATATCAACTGCTTAACTCATTTAGAAAGGAGGCTCATACCAGTGTTCTATTATCTTGAATACAACACAGACCGTTCTCCATTTTCCCTCACAATCCTGTTCTAAAGAAAGCAGAGGCCCAATGAAATCTCTGCTTTCTGAGGGGAAGGGAGGGATATCTTTAGGGATTTAAGAAAGGAGGGTCATTGGAGTTCCCGTCGTGGCGCAGAGGTTAACGAATCCGACTAGGAACCATGAGGTTTCGGGTTCAATCCCTGGTCTCACTCAGTGGGTAAAAGATCTGGCGTTGCCGTGAGCTGTGGTGTAGGTTGCAGACGCGGCTCGGATCCCACGTTGCTGTGGCTCTGGCGTAGGCCAGTGGCGACAGCTCCGATTCGACCCCTAGCCTGGGAACCTCCATATGCCGCGGGAGCGGCCCAAAGAAATAGCAAAAAGACAAAAACAAAAAAAAACAAAAAAAAAGAAAGGAGGGTCATAGTAAAAGTCAGGGTTATGAGTGAGCTGGTTTAATTTTTTGGAATGGCACCACCGAATCCTAACCTAGGGGGGATAAAGCTTGAGAAAATTATGTCCTTTTCCTTTGTACCTGCTTGTAGGGTTCAGTTTCTACTCACCATGTAACCTGTTATGGGAGCTTCAGGTGGGGCAATTCGAAGCCCGTGGCTCAGGATTCCCACCCAGTTACTCAGCCTGGAACCATGCCATAGCAGCATCCTAAGGAAAAGCCATTATTATTGTACTCTCTGTTGCTTTCCTGCAAACAAAGGCCACAAGCATAAAAAAAGCCAACCGCTGTCCCTACCATCCTTCTAAGTCCTATAACTGTACTTCAGGCAAGGGACTGTCCTCCCAAACCCAAAGCTAAAAGGAGACCTGTTAGGTAGGTCCTCTCTGAAGGCTTCTTTCTCCCCCTCCTTCTCTACTTCAAAAACATCCAGCAAGGTCATGGTATAGTCACTGTGTGTGGGAGCATGGGTAGACTGTAGGTACTGGGAAATCACCTGTGAAAAAGAGTGAAAGAAATGGCTGATGTGGACTCTAGAGGAGAGCAGGCCGAGCTGAAGAACCTCAGGGCTTCTGGTATAAATTGGCCCAAATATCTCACCAGGTAGCTAGAAAGACCCCACCTTCCCAGATTCCCAGTAAATAGAAATTCTGCCCTATACTAAAGTCTTCTCTTCACCAGGAGCAGTCAGAACAGGGTGGAGAAGGGTTGATCTCAATGGTATAAAAATAAATAATCATTTTTCTTACTTACTTTGAATTCGTTACTCTCATGGTCTAAAGGGCGCAAAGCACAATGTAGTTTTTTATAGTGCTGGTCCAGTGGGTGTTCTGGGCTTTGCAGTTCTGTTTTCACCAGCTTAAGGGCAATTTCAATGTCTCCCAAAGCCTGACGAGATGAGATAGAGTCAATGCAGGAAAAACCTGGGGTAATGAGATTTAATACTTCCCAATCCACACATATCTCACCTCTAGTAGCTGTAATTTGTCTAAGAGTTCTTGCTCTGTCCGGATTAATGGAGGAGTACGGAGTCTAAGGTCAGAGATATAAACAATAATTCTCTGATGTGTGGCCCAAAGGCACATAATTTTAACTTCCAAATACATAAAGAGATATTATGTACATACTCTGAGTAAGATGAAACAAAAAACATACATTTTGACATTTGGGACGAGTTAAAATTCCTTTCTATGGGAACTTTTAAAAAATAAGATATACTGACATCAATAAGGAGTAGTATGGATAAAGTCCTATCTAGAAGCAGCAGTGGACCTGTTGACCCAACTCAAGGTTGTTCCTAGGTCCCAGTGCTCTATGAAGCAACAGAATAAAAATAAACACTAGAGTGCAAAATCAACAAAGATAAAATGTATTTTATATACCTAATATCATTTGAGTTCATAGAAATAGTGTTAGTGTGTTACAGTCACCTAAAGAATAGGGAACGGGGCGGGGGGGGGGGTGCCTGAAGGTATGTCACATGTTGGTTGGATAACTTGACCCACTCTCTCTTGGACCCACTCTCTCTTGAATTGGCAACTTCCATGTGGTGAGAGAATACGGTCATAATCAGGCCAGGAGATTGCATCCCATATTTGTAAACTGATTAAATAGGCTATCTACAAATCATTTTGGATCTATATCTGTTCATGATAATCACTTAGAAATGAAAAATAAAAAAGATTATAGTTGCTGCTGAGTGATGTAGCTGATATGGTTGGGCAGAAGACCAAGGCAGGGAGCTCCCATTGTGGCTCAGTGGAAACAAATCTGACTAGTATCCATGAGGACGCCGGTTCAATCCCTGGCCTCGCTCAGTGGGTTAAGGATCCAGCATTGCTATGAGCTGTGGTACAGGTTGCAGATGCAGCTAGGCTCTGGCATTGCTGGGGCTGTGATGTAGGCCAGTGGCTATAGCTCCGATTCAAACCCTAACCTGGAAAACTCCGTATGCTGCAGGTGTAGCCCTAGGAAAAAAAAAAAAAAAGAAGAAGACAATAAGACCGAGGCAAAGTTAACAGCATGGGCCTTACCCAAAGTCATGTGGGATTCTGGTGTAAAATTCATTGCACGCGTCCACAAGAGCTCGTCCATGCTGGCCAGCCCGAATACAATCCTCAATCTTCTTAAGAGACTGGTAACCTGCCTTGATTTGTGCCACTGTCAGCTTCCCTGCAGGCCCAGCCAGAGATCAGACTCCACCACTAGGGCCCCATCCTGTAAAGTGTATTTATGTCCCTGCCAACAAAGACTCTCACCTTTCAGCTTTCAAAATTAATCCTCCTCCCCTGCCCACAGCCTCTTACCCCAAATCTCTATACAGTAATAGCAAGCTTTATATCATAACAGTGATAATAAATCCGTTAAAGGAACTAGCAACATGAAGTGAGAATGCTGGATAGGAATCTGAAGTCCTACCAAGTGGGGCTTTCTTGGTATCGTATTTCATTTCTACCATCATCTCTTCCATGGCCTGGACGTTACAGATCAACTTTATCAGCTCCTGTACACGAAGATCTAGCTGTGACTCTGCTTTCAAGGGAGATTTAAGAGATTCTCCTTTTTTTGTTTCCTCTTCACTCTATAGCAAAAACCAAACAAACAAAAAACCCCCCAACTATAAAATCTGAAAGAATCTATTTTATCCTTGCTGCAGGGACTGGCTCTACAATACTCCTGGTGGGTGAACATCAGCCTCTGCCTGAACCTAAGCCCAGTCCATTATTAACTACTTAGAGTACCCAATGTGACTTCCACCTTCTAGTCCTAATTCTGCCTCTCATAGTTAACCACTCAGAATAAGTCTAAAAGGCTGTCCTAATGTGAAGTTAAATTTGTAAAGACGGTTATTATGTCTCAAATCTTCTCACCTTAAAAAAGATTGATTTCTCCATTTTTCAGATAGTTGATAGTTTTCAGGAAAGATCTTTTTAGCATCCTGGTTTCACCTTAACACTCAAAATTGATTTTTTTTTTTTTTAAACTGTGTTGTATAGCCAGAAGTGAAGGCAACTTTAAATGTAGTTTTATCAGTTTAACTGTTTCTTCTCACTTGATCCAATATTAAATTTCTGGAAATAGGACCTAGGATTTTGTAAGATCCTTAATAAATAACAGAGACTAGAAAAGCACATTCTATCTTCTACTGTCCCTTTAAGATTACAAAGATCAGTGAAGCTTCCCCCTGAGGGAACTGTAATCTTTTCTTAGGTGGGAAAGAGCAAGACTTAAGCTATCCTGGCCTGTTCTGGTCTAGGACCTTCTCTGAGTCACTCTGCTAGGCGTCACCCTGGTTAAGAGGAAACGGTTTTCCACTAAATGTATATATAGTCAGAGTTTACCTGTCCATTGGTGGTATAGTCCATATGTAGCATATCATATTTTCCAGGCACCTTTTCAAACTTCTCACGATCCTCCCAATTATTTTTTGTTTTGTCAAGGAATCTGTAAAGTTCAAGGTGGTGAGAAAATCTTTCAAATAGGGTCTACTATGAGAGATGGGCTTACACTTATTTCCAACATTTCCAAACTTTAATCTCCTACAATATCAATGTTCCATAAATCTGGATTTTAAATTATAACCCTGAATGGACAGAAAAGCTCTGGAGACAAAGGGAACAACAACAACAAAAACAAAAACAAAAACAAAAAAGGGAAAAAAAGGACCCTTGAACTACTGAAAGGCCCCAAATATCACAAAAGTCACTGAGATTTAAGAAAAAAGACCTATATTCAATCTTTCTCTCAGAAAGAAACATTCCCAGAGACTCTAGAAAGTTTTTCATATCATAGTAAAAAGAATTTTTTAAGCTGTAGCTGGATAGTCTCACCTCAGTTTCCCCAAATTTCCTAAATTGTTGGTCATATGCCGAATATATTAGCTGCTTCAGTTTTCAGTCAATTTCATGGTTCCAGGTGATTTAATCGCTAGCTAAGGACCCAGTTTAGTGCTCCAGTCATACAATGTCAGTGGAAAGACATTATCATTTAAGCCAAACCACACTTAGAAAATTCTTAAAAGAAGATATATTCAAGAAGAAGGATATATATTTTTTTGTATTCATTTCTTGCACTCACTTTTTTTGAAAGATTTCCTTGGCCTTGTTGAGGTCCCCCGAACAAGCCACCAAGCTATGCTGCCCCATTTTCCCAACTGCAAAGTAAATACCACATATAAGATGGTTCCCTGCCCCTGCCCCCAACCCAAGGAAAGCTCTCTAACAGGAACAAGCCAGCTCTCTAAGGTCTCTCTGCTTAGCATTCGACAAATGGAAAGGAAGAAGGGAAGGAGGAAAATGTGAAAGGGCTTGGGGACTGATCCTGTTGATTAGTAAGCCGCTAACTGTCAGAGCCTCTGAACAGCACTAGCATCCAAGCTGCATGGAATTCTCAGCCTCAACAGGCTGCTCTTAGCTTTTCCACTAGGAACTTGCTAACGAGGATGCCTGCCACTCCTCCATTTCAAGTAGCACAGATTCCTGAGCCTCTTTTAGGTTACAGAGACTCCATTTCACTTTTGGCTAATCTCTAAGCTGCTTCTGGCTTTTTGAATAACCCCTTGTAAAATCCATAATAAAAGTCATTACCTCGGCCCCATCTCATCCAAACACTGAAGTTCCTCTGGGCATCATCTTCTAACAGCTGAATCAGATAATACTTGTTGTTGTTGAACTGGAGATTGGTCTATGAGAGAAATACAAACATAAAAGGACAGAGGCATGCAAATGGAAGCCACACAGACCAATGGCTTTTCTCTGATCAGAGGAGCCAGTAATTTCCATGAGGAAAGGATAGCATGGGCTGAGAATATCGGGTTCATGTAAGAGTAAGCATATAAGAAAGGCAGGATAGGGTTTCTACATTAAACTTTCAATTCCTGGGAATTAATGGCTGGAAGCTTCCTAAAACCTCACCCCGACCTCACATATCCTATATTAATTGGCTCCTCTGTTTTTTCCTGCCTCACCTCCCTCCACAGGTATTTCCAAGATATTTCCATATGTGTTTTCCAGCTCCCAATCCATTCCTAATCATTATTTTCCAAATGAAAACAATGTGGATGCCACTAGGATCTGTAACTATTATGCATGTTTGTTTAGATAACTTACTCTTTTTAACAGTTTTACTTACAGCTTTGGTTTGTCAGCTGCAGTGATTTGACAATGAGCTGAGAGCAGGATAAGGTTAGGAAGAGGTGGCGAAGAGGCAGAAACCACTGCCACACCAGTCCCATAGCTAATGTGACCTGACTTGGAGACATTCAGAGAAAATGTGACTAGCATCTAAAAGGAGGCATCCTGTAAGTAACTTACTCCGAGTGAAGAGAGGGAACAGTCCATGGTAAGGAACAGCAGCTTGTATGGTGAGGCCAAGCCCTTGTTATCTAGGTACTCGTCTTTGTTAAGTGTGTTGCCTGTTCCTACCTCCTGGCTACTCACATTATAAAGTCACAGGATGGAAGAATAAAAAGGGGCCTTAAAAGCTCTTTGATCTGCTCACGATATTTTAAGTGAAAGAAGCGATAACAAAGGAATACTAAGTAGCTGTTTAAAGGATATATGATGGATCAATAAATTCAAATACAAAGATATATTCAGGAAATTCATTAACCAGACATGTGTAGTATCTATTCAAAACAACAAAAATAAAAACGAAAAGATTAAAAAGAAAAAAAAAAGAATGTTAGCATCATGGTGGAGAAAGATGCTCCCTTCATTTCTCCCCTTCAATTTACAACCAGTAAAAGATCCACGACTCAACAAAGGTGCCTCTGTACACCACAATGGACTCCAGAGAATTCCACACATCCGTACATCTGAAGGTGGCTAGACTGGAACACACAGAGGAGGTGGAGCCTAGGGAACAGTGGAGGCGGTGGCTGCAATCGTGGTTCCTCAGCCATGGCAGATGACCCCATGGCCTCTCAGAACCCAGTAGCAGCAGGTGAGGTGGTGCATAGCAATCTGGTCTCCTGGTGCACTGGTGCTGGTGGCCACAGGGAACTGGGCAGCAGTGAGGGGAGCCTATGATTCTATCCTTGCTGTGGAAGGCCCATGACTCTGGCTCTTGCACTTTTGCCCTCAGTGGCAGCTCCCTGCCAAATGCAATAATACCATACACCAGAAAGGCACTGGCAACCAGCTCCTCACTCCCTTTTCCCTGAGGTGGAACCTGTGACTCAGGAGATTCCAGATGCACAGAAGCTCCTGCCATCCTGGTGCCCCAGGTGGTGATGCCAGTGATGTGGCATCAACAAAGCACCAACGTCTTTGGAGGCACAGTAGCGATGAAGGGGGCACCGAGTGACCCCTCTGACAGAGGTGATGGCCAGTGGAAAGAGCTCTCAAATATAATCAGAGGCAGGTCAGATAAGAGACACCAAAAATTTGTGCTACAGCACCATCTGCTGGAAAGCTACAGAAAGGCCTTCTAATTGAGCAATCTGTTAAAGCTTTACCAAGGTGTTCTACTTCAAAGGTGATGGCAGAGGAACAACTTATCAAACACCAAGAAAAACCACAGTTACACTGTATCACAAAAAGAAAATGACACTTCTCCAGAAACCACTGCCATCTGATACAGAATACAAAATAGCTGTTGTGAAGAAACTTAATGAGCTACAGGAAAACTCAGAAAGCAAACTCAATGAGCTGAGGAATAAAATTAATGAACAGAAATACTTTACTGAAGAGACTGAAACTCTGAAAAATAATCAAGCATAAATTCTGGAGCTGAAGAATAAAGAGGATGAGAAATGCATTAGAAAGCACTGGAGGAGTTCCCGTCGTGGCGCAGTGGTTAACGAATCCAACTAGGAACCATGAGGTTGCGGGTTCGGTCCCTGCCCTTGCTCGGTGTGTTAACGATCCAGCGTTGCTGTGAGCTGTGGTGTAGGCTGCAGACGCGGCTCGGGTCCTGAGTTGCTGTGGCTCTGGTGTAGGCTGGCAGCTACAGCTCCAATTCGACCCCTAGCCTGGGAACCTCCATATGCCGCGGGAGCGGCCCAAGAAATAGCAAAAAGACAACAAAAAAAAAAGAAAAGAAAAGAAAGCACTGGAAATGGAGCAGACCATATGAATGAAAGAGTGAGCTCAAAGATAGAAATCTAAGAAAGATACAGCAAAGAGAAGATATTAAGAAAAAAATGAGGAAATTTTATAAGAACTATCTGACTCTTTTAGGAAGGGTAACATTAGGGAAATGGGTGTCCCAGAAGGAGCAGAGATTGTGAAAAGAGTAGAGAGTTTACTTAAAGAAATAATAGCTGAGAACTTCCCAAACCCTGGGGAAGAAAACTGATACACAAGTCCATGAAGCTAACTGCTTTAACACAAAAAGATCTTCTACAGGATACATTACATTAAAATTGTCAAAAGTCAAAATTTAAAACAAACAAACAAAAAACACTGTCAAAGATTTTTGTAGTTCCTGTCATGGTGCAGCGGAAACGAATCTGACAAGGAACCATGAGGTTGCGGGTTTGATCCCTGGCTTTGCTCAGTGGGTTAAGGATCGAGCATTGTCATGAGCTGTGGTGTAGGTTGCAGACTTGGCTTGCATCCCGCATTGCTGCGGCTCTGGCGTAGCTCAACAGCTACAGCTCCGATTTGACCTCTAGCTTGAGAACCTCCATGTGCAGCAGGTGCGGCTCTAAAAAACAAACAAACAAAAAAACAACAAAAAAAGGTCAATGATAACAGATTTTTAAAGACAACCAGGAGAAAAGGATGGTCATCTAAAAAGGAATCCCAATTAGGCTATCAGATTTCTCAGCAGAAACTCTACAGGGCAGGAAGGAGTGGAATGACATTCTCAAAATACTGCAAGATGACAACTGTTAGTCAAGAATATTCAATCTAGCAAAGTTATCATTCAGATATGAGGGAGGAAAAAGGCTTTCTCAGACAAACAAGAGCTGAGGGAGTTCATCACCACTACACCTGCCTTACAAGAAATGTTGAAAGGAGCTTTTCTACCTGAAACAAAAACGCAAAAGTACACAAAACTTTAATGTGACAAAGAGACAGAATCGGAAAACTGCAACTCTCTATCAAAATAGGTTTTAAACAGTTTATTATAACATAAATGTTAAAGGGGGGAAAAGCAAAAAAAAATAACTAGGTACTTCAATTTTTAACTCACAACATAAAAAAGGATAATTTGAGACAATAAAAACATAAAAGGGGAAGAGGAAGAGGATGGAACCCACACAGGGAAATGTAGGTAAGATGTTACTGGCAGAAAAAGGACTATTTTGTCTAAGAGATGTTAATATACACCTCGTGGTAACCACAAAATGTAAATAGTACAGAGCACCAGCACTAACCATAGAAAAAGAGGAAAGTGAGAAAAACATCATAGGAAGCCACCAAACTAAAATTTCAGACAGAAACACATGGAAAAAGAAACAATGGAGATAAAGGACAACCAGAAAAAAAAGATAAAATGGCAGTACTAAGTCCTCATCTATCAATCAGCCTAGGCACAGACAGACTAAAATCACCAATCAAAAGACACAGAGTGGCTGGATGGATTAAAAAAATAAGACCCACCTATGTGCTGCCTCCAGGAGACTCATCTCAGCTCTAAAGACAAACACAGGCTCAAAGAGAAGGGACAGAAGATGATACCAAGCAAACGGCACCCAAAAGAAAGCAGGACTAACTAATACATTAAACAAAATAGTCCAGGAAAAAAAGGTAGCAAGAGACAAAGATGGACAGTATATAATGACAAAGGGGACAAATCACTGAGAGGACACAAAAGTTATTAATATCTACATATAGAAAACACACACGCACCTAATATAGGAGCGCCAGAATAGATAAAGCAATCATTAACAGACCTAAACTGACAGCAACAAAATAAAGTTGAAGCCTTTTAACACCCAAATTCCATCAATGGATAGATTACCCAGACATAAAGTCAACAAGGAAATAGGAGCCTTCAGTGAAACATTAGATCTGATGGATTTGATAGAGTAGTACAGAACATTATATCCAAATGCAGCAGAAAACACATTCCTCTCAAGTGCACATGAAACGTTCTTAAGAATACACATTAAGCTACAAGTCTCGATAAATTTAAGAAGACTGAAATCATATAAAAAACTTTTCTGATTACACTGCATGAAACCACTACAGCAGTGTAGAAATCAACTATAAGAAGAAAGCTGGGAGTTTGCATTGTGGTGCAGCAGAAATGAATCTGACTAGTATCCATGAGGATGCGGGTTTGTTTCCTGGCCTCCCTCAGTGGGTTAAGGATCTGGTGTTGCCGTAAGCTGTGGTGTAAGTCACAGGTGCGGCTCACATCTGGTGTTGCTGTGGCTGTGGTGTAGGCCGGCAGCTGTAGCTCTGTTTCGACCCCTAGCCTGGGAATCTCCATATGCCTCGGGTGTGGCCTTAAAAAGCAAAAAAAGCAAGAAAGAAAGCTGAAAAAAAATCACAAATACGTGAAGAATAAACAATACACTACTAACCAACACGCTACTGAAAAACTGCTGGGTCAACAAAGAAATCAAAGCAGAAATTTAAAAAGAACTGAAGAGAAAATGAAAACATGACATGCCAAAATCTATGGGATGCAGCAAAAGAGTTACTAAGAGGGAAGTTTATACAGGCCTACCTCAAGAAATAAGAAAAATCCCAAATAAACAATCTAACTTCACACCTAAAGGAACCAGAAGAAGAGTAAATGAAGCCCCAAGTCAGTAGAAGGAAATAATAAAGATCAAGTAGGAATAAATGAAAGAGAGACTGGGAGTTCCCGTGGTGGTGCAGTGTTTAACAAATCCGACTAGGAACCATGAGGTTGAGGGTTTGATCCCTCACCTTGTTCAGTGGGTTAACGATCCGGCGTTGCTGTGAGCTGTGATGTAGGTCACAGATGCGGCTCGGATCCCGTGTTGCTGTGGCTCTGGTGCAGGCCGGAGGCTACAGCTCTGATTCGACCCCTAGCCTGGGAACCTCCATATGCCATGGGAGCTGCCCTAGAAAAGGCAAAAAAAAAAAAAAAGAGAGAGAGAGAGACTAAAAGGACAATAGTAAAGATCAATGAAACTAAGAGCTGGCTCTTTGAAAAGAAAAAAAAATTGACAAACTTCTAGATATACTCATCAGAAAAAGAGAAAGGCTCTGATAAATGAAATCAGAAACGAAAGAGGAGAAAAAACAATGGTACCACAGAAATACAAAGGATTATGAAAGAATATTGTGAAGCACTCTACACCAACAACTGGACAACCTAGAAGAAATGGACAAATCTTAGTATCACACAACCTTCCAAGACTGAATCTTGAATAGAAGAAAGTATGAATAGACCAAACTCTCGTAAAGAAGTTGAAATAGTAATCAAAAACCTCCTTAAAACAAAAGTCCAGGATCAGACAGCTTCCCAGATGAATTCTACCAAACATTCAAAGGGGATTTAATACCAATTCTTCTCAAATCTTCCAAAAAATTAAAGAGAGGGGGAATACTTTCTAACTCATTTTACGAGGCCAACATTACCCTGATACCAAAACAAGACAAGGACAACACAAAAGAAGAAAACTGGCAGCCCATATCTCTGATGAATATCGAGAACTGAACAGTGACAGAAACTAAATTTTTGGTGGTGAGCACCCTGTAGTATATACAGAAGTAGAAACACAATGCTGTGCATGTGAAACTTAAAAAATGTTATAAACCAATGTTACCTCAATAAAAAATAAATTTAAAAAAGGAAAAAATTTTAACCATATAAAAACCTAAAACTTGAACAAGGCCAAAAAGTATTCCATAAGGAAAATCAAAAGGCAAATGACAAATCTGGAAAAGATATAAGCAATTTTTGCTATAAACGAACGACTATCCTCCATATTATATAAAGGTTCTCAAAGCCTGTAAGAAAAAGACCAACAACCTATTAGAAAATGTGCAAAATGATACGAATAGAGTTCATAGGTATTCTGTGTGTGTGTGCGCATGTGTGTCTTTTAGAGCCACACCTGCGGCATATGAAAGTTCCCAGGCTAGGGGCTGAAGTGTAGCTTCGGGTGCCAGGCTACACCACAGCCACAGCAACAAAGGATCCAAGCAGCATCTATGGTCTATACCACACCACAGCTTACAGCAGCACCGGATCTTTAACCCACTGTCTTCATGGATCCTAGGGATCAAACCCATGTCCTCATGGATCCCAGTTCGGTTCATTAACCACTGAGCCACAACGGGAACTCCAGAGTTAATAGGTGTAATAGAAGACATAAAGTCCAGAGATCTCCTGTGGCACAGCGGGTTGAGGATCCAGTGTTGTGATTGCAGTGGCTCAGGCTACTGCTGTGGTGTGGGTTCAATCCCTGGCCTGGGAACTTTCAAATGCTGCCGGAACAGCCAAACGCCCCCCCCTTTTTTTTTCTTTTAAAGAAGGAAAAAAAGGCCTAAAATCTGCTAAAAGATCTGCTTGTCACAGAGGACTCCACGATCAGGTAGAGTGCACTAGGGCTGAGCACTTGGGAGTATGAATCTCTAGGGGTTAATGTAAGGGATTTCAAATTAATAATGTGGGCACTGGGACACTGCTCTCAACAGTTAACAGGAGGGAGTTCCTGTCCGGGCTCAGTGGAAACAAATCTGACTAGCATCCATGAGGATGCCAAGTTTGATCCCTGGCCTTGCTCAGTGGGTTAAGAATCCCATGGTGCCGTGAGCTATGGTGTAGGTCACAGATTCGGCTGGGGTCCAGTGTTGCTGTGGCTGTGGTGTAGGCCAGCAGCTATAGCTCCAATTCGACCCCTAGCCTGGGAACCTCCATATGCCGAGAGTGCGGCCCTAAAAAGACAAAGAAAAAAAAAGTTATCAAGAAAAAATTCTCAGAAATAGAATAGTTTCTTCCCTTACCTGATTTAGCATGACATCATAGACATCATTCCCCTCACAGTATACATGGGCCTAGAGAGAAAAGAAAAAAAACTGACATCTGTATAGTCCCAACCCTGATGAGATCCTAAGTGAGGCTCTAAAGTTTCTCACCTCAAGGTATCTTTCCCCTGCACTATCAACATGTATCTTCCAGAGAAAGAAATGCAAAAGTACATTCTCCTACACTTAAGTTGTCATTCCTATAAGGAAAACCTGTTGCCTTTTTGTAATTACAGAAACACAAATGATTCTAACTCAGTTAAAGGAAACCCACTCCAGTGGAAGCCTTTTTTATCTTCAAATCCTTTTTCTATTCCTCAGTAACTTATGCCACACGAGGGTACAGTTTCCCATCAGAACATTGATAATGATATAATTAACTAATTGAGAAAAAGAATGAGGTATGGAAAGTTGATGAAAACCCTGAAGTTAACCATGTTAAAAACACCTTACTACCCCTAAACCCCACCACTCCTATCTTTCAGCCTTGGAGAAAATTAATCACCAGTAGTATTTTGAAGAGGATTCTCTCTCTCTCTCTTTTATTTTTACTTTTTTTTGCTTTTTAGGGCTGCACCTGCAGCATAATGGAGGTTCTCAGGCTAGGGGTCAAATCAGAGATACAGTGATGAGCCTACACTACAGCCGCTGGCCTACGCCACAGCAACACCAGATCTGAGCCTCGTCTGCAACCTACACTACAGGTCATGGCAATGGTAGCAAGCTGAGCGAGGCCAAGGATGGAACCTGCAACCTCATGGTTACTGGTCAGATTCATTTCTGCTGGGCCAATGGGAACTCCTCTCCCTCTTTCTCTCTCTCTCTCTCTTTTTTTTTTTTTTTGTCTGCTGGTGGCAAATGGAAGATCCCTGGCTAGGGAACCTGTGCCACAGCAGCGACCTGAACCACTGCAATGATAATACCAGATCCTTAACCCACTGTGCCACAAGGGAACTCCCTTGGAGAGGATTCTTAAAATGGATACTAGTAATGTTTCAGACAGGAATCTCAATAACAAGGAAGAACTGCTCTCTGAGAAATCAATGGGAGTCTCTCACCTTTCCCACCTTGGCTGTGCACTCTGGGTCCACTGGAGCTTTGCCCTTTAACAGCAAGGTCTTCACAGACTCTGAGGAAAGACAGATACATAACACATCTACTTCGACGGAAGTCAAAAACAGCTGTCATGGTTAGACGGAAACCTGTCATAATGAACTTTGCCCTTCCCAAGTACAGCAGCAAAACAAGTGCTTGATTCAGAGGGTGATGGAAATGGGAAGGGCTATAATAGACCTTATCTACCCAGGTCTCAGTTTATCTCAGATACATGAAACTGAACATTTTGAGAAAGTAGATTAGTTGTACGGTATGCCCCACAGGTAGAAAGTTAATTATATCTTCAAGAAAGGAAGAAATAAGAGTTGAAAGAACAAGATATCCCCCAGCCTCACCCCTCCCAGGAACACTCTTGCTGGCAGATGTCCTCTCTGGCCTACCACAGGTAGCTGACCTTGCTTGTCTTCTGTCCTGTCATTGTCAGCCTTTCCTCCAGCCACAGGCTCCCTTTGCACCTGCTGCCTCTGACATCTTCGAATTTTCTTTGCAAGAGGAGTGTCTTCTGTAGCTGTTTTGCCATTAATTCTTGCAGCTTCATTTAATGCTATGGGCAAGACAAATGGACAAAGAAGCAAAAGAAAGAATGAGTACACAATGAAAAAAACACCTTTTGAAAGAAATGGATTGTGATGGTTTTGTAAATTTACAAAAAAAAGTTAATAACTGCCGCATCACCGTTCTTGAAAAGAGTGTGAGTTCCTGAATTGCTGTTCTAGCCAAATAAAACAAAACAAAATAAAATGAAGCCTTGAGGCTCTTGTAAGACCATGCCTGAGGCATGATTCTCATCTGCCTGTTTATCTCTTCTGTTTACTGGTGTCCCATCCCCCAAACTCCCTAAGGTGGTAGCAGAGTGCTAAAGTCTGAAGTCTGTGCCTAACTAGGAGCCCAGCCCTGTCTTTTTCTAGTTGTGGAATCTTAAGTTGTTTCATCTCTTTGTACTTCAGTTGCCCCAACTGAAAAGTCCAGAGGATGACAACAACAATATGGAATTTGTAGGGTGGATCGATACATTAAGAACACAATATACAGAGAGATAGAGTATCTCATCATAAATCAATTGTAAGAGCTGCATTTTATCATCTCTGAAACTGGATGCATTTTACAACTGATAACTTACAAGCAGTGAATCATGTTTTAACTGGAAGCGTTTTTCTTTGCTTGGTGCTACATAAAATAATTAGACACCTTATAATTAATTTTTTAGATTGTATGACATTAGATATTTAAAATAGTGTTGGCACCAGGCTAGTTGTTATAGATCAACAACCTGTTATACACAATTCTGCAATCCAAAAAGCTCTTAAAACTGATTGTCAAAGTACAGCACCAAAACAAGTGCTGATTCAGAGGGCGATGGAAACGGGAAGCGCTACAGTTGACAGCACCGTTCATTTTCCGACTTCCCGCCTCCCGGCATTCCGCCCCCAGCAAAGTGCTCCAAACCTCGCGTCTTGCGGCTGCAGGTCCCTCTCCCGCGCGCAGCCATGGAGCCCTAACATCGACGTCATCAACCACTTCCTAGGAATCGCCGGCGCAGTCTCAAGGCGGGAACATGTAGTGCGCGTGCGTCCTGGAGCGAAGCTGCCTGCCCTGGATGGGGAGGTACGCGCCACAATATTTGCATGTCGCAATGTCTCATGGGAAGTCACCGTAACTACGAAATCTCTCTACTTATGGGTTCTTTATAAGTGCTAACCGAAGCAAATTTCCTACGTAGGGCGGAGAGAAGCTCATCAGTGGGGCTACGCGCTGAGTGCATTCAGTCACTCTACCCCATGTCCCTTGGGAAGGTCTGAGACTAGGGCCAAGAGCGGCCCTAACAGGGCCCTCCTTGAACCTCAGGGAGGTGAGTTCCCAGAGAACGGGTCTCCGCGCGAGGGCAGACTGGGCAGGAGATGCCATGAGACCCCGCCCTCGAGGAGGGGCCTGGCGGATGCCTCCTGAGCCGGAGCTTGGAACAGACTCACGGCCAGCGAAGTGAGTTCAATGGCTGAGGTGAGGTATCCCATCAGGGGGCCTCATAACCCAATTCAGACTACTCTCCCTCCGTCCTTTTTAAAGAAATGCATGATTTAAGCGCATGCCTGTGTGAGCACTGATCTTCAAAAACGAACTTGAAATACACAGAAATATCTTTTGAGGCAAGGAATATCTTGAGGTAAGGAATGGGGCGGGGTGTTCTCAGGGATATATAGTATAAAGGATAAGGGAAATATTGATAAATTTCATTACATTAAATAGAGAAATTTTGGGAATTCCCATTGTGGCCCAGCAGTAACGAACCGGACTAGGATCCATGATGACATAGGTTCAATCCCTGGCCTTGTTCAGTGGGTCAGGGATCCGATGTTACCCTGAGCTGTGGTATAGGTGACAGACGTGGCTTGAATCCTGTGTTGCTGTGGCCTGTAGCTATAGGTCTGATTTGACCCCTAGCCTGGGAACTTTCATATGCCACGAGTGTGTCCCTAAAAAGCCAAAAAAAATTAAATTAAGAAATTTTGTTCATCAACATAAAGGAAGAAGAAATTTTTTCATTATTTGAATGCTGTTTGATTACAAATATTAAAAAAAATCGGAAGATACTGGGAGATAATTTTTTTAACTCAAAAAGGAAGCTTAGCAAGGCTAATAGAAAAATAACATGTAAGAATAAATTTTATCTTTTAAAAAGAGCTTCAAAGAAATAGAAAAAGATTTTTTAGAAAAGATACAATTTAAAATAACATAAAAGCATATCAAGTACTTGGGAATAAATCTGACAAAATGTAAGTACTTGCTCAACAAAATGTTTGCTGTATTGCATTGGTTGATCTGTTTCTGAAGATAAATCAAAGCTTGTTGCATCTGACTTTATGGCACAAATAAGCTAGACGGGCCTAAAAGGCATTACTTTGGAAATAGGAAGATGTATAAAAATGGAAATTCATTAAAAATGTCTAATATTTACTAGAGCTTTCTTTGTGTACTAGACACTGAACTAAGTGCTGTACATGCATAACCTCATTTAATCTTTATATTGATAATAACTAGAAATTAGTGTTTACTATGCTGTAAGCTTTACATTTATTATTTAATTCTCACAGCAACCCTACAGGGTACGTATTATCCTTATCTCCATTTTATAGTTCAGGAAATTGAACTTTAGAAAAATTTAAATAATTTATTCTAGATCGCACAGTATATTAGTTTGCTAAGGCTGCCATAACTAAGAACTACAGACTATGTTACTCAAACAATAGAAGTTTGTTTTCTCAAAATTCCGGGGGTTGGAAGTCCAAGATTAAGGTGTTGGCAGTATTGGTTTCTCCTAAGGCCTCTCTCTTTAGATTGCAGATGACATACTAGGGGTCTAATTGGAGCTGTAGCCGCCTGCCTACGCCAGGGCCACAGCAACGCAGGACCCGAGCCATGTCTGCGACCTACACCACAGCTCAGGGCAACTCCGGATCGTTAACCCACTGAGCAAGGGCAGGGACCGAACCCGCAACCTCATGGTTCCTAGTCGGATTCGTTAACCACTGCACCACGACGGGAACATTTTTTTTTTTCTTGCAGTGTCTTTCTTACTAAGCCTGTTAACTTGACTATTACCCTGATGATAAATTCTAACTTGAGTAGATCTAGACTGTTTATGATGATACCTCACATAAATGAACCTTACATAAATGAACCATGTCGAGGTCATAAAGGATAGGTAATTATCCTAAAGGAATGAAAATTGTTTGCAGTAAGTCCATCTAAACAAGAATATATGTAAATAGCTTGGATTAGCCTGTCTTTGCTTGTGCTAAGTGTATTAACTCAAAAGGAAACTCGGTTTAAAAAGTTCAACCTAAAAACAGTGCAAGTGGCATCACCGGTCCTTAAAGAGACCAGGAGAAGGAGGGGATTACATCATTTCAGCACCATTTAAGGTAAATGAGGAGGGAATCATCATCAGCCAATCGGGCTCAAAGGCCATTTCCCAATGTCACTTCCTGTCTCTCTGCTTTCTCTCCATTTTGGTGGTGGGCTGGTGAGTGTGCTCTCAATTTTGCTCCCTAATTGTTTGAATTTTTCTTTGACTTGAGCTGTTGTATCCTGTCGGCGGGCCTTTATTTTAAGTCTGCATCAGAGTGTAAGTTACAGGGTGATTAATTTTGGCCGTGTGGAGATTGGGGGAAAGCAATAAAATGATCTTCCTGGTTGTTTCCACGTGGGTCTCTGCAGTTCTGCCTGCCTTCTCCGAGACAGAGTGACCTAAAAACTGTAGACTCTGCTTCATTTACAGAGTGCTCCTGGAAAACACCTGGATTCATTTTGCTTGGGAGAAAAGACACTTATTATCTCTATGCCGGTGGATTCTTGGTTTTTTGTTTTTTGTTTTGGAAAAGGACAGATTTATTACTTGTAGCAAGTAAGGAGAATGCCACAGATATTTCTCAAAGCAATGTCTCAATGCTGTTTTGACTTCTGTCTCCCTGAGTGAGTGCGTATCTCTTGGGAGGAGGAGTTTTAATTCTGCATCTGCAGAATTCTGCATCTGCAGGGCCCAGGTACTTACTGGGTTTGTGGGAGCTGCAATGGTTGTCTTTGTCGTGATCTTTGCTCAGAGTAGTTTGACTTTCTTAGTGGGACTAGGTTGCAGACTCTCAAGTGAGATGATTTTAATGAGCTCTAAGAGGAGATCCCAGTTTTAAAGTTAGCATTGTGGTGATGGTGCCTTAAAAAGCTTAAGATATATTTAGAAAGATGAGGGGCCTTAGCTTAGTTCAGGCCTAAATCAAATTACAACGCCACTGGTTTCTCCTCCAGTGACCTTGGGTGAGTCAGTGAACCATTCTGAGGCTCAGCTTTTGAAGATTAAAGTATGAAGTCCAGGCACTAGTCGATATATAATAAATGTTAAATACCTTCTAGAAGTAAGCAATGATTTTATTCTGGATATTATTTTCCTTGTAAAAAGTTTTAGTGACATTGAGTGATGATATACACTAGTTTGAATATAATGTGGTCCTTATAGGTAAAAGGTGTGAGAAAGACAAAATAATGCATGGAAAATGGGAATAGCCAGTAGTAGACCCTTCATAATCCTTACAATAATTATCAAGTTTTACTGTTAAAATTAATGTTATTGAATAGTAATATATTAACATTATTCAAAGTTCAAAAGGGGTTATAGACTTTGTATAATGAAGTTTCCTAAGCCTGATTCCTCTCTCCAATAAGTGTTAACAATCTCTTGTGTATTTTTCCTGATATTTTATGCATCTATAAGCAAATATGTGTATTCACCCCTCCTCTCTTTTATACCTACTCTACCATGTATCTTATTTTTCCCACTTAGATTTTCAAATGAGTAAATATAGAGTGTCCACATTCTTTAAAATGGTTACATAACAATCTGTATGCACATGCTATAGTTTACTTAACCTTTATTGTTGGACATTTAGGTGGTTTACAGTCTTGTTATTTCCTGCAAAATGAAAAACCTAGTGATGCATAAGTCATTTGTCACATGTGACATTTCAGTGGAGTTTTTGATATGTTATTTTTCATAAGGACTCTCAATATACTGTACTTGCTGTTATTTTGTGGACATAGTGATGGCTAGAAACCAACACCCTAAATATCTTGATTGATCAATAAAGGGTTTTCTATTAAAAGTAAAACCTTGCTGATGGCTTTTATGTGAATATATCTTTGCCCACTTCAGTTAGGTGAGGGATGGTTTATTTTTCTATGAACCCGTTTTGGGGGGAGGGGATCTTTTTAGGGCCACACCAGAGGCATATGGAGGTTCCCAGGCTAGGTGTAGAACTGGAGCTGTAACCTCCGCCTACACCACAGCCACAGCAACATGGGATATGAGATATGTCTGTGACCCACACCACAGCCCACGGCAATGCTGGATCCTTAACCCAATGATGGAGGCCAGAGATCGAACCTCATGGATGCTAGTAGAGTTCCTTATCTCTGAGCCATGAGAGGAACTCCTGAACACATTTAATGTGAAGGAATGGCAGCATGAATCGGAAACCACGTGATCTTCATATTCTCAAGGGCAGAAGGGGCAAGTTTGCCATGTTTACTTAACAAAATGTGTGCTGGACAAATTTTGAAATAATGGTGTTGACTGAATAAACTCATATTTTAGCATTAAAGTTAGGGAAAATGGAAATGTTTTGGGGCTGTAAACATGCAAAATAAAAGAGGAGGCCTTTGGAAATTCCTCCAAAGCTATTTATTTTAAAAGCATTTAAAGGCCCAGATCATATTTTGTAAAATATCTGGTTTTCCAGTTAGGAGATTTCGCTGATTGGGAAATAAATTAGTTTTAAATGGAAGTATGCTTTTATTGTTAAAGAGTAACTTTATATCGAATATTCTAGAGTCTTCATTCTTAAGTAGAGAATGATGGGAAGGGGGCAGTGGACTTCTTTTTTTCCTTAAAAGTTAACAGAATCTTGAATCTTTTGGAAGGGGCTTTATGATTGACTTTCCTGGCTTCAGGATTATTGTGAAAGTATGAAATTTTAGGCAGACTATTTACATTACTATTCATTAGCTGGTTGACCTTGTACACTTAATAATGCAAACAACATGCTAAACATTTAATTACATGCCAGCTGTTGTGCAAAGTATTTTATATTTATTTTATGTCATTTAATCTTCACAGCAGTTCTAAGAGGTAGATGGTATTTGTCCTCATTTTACAAAAACGGAATCTTCAACTTAGAGAAATTGCATAACTTGCCCCCAGATCACAGCAAATAGCTGGGGGAGTTAAGATTCAAGTCCAGTTCTGTCTAACTTCAAAATCCATTATCTTAACCACTAAGCTAAGTTGTCTACCATTTATTTAGTTTCTAGACCTTGCTTGCGTACCTACAAAATGAAAATGACATAGTGCTTGTGAAATGAGGTAGTATATAGACAGTGCTTTATAAATTCTAAGATAGGCAAAGTATTATGAGATAGATGAAATATGAAGTTAACAAAATGTTTTTATTGTCTTTTGCATGCTGATTTCAAATTATTCCTTTTCCGCTGTTTTGACCCAAAGCCCTCAGGTACTATATTTTTATTTTGCTCCGCTAGCAATGAGTTTGGGATGGGGTGAAATGGTGGTCTCTTGGGATGAGCTGTATGATTAGTCAATATTTCTGATCTCACCACTTTCATTTCATGTGTACTCTGAGCAGATTCTTTCTGTACTGAGAGGTTAAAACAATTGAAATCAGCTAAAATAACTGACAGTGAGCGGAAAACAAAACTTGGTAATCTGTTCTGATAGTAGTTCCTTATAGAGCTGTCTCTGAAAGAGGACTGTGCCAAGCAACCAATTTAGCATTTATATCTATGCAACGTTTATGTATTGTTTTCTTTTTGCTTCAGGTTGAAGATGGAATCCACTGAGGAAGGAAGGCCTAGGTCTTTGGCACTGTGTGTCAGCCCAGAAGCTGGGAAAGACCCCTAAAAATCAAGAGGGCTTGGATTTGGACATTCTCAATAGGAATGGTTAAAGGCTAATGGGACCAGAAAGGCAAGTACTTGAACTTTGACCAAGATATGCCTTAAATTATTCTCTGTTTCACATGTACATATGTGTTTTCTATCTAAAAAAGATAGGAGGTTCTTTGAGTTGCCATTGTATTCCATATTGTGGGATACAGAGTAGACAATGAGTAAATTGGAATGGAACTGAGTAAAAGGGAGTGATAATAGAATCTTGAAGTGGAAGCATCAGCTGATTTAGTATTATCAGTTTGTGGTTTGTATCAGGCCTTTATGAAGCACCTGTTCACATATAAAATGTACATTTTGGCCATGAGACTCCAGTCCTTTGAAGAACTTATGGCCACAAGGAACAAAATGTTTGAGTCATTGATTGTTTATAGGCTATTTACAAAATGTTTACTTTAGTTCCTTAAATAACTCAGTAAATATGCAGTGGCCTTTATGTGGTAGAGTGACTGGAAGCACGACTAGACTCCTGTAGGGAGCATCGCACATTGGGAAAGGCATCATATATATGCATATATTTGTCTTTTTAGGGCTGCACCTGTGGCATGTGGAGGTTTCCAGGCTAGGGGTCAAATCAGAGCTGTAACTGCCAGGCTACTGCACAGCCACAGAAATGCCAAATCCTTGACAGTGAGCAAGGCCAAGGATTGAACCCTAGTCCTAGTCCTCATGGGTGCTAGTCAGGTTTGTTAACCCCTGAGCCACACCACAGGAACTCCATGGTGTCATATATTAATAGGATTTATGTGCTAGGCTTTGTGCTGCACATCAAGGACACAAAGACCAGGCCCTTTGCAGTCTGGGTTTTGTTTGTGAGATGAGACAGAGAATTTATACTTTTCAATCTGTAATTATTTTCCCATAAGAAGTACTTGGACATGGAGTTTTGAGGTATACTGTGTTAAAACACTCACAATAGAAATGGTGAAATCTCACAGCCTTGCTTCCTATGTTACATTAGTTAATCTCACATGTTGCTGATCTCCAAAACATTTTGCATAATTAAAGTGTTATTCAAGTATAGGACAAGAAGGAGTAAAATAACACTTTGATTATATCTCCAAGGTACTTAAAAC
Organism: Phacochoerus africanus; assembly: GCF_016906955.1. Classification (NCBI taxonomy): domain Eukaryota; kingdom Metazoa; phylum Chordata; class Mammalia; order Artiodactyla; family Suidae; genus Phacochoerus; species Phacochoerus africanus. The sequence goes on from NC_062552.1 coordinate 79,755,966, forward strand.
ACCTGTTTTCTTTCTGACCTACTGAGCCAGGATGCCATTCTTACTATGTTCTAAAGCAGACCATCTCTTACAGCTCTGCTTATTTCATGTAAGAACTGGCATGGTGAAGTGAAAATAGAGAGTTTTGACAAAATTGGGTTGAAATCGTAGGTCTTAATAGCTAGGTGGCCTTAAGAAATTTTACCTCTCTGAACCTCAAATTTTGAAATATGGGGTAGTTGTAAAGTTACAGTAAGACGATTTCAGTAGTTCTTGACAGATTGTAGGAATTTTTAAGAATGATAGCTACTACTTCCTGTCAGCTTATTTTAGTCATACCCACCCTTCAGGCAGTGGTATCCAAGAGAACTTTCTGTGATAATGGAAATGCTCTATATTTGTACTATTTGGTTTGGTAGTCGTCAGCCACATGAGGCAATTGAGCAATTAAAATGTGGCTGAGGAATTTAATTTTAAATTTAGGCTGCAGGTGGTGTTACCTATTGGGCAGTGCAATTTTTCACTCACCTCCCCCCCTTTTTAGGACTGCACCTGTGGCATATGGAAGTTCCCAGGCTAGGGGTTGAATCAGAACTGCAGCTGCTGGCCTATGCTATTGTTACAGCAATGCCAGATCTGAGCCACATCTGCAACCTACACCATAGCTCACAGCAACACTAGATCCTTAATCCTCTAAGCAAGGCCAGGGATCGAACCTGGATCCTCATGGATACTAGTTGGGTTTTTAACCTGCTGAGCCACAATGGGAACTCCCAGTTTTTCTTTTTGAGATATAATTGATGGATAACATTATATTCATTTCAGTGTACAACATAACTATTTAGTACTTACATATACTGTGAAGCGATTACCAAAATAAGTCTAGTTAGGATGCATCACCACACCTTGGTACAAATTAAGTGCAATTTTAAGGCTTATTCAAGACCTATATTTTTCCTTCATGAAGCCTTCTTTGACCAATGGTTCTTTTTAACATTAGTTGGCTCTCTCTACCACTTATTTGAGACATGGACATTAATTTACATGACTCTTGTCTTTGTATTTAAAGTTACGGATTTTTAAATTTCCCCATTGCTGCATGGAAAGGAACATGACAGGAGTTGCCTCGTGGTTCAGTGATTAAAGACCCAGCATTGTTACTGCTGTGGCTCTGGTTACAAACTGGCATGGATTCCATCCCTGACCCAGAGAACTTTTGCATGCCATAGGCGTGTCATTTCCCCCACCCCCACTGTAGGAGAAAATGTCTCTATAAAAAGGTAGAAAGGAGAGACCCCAGCCATGATGACTAAGCAAAGTCCAGCCAACTGCCCCTAACCACCCCTCCCCCACGCATCTGCTTCGGTAAGCTTGCTTCCACATCTGCTACCTTGCCTGACCTCACTCTGGTCCGACCAGCCAAGCATGGACCCAGAAGAGGTAGCCCATAAAAGCCTTGTGAAACCCTTCTTGGGGGCTCAGACTCCAGAGAGCAATCTCCTCTGAGCCCGCCCATGTGATAAACCTGAGTTCTCCAACTCTCCCAAGTGCTCCCTTGGTTTCTTGCCAGGTAAAAGAGCTGATACACTGCAGCCACAGGGCTGTCACTAGAGCCGATACCCTTAGGCACAGGGCTGCTGGGAAGCTGCGGTGATACCACCACATAAAAAGGAAGAGGATAAAATACAATTGTAGTTAATAAGCTTTAAATGATCATTAAATGTAACAGAAAAAAGTGTTCTAGTTAGTAATTAGGTAGAGAATAGGGAATAGTATGAAGGTTGCCTGCAGTGATGAACTTTGTATCTACTGTTTCACTTGAAAGTTCAGATCACATTCAAACGCTGCAAGAAGAAATTAAAGGCTTTTTTTAAAAAATATGTATACTGCCATCTTGTGGCCATTTGGGCTCCAAATGATGCTAATTCAATTTTGCTGTGTCAAAGGAAGGTTTTCTTCAGTTTATTGTGATAAAATTTTATCAAAAGTAGAGATTAAATACAGTTGAAATAGGCTCAAATGAAACTGAAACATACTTTTTTAAAAAAAAGCTGATTTAAATTACCTTCTCATTTATCTGAATCTTCTGTGTTCTTATCTCCTTCCTTCCCCTCTTTTTTTTTTTTTTTTTTAAAGGATTCTGTGGGAGTTCCCTGGTGGCTTAGTGGTTAAGGACTTGGCATTGTCCCTGCTGTGGGTTGAGTTTGAACTTCCACATGCCATTGTGTGCCCCTCCCCCCCAAAAAAAGGATTTTGTGATTTTAATGATTGTAGTTAGGAGTGTTTTCTGCAACCACATACATATCTTGTGAACTGGATGAAACCCATGCCATTTATGCTTTATCTCCTTGAATTTGCTCTGGTTGCAGCCAGCACATGGCGCCTTCCTTTTGCATACCCATTCTCTTGTTAGATTGTTGACTTTTATAACTTTTCTGAGGTTGGTTGTACTGGTACCGTTTTACCCAAACTTCTAAATTTATACAAAAAGCAGAGTTTATACAGAAGTCCCTCCCTAGTCTGATACTGAGTTGGGCATCTGATGATAAAATGGGTCAATTTATATTACTGAGTGAAGATGCAAATAAAGAATGAACAGTTTTCTTTGAGGTTAGTTTTCCTTGAGGCTATAGGAGTAGGCTGATGTGTATTCAAGTTTTGTAGTCATAACCTTTGTATATTTTTTATTTATTAATTGTTTATTTTTCAGAGATGATGCCAGATAGTTGATAGTTCAACTTGATTCCTACATAGGAGCTGAATTCCACCTGCTATCTGAAGTGAGTATAAAAGAAAACTTCATTTGGATTTCTAATCACCTTGCAAGTTTGGGGGCTCAATTTTCTTAGTGGCTGAAATTTGGTCGTTGAAGAAGCCTTAGTTCTAACATTAAGAGAATTTCGTTTATTTAGGGATGATGCTCTGGTGGTTTGTCCTTCACCAGTCAGTCATTTACAGTTTGCCAGAGTGAAAGAAAGGCCTGTTAAGTCCATATTTTGGCTGATCACCCTGATTCAACATATGCTCTATGCAGACTGAAGGTAGGGCAAACACCTGGAATTGAATTCTGCTTTTTGGAATTCTTACTGTGATGTAGCCCATGATCTCAGATAACTCTTAAATCTTTGAACTATGAATTTACTACCATAGCACTTTGTTGTGCTTTGCTGTTTTGTGATATGTCCTTGAGACAGACAGAACTTGGGTCAAGAATCCTTGGTCTGAAAAATCAAACACAGAATTCTCATCCTGGCTCAGCAGAAACGAATCCGACTGGGAACCATGAGGTTGCGGGTTTGATCCCTGGCCTCGCTCAGTGGGCTAAGGATCTGTGGTTGCTATGAGCTGTGGTGTAGGCCGGCAACTATAGTTCTGATTAGACCCCAGCCTGGGAACCTCCATATGCTGATGGTGCGGTCCTAAAAAGACAAAATGAAAATTCCAACACCACAAAAAAAGCACTGATGGCTGGTATGATTCTGTCAACCACTTGTCAGTTTTTAACTAATCACTATTTTATTAATCTCTATATAAAAGTAAGAGAACTGCAGAGTTGGTTAAATCAATTTAAAATCAAGATCATATACTCCAACACTTTCTAGTCACTTAAGATATGCAAGTTCATCTTTCTTGAAGTGGAAGAGTATTCATGATGCATTAAGTTAAAAACAAGTTACAGAGCAATATGTGTAATCCTGCTTAAACCTTTTTATTTTGGGGGGGTACTAAATTACTTTATTTAAAGGAATGGTAATTAAGGAAAGAACTTAGGTAGAGGTTAATTTTTTGGCTTTTGTCTATATCTTTTGCAGAAATGGAATTTCAAGAGACTGAAGCTAGATCAGAGTCTGACTTCTTTCCTCGCCTGGAACACTTGGGTGCTCTAAGTCCTGGATATATAGTGGTTTTTCTGTTATGATAAGGCTTATGTTGAAATTGAGAAGCTCTGACATACGTATGAATCTGAAAACTCAGCTTGGTGACTTCATGGCTAGCCACTAAGGTGCTAACAAGTTTTATTTTTTATTTTATTTTTTAAAGTTTTATTGAAGTATAATTGTTTTACAATGTTGTGATAATTTCTGCTGTACAACAAAGTGATTCAGTTATTATAAATTTTATTTGAAAAATCAACTAAGGATGTTAAGAGATAGCATAGCATAGTTAGTTATACATGGGTCTAGAGTCAGACTGGGTTCAAATTCATTCTCTGTCATTTAAGCAGCTATGTTATCTAGGCAAGTTTCTTAACATCTTAATGTCTTAGTGTCTATTTCTTAGAAGATGATAATAGTACATGACTCAAAGGAATAATACTTGACTTGGGAGATTAAATCAGAAAACAAATGTGTGGGGCTTAGAACATTGTTAGCATATAGTAAATGCTCAATAGATATGCAGCTCTTTTATCATTAGAGTCCATGTATATATTTATCTTAGGCTTTGTAAGGACCTGGAGGTTTCTGCATAATAGGATATCAGGAATTCTTTGTTTTTATTGTTTATGTGCATCTTACTGCCAACAAGTCTATCCCCTATTATCTTTATCCCTAGCACATAAAGACTA